>NC_137782.1:81913352-83180058 GCF_963455305.1 Plecotus auritus | reverse complement strand
GGAAGTTATTTTGTTGAAGCTCACCTATCAGTGTGCCCATCTGACAGGTGGAAATGAAACATGGGCAGGCATCTTCTGAGAAAATGAAAGTGGACCCCAATCCTTCTCTTGATAAACACAGCAAACTATTGGACATCATATGTGGGTTATTGATCTACATCTTCTGACCACCTAAGAGGGACATCCAAGATGCTCCTTCACATTTTTACACACTCACACATACCCCTTCATACACACACATATACATCTGCACCCTCACAGCCTTGCACACACACACAAACACATATTCCCTTGCACACACTCTCACTTTCACACACACACACACACACAGACGCAAAGCCACTTCCCTGCCGAAACCCCACCATACTTCCAAATCCAATAATGATCAACCAGATACCCCAACACAGAAATGCCCCATCTAGCTCTCCACTTCCATGGTTGCTGTTTTCCTATTTAGGACCATGCAGCAGGCCTTCCTAGGAAGGAGACTTAAGAAGTCCTATGAAAATGTTTAAATAACTTCACAGTCTGAACCCCTCAGTTACTGTGCACTGTCTGCCCTCAAGATCCTGTCCCACCTGGACCTAAATTTCATGTACTTATAGCCATATCTCTTTGCCCTGCGCCCTCTTTCTTCTTGGTAACTTTCATATTCCGCCAATGTTCTTGCTCTTCCCATGGACTGTCATCCTATCCCTGCTGCTAGCAGATGTCCCCAGTGCAGACACCTGCCTGGGTGTTGAACAGTGCCCACTTGCCTCTGTGTTCACATCAGACACCTGGGCCCACACCTTGATGGACATCCCCCAAACTTCTGGTTGCCTGGGTGACTGCTAGTCACCTAACACAGTATTTTACCAGCCAGATGGGCTTGTCATTGGCCATCCTGGTCCTATTACTACATGTCAACACCTGGACCACTAGATTTCATCTCCCAGGCCACCCTGACCACCATTCCAGCATCTACATATGTCAGGAGATAAAATTCTTACTCAAATACGTACAATAAGAGAATCCATTTTAACAACGTGCTCATCTGTGTATAAGACATTGCTATATTATTTGAACCAAGTGATGCCACCTACCAAGAAATGGATCACAAAAGATGCTCCTCAATCTCCTTTTGCAAAATTGTATTCCCTTCCCTGACATTCTATTACAATGAGCTCACAGACTTCACATGACAACGGAGATGTTACACAAAGCATTCCTAAGGAAATAAAAAGAGCTCTAACTTCTTAAGTAAGCAAACTAAGAAAATATTCTAAGTCAATCCAATTATGTTAAGGAAGCAACACTCAACACTAAAATTATGTCACATCATAAACTAGAAACTAGAATTAAAAATAAACTTTTAATTAAAGAAATATATATAGAGAGATATTTACAACAGAGAAAAAGAAAGCTATCAATAGCTTCCACTAGATGAATATTTGGCTTGTTGATCTCTTTCTGTGAATATGAGCTATTTTCTGAAGCTGATTGTATGAAGATTCTACATAATCCTTTGAATCCACACATAGGTTTTTACCATGAAAATGACAAGTTCAGGTCCCCATCAAGGCTCCAACAGTGTTGGGTCATTAGCATCAGAAAGGAAGTGGTTTATTTAGAGAGAAGGGGGAAAGCCAGGTAAGGGCCAATAGTTCTAGACTGCAGGAACTGGGAGAAGAGAAAAAAACTGCAGGAGGGAGGTAGGAAAGGGAGAGGGAGAAGAGGCATCACCCCTTAATGACTACCAGGGCTTTTCCACCCCATGTCACTCCTCCCCCTCAAGGCTGGGAGGCCACTGAATGCATCTGCCATATATCAAGAAACAGGGGGCTCAAATTGTCAAGTTATTTTACATTAAAAAATTATAAATGTACATTCTGTTGTGAAATGCTTTCATATTTCTAGATTTGGGTTTTTCAGATCATTTCCTTAATGTGTATAATGTGCCTGAAGTATAAGCTGTAACACACACATCTCCAAAGGCCTCTGGAGCCCCACTTCTAGGAGAAAACATCCTGGGCAAGCCCACTTTCTCCCCAGCTCCTCAACCTATGGCACCAACCTCCAGCTGGGCAAAGGCCCGCATGCTCTCTAGCTAATCTCTAGACTGTTTCCAATGTGCATAGTTCCCCTTCCTAGTCATAGCAGAAGCTCCTCAGGCAGAGGGCTCTATTTTGTCTTTTCCTGTATCTTTAACAGCATCAAACATAGTTTTGCACCTATTGTAATATGCTTCCCTCTATAGTAATACATTCTTGTAAGACTTATTCTGTCAAAGACACAGCACTCTAATGTGACACCTCTCCTGCCTTACCAACCTGCAGATGGGTCTGAATGGAGGGAAATGAGAGTTAGGGACTGTGAGCTCTCTGCCAGGGGTGTGCATTCTTCTTTCACTCAAGGATTATTGAGTTCGGAATTAGGAGAGGTGAGTTCAGTTCCCAGATCTATCACATACAAGTCATGTGATCTCAAACCTTAGTTTCCCCACCTATAAGACAGAAATATTGATAACTGTCCTGTGTACCTAATAGGACCATCCCAAAACCTCAAATAATCTCATGTGACAAGTGCTCTATTACTAAGACACTGTTCCAATGAAAATATTAGAGAGTAGCATGCTAAACTATTGGTATCATTCATTCGGGGCAATGTTGCACACCCACCATCCATTTTTCATTGACCAAGAGGAAATCAAGCTTTTAGAGTGTTCTAGAGTGATATGAGTGAGCTGTTCTTCAATTTGTATGTCACAGATCCTCAGTGTGATAAAGTGTTAATATTCCAAACATTAATCCCTGAGAATCAGGGAAGGGAAAGAGAGATGCCACTTGGAAGGCAGAGTTCAGTGTCGGGACTCCAGGCACATAGGAAGCAGGCAGGACTGGACTCCAAGCAGGAGGACTTGGATATGAACCTAGAGTTTAGGCCTAGACCAATAGCTTGATTGACAGCAAGAAAAGGAGAACTGAATGCACATCTTAGGAATTCTTGTTCCTTGGTCTAACTGGTATTGAAGGGGGTTTGAGGTCAGAATCTGCAGGGGGATGGGGAGAGTACTTAAGACAGAACTCGGGTTATTAAGGCAGGTTCCTATACCTGCCTCCCAGAGGGTTTGGCCTGGGACCTAAGGCAGGGCTGAATACTTTGGACTGAGGGCAGGTTGAGAAGTAGATTTATTTAAGAAGCTTGAGACCATGCTTCTGACAAGTTTTGTTAACAAGGACTGGTCTACAAATATTTTCAAGCAAGAGTATATTTCTCAAGGGGATGCAATGATTTAAATTATCACTAGACCACAGAAACTGAACTGTGGCCTTACGTTGCAAACCTTTGATCCTCAGATCTCCCAATTAGTTAAAGATACTATTAAGGGTAAGGAAAATCTATTCATTTCCTTCATTTGATTATGGACATAATGAAAGTTTATCTATAGCTAGTGGTATGGAATGGACTTTATAGCCATCCACTGGAGCTATTTCCATTAGCAATGTTCTAAATAAAGAAATCTTTCACCAGGCCTGTGAGTCAGCCACTTTATGCTTCTCCTACTTAACAAATAATCCCTAACTACTTAGTGGCTTAAAAAACAACAACATTTATTCAGCACACTTTTTTCTAGCTTGGCAATTGGGCTTAACTAAATGGTGCACACAGTCTCAGCTGGACTCGCTCATGCATCTCTCTGCACTCAGCTGCCATCAGCCAGGGCTCTACACCTCAGGGTGAACTGGCTGGTGACCAGAGCAGGGGGGTACCTGGGCCACATGTCCCTGGAGCTCCAACAGGCTACTTTAGGCTTGTTCATGTGGAGGTTCGGGAGGGATCCAAGCAGGATAAGGGAGGCCTGCAGGACTTCTTGAGACCCAGGCTCAGAACTGACACACAATTGCTCTGCCACATTCTGTTGGCTGGTGAGTCACAAAGCCAGTCAGATTCAAGGGGTGAGAAAACAGACTTTACCTTTTGACAGGAAGAGCAGCAAAATCACATTGAAAATGGCCTGGATACAGGATGAAGAAGAATTGCTGTCATTTTCGCAAGCAGTTCACCAGAGCCCCAACCCACAGCACATCCCAAGTTTCAGTTCAGACTCTGGCTTCTGCTCCCACCCCATAATGAAGAGCTCTCTCCCCTCTCCCTGAGTCCCCCGGGAGCTGGATGGAAATCTCCTGGCCCAACTAACATCCCTGTGGCATTGCTGTCCTGTGCCTGTGGCACTCAGTGAGTCACAGCCCTGTATAGGACCTCCAGTCCCAGGAGACTTGGCTAGAGGAAGAAACCATGACTGGAGGGGCCTAATACTTCCCCAAGGCCCCACAAGTGGTCAGTACAGACAGGACTAGCACTCAGGTCTCCCTTCCAGCCCAGTGCCCTGTGCCCTGTACCCTCTGCTGTGTTTCTTGCCAATGTGAGAGGCTATGGCAAGTGCCTACCCATCCAAAGCTCTATCCATTCAGGAAATCCTTTCACAAGGAAAACTAAACAGTTGTGATGGTTAATTTTATGTGTTAACTTGGCTGGGCCATGGTATCCAGATAATTGTTCAAACATTATTCTGGATGTTTCTGTAAAGGTGCTTGTTCAATGAGATTAACATTTAAATCAGTCAACTTTGAGCCAAGCAGATTATCCTCCAGAGCATGTAGAGAGTGGGTGGGCTTTACCTAATCAACTGAAGGCCTTAATAGAAAAAGATTGCCCCCCAAGCCCCCCTCCTCCCCCGAGTAAGAAGGAATTCTGCCAGCAGACTGCCTTTGGACTCACACTGCAATTCTTCTCTTGTCTCCAGGCTGCTGGCCCACCTGCAGGTTTTGGACTTTCCAAGCCTCCAGCATCATGGGAGTCAATTTCTTAAAATCTCTCTCCTGTTGGTTCTGTTTTTCAGGAGTAAAAACACTCCATGGTTGAAAAGCTCCATCAGAGTACTCAACATTAAACAAGAAGTTTAACAACTGATTCTAAAACCTGTAACAGTGATAGTATCCTGGGTTAACTACTACTTTTTCAGTAGGTTAATGGGGGAAAGAAACAGAAAATGCACACAAGGACAGAAGAGAAGAAAGCATCTGTGAATCCTATTCTCATATATTTTTCCAAGTTAAAAAAAAACCAACAAACTAAAGTGAAGTAAAGCTAATGAACAATATTTTATGTTGGTGGTCATGCTGGTATGTCCAACTTATATGATCATTATTTTGTGTTTGTTCTTTTATTATCAGAATGGTGTTTTGATTGGATTCCTTATAACATTTTCCCTAAAGGACTCAACATTTTACTCACATCCAAGTCAGCTATTTTATCAAGAACAGCAAGTCAGAGGTGAATATTTTTATAAATAATATGACCTTGCCCTAGCTGATTTGGCTCAGTGGATAGAACATCAGCCTGCGGACTGAAGGGTTCTGGATTGGATTCTGGTCAAGGGCACATGCCCAGGTTGCAGGCTCGATCCCCAGTAGGGGGCGTGCAGGAGGCAGCCAATCAATGATTTTTTTCTCATCATTGATGTTTCTATCTTTCCCTCTCCCTTCCTCTCTGAAATCAATAAAAATATGTAATAATAATAATATTACCTTATTTTCATGTAAGCCATCTGTGAACTAAGAATTAGAAACAACCATTTAAAACACAATAATGTATACAAGCCCTTACAGTGAAGATTTCCCCCCATTGGATTGCATGCAATAATGTTGCCATAAATCTTTCCATTGAAACCAAGAACAGCAAAGTTGTCAGGAAGGGAGTAAGAGAGGCAGAAACAAGAACCCACCATTGGGCATGGTTCAGCCCAATGAGCTACTTAAGTCCAAAGAAGTAAAGGCACTTGGGGAGGCCACCCAGGAAGCCTCAGGCTTTTGGAGCAGTGAATCACCCTCAAGCTACTCTGCTGGGTGGTTGGTTCCAGACCTAAGAGCTTTGCATATAATGTGATGCTCTTGAGTCCCTTATTAAAGACCTTTTGCATGGACCACGGAAAGTCCTTTTAATTCAAAAGCACTTCACCAGTAATAGTAAATAAACATGGAGTATTTTACCCCAAAAGCCTGTTCTCTGGAAAGAAGACATTTTTATTTTCTGGTCCACATTGCCACCTGCTGGTCTGACGATCTCTCTACATTAAGCATTTGCTGTTTCCTTCCAGTACTATAGTAGATCTAGTGGTTTATATTTTATTCTAAAACTCATGTATTTGAAGTGTTACTTCACTATATTTCCAATAAGATTAAGGAAATAACTTGATAAACTAATTCAGTGAACACAAGTTTCTCATGTTGACTGCAAGTATGAAGCAAAATAACTGTCAAGAAGCTAAAGAAAACTAGGTGATTCTGAACATTGCCAGTCTCATTTGGATAATTAGTACCTACACTTGCCAGTTGTTTGAATGCCCAGTAATTATACTTTAAGTTAAACAGGTAATCTGATGGGTATGTGTTTGTTTGTGGACGGGGTTAACGATGCAGTTGATGAAGTATTTCCTTGTCACTCTTTTGGAGCTCCATGGTAATTAGTGGGCTGTTATAGAGTGTATATATGCAAATAAATATCTAACAGGAAAATGTCTCTGGATGACAGACAACAGGTTCATGAGAACCTTTGATGTATCATTAGCACGAATGACTTCAGGCACAGCAGTTACTACAGGTATTCTGGAATCTGTCAACATGTTTGGAAAGCCATTTTCTACGGTTTTCAGAACTAGTACTCTCATGTAGCTGCTACCTACATATGAGTTTCAAAGTCCTTCAAAGGTTAATCATTCCTGCCCTCCCCTTTTAGCCTTAATTTTACTCTCTTTTCATCACCACTCACCCCTAAGTAAGTAAAGGAAAGGAAAATAAGGATGGGTGAGGGGAGGAAAGAAGAGAAAAGGAAAAGAAGAAAAATGCATGAGATGGGAACTTGGCAAATAAAAGATACAAATTATTAAGCCTTTGTGCTTTGGACCCCAGCGAGCAAATCCTGTGGGATGCTTGGGAAGCATGAAGCACTCTCCCCAGAATGACCCCACCAGTGGGGCAGGGATGGGGAGTGGGCATTCCCTGGCATTTCCAACCTGCTTGGCTTGCAAGGGGAGGTCTCTGAGGCTCTAAGGGAAGCCCCTCAGGGCTGGGGCCATCAGACCCACAGAATATGGACCAGTGGCCTGGTGGTGTCTGAGACAACCTGCCTCCTCCTCTCGAACTTTTGGCTTCCAACCCAGGTGAGCTTTCTTGTAAATATCTGTCCCTAATCACAAGAGAGACTAGACAGAAGAGAACAGGTGGCTCCAGGCAACACCTTCCAAGAAAAACAAGTCAGCCATGCAATAGCACCTTTACTTTTTGCACTGATCAATTAGGTAAACCTCGCTGTATACAACCTGAGGTCCTGAATTTTTCTCTGTAAGCAAAATTCTTATAAATGTAATACTTTCTGCAGAGGTTTTTAAAAGGACTCCCTTGAGAAAACTTGGCAGTGATCCCTGCCATTCATTCTGGGGGCATTAGAATCTTTCACAGAGACACAGACATGCTCACTAAGTAAATGTCCATTAACTTCAAAGAATGATGATGCAAAACAGAACGTGGGGTCTCAGAGGCAGAGCGGACAGGCACTGAGGGGAGGGAGCCAGGGTCTGATGGACAGAGTGTGAAACCTGCGTCCTCGGCTGAGATAAATGCCACCCCAGGCTCCAAGCAGAGCTGTGACTCAGCAGTTTGCTTTCAAGGTCCTCTGGTTGTTTTTCATACCCCCTCCCACCTCTCAGTCACTTCACGCTGGCTAAATGACCAGATATAGGGCATTTCCAGGCCTTCCTCCACTCACCACCACGAGGCGACAGCTTCCTGGTGGACCTCCCAGATTCAAGTTCTCTGTAGAGAGGAGAGCCTGAGAACCATCTTCCTAACAACAGTAGTCAACACATTCATGAGCAGAGAATGTGTAAATCGCTTTTACTAGTGGGCCCTCAGCCTCAGTAACAGTCCCTGTAAATCCTCTTCCCTCTGACCCCAATCAAATTCCCAGGCTTTATTAAATCTGTGTTAGGAGGATAACAATTCTGGTAACTAAGAAGGAGGAGCCAGGATGCACAGATGGGCAATAAAGAAAAGAGAAGGACTAGGTAATCAGAATAGTGTGTCAAGAACCTTACGTACATTATCTTACTTGCTTCTCACCACAAGCCTTGAGTGAAGGTGCTGCAGAAGAAGAAACTGCATCTTGGGGAGGTTCCAAGACTTGCCCCAGGTCCCACAGCTGAAAAGTGGGGTTGGGGCGACACTAGTCTTTCCACAGTGTAAACAACTAGCAGGCTTACCTTTCCCAAGCACATTTGCATCTTAACCACAGAACCTACCACAGAGTTTCAGATTACAAAAGGAATCTCCATTGGCTTAATTAATTCGAGGTGAAAGGCAGAATGGGATAAGTAAATGTTATGCTATTAATCCTCCACATAACTCGGAGAAAGGCAATTCACACCTGAATTTATACAAATATTAAAAAGAAACCGAGGGATAAGGTGCTGGATCAGTTAGTGGTGTTAGGTTGTTGTCTTGTTCACTTAGGCCTGTGGTCGGCAAACTGCGGCTCGCGAGCCACATCCGGCTCTTTGGCCCCTTGAGTGTGGCTCTTCCACAAAATACCACGGCCTGGGCGAGTCTATTTTGAAGAAGTGGCGTTAGAAGAAGTTTAAGTTTAAAAAATTTGGCTCTCAAAAGAAATTTCCATCATTGTACTGTTGATATTTGGCTCTGTTGACTAATGAGTTTGCCGACCACTGAAGTCCTAGGCCATGTGGCAGCTGTGACTATGTGCCTCTTAGGTGTCCTGTTGCAGGGGGTGTAATTGACAAGGCTCCAGGTGCTGTGAGTCCAGGTGCTGATTTAATGCCCCAAGGCTGTTATGGAAACTGAGCTGCTCTCAGCCAATGACTGAGTACATCTCTCTTGAGACCCAGATAATTTTGACTTAAGGATGCCCATCAGACGTGCTCAAGCTTTTTTGAGAGCTTCAAAGCAAAGAATTTTCCCATCCAACTTTTCTTTCTTCCTTTCCTTTCTCCTCCATTGGGGTCAGCCTGGTACCAAGGAGTCTGCCACCCTCCCCATTTTCTCTAATAAATCTCTTAGAAATCTAATTTCATCTTGGCATCTGTTGCTTGAAGGGCCTGGACTTACACAGTCAATAAGAGGAAGTTATTAAAAGAATACGGGGCCAGTCCATAAACTCTAAGAGAAACATAGCTAGCAAGTGACAGGAATCAGGCAACCCCAGGGATCTGGACAGTGAGAACCAATGGACGTCAGTCAAAGCACCACTGCCAGCATGATCCGTCCCAATCCTTTTCTGCTCCTACGGACAGGATTTGACTGGCCTAGTATAGGTCATGACCTGACCTTTGGCAAGGTTTGATAGGCCTAATAAGGCTGCCTGTAACAGAGGAAACACAGTTCCCCAAAGGAAACGTGGAAAAGAATGCGAGGCATGCTGGATGGCAAAGTCAACAAATGTTCCTATAGTGCCTGGGCTGCAATGTTATTGGCTGAGAATTGAAGAATCAATAGAGAACCAAGCTCCACTTGCCGAGAACCAATTCCACCATGTAATAATTACAAGAGTTTCACCAAAAGGTTGGTGAAGCTTGGTGGGCTCAACAAGGGTGAGCCACATATGTAGTTTACCTGTTGGAAACGGCTAAATGGCACTTCCCCCAAACCTGAATAGGATTGCTTGCTGCCAGACAGCTCAGGGCATTTTATTGCCTCCTGTTGGCCAAACACCTGAACAGCTGTAGGCTATTTCCCAAACTAACAATGCTTCTGTTACCCTACCCTTTGAAATGTATATCTCCACCTTGCCTTAGGACAAATTGTATTAATAAAAGGAGGGTCCTGAGTCAAGGAGGGTAGTCTTTAGCTCCTTTAGCTGAAGCTCCTCTGTCCCCCAATGCCTTTCAAAATTATCTTTCAACTCCGGACTCTTTAATCATCTATGCGCAGCCCCTTTCTCCAGAATGCTGAACCCTTTGTAAGGCTGGGAAAAGAAACACGGCATCCACTGAGTCTGTGACACCCAGTAGGGCCCTGCTCAGACACCCTCACCCTTACTTCCTTGCCTGCCTGCATGCCAAGGGCCTCCACCTGCTTTTCTTTGTCCAAGAGTCTTCTCTGGCACCAGGGCGCCTAAATACCCAGCCCCCTCACCCCTCTGGGGCATGTCTACACTGTCTCCCAGAGGTCCCAGCAGGACTGAGCTCCAGTGACCCACAGTGGCCATTCACTTGGTAACACACCTATTATTGGCTGCCTTCCTTTCCTTGTCTTACATCCTCATTAACCTTCCAGGGTTTCCTTCATCTTTCAAGCAGACTACTTGCTCTCAGAACCTTGCTCAGAGTCTATTCTGGAAGAACTCAAACTAGATCATGGTGCGCTGATACAATGTGACACTGCCCTGCAGTGAGAATGAAGGATCTACAGCTGCATGCAACAATACAGGTGAATCTCATACACATAATATGGAGCAAATAATGCCAGACACAGAAGAGGACACCCTTCCACACAGGAATACCTGCTGACATGGAGTCTTAAGAATAAGAAACTGTAAATATATCATAATTCCACCCCCCAAAAACCCCACAAAAAAGAACAGACTATATGATTCTACACTGAGTACAAAAGGCCACGAGAATCCATGCTGTTAGCTATCACCTCTGCGGGGAGGAGGGGAGGGTAGTGACAGGAGGGAGGAATCTGGGAATATCCTCTTCCTGGATCTGAGTATTGTTCACAGAGGTAAGTTAATTTGGGAAAATTCATCAAGCCATACAGTTATTATTTTATTACAATTCTGTACATTAAAAAAGATTTTCTATATTTTAAAAAGATACAATGAGCAAAAAAAGGATTGTGTCATTTTTTTTTGTCTATCTGTCCATCCATTCATTCATCGAGTAATCAAATCTGAGCTCCAACTAGTTTCCATATGCATACTATTGAGTGAGGTTCAAGAGAATAGCACTTCTTTGTCACTGGAAAAAACATAATAAATTCTGGATTTGCTATAATATACTTAGCCCCTGCAATGTCAAGAATAAATTTCTTTACTAAGGGAAATGGGAACAGAGTAGCAGAAAGTCCAAGTGGTTTCAGGAGCTGTACTCCTGTAATTAGTGACTAATTTATCACCTGACAACAGCTAATCACGCTGGAGTCCTGCACCTGGCCTCTCTCCCCTCTGTCCTCTGATTGGGTGCTTATCTTAGGTGCCTCCTGAGACCAGACTGGAGGCAGAGGTCTCCTCTCTGCCCTCTAAAGTGCCTCCTCACAGCCTTCCAACTGCTTCTTAGGGGGAGGTAGGTGCTGGATGATGGAGAGAGTGCCCTTAATTCCCCACAGAAAAGACTAAAACTGAAAAATACTTTCTCATCTTTAACAAGTAGTTCTGGCCATCCTCCAGCAGAGGGCATTAGAGAGGAGCTGGCCAAGTCTGAGAAAAGCTGACCAAAGTCAAATTTAATAAACCAACTGCAGCCTCACTTCCCCACTACCTTGGCCCATCCCAATCTTCCACTTCGGAAGGCAGCCCTCAGCCTTGCTCCTGCTCATCTGACAAAGCAGGAAACAGACCGTGGCACATTTTCCTAATAAAAAAAAAAATGCAAGTTGTTTTTGATGATGGTAAGACTTTGAAGAGTTGCTTGGTGCTCAGAGCACTTTATGTAATCCACCATCTTCCAGGGTCACACATTTCCATATACAATTCCCCTCATTTACCAACTCAGCCTGGTTTTTATTCTTATTTTTTTTATCCTTTGAGGGGAAAAAAGGTTTAAGGGGGAGGGTGGTTATGTAGGACAACCCAAAATACTACCACTAGAATAATTATTCAAAACTTCACTTAATAAAGTGAGTTGTTTTAATATATCCAGATAGTATTGTTACTATTACGTCAAATAGTATTATTCTTTGAGTTAATCCCTTAACTTAAATGTATCCAAATGATTGATGATTTTAACAGACATTTACAAAAGAAAGGAGTTGGGTTTTTTGTTTTGTTTTGTTTTGTTTTGTTTTGTTTTGTTTTAAATAAAGTGCCGTTTTCTAATTTCATTTTTTTCAAACGTCTTTTTCTCTCTGGAGGCCTGTAGAGTTGAAAGGGGGCACAAATAGAATGTTGAGAAACCAGCAAGTATTATAAGAGGCCTGGTGCATGAAAATTCATGCACTGGAGGTGGGGGGTCCTTCAGCCTGGCCTGCCCGCTCTCACAGTCCAGGAGCCCTCAGGGGAAGGAGGTGAAGCCCCATCACACCTCTGCTGCTGCCACTGCCGGCAGTGTAAGCCTCAGCCGGCCCTGGTTACCTGAGCCTCAGGCAGCCCTGGGTGGCTGGGCAGCCAACATCCGAGGCTTGCCTGTGCCTCGGGCCGGCCCTGGGAGGCTGGGGGACTGAAGGGACTGGAGACTCTGGAGGCAGGTGCGTGGAGCAGCCAGGCCTGCCTTGCCACGAGCCTGCCACCCCGGCGGGACTAAGGGGACTGGGCGCCACCATCTTGTGGCTGTGGGCGCCACCATCTTTGAGGGCATGGCAGTCATTAGCATATTCCCTCCTATTGGCTGTGGGCGCTGCTATCTTTGAGGGCGGAGCAGTCAATTAGCATATTCCTCCTTATTGGCTGTGGGCACCGCCATCTTTGCAACAGTGAGGGTCAATTAGCATATTCCCTCTTTATTAGATAGGACTAATCATGCTCTGTTAACCATGATTGTTTTATTCTGATTAAGAAGGCACATTCTACCCTGGCTAGAGCTGACCTGGAGATGCAGCCCTTCTCCCCATTTGGAGCTGCCTATTATCATGGAGAGATTAACAAAGATTTGTTACAGAAACCAGAATCGCCAGCCCTTTGAAGATCCCTGGCCCTTTTTACATACCTGCAGGCCTTTTCAAATCTCCAGCCTAATTTACCTGTTAATTTTGGCACTCCCTTTGGCTATTTCCCCGCATAACCCCAGCCCTGGTATCACCAAGCCGTTTGAACACCCCTAGTCCTTTTGCATATCTGTAAACTGCCCTTTTCCTATATAACCAGCTGGCTAATGGTGGGCTGCAGAGCAGATTTTTGTGGATGACCTGCTGCTATCCCATACTACCGGCAATATTGGAATAAATGCTCATACATGATTCAACTCTGTCTCTGCTTAATTGCCTCAAGTAGTGACAGGCAGCATGGACCCATTGTTTCATTACAGAATCTTCTTTCTCTTCTTGGTGGTCAAAAGGAATGCTGGGATGCACCACCCCATCCCCCTTTAGGAATGAGACAACCATTCCTCCATCTGCTCCGAGAGTCTCTGTTTACAGCTCACAGCTGAGGCCCTCTCTGGAAATTGACCTCAACTGAAGGGAGCCACCTTGCATCCAATGTCTGGACAATATGGAGGTAAATGGCTTGATCCCCTTGCCTCAGTTCAGGACAATGCTGAAAGGGCACCCTAGCTCCAGAGCTCCTTGTAGGATCAACTGAATCTTTACCTTACCAGACACATGCCTCTTGCTCCCAGGATCTGCCCCTCTTGCCCTGCCTGGCCTCCAGAATAAGACCTAGGATCAAGTCACAATGCAACACAGTGGAGGAAGTGGTAGGCCTGCTAAACAAGGCAAAGCGCTATTTCCTGGTAGAACTGCAGGACCCAGCCGTCATGTACCAAAGGAGCCAGGAGGCTACTCCTGGGACTGCCCCCTGAGAGCGCTGGATCAAGGAGGGTAGAACAAGAAGTTAGATAAAGGAGACAATTTAAGAACACTCACTCATGATGTGAGATTTAACACCCAACAAGGATCCCCGGAGAAGACTTGGAAGTTTGTAAAAAGTGGTGGCCCACACAAAGTGTGGTAGACATACTGGAACTGGGATCAAAAGGTGCAGTGAAGTGAGATGCCTGACTATGTATTATGTGTAAAGTCAGGAAACCTACTAGATGACCATAGACCAAGGACTTGTCCAAAGGACTTTCTTACATGACCAACATCCAGTGTTCAATTCTCCCAGCAATGGTATATGACGACACGTGAAGTTTTGCCAACCAGGAAGGTGTACCTGAGCCTTGATGTTTTTATTGGGAGCCAGACATGTAGAAATGGAGTGCCCATGTGGTGACCCTCGTTACTTAGTCTCCAGGGGTCAAATTAATGCAGTGCGGCCTAAGACCCCTCCCCACACCCAAATAATTTTGTTAGCATAAACTCCCTGTGGCTGAAGGCCCCAGGCATAAAGATACTCTTATCAGGCAGGATATTCCAAGGGCACAGAGGTCATCTCCTAGGAGCCAGTTGTGGGCCATTTTCTTTGGAATGTGCAGGATTTGGATATGCCAAGGCTGCCAAGTTAACCCTTTACTGTACACCAGCCAACAGATGTCTTATTTATTTTATACAACCAAAAAGAAATCAAGAATGGACAAGCAGGAGGCCGAGAATAGGTTCCCCAAGGAAGGACACAATCCCTTGCCCAGTTTCAGGACTTAACTCAGTTTTGAAACCTGAAGCCCACTGAGTAAAAAAGACACTGGGCCCCTGGGAGAAAGCACCCTGCCACTCCATGGCAAGAGTATATAGTAATTATTCCCCAGACAATGCCTAAAGGGATCTACAGCCACTTACTCAGGTAACTCTACTTAGGGAATACCCAAGCTTTTAAGGACTGTTGAACACTGGGACTGAAAAGGCACTGATACCCAGGGACCCTAAACATCATCATGACCCCTTGTTAGATAGAGTGCACGTAGTGGTTAGGCAGAAAATGAAGGTCCAGCTCACAGTGGGTCCACAGACCCCATTGACTGAGATGATGGTCATTTTCAAGTCCCTGAAAAGTATAAATGGAGTGCACACACTGATAGTTGGCAGGCCTTTCACACTCCTTCCTTGTAAACGGTAGAGTAAGCAATAAGACTAAGGAAAAGTCCTGAAAACTGCCTCCTCCCAGGATGATAGCATACATTTTTTTTTAAGTCACATTCAGTGATAATGGCAGAGACTCGTGTCACTCATAAAGATCAAAAGGATGCAGTGTTGGGGGGTCTCAGTGATATTCCCATTGACTTCATTAGCCTGTCTCTTACAAAAGCAGACAGGTCCTGGGGGATGATTGTAGAGTAACATAAAGTTAAACAAATAGTAACCACAGCAATAGTTCTGTGCCAGATGTGATAGTTTTTCAAGAGCAGATTAACCCAGGCTAAGGTACATGGTATAGCCTTTGATCTGAGAAATGTGTTTTTCTCCATTCCTATTCAAAGAAGCCTCAAAAACTCTTTGTATTCACATGGGATAATCATACACATTTACAGTCCTGCCTGGATCTATTTTAATTCTCCTGCTTTCTGTCACGTCTCTGAAAGAACCTGGGAAATCTGGACTTCCCACAGAACACCCCCTTTAACCATGACATTGGTAATTTAAAATTAGACCAATCAAGCCAGAAAGGTGGTCTGAGAATTGGCTTTCCTGGCTTCCTCCCTGGATGTTGCTACTGACTGTGCCCCTCAACAGAAGGTCTCCAATCTTTACAAAATTACTCTCACCATCCAACTTTTGTTGACTGCTTCCCGTCCTTATCTCTTCAAGCCAGGGGTTATGACAGCTCTATTGCTCCTGGCCTCAGGTCTGGCATCATCCTTGTCTTCCCACACATCCACATTCATTTTCATTATTAGGATCTGCATTACCCTGACTTCCCAGAAAGTTCAATCCCAGAACAGAGGAATAAGAAAATAAGGGATAAGGAGGGAGAGCCAGTACTAGCAGGTATGGTGGCTCTGACTACCACTGAGTGCAGTTGTTTGCTCAATTTCACAGGACTATGCTCTTAGATGTGGTGTCAGTAGGACAGTCTGTGAAGGGGGAGAAAAAGGCAAGAACTTATTTACCAGCTCCCATCTCCCATTTGTCAAAAAATGCTGGTGTGAACACCCCTGTGTTTTCAGCTTGTACCCTGTGGGCTCTGAGCATGGTGTCCCATGACAGTGTGCTAATTAAACTTCAGGGCAGGAGGTAAAAGTGTGCAGTGCAGGTATGAGAGGAGATGCTGGCAAATTGTACCAATGTGGTGCTGCTTATTGTTTGACAACTGTCTCTCCTGTCCTGTGATATAAATACTCCCTATGGCTGAATTCAATGTAGACTTGGAAAGAGGTGCTTTATATAGTGTTTTCATCAGATGTACAATAACCTCAAGTAGAAATAGTAGTAAAATAGGCAGAAAATAATGAATTTTAAATATTTATTGCCTTTAATATAATTTATTTCATTGCAAGTTTATATAATTTAATATTTTGGGGGGGTTGTTAATTCTCAGCTGAGGATATTTTTTCCATTGATTTTTAGAAAAAGTGGAAAGTAGGGAGGAAGGGACAGAGAGATAGAGAAACACTGATGTGAGAAAGACACATTGATTGGTTGCCTCCCACAGAGGCCCCAACTCAGGCCGGGGATCGAACCTGCAACCCAGGTATGTGCCCTTGACCGGGAATTGAACCACTGAACCACACTAGCCAGGACTATATTTTAATTTTTTAATAATGGCTATGTTTAACCCTTCTAAACCAGAAAGGACTAGCTCTACACATTAACTGAACTGCACCTGCAAAAAGGCAGTTGGAGCCCATTGAATGATCACTGCAAGAGGCAGGTGAAGCCTGTGAAGTCATGCATCAGAGGAATCTGGTATAGTATCTTATAAATAAACTCTTCTCACATTATTCTAATTTGAGTTGGGACCTGATGATATAATTGAGCAGGTTTGGGGCAACTGTCAAGTACATACTTGGCAAAGGCCAGAATTAGGAAGGCATTACTTGAGAAGCACCAACATCTACTCACAAAAACACACCCTTCCATGTGCACTCAGCTTCTTTAGCAGGTCCCCCAGGTTTTGATGGTGATTTTGCACACTCGAAGTAGGCACTTTTGGAGTAAACACTCCTTTCCTTCTGTTTTCAGTCCCATTCCTCACTCTCCACCTTCACCTTAGCTGCCCATTCCAGGTGGAGCCCCTGGGGACCCAGACAATCAGTCAGGCCCCACTTCCCTGCAGCAATCTCTTAGGGCAGTGGTCGGCAAACTCATTAGTCAACAGAGCGGCAAACCTCGGCTCACGAGCCACAGTTTGCCGACCACTGTCTTAGGATAATCTGGGCTGGAGGGGGGGGGTAGGAGGGCAGGGGGGGCTTCTTTCACTCTGTAAGTCCACACATTTCTATACTTCCCATTGCCCCAGAACTGTGTTGGAATTTCTTATCTCCTCGTCAGTAACCCCTAAGACCTCTTTCTTTTTATGGGTAAATTTCTTTTTGCACTCAAATTTTATCTTAGTTGGATGTTTGGAAGCATCAAAGAGAGATATCTATGGTAGATGCCTTGTATTTAAATGAAAAAGGGCTCATGTGATTAAGTAAAGCACATGAGTGAATTTCCACAAATATGATTACTTATTTACATCATTACTTATGAGAGAGGGAAAGTAAGTAGAAAAATTAGTGACTACCTTTGAACTCGCAAACAACCACCTGTTTCTCAGAAGACAGCGTTATGCAAAATTTGGGTCAATGAAAACATTCCAGTGCACTTAAAAGCTCAAGCATGGACTTGATTTCTGACCTATGGCAACTCCTTAATTTGGTGTTCATACCATCCACCTGTTACATGGACTAATGAGACCCATGAAATTCAGTTACAGAGATTGTTCCCAATGATTTATTGAGTACTTGTTGCATATAAAACCCTAAATTAGGACCTGACAAAATAAAAAGAGGAATGAAAAGAGAAAGAGGGGAGAGGAAGACTGGATTCCTGCCCAGAATATAAAATATACCTAAAGAGAGCTTATGTTAATTGTCTGGTGCATATTATGAAGAATCATGACAAAATGGCAAATTAGTAAAACTATAGAGGAGACATGACTAAAAGTTTGGTTTCCTGGTATTTTCATGCTATTTTAAAATCTAACCTTATCTTTGTGTTAAAGGGACTTTTTACTATTCAACCGACCTTTTTTTTTTTTTTTTTTTTTTTTTTTTTTCTTGGCTTTCTTAGGAAGCAGAGCATTGCAGCCATTCACTCAAGCACTCACTTTTTTTTTTTCATTTAAGTATAGTTGGTATACAATCTTATATTGGTTATACTAGTTTCAGATGTACACTATATATTGATTCAAAGGACTTGCTCTTTTTAAAATATCCTATATAATAAAAGGGTAATATGCAAATAGACCGAACGGCAGAACAATCAAACCACCAATCAAAGTGTGATATGCTAATGATATGCTAAGGCTGTTCAACTGCTCACTATGATGTGCACTGACCACCAGGGGGGTCCCTCAGCTTGGCCTGCGCCCTCTCGCAATCCGGGACCTCTCGGGGGATGTCGGAGAGCCGGTTTCAGCCCAATCCTTCAGCCCACTCCCCTTGGAAGGGCACCAGACGCAGGGCTCATAGCTGGTGAGTGCTGCTGTGGCAGCACGAGCCTCTCCCAATTGGGATTGATTGGGTGCGAGCCCGTGGCAGGCACAGTGGGGCCAGTATGAGCAGGAGCGGCAGGTAGGAGCTGCAGTGTGGGTTTCAGCCCAATCCCTGCAAGCCACCCAGAGGGACCCCACCTGTGCACAAATTTGTGCACCGGTCCTCTAGTATATATATATTTGTAAATATATTTTTTATTGGCTTCAGAGAGGAAGGGAGAGAGAGAGAGAGAGATAGAAACATCAATAATGAGAGAAAATCATTGATTGGATGCCTCCTGCATGCCCCACACTGGGGTTGGAGCTCACAACCCAGGCATGTGCCCTGACTGGGAATCGACCTGTGACCTCCTGGTTCATAGGTCAACGCTCAATTACAGCGACACCAGCTGGGCTCGCTCTTTTTTCAAAGCTGCTTTCCTCTGCTTGATAAGGGTTCTCTTAAAAGGTGGAGCTCAGACAGACAAAGGTTAGCAGGCAGACCTAGCTCTTGTGACTGGGTGATTCTTGCAAGAGTCACTCTAATCATTGCATTGTTTGTGAAAGATCTTTTACTTCCTGGGGACTAAGGTAATCTTCAAATCATCACATCTTCAAAATAAAGGTTCATATTTCTGGAAGGAGACTGCAAGTCCACCTCAGCCAATGCTCCATCCCTGAGACATCAAGCAGCCACTGAGGCCACACTTGACTCCTGTCGCAGCAAATGCCTGTCCATCTCCCCTCACTCCTGGTGCATATGCATGTACTTTGAAGATCATTACAGAGCTTTCTGACAGCTGCCAGATGAAAATATATTACTGTCCCCTTGTTTATCTGCTCTTGTATTAGGGCAAATAGAGAAAATTAGTCTGGGCATTCAAAAATGCAACAAATTAGCTAAATACTGGCTATGCACAGAAAGGTAAGAGTTTTTGTTTTGGTACAGACCAGAGTGAATGAGCTTATTCATTTTAACAAGAAAGTTGTAGGCTAGCAACTATGAAAGCATGCAAATTTAGGTTCTCCTATCAGTTCCTGGATGGTTTTCAGTGCGTTCATAATCATGTATTCTACCGGGCTGAAACAAACATTTTTAAAAATTAAAATGCTCTCTTATTTCCTCCCATCATTCCCAAATCTTAATAAATCATTATTCACCACTTTGTGGGAAGGAAACCCAAAGCAGAGAAATGGAGTGTGTCTCCTAAAACTTTTTCAGAGTCAATGTTTTATGGAAATGGACTTATCAAGACCCTGGTCTGAATTAGTAAGTTTTGCCCACTGCCCACTCTCCCAATCAGTGGAATACTATTTCTTTCCCTACAGTGAGTTAGGTACTTCCATTGTCCCTGTAAGTTGTTCAAGATCTCACAGGTTGTAAGAGGTAGAACCAGAGAACCTGACACGGTAACTCACATCCTTAACTATGCGAAAAGGCTGGGTGGAAGAAGCAATTACTCTTGATGGTAAACCCTCTCTGGGAGGAAGTAGAAGATACAGATCACTGAAAAGGCATACTGGTAAACCTGGATGGGACTATAAGAGCCTATTTGGTAGTATCTTGAGTTGGGACTTAGAACAAAGTGATTGAAGCTAGAAAGGAAGTCTGTAGCCAAGTTTGGAGATCTTTCAATGCCAACCATATTCATTAGCCACTGAATCAGCAGCTATAACATGGGTCCAAAGGCTTGTGGCTTAAAATATCCTAGGTGGCAATTCTCTCATGGATAAGAAGTTAGGTTAGCTCTCCAGGGTTGGTGTGGCATCTTCAGGGACCCAGACTCTGTCTATCTTTCTGCTTCTCCATTCCCAAGGCCAGAAGTTGACAGTAGAAGATCTAGCCATCTTGTCCATGTTCTAGATCCAATCCTGAGAAGGGGAAGAACAAAGGTTAATAGGTCATGCCCCTCCAAGTGAGTGAGCTCCCCTAAAAGAGCTTTGTTATAGAAGTCTCAGTGACTTCCACGTACATCTCATAGGCCATAAGTGAAGAATGGTTATTAGATAGGGATATTCAATGGCAGTCTCAGCCTCACCAGACTAAGGAGTGCAGACTCATTTCTTAGGCCCTGGGATGTTGTTGGAGGATTCTGAGGAGAGAATTTAGGCAATTCAGTCAAGAAGATGAAGTTGGCAGAACTGTGGGAGCAAATGGAGAAGGGTGAGCAGAGGGCAATGCTGTATAAATGTGCACAGAAAGGAAAGTGGAGAAACATACTCCAATCTTCTCATAATCACCTGGGAAACTGAGGCAGATGGATGGCACTGCTTTAAGAAATACCTTCCCTGCAGCACTTGAAGTAGCAGGCCTGACAGTTGACTGTTTAGATTGAATATGAAAAGTAATGTCAGCTTTTATGGGACTAGCAACTTTATCTCATTATTATGCTGGATCTCACATTTCTTCTTTATAGCAATTAATATTCTGTCTATAAAACTACACAAAAACACTTTACCTTCTGTCTTTTGCACTCATTTTGACACTAATATAATGTTTTATAAATGAATAATATTCAAACCCGGTTCCATTTGACCTATGTACAACTGGACTTGGAATTTTTGTTATGTTAGCACCAACTCAGATCGACTTTGTAGTCACAATTGAATATGCATTTGCATAAGCTTTATGACTCAAAAAGCAAAGCCCAAACACACAAAATAAACACAACAATGATAAAAAAAAATGGGGTGGTGGTATGCATATGTTTTATAATAAATCATAGTAGACTCCATTGTTGAGCTGATATGACTTTTGAATACAATCATTATAATGTGTATGAACTTCTTTCCATAGTTTACTTCTGGATTTTGAGTACTGGAATTATCAAGATGTTTCAGTGGTGTATGGAGATAATGGGACAGAGCATCTGAAGTTGAAATGGTTCTGTAAATGGTATTGGCTTCCTGCCTTGGCTATCCATATTATGAATATTCAAAATTATGGGTTTATGTTGACCTGCAAGAATTTTCTTTTATAAAGGGATACATAAGTGATACAACATAGTTTACAGTCATCATTACTAAAAGTCTAAAGACTGGCACTACTTCAAGGAATGATTTGAAATGACTAGTTTTCAGGCCACAGAACTCTCTGAGGATTTTCAGGGACTGAGCTACATAAAAACAGGCATCTTCATGTTGGCTGCTTAGAGACCCGCAAAGAATAAATCAAGCCACAGAACAACTTCATGTTTCCCACTGACTCATTCTCTCACCTTAGTAAGACTTCCATGTTTTAAATCCCATAGAGGAATACTATCTTGTGTGATTTAAAGCCTAGGTCCCTGGTGTAAGAACACGATTCTGCTTCCAAAAATGCAGATGTACTTGTAGGAAAGAATTCCATTTGTTACTTCCCCAAATCACATTTATTTTGTGAGAAGAATTTTGATTTGAGTTGGACACTTTGGCCTCTTTTTTATTTTCTAGTTACCAATATTAAATGTTTCTCTTTGACAGTGAATTTCTGGCAACACATCTGTTTTCATTCAGTGAACTACTAGAATGATAAATTCCAATATCTCTGCAGATCAGTTAATGAGTGATAAACATGGTTTCACGGGTAGACAGATGGAGGCAATTCTACAGCACCAGCAGCTGGAAAGGTGAGGGTCTGGATTGCATACCTGGTCCAGGGAATTTATCAAAAATTGTAACAGTAAAAGCAGCAGATTTTCAACCTTGTTTTCAAACTTTAAGAGTAATGGCTATTCTGACTTGCCTACAAAAAGACATGCATTATTAAAAACAAAACTAGCAGAAGTCAGGTGAGTTTTTTTATAGATTAAGGTCAAGGTCTCCTTCTCTGGCTTTGCTCTGCCTTTCCCTCATCACATTCCTGCCAAATTCTATCTGTGGGATAATCTTGTTCATGAGGACTGCGGGGCCAAGCGATGGCTAGCACCTTTTAGCTTTCCTATAATGTGTACCAACTTCTCCAGGAAGTCATCCAAAACTAACATACAACCCAAGTGATATCAAGGTGCCTATCATACTAAGGTAGCTTTAATACAAGTTCCCTAATCCTCTTCCAACCAGATGGCTACACCAAACCCTGCCAGTGTAGAAATTTTGAAACAATCACTGCTTAGGGAATTAAGTTTATCCCAAGCTGACAGAAGAGGCTTCTCTCTACATTACCACAAAGCTGGTGAATGAACCTGCCTGAGGCCCAGACACCAGCCAGGCATCTGGGCAGCAGTGAATCTGCTCATCTTTGGAAACCCAAAGAGAGCCAACCAGCCTTTAAGGCCTTCTTGATGGAGAGAGTGAGAGCATAGTGAGGACCTTTCCTGACTCTGCCTAGAAAAGTTTGCTTCCTGGCAGAAGTGGGCACGGAATAGAGTGATAGCTCAGCCCAGCCATGTGGGCCTCCTGCCTCAGCATCCAGAGGGAAGGCTGAGAGCGGTTAATGCAGGGACACTGAATAGAATTCCTTGCCAACACTCCCTGCGGTCAGCAGCAGCAGGGAACACTTATCTTTGGAGTACTATTGGAGTAAAGGGCACAGGGAGAACCCCAAACAGGGATAGTGGCATCTGTTCATTTGATAAATACAAACTGTATACGGATCTGACCCAGACATCATGCTAGGTATGAATGTAAATAGTCCATGACCTCTAGGAACTTCTACTTAAGAAAGAGAAGAGAGGATACTGAACAGTGTGGTCAAACAAGATAAGCA
This sequence comes from Plecotus auritus, assembly GCF_963455305.1. NCBI lineage: Eukaryota > Metazoa > Chordata > Mammalia > Chiroptera > Vespertilionidae > Plecotus > Plecotus auritus. Next base: position 83,156,891 of record NC_137782.1, on the reverse strand, counting down.
AATGTTGGGTGGGAGTTCTTAGTGGAAGCCCTAAAGAAGACCCTGTGACCAATCCACTTGGCTCACCTCATGTTCACCTGCAGCTGCATACCAACTGCTTTCTACCTCCAGTGCCTGCTTGCCTCTCTCTCTTCTCCACCTGGGGCTGCAGGGCAGCCAAGAAGTGTCAGACACCTAAAGCCCCCGGGGCAACATTCAATCAGTTGGTGGATAAATGCCCCAGCTTCCTCAGCTCTCCTCCACGAAGCAGGTCGGAGACATGCCCCAGACTGTGTCTCCCAGGGTCCCCAGCAGGAGGGAGCCCCATCTCAATGAGTGAGAACCCACAGCAATAACTCACTCATTGACATGCCCTTTACAGTAAGTCCTCACTTAACGTTGTCAATAGGTTCTTGGACACTTCAAGTGAAACGATGTATAATGAAACCAATTTTACATATGTTAATTGATATAAATGAGAGTTAAGTTTCTATGGCATATTTCTCATCATAAAAACATCACCAAACCTCTAAATAAAGACCCAGCACTTATAATAAACATTGACATAAATGTGAGCTATACATTTAAGAAAGATTAATAAAAATAACTAGCATAATGATTTTCCAAACCTCTTATTTCAGTTCAGAGTCTCAGTGGTGGGAGCCTTTCCTGGCACTCAGGGAGTAAGGCAGACCAACCCTGCACACACACACACACACACACACACACACACACGCACACACGCACATGCACACGCACATGCACGCGCACACACACCATGAGACCATAGACCAAGCATGTCAAACTCAAAGGCTAACACGGGCCAAATAAACAAGGCATGCGGCCCATAGACCACGAGTTTAACATGCTTGATGTAGACACACCAATTGACCTCATGTGCACATCTGTGGGATGTTGGAGGAAACTGAAACACCTGGAGAAAACCCATGGGGAGAATGTGCCCACTCCTCACAAACAGTGGCCCTGCCTGGGAATTGAGTTTTGTTTTGTTTTGTTCTGTTTTCTCTCATCAAGGTTAGCATGAACCAAGCTTGAACAAAACAACATTATCTGAGGACCTGCTGTATTGACTATCCTGAATCACTTTGCTCATTGGACTTCCTGGGCCACCTCCCAATTAGCCACTTGACTCAAATCCTTGTCTCAGGCTCTGCCTTTAAGGAGAACCCAGGCTAAGGATCTGAATCAGCACATGGCACTTTTGTGCAAATTAGAAGATGGCACCCTCCCACTGATCACTCTCATTGGCCAGCTTGGCCCTGAACCAGCCTCCATAGCCAAGGGCAGTGATGCTCTCCTTGACCAACCTTGGGCACCTGTTTCCCCATGTGCTTTCATACACTGTTGGTAGATTGCAAAATGGTATAGCCCATAGGGAGAGGCAATTACATATATATTTACCCTTTCACCCAGAGATCTCACCTCTAGGAAACTGTCCCATAAATGTAGTGGCAAACACATGTAATATATGTGCTCAAGGCTATTAATCTCAGAACTATTCATAATAACCAAAGACCGGAAATAATCAAATGCCCATCAACAGGAGACTAATTTAACAAATTAAGGCACATCCATACAATAGTGCCACTAAAAAGAATAAAGAATATTGGGATGGCTAATTTTATGTGTTAACTTAATCGGGTCACATGGTGACTCGGGTATTTGACCAGATATTTGGTCAAACATTATTCTGGGTATCTCTGTGAGGATGTTTCTGGATCAGATTAGTATTTACATTGATACACTGAGTGAAGCAGATTGTCCTCCTCAATGTGAGTGGGCCACATCCAATCAGTTGAAGGGTAGAATAAAACAAAAACACTGGCCCTGAGCTAGAGAGAATTCATCCTGCATGACAACCTTTGAGTTAAGACAGTGGTCGGCAAACTCATTAGTCAACAGAGTGGCAAACCACGGCTCACGAGCCGCATGTGGCTCGCAAGCCGCAGTTTGCCGACCACTGATTAAGACATCAGTTTTTTTCCCTGCCTTAACTGGAAGGTTTGACATTGGGACAGTGAAAGCAAATATTGGGCTTTTTAGTCACTGAGCCCCGTAATATTGGTTGCACAAATACACTCATCAATGCTTCCTGAATAAATGAATGTATCAATCAATTAGCCTACAGATGAAGGTTGATACTACTGAGGTTATTCAGCCTTGAAAGCAAGAATCTACACTGGTTGGTACAACTGAACAAAAGCATAGCTGGTTATAGGCAGGAGAGGAGACCAAATCAGTGGTCAGAGCAGAAAAAGTTCCAAAGCCACATTATGCAAGCTTTAACACAATATCTTCTGAGAAATTGGACCATTTTAAACTCTTCCTACTGTTAAGCTAGCTTACATCCAACTGCTTAAATTCCTTTGTGAGCTATTAAATTATGAGCCTGCAAGGGATTACTGTAATGTTCTGCAGTAATCCGTCATCCTGAGTAACAAAACATTTCATAATAAATCACTAAAAATATCTGCTGCTTCATTAAAAGCAGCTTTCTGGTGATGCCTGCACAAGATGAAGAAGCGGTGGCTTATGCTGAGCATCCCAGCCCGCTGATCCACAGAAAGCTGTTACAGGTGCAGCCAACGCCCCGACTGGCCCACCAGAGCCCTTAAATGCAAGAATCCAGCCGCTTAGCTCATCAAAGGTGGATTTAAATGATTATGCCCCGAAAGAAAACAGATCAGACTTGCTTCTGGCACTGTTTGAGTCCATTTGTATTCTGTGATTACCTACCAGGTCCTTGGACGGGCAAGCATTACCTGCTTATAGTGGACTTAAAGTAGGTAAACGGGAAACTAGGTGACTAAACCCAGCCTCAGGAACCACAATCCCTTTGCAGTGGAGCCTTGAGGGAGAAAGCTCAGAAGCAAAGATTCGGAAAACGAGGAAAGTGGCTCACATAGCACTCACCTGGAAGACCCTCTGTCCCAGCAAAGGTTCCATTCTTTGTCTCTTGGATGGGACAGTATCCCCAGTGGGACTGTGCCCCAGCTTCTCACAGTGGTAGCCTCTTCATTAACACACCCTGTATTGACTGTCTCCCCTCCCTTCTCTCACTTCCCGACCTCTCCACTTCCTGGGATGAGCTGCTCACACTCAGTTATTTTTCTCAGGGTCTGCTTCTCTTGGAACCCAAATCAACATAGTTTCCTGAGGGCTACAGTCCCCACTGGACCCATCAGCATAGGAGAGGGACTCAGACTCCCTTACCAGACAGTCATGCCAGAAGCAAGTTTCAGTGCTATAAGGAACAGAACCAGAACCAGAACCAGAGACAGAAACAGCGAGGCTGACAGTGATACGGGGCTGAACTCTGATGAGCTAAGTACAGACAGAGAGACTAAAATTCCATATAACTGCAGGTGTGTGTGTGTGAGCCCTGCTGAGATAGGCCAAGCCTAGCTCTTATCAGCAGAATTGCAGACTCCTGAACAAATGGTGGTTGTTCAGACCCATAGGTTTGGGATCATTCCTTTTTTGTTGTTGTTCTTTTTTTTTTTTTTTGCAATTTTAATCATTTTTTATTTTCAATTACAGTTGATCTACATCATTATATTAGTTTCAGGTGTACACCCCAGTGACCAGACATTACATAACTTAATAAGTGACCACCTCAATAAATCCTGCACCCATCTAGCACCACTCCTAGTTATTAGAAAATTATTGACTAGACTAGTGGCCCGGTGCACGAAATTCATGCATGGGGCGGGGGGCGGGGGGGCGGGGGCGGTCCTCAGCCCGGCCTGCACCCTCTCCAATCTAGGACCCCTCGAAAGATGTTCTACTGCCAGTTTACAGGGATCGGGCCTAAACCGGCAGTCGGACATCCCTCTCACAATCCGGGACTGCTGGCTCCAGCCACTCACCTGCCTGCCTGCCTGCCTGATTGCCCCTAACCACTCTGCCTGCTGGTCTGCTTGCTCCCAACTGCCCCCTGCCGCCAGCCTGCTCACCCCCAACTGCCCCCCGTGCCAGCCTGCTCACCCCCAACTGCCCCCCTGCTGGCCTGCTCACTCCAAACTGCACCCCCCCACCGCTGTCTTGATCACCTCCAACTGACCCCCACTGACAGCCTGCTCACCCCCAACTGGCCCTTCTGCTGGTCTGCTTATCCCCAACAACCCCGCCCCCCACCAGCCTGATCACCCACAACTGCCGTCCCATCCTGGCCTGATCACCCCCCTGCGATCCATACTCCCAGCCCCTCCTTTTTTTCTTTCTTTATTTTTTTTTTTTCAGCACCTCCTTGAGCAGAGGCCAGGGCCAGCTGGAAGCAAGTATCTGGGATTTATTTATCTTCTATAATTGAGACTTTGTAGCCTTGCGCGGAGGCCAGGACAGGCCAGGGCGGGCGGGAAGCTTGCTTCCTCCATTGCCGGGGCAACCCAAGCCTCCTGCTCACTCCAGCTCTGTTGCTGCCGCCATATTGGTTGGGTTAATTTGCATACTCACTCCTGATTGGCTGGTGGGCGTGGCTTGTGGGCATAGCAGAGGTGCGGTCAATTTGCATGTTTCTCTTTTATTAGTGTAGATTCCCTACACTGTATTTTACATCCCCATAACTATTCTGTAACAACCAATTTGTACTTCTTAATCTCTTTACCTTTTTCATTCTTCCCCCAAGCCCCCCTCCCATCTTGCAACCAACAACAAGTTCTCTGTATTTGTGAGTCCGTTTCTGTTCTGTTTGTTCATTTTGTTTGTAGATTCAATTATTGATAGATATGTATTTATTGGCCTTCTTCTTCTTCTTCTTCTTCTTCTTCTTCTTCTTCTTCTTCTCCTTCTTCTTCTCCTTCTTCCTTCTTCTTCTTGCTTCTTAAAGAAGACCCTTTCTTTGCAGTAATAGCAATAGCAACTGCTACATGATGCTTTTTTTTTATTGAGGTATAATTGACATATAAAATTGTATATATTTAAAGCATGAAACGTGATGAGTTAATATACAAGGACAAAGTGCCCTGTGTTACCAAATAAAGAAGAAAATTGTGGGGAAAGAACACAAATACTAGTATTGCTTTAAATGAGATAGAGAGGTGGGGGACACCACAGCTGACCTGTATTTATAACTAGAGGCATAAAATGAATCCAAATACTTCCTTCTTCTATAATGTGCTGTTGGTTGTACTGGCCGAAACTCAAATGCAGGTATCTTCTCTGTCATCACCCCAAATATTTGTTCTGGAGTGCTGGGCTGTTCAGATAACCAAGTCACCCACTTTCAGACAGAAGGTGACAAAGTGTATAGTATGTATAGTACTCGGATTATGCTTGGAACTGAGCTGCGTGGCATATAAAGACCCTAAAACTCTGTGGTGAAAGAGAACCAAAGGAAGTTCTGGCAAGAGAAGCAACTCCTAATACACCAGGGACTCTAGCATGAAACACACCTGCTTAGTAGTACTATCTGCCCCTCTCAACTGTAACTGCTCAGTTCTCAAAATGCCTCTGTGACGTATAAAACAGGAGGAAACATATAACTGAAGAGGAGTTTGTCTAGAATATATAAACAATTCTTGCAATTCAATATCAAGACAAACAACCCATTTTAAATGGACAAAAGATATGAACAGGCACTTCATCAAAGAAGATTTTGAAATGGCAAGCATATGCATAAAAAGATGTTCAACATCATTAGTCACTAGGGAAATGCAAATTATACTGAGGTAAACATACTGAGATACTTCTACAAATCCACGAGAACAGCGAATATTAAAAAGACTGGCCACACCAACCACTGGCCAGGATGTGGAGCAACTGGAACTCCCACTCTGCTAATAGAATGTAAAATGGTACAATCACTTTGGAAAATAATTTGGAAGCTTACTAAAAAGTTATATATTTTCCATATGATCTAGGTAGTCCATTCCTAGAGGAAATAAGCATATGTCCATACAAAGACTTGAACATGAATGCTCACAGCAGCTTTATTTGTGAAGGTCACTAACTGGACAAAACCAAAATGTTCTTCAACAGGTGAATGCACAAACACATTGTAGCATATCCATAGAATGGAATACTACTCAGCAGCAAAAAGGATAAGCTACTGATACACACAACAAGAACGCTGAATCTTAAAATCATTAAGGCGAGTGAAAGAAGTCCCACTGTAGATACTGTATACTCTGTTTGCACGCATATACAATTTTAGGGGATGCATAATTAATCTAACTTGACAGAAAGTAGCCCTAGCTGGTTTGGCTCAGTGGGTAGAGCATCGGCCTGAGGACTGAAGGGTCCCGGGTTCGATTCCAGTCAAGGGCACATGCCCAGGTTGCAGGCTCGATCCCCAGTGTGGGGCATGCAGAAGGCAGCTGATCAACGATTCTCTCTCATCATTGATGTTTCTATCTCTCTCTCCCTCTCTCCTCCTCTCTGAAATCAATAAAAATGTATTTAAAAAAAATAAAGTGACAGAAAGTAGATCAGTGGTTACCTGGTGATGGGAGGGTGAGGAAGGAAAGGGTTATTAAGGCGTAAGTGAACTTTTGAGAATGGTGTCTATATTCCTTATCACAATTGTGATACTCAAACATCATGACTATTTACATGTCAGAACTCATCAAATATATATGTCAACTTCTTTTTCTAAGGCTGATAAGGGGTGTGGCACCTCACACATTTGATGCTCCTGTTCTGGAAAAGTCTAGTCCTTACCCAGCATTCTCAGAGAAGTGTTCCAGCAGGCCTCTACATTGTCTTTCATAGGCAAAATAAAATGAAGCAAGCATGGTCTTTGCACTGTGTTCTGCTGGGGCGTGGCCACTTTGGCCACAGTCAACCTCTGTCCCCAGCAAATGAGGAAAATGAAAGACTACAGGACTGGTCCAAGGTCACTTAGCAAGTCACGGCCATGCCAGTGATTTGTCCTCCCAAATCCCAACTGTGGAACTGCATATGGGTCACGGGGTTACCTAGCTTCCCAATTCCTTCACAGCCACTGTTGTTTTTCTAGTGTGTGTTTTCCCTCTGAGTGATGGACTGAGAGCATTTTTTCTGAAGTTCAGAGGTTTAAGGATGCTCTTGGAAACCAGTCCCAGCTTTCAGTGAAATGGTATTCCTCATTTCATTGTATCCCCAGATCACAGATAAACAGCTCTTTAGTCCTCCTGAGTCGCTTTGATCACTGGCCCCTTTATCCCAGATCTGTACCCTGGCTGGCCTCACCCCTCTGGAGCCCACATGAGCCCAGACTCTGTATTGGGTAATCTGTGGATCAGTCCAACATACATATGCTTAGCCGGAGTCATAAATACCTCCATTATCTTGGACCACCCAGCTAAAATTTTATCTTCAATATGAATGCCTGGCCCCACAATGGCCCTGTTGTTCTGCACCCTTAGGCTGTGGCAAAGCTTGACCATAATCTCCCATTCATAAAGGACCCACAGGGCTCAGGTTATCCTTTATACTTTTGTGAGCACTTGCAAAATCCTTGGGAAACCAGTGTAGTTTACAGCAGTGTCTTATGCCAATCGTCTCTTAAGCTCCTCCTGGCCATTCATAGGGAATTTCTAAGAGCCCTGAACACCACACACAGAGTGGCCACCAGCACCCGCTGTGCCCACGTGCCAGCACTGACTGGGGGCTCACCCTGATGCTGGGGAGGCCCCCAATGCTTCCCCCAGGCTTCTGCCCTCCCCACTCCCTGCCTCTGCCTCTTGAAAAGAGTTTGTGCTCTGCACACATAGCAGAAATACAGGAGAACATGAGGAAGAAAAACCACCGGCCAAAGGAATCTCATTCAGTACTGACCCCCCTCCATCCTGCCTCGATATACCCTGGAGGAGGATAAGAGGAGTTACTTGTCTTTGTGGACAAAATCTTACTCTAGCTGTTTCTTCTTTCCAACAATAAAAGTGCCTCTTTACTGCTTCCAAACTGTTGCTGAAATCCCTGTTAGAGGTGCTGAAAAAGAAGACCTCTTGTAGACTTGTCCATTGGCACCTTAATTCTCATTGTGGTCCAGTGTCACCTGACTTGTTGGAAATGCAGAATTTCAAGTCCTTCCCAGCTTTATGGATTCATAATCTGTATTTAACAAGATCCCCAGCTAACCAACACCTGAGATCTTTTCAAAAAATCACTGTTGATAGCTCGGTAGGGGAGGGGTCAATGGGGGGGACATCTGTAATACGTTCAACAATAAAGATAAATTTTTTAAAATCACCATTGAATACTCCAAAGAGAGGAAGTTAATCGGCCACCTTGACACAGACCACCGTGAAAGTGGGGAGAGGCTGTTTCCCAGGCCTCTTGGGCAGTTTCCAACATTCCAGGATTCCCTAGGAGTTGATTCCCCAGTGGCCCTGTGGGAATTGTTCTGGGAGGAAGTAAAGAACATGGGCCAAGGTGGAATATAAAGCACATATTTAGCATATTCTTGTGGTGGGGGCCGAGGACATAGGGAAAGTCACAGGGGACATCAGCCCTCCAGGACATTGGTAGAAACCAGCTACCCAGGTCACCAGCTCACACAATTCCAGGAGGTGACAGCTATTTTTAACCAACCTTAAGAAACCTCCAGCACTATTTCTATTTAAAACGTTTCCCTTTTGTAGAGGCATAATTTGTTCCTTCTGTCTTTAGACCGGTTTTTCCATATAATACATATGTATATCCAAATAAATGTATTCAACTTGGACTGCCAGAAAAACAGAGGGAAAGGGTTGAAATCATCTGGCATTGTCTGTGCTGAGCTAACTGGCTCTAGGAATAATAGTCAAGTCAATGCCAGCACCCTGGGGGTTTCTCCTTGCATCTGCTGCATTGGCTTCAGGTCTCTGTTAAGGAAGTTGTTGTCCCCCAGGGGACATTTGGCAATGTTGGAGGATGTTTTACACTGTCACAGCGGGAGATAGGGAGGTGCTAGTGGTGTTTAATAGGTAGAGGCTGCTAAACACCCTACAATATAAAGGAGATCCACATGACAAATAAATATCTGGTCCCAAAGGTCAGAAGTGCTGAGGTGGAGAAGCTGCTGGTCTCCCCACATTCTCGGGCCATCCTAATGTGTATCCTACAGCGAGTTCCCTCAGCCAGCCCTGCCCAGACAACCAGCTCTCTCTCTCCTTCAGGAAGGCACAAGGCATTTTTTATTAAAATATATTTTTTATTGATTTCAGAGAGAAAGGGAGAGGGAGATAGAAACATCAATGATGAGAGAGAATCATTGATCAGCTGCCTCCTGCACACCCCCTACTGGGGATCAAGCCTGCACCTTGGGCATGTGCACTTGATTAGAATCAAACCCGGGATCCTTTAGTCTATAGCCAGTGCTCTATCCACTGAGCCAAAGAACTAGCTAGGGCCACAAGGGATTTAATACTAATCATATATCACATTTATTCAAGCTTAGTCTATTCTAGGCATTGCTCTAGGTGTTTTCCATACTTTTCAGCAACCCCTCTGCTCTTTACCACAACCTTGCAGGCCACTATTTTTATTATATTATTACTAGTGGCCTGGTGCATGAAATTTGTGCACATTAAAAGGGGATTAATTAGAGGAAATATTTTAATATTGCTATTTGCCCTTTCTCTATAATAGAAGTGTCAGAGATGAAAGAAAATTAGTAAAATGTATATGAAAATCTTCCTCCTGTCAGAGTCTGGGGTGTGCTGGGGGACCCAGAGTCAAGTCCCTGCCCACCCACGGCACCTCAAAATCACACAAGACCCAGACCCAGCTGGCCCCACCCCCATTGGGCGAGATCCACACCCAGTCAGCCCCACCCTTGTCAAGCCCTGCCAGGTGAGGGAGGGGGGTGCAGCCTCAGGTCCCCTGGCCTGGCACCGGGTGGGGGGCGCAGCCTCAGGTCCCCTGTCAAGCCCCAGGGTAGGGGGGTGTAGCCTCAGGTCCCCCCGCCTGGTGACAGGTGGGGGGTGTGGCCTGAGGTCCCCTGTCAAGACCCACCGGGGGGAGGGGGGGCACAGCCTTAGGTCCCCTGCCCTGGCCCAGTGCCACGCAGCCTCAGGTCCCTGCTGATTGCTCGTTAAGGTTCATTACGGAAACTCAGCCTCCACTGTGGGCACAGCCATCTTGTGTTACGGAAACCCCACCTCTGCCGTGGGGCCTGCCAGCTTTGTGATGGTGTGATGGTCAATTTGCATATTCCCTCTTTATATAGATAGATTACTATCATCTCCCAATCAACTGATAAGGAAACTGAGATCCAGAGAATACCTCACCAGAGGTCTCACAGTTAATAAGGGATGGAGCCAGGATTGCACCCTGGAGAGATTCTCTCCAGAACCTACCTTCTTAACCATACACAACTTCGATAACTAAATACTTGCCAAGAAACTAAGGATGATGGAACTTCCGTGGAGGGGTTGTTTCTTGCACACCAGCCAGGACCTTAGGAGCCCCACCCCTGGGGATGAGGCTCCCTTCCTCAGAGTTGCTCTTTTACTCAAATGGACTCAACCTCAGGATCCAGGTTGACCATGGGAAGTACGAGGGACAAGAACCAGCATTCACTGTGGAAACCCCAGAGGCGAGGAAGTTTAAAATATCTCTGTTAGAAGGTGTACCGTTTCCCTAATGTTTACAAAACAGCAGCATACAAGTGGGTGAGGAAACAGTCGGGCCCTCATGGCTTGTGGTTGCTGATGGAAAAGATGCAGAAATGGCCCTCAGTTTGGCAACCTGGTTTGTAAAAGGAGAGAAGGACGTGTGAGTTGTGGTGATCCTGTTCCTAATGTTTGAGGAATGAAATGCAGTGCTGACTGATTTGTGGCAGACCTGGGAGTTCCATTCTTTCTAGGAGAAAAGCTGATTCAGACTCTAAGAAAAGGTTTAAGAGAAACAAAGTTTTATTTTGGAATAGTGATATACAGAAATCCAGCCCCCTTGAGTGTTTCACCAACCACATGGCTAATGGAGCCTACTTCCTGCCCCGCCTTCTATCCACAAACTCACCCTGACCCACACTGCAGCCAAGACAAGACTGGGTGTTTTACAAAAGGCAATCAAAAAGAGTGTGTAGTAAGTAGAGTCATTTAATGGCTTTTACAGAGAGAAATTGAAGTTCAACTAGTTAAGTGATTGTACACAATTTGGTTGGGGTTTGTTTTTTTTTTGTTTGTGTTTTTTTTGTTTTTTTTTTGTTTTTTTTTTTATGGGCAGAATTTCTTTAGGTAAGGCATTCCTAAAAAGAATATGAACCAACATCAATGATAACATCAACCCATGTATGGACCAATTCCTGAGTGCTGGGTACTATCCTCAGCATTTTATATGCACATTTCATTTAAACGTCACAACAATGTTGCCACTTAATGGATAAAGAAATTAAGGTTCAGAAAGAAAATAAAGTCACACAGGTGGCCAGTGGCAGAGCTGGAACTCAAGCCTCATTTCTAATCACCAGGCTGTCCTGTGGCCCCTCTTGATCAATTAAGCTGTCATTACTTGTAAGGTGTTCATTTACAACCTGGACAGCCACAATCCAAGGGCACCAAATCGGCAGCTTCTTCCTTCTCACAGTCTGTCAGTTACTCGGCACATTGCATTGCCACAAGTGCAAGTTCTGGCCTGTGAAGAATGAAGCACTTCCCCACAAAAGTAGGGCCTTTTTACCCTCTTAGCTGCTCTTGGGGGAACCCAGGGACCCAAGAGTTGGTCAGTATGTTGGGGAGAGCCACTAAAGTCAGGGGCTCCCAAGGAAAAAGGGAGACTTTTGTTTCCTTGGAAAACAGAAGACAAGCACAGACAGGGTTGTCTTGCCCTCAGGCAAAATGCATTTAAACCAGAGGAAGAAGAAACGGATAGGGGAAAGGGAAGAATCTGCCATTGTTATTTCTTTCTTGGTCCCGTCTGTTCAGGCTGCTATAACAAAATACCAAAGACTTATTTCTCACAGTTGAAGGTCTGAGGTCAGGGTGCCAGAATGGTGAGGTGAGGGCCATGTTCCAGGTACCTGACTTCTCGCTGTTTCCTCATGTGGTTGAAGGGGCCGGAGACCTCTCGCAGGTGTTGTTTATAAGAGCGCCAATTCCATTCATGAGGGCTCTGACCCAATCACCTCCCAAAGGCCCCACCTTCTAACTGAGGGTTAGATTTCAACATATTATCAACGTAAGAAATGTCCAGACCTGTAGAGAATTTTTATAAGAGTTTATTTGAGCCAAAATCAACCAGGAAGCAAGAGCTCAAATGCTCTGGAGAGTGCAGTTTCTTTTATGCGTCCGAAATTAAGGAGAGACTGTAAGGAAGATGGCATGGAGGTGGGAGACAGCAAGGCAGGGATCATTTACAGGATAGTTAAGAAGATTGTGCTCTCTTGAGGATGGTTACACCTATTTCAAAGGTGTGTTAACCTAGATGCACAAGAACAATGGACAGGACTTGGTTAAGGCAAACATAAAGCTTTTACTAAGAAGTTACGTGCCTGGGGCATTATTACCCAATAAGACCTGCCCAGTTAGGAATTTATTATCAGATCACCCTGTGAGGTTACTTTCTGTAGAAGCACTTTTTCTCCCACAATATGAGATGCAGGGAACACATTCAGACCAGAGTAACCTCTATGTCTCTATGTCAGTGGTTCTCAATTTGGGGGTGATTTTACAAACCAGGGGATATTTAGCAATGTCTGGGGACACGTGGGTCACCACTATGGTGGGAGGTGGGAGTGAGGACAGAGTGGTGAGGGGTTGTGTTGCTGACATCTAGTGGGTAGAGACCAGGGATGCTGCTAAACTTTTTCAATGCACAGGACAGTACCTGATAACAAAGAATTATGTGGCCCAAAATGTTGATAGTTTCGAGGTTGAGAAATTCTACTCTAATTGATGAAGCATGGGACTTCATAAACACAGGTCAAGTACAAGATATTTGGGCTTATCTTTACTGCAACTTATCATCAGCTTTGAGAAAGGCATCCTTCCATTTTACCTGGCCTCGTTTCTCTCCCTGTCAACAAATGAAGCCGGATTCAGAGATTTACTAATTCTCTTTGTTTTCCACCCCCTGAATCTGAACATAAAAGTGATTCCCAGTGCTCACCTGTTCACAGCCCCCAGGTGCCTTGATGATTACCTATGAGGCCATAACTGGTTTACTTATGGAAATGGGGAATCAGAGAAAAAAATTAAGCCTAACAAACTGGGTGGGTGGAGGAGCAGGCAATGGGAACATTCCAGAAAGTTTATTCAGAGGAAACCTGCCTCTGGGATAAAGTAAAATGTACAATTAAAAAAAAGAAAGAAAGAAAAATGCCCTGGCCAGTGTGGATCAGTTGGTTGGGCATTGTACCCTGCCGGTTGGATTCCCGCTCAGGGCACATGCTCGGTTTGCAGCATCGATCCCCTATAGGGGATGTGCAGAAGGCAGTCCATCCATGTTTCACTCTCACATTGATGTTTCTCTCTCTGTCTCTCCCTTCCTCTTTCTCTAAAAAGCTAAAAAAAAAAATGAGGAGAAACCAAGATGGCAGCATAGTTAAACACCTGAACTGCTGCCTCGCACAACAATTTCAAAACTACAACTAAAAGACAAAACAGACATCATCCAGAACCACAGGAAGGCTGATTGAGTAGAAATTCTACAACTAGAAGGAAAGAGAAAAGCACACTGAGACTCACAGGAAATGTGGAAGGCAGAGGTATGGAGGCCCATGCATGGAGAGGGCTGGCAACTGAGTACAAGGCTGGCTTCCTCAATCAGGAGGGAGACAAAAGCTCCCAACTGCTCTGAACTCCAGTTCTGGGTGAGACACTGGGGACCCAGTCTCATACAGGGAGAAACTGGACTGTCTGGCAGCAGGCGGAACTCGAGGGTGGCTTTCTCTCAGAGGTGCTTGCAGCAATTACCATGGGACACTGAGACCCAGGGGCCTCTTAGGGCATGGCTGATGGGAAGCCATTGCGGTTTGCTCTGCCCTGAGATCCCGCCCCATGAAGCCATTGCTGCTTGCTCCATCCTGAGACTCCGCCCCATTCAAGCTGTGTGCAGAGGCTTTTGCATATGAATGGCCTGGTCCTTTGAATTCTAAACTTACCTAACAAACTGCAGCTGAGTCAGTGAGACCCAGAACACCCAAAAGAAGGCCCAAGGCCTTACAGCAGCTTGCATTGCTTCACAGCTGGGCCTCATCTGGGCACCTCCAAAACCCAAACAAAGAAGAGGAATCTGCAGATCTCTCTGAAGCTCCTACTGGGTGGCCTCAGGCAGAGGCTAAATTAGCATCTACTTGGAGATCCAAGAGCCAGTGTACCCAGGGGTCAGAGGGGGACCATCCAGATTACAACTCATCAGATCCATAAGGGACACACTCAGGGGGCAGACTCAGTGAGCACCAAAGCCCCACTGAAGCAAGTCTTGTCTCATAATGGTGTCTCCAGCACAGAAGTTCTCCCATCATAGACACAGCTGATCCTCACAGCCAGTTGGCCTGGAGGTCAGTTCCTCCCAGTGATACCAACAACAATCAAGGCTTAACTACAACAAGACTGTGCACACAGCCCACAAAGGGGTGCACCAAGAGTGTCCACCTCAGGTAATTGGGGAGGCTGAGCCACTAGGTCCTATAGGACTCCTAGCACACAAAGCCACTCTATCAACACAGGGAAGCAGCCAAATGTGGAGACAAAGAAACAGGTCACAAATGAAAGAAATGGAGGAAAGCAAACGACTGGATATAGAATTTAAAACCACGGTTATAAGGTTTTTCAAGAATTTTCTAGAAAAGGCAGATAAATTTAGTGAGACCCTCGAGGATATGAAAAAGGACCAACTAGAAATTAAGCATACACTGACTGAAATAAAAAATAATATACAGAGATCCAACAGCAGACTAGAGCAGTGGTCAGCAAACTCATTAGTCAACAGAGCCAAATATCAACAGTACAACGATTGAAATTTCTTTTGAGAGCCAAATTTTTTAAACTTAAACTTCTTCTAATGCCACTTCTTCAAAATAGACTCACCCAGGCCGTGGTATTTTATGGAAGAGCCATACTCAAGGGGCCAAAGAGCCACATGTGGCTTGTGAGCTGCAGTGTGCCGACCACTGGACTAGAGGATCACAAGAATCAAGTCAAAGATTTGAAATACAAAGAAGCAAAAAACACCCAACCAGAAAAACAAAAAGAAAAAAGAATCCAAAAATATGAAGATAGTGTAAGGAGCCTCTGGGACAACTTCAAGCATACCAACATCAGAATTATGGGGGTGCCAGAAGAAGAGAGAGAGCAAGATACTGAAAACCTATTTGAAGAAATAATGACTGAAAACTTCCCCCCACCTGGTGAAGAAATAGACTTACAAGTCCAGGAAGCGCAGAGAACCCCGAACAAAAGGAATCCAAAGAGGACCACACCAAGACACATCATAATTAAAATGCCAAGAGCAAAAGACAAAGAGAGAATATTAAACGCAGCAAGAGAAAAACAGTTAGTTACCTACAAGGGAGCACCCATACGATTGTCAGCTGATTTGTCAACAGAAACTACTCAGGCCAGACGGAGTGGCAAGAAATATTCAAAGTGATGAATAGCAAGAACCTACAACCAAGATTACTCTACCCAGCAAAGCTGTCATTCAGAATTGAAGGTCAGATAAAGATCTTCACAGATAAGAAAAAGCTAAAGGAGTTCATCACCACCAAATCAGTATTATATGAAATACTGAAAGGTATTCTTTCAGAAG
The DNA here is from genome assembly GCF_963455305.1 of Plecotus auritus. NCBI lineage: Eukaryota > Metazoa > Chordata > Mammalia > Chiroptera > Vespertilionidae > Plecotus > Plecotus auritus. Next base: position 83,141,234 of record NC_137782.1, on the reverse strand, counting down.
AGGAAGAAGAAGAAAAAGGTAAAGATAAAAATTATGAACAACAAATACATATCTATCAACAAGTGAACCTAAAAATCAAGTGAATAAAAAATCTGATGAACAGAATAAACTGGTGAATATAATAGAATCAGGGGCATAGAAAGGGAGTGGACTGACAATTCTCAGGGGTAAAGGAGTGTGGGGGTGCGGGAAGAGGCTGTACAAAAATCGTACACCTATGGATGAGGACTGGGGGGGGGGCAGAGGGTGGGGTGGGAACCAGGTGGAGGGGAGCTATGGGGGAGGGGAAAGGAGAAACAATTGTAATAATCTGAACAATAAAGATTTATTTTAAAAAATAAATAAAAAGCTAAAAAAAAACAAAAAAGAAAAGGAGAGAAAGGCAACTCCTCCTCCTTCCACACTCCTCACAGCCGCCTTCTCCTTCCTCCCCTTTCCAACCCACTGCCTGCCTGGGCCATTTAGGGTAGGAGGGCACCCAGCCCAGCCAATATGAGTGGGAGGGCAGCAGCTCCTGCTTTAGTCCAGAGCAGCATCAGTCCCTTCAGCTCCTGCTGAGAGGTGGAGCATGGGTTGCCTCGGAAACAGTGAGACCGAGGACCATCGCAAGAAGGAGAAGCAGAGCAAGAGGTCAACAAAAAAGACTGAGAAGCAGTTGCAGGACCAGCAGGTCTACCGGGGCCACACACTGCCCGCTGCTGGGTGCTGGAGAGAAAGTAAAAGTAGTGCTGTGAGTAAATCAGGATGGGTTTAATGGAGAGGGCGGCAAAGATGACCCGCAGGCTGCCAGGAGCAACAGCGAATGGTGAAAAGGCTACCAAAGTGCAGGACATCAAAAATAACCTGAAGGAGGCCATTGAAACCATCGTGGCCGCCATGAGCACCCTGGTGCTGCAGCAGGATAGTAAGAAGCTAGGAAAATCCCTGACGAGTGGAATGGGGAAAAGGAGACAGGAAAGTTAAATCAAGGCCAAACAGTTTGGGCAGCTTGCAGTCAGCTTGTGAATTGCAAGATCTTATCTTCCCCAACCAAGGACACTTGAGAGCAAATTGTTTATACTGTCCTCCTAACCAGAGAGTAGGCAGCTTAAATCACCCTGGTCTGGGAAAATAGAGAACAAAGATCCAATTAATGCCATTTGTACCAGCTAAACCCAAGGACAGAGGAAGTCTTGGAGACAAAATAACAAAAATCCCATTAAAGCCAAACAGACCTAAGATAAAAGTAAAACAGACCAAAGAATTATCCGAAACTCCTCTATACACTCATTTTAATACATCAGCATATTAAAAATGAACCTGGAAAGCTGATGAATACTCTACTGAAACCCTCCCCTCAGATTCTCACCTGCAAAAATAAAAAAAGGATAAAAAGACCTCAGGACAAAGACTCAATGCAGGTTCACTCTAGAGCATGGGCGTGAACTTTTTATTTCTTCCTATATTCTAAGGGTCCGCACAAGACTTGCACCCAGGGTAGCTTCTACCAGGGGTGGGCAAACTTTTTGACTCGAGGGCCACAATGGGTTCTTAAACTGGACCGGAGGGCCGGAACAAAAGCATGGATGGAGTGTTTGTGTGAACTAATATAAATTCAAAGTAAAGGAGCGGAGGGGAGAGCAAGAGAACCGGATAGAACAGCCGGATCCGGCCCGCGGGCCGTAGTTTGCCCAAGGCTGTTCTAAGCCAATAATCTCAGTACCATTGTCCAGATGGTTTAGACATGTAGGCTTTCAGCAGGGGCTTGATGTTGTTAGTAAAGTACCTAGACTTTGGATTCTGGGATACAGAGTAAAGTGGCCAGAGTAACATAATTCATTTAAGTAAGCATGGCCTTTGTTTCTCATGAATTTTCCTGTTTTTCTTGAAAAACAATGTTTGAAAGCAATATTTTCAGGAAAGCAATGTTTTCATGAAAATGAATGATTCAGAAAGCAATGTTTTCCTGAAAACATTGCTTTCCAGGAAAACATTGCTTTCTGAATCATTCATTTTCCCTCTTTAGGAGAGAGATTTGGGCATAAATATTATTGTTGTTTAATTCCTTACCCAAGGATAATTTTTCCTTTGACTTTTAGAGAGTGGAAGGGAGGGGGAGAGGCGAGAGAAAGAAACATCAATGTCAGAGAGACACATTGGTTGCCTTCCTGCACGTGCCCTGACCAGGGCCAGGGATCAAGCCTGCAACTGAAGTACGTGCGTTTGACCAGAATCGAACCTACAATCCTTCAGTCCTCCGGCTGGTGCTCTAACCACTGAGAAACCGACTAGGGCATAAAAATTATTTTATTTCCCTCTTTTTTAAATGTGAAATAACAGAGCAAGTGAGTTGATAATTGGCAACTTACATATAGCCTAGACATGAGGAAGGGGGTGCAGAGGGAATAGTGACTGGGGAAAACTGGGACAGTGTATCACATCTTGTAAAAGCTGGACACTACTTAAAGTGGTAAGGACATATTTCAATTAGTAGTAACTATTGTGATAGAGAAAAGATCCCAGCATGAACTGAATTCAACTTCGTTCTATACAGAGGTGATTGGAGATTTTAAAGGGAGAATGAGGGAACGGGGAGGGGTGAGCAGGGCTCAGTAGAGTCAGGAAAGGGAAAAATAAAAAAGCTAGAAGGGGAGTATTGGTTCATGTGAAATCCATGTGGGTTTGCTAACTTATGGAACTTAGGTCCCTACCTTCCCACAGAGACTGGGAGACAGGGACCCTATCTGTAGGTGTGGGGAACAAACAGGGAATTCTTTTGGCAGCCTTGAATTTTCTCAGGCAGGTACTTTAACGGACCAGGGTCATCCTAGCAATGTGGCCTTGAGGTCTTAGAAAACACGTTAGTGTTTGTAGAGGTCTTTATAGGCCAAAATTGAGACCTAGTTGAAAAGAGGGCTCAGAGGAGTCTGGCTAGGATTTGGTCAAGGAGAGAATCATTGTCAACCTTAAGGTTATATCCACTGCTCAACACAAGTGGATTATTACCATTTGGGACCCAACATTGCTAGGCCTTCCAGTTGCTGAAGGAAAGCCATAAATGCAGATATTTACACAAAATCTTCCAAATTTTAAATGTTGTTAACTTATCCCAATACATGTATTTTTAATATGGTGCAGGACAAGCTAACAAAACCTGTCTGTGGGTGAACTCTGGCCCTCAGACTACCAGTTTGCAGTCTCTGCAGAAACTAATGGTTTGGGAGGGGGAAGGGGGGATTAACCCTTGATCTTCATTCTTTCCTCATAAAAATGTCACTCTTTGACAATAGCACTTTCCCAAATCTTTATTTTGTGTTGAGTGTGATTTACGAGGCGTAAATAAAAATGCTTCCTGAAACATGAGAACGTTTACCTCCCAGGCAAGGTAAATAGGAACATTTTCCTATTTTATTGCTGAATTCTATGCTTTATGAATCCTTTTCCTTTAAGACCTTGCTTTTATCTCATTTCTTTGGGCAACCAAGCTACTTTGCTGAGAAAACTTGGCAGACGATTATATTTAGAAAAGTGTAGAGCCAAGTAAATTCGCTGATCAGCTGCCCTGAAACCCATGACCCTGTAGGAGGGGGAGCCTGCGTCCTGCTATTTCTGCCTGCCCTCCTGAGCACTTGTTATCAAACATATAACTGGGCATTTCTAGTTTGTATACCCAGGAGAGGTTTATAAGCACAGGTTTAGAAGGCATAATAAATGTCCCTCTGTAATAATTGGAATTATTTTGTTACCTTAAATAGCAGAGCATTAAAAAGAAAGGTTTTTATGAGTAAGTAGCAGAAGGAAGAGTTTAGCTCTTTCTTCCCCCATCCAGGTCAAGAGTTCATTTCTTCACACCTACACCTTGCATCCACCTACGTGTATGCAGAAAACGTAAGTTATCATTCAAAGTGCTTTACACTTTTAGCTTCAAGGAAAAGCTCCTCAGTTGGGTTATCTTCAAGTAAAAGTGGTTTACTCTGAGGAAAGATGGGAAACAAGGCCACAGGACGCTTTAGGGAACTCACAGACAGTTGTGCAGAGCAAGGCCTCATAGAGATTAAATTAGGATTCATGTCTGGAACCAAGAGGGGTTCCTGATCCCCAGAGCTCAGTTCCATCAACAGAGCACTCCACCCCCAGCCCACAGTAAGTGTTCACCAATCCCTCACCTTTATGGGGTATTATAAACTGAATTGTGCCTCCTCCACCAGTTCATATGTTGAAGTCTTAACCCCAATACTTCAAAAAGTGCCCTTATTTGGAGGTAGAGCTTTTAAAGGTAATTAAGTTAAATGAAAAGAGGCCTCAGAAGAAACCAACCCTGCTGACACCTTGATTTTTGACTTCCAGCCTCCAGAAATGTGAGAAATAAATTTCTGTTGTTTAAATCCTCCAGTCTGTGGTACTATGTGATGGCAGCCCGAGCAGACTCATATATGAAGCTCAGCTGCTTTATCCCCTGCTGTTACTGCTGCTTGCACATAGTTTCTGTGTCCTCATGGCTTCTTGTGTTGGGCGAAGCACTGTGACCAACACTCTCTTCAGAATTCTGGATCAGGTTTCCCACCCTCTTCCAACTCTGTGGCCAAGCAGTCACAGGATACACTTCAAAGCTACCTAAGGCTATTTGCCTTGGTGTAAGGCTGCAGGAAGAGGCCAAAAGGAGTGTGTGTGCACGTGTGTGTGAAAAATGCTTAGATTTGGCCCATTTATTCAAAAGCCAGATTATTCTAGAAAATACAAACCAGTCTATTGTGATAATGAGGTGGGGATGAAGGAAAGGGTTTGATAAAACTTTGTGAATACAGAAAATGTTTTGTGTTTTTATTATGGGCATGATTTCATGGACATATTTATCTTTCAAAAACTCGTGAAATCCTATCCTGTACAACATGGATGCTGTTTATCATATTAAATTAAACCTAATTTTTTTTTCCAAAAAAGTTGTTTTTTAAAGGCCGTTGTTTTAAGGGGTTCGTTTTGGGATATTTGGTGCCTTGGGGTATGACAAAGAAGCCTGAAGGCTTAGGCCAAGTTTTAGAGGTGGTTCAGAAACATCAGTCTGTGATATGAATATGTGATTTCTCCACTCTCCTTGGCCTGACAAACAATGAAGTCAATAGGCAAGAACTGGTTGTGTTGGAAAATGTGAGCAAGCAGATCAGATGGAGTCACTTAGTAACCGTGAATGAGGAAGACTCAGCATATTACAGTGATTACTGCCTTCAGGGTGTTCTGGGAATCTCTGATTCAGAGAATGCAAGAAAATACCCTCTTATCTGAGTCTTATCTTTGTTCATCCCCACTTTGTTTTGAAATGAAGTTTTCTCAAAATTCTATTACAAACATAGCTCAGTTTCCACTTTGGAGTACAGGCTTTGATACTCCCCTATCAGCACAACTAATTAATGAGGTAATGATGACTGCAGCAGAATCTTGCTGGCATCAGGAGGGACGTGCCCAGTCCACGTCCAAAGCCTTGCTTCACTCGCATTGGTTTTAGTGTATGCTGAGGTGGGCAAGTGTAGATGGAACCATTATATCACTGCTAATTCAGAAACAACAGAATTCAAAGATACAGCCTATTTTTTAAAAAATAAATGTTTCAAAAACAGAGAGAGATTGTCACCAGATACTCCTTTTTAGTGAACCTTGTACTGAGATACAGCATACATAGAGAAAATTGCACCATTATACGGGAACTGCTGGATGAATTGTCACAAATGGCATACTCTAAGCTGAACATCCAGATCAAAAGGAACATTATTATCGGCATCCCAGAATCCCCCTTATGCCACTTCCTGGTCACTGTCCCCATCAACCTACCCAAAAATAAGCACTATCCAGACTTCCATCATAAGTAACTTCTTAACGTTCATATAAGTTTTATAACTTTCATATAAATGAACTCATACAAGATGAATTCCTTTGTGTCCAGCTAATTTTGTTCAAAATCTTTTGTAGGATTTATTTGTATTTTTACTTACAGTTGTAGATGTTTACTCCCATTGCTGGATATTACTCCTTTCTATGGCTATACCACAATTTACATACCCTCCTACTATACTGGGCATTTGGATTGTGTCATGTTTGGGGCTAATAGGAATAGTGCTGCCATGAATACTTTAGTACATTTGTTTAGATGAATACATGTCAAAAAAATCTGCTGTGTGTGTGTGTGTGTGTGTGTGTGTGTGTGTGTGTGATGACTTGTTGGCTCAGATGTTTAGTTTTAGTAGATTCTATGAAATTATTTTCTAAAATGTTGATAGCATTGTCCACTTCCATCATTTGTGTACGAGTTCCTGTTGTTTCTTATCCTTGCCAACACTAGTTTTTTTCATCTTTTTCAATATTTCCATTTCAGTGAGTCAGGAATTCTTTTGAAGAAAAAAAAAAGATAGGCTAAGAAGAAATAGTCACCATAAATATTTTCTCAACAATAGGTAAATTTTGCTCCTTACAGATTTAAATATGTAGTTAAGTTTACTAAACTCAGACAATCAATTATACACTTAATACGAGAAGACTTCCAAATGTAACTATGCTTAAGGCTCAAGTATGTTGTTTGGAAAATATTGTGATGTGGGAGTAGAAATGGAAATGGGTGCAGTCATTTGGAAGGATAATTTGTAGTATCCAGCAAAGTTTTAAAGGTGCACTGATGTAACAATTCCCCCTTGGGAATAGTAATACAGAAATACCTAAGTATACAAAGATTTTTTAAAACTTATCTTTATTGTTGAGAGTATTACAGATGTCCTTCATTTTTACCCCATTACCCTTCTCCACCCAGCTTCTGTGCCACTCCAGGCCTTCACTGCACTACTGTCCGCAGAAGAAACAAATAATGCATGGGTTATATATATATGCATATAAATTCTTTGGTTAATCTCTTCCCACATCCCTTCCCCCCTGCCTCTGAGATTCATGCTTCCATATCTTTTGATCTATTTTGTTCATCAATTTATTTTGCTTATTAGATTCCACAAATAAGTGAGATCATGTGACATGTCTTTCTCTGACTAGCTTATTTCACTTAACATAATAATATTCTCCAGGTTTCTCCATGTTGTCTCAAAGGATTAACAGCGCCTTCTTTTTTACAACTGCATAGTATTCTATTGTGTAAATGTGCCACAGCTTTTAAAATATATTTTTATTGATTTTTAGAGAGAGAGGGAAGGAGAAGACAGTGAAAATGAAACATCAATGTGAGAACAGAACATCAATAGACTGCCTCCTGCCCACCCCACCCACATTGAGCCTGAAACCCAGGCATGTGCTCTAACTGGGAATTAAACCAGCAACTTTTTGGTGCACAGTTTTACTTCCTCCTTTCCAATTTATATGCCTTTTGTTCTCTCCTCTTGTCTGATGGATCTGGCTAATACTTTTTAGTACTATGTTGAATAAGAGTGGTGAAAGTGGACATCCCTGTCTTGTTCCTGTTCTTAAGGGAAATACTTGTAGTTTTTGCCTATTGAGTATGATATTGGCTGTTGGTTTGTCATATATGGCCTTTATTATGTTTAGGTGTTATCCCTCCATTCCCACTTTGCTGAGAGTTTTGTTGTTTTTTTTAATCAAAAATTGGTGCTGAATTTTGTTGAATGCTTTTTCTATGTCTGTCGATATGATCATGTGGTTTTTATCCTTCATTTTGTTTGTGTGGCATATCACATTTATTGTTTTGTGGATATTGTAATAACTTTGCATCTCTGGGATAAATCACATTTCCTCCTGGTGATGTCTGCTTCCACCACTCTTATTCAGCATAGTACTAAAAGTCCTAGCCACAGCAATTAGACAAGAAGAAGAAGTAAAAGGCATCCAAATTGGAAAAGAAGTAAAACTGTTATTGTTTGCAGATGACATGATACTGTATATAAAGAACACTAAAGAGTTCACCAAAAAACTACTAGAACTAATAAATGAATTCAGTAAAGTAGCAGGATACAAAATAAATATCCAGAAATCAGTTGCATTTTTTATTTTATTTTATATTTTTATTGATTTCAGAGAGAAAGGGAGAGGGAGAGAGAGATAGAAACACCGATGCCTCCTGCACACCCAATGCTGGGGATCGAGCACACAACCCGGGCATGTGCCCTGACTGGGAATTGAACCATGACCTCCTAGTTCATAAGTCAATGCTCAATCACTGAGCACATTGGCTGGGCTCAGTTGTATTTTTATATACCAGTAATGAACTATCAGAAAGGGAAACTAAGAAAATTCCATTTACAACTGCATCAAAAAACACCTAGGAATAAATTTAACCAAGGAGGTAAAAGACTTGTCCTTGGAAAATTATAAGACACGGAAGAAAGAAATTGAAGAAGATATAAATAAATGAAAGCTTATGCCATGCTCATTGACAGGAATAATTAACATTGTTAAAATGTCCCTACTACTGAAAGCAATCTATAGATGCAATACAATTTCTATCAAAATACCAATTGTGATTTTTATAGAACTAGAACAAATTATCCAAAAATTTATATGGAACCACAAAATAGCACAGCAACTTGAGAAAAAAGAACAAAGTTAGAGATATCATGCTAGCTGATCTCAAACTATACTACTAGGCTATAGCAGTGGTCGGCAAACTCATTAGTCAACAGAACCAAATATCAACAGTATAACGATTGAAATTTCATTTGAGAGCCAAATTTTTTAAACTTAAACTTCTCCTAATGCCACTTTTTCAAAATAGACTCACCCAGGCCGTGGTATTTTATGGAAGAGCCACACTCAAGGGGCCAAAGAGCCACATGTGGCTTGTGAGCCGCAGTTTGCCAACCACTGGGCTATAGTAATCAAAACAGTATAATACTGGCATAAAAACAGTTATATAGATCAATGGAATATACTGGTAATATAGATCCCAGAAATAAACCCACACCTATATGGTCAATTAATATTTGACAAAGGGCATGAACATACAATGAGGTAAAGACAGTCTATTCAATAAATGGTGTTAGAAAAATTGGATAGATACATGCAAAAAATAAAACTAGTCCACCTTCTTATACAATATACAAGAATAAATTCAAAATGAATGAAAGATTTCAATGTAAGACTCATAACTACAAAATTCCTAGAAGAAAACATGCAGTGAAAGTTCTGACAATTCTCATAGCAATATTTTTTCTGCTATATCTCCTCAGGCAAGGGAAACAAAAGAAAAAATAAACAAATGGAACTATATAAAACTAAAAAGGTTTTGTACAGCAAAGAAATTCATCAACAAAATGAAAAGGCTACCTACTGAATGGGGGAACATATCCACCAATAATATATTCCATAGGGTTAATATCCACAATTTATAAAGAACTCATACAACTTAATACCCCCCCCCAAAAAAAACCACACACACACACACACACACACACACACACACAACAAATCTCACTTAAAAATGGGCAGAGGACCTGAAGAGGCACTTCTCCAAAGAGGACATACCATTTGCCAATAGAGAAATGAAAAAATGTTCAACATCACTAACTGTCAGAGAAATGCAAATTAAAACCATAATGAGATATCACCTCATACCTGTCAAAATGGCTATCATCAATAAATCAACAAACAGTGTTGGCAAAGATGTGGGGAAAAGGGAACACTTGTGCACTGTTAGTGGGAATGCAGACTGGTGCAACCACTGTGGAAAACCGTATGGTGTTTCCTCAAAAAATTAAGAATGAAACTGCCTATGACCCAGCAATTTCACTTCTGCATGTATATCCAAAGAAACCCAAAACACTAATTCAAAAGAATATATGCACCCCTGTGTTTTTTGCAGCATTATTTACAATAGCCAAGATATGGAAGCAGCCCAAGTGTCCATCAGTAGACAAGAGGAATCTCAGGGGAAAGGTGGGGGTAGGAGGTGTGAGGAGAGATTAACCAGGGAACTTACATGCATATATGCATAGCTCATGGACACAGACAATAGTGTAGTGATGGCCTGGGAGGGGCAGATATGGGGTGGAGAGGGTTAATGGGGAAGAGAAGGGGCACATCTGTAATACTTTCAACAATAAAGATAATTTTTTAATTATCTTTGTACATATGTATAATGGAATATTGCTCAGCCACAAAAAAGAAAGAAATCTTACCATTTGCAACAGCATGAATAGACATAAAGGGTATTATGCTAAGTGAAAGAATTCAGTCACTGAAAGACAAATACCATATCATTTTACAATATAAAAGAACAAACAAAACAGAAACAGATTCATAAGTACAGAGAACAGATGAATGGTTGCCAGAGGGAAGAGGGTTTAGGGGAGTGGGTGAAAAAGGTGAAGGGAATGAAAAGTATAGATTGGTAGTTACAAAATTATTTTGGGGGGTATAAAATACAACATAGGAAATATTGTCAATAATATTGTAATAACTATATATTGTGCCAGGTCGGTACTGGAAATACCAGGGGGAACACTTTGCAAAGTATATGATTGTCTGACCACTATCCTGTATACCTGAAAATAATACAAAATAATAGCACATGCACACTGTAATTGAAAAAAATCAAAATGCTTTTTAAAGGCAGGACAGAAGAAAAAGGAGAGAAAGGAGAGTGAAAGTGATGAGGAAAAGGTTTTAGATGAAAGTGTCCCTTGACAGTAGTGTCTTGGCACATATTGCTGCCCTTTTGAAATCGATATGATCTCAGTCTGCATTTCTTCAGATGTGATCCTAGAATAAGCACTGAAGTGCAAAGAGGTTACGTGAGAAGTGGAGGTGAGGGAGCAGGGAAGTGATACAGAGTGGGAGGACTGCCAATCAAAGCTGAGTGATGAGACCCACTTCCTCAGGGGGCAGCTGGAGCTCAGCCCTGTGCAGAACACCACCTCAGAGACCCTACTCAAAGGTGAAGGATTTGGCTTATTTACACGCCAACTTATTGTAACTATTTTGAGGGCTGCTTCAGAGGGCTCTTGATTCCTCTATGCTTCTGGCCTGTTGCAAGGAAATGCAGTGAGTGCCAACTGGAAAAGAGGCCAATGGGCATGAAATAGGGAACTAGAAGAAGGTGGGCTGGGCACACAATGTAGGCCACAGGTATCTGCCCAGGGTTTTTGAAACTTCTCTTCTTATAAACCTTTGTTGTTGTCATTTCAAGGGAAAATAATGATACTGTCTCAGGTTGACTTGACTTTGATTCCAACACTTTGTTATAATGTCCCAGACCAAGGTGACCTGGTGAGTGTTCTCACTGGGGAGCTCTACATGGTGGGGAGAACAGAGCTGGCGATGGACACCTCTGCAAACACAGCCATGGAGTTGCCTCCTAACTTCTGGCAAACTGGCCTCCCTTTCAGTTCTTCTAGAGAAAAGAGAAACTAGGGACATGTATTTTCTATGAATGCTTTCGGAATAAATTCTCATGGTTTGAGATGATTCATTGCAGATATACACAGCTGTCCCAAGCAAGTCAGAGCAAAGAATGGGAGCTTGCAAAAATGTTATTTCTTATGGAATAGGCTGTGCCTTACTGTGGTTGGATTTTGGGTTATAGCCAACAACATTCCATTTCTGAAAGGGCATCTGCTATGGAGCTCTCACTTAAAAGGTCATTCGATAGTGTAGATTCTGAGGGCAAGTTTAATGTGTTTCTTAGTAAGATAAGACCAATGGCATTCTCAAAACAACAACTAAATCGTTTGTTTAAAAATACTCATTCATTTAACAAATATTTCTTGAGAATCTTGAAACAGTTGAGCTCTATTCTTGATGCTGGGAGAATAGCAGTGATACACCTGCACAAAGACCCCTTACCTTGATAAAGTTTGTAATGTAGTTGTATGAAACAGGTGATGAATAAATACGCAAAATACTGAAGATGTCAGATGGTGATAAGTGGGGTAGAAAGGACAAAGCAGGGCAAAGAGTGAGGTGGAGTAAGGTTGGAAGCTGCAGCTTTTTTTAAATTTATTTTTTTTTAATTTTATTGTTTAAGGTATTACAAATAGTAGTACATATGTGGACAGGCAGGTAACATTTGAGCTGAGTCTGGAGAAAGGGGAGAGGGAGCCATTTGCACCCCTTGGGAAAAGAGGCGTTCAGACAGAGGGGATGGCACAACCCTTGAGATGGGAATGTGCCTGATCCATTAGAGCTGCAGCTAGAGGCTGGGGTGGCCAGGAACAGGCCACTGTGGGGTTTTGGCAGAGGAATGATATAATATGAATTCCTTTTCAGCATTATCACGTGGGCAGCTGAGGTGAGAATAGGCTGGGAGCAGAGGGTGGAGGGCTTGTTGGGGGGGGGTGCATGGAGAGATAGTGTAGGTGGAAGGGCAGGGCAAATGCAGGAATAAATCTCCATCCGTGATGGGAATATCTAAGGGTGCTCATCTTAGGAGTAGTAGTAATGGAAGGAACTTCTCTGACAGCTGCCCAGAGGAGCAATTCAGAAAGAGTCAAGGGCTCCTTCATACAGGAACACATCCCACAAAAGCATCTTTGCATTTGGTGATTCTAGTCCACATACATGGCCAAAGTGGGTGAGACACTAAAAATCAGGTTGAATCTGATTTATAAATAGCCAAAGACCTAAACAGACACCTCACCACAAAAGATGTACAGATGGCAGATAAGCGTATGCAAAGATGCTCTACATCATATATCATCAGAGAAATGCAAAAATTTTGAAAAGGGGATACCATTTCACACCTATGAAAATGACCACAATTTAGAACCCTGACAACACCAAATGCTGGCGAGGATGGGGAGCAACAGAAGCTCTCCTGATTGCTGGTGGGATGCAGAATGGTACAGCCACTTTTGGAGGACAGTTTGGCAGTTCCTCACAAAACTAAACATATTCTTACCATCTGACACAGCAATCACACTCCTTAGTATTTACCCAAAAGAGTTGAAAATGGGTCCACACAAACCTGCACAGAGATGTTTATAGCAGCTTTCTTCATAGTTGCTAAAACTTGGACACAACCAAGTTGTCCTTCATTTAGAATAATTACATAAACTTAATGGGTAAATATACAGTGGTACATCCAGACAATGGGATATTATTCAGCACTAAAAAGAAATGAGTTACCAAGCTATGAAAAGACCTGAAGGAACAAAATTACTTGGTTAAAGAAGCCAATCTCAAAAGGCTGCTTGCTGTTTGGTTGTAACTATATGTAGCATTCTGGGAAAGGCAAAACTATGGAGACAGTAAGGGATGGTGGTTGCTAGGGGCTGGAAGGAAGCTGCTCTGGGCTGGGCACTCATCCTTCGTTTCATTGTCATGAAAGCCCTTCAAGGGTGTGATATAAAGCTTACAGGCCCTAGCTGGATAGTTCAGTTGGGTAGAGCATCGTCTCAATACACCAAGGTGTGGGTTCGATCCCTGGTCAGGGCACATACAAGCCTCAACCAATAAATGTGTAAATAAGTGGAACAACAAATTAATGTTTCTTTCTCCCTCTCTTGCTCTCTCTCTCTCTAAAATCAGTAAATACACACTTTTAAAAATCAACAGCGTACAGATAATGTGATTAATTTTCTGCTCACCAGTCCTTGGTGCGGAGGGGTCAACCCAGCTGGTTCCAATGAGAACTTTTCTTTGGGATTTATTTCCCTCTGGCCAGTTACACTAAAGTTCTCTGGTGGAGACCAGGGCAGATTGAAAAATATGCCCTAAATGGAACACCTATTCAATAAATTCTGGTAATCCACTCAGTGGAGTTTTACACAGCCATTTAAAGTAATGGCTATGATGACTATGCAGTTATGTAAAAAATGCTTTGGGGAAAAATAAAACAATACAGAATTGAGTACATGCCACAGTCACCAATAATACACATTTTAGGAAAATAGACAAGGAAAAATAGTGAGAAGTACATGAAAATAATAAAAGTATGTAAGGATCATATCTGACTGTTATCACTATGAGGGTATTTCATTTTCAAAGTTGTTTTAAAATCCTAGCTTTTTGAGTTCTTTTCTACAAAAGAAAGTTTGGCTTCTGAAAATAATTTCGGAGAGTTTAAATGTCAGAGATTCTGGACAGCTGAGTTGGTCTGCTCTGTCTCCTGTGTCTGGAAGCTGACTCGAGTGCCCCAGGTGGGAGGCCAATGTTTGAGTCACACTCTCCCTTTCAAGGTTCCTGAGAACAATATAACAATTTCCTGGCAGTAACCACTAGCAGTCAGCAAATTAAATTGACAAAGATACATGATACTGTCTTTCCTCCTTTCTTTTTTGTCTTCAGAAATTTAGTCAAACAGGAATTTCAAAGGTCACCTTTCTTGCCACATGATGTTAATACCCTTCTAACAACCTCAGACACTTCTCTGCAAATTTAATGAATGAGCAATCCCTGCTAACAAATATCAAGGAAGGAAATTAAAGTTTTGAGTTTTAGTTAGAAAGTGGGGTAAAAAATATGATTTGGAAATGTTCCACTAAAGGTTGAAGATACTTAAGTCCACGTATTTATGTCTATGTGCAAATGCTGCCACTTACTTCCAAATAGTTCAATGTATGTTTTTGGTGAAGCAATTTTATATAAAATCCACTCGGGATCTCAATTTTTTCTTCTATAAGAATTTCTTAAAATTGCTATCCTAAAAGACTGCTAGTAGTACTACAATGCAAGCTGTTGAGTATTCACACTACCAAAGGATTCTTGATCTAGTAAACAAGTTGCATTTAAAGAATGATTGGATTTATGAATCTTTATTTTCTAGATTAATATCTAATAATGTTACCAGATGGAGTCTGGGCCCAGAGCAAGTCTGCCTTGGGCTCTCCGGTTGTGTGTGGTTCTTGACTTCGTGCAGGAAAGATTTCACAAGATTTAAGTCCAAGTGAATGTGAGAATATGTTTATTAAAGCTGGGGACAGTGAAACAAAGGACAGGCTTTTACCGTAGTAGAAGAATCAACAGGAGAGAGCCTAGGCAGGGCTGCTTTGGTTCTCTGAGAAATAAAAGTTACAGAGACAGAAGTGAGCTCATTGGGACATCAGAGAAAAAAGGAGATGTGTTCAGGAGGTTAGCTCAGGATGAGCTGCTGCTGCCTGCTGCTCCCCTGGTTGCAAGTCTTGTGTGGACCCTTAGAGCTTAGGTGAAAAAGAGCAGAGATACAAGGTGTAGGCATGCTCTAGCAAGAGTGTGCTGTGCTTTTTTTTTGTCTTCAGGCTTATCTTTCTTTGGCTGGCAGAATCTAGGGGAGGTCTCAGGGGAGGGTCTTAACAGAATATTCATTAGCTTTTCAGGTGTATCCTTCAATATGTTGATTCATCAAAATATGCATACAGAGGGGGCAGGGGGTATTTTCTGATTAGTTTTGTTTTACAGGGGAACCAGGATGGAGGCTGGTCTGCCCCAGGACGTCTGGAATGTGTAAACCATTTGCTCCTAAATGTTCTTGGTTAGGGAAGATAAAACCTTGTGATTCATTAGCTGACTATAAATTGCTCAGATTGTTTGGCCTTGTTTCATTGTTTTGTCTCAGTTTCCCTTATTGCACTTGCCAAGGAATTTTCCTAGCTTCTTACTATCCTGCCACAATAAGACACTCCCATGTAACAATTGTGGATTTTTTAGGGCTATTTCTCTTTCCTCCTTCCCTTTCTAGCTGACTAAAAATTTAAATAATCATTACTTGTGTGCGTGCTACTGTATCTCTCATTACACTTATATGATTGTGATAATTTAACAGGCAAACATTTTTCTTAATTTTTAGTTGGTGAAAATGCAATTAGTCACATTCTCCAATATATTCCTCTTGTCCTTCCTCTCCTGCCTTGCTTTTGTTACTTTGCCTTTGTCCTATTGCAGATGGGAGTATGGGAAAGCCACACCAATATTCAGGGAGAGATATAATGAGGCTCTATCATTAATTAATGCTCTAATTAACTCTCTAGTGGTTGTTGTTAATGTTCTTCCAATGAACTGCTGCATCCCATTTCCACATCCATGACCACTCTCTTTGACATAGCTGTTGTGTGGCTCTGCTTCTAGCCTTATAAAAAGTGGACCCCAGTGTAGGTTGGCATATGCCTGTGGTTGCAATAATCTCCTGACCTTTCTACAGAAGCTGCATAGTTCCTGAGCCAAGTTGGCTTGTCCTTCCTTTTCCCCTTCTCTGATTCTGAAATTGGACATGGCTGGCATGTAGATGATTTGTGACTTGGATTAAACATTTTTAAGAGTTGTCTGTGATAAGATTATATGTCTCAATGGCTACCTCTGTACCCTGGCTCTGCCATTGGGAACCTAACCATAGGCAGAAATATTCTAGATATTTAAACCAAACACTTAACACTTCTTCAAAAAATAGACACATAAGCCCACATCTTCACCAATCTATATACAGTATATAAAAGCCTAAGTGACCGGCCAACCGGCCGACCAGCCAACTGGCTGGTAGCTATGACATGCACTGACCACCAGGGGGAAGACGCTCAATGCAGGAGTGGAAACCGAAGGCAGGGAAACATGGAACAAATTGATGAATCTCAGAGGGAAGTGGGGAGGGGAGGGTGGGAAGAGGTTAACCAAAGATCTTATATGCATACTAGAGGCCCAGTACACAGGTCCCTCTGCCTGGCCTGTGGGGATCAGGCAGAAACTGGCTCTCCGACATCCCCCAAGGGATCCGGGATTGCAAGAAGGCACATGCCAGGCTGAGGGACCCCACCCGGTGCACGAATCCATGCACTGGGCCTCTAGTTTGTATATAATAAACACAGTAAAAACTGTACAGACACATCCAATGGGCAAATGATCCCATTTATTCTGACAGTTGGCACTTAGAATTTATAAAAAGTGGAAACTAAATTGTTTCCCAATAACATACTGGTTCCAGCACAGCCATTTGCTTGCAGTAACACAACAAGATTTGAAATATCCAGATGTTTGTCAGGGAAACAATTTGATGCCTCTTTTTTTTAAGTAATTTGCCAATGTAGGGAGAAAAAACATTTTCCTCAACCCCTCTTGTGTGCCTGGCTGAGTCTAAAAATTAAACTGACAAAGACATGATCAGGAGAAAAGCATATAAACTTATTTAATATAATTTTTATGTGACACAGGATCCTTCATAAGAAAATGAAGACCTGAAGAAACAGTTAGACCTCAGTGTTTTTATGTGAGGTTTGATGAAGAGTGGGAAGTCATTGAGGAACTTGACAGGTTAAAGAATAAGAGATAAAGCGTAGTACATTAGGGGAGACCTAGCAAGACCTGTGTGTTCAAATTCTTCTCCGCATCCCTTTGCTTTCAGAGTTAATGATGTTCTTTCACCCAAGTGTAGGGAGGGCACCTCTTACATGAGAGTTTTCTCAAATTCCTTCATTTAAGAAGCCAAGGTGCCATATTTTGGGTTAGCATGACCTGAACCCCATCACCAGTTAAAACTAATGTTACGTTGATTCAGGTGTTCTCTGGAGTATAGATTTGAAGGGGAAAAGGGTTTTATTGAATTATCTAAAAGAGTACACATGTCAAGAGTATTATAGTTTGTTTAATTTCTCAAACTGAGTATTCTTTTTAAAAATATATTTTTATTTATTTCAGAGTGGAAGGGAGAGGGAGAGAGAGATAGAAACATCAATGATGAGAGAGATTCATTGATTGGCTGCCTCCTGCATGCCCCCCACTAGGGATTGAGCCCACAACCTGGGCATGTGCCCTGACTGGGAATTGAACCGTGACCTCCTGATTCATAGGTTGATGCTCAACTACTGAGCCATGCCAGCCGGGCTCAAACTGAGCATTCTTATAACCAGCACCCAGATCAAAAATCAGAACATTCCAGTCCCCCAAACCCTCCCTCAAACTTCCTCAGACACTACCCTCCAGCATGGGTAACTATATGTCCTTTGGTGCACATGTATGCTCATTTCTAATGAGTATACCTAGAGAGTAATTGCTGGATCCTAGAGAATGTATACTAGTATAGTTGGCTTTAGCTGATATTGTCAAACTGTTTCCAAAGTGGCATTGTGCCAATTTACACTTCCACCAGCAGCACATGAGAGTTCCAGTTGTTCCACAGTGTCACCAACATTTGGCATTACCTATGTTTTTCATTTTAGCCTTCTGATGATGTCTGTAATTTGCATTTCCCTGATGACTAATTAACTTGAGCACTTCTCTTATGTTCATTGACCATTTGGATATACCTTAGGAAATTGATTTTTAATATTTTCAAGGAGTGTTTACTTGCACAATGTAAAATAAATAGAGCCCTGGCTAGTTGGTTTGAGTGTTATCCCATTTACTGAAAGGTGGTGGGTTGGATTACCGGTCAGGACACATACCCAGATTGCAGGTTCGACCCCAGGTCAGGGCAAGAGCAGGAGGTAGCCAATCAATGTTTCTCTCTCACATCAGTGTTTCTCTCCTCTCTCTCCCTCTCTCTCTCCTTCTCTCCCTTCTTCTCTCTAAAATCAATAAAAATACATACATAAATAGAAAAACATTGTCCATTAAAAAATAAAAATACAAAACTAACTTTTCACTCTCACTTAACTTTTCATCCAGGTGTACAAACACAAGTGAACATTAGTTTCCTGGGTGGGAAACAATCTCACTTAGATGGGTTAATGAAGGGACTTCTACAGTTGTGCAGGTGGGATTAACCGGGGACAGAGAAGCACCCAGGGACCCACAGCAGTGGGAGACATATCACCCCAGATGTAAACAGGCAAAGGGGAGGAGAGGTGTATTGGGAACCAGTGAGAACTGCTACAGGGAAGAGGGCCTGCTGGCAGAAGAGAAATAGAGAAATATAGCCACAGCAGAAAACATTGCCTGGAGAATAGAGGAAATGGGAAAGTAATACCTCACCTCTCTCCTGCCCTCCCTGCCCTCCTCTCCTCTGCTGGTACTTGCTGTTGGCAAATCCAATCTGAGTCCAGAGAACAAGGGAGCCTAGATGGGGCAACCCAGGGCACAGAGCGGGACAGCAAGGAGAGTAGAGTGGACCTGCAGGGATAGAGATGGAAAAAACACATTAACCATCACATGGGAGTACTGCAGTGTGATGGGAAGAACACAGTACCAGGCCCTGGACTCCGCCACTCATTAGCTCTGTGTTTTTGAGAAGAGAAATAACCTCTCTGAGCATCACTATCCTCACCTATAAAGGGAAAGTTTGCCTAAACTGTCTGTAAAATTTCTTTCAGTCCCATGATTGAGTTTTGTGAAAGTTGTTGTTACTCATTGAGTAGCTGCTGCCATCTTCATCAGGATGGGCTAGCCAAGTCCCTAACCACTTCCTAGTGTGTTATACAGTGACTAGAGGCACTTGGGTTTGCAAACCATGGCCTAAGGTTTCTGGATAAAGGTGAAGGCATTAGCTAAATAACATATATACAGCCCTAGCCAGTTTGGCTCAAGGGATAGAGCATCAGACTGTGGACTGAAGACTCCCGGGTTTGATTCTGGTCAAGGGCACATGCTCAGGTTCCGGGGTCGATCCCAGTAGGGGGCATGCAGGGGGCAGCCGATCTATGATTCTCTCTCATCACTGATGTTTCTATCTCTCTCTCCCTCTCCCTTCCTCTATGAAATCAATAAAATAATAAATATTAAAAAATAAAGAACATATATGCATATCCCATGGACACAGACAATAGTTTAGTGAATGCCAAGGGAGGAGGAGGCAGGGGGTGGGTAGAGGTGGACAAAGAGGTGAGGAAGGGGGACACCTGCAATTATGTCAACATTAAAAATTTTTAATAATAAAAAAAGATCTCAATCAAAAATCTCTCCCGGGTAAATTGTATATTTCCAGCTATAACTATTTCCTCTTTCAGTAAAGCAGCACCCCAGTGGGAAATACATGGCACAACTACTCTGTGTTTCAGAAGCTCCACCTTTTCCAGCAGAAAGCAGTCTAGCTGCAGGGCAGGTCCCTTGGGAATGATTGAAGTGACATAAAGCATAGGGTAGCTCCAAAGGCATTGAGGACAGGGTAAGGCAGAGGTCCACACCTTCATACTAACGAAATATGAAGTATTAAAAACACCACTGCAAAATGTAGCAGTAGCTGTGAAAACCCAAAACATACACATCCTATGATCCAGATTTCTTCTAGATATTTCCCCTAAAGAAGTTCTCATATAGGTGTGTGTGCTTTACTTAAGCTAACTTGTATTGGGGTTCTACCACTTATTATCCACGTATTACTTCCCTCTGTGAAAACAGCATCCTGTGTGATCAGAATGCATTAATAGATTAATGATTCATTTTGATGCTGTTTTCACAGAGATTATTCTTTGAGCTTCAGTGACTGGCTTGATTTCTACAGCCTATTGGAGTGTTTTTGTTTCCAGTCATGCCATCTGAGAAATTCAATACCAGGAATTATTGTCTAACAAATAGACGGCTGAAGGGAAATCCGGAGGGCTAACTACACCAGCCAATTCTCTACACTACAGATTGCAGATGACCTTGGATAACCTTGCTCATTGCTCTTATTTCTCTTATCTGTGCATGCAGCTCTTTGCCCCAGATCTTGAGGTCACTTTCATTTATAAAAAACCTCAGGAGGGTCTTAGTTTGTTCTGTGTTTCAGAACAGATGAATACCTTTTGACTATCTGAGGTAGCTATCTGTTTCAGAACAGATGAATACCTTTTGACTATCTGAGGTAGCTATCTTATTCTTTTATCAACTGCATTGGAGTTTTTGGTATAAGAGAAATAGCTGCTCAGACATCAACCCATAGAAGTTGTTTCTTAAATGAGGTTGCAATTAAATTTCCTTTTTAAAAAAATATGTTTTAATTGACTTCAGAGAGGAAGGGAGAGGGAGAGATAGAAACATCAATGATGAGAGAGAATCATCTGTTGGCTGCCTCCTGCACAACCCCTACTGGGGATTGAGCCGCAACTGCAAACAGCATGTGCCTTGACTGGGAATCAAACTATGACCTGGTTCATAGGTTGATGCTCAACCACTGAGTCACATCGGCCAAGCTAAATTGGCTTTTTTAAAAACATATTTTTATTGATTTTAGAGTGGAAGGGAGAGGGAGAGAGAGATAGAAACATCAATGATGAGAAAGAATCATTGATCAGCTGCCTCCTGAACATCCCCTATTGGGGACTGAACCCGCAACCCAGGCATGTGCCCTTGACCGGAATCGAACCTGGGACCCTTCAGTCCGTAGGCTGACACTCTATCCACTGAGCCAAACCAGCTTGAGCTAAATTGGCTTTTATAGCCTCAGGCAAGTCAATGAATTTTAAGTGATGAAAATTTTATTTATTCATGTAGCTTTTCATCTGTCTTTTAGTTTAAAGATGAAAATGCAACCTGTTTTAATAGTCAATGAGTAGAGAGCATTGCTGAAATTACAAGTAGAATTACTCAAAATTATTATGATATTGCAAAACATTACGTTTCTGTTGACAACTTGAGATTGTGGTATTTTTAGAGCAAATCAATCCAGATATGAAATTTCAGCTTATTTTCCACTCTCCAATTTTGTTTAATTATCAAGGTTTTTTACTTAAGCTAATTTGAGTTGGGGTTCTAGTCTTAATTATCAAGGTGTTTTTCATTTTTAACAGTAATTTATATAGTTTAAGAAGTGAAAAACATGACAACATGGATAGATTTCACAGATATAATGCTAAGCAAAAGAAGTCAAACAAAAAGACTATATATTATAGGATTCATTGCGAATGAAATTCAAGGACAGACAAAACTGATCTATATTGATAGAATAGTGGCTACTTCTGGGGGTTAGGAGAGGACAGGAGACAGTCTTCTGCTTCAGCTATTCTTTATTTTGGTGGTTTCATAGTTTTGCCCTTTATTGTACATGTTATAATTAAAAATAAATAAGTAAAGAAAAATAAATTATCCTTTTCTTCCTTCCCCTCTCTAAATATCAATTTTAACAAATCTAAAAAAAGCTCTGGTTCAGTCCCCAAAGTATATACCCAGGTTGCAGGTTCAATCCCCGGTTGAGGTGCATCTGAGAGGCAATTGATCTCTCTCTCCCTCTCTCTCTTTCTCTCTCTAAATATCAATTTTTTAAAATCTAAAAAAAAATATTTTAATTGAACAAAACACCACCTGGCCCACAGCGGTAGTTTAAAGACTACTATTTTACAAATAATCCATCTATGATTTATAATTATTCTATCATATTTTAGTTGCTATGAAAACAAAGGAAGACAAATGATCTGTATTATGATGTAGGTAATTTAAAAACATTTGTTTTATATGAGTCTCTCAGAATGAACAATAATGAAGAAGCATCATCTTTTATAAACCTGATTTATTTCTCTATCCAGTAACCTCAAGTTTTGATATTACTGTTTGATATTTGATATCAATGATTTGGGTAATATAGAATGTTCTACGATGTCATATATTTTAATTACCTTATTGTCAATAATATCCATATCTAATTATCATCCTGTAATATTTGGTTGTATGTATTTGCTCAGATATTATCTTGTGAGAAACAGGTTTGTTAACATTTTTCTTTTAATATGTTTTCAAAGATTTTTACATAGTTTAGCTGTGTTGCTAAAAATGAATCTACCTCGCCCTGACCGGTTTGGCTCAGTGGATAGAGCGTCGGCCTGCAGACTGAAGAGTCCCAGGTTCGATTCCCGTCAAGGGCATGTACCTTGGTTGCGGGCACATCCCCAGTGGGGGGTGTGCAGGAGGTGGCTGATCGATGTTTCTCTCTCATCGGTGTTTCTAACTCTCTGTCCCTCTCCCTTCCTCTCTGTAAAAAATCAATAAAATATAAATTTTTAAAAAATGAATCTATCTCTTGTTGCATTCTACTGGTTGTTGGATGGAAATAAATGTTGACAAATTACTAAATTAATCTTGAAGTTATAATCATTGTCATTTCTTTTGCTGCAATCCATTTGAAAGAAAAAAATTGTCAAGCCCCTAACTTACCAGTGTACCAAGAGCACTTGTTAATAAATCCTATGCACAGAGCGTGCTGGACAGTTTTACATTTACTTTCAATTACAGGTACAATTACTGCTTCCAGTTTTGTTTTGTTTTTAACTTCTGCCCTAGAGACTTGGCATTAAATAAAGCTCAGACATACAAAACAAAAAACAAAAACAAACAAAAAAAACAAACAAGGAAGTGACTGATAAAAATCATATCATAGAGTCTAGAGCTAAGCAGCTTATTATATCTATAGAGATAATAAAAATTCTTGCTTGTCATCATTTCTGGATGAATTCCACCATATGGACTGGATAAATCCATCATCCTAAGCCACAAGGCTAGGCTCCCAGAAGTTGAAGTGACCTTGGCAGACCCTTGGCACTCTGCCTAGATTTCCTTTCATGCCTTTCACTATGTTTATGTATAATCTTTACCACCCCCACCAGCCCCCAGACTTTTGTGTATATTTCCTTCCAACATGTGGGCAACTTTTTTAAAGCACAGTAAGGAAGTTGAAAGTTTGATGACAAAGTAGAAAAATATTTGCAATAGATATGATAGACCAAATGATTCTATTTCTACTGTATATTGACCTCATGTTACTTGATAAGAAAAATCACCAAAATTACAGTAGGAAAGTGGGCAAAAAATATAAGTAAAAAATTCACAGAAGAAAATAGCAATCTTACTACCATGCAAAAAAAAACAAACAAAGAAAAACACACCTATAAATCAAACCAAATTGTGATGCCATTATTCTCCTACTAAGTTAGCAAAGTGTTTTTTAAATGAACCATTAAATGAGCACACTGAACCATCACTAGTCCTAGTATAAATTGGGATAGCTTTTCTAATAAAGAAATTTGGCTTTAAATAAGTTTGTACTCTTTGGCCCTATTAATTCCCCATATAGAAACCAATCTATGGAAATAGCTTTTTTCTTCTTTGGAAGCATGTTCTTAGCTACTGGAACCATTTTGCCCAGACAACCTGTAGTGCTGGGAAAGTACTCCCCTCTAGTAACTATTAGGTGTAAAACTATGAAATCCCAGAACTTCCTTTGTCAATCACTTTCACATAAATCTTCATCTTAGGATTTGCTTCTGGGGAACCTGAACTAAGACATGACCCAAAACCCTAATCTGTCATCTCCACCTCGGGTTTCACAAATGCTGCTTCATAATTGAGATTGGAGGGGGCTCAGGAGCTGAGGTCTGCTCACCATTACTGCTTTTTCTCCACTCTCTTTTTACTCTTGCAAAAATTCAGCACTTCTGACTCCCCCACATTCCCTTTTACACATTCAGTACGTTTGGGTTGTCAATTTAATGTTAGCACCAAAATGTATACAATTGAATGGTAGATCCTATATAACTTCAAACGGTTTTGAGTGCAAAAATGTTGAAACTATAAGCCACCTACCTAATTTACCTCTGGCAGGTTATGAGCATAAACATAAATCTTTTCAATCAAGGTCTTACCAGTCCTGTGTTATCATAAAGCAGCATAACTAGTTTAACTATAAGACAAATCCTCACACATTTAAAATACATGTAATAAAAAATAACCTAGATCACGCCCATTTTTCACTCCATGTGCATAATTGCAAATGTGATAGTGAAAAGTGCTTCAACTAGTTTGGAGAAACAGTCAAACATTCCCTCAAAGGAGTGATCCTAAACTTATAATATTTCTTAATATAGGTGATTTGCTACCACTTTGAGCTTTACTAAGCCCAGGAGACCTTATTCAGCAATCTTATTTGAATTTTTGAATTTCTTACATAAAAGAAAATTCTTGCTTTTGTGGTTGCTTTTTAAATTTCCTTGGAATAATAGAGAGAAATAATTGGCATTCTGTATTTGATGCATTAAGTTTGAGGTGCCCATTAGACATCTAAGAAGAGGTACTGAATGGGCATTTCATGGGAGAGGTCCAGTCTGGACATACCAATTTGAGTCATTAGACTATATGTGGTATGCAAAGCCATGAGACTCTTTGAAGTCACCAAGAAAGAGAAGAAAATAAAAAAAATGGATGAAGTCCCAGGTCAGAACTCTGTGGACTCCAACTTTAAGGAGTGGAGAAAAGGAATCAATTTGAGCAGGTGAGAAGGAGCTGCCACGTAGGAGAAAGATGACCTCAGCACTATCTTCCTTATAATGTGAAGTTAGCACTGCTGCATGGAGAGCTGGGGTCTGTGACTACCGCAAAAGTGAAACTATACAATTTCTAAGGGTTAAATGGTAAAAGGAAAGGTGGTACAGCTTTTGTCTGGCCCTTTCTTGGGGCATGTGCCTTGTGAGGCATGAGAATGTAAGAAATATGTCTACTCTGATGTTGATGCTGCCATGCTGGGAAGACCACAGACAGAGAGATAGAGACAAAGAAAGGTGCCCTAGGAAACCAAGTGTTCCAGCCCCTAACTTTTCCCTGCCCAGGCACCAGGCATGTGAATGAATGAACCTCAGATGATTCCAGCCACTGGCCATTGAGCTATCCTAGTTGACATGGAGTGAAGTAGAAATGAGTTGTCCCCACCAAGCTTTGTCCAGATCACAAATTCATGAGCAAAATAAATGTGCCCATTGTTTTAAGTTATTAAGTTTTGAGATAATTCATTATGCTGTGCTAGTAACACAAAGTGAAAAGAAAGTTTCAAAGAGAAGTAAGTTCTCACTTGTGTCAAAGGCTCTTGTAGGTAAAATAAGATGATGGCTGAGAACTGACCACTGGATTCATAATGTAAAAGGCACTGCAAACACTGAAAAGTGGTAAGGGGAGAGCTGAAATGGAGTGAGTTTAAGGAAAAATGGGGATTGAATTGGAAGCAGCCAGTAAAGACAACTCTTTCAAGGAATGTTGCTACAAAGTGATTTGGGAAATGGGCAGTAGCTAGAGAGGAAAGTGGTGTCAGGAGAGAGACTTTGGTTGATATGGGAGATGTAATAGTATGTTGATAAGAATAAGCCAGTCAAGTGGAGGAGATGGATGACACAAAAGGGGAGGGGGAGGATTGTTGGAGCCACTTCCAGGAGAGAGAGAGAAGAGGGTCTGGGGTCTATGACTCTGTAATGCAGGTGCGGGGAGTGGCCTTAGCTGAAACATGGACAGTTTATTTATAGTTACAGTAGGGAAGGCAGAGTCTCCAGGCACAGATGCAAGGAGGTGAATAAACATGGTGGTGGGAGATGAATAAGTTCTTGTCTGTGATCTTCCATGTTCTTAGTGGGAGAATAAAAGAACTGGGGCAATACATGGGCTTACCGAGCAGAATAAGGGGCGTATTTGAAGTTCATAATCATGAATTTAAAGGAAGACCATTTAGTTTGGTATGCTGTTGTGCTTCCATACTCAGTGTCCTGGGTGCAAACCGAAAGTAAATAGGACATTGGACTTAACCAGGTTTATGGTGCTGCCAGGAGAAAACTAGTAAGAGAGAGGGGGACAAGGGAGTTGAGGATCTAAGCAAGGAAGTGATATAGTAATTGGCTGTGGAATTTAAGCTGAACTAAGAGGAAAGGAAAGATTCGGGGAGGGAGGGAGGGACAGCAAAGACTTATAAGGATCAATGCATTGTGGGTCCCAGTAAAATTCAAGAATTGCTTGAGCTCATATATTTTAATTATCTCCATTCTGAGAATGGGGAACTTTTGTATCTTGCAAATAAAGTCGCTAAGGAGTGGCAAAGCTGTAATTCAAACCTAGGTTGTCCAACTCCTGCAACAGTGAGAACCCCTCCATTCACAGCCCAGCTTCTGATCAGAAAGGAGAGTAAACAGAGCTTTCTGTGCTGGTGGTCACCAAGGGCTCCAAACACCAGATCTGGAGAAATCTTAGGAAGAGGTCCCTTGTGTCCTGAAAGCTTGGCGTGAAGTCCGGAGTGAAATTATATTATGTGCTTTTTTAAAGACTTATGGTTATTTTTCTTGGAAACCAGTTCTTAATTGAGTTCTCTTTAGAACAGGATGCAGCAAAGAGTATATGGGTGTAGAAGCAAAAACTGGTAGTTTCCGTCTATCTTGTGTGACAGGTACATGGATCCTTCCCACTGAGGTATTTCCTGCACTCCATAGAAGATTTCATCAAAGGAAGCCTGTGTTAAATTACATCACCAACCCTATTGTTTAAAGTTTCTATTACTGCCAATTAATTATAATGAGGACCAGGGGGCTCTCTGTTCCAGCCCTGATGAAATATTCAGCCAATGGATCGCATCACAGTGATGAGAGGATGTTTGTAAGAGGAAGTTTTGTAAGAGGAATTTGTCAAGGCTCTCAATTGTATTTGCAATATCATTTCCTATTGTTGATTGTCCTGTAATTCTGGTTGTGCAGCAACTTTGGCATTGGTAATATGTTTATTTCCAGAGGCAGTCATTTGGGTGGGGAAAAAGAGGAGAGCTAAGAGGTTGTTCCTTATGTGTTTAAAAAGGGCAGGTGAGCCCTAACCGGTTTGGCTCAGTGGATAGAGCGTCGGCCTGTGGACTGAAAGGTCCCATGTTCGATTCCGGTCAAGGGCATGTACCTTGGTTGCAGTCACATCCCCAGTAGGAAGTGTGCAGGAGGCAGCTGATCGATGTTTCTCTCTCATCGATGTTTCTACCTCTCTATCCCTCTCCCTTCCTCTCTGTAAAAAATCAATAAAATGTATTAAAAAAAAAAAAAAAAAAGGGCAGGTGAGCCTGAAGCTAATTATCTTATCTTTCCTTTTGCTGCAAAGAGAGAAAAATTTTAAAACCTGGACATGTGATTTAAGAGATAGTTATAATAAAATAAATTGGACCCTAGCTGGTATGGCTCACTGGATAGAGCGTAGGTCTGTGGACTGAAGGATCCTGGGTTTGATTCTAGTCAAGGGCACATGCACAGGTTGCAGGCTCAATCCCTAGTAGGGGGCGTGCATAAGGCAGCCCATCAATGATTCTCTCTTATCATTGATGTTTCTCTCTCTCCCTCTCCCTTCCTCTCTGAAATCAATAAAAATGTATATAAATAAATAAATAAATAAATTGGAAGGAAAATTAGGTTATTCAAAACCAAAATAAGACTATAGAGAAGGAAGAATTTTCTCTACCCATTGCTCAGACCATATTTCTCCCACCTCATCCAACCATTCCACCTTCACCCCTGCCCCCACTGGGACTTTTGGGAGCTCCCATTGTCTTATAAATACTGACCCCAGCCAACGGAGAAAGAGCAGCAGCTATAGCCTCAGAAAGACCTGAGTTTTTACTACTTCCATCTATTAATGTGCAGCATTGAGCCAGATAGGGCTCTGAGACTTAATTTTGTCCTTCACAAAATAGGGGTCATAATACCTACCTTATAGTGTGATTTGTGAAGCTTAAATGAGGTAAACTATGAAAAGCATCTGGTTGCTCACAGTTGACAACAATGTTTTGTTGCCTTCTGTCCCTCAGCCTGTCCTGGGATTCTTCCTATCATCTAGTCCTTATTTTTGAATAAAGCACTCGGAATGTTTCCTACATTTCAACAAATTCTATTTGCCTCCCTCCCTTCCTTTCATGTATCCTTCCTTCTTTCCTCCCTTCCTTCCTTCCTTCCTTCCTTCCTTCCTTCCTTCCTTCCTTCCTTCCTTCAGGCCCCCAAATCCCAATTCCCAATATAGCCTTTCCAACTACATAGGAGCTATAGCTTACATGTCAAATTTCTCTTGCAATCATACATACGTTTCCATGACTCACATTACTATACATTTATCATAGCATCAATAATTTATTTATTTATTTATTCATTCATTTATTAATCCAGTCATTTGATTTACATGCTGATTCAATGCTTTCCCTCTTGTACCTGACATACTATTTTTGATGTTGCTTCATACTTTGTTTCCAACTTGTTTTATATATTACCTCAGTTGAACTTTATAATGTCCTGGAAGGTAAGCAGAGCAGATATCACCATAATTTTCTACTTTTGTAAAAGTAAAAACAGTTCAGAGGAGTAAGTGGCTTATCTACCCAAGATCACAACACTGGTTTCTAAAAGCTATGTTGACTCAAAGCATACTCATGACCTTCACAAGCATGTCCTACCTTTTCTAATCTCTCTTATGCTGTATGTGACCCTAGTTCTACCAATGAAATTCTCTGGCTAGAGAACCCCAGGAATGTGGGTCTCTGTGTACTCTGGTTGCTTTTTTCAGACTACACTAGAGTCTGTTTGCAGTGTCCTTAATATCATATAAATCCTAATTTTTCTTTAATTTCATATTTCCTTAAGTGCTAGGAACCATAGATACTGGTTTTGATTTTCTAACAGTTTCGGGTCATCAGGAGCAATACCTTAATCCTTATGGTGAGGAGAGAAGATCCCCTGCAAAAGCATTAGGTTTTGGCTTAAAGAATTGGCAATCATTTGAGCTAGTTCTTTGACCAAACAGGTTCAGCCATCCCTAATTATAATTCATAAGTTCAAGAGTATGTTTATTTTATTGTTGCAGAACCTGCTTATCCCTCATAAACAGTTGCAGAATGTTAGATTAAGTTGATTATTGCTCTTTATGTCTCAATCCTTATCTCTCCCAGTCTCCGTATCACACCCACGTGAACCCAAAACTTGAACACTCCCATATTGGCAATATAATAGTCTTCTAATTATATTTTGTTTCCAGAAAAGGCTGTATTTGAGGGAATTTAAATGGCCTCAGGCAAATCTGTAAAATCTTGATAACCTCATTTGTGTTGTATATGGCCTCATTTTAAATTTGAACTCCACCATGAGGCACATGAGCAAAAGAAAAAATATAACAATGAAAAACATAGTCAATGTTTGAAGGTTTTATTAATAAGTGTGATTGCATTAGTAATAAAAGTCAAGATTCTTTTCTGAACC
Source organism: Plecotus auritus (assembly GCF_963455305.1). Classification (NCBI taxonomy): domain Eukaryota; kingdom Metazoa; phylum Chordata; class Mammalia; order Chiroptera; family Vespertilionidae; genus Plecotus; species Plecotus auritus. The sequence goes on along the minus strand of NC_137782.1, from coordinate 83,111,493 downwards.
AGGTTTTGACTCCCATGTCTCTGGCTATTATCTATTTCCACTCCTGTGAATCTCTGAATAAACATTTGTCATAATGAATTTTTAATGTTTTGAATGTATGTTTGTGGCTTTGTGTTTTATTTTTTAAGGAAGCTTTAAATGATTAACCTATTACACATGAGGCCAAATTAAGGTGATTGTTGTCTCTGGTTACTTGGGCAGATGTAAAAGACAATCCCATTTGCATGGAGGAATATTTGGAAATGAATTTTCAATTCAGCAATATATGTTGCATGTTTACTTTGTAATAAGCAATGGGAGAGGGGAGAGGGGAAAGGATAGTATAGGATAATAAATATAGGCTTGTTTTTCGAGTACATGAGGTTTGCTGATAAAATAATTAGAGAACTATTAAATATAATTTAAAATAAAGTGCCAAATGGAATATAACCAATTGACAGATGAGATTATCTGTGCTACACCTAGCAGAAAAGAGAATTTTCTATACGGACCCAAGTTGTTGAGGAATTGGGCAAGCCAAGTACTTTGATTTCTGGATTCTCAGCATACTAGGTGTTATGAATGATGGATAAAGAAAGTTCTCATTAAAAGTCAAGAAATTTATGGAGAGTCTGTTTCAGTTTTATATTGCAGAAAAACAAGCCACTTCAAAACTTAGTACCTTAGAAACAATAATTATTATTTTTTTCAATTCTGTGGGTTGACTTGACTCAATTGGTGGTTCTGCTCCATGTGATGTTGGTTAGGACTCTAGTGGACTATGCAAGGGCTTGACTCACTGATCTGGAAGTCCACAAAGGAGAATTCACATGGCTGGTGCTTGATCCTGGCCTATTAGCTGGCACCATAGGCTGAGTGTCGTGGTTCTCCTCTCTGTAGCTTGGGAACTTCACAGCATGTAAATGAATCTCACATGCTTTACGCTAAGTGAAAGAAGCCAGACTCAAAAGATTGCATACCATATGATTTCATTCATACATATTTTGGAAAAGACAAAATTATAAGAACAGAAAACATATTTGTGGTTGCTAGTTGCTTTTTCTTTCGACTGTTTATTTTAGATCTATCCAGGTTGATATGTAGAGTTCTAATTCATTCCTTTTTAACTGCTATATAATTATTCCATAATATATCTTTTTTTTAAATCTATCTAACTTCCTACTAATGGACAGCAGGTTGTTTTCAATTTTTTGCAAATGTAACAAATAGCAGTGAAAATCATTTAAATGAGTTTCTCTATGATGGATAGGCAAAAGTAGAATTGTTGGGTGGTAAAAGATGTGTGCATTTTCAGTTTTAATAATTATTGTTCAGATGCCCTCTAAAGTGTCCATATAAATTTGGACATCCACCAAAATGGTATGAAAATACTGATTTCTCCCAATACCTTACCACATTCCATATTATCAAACTAATAAATATTCACTACATTTCCTCAAACATTTGAAATAACAAAATTTTATTTTAACATGGACTGATTCAGTCCCCTGGCTGGGGTAGCATGGAATATATATTCCAAGGGGATCTTTATTCACCCATCTTCAGAGGGGTTTGAGTATTTTTTCCTATTAACTTTGCAATATATGAATTCACATAGCAGGAAAAGAGAAGAAAACTCAAGATGGACCTTGGGAAATATCTGCTTTCAATTCATGGAGTAAAATTAAAAGTGAGCCAGGCCGGTGTCGCTCAGTGGTTAAGTGTCAACCCATGAATCAGGAGATCATGGTTCAATTCCCAGTCAGGGCACATGCCTGGGCTGCTGGCTCAAACCCCAGCAGGGGGCGTGCAAGAGGGGGCCAATTTATGATTCTCTCTCCTCATTGATGTTTCTATTTCTCCCTCTTCTTTCCTCTCCCTGAAATCAATTTAAAATATATATATATTTAAAAAAGGGAGTGAGGAACAGTAAGTAGTGATCAAAGTTATTATAGAAAAATCAAGAGTCAAAAAGACCTGGAAAGAGGAGGCAAGCAGAGTTTGGGAGCAGGAAGATTTGTGGGAGAGGAGGATATGCTTACATCTACTGAGCCCTTATTATGGCTGGGCTTTGTACTAATTGCTTTGCATGCATATTCCATGGAATCTTCACAATTAATTTTATGAGTTACTAGAGGCCCAATGCACGAAATTCGTGAAAGGGGCTCTGCCCTCGCAGCCCTGGCTTTGTCCAGGTCGTCCGGAAGGACGTCCAGTCTAATTAGCATATTACGCTTTTATTATTATAGATTAACATGCCCATAACTCTGAAGCAGATTCTACACTGTTTCTCAGAGTTGGGGGTGTGAGGGGTGGGGATGGGGGACATTCGAGGGCAGGAATTAATTCTAGTTGCCCTCAGTGGCAATTTGCTTGACAATGCAAGCTTTAATGGCTTCTCCTTTCCTCCTTTACTTCCTGCCAGTGTTTGTTGGGTCATATCCCAAGTTACTATTTGCACTCACACAGTGTCAGGGTCTCAGCCCAGTGCCTGTGCTGAGAAGGGCCCTGAGATGCAGTTTTCCCAGGCTCCTCCTGGGTTGAGATCTTGAGTTAAATACCCGGGGCCTGCTAAGTGGGAAGAAGCAATGCCTCCACAGAGGCTGGGCTGGTGCTCAGGCAGCAGGACTTGGCAGGGTTGGAGGGTTTGCCATTAGGGAGAGCTAAGATGATGCTGATCAGCCCCAAGATGGCTGATGTTCCCTGTAGGCAGGAAATAGACCCTGATACAGGCTACTGCCCCTAAGGTCCAGCAAGGTCACCAGGAACAAGGTTGCAAAGGGCCACTACCCCAAGAGGGAGCAGGAGAATACCATTCCCAAGGACACCAAATCTTACTCCTAAATTTCCAAAAGCCATCTTGCAAAGGATTCTGGGGAAAAGCAGAGGAGAGATAAATCTGAATGACTGAGCTTTGCTTCATAAAACAATGAAACAATCATACTGGTGGAATTAAAAGTTAATTGTATTGTTTTTTCTTGCTCATGGGTAGGAGGAGGCTCAGGATCAAAGTCAGATAAGAAAAGGAGCTCCTTTTTCTCTGCACAGACAAGCTGCTCTGTGCACTGGAACGCGCAGCTCCCCCAGAGCAGCCGGTGGGGCTGAGCCACAGGAGTGCACGGTGGAAGCTAGTCTCCTAGGGATTCAAAAATCTTGGAGAAGTATCATATGCCACTGCTGATGGGTAGAGACAGGAAACACACTTCACAGTATCTTCTGAACACGCTGGGATTTGAATTGATCTCTTTTCAATCCTAGCACTTTTTTCAGGAGTGGCTCTTTGTTTGTTTAAAGTACCTCTCCACCCATGCAGTCTGGCCCTCCATGAACAGGATGTTATACAAGGAGGCCAAGGTTTCCACAGGGCTCTCCTTCCATGAGAGTATCAAATATGCAAAAAGGCACTTGCTGTCGCCTCTGTTTTGTATTCTGCTGGAGTGGCTCTTTCTGCAATCCGCTAAAATTGGAGCTGGCCTCACTCGGCTTGGTGGGACCCACTCCAGCTTCTTGGCCAGGTCAGTGGGGGCCTCGGGCTTCCCTGCGAGAGAAGAGCTCAAGTTAAGATTGCTTTTGAGAAACTGCCTATGAGAGAAAAGGGCAACATGTGTGCCTTGAAACCGAGCTTCTGCTCAATAACAACACAGATATGATTATTTGGGGAGGTGAGAGACATGCCATTATAGAGAAAATAGAAGGCCCCTCTAAGGAATTTACACTTTGTCTTGGCACTCTGTGTTGGCAGGAGTTTAATTATTCATTCCCAGCCAGCCCGATCACAAATGTTCAGCTGACAAAGCGTCAGCCCTTCTGTGTGATCATTAGAGGAAGCAGTTTGAACCCTCTCGCTTGAGAAAACACAGTGAGTACGGTTCCTATGTTTCCTATGTCCCGAACAGTATCTGAGAATAGGGCTCCAAGCCATTTCCTTTCCTGGCAGAATCGTGACCTTTTTATAACGTGGGGCTGGGAGAGGGAGAAGCACGTAACCATGGCAGCCACAAGAACACCACCAAGTAGAGATTATGCGTCGAGCCCCTTCTACACGCCAGCCACATTAAGCGTCTTCCCTGCACCCAGGGCAACCCCTTTTATCATTGTCTCCATGCTACATTTGAGGGAACTTGGGCTAAGAAAAGGAATTTGCCTCAAATTCTAATCCTACAACTGCTAAGTGACTGAGCCAGGATACCAGAATTATATTCCAGGTCTGCTCACTATCTGTGTTTATTCCCCCCCACCCTCCATTTCTCTCTCTCTCTCTCTCTCTCTCTCTCTCTCTCTCTCCTCTCTCCCCTCTCTCATCTTTCTGTTTTTATGGAACTATCTTCAAAAGCTTTTTTTTTTTTTTTTTTTTACAAATGAGACATAGAGTTGACAATCCTCCTACTCCAAAGGTCTAAAATCAAGTCACTTCATTCACTACTTTAATAAAATAAAAGAATATTCAAAACGCCCATACTGCCAGAAAACTGGGTGTTTGTCACTTGCCATTAATTTGGTTTCCAATTTGACACAGGCTAAGCAGGGTGGGTGGGTCAACAATTTTATTTACATGATTTTTTTCAGTAAAACCTTTGTGCACAGTCCCACTTTCCCCTCACAATGGCAAACAAGTTTGGTGACCTTTGTGTGAAGTTTCTGAGATTCTGAACCTTCCTTTACAGAATGTCTTCTCTTACCTCTCAACACTGGCTCTTGCTTCAGTTCCAGAAATAAGGCCAAGCAACAAAGACAAGGCAGAAAAGAGATCTGCCCTCATCTTTCTGCCTTCCCCCACCACCCCGCCACCAAACGAAGCAGATCTTTAGGGGCATTCCATTGAGTACATGTTCCCCTTCCACATCCCAGACAAGCTTAAAGAATGCTAAATCATCTGTTTCCATATAGCATTTTTAAATTAGTGAATTCAAATTATACTTCAGATTCTATAATTTGTGCCTGTGGTTTGGTTTCATTCTTATCAATTTTATCTTACATGGCAATCATATTGCAAATGTATGCACATTCCATAACACGTGTTGGGGGAAAATGGCAGCAAGGTTACTGAATGTGAATTTGCTTTCAGGAGCCCGTTATTCACTAAGGATGTTTATTTCAGACCTCTTATTTCTATGTGCCTATTATCACCAAGGCAGGAGGACCTCCTCCCAAACTAGTCCTAGAACACTAAGCTGATCTAGCAAGGTATTACTAAAGTGTTTGTGTACGTTAGGGAATAGAAGCTGCTACTTGATAGGTTTCTGCTGGGTCTTCCTCTGCCCCAGGATAAGAATACAGACAAAATGACTAAGCTATGTGTTAAAAGGTGAATTCTTAAATCATGTTAGTTAAGCTTTTCTTCATAAATCAAGTTATATAATATCACCCTTCATGCTCCCTGGTCCTTGTCAAACTGTATTTGCACTAATTGGTTTTGACACAATGCCCAGAGTGCCAGGAGAGAACTCCCTCTAACCCTGCAGTGCTTGATTTTCGAGATCCGGTGCTTTGGCCCATTTACAGCTGGATGCTTGCGAACATCACCCTCTCTTGGTCCCTTCCAAAGCAACTCTGCATTTGCCACCAGCCAGGGGAGCCCCCAAAGCTGATGTGAGAAGTTATGATACAGAAGTAAGAGTAACACTTCCGAAGCACTTCTCTGTCCTGGGTAGTATGTCCAGTGCTTTGGAGGGACATTCATTTGTTCCTTCCAGCAGCTCTGTGTTGCCCATGTCAGCCCGCAGCCAGCAGGTAACAGGTGGCACTCAAAGAGTTCAACTGAGGGGAGGTCAATGAAGGTACATTTACATGGGTAAGGGCACGGCTAGGGGAACAACATGGGATGGTGAGGTGCCCAGGCAGTAGGAGGCAGCCTTTAGCACCTGAGGCTAGAAGGAGCAAAGGAGGAAATAGTTTGGTGAGAGCTAACATCATGGAAGGAGGGCCATTTGCAGAGAACGTGGCCACATTCAGAGAGCTGAAGGGAGTGCCAGCGGATTGGGTGATAGGAGGGATGCCGAGAACCAATTCCAGCATGTAATAATTACAAGAGTTTTACCAAAAGGTTGGTGAAGCTTGGGAAGCACAACAGGGTTGAGTCACATGCAGTTTACCTGTTGGAAATGGCTACAAAGCATTTCCCCCAAACCTGAATAGGATGATTGTTAACTGCCAGACAGCTCAGGGCATTTTATTGCCTCCTGTTGGCCAAACACCTGAACAGCTGTAGGCTATTCCCAAAACTGACAATGTTTCTGTATACCCTTTGATACTGTACCCTTTGAAGTGTATATTTCCACCTTGACTTGGGACAAATTGTGTTTAATAAAAGCAGGGGTCCTTGGTCAAGGAAGAGCCTTCTAGCTCCTTCAGCTGGAAGCTCATCTGACCCCCCAATGCCTATCAAAAATATCTTTCGTCCACGGACTCCTTCTTAATCATCTACGCATAGCCCTTTCTCCAGAATGCTGAATGCTTTGTAAGGCTGGGAAAAAGAACCCCAGCAGAGGGAGACACAGGAAACTTGGAGAGATATCATACATGTTTTTTCAGCAAATATACTTAAAAGACATGGTACTTAGGTCTGGGACATTGTGAGTGACAAAATAAATCCTATATAATAAAAGAGAAACATGTAAATTGACCGTACCTCCACTATGCTCACCAGCCAATCAGGAGTGAGTACGCAAATTAACCCGACAAAGATGGTGAGTTAATTTGCATACACAGGCGCTGGGCAGAGAGCAGAGCAGAGCAGGAGAGCTGGCAGAGAGTGGAGCGGCTTGGGGAACTTGGCTCCCCAAGCTGCCAGACAGAGAGAAGAGAGGGAGAGCTGGTGGCTTGGAGGACTTTGCAGAGCAGGAGGCCATGGGACAGAGACAGAGCAAGAAGGGAAAACCAAGAGCGCGGGAAGCACAAGGAATTCTGGGAATAGTAGTTCTGGTGGCAGCCCCAGGACCGGAAGTGGACACCCAGAGTGCCGGGAGCACCAGGAATGCTGGGAATCATAGTTCTGGTAGTAGATGGATCTCCTAGACCAGTGGTTGGCAAACTCATTAGTCAACAGAGCCAAATATCAACAGTACAACAATTGAAATTTCTTTTGAGAGCCAAATTTTTTAAACTTAAACTTCTAATGCCACTTCTTCAAAATAGACTAGCCCAGGCCGTGGTATTTTGTAGAAGAGCCACACTCAAGGGGCCAAAGAACTGCGGTTTGCCGACCACTGTCCTAGACACTAGAGCAAAGTAAGCCTGGAGTAAGTTACTGTTGCAGTGGGGTATGAAGGGAAAGCAAAGGTGAGAGACATAAGTAAAATCAGAGTGTCTAGGAAAAATTAAAGGGAAGATACCCTAAAACTTCCAGGAAATCTCCACCAATGAAGCAAAGAAAAAAAAAAGCCTCTATTTTTCTGTGAGCAACAAACCAAACTGGGTTGGGGTCTCAGACAATTCACTCATATGATTGCAAAGACAGAAATTCCCAGATTGGAGAGGGTGCAGGTTGGGCTGAGGGACCCACCCCCCATGCACAAATCTTCGAGCATGGGGACCCTAGTAATGATAATAATGAATCATAACCCATAGAATATAATTAATACCTAGGAGTCCATGCTGATATAAATAATTGAATGAATGAATGAATGAATGAATGCTTAAACAAATGCATAAAGAGGGGAGAAGGGAAAGCTTTTCATTCTAGCAAAATTCCAATTAATAAATGAAAAAGGAATGATGGAATTAGAAAATCACCATTTAGAAACACCACAGAAATAATTATTCCAGACAAGAAACATCAGCGGAAAAAGAGGTGGTTATGAATGTAGTATGAAAACACATTATTTGCATAGTCTCAAAGTATCTTCTTACAAGATAGTTATTAATTTCAGAGAGCAAAGGTAGTAAGTTTACACGGGAGAAACCTAGCAATAACAACTTAACAAAAACTATTTTAAAAAACGTTGACAGCCTCATAATGAGACCTATTTGCATTTTTTTACCTTCTGACATGATGCACTGAGAAGGGTGCATCACTTCTGTATATAATTGCCAAAAATGCGTGATCTGAATTTAATCATGAAGCAACATCAGACAATCCCAAATTGATGGACAGTCTCCAAAATAGTGTCTTAGAACTCCTCAGAAATGTACAAATTATCTATAATAATAAAAGTGTAATATGCTAATTAGACTGGATATCCTCCAGGATGACCTTTCGGACGAAGCCAGGGTTGGGAGGGAAGTGGGGTCCTGGGTGCCAAAGGGAAGCTGATGCCGGCAGCTGGGGGAAGGAAGGCCTACTCTTGCATGAATTTCATGCATCGGGCCTCTAGTTAACTATAAAGATTGGAGGAGACTGAGGAGACATAACACCTCAATGCAATGTGGGGTCCCTGATTGGGCTCTGAACCACAAAACAAGGACATTAGTGGGGAAATTGTCAAAATTCGAATAAAGTCTGTAGATTAGTTAACAGTATTGAATCAATGTTAATTTCCTGGTTTGATAATTGAACAATTGTTATGGGAGTTATTAACATAGAGAAAGCTAAGTGAACAGTAGAATAGAAATCTCTGTATATACTGATTTTGTAGCATTTTTCATAATTATTTGAAAATGATGTTAAAAACATTAATTAAAAATAAACAGACTCTTCCATTAAATACTATTTCCTTATACATTTAACACATGATTAGATATAAAAGTGGATTTGCATAAATTAAAAATACTTCTGTTGCATTTCTTATGCATTTTTGGTCCATTCTTTATATAATCATGTTCCTCATTTAAATTTACTATATGGAAACAGATTTAAAAACTATTCACATGGTACTATCCTCATGACTCTCCCTTTCTGCTTCTCTATCTCCTTCCAAGATATGGCCCTGCATTATTTTTCCTTCCCATACCTCTCCCATCCTTCCCAATCAAACCAGATGGATGTGTGGGCAGATGGACAGATGGATAAAGCCAAAGAACCATGCTCAGCTAGTCCTTGGGGACAGAACTAAAGCCCAGACAGAGAAAACTAGGTTAGGAGAAAGACTCCAGAAGTCAAAGAGGAAGGTTAATGAAGATCCAGTGGCATTTTGAAGCAAAACAGGGCCATCTCAAGGAGTTCCAAATACATGATGTGGCTCTAGAGAGAGAAAGCTAAGGGAACGGGTCCCCATGGAAGTACTGTGAGGTGGCTGAGGTGTAGCCTGCTGTGGCAGATGCTGCATATCTCCTCCAGGTTGCCTATACACAGTTTCTCCCACATATTCTTGCATTTTTGTGTCCAAAGGCCTTTTCTGGCCAGGAGGGTAGCAAACCAGCACAGGGCAGTTTGCAAGGGCCAGGGAGTTGGTGTTAATGCTTAAGTGACACACTTCATCTATTGATGGGTGGGAATTAGTAGATAAATATCTCAAGATCCTTGTCCCTCAGTAGGACAATAGTGAGGTACGCTCCACACACCTCAGGGGGTTTCCAGTGGGATTGAGTTCTTGTTGCCCATAGTGATAACCTGCTCATTGCTACACCTTATATGAGGTGTCCTTCCTTCCTTGCTCACTATCCCATTCCTTCACAGAGCTTCCTGGAGTCACTTCCCAAGTCTACTACTTGCATGGAAATCCTGTCTCAGAGTCTGCCTTTAAGGAGAACCGCAGCTGAGAAAAGGGGATCTCCCACCAACTGCACACAAACAAATGCCTTAGGCTCACTCTGCCTCTGATGGAATGGGCCACTTCTAATTCCATGTTTTCTGTCAGGCTCATGCTTCACAGCCCTTTGGGGACAGCCCACGGAACTTGATCTTGCTGACCTCCACTACTCCCTAAATCTGAGAAACAGGAGATTGGATTCTCCCTATGATTCTGGTCCAACCTAGCTAAGCTGACACAGGTACAGCTCAGATGCTAAATAGGTGCTCCTGTCATCAAACCCAATTGAGGGAGACCTAATGAGCCACCCTGGACAGACTTCATGACGGTGAACTCGTTAACTCCCCCAAACAATGAGTGAACCTGGAACCTAAGCATAACCAGACCAGCCTAATCTATGTGGGCAATTATGGTGGTGGAGGAGACTCTAATTACCCGCCTGTCAGCAGCGATTAATATCAATCTCTTACTGTCCACTCAATATCTCTATTAAGTTGTTGGAAATGTTTAGTTTTCACTTGAAAATAAAAATATTTTAACAAAGAAGCTAAATGATCCAGGTAAAACTCTGCTAAGCTTTACTGTTATAATTATTTTAGTTCTTTAGAATTCCATTCAAATTCTCTCCTGTTTAATTTTGAATGATTTTTTTTCTGGTTGTGAAAAATAATACATGTTTATGTAATGAATCTGGAAAGGCAGGGCCCTGAAATAGAAATCTCTGTGTGCATAAAATTGGTTCACATTTTGGGTTTTGGGTTTTCTTTTTTCTGCATTACACAGAATTGTAGATGCATGTATTTACATAGAGTTATGAAATCTGTATCCTGTTGTACACACAAGTTTATATTTTTCATGTTCATCTAGCATTATATTATTAACATTTTACCTTGTCATAATATATTGCAAGATAATTTCAATGACTGCATTGATATGCCATTGAATGAATATATTATTGCACATGTAATTTAATTGTAATGTTTTATATTATTAAACAGTGTTGTGATATCTGTACATCAATGGTGCTGTGATAGATATCTATGTGCATATATCAATTTCTCTATTATTTCCTTAAGTTGGTTCCTATATGAAGAATTAATAGGGCCAAAGAGTACAGATTTATTTATGGCCAAATTTCTTATTAGAAAGGTTGTCTCAATTTATACTAGGACTAGTGATGGTTCCATGTGCTCATTTAACTGTTCATTTAAAAACCACTTTGCAAACTTAATAGAAGAATAATGACAGCACAATTTTCTTTGATTTATAGTTCTTTGTGTGGTGGATTAATACTTTCTTTTGTGAATATTTGGTTATTTTCTTATCAAGTGATATGAGGTCTAAAAAATACACTCTAAATATAATCATTTGGTCTATCATATTGCAAATATTTTCTAGTTTGTCATCAGACTTTCAACTTACTTTGCTTTTTAAAAATTTACTCACATGTATTTCTAATTTTTTAAATGATTTCAATTTTTACATTTAATCCCTTTCTATCTCCAGAATTTATTTTGATACAAATGGCCTACTTCTAGCCCTAGCTGGTTTGGTTCAGTGGTTGGGCCTGCAGACTAAAGGGTCCCAGGTTCAATTCTGATCCAAGGCACATGCCCAGGTCAGGTCGCGGGCTCAATCCTCAGTAGGGGGCATGCAGGAGGCAGCCGATCAAGGATTCTCTCTCAGCATTGATGTTTCTATCTCTCTCTCCCTCTCCCTTCTCTAAAATCAATAAAAATATATATATTTTAAATGGCCTACTTCTATCTTGTGAATTATTTTAAAATTTAACAAACATTTAGTTAAGTATTTTAGGAAAAGAGCACTGGAACTATTTTTTAAGCTGGTAGCTAAAGTTGTACTTTGTCCAAAACCGGCAAAGAAAGAATCTGCAAATGCTCTTTGCTTCCTCAGAACTGTAGGTTCTGATTTTGGAAAATGAATGGCCAAAAAGTGTTTCAGAAAGCTGGAATATTTCTTAAAAACTATTATAGGAAGGGTGGAGAGGCTTTTTTGCCTCTTGGAGTAAGTACAGATGACCTAATGTTTTCATTTGGGAGTGTCTGTGAGCACATGAAAACGCTTCAAATGCTGCCTCTGCAGCATCCTTTCCATAGATCTTCGCTCAGTTACAGTTCTGCTGGGAGGTGAGGGACTGATGGAAGCCCCTTTTTATCAGGCAGTTGTCTAACACAAAAGTGTTGCCTTTCCTGGAATGAAGTGATGATCTATGTGAAAGAGAAAGCGTCAGACACCATGATCTGTTTGCTACTCATCTGTGGCAGGTTTAAAATTAAAAACATTTCTTACACAAAATATTCCCCAGCCCACCAAATTGAAGGTAGTTACCTAATATCAGTACATTTATTTTCTTGGCATACACTAGAGTGAATGGTGGCTTTTAAATAGTTCGTCAGAAGCTGGACTTTCCACTGTCATTTTATTTGAATACTGTAGTGGCCTTTGTAGGGTTTTTATTTTTGCTGCCTTCCATGATCATTCACTGTACTTTGCATGATAAACCCTGATTTTTTTTTTTTTTTGACTATCTCTGGTCCCTCATCTTCTCACAGATGGCTTGGTCCTCCTCCATCTATCACCCACAGTGATCTGTGGGGGCCCAGTTAGGGTCAGCCCAGGGCTTTTGCTGTGGCCATTAAACTGCAAGAGGGGCCTGCAAATGAGCCAGCAGATAGATAAAGCAGAACAGCGCTGAGAGCTGGGGAGGCCCAATGAACCGTGAACCCTGAAGCCAACTCCATGCCTGGATTTCTCAGTTGCATGAAATAATACATTCCTTTTTCTTTCTTCCACCAGCTTGGGTTGGGCTTCCTCAGAGTTACATCAGAAAAAGTCTTCACTGATACTGTTAGTCTGATTTGCTCCAAATAAACTCTTGCAGATTTAATTCCTCCTTACGATTAAAGATATGGCTTTATCTTATTGTTTCATTGTTGACAGTGGGCTTTTAAAAGTAACTTTTTGCATATAAGAAAATACACAGTTCTTAAATATCCAGTTCAATTATTTTTGACAAATGTATATACCTGTGTAACAGCTATCCAAAACAAGATACAAAATTTGTTCATCTCACCCCAAAGACTTCTCCGATTCTCTTTCTAGAGTTAATCTCCTCATCCTGCATGAAGAATCACATTCTGATTTCTATAACTAGAGATTTGCTTTGCCTGTTTTACAAGTTTATATAAATGGAATCATAGAATATGGGTTCTTTTGTGTCTGTCTTCTTTCACTCAATGTAATGTTTTCAAGATTCACCCATGTAGTCTTTCCTCATTATTGTTCTGTGGTATCAATGGACAGTTGTCCATCCTTTTTCCTATTGTATATTTGCATTATTTCAGAGATGAGATGTTTTTTAATATTAATGTCACACAAAACTCAGGAGCCCAGTATGACTCTCATAATATCACAGACATAAAAATGTCCATGCCACAAGATCAGTTGTCTCAAGTAGATGCTTGTCAGAGAGGATGGACCCAACAAATATACCACAGGGGAGCAAGGAGGAACTGTGAAGACCACAGCCTTCCCTGCCTGAAATAGGCAGATGAAGCTCATTAATTCAGCACACATTTATGAAGTGCCCATTGTGTGCCAGGCACTCTCAACAGCAGTAAATAAAACAAAACCCTGGCCATCATGGAGCTCACATTACAGAAGGAGCTTTTGTTATGGAGGATGGTCCACACACACTAGAACAAGACCATCTCAGATTGCAAAAAGTATCCTGATGAAAATAAAGCATGCAGAAGGTCCAGGCGCTCCATCAGTCTGGGAGAACTGGAAAGGTCCCCCAGAGGTGGTGATGTTGGAGTGCAGGTGGGTCAACCAGGTGTCAGCCGTGACCTGAGCTGGAACTAGTTTCCAGCAAAGGTGACAGCAAGTGAAAACCATGAGATGGGAACATTCAAGGGAAAGAAAGCCAGTGTGGACTGAGTGGAACAGAAGAGGGAGGGGGGATAGGAAAAGAGGTCTGAAAGGCGAGGGCATGCCAGGAATGCAGGACTTTGCAGTCATACTATGGTGTTTACAGCTTAGAAGTTCCCCATAAGCAAAAGGAAGACATACCTGGTGGGCCTCTCCCTGTATCTATCTCTCCTCCCTACCTCACCTGGCATCCTCCTCTCAGGCCCATTTGGGGTGAACAGAAGATGCTGGCAGTGTCCTTGTATTAACACCACTACAGAGCACTCTCTAGACCCCGTCTCAGCTTGTCTCCAGCTCTGTTCCAGCTCTGGTGACCTCGGGCTGGATATTTTGGAGAAACAGCCCTTTACCTGCACTCAGGAGTCAAACTTGGAAAAATTATACAACCTCAGTCCTGCACAGGTCAACACTTGCATAGCACTGACAGTGAGTCTCCCTAAATCCTAAGCGCCTCACCTGGGCCAATTTCCTATTTCTTGTCCCCAAACTGGGCTCACACTCAGGACTCAATCTCTACTACAAATCACACTGGGTCATGTTAAGAGAGCTGATGAATATCCTAGAGAAAAAGTATCACTTGAACTTAGGTTCTTGAAGCATCTTATTTACAGTCCACCTCAGTGGCTCCTCACTTAGTTTTTCTTGTCTTTTTGCTCTAAATTGGAAAAGGAGTCTGAATCATTTCTAACTCCAAGCCACAGAAAATAGCTGATAATTTTGTCTTTTTGGGGGGTGCATAAGGGCATAGTTTACCTCCTTCTACTATTGATCTGTAGAGCTTTCATAAATATACTAGAGGCCCAGTGCACAGATTCGTGCACTGGTGGGAGGTATGGCCAGTCAGCCAAGTGGCTGTAGACCACCCTCTGAGCGGCTGCCATCCCAGTCAGCCAAGCAGCGCTCCCACTATGAGGGCGCACTGACCACCAGGGGGCAGCTCCTGCTTTGAGCATCTTCCCCCTGGTGGTCAGTGTGTGTCACAGCGACTGGTCAACCAGTCATTCCAGTCGTTCCACTGTTCGGTCACTGGGCTTTTATATAGAGAGATAATCCATGTTCTATAATATTTGTCATTTGAAACCTAGCACTTCAGAGGTGACCTGGTAATTGGGAGAAATGGGATTCTTATATAAGTTACCAATCATCTAAAGAAGGGCTTGAAATAATGACTTAAGATGTTTCCCCCTAGAAAAGTGGTAATTAATATCTCAGGCTTCACAGGAAGACCTGGGTTAAAACTTGGCTTCACCATTCTACAGCTGTGTGCCCATTTCCAAGGTATCTAGCCTCTCTGAGCCTCGGTATGGCAAAGGAATCAAAATATGAAGTGAAGAGTTGAACTGCTTGGGCTCAAATATTAGCTCAAGCACTTACTAATTGTATAACTTTAAGAGAGTTACTTAACCTCTCTGTATCCCAGCCCCCTCATGTCTACAATAGGTATAACAATAATTTTCACCTTTTAAGGATTTGGGTGGACTAAATGAGATAATGTAAAAAAATAACAAACAAACAAACAAACAAACAAACAAAAAAAACAACCACTTAGTAACGGTGCCTCACACATATTATGTGTTTTATGAATCTTAGCTATTAGTATTTTTAAAGCATTATTCATAGTGAATAATTAAAATAAACTACTGATGGTCTGATATCTGCTAGCATAAAAGTGGCTTGAAGCCTCACTTATATTTTAAAACACTTTTGGTCTCTAAGGTAAAGGGCACACTCAAAAAAAGATTTCATTATTCAGGGTACCACCTCTAAATAGCAGCAGAGTCGTTGCTGCCTTGATTAGGTCATCAGTGCCCACAAAACAGCTGATTCATAGCCCCTATTCCCCTAATGGAAACTCACATGGTCATTATGCTCACTTTCTATTTTTGAAATATACCTTCATAGATGGAATTTTTGGTGAGGAAGCGAGGGAAAAGCAGGCCTATCTAATTCAGAAATCTTGTGTGCAATCACATCTAATTTGGTGAAAATAATTTTTTGCTCAAAGTCAACTGATTGGAGGTGGGAAAGAAATAATAGCCATTTTATCTAGTTTCAAGCAAGAATAAAGAGGTGAAAAGGAATGAAATAAGCCAAATCAACCTGCTATTATTTTAATCAAATAAGACAGAGCAAGCCAAATCCTGAGTCACCTTCCTGGCCAACTATTTTTATTGACTTGAAATAACAAAGGATGAACGCTTGAAATGACCGAGGTTACTTTTCTTCCAGAGCTGCTTGCTTCCAGGACCCAATGGATAAATCATATCCTGGAATTCCCCGAGAGGTGAGGACTGTTTACATCAGTCAATTTCAGAAAATGGATTTTTTTTAAAAAGTTGGGGGCAAAAAAGAAACTTAAAGTCAGAGAAAAACTTTCTGTCAGTCAGATTAAATAATATTGGTAGTTTTGCTAACTTCACACAGAACTGATTCTGTACCTCAGTACATGCTTCCTGGAGGCATCAGTAAATACAGTGTACTTGAGGGAAACTTTTAAAATGTAAAGATAACAAAGTAAGCCAGAAAATGATGGTACTTGGGCCAATTCTAAGCCAGAGTTGATTCATGTATTTTTAAATTATGAACAATGTATTTTAGATATACAAAGAAGTACTAAAATGCTGAGATCAACACCCATTGAACAAAGGCCCCCGGAATGACCACTCCTAAATACATATCCTAGCAACCCCATGCACGCACACACGCACACACACACACATATGCACACACACGCGCGTGCGCACACACGCACTGGGGCTGAGCACAAGCAGGAATGTTTGTCATAGCATGAGCTGCAGTCATGAAACATTAGAACATTCTGAATATCCACCTACAAGAGAATGAATCAATAAATTGTACTGTATTAGTGCACAGACAATATTATGAAGCAATTAAAATAAGAGTGCATATTATCAATATTGAAAAAAATATCAGAAACATAATACTGAGCAAGAAAGGGAAGTTGCAGGGGGAGCCATAGAGAATGAGGTTGTACTTTCTATAAAGCTTTATCAAGATTCACAGAGGTAGGTGGTAAAGACTAGAGACTATCTTTTCTCAAATTTCCAGTTTGCCTACCTCTGCCCACCAGGCTAAGACAAAGACTGACAGGTCACATAGATGGCTGAAGCCATCATTTTCTCCATGTGTTTGTCTGTCTGTCACCCACCTAGGTCCTTGTCTTTCTGGAATCTCATTGACTTAAATCACTTTCATTTAGCTTATAATATTAGTTCCTACTTTGCTGAGTTTGACCAAGACAAAAAAAAAATACCACCTATGAAAATCCTAGGTATTACTCTAGCAACCTCAGCTTATTTTAACTGTGCTCTCTTGTGAGACTGAACGCTCTTTTGGGTTGAAAAAGATTTGCAAACAAGTAATTGATTTGGAGGGGATCCCAAGGAAACATTGGCAGCGAAGTTGGGAAGAGAGACAGGGCAGGGAAGGTGGCCCGCGTGGGGTCCATTATCAAGCAGGTAACCACTGCAAGACTGCACTCCAAAGGTGAGGGAGCTGGGATCTTTATCCATCACCCCCCTGTCTGTCATTGGTTGGGGGCTGCTTCTGGGAGTACTAACTCTTTGACACGGTCATCTTACCCTGTGCATGGACTAAGCATGTGAGAAAAATAGCCTTGGGCAAAGGGTCACAGTTTTTCATAGTAAGTGGCAGAAAGGGATGGGTAGAATACCAAGAATTTCTGCTCAGCTTCTTGAGTGTAAGATGCCAGGAAAAGTTTTATGTCTGCCAATATTTTCCAGTCAGGTTCTAACGTATTGTGTGGTCTACCAGAGCCAGTAAAATACAAGTTGCTATTTGCTAGAATTTCACTTTCTAAAGCAAGAATCATATAAACCATGTAAATATTCAATTGAATGCCACACTTTTTAAAAATGTGTTTATTGATTTTAGAGAGAAAGAAAAGGAGGAGAGAGAGGGAGAGAAACATCCATCAGTTGCCTCCTTCATGCCACCTATTGGGGACTGAGCCTGACACCCAGGCATGTGACCTGACCAGGAATTGAACCTGCAACCTTTTAGTGCATGGAATGACGCCCAACCAACTGAGCCACACCAGCCACACTTTTTATTGAAAAATTTCCTTTGTTTTGGAACAGTGAACATTATTCCAGGGACCAGAGCTTCTGGAGGTGGGGCTCTATCATTAGAAACCCATCTAATGTAGCATCCTGCAGCCTAAAGAAATGTCAACTGAGGAGGTGTGCTGCTGTCCCAGAGTGCCTTCCAAAGTCTGAATTTATTGGTAGGATCGCCATAAATTTGGTGTCTGGTTATACAGGTCCAGACATTGTGTTATAATGTCTGCTTGTGGTTTTCAAGCTTAGGATAACTAGCCCATGCCAAACAATCCAATTAATAAAAGACTTTATAAAGTTAGGCAGAGTTAGAGCAATGGAAGTTGACAGTTCTTGAATAATGCTTCACATTTTCCAGCAGTTTTTCTTTCTAAGTAACCACTGGAGTTATGAGTGACAGGTTCACTCTTTTTCTCTCTTGGAAGTCTCAGATAACATACCTCGTTTTACTGTGCCCCCCTTTATTGCACTTCACAAATTGAATGCAATACCCCTCACCAGCAAAAAGATTATGACTCACTTTACTGTGGTGATCTGGAACCAAATCCACAATATCTCTGAGGTATGCCTGTATTGGCAAAGTCTTACTATCTAATTTGCCTTTTAACTAATCATCCAAGTCACCTTTATTTGTAATAGGAAATGCATAATATAATAAAGTCTATTGTATCATTCTCATTTCAGCAATTCCTTCCTGAGAATACACCTGAGTCTCTTAATAGAGTCTTAGAAAGCCCACTATTTATCGCAAATACTGAATTTATTCCCTGCCTCTCAGGACAGCCTTCTTTCTCAGACCCCAAAGTCCAGTGGTCTTTATGGGCCTTCAAGAAAGCAGAAAATATTGAAGGGTGATCACAAAAGGGTAGTTAACCAGGCAGGAACACGAGTTCCTTTAATGTGGATAAAGGACTGAGGACTATGCAGAGCAGTTGGCTCTCCTTGTTAAAGGGGCAAGTTTCCTTTGCTTCAAGTTCCCAGGGACTCATAATGCTGCCTAACCAGATAAAAGTTCCTGACAGATCCTTCGAGAAGCTCCCTTTGCCATTTTCAAGGTTGATTTTCACAGAATAATTTCCCTAATAGATTGATTAATGGTCATAATCAATGACCCGGTCTATATCCATTCCCTGTGTCCTTCTCTAACTCTCAGCTCAGCCATGTGAGTTGCTTTGGCCAATAGGATAATAACAAAAATGTCACAATTAAAGGCTTGAAACTCTTGTGCAATTGGGCTTGCTCATTCCTGCTCTTTGTCATTACCATAAGAAGGACATGCCCAAGCCAATTCGATGGTCCTAGGAGGAGGATGAGAAAAATGGACCAGAGCCAATATAACCCAGTCATCCAAGCCAAAACCACTCTAGATCAGTCAATAACTCATAAAATCTTAGACAGGTAAGAAATGTCAGCCAAGATCAACCACGCCCAACCCAGATCAGGTGGACCGCATAAACTCATGAGCTGAATAAATGTTCATGAGTGTATGCCTCTGAAATTTTGTGGTTGATTGCAGCATTTTAGTGGCATTGATAATTGATACACCATCTTCCCAATTCCTCTGGAGACTCCATTTATGTTTCTTCCTATTCACCAGCTGCAAGTAACTAGTTACAAGCCCAGTACATTTTTAAGTGCTTCCTGTAATGCTAGATGAATCAAAAGTCAATTTCTCAAGTCAATTTCTGTTGACCTGGATGTTTTCAGGCCAGCCTAGTGCTTTTCTTATGGATATTTTGTTAATTCTAAATATCCAAGTTTCCTCTATGGACATAAACTTTGGGTTTTCCTTCCTTGCTACCACTACCCAGACTCCTGGAATTTTTTCTTCTGTCTGCCTGTAACTCTGAAAGACCATTTTTCCTGCCTTCTTGTCATCTACATTCTACTCCTTGGTGGGAAAAGCAATCCCTGTAAACCCAGTCACCTTCTGGGAACAAAAATATCTTCATCATGTAGACATCAGGCTTGTCTGAGATCATAGGATGAGCCAAAAAGAGAATCACAGGCTCAAAGAATTTTAGAACCAGAAGAATCTATATATATATATAAAAGGCTAATATGCAAAGTGTCCCCTCAGGAGTTCAACCAGGAGACCGGGAGTTCGACCACTCACTATGACATGCGCTGATCACCAGGGGGTGGCACAGAATGAAGGAAGACCCTGGCCGGCAGCTGGCAGCTAGGGAAGGAAGGCCCCAGGGACCCTACCCATGCACGATTTCATGCACCGGGCCTCTAGTGATAGATATAAACCATTGGCTTCAGTGAATGGTTTTGTCCAGCTGAGGAGATGAGTCTTCAAGATTTGTTATTTCCAGATCCTTGGGACCATAAGCAGACACCCTTTCTGTTTCAGCTACTCATTGCTATGCTATCCAAACTTAGTGGCTAACTACAACAGATAATTTGTTTATTTGTTCACAATCTTGTGATTTGGGTAAGGTTTGACTAGGACAGTTCATGATCTACAGGGCTGACAGATTTGACTGGGGCTGAAGGATGACATTTGCAAGATGGCCTCACTCCCATGGCTGGCAAATTGGTGTTGGCTGTTGGCTTGGATGAGCTGAGGCCATTAGCCATTTCTTTTCAGCATGGGTCTTATTTCTTTTCAGCATGGCCTCTCCCCAGGGCTAGATTAGACTTCTCACACAGTGACAGTTTCTAGATAGCCAAACTCCTTACATGGCAGTTGGCTTCCTCCAGGGGGCAAAAATGAAAGCTTCCAGACCATACTAGGAAGTGTGGCTCATTGAGAACCACCATTTAGAAAAATTAGCCCACTATCCTTCCAGCTTTTATTTAAAATTTCTGCTTCCACTGTCCTTTCTAACCAGCAAATGATGGGGTTAGATGAACACTGGCTAGGAGTCAACTTCTTACTTAGCTTGACTATAAATTAGCTTTGGGGACTTGAAGAAGTCACCGAATTCTGTAAAGTTTATCTGTTTGTTTGTTTGTTTGTTTGTTTATTTGTTTGTTTTTGGTCTGGATGAATTATAATGTAGCCTCTGGCTCTAAATGCAGAACCCTAGGTCTTGGTAGGTCTTTAGTTCCTGACTAAGGCTTTTTATTCTCCTTCAAGAGCCTTTCCTATTATCTGAACTGGTTTATCTTGATCTCCAGCTATCACGGGGCAAAACAAGTCATTTATTTACTTTCTATGCTTTGCTTTTTCTAAGTCCTTTTTCTGATTTGCTTTTTGTGAGCTGGATGACCTTGAGCCAGCCACACAACTTTACTGAGTCTAGGTGAAATGGGGATAAGGATTCCAACCTAATGGGCTGTAAGAAGGAATCAATGGGCAAAGCATGAAACCGCTTTGCAGAATGGTATTCAGGTGTAATGGCATCTTACAGCCATTTTAATGACACCAGAAGCATCATGGCAGAGTCAGGTGAGTGTTTCCACCCCCAGTTCCAGTAACCACCAGTCACTAACCAACTCTGGTTCTTATTTTTTACTTTTTATAAGGAGGAAATACATCTATTAGTCACATTTTGCTCTCAAAACTTTCTATGATTCTAGAATTTTCTTGCCAATAACTATTTACAATTATGTAAAACTAGAGGCCCAGTGCACGAAAATTGTGCACTTGGGTTGGGGGGGGGGGGTCCCTCAGCCCAGCCTGCATCCTCTCACAGTCCAGGACCCCTCAGGGGATGTCTGACTGATGGAAGCAGGCCTAAGCCATGAGTTGGACATCCTTAGCGCTGCCGCGGAGGCAGGAGGGGCTCCCGCCACTGCCACTGTGCTCGCCAGCTGTGAGCCCCACTTCTGGTTGAATGGCGCTCCCCCTGTGGGTGCACACTGACCATCAGGGGGCAGCTCCTGTGTTGAGCATCTGCCCCCTGGTGGTCAGTGTGTGTCATAGTGACTGGTCATTCCACCGTTCATGCATTTGCATATTAGCCTTTTATTATATAGGACTAGAGGCCCGGTGCACGAAATTCGTGCACGGGGGTGTGTGTGCCTCAGCCCAGCCTGCACCCTCTCCAATCTGGGACCCCTCGAAGGATGTCTGACTGCCCTCTCACAATCCAGGACTCCTGGCTCCCAACTACTCACCTGACTGCCTGCCTGATGGTCCCTAACCGCTTCTGCCTGCCAACCTGATCAACCCCTAACCACTCCCCTGCCAGCCTGATCAACACCTAACTGCTCCCCTGCTGGCCCGATTGCCTCTAACTGCCCTCCCCTGCCAACCTGGTCACCCCTAACTGCCCTCCCCTGCAGGCTTGGTCACCCCTAACTGTCCTCCCCTGCAGGCCTGGGTCCTCCCCAACTGCCCTCCCCTGCAGGCCTGGTCCCCCCCTTCTGCCCTTCTCTACCGGCCTGGTCACCCCTAACTGCCCTCCCCTGCAGACCTGATTGCCCCCAACTGCCCTCCCTTGCAGGCCTGGTCCCTCCCAACTGCCCTCCCCTGCTGGCCATCTTGTGGTGGCCATCTTGTATCCACATGGGGGCGGCCATCTTTGACCACCTGGAGGCGGCCATCTTGTGTGCTGGAATGATGGTCAATTTGCATATTACCTTTTTATTATATAGGATTATTTAACCCAGATTTACAGAAGGCTATTCATGACCAGGGATGAGATGGAGTGGGGCAGAACTATACAAAGGCAAAGCAAGTGAGGGGCTTTTTTTAATACTTTCTGGAAGTTAAAAATAAAACAACTTCAGCTCTAGCTGGTTTGGCCTAGTGGATAGAGCATCTGCCTGCAGACTGAAGGATCCCAGGTTCAATTCCAGCCAAAGGCATATGCCTGGGTTGAGGCTCGATCCCCAGTAGGGGGCATGCAGGAGGTAGCTGATCCATGATTCTCTCTCATCATTGATGTTTCTATCTCTCTCTCCCTCTATCTTTCTCTCTGAAATCAATAAAAATATATATAAAAAATAAAATAAATAAACAAAAAACCTTCATATTTATCTTGTAATATGTCTTCTTTAGATAGTTTATTCCTAACCAGATACTGAGCTTCTTGGGAACAGGAATTTTGTCTGTTTTATCTCTGTCTATTCAGTAACTAGGAAAAGTGCTTGGCAAAAGGAATAGCAATAAATGCTTATTGAATGAAGAAATGAAAAAGAAGAAGTTAGGGCTGTGAAAAGACTCAATGAAATAAGTTTATTATTTTTATTTTTTAAATGAACATTTAAGTGACAGAGAAAAATGTCAATTGGCATCTTTTGGATAAATTATTAAAGCCAATTTTTTTTAGTCTCTGAGGTTTTACTTTGTTGTTTTTTATGACTGTAATAGCTTAAATTACTAATTTGATTTATAACCATCTGAATTATTACTTTAACTTTGGAAAGGACCCATAAACTATTTCTGGGTTTGTTCTTATGATAACCAGATAAAGTAAAATATGCCCTGGAATAAACTGCTGGGTCACACATTTAGAACCATGAGCCCTTGGCCAGCATTTTTAATCCAGTATCATTTGAGGTCCAGAAAGCAGCAGATATTCACCTCGTATGATGGAGGCATCAGTGAAAATACCGCTCTTTGCCAAGGAGTGTATAACGAGTGAGGAATAAAGGGTTCTGGGGCATTGCTTCTACCTATTCTGATTGTGTCCAGTGTGGACTTGTAAAACCATAGGAACCTCAGCTACATAAACCCCTCCTATTCATCACAGTTAGCAATCAAGTGTGCACATAAATGGACAATTTTAGCAAACAGAAATTATCTTATTCATATTTTCTGGGAATAGGCGAGAAGAGAAAAACAAAATAATACTTACTGAGCATTTTTGTACCAGGCATTGTGGCTCAATTCTTTTTATGCTTTTTACTCCTTAGAATAAATAGTTAAATGCAAGTTTATCTCCATTTTATAGATAAGGAAAACTAAGGCTTGGAGAACCGAGTCATTTAAGATTACACAGCTAGTACAAGGGAAGGACTAGGAATCGGAGCCTTTGCTTTTTAAAAAAATTTTTTTATTGATTTCAGAGAGGAAGGGAGAGGGAGAGGGAGATAGAAACATCAATGATAAGAGGGACTCATTGATTGGCTGCGCCTGCAATCCAGGCACGTACCCTTGACCAGAATGGATCCTGTGACCCTTTGGTCCACAGGCCGACGCTCTATTCATTCAGCCAAACTGGCTAGGGCAGAGTCTTTGCTTTTGCTGGCATGCTAAAAGATCTTTCTCCTGAGGACAGGCACAATGAACTTAACTGATAAGAAAATTTGTGGCTAGAAGTTGAATTTTTCCATATACTAAAATTAGCATAATACTCATGACAATTACAATTAATATTCAGGCATAGTTTAGTCAATTTGAAAAAAAATATCTAATCCTTCCAAACTGAAAAACTCTGGTGAGTGAAAAATTAGAAAGTAAAATATACTAATACTTAGGTTTTCTGGAAACTACAGAGCTTGCAGATTTAAAGATCTAGAATGATACCAATTATGAAAGTTGAAAGGTAAGCAAATTGTCTCTTATGGCAATGACTGAGTTTTGAGGAAGAAGTAGTTGAAATTAAATGGGGAAAGCCTACTAGACATTTCTTCTTTATTGCTAGTAGCAGCACCTATTTAGAAGAAAATGAAGGGGGCCAGAGTTGTGGGGGAGATAAATTATGGTTTCATAAGCACTGAATAATCTGTTTAAGATGAGAAAGCCTAAAAGATTTCTAAGAAAAGAATGGTAGAATTTAAAAATTTGGGAACATAATACATAGTTAAACTGAAAACATCGTACTGAACAACATTCCCAAAATATGCCAACTGAGATATTAATAAAACAGCAAATGAATGAGTTCATCCATTCAATAAATATTGAATAAATGCTCATCCTGGCCCTGTCTGGGCACAAGCCTGGCAAAGAATTGTAGAATTATTTGATAAACAAGAGGCCAGGTGAACAAAATTCATGCACGGGGGGAGGGGGGTGTTGTTCCTCAGCCCAGCCTGCACCCTCTCCAATCTGGGACCCCTCGAGGGATGTCCAACTGCCCTCTCACAATCCAGGACTCCTGGCTCCCAACCGCTCGCCTGCTTGCCTTCCTGATTGCCCCTAACCCAGCCGTGGGCAAACTACTGCCCGCGGGCCGGATCCGGCTGTTCTATCTGGTTCTCTTGCTCTCCCCTCGGCTCCTTTACTTTGAATTTATATTAGTTCACACAAACACTCCATCCATGCTTTTGTTCCGGCCCTCCGGTCCAGTTTAAGAACCCATTGTGGCCCTCGAGTCAAAAAGTTTGCCCACCCCTGCCCTAACCGCTTCTGCCTGCCAGCCTGATCACCCCCTAACCACTCCCCTGCCAACCTGATTGATGCCTAACTGCTCCCCTGCCAGCCTGTTTGCCCCTAACTGCCTTCCCCTGCAGGCCTGGTTACCCCTAACTGCCCTCCCCTGCAGGCCTGGTACCCCCCCAAATGCTCTCCTTTGCAGGCCTGGTCCCCCCCAAATGCCCTCACCTGCAGGCCTGGTCACCCTTAACTGCCCATCTTGTGGCGGCCATCTTGTGTCCACATAGGGGTGGCCATCTTGTATGTTGGAGTGATGGTTAATTTGCATATTACCTCCTTATTATATAGGACTAGAGGCCCAGTGCACGAAATTCGTGCATGGGGGGGGGGTTCCTCAGCCCAGCCTACACCCTCTCCAATCTGGGAACCCTCAATCCCCCCAACTTCCCTCCTCTGCCAGCTGGGTCACCCCTAACTGCCCTCCCCAGCAGGCTTCATCGCCCCCAACTGTCCTCCCTTGCAGGCCTGGTCCCTCCCAACTGCCCTCTCCTGCTGGCCATCTTGTGGTGGCCATCTTGTGTCCACATGGGGGCAGGATCTTTGACCACATGGGGGCAGCCATCTTGTGTGTTGGAGTGATGGTCAATCTGCATATTACTCTTTTATTAGATAGCATAGAGGCCTGGTGCATGGGTGGGGGCCAGCTGGTTTGCCCTGAAGGGTGTCCCGGATCAGGGGGGGGGGGTTCCCTTGGGGCATGGGGTGGCCTGGGCAAGGGGCCTGTGGTGGTTTGCAGGCCGGCCACACCCCCTGGTGACCCAAGCAGAGGCCCTGGGGTCTGGGATTTATTTATCTTCTACAATTGAAACTTTGTAGCCTGTAGTGGAGCCAAGCTTTCTGCTCGCTCCATGGCAGCAGCCATTTCTGTTGGGATTTATGTGTCTTCTATAATTGAAACTTTGTAGCCTTAAGCGGAGGCCTGGGCCAGCCAAGGCTGCAGAAGCTTGGCTTCCTCCATCGCCACGGGCAACCCTAGCCTCCTGCTCTCTCCAGCTCAGTGGCTGCCGCCATTTCTGTTGGGCTTTATTTAGTTTCTATCATTGAAACTTTGTAGCATTGAGTGAAGGCCTCGGCCGTCAAGGGCAGGTGGAAAGCTTGGCTTCCTCCATTGCCAGGGAAACCCAAGCCTCCCACCTGCTCTCTGTGGCTGCAGCCATCTTGGTTGGGTTTATTTGCATATCCCCTCCTGATTGGCTGGTGGGCGTGGCTGGTGGGTGTAGGGGAGGTACGGTCAATTTGCATATTACTCTTTTATTAGATAGGATATGTACCATCAATGATGATAGGAATTGCAGTTTTCACATTGGCCTTTGAAAGACCAATTTTCAGTACAATAATTTAAAAAAAGAATTGGAAAGTGCAAAACTATGATCATCACAACTTTTTAAAATGTATTTTTATTGATTTCAGAAAGGGAGCAAGAGAGAGAGATAGAAACATCAATGATGAGAGAGGATCATTGATCAACTGCTTCCTGCATGCCCCCCACTGGGGACTGAGCCTGCAACCCAGGCATGTGTCCTGACTGGGAATTGAACCTTGACCTCCTGGTTCATAGGTCAATGCTCAACCGCTGAGCCACACCTGCCAGGCATGATCATCACAATTTAACTGTAATAGTTGTTCAGTAAGTATTTGTTGGTTTGAATTTATGTAAATAGTATATCAAAAAATCTAAAATTATGCTCCAGACAACATCAGGAATTGATGAGTGTTTCTGTTTATTCTTTGGGCCTTCTTGGTCTCTCATCTAATTTTCCTTACTTTGCTGTGGTTACTTGGTCACTGTCTTCCTGAACAATCAAATTCAACTTGTGTCATCAGGAAAACATTCTCCTTTTCTGGTAAGGGATGAAGGGAGGGAATTATAAAGCTCTAAAGCCCTGCATCTCCCCTAATTAGGATCTTGAAACACATATCCAGTTCAGATCAGGTTCCTCATTTGTCACTGAGTAAGGGTCTTAGCTACCTCAGGGTTCTTAAAATCTTTCTTTTTAAAGTCTACCTGAAATCATCAAAGGTACAAGAAATGTTTTCTACTTGAAATACTTGCCTTAAAAATTATTTTAAATGTCATTATGGATTCCTGAATTTTTATTTATTCAAAGTGTTGTAACCAATAATAATCATTATTCTTTCTGATGATCAAATTAGCCCACATTTGGTCATAAGGACCCCCTTTAAGCTAGCTCCTATGTTTTAGAGACTTTCGCATTGATCTTTGGGCATAGTATTATATTCATTCTATATTTTCCTTCTTCAGACCTGGAATTCGCATTTCTCTCTCTAAAGAGCCCTGTTAACTTTGGCTTGGGAATGATATTTGGAAACCAAGATCTGGGTGTGCTCATTGCCTTTGGATACCATTGCTTGTAGGTCCTTTCGGAGATTAGAAGAACAGGAAACACAGCATATATATATATTTTTTTTGTAAATAAATAAATTGGTTTTAAATTTTATATGGAATTAGGAAAGACCTAATAAGGCAAAATAATCTTAAAAATGGAAATTATATAGTACCTGAAATCAAGACTTACAACAAAGCTTTTAGTAGTCAAGACAGGGCTAATAGTTTAAGGTTAAACAGCCAGGTTAATGTAACAGAACAGGATTTCTAGAAATAGACACACACACATGTTTACTTGATAATTGACCAAGGTATCAAGTTAATTCAATGGGGGAAAGAAAAGTCTTTTTATAAATATCACAGGAACTACGTATCTCTATGGAAAAGAATGAACCTTGACCTGTGCATGTATTTTTTTGGTTGCTGTTAACCCTTACCGGAGGATATTTTTTCCATTCATTCTTTAGAGAGAGTGAATAGGAAGGGGAGGAGGGGGAGAGAGAGACACAGGGATTGGTTGCCTCCCACATGTGCCCCGATAGTGGCGGGGTCAAAGTTACAACCCAGGCCCTAGCCGGTTTGGCTGTGAGTATAGCATCACCCTGTGGACTGAAGGGTCCTGGGTTCGATTTCGGACAAGGGCACATGCCTTGGTGGTGGGCTCAATTCCCAGTAGGGGACATGCAGGAGGCATACAATCAATAATTCTCTCTCATCACTGATGTTTCTATCTCTCTCTCCCTCTCCCTTCCTCTCTGAAAGCAATAAAAACATATTTTTAAAAAAGTTACAACCCAGGTACATGCCCTTAACAGGGAATTGAACCCCAGACCCTTCAGTTTGTGGACTGACACTCCAACCACTGAGAACACCGGCCAGGGCCTGTTTACATATTTTTAAATCACAAGTTCAAATTGATACTTCTAGGTAAAACTTAATTTTATAGTTTTTACTCAATTTCCTTGATTTTGATATCTGTGTGTCTCTTTTCTTGTACACTGAAAATCTTAGTCCTAATAACACGTAATATTTCTTTGCAGATCTTTTTTGTTCTTAAAATATCCCTCTATGAGGTACAATCAGAATACTATCTTTAAAGTCACTTGAAATAATTATTTTATCTATAGAGTTATGTTACCAATTAGATATATGGTTGGGTTCATTTGTTTATTCTGTGTATCTGTTTATTTTCAATTATCAGGTTTTTTCTTTTAATTTAAATTTTGAATATGTAAAACATTTAAATGGTGCAAAAGTCAAAACTATAAAAAGCTATAGTTTTGGAGAGGACCCTTTGCCATCTCTTATCTGTTCCACTCTGTTCTCCATCCCACTTAGGTAGGCATTAATGATAGTTTTTGATTTATTATTCCAATGTTTCTTTTTGAAAAAAAATAAGCAAGTAAATATGTATTTTATGTTCTGTCCATTGCTTTTATACTTAACAATGTATAGGTCAAATGAGGAAGCAAGACATTTCCTCATTTTTTTAATGGTTGCATAGTACTACCACTTTTAGATGTGTACGCATGCCCCATATCCAATCAGATCCCACCAGGGGTGGGGAACCTTTTTTCTGCCAAGGGCCATTTGGATATTTATAACATCACTCTCAGGCCATACAAAACTATCAACTTAAAAATCAGCCTGCTATATTTGGTCAAACATTTCATTAATTCACCCCTAATGCCTTGGCAGGGCCAGACCAAATGATTTCACGGGCTGGACGTTCCCCACCCCTGCATTAGACAATCACACTGGGTTCTTTCCGCTATCTGGCAGTATTCATTTTCTAGGGCTGCTGCAACAAATGACCACAATCTAAGGGGCTTAAACCAACAGAAGTTTATTTTCTCACAGTTCTGGGATTCAGAAATCTGCAATCAAGATGTTTTCAGAGTTGAGCTCCCTCTGAAACCCCCCAGGGAGATTCTTCCTTGCTTCTTCCGGCTTCTGGTGGCTGCAAAGGTCACTTGGATTGTGGCCACATGACTTCAATCTCTGCCTCTCTTTTCACGTGGTCTTTTCTGTGTCTTCTCTTCTGTTTCTTATTAAAATATTCATTAGATTTAGGGCCTCCCCCGATAATCCAAGAGGATTTCCCTCAAAATCCCTAATTCAGTTACATCTGCAAAGATGCTTATTCCAAAACTCACACTCACAGGTTTTGGGATTAGAACATTGATATATCAGTTCAACCCATTGTTTACAAATAGTGCTGGGAGGAATAACCTTCCACATGTGGTATCTTATTTGTGGAGGTATGTCTTCAGAACAGATTCTTTCAAGTAGGATTTCTGTGTCAAAAGACAAGGAACATGTAATTTTGCCAAATTCCTCTCCATAGAAGTTGTACTATTTTATACTCCTATCAGCTATGTTTTTGTATTTCTCTGTTGTCAAAACTTGTGTTTTTTTTTTTTTTCCTAATTGAAACGGTATTTCGGGTAGTTTTTACTTATATCACAAATTTTTAACTCTTGATTACATTATCTTTATGGATTAAAGTGGAACATTTACTCAATAGCACTTATGTGTGTGCAAATTACTTGACACTCTGAACCTCCAGTGATAATTATAGAGAAGTGATGCCCTCGAGGAGTTCACAGTGCAGCAGGAATGATTTTGGAGAGCAATAAAAAATGAGAAGTATTTTTATATCATATGGAACATACATGTGAGCGAAAAAGCATCAAAATAATTTATGTTTCCAAGAAGTGGGATGCTGGGTCAAACTGAAGCTACATATTTAATTTTTTGAGGAATCTCCATACTGTTTTCTACAGTGGCTACACCAGGCTGCATTCCCATCAGCAGTGCACGAGGGTTTTTTTCCTACATCCTTGCCAGCACTTGTTGTTTCCTGATTTACTGATGGTAGCCATTCTGGCAGGCATGAGGTGATATCTCATTGTAGTTTTATTTTGCATTTCTCTGATGATTAGTGACATTGAGCATTTTTTCATATATCTCTTGGCCATCTGTATGTCCTTTTTTTAAAAAAATATATTTTATTTATTTATTTATTTATTTTACAGAGAGGGAGAAGGGTAGAGAGTCAGAAACATCGATGAGAGAGAAACATCGATCAGCTGCTTCCTGCACACCCCCCACCAGGGATGTGCCCGCAACCAAGGTACATGCCCTTGACCGGAATCGAACCTGGGACCCTTCAGTCCACAGGCCGACGCGCTATCCACTGAGCCAAACCGGACAGGGCTGTATGTCCTCTTTTTAGAGATAAAATAATTATTTCAAGTGACTTTAAAGATAACCTATTTAGGGCAGGGGTGGGCAAACTTTTTGACTCGAGGGCCACAATGGGTTCTTAAACTGGACCGGAGGGCCGGAACAAAAGCATGGATGGAGTGTTTGTGTGAACTAATATAAATTCAAAGTAAACATCATTACATAAAAGGGTACGGTCTTTTTTTTTTTTTAATTTCAATAGTTTTATTCATTTCAAACATTTTAACAAGAAGAATGTAAACACTAATTATTATAATTTGAAACTTCAAAAAATGGAGGAATATAGCACAATAACATACCTTATATTGAAGATGGCAAAGGCAAAATAAAATTGCCTAACAAAGGAAAGGTACAAAAGCCTTTCAAATTAAACTTAAATACAATAAAATAATTTAAAACTAAAACAAATAGAAAAGAACAAAATGTGTAAACAGTAAATTAAACATTTTCTTTAGTGCAACTTCCAAATTATGCCCAGGACGTAGATGTAGATGGCAATGTAGACTGGGTTGAAAGGTTTTTGGTCTTTAAAACATCAACTTCAGTGGGAACAGTGTTGTTGGTCTCCTTTTTAGCTAATGCTCTGATACTGTGCTCTCCAGGGGCGTGTCTCCCTACATCACCACAATAATGTGTCTACGTATTCCCAGGGTGATGTCCGAGGACGCGTCCGCGGGCATTACAAGGAGCCTCTGGAAGATTGAGAGGTTGTTCCTTCTATTGAATGGGCGGATATAAATCTGCCCACTCAGAAGAAGGAGCTGCGGCCGTGTTTCCCGATGTTGCCATGTTAACACTGCTGCTGGTGAAGGAGAGGAGGGGAGAGCAAGAGAACCCTCTGCTCTTTTGGCTCCGCGGGCCGGATAGAACAGCCGAACGGGCCGGATCCGGCCCGCGGGCCGTAGTTTGCCCTCGGCTGATTTAGGGCCTTTGCCCATTTTTAAAAAATTGGATTGTTTATCTTTCGTTGAGTTGTATGAACTCTTTATCTATTTTGGAAAGTAACCACTTATCAGATGTATCACTCGCAAATATTCTCCCTTACAGTGGGTTCCCTTTTCAATTTGAAGATGGTTTTCTTTTGCCGTGCAGAGGCTTTTTAGTTTTAGTGCCATTTGTTTACATTTTTCTTTGTTTCTCTTGCCCTAGGAGATGTATTTGCAAAAATATTGCTACATGAGATGTCTGAGATTTTACTGCCTATGTTTTTTTCTAGGATTTTTATGGTTTCGCAATTTACATTTAAGTATTTTATCCATTTTGAGTTTATTCTTGTGTACAGTGTAAGTTGGCAGCCTAGTTTCATTGTCTGCATGTACCTGTCCAATGTTCCCAACACCATTTATTGAAGAGACTATCTTTACTCCATGGTATATTCTTGTCAAATATTAATTATGCTAAGCAAAATAAGCCAGTCAGAGAAAGACAAATATCACATGATCTCACTTATATGTGGAATCAAACAAAATAAACTGACAAACAAAATAGGTCCAGAGACATGAAGCATGGAACAGACTGACAGATCTCAGAGGGAAGGGTGGGCAGGAAGAGGTTAAGCAAAGAACTTATATGCATACTAGAGGCCCGGTGCATGAAATTCGTGCACTGGGGGCGGGGAGGGTCCCTCAGCCCGGCCTGTGCCCTCTCACAGTCCAGGAGCCCCATGATTGATCGCTCCAAAGAGGTAGGCCCTGCCCACCGTCCAGTTCTGTGATGGATTACCCCTGCAGAGGGAGGCCCCGCCCACCTGCCACAGCACTGCCACGGGGTAGCCTGGGCCTCCCTCTTTGGGGTGATCCTGGAGGCCCCCGATTGATTGACTGCCCTGCCGACCACTGGCCTGGGCCTCCCTCTGCAGGGCGATCATGGGGTGACGACCGGACACCCAACCAATGGCATTGCACCAGCCGTGGCTGGCCTGGTGCCAATGGGTGTTATAGTGTGGTCATCTGGAAGGTCGTCCGGATGGTCATTCTGCTGTTTGATCTAATTAACATATTAGCTCTTTATTATATAGGATATGCATAGACAATAGTGGACACAGACAATAGTGTGGTGAAGGCCTGGGTTGGGGTGGAAACCAGGTGGAGGGGGCAAA
This sequence comes from Plecotus auritus, assembly GCF_963455305.1. Classification (NCBI taxonomy): domain Eukaryota; kingdom Metazoa; phylum Chordata; class Mammalia; order Chiroptera; family Vespertilionidae; genus Plecotus; species Plecotus auritus. The sequence continues at coordinate 83,078,867 of NC_137782.1, read as the reverse complement.
GGAAGGTGATTGGGGGACATCTGTAATACTCTCAACAATAAAAATAAATTTAAAAAATGATTTATGTTTCTTAAATTTTTAGAGAAGACTGGAATCTACATTTTCACCAGTAAGTAGAGGCTAGGTAGGATGGAAGAGGTGAATCTATATGCACGAATGCCTGTTTCTGGTACTACCAAGATTTTATTTTTTCTTTTCAATTACAGTTTACATTCAGTATTATTTTGTATTAATTTCAGGTGTATAGCATAGTGGTTAGATAATCATATACTTTACAGAGTATTCCCCCTGATATTTCCAGTACGCACCTGGCACCATACTTAGTTATTACAATATTATTGACAATATTTCCATTGACTATTTTATAATTTCCAATCTGTATTTTTCAATCCCTTCACCTTTTTCACCCAGTCCCCCAATCCTCCTCTCCTTTGGCAACCATCAGTCTGTTCTTTGTATCTATGAGTCTGTTTCTATTTTGTTTGTTCATTCATATTATTCTATAGATTCCACATATAAGTGAAATCATATGTGGTACTATCAAGTTTTGACAATATCACATGTTCACTGTACACTGCCATTTACCTGTTCATTTATCTAGTTATTTTGCCCTTCAACTACATTGTAATCTTTGGAGGTCAGGAGGCTGCATTTTTTTTTTTTTATCCCCAAGGTTTAGACTTATGCCTAATACATAGTAGGTGCTCAATAAATGTTTGTATGTGATGACAGGTTATTTTGTGACAGAAAAATTGAATTGCCTAAGCCAAGTGCATCCTATTTTTGTTAAATCAATGTAATAAAAGGTATATTTTTAAAGGAGTCTGGCAATGACTATTGTGACTTACTATGTGTAATCAAGTATAGGCTATGTTGCTCTAACAAAGATATCCAAAAAGCCTTGTTTTCAGAGAGAAGGTTTTTGTTGTTTTTTTGTCTCTTGTAACAGTCTTGGAGGGTTTGTGGCCTTGATGGAGGCCCAAAATTGTAGGCACCTTCTGGCATCATCCTGAGTATGGAGCTTCCATCTCTGGATCTGAGATTCATGCATTTTAATGGGTTTATTAATTGTCCATTCCTTTGCATTGCTGAGTAATATTTCTTCAGTATGAATATACTCTATTTCTATCAATTCTATTTTCACAACTCTAAAAATAGAGGCTCTAACAATTATGTTATATTTTGCATGTTTAGATAAAATATATAGGACCATTTTGGCTTTTTATTTCCTTTTATTTAATGAACTTTTATTGGCCAAAATACTGTGCTCAGTAATGGACACAGAGCTGTTGTAAATCCCCGACTTTTCCTCCAATTTACAGTTCAGCTGAATGAAAAAAGACAGTTGTGTTGTCCTAATCTGATGGAAATTGCGTCTTTTTAAACAGCCAGTTTAAGTACTTACTAAAATGTTGTCAAAATTTGGAGCATCAAAAGATCCAGATGCGGCAGGATCTCGTGTAGGACTATCTTCCTTCTCAATCTTACCCCATGTTACAGGTACCTGACCTTAAAGGCATACGGGCCCGAGCGTCAGGTCTCTCAGGTTCTATTTCTGGTTCTACTACCGAATTGCTAATAGGGCTTTGCACAACACAGAGAACAACATGCCCTTCCTACAAAGCAAGAAGCAAGATCCCGTGGAGCCCTCTGAGGGACTCGCACATTCCAAGTGAGATTGGGTCTCAGAAACCAAGGATCTCTTCATCCAGAGCCTAGACATGCCCTTCCCTCCTGCCAAAGCCATGCATTTTAGTGAGAAATTGGAGCTCCGATTTTTGTATGGTCAAAGGGATTTCCACGGGTCCCTGGATTCCTGGTGTGTGATTCCAGAAGCTAGAACTTAAAATGATTTGCAAGTTAAAAGTCCTGAAACTTTTCTTACTGAGATGTTTCTGCGGTTCACGATGCAGCAGGGGGAACTGCAGTGGGCCCACAGAGTGAAGGTAAGGCAGCCCTGGGCCTCCCGAGGTTGAAGGAGGAAGGCTACTGCCCGACAGCCCAGACTGGAAAGGCGATCGCAGTGTCTCGCCTCCTGCATAAAACTACACTTCCCAGGTGGACTTGCGGCCCACGGCGGGGTAGGAAGGGAGAAAGCGCTTAGAGCCGGCCCACTGTCTCCCATCGTGCCAAAGTCACACCAGTCTAATTGGAGGGCTCTATCGCGGTGCATCCCGGGACTTGTAGTACAGCGAGAACATGGGGCTAGTTTCTTTGTGACTCGCGGAGCTCCAAGTGGCTCCCTGCGAGGAGTCCCGGCCACGCGCACGAGCGCTGCGCCGAGAGGCAGCTGGCGCCTCCCGCGGGGCGGGGCCGTCGGTCCCTTGTTGACACCGCCTTCCTGCCCCTCCCCTCTCGGTGCCCGGGCAGCCCGCCCCTCCTTCCTGGAGTCACAGCTGAAGCGGCAACGGCGGCGGCACTGAGAGGGGCGGCCAAGTGGCCCACGCGACACGCGCCGGGCCGGACCCTGTGCTGTGACTCGCGCGGCTCCGGCGCCTCCTGCCCCAGCGGTGGGACCGGGCTTCCCGCGGCGGGATGTTCTCCCGGAGGAGCCATGGGGATGTGAAGAAGTCCACCCAGAAGGTGCTGGACCCCAAGAAGGACGTGCTGACCCGTCTGAAGCACCTGCGGGCGCTGCTGGGTGAGGCGCGCGCCGCAGCCCTGGGGACGGGGCACTGCCCGCGCGCGGGCGGGGTGGTCGGAGCTGAGACGGGGAGGGCGTGGAGTGGGGGCGGCGGGCGACCGACCCCGTCTCTCGGTCTTGGGCTTGTTCCCCGAAAAGCGGGCAGCCTAGCCCTCCGTTGTGAACTTCCCCCAGATTCTCACCGGCAAACCTCGAGGCGGGACGCTGCCGTGACCATCCCTTCCCCAGCAAACACTGGACCCCAGGGCGCCTCGCACACACGTTGAACTGTCATCTCCCCTTCCAATCTTAACATTTTTGAGTCCGGGACCCTAAGTAGACTGAGACCTCAAGTGGTCCTTAATTGAACTGTCTTCTCTTTCGCTCCTCCTCCCCTCTTTAAATTTTATTTTTACTTTTGAGTCTGAGTCCCCAAATAGACAGAGACTCCAAGTGATCCCTGGATACATTTAATTTAACGGTAACATCTCTTCTCATGCCCCTCCCCCCTTTTAAAAATTACCTTTATTTTGGATCTGGCTGCTTGAATTTCTTTGTGTCCTTGGTGTGAAGGGGGCTTCTGGTGTTTGCTTGGAGGGAGGGGTGACTTTCCTGGGTTCAAGGAGGCTGCTTCTCTTTTATTGCCAGGACGACAGTGATGGCTTTTTGCTCTCTTCTGTTTCTATGAGACTGCTGGGTGGAGGTTCAGCAGAACCCAGGTGGGCCTGCAGTCGACCTGTGATGCTCATCCCTGTGGGTGTGAAGTGTCCACAAGGCTTCCTGTCACCTGCTGCATGTGGCTGTAACTGGTGTGCTAGGCTGTTTTGTTTTCTATTTTCTTACTTCCTTAGTCTTAACTTTTGTTTAGGATGAAAACACCTTTGCTGTCTGTAGACTTGTCTGTATATATGTGGACAAAGAAAAGGACACTTTATGTTTCTTCTAGATGCTATTTTTTAAAATTTATTTTGTTGTTTAGAATATTACAAATAGTAGTGCATATGTCTCCTTTTTCCCCCCATTGACCTCCCCCCCTCCCACATCCCTTCACCCCCTCCCCCCAGTGTCTTGCATCCATTGGTCATGCTTATAAGCATGCATACAAATCCTTCGTTTGATCTCTTACCCCCCCAACCCCAAACCTCCCCTGCCATTTTTATTCTTAAAATGAGCAAAAATCACCTGATTTTAGGCATGTAGTCTTAATATGTCTGTCTTTTGAGAAAATATGGAATAAAATAATTCATTTTACATGTGAGAATTTTACATAAAGATCTTGCTCATGAGATGAAAAGCTGTAAATTATTTTTATTTATAATCTGTGAAGTACCTCTAAAGGAATAAAAAGAACACAACTGGTTTTGCCAAATGAAGTTATTCACAATCGTGGATTCTTTGAGATTACACTGTTTTGTTCAGATTGGAATGAAATGTAAATTAGTTACTGTTAGAGGGATTAGTTTTCAAGACCTTTGAAAGTGAAATGTGGCGATCTTGGTAAACTGAACTTTCTACTTCCTGTAGTAAAATACCAGGCACACAGGTTGCATTGTGTGGGGTTTTTAGTAGTGACTGATTAACTCGGACTGCAGGGACATTTTTGATAAGGAGAGTTGAGCAGTATTTTAAAGCATTTGATACTTTGGGACTTTTTCTGTGGTAGAGAATTTGAACTTTTGTTCTGTCCAAGGCTGGAGATTTAAGTTGGCTATTTTGTAAAGGCAGAATCAATTAAACCGAGATCAGTTTGGTTTCTTAGAGATACACAGTGCATTGTTACCATTGTGAGAGAGTAGTTAGCTATGTAATTGGGGTTTCACTTTGTGTGTTGTGTGTGTGTGTGTGTGTGTCTTATTTTGAGGAACTTTTTTTTTTTTTATCATTCATTGAATTCATTATGACTTAAATTGTGTAACATGGAGAGGTTCTTTAATATTTCTTTAGGTGTATTTTTGTTATTATTGTTGATGCATTTGTTTTTTGGAATGGCCCAATTGACTTGATTATTGTAATCATTATCTGTAGGGACTAGATTTTTGTAAATATATCTGAAGAATTCTAGTCATAATGTTTAATGTAAGCTTTCACTTATAACTGATTTAAAGACTTAAAGAAAAATAATGTATTAATACACTAGTTCCTACATCACATACCCTACTTGTTTCCTACTTTAAGGAAAAGTCTACTTAGAAAAATAGGTCTCTTGCTCTGAAAAAATGGGGATTAACCAAGATCAGAAAAACTATTTGAAGGAGAATAGAAAGTATTATTGTATTTTTATTTGTATACTTATATGATATTCTTGATTTGCACACATTTTATCTTCAAGTGATAATAAAGATGTCATTTTTTTTTTTACATATAGGGATGATACTACTGACATGATTTGTAGCACAGCTACATGACTTTGGCCTAGTTACTTAGCCTGTCTATGAGCATCAGTTTCTATTCTGTAAAATGGGTATGGTAATGTCTGCTGGTGTGATGTGTAAACTGTTTCAGCTTGGAGTAGGCACCTGACAATTTCCTCTCTCACTACTTGTTTCCCATCATTAGTAGGCTAGGAGAGCATTTGATAGGTAGTTTGCCCCACCCCTTCTTATTTTGATAATTGTGATGGACTTGTTCTCTCCATAAAAATTAGTCTGTCTTTAAGACAACTGGCTAACACAATTAGCTGTGAAAAGTAGAGTATTTCTTGGTATCATGATAATGACTCCAGTTAGAACTTGCTTAGCTACTTTGATCTGGCTGCTTATTGTAAATTGGCCTGATTTGTTTTATAGTGGGGGAAACGAAGACATAGGCAGGCCTTATAAGGGGCCAAGCCATGTGCTAAATGGTCTGTATGTATTTTATTAATTAGAGGAAGAAGAAAGAGCTCTTAGGTCCCTTGACTTCCAGTTCTCCCTACACTGTCTAAATCAGCCTTGGGCAAACTACGGCCCGCGGGCCGGATCCATCTGTTCTATCCGGTTCTCTTGCTCTCCCCTCTGCTCCTTTACTTTGAATTTATATTAGTTCACACAAACACTCCATCCATGCTTTTGTTCCGGCCCTCCGGTCCAGTTTAAGAACCCATTGTGGCCCTCGAGTCAAAAAGTTTGCCCACCCCTGGTAAATCATGACTGGGAAAGTAAATGAACAAACAATACAAAACAAAAACAAAAAAGCATATTGCTGTCATGCTCCAGCAGAGGTCTCATGTCTAATTAAAAGTTGACTGCCTACTGAGTCCCAAAAGAGGGTATAGAAATGGCATTATTATATCAAGAAGAATAGGGTATTAATAAACAATACTGCATTATGTAATTAGATTACATTTGCTTATGTGGCTTATATGGTAGACTCCATTATAGGATCTCAAGGAGGCTAAAAAGATAACTAAGGGTGGCACAAAAATAGGGGCATCTTGAAGTTTACTCATGCTACGCCCTGAAGAATGGTTAAACTAGCTCTGTCCAACAGGAATATAATATGAACCACATGTGTAATTTTAATTTTTCTAGTAGCCACATTTTAAAAAGTAAAAGCAGCCCTGGCCAGTATTACTCTGTGGTTAGAGCCTGCACACCAGAGGATTTCAGGTTCGATTCCAGGTCAAGGTCACGTACCTGGGTGGCAGGCTTAATCCCTGCCCCCGGTTGGGGTGTGTGCAGGAGGCAATCAATGTGTCTCTTTCACACTGATGTTTTTCTCTCTCTTTCTCTACCTATCTATCTATGTATCTCTCCCTCTTCCCCCTCCTGTCCACTCTCTAAAAATTAATGGGAAAAATATCCTCAGGTTAGGATTAACAAAAAAAGAAAAGGTAAAAGAAAACAAGTGAAATTAACCTTAATAATATATTTTACTTAACCCCACATGTTTAATATGTATATTATCAACAGGTAAAATAAAGTGTTTTTCTTTTCACTTTTTTTTTTTCATACCAAGTCTTTGAAATCTAGTGTCTACTCTACACTTACAGCACATCTCAGTTTAGACTGGCCGCATTTCAAGTGCTCAGTGGCCATATTTAGCAAGTGGCTACATACTGGACAGAGCAGGGCTAGAATTTGGGAAAGTAGAGGGGGAGGGCAGTTTCAACAAAGGGAAAATGGAATACATATGGCAGTGATGTGGGAAGGTGAGGAACGCCAGCCTGCCTCTTCCTAGTGTTCGGTGAGGGAGTGATGCGGGGAATGTTGGGCATAGAAGATGGGGTGCTGGAACCCTGGCCCTGAGGGCATCTACGGTGTCAGATAAATGACTAGAGTGCTGTGTAGGCCAGGGGAAAGGTCAGGACAGTGAGTTAGATGGCTGGGGGAGAGGACGGGTTGTGGGGGAGAAGAGGAGGAGAGGAATAGGTGGTCTGACTGGGAGAAGCTGAGGCAGGTTGAGGACCAGATCAGAAAGGGTTTTGTTTGCCTGATTTAGAAGCTCAGATCTTATCCTGCAGGTGAGAGGGCCTCCTTGGAGAATTCTTAGCAGGTCAAATGATAAGTTTTGAGAACTGCTTCTCTGCCAACAGGGCCAGGAAAAATGGATTGGGGTTGATGGGAGGGGTGGCACTGAACACTGGCAGTGACTGAGCAGACAAATGATGAGGGCCTGAGATAAGAAGTTCCATGAATAGAGAGGAGGGGTGGGGAATTAAAGGACCAGGCAGCAGGAGTGATTCTCTAAGTGAAATAATGAAAGTGAACTTTGCAGAAGCTAGGCAAGGAATGGCTAATCAGAAGGAAAAGAGATTTGGGATCAGAGGCCACAGTCAAGTAAAATCAAGTGACACCAGGATTTGGTCCAAATATTTGGATCCAGAGTGGAGAGAATAGTCTCCGAAAGTGCTCTATATACTGATAGTGTAACCAGACAATCAATTGGTCCGTGCTGCCTGTCACTATTTGAGCCAATTAAATAGAGACCGGTTGAATAATATATGAGCATTTATTCCAGTACCGTCTGCAGTGTGGGAGAGCAGCAGGTCATCCACAAAAAACTGCTCTGCAGCCCCCCATAAACCAGCTGCTTATAGAGGGTAAAATAAAGATTACATGGGGAAGTAGGGATTACAGGTATGGGGAAGTAGGCTATGCAGGTTGGGGTGGGACTCCATTATTTGGTCAACAAGGTTATTAATCTTTCCATGATAATAGGCAGTTCTTGAATGAGAATGGACTGCATTCAAAGGTTGACTCCCAGGTCCTGGGGGTACACAACTCCCAGCCAGGTCAGAATGTCCTTTCTTTAACCAACACAAGGCAATCATGGTTTACAGAGCATGATTACTATTTCCCATAACCATAGCTAGTCCCCAAAATTCTATTTTTGCCCCTAACAATAGAGCAAAATAGAACATTTTGGTATAGATGTTTTTGTGTGTGTGCATCTGTTGCTTTAAGTTCACTTACCATTTTAAATGTTGCCTTTTAAACTTATTTAATATTAGCATTTCCCTATGTTTTGTTCCTCTCATTTTTTTATTAAGTACAAACATTTGTTGAAAATATATACCATAATTTAGCTTAATATTGTTCCCCCAATATAATTTCTTGGATGGTGAAATTGTTTTTTCCTCCCGCCTCACCCTCCTCCATCTCTCTTTCTCCATTATAAGTAGTACTGCTGTAAACATCTTCAGAAGCAGCTTTTCCTATATTTAACATTATTTTCTTAGAATAGATTCTATTGAAATAAAATTTCTGGATTTCAGCATGTTTATGACTCAATTCACATTGCTTTCCTAAATGGGCCTGGCCAGGATTTATTGTTTGGTAGGGAGACAGACATGTAAACAACTACATTTAGGATGAGGGTCTTAGTGCCTCAGTGAGGTGGGCAGGAACTGTAGAGGCGGCTGCCATGTGCAGAGGAGGCAGAGCAGAAAGGCCTCTTGTAGTGGTGCGTGTCCTGAGGGAGGCGGGTCTGAGGTGGGTTTGGAATAATGAATATGGGAGTTTCCCAGATGGACAAGTTGTGGGTGAGAGATTGCAAAGAGGATTTTGTGCAAAGGGAATGATGTGGTCCCCATGGACTTAAATGTCCAGTGGCTGTTATCCTGTGGTATGGATAGATGTTGGGAATCTAGTGAAGAGTTTTTAAGCAGAGGACAGAGCCAAAACCCATGTCGTCCCTTAGTGAGTGATCCAAGAGTCCCAGTCACCCTGAGATTTGAAACAGTAGATGCTGAGAGAACAAGGCTCCTGTTCTTCTGGATTGTAAACCGTGAGGATGTAGCTTGGGCTGCAAGTGTTCATCTTTCTCTCTATGTGGAGAGCACCTGTTTCAAATTGAATTCACACTCAGAGGGAGGCAGAGCAGAGATGGAGAGTAAGGGCCCAGTGGACGCTGGGTGAGCTGAGGGAGAAAGGGGTGTGTGTGCCATCTCCACCCCTGAGCTTTTCAGTTGCAGGAGCCAGTAACACCCTGTTTTTGCCTTAGTTGGCTTGGCTTGTATTTCTGGGTCTTGCAACAGAAAGAGTACAGATAATATTCCAGGAAGAGGATGGGAAATTCCAGGTCAAAGATGGATGGTGTGTGTGTGTGTGTAGATGTAGATATGACTTATATGTTTTTTAAGACTGGGGGAATTTGAGTTACTTATATTTTTGGAAGAGGAACTAATAAAAGAGCAAATGAATAAAGAGTAGTAATAAAGGGGATAAAAATGGAGGAAGATATGCTCTGCCGTAGAATCAAGAGCATGGGGCAGGAGATCAGGCTTGACTAAGGCCACATGGAGGAAGCAAGAATGGGGTGTTGATTGACTGGGATGTGGAGGGAGCTCTCATGTGACAGGTTCTGTTTTCTCTGTGAAGGTCAGAGGTAAAGTGAATTGCTGAGCTAGTTTTATCACTGTGTAGTGATAGGAACTGAGTATGTCTTGGTCCCTCTTCTGTGTCTTGCATCTCCTTAAAATAAAGGAAAATTGTAATCTGTAAGGTCTTTTCTTGTTCTTTTGGGATGTGATCTAATAAGTACATTTAATTTATGTATTAAATGCTTGGCCAGAAGAGGGAATATGAATATATGTATATGTATGTGTATACTAGAGGCCCAGTGCATGAAATTCGTGCACGGGGGTTGGGAGTGTGTGTGTGTGTGTGTCCCTCAGCCCAGTCTGCACTCTCTTCAACCTGAGACTCCTTGATGGATGTCCAACTGCCCTCTCACAATCCAGGACTGCTGGCTCCTAACCGCTCGCCTGTCTGCCTGCCTAATTGCCCCTAACCGCTTCTGCCTGCCAGCCTGATCACCCCCTAACCACTCTCCTGCCTGACTGATTGATGCCTAACTGTTCCCCTGCTGGCCCGGTCACCCCTAACTGCCCTCCCCTTCAGGCCTGGTCCCCCCCAACTGCCCTCCTCTACTGGCCTGTCACCCCTAACTGCCCTCCCCTGCAGGCCTGATTGCCCCCAACTGCCCTCCCCTGCAGGCCTGATCGCCCACAACTGCCCTCCCCTGCCAGCCATCTTGTGGTGGCCATCTTGTGTGTTGGAGTGATGGTCAAGTTGCATATTACCTCTTTATTATATAGGATATATATATACATATATATAAATAAAACTAGGGGCTCAGTGCACAAATTCATGTACCTTGAAAGGAACTGTGGGCCATGAGGCTGCAGTGGGCACAGGGGCGGGTCTCGGCCCATCCTCTGCGCCCCCGCCTGGCCCCTCCTGCCGTGGCCCCTGGTCCCCTGTCTGCCGGCAGCCCCACTTCCGCCGTCCACTGCTCCCATGTGATGACGGCTCTGGTCCCTGCTTGCATCCGCTGATGGTGAGGAGCAGTTGGGGCTGGCGCTGTCAGTGGGTGCGAGTGGCGGCTGCTGCCCTGATTGCCCCTCAGGAGCAGGGGGAGGTGGAGAAGCCCTCAGGGGCGATCAGGGCCGGCAGCAGGTGTGAGCTGTGGAGCCAGCAGCAGGTGTGAGTGGGGCTGGCTCCAGCAGTGGGTGTGAGCAGTGGCTCCGGCGCCGGCAGCGGGTGCAAGCAGGGGCATTGCTGGCAGTGGGTGTGAGCGGCGGCTGCTGGTCCCGCTCGCCCCTCAGGAGCAGGGGGAGGTGGAGAAGCCCTGAGGGGTAATCGGGGCTGGCAGCTGCCCCTTGCACCTGCTGACGGCACCGAGTGATCAGGGCCAGTGCTGGGCGCCGGGCGGGACTGTGGTGTGTGGGAGCAAAGAATTTTTAGTAACCACCAGAGGCTCGCTCCGATGACAGCGACCAGCGCCCTGCCTTGGTCTGGTGACCGCGCTCAACTGCTCCACCATCCCGCTGTGGCCGACGCCCACCATGTTGTGCACTCTGCTGCCTGCTGCCAATGCCTGCTATATCTCGTGCGCACCCCCTGGTGGTTCGTGCACGTCATAGCGACTGATTGTTTGGTGGTTCTGCCATACAGTCTATTTGCACATTAGGATTTTATGTAGATAGATAATGAAGACAGTTTAAGTAGTGCAGATGATGCCCAATAGTAGTGTGAAGTGGGACAAAAGAATTTGCTGTGTCCTCACTGGCCCTCTTTCCTTCCTGCCGCTTTCTGTGCGTGCATCTCCCTTGCTGGGTATGGCTTTAGTATTTAAGGGTAATTTTGATTTTCTCCATTTTTGCCTCAAATGCAACTTAACCCACATAAGAGATAACTTTATTGACTGTATTGATTTCTGATATTAATGTAGCACTTTATACTTTGTAGAATGGTTTCTCATTTGATCAAATTGCTGCCAGTTCCTAAAGATTTGCCTTCTGGATTCTTAGGAGAGCTTTGTTTCTGAGATCTAATCCTCATTTTAGGGTTTTAAGTTTTATTTTTAGAAAAGAGATGTTTCATAATCATTTTATATCTTGCTTCAGAAACTGAAACCACATCTGGAAGACATCTAATACTGTTAGTTATAATATTTTACATTAGATATATACTTTAATTTCCCTATTACAATTGTGGTTTAGATTTTAAAAATCCCTTTTGAAAAGGATAAGGACCCCACTGATATTGCTTTGTGTTTTATTTTAAAGTGATGGCACATATTCATTGAGTCTCAACCATGCTTTCAAGGACACATAAGGTGTACTGGTGACATTGCTTGTGTCCAACTATGGGAGCCATGAGAATGCACCGCTCAGCTCTCCTGCTTTGGGGAGCATGATGGCTCCAGCTACTACCCTTGGATTCACCACTACATTTTAGTCAAACTTGAGCTTCTCTTGGGCTACTCCCAATCAGTGACTGAGCAAGCAGGAGTATTGATGTGGCCCATTCCTGCGAGACCCAGTTGCCTCTGAAGGGCGGCTCTGATGTGAGAACTCTCCATAGGCCTGACCAAGACCTTCTCAGAAATGTGTTGAAGTCTGAGACTTCCTCTTCCCTCCTTCCTTCCTCCTCTTTCATAGGGGTCAGAAATGCATTGTGCTCTGAAGCCTCTCACTGCTTCTCAGGTCTTCCCTTTTACCCTTCACAGACAGTTCCCCCAATAAATCTCTTGCATGTCTAATTCTACCTTGGTGTCCACTTCTCAGAGAACTCAAGCTAATACACCCTCTCTTTCCCCAGAAGGTATTGCCCATCCTGCCATCTAGAATTCTTCCAGGAGACAACCCAAGCACATTGCATCTTTCACATAAGCTTTCTTTGTCCCTCGGCCCTGAAATGATCTCTCCTCAGAATTCTCATAGCATTCTGAACCTCTCATTTGGCATTGATAGCCTTTGGCCTTGTATTCTTATTTGTGTTCTGCCTTATCTACCCCACTAGATAAGTACATTGAGAACATGAATAGCTTCTTATTCACCTTGATTCCTCTTGGTAACATATTTCCTTATTTGTAAGAATAATAAGTAGCATTTAATCAGCACTTTCCAAGTGCAAGCACTGCTAGAAATACTTTTACATGTATTAACTCATTTTATCCTCCCAAGTGGATGGTAATATCATTATCCCCTCCCCTCATTCTAGTCCTTGAGAACATTCTGATTGGCCCTATGTGGGTCAAGTGTCTATTCCTGTACCAATCTTTGGGTGAGGGGTATGGGGTACTTTAATTGGCCAGTCTGGATCACTTGCCCTGTACCTTATAGACTGAATCTCATTCCGGCTTATATAATTTTGAGACAGTAGTTCTGGAAAGGCATACTGGCACATTCCCACACAAAGCAGCACGCTTATATCTAACCTATGCCCATGTATACCGCAAGGTGAAGTTCATTGACTTTTGGGTCAGTAATCCTAGATCCGTGGTCGGCAAACTGCGGCTCGCGAGCCACATGCAGCTCTTTGGCCCCTTGAGTGTGGCTCTTCCACAAAATACCACGGCCTGGGCGAGTCTATTTTGAAGAAGTTTAAGTTTAAAAAATTTGGCTCTCAAAAGAGATTTCAATCGTTGTACTGTTGATATTTGGCTCTGTTGACTAATGAGTTTGCCGACCACTGTCCTAGATCATTGAGAAAATCTTAAATGACATTCTGTAAGTTCTACTTAAGACTATGGGGATTATATTTGAGGATTTATGTAATTTGGAGGAAGTAAAGGTTACCCTTTTAATAAATGGATTGATCACTCTTTGAGTCTGTCTAGGTTAGTCCATATAACATTGTGTTTAAGTCATTCCACAAATAGTTACTGCTTGCTATGTGCCAAATGAAGCCCAGCTTTATGAGATTTTTATTCTATTAGGAAAATAAACAAATAAAAAACAAAATATATAATTTCAGGAAATGTTTATAGATAAGTGAAGCTTGATTAAGGGTGTGAGTGTGCTGATCTAGATAGAAGGTGTCAGGGAAGGCCTCCCTGAAGAGGGGTTTACAGTCAGCATCTGTGTAAAGTGTGATCAGCTTTGTGATTATTTCTGGGAATAGTGTTCCTAACAGAGAGAACATTAGGTGCACAGGTTCTGAGTCATAATAGGTTCGGGAATCTCATGGAAGTCAATAGAGTTGAAGGAGTTGGGATTATGGAAAGAAGCGGGGATGAGAAAGGAGAGGTCAGGGTACACCAGGTGAGGCTTGTAGGTCTCAGTGAGATGGGGTGCCCTGGTACAGGATTAAGAGCAGGGGAGTGACCTCAGTTGACCTTTAGGTCGGATCTTTGTAAAGAAAGTTTTTTTTTGTTTGTTTTTTTTTGCTTACTTTATAAAAAGTCAGATCCTTTGCCCAAAAACTGAACAGTGACTGAAGACAGAAGAGAGGAGAGGGAAGAGAACGGAGTGGTGCTGGAGAAGAGAAGTGTCTGGAAGCCGTGGCAGGCACAGGTTTAGAGGGTGGGGCACACATACCCGTGTTCTTCCTTATTGCAGCTGTGAATAGTGATGAGAAGACAGGCTGCAAACACTGGTCAATGGGTCAGCAAAGCTAGAGTGCCGCGGCCCCAGCGTGTAGTGATATAGGGTTGAGCTGTGTTACTCCAAATCCTAGTCAGAGGCAAACAACAGATATATTAGAAAGTGCCTCTGATATTGACGTAAAATGGGGCTTTGTCAGTGGCTGAAAAAGAATGAGCACAGGAAAATGCTGATGGGTCATAAATATTAATATACCCATATAAATGATTGCAAAAGGCAGCAACCACTGCAGACTGGCCCCATTTCAGGTACCCAGGTACATTAGGATCTAGTCTGTGCTTTTGATAGTTTCTTTTTATGCTCGGCTGGCGTTGCTCAGTGGTTGAGTGTTGACCTACAGACCAGGAGTTCACGGTTCAATTCCGGTCAGGGCCCAGGTTGCGCCTCGATCCCAATGTGGGGTGTGCAGGAGGCAGCTAATCGATGATTCTCTCTCATCATTGGTGTTTCTATCTCTCTCTGCTTCTCCCTTCCTCTCTGAAATCATTAAAAATAAATTTTTAAAAAAGATAGTTTCTTTTAAAAAAATGTTTTGATTGATTTTAGAGAGAGAGGAATGGAAAGGGATAGAGACAGAAACATCCATTGGCTGCCTCCTGCACACTCCCTACTGAGGATCAAGCCTGCAACCCTAGCATGTGCCCTGACTGGGAGATCAGAACTGGTGACCTTTTGGTGCATGGGACAATGCTCAATCAACTGAGCCATACCGGCTGGGCTTTATTGCCTTCCTTAATGGAAAGGCCTGGAAGAGTCTTGATCTTTGGTTCAGTGTTACTTGAACATGTGATTTTTATGAACCAATGTTGCTATCTGAGAGTGCACTAAAGGAGATTTGTGTATGCAGTTGATAATTAGTGCCATTTGTAAATGAATTGTATCATGATTGGAAATTTCATCACATTTTTTTTCATTCAGAAGATATCACGCATTTGTTGTTCCTACTCTGCAGGCTGTTGAATGGCTGGACAAAGACAGTTTCTTCCTTCCTGGCTCGATGATTTTACTACACTTTTCAGTAAATGACGATTAGAAAAACATAGCTTTCCTAATGATAACAAAGGACTTTAATAACTAGGTCATTACAAGGCATTATGTACAATGAATGTGTTATTACAGAAGTTCAATTTGCATTGTTGGACAGAGGAAGTTTAAATTATATGCTGTTTTGAGGGCATTTTAGTTTTAGTAAAGATACTACCCTATATAATAAAGAGGTAATATGCAAATTAACCCTCACGCCCTCACAAGATGGCTGCCTACCACCAGGCCGGCAGGGGGGTTAGTGAGGGACGACCAAACGACTGAACAGCAGGCTGTGTGGGGCGACCAGGCCGGCAGGGGGGTTAGTGAGGGATGATCAAACGACTGAACAGCATGCTGCGTGGGGTGACCAGGCCAGCGGGGGGTGCTGTGAGGGGCGACCAGGCTGGTGAGGGGGGGAGGTGCAGTTGGGGACAACCAGGGCGGCTGGGGGGGGGCAGTTAGGAGTGACCAGACCGGCAAGGAGGGGGCAGTTGGGGGCGACCTGGCCGGCAGCGGGGGGCAGTTAGAGCAACCAGGCCAGCAGGGGGGGCAGGTAGGGGTGACCAGGCTGGCAGGCAGGTGAGCAATTAGGAGCCAGTGGTCCAGGATTGTGAGAGGGATGTTTGACTGCCGGTTTAGGCCCAATCCCCGGGATTGGGCCTAAACCAGCAGTTGGACATCCCCCAAGGGGTCCCAGATTGGAAAGGGTGCAGGCTGGGCTGAGGGGACCCCCCTCCCTGTGCATGAATTTCGTGCACCGGGCCTCTAGTTTTATATATTGTTTGCATCCTTTTGAGTGTTCTTTAAAGTTGAAAAGTAAGAGAACTTTAAAGAAAATTTGACCTGGTGTCATGTCAGATGAGTTCTTTTCTTTTTTATGGTAAGTAGTCAGGCTTTGAAAAATACTTCTTTCCATAATATTCTGGAAGCTTCCCTCCCCCAATGAAAAATATTCTGGTTATAAAATTGTACTTATTATTATTATTATAAACATTTGAATAATAAGAATAAGCAAAAAAAATTTAAGTATGAAAAAACTCTTTAAATTCTGCAATCTCCTGATAACCATTGTTAAAATGTTGGTGAACACACTTTCTGTGCTTGCTCTTGTTTATGTGCATTGCCTTCTCTTTCTCATGTTCTCGCTCTCTTTCTGTCTTGTATGTGTATACACATTAACACACTTTTTTATGAATAGTCATTATGCGTGGTCTAACACTATATTTTTGACTTAACATGCCTTGGACATTTTCCATGTCAGTAATTGAAGACTTACATAATACTTAAATGGTCGTATCATGTTTCATTGTACTCGTGTAGCAAATTATTCACCACCATTCTGCAGATTGTGCCTTAGCAGATTGTGGCCTGGGAGTGAGAAGAGTGGCTGCCCAGCAACCACAGGAGCTTGTGTAAGGGATACAGCAGATGTGAGAGTGTCTGTGGCTGCGGGCAAGGCAGGGACTGTGATGATTTTCTGGAGGTAAAGACAGCCCTTTGGAGAAGGCCATTTCAGTGTTCGTTGAGGTAATTTCACAGAAAGGCCATCCTTTTAACCTGTTCAGGAGGAGGGTCATTCCACTTGTAAGCTGGCTCTGGTGTCCTAAATAAACCAATTTCTGATTTCTCTTTTGGATTTGGCAACTAGTTCTGTGACTCCAACCAGATTCCTACTTAAAAAAATTATATTTCCAAGTATGTCTTATGCTTCCCTGAACCTCCTTGATCACTTTCTGTTAATATTAGACTTAATTAGGTGAGTAATGTGGGAGCCTGACTGCTTAGATTTGAGTCCTGGTAGTGGCCTACCTTCTCTGACCCTCTACTGACAGTATCTGCTTACTAGAGCTGTTGGAGGTTTACTTGAGTTACTGTATACAAAGCTCTTTTGTAAGCTGTTATTATAATTATTAATAATAATTATTTAACATAAGTAAGTTGGCTCTCTCTATCCTCAACATCACTTTTCTTCCTTAGTTGTTAGAAATGGAGATTTAGAAGTCACCATTTAGCTCCTCCTTTATCCATTTTATTTCTATCTCTGACTCTACCACTGATTTTAATATAGGCTAGCCCTAATTCAACCAAGAAAAGTAGGAGAAAGTGTTCATTAGTATATAAAGGCTGATGAAACTAGATTTCTAGTTTAAAACTAGATTTCTAGTTTTTGGTATAAAAAGGAATGGATATCCTATATAATATATATAATAAAAGGCTAATATGCAAATAGACGGAACCGCAGAATGACCAGTCGCTATGACGTGCACTGACCACCAGGGGACAGATGCTCAACACAGGAGCTGCCCTCTGGTGAGCACAGCAGTGGTGGCGGGAGCCTCTCCTGTCTCTGCGGCAGCGCTAAGGATGTCTGACCGCTGGCTTAAGCCCAATCCCGGGCCTAAGCCAGCAGTCAGACATCCCCTGAGGGCTCCCGGACTGTGAGAGGGTGCAGGCCGGGCTGAGGGACACCCCCCCCCCCCCCGCCACCGAGTGCACGAATATTGTGCACTGGGCCTCTAGTATTCAAATATATATAAAACATTTGATTTGAACATTATATTTCAAGGATGTTTATGTTGTGTTTTATTATATTGGTACTTGATATCTCTGTTAAAAACAAAGTTTTAGAATCCTGCATTTGAGAAATGTGTCAAAAATATTCAGGATAAAATTACTATTTAATTACTTTTTTATTTCTTTTGGTTGGAGTATATACAGATTTATATACAAAATTACTTTTACACATGATCTGTCATTCCTGGATAACAAAGTGTTAACATCTTTATGATTTCTAAGAATTTTACTTTCTATATCTAGTTTACCTTTTTGGTACAAGGAATGAAAGTAATACATCTCAGGAAAGGAACTGGATGAATTTAACTTTTACAACTTTTTCAATTATAGTAGTATTTGTTTCCTATTCTGTCAGATTTTATTTCAGTATCCACAGGGATGTTTTTGGTTGCAGATAATAGGAAACCCAAATAAAAAGATGAATGATAAAGAATTTTTTTCTCTTATAAAAAGTGGTCCCAAGGCAGGGTGGCTCCAGAGTTAGCTAATTTAGCAGTTTAGTGAAGTGGACAGCCCAGACTCTCTCTTCCTCCCTACTTTGCCTTCCTTAGTGTCCTCAACATGGCACTTCTGTCCCTCAGATGGTAAAATGCCTGTAGCCACTGTAAGCATTGCACCCAGATATTACAGTGTCCAAGGCTGGAAAAAGGAAACTTATTTTTGTGTGTCCTTTTAAGAACTATACTGAGTGGCCAGATTATTATTATCTCTGAACACATAATAATCTGGCCACTCAGGGTGTGTGTGTGTGTGTGTGTGTATGTATACATACACACACACACACACACACACACCCACACACACACACACACACATACATTAGAGGCCCGGTGCATGAATTCGTGCATGGGTGAGGTCCGGCCAGCCTGGCCAGGGGGAGGGGACATGGGTGGTTGGCCGGCCTGCCTGCTGGTCAAACTCCTGGTCGAGGGGACAATTTGCATATTAGCCTTTTATTATATAGGATATACACTGAGTGGCCAGATTATTATACGTTCAGAGATCATAATAATCTGGCCACTCAGTGTATTTCTTTTTTCCAGACATCATCAGAATTCTTCCCATTTTTTATTTACAAGTGTTGGGTCACAGGCTTGAGCCTAAACACTTCACTGACAAGGGGCATGTTGCCACCATAATTGACTTAGCAGCATCAGGTTCCATCCCCTGGAGCAAGGGAACAGCCAACTTTCTGAAAGGGCATGGCTTTGTGTGTGTGTATGGGTGGCGGCTGGGGTTGGGGGGTAACCCCTGAACAGGAAGAGGAAGGGTCTGATGTAGGAATGATTAGGGTTAGGGAACTGGAGGAAAAGCAGTGTCTGCTACTCCAGGTCACTCTCACTTTTTAGTTTAAATGCTGTGGAGAACACCTGTTAACATAAAAACGTTCAAACCTGTGAAGAATTTTTGTGAGTTTATTTGAGCCAAAATGTCCACAGTTGCAGGAAAGCAGAACCTCAACAGATTGAGATAATGCTCCAGAGAATGGCAGTTTCTCATCTATTTTTATACCTTGCAATCAAAGGAGGGGACATAGGTGGATTACATGAAATCCATTGGTGATAGATTAGAGGCAGGAGAAAGCAAAGCCAGGAAACTGTTGGGATTGGATAAGAAGTAAAATGATAGACACATACTTAGGTGGGTGCAGGAATAATTAACATAACAATGAAGGAATTTGTGGTATCTGTCCTGGCCCCCAGGTACATTAGTTGTGCCCCAAGGGGTCCAGAAAAGTTAGCCAGACATTTCAAGGATATGCTATCATAGATGCAAAAAGACAGATAGGCTCAGTTAAGGTAAAGGTTGACCTTGTCAGTGAAGATACTGGTCTAGGAGGTGACTACCCATCATAACTGCTTTTAGTTAAAGTTTAATTTCAGACCATCCTTTGTGGTTACTTTAGGTCTTTGAGTTTGCAAGACTGCCATGCAGGCCTTCCCTGAACTTGACAGGTTAGCATGTGGCCCCTTTTGTCCACACACCTATGGAAATAAATGGTCAATTATGTAAAATTTTGAATATATTTTTAGGGAAAAATAAAATAATATTAAAACAGTATAAATGGTACATACAACATGGCTGTAATATCTATAAGAAACAAAGCTATCAGCATATTTTAATATTTAAAACAACAACTAAAATTGTTTTTTCTGTCTGGCACATGGCCTGTGCTTACATAAATACTTTGATTTGAATCAAGGTCAAAGTTGAGACTGAGGTTTTGAGTAAACATGATGGAAGGGGAAAAGGAGAGGCTTGAGGGACAATGAAAGGGCTGATTAAAAAAATGGACTGTAGAAACCAGATTAGGAAAAAAAAAAGAAGTGAAGACTTGAGGGGGATCATAAATAGTGACAAGATGGTGGGGGTCACTGGATTCAAGAACCTGGGAGGGTTGAAGAGTTGTTCGAACTAGATTTCCAGAAGGAATTAGCAGGAATGATAAGAAATGGCAGGTGGCAGGAGAGTGGATTGAACCAGAGATGTTGGAGATGGGAGCTTGTAGGTAATAACTGGGTCTAGGATATGACTGGTGGGCATGGGTGACAGAGATGGTGTGGAGGACAACTTAATTAAAGATAAGGAGGTCAGGCAGCATCTAATTTTGACTCGAGGGCCACAATGGGTTCTTAAACTGGACCGGAGGGCCGGAACAAAAGCATGGATGGAGTGTTTGTGTGAACTAATATAAATACAAAGTAAAGGAGCAGAGGGGAGAGCAAGAAAACCCTCCGCTCTTTCGGCTCCGCGGGCCGGATAGAACAGCCGATCTGGCCCGCGGGCCGTAGTTTGCCCACGGCTGATCTAGATAAATGTTGAAATCAGTGCTAGTTATGGAGAGAAAGACGGTGAGCCAAGCCATGAACTCTTCAGAGCATGCTGTGGTGAGTGAAAGACTGTGTGCAACTTGGGTTGGTGGGGCTAGTTGGTAGACTGATGGTGTGAACAGCACAGAGCATTTGTGTAAGGGGTTGCTCCAGAATGGTCTGGATATTGCAGTGTGAGAGCAGGGAGAACCTGACCTCATCTTAGGCCAAGTGGTATGGGGGTGTGGGAAGCAGTGTCCTCCTCAGGAGATTGCCAGGTTTCAGGTACAGTCAGAAGGGGAAAGGAACCTTTAGAGACATGGTGGAGGAGAGGGGATATGGTGAGCTTTATTTTATAATAGAGGCCCAGTGCATGAAATTCGTGCATTTGGGGGGGGGGGCGTCCTTCACCCTGGCCTGCGCCCTCTTGTAGTTCAGGAGCCCTCGGGGAATGTCCGACTGCTGGCTTAGGCTCGCTCCCGGGCCTAAGCCGGTAGTCTGACATCCTTAGCACTGCCGCAGAGGTGGAGAGGCTCCCGCCACCACCGCTGCGCTCACCAGCCTTGAGCCTGGCTTCTGGCTGAGGGGCGCTCCCCCTGTGGGAGTGCACTGACCACCAGGGGGCAGCTCCTGCATTGAGCGTCTGCCCCCTAGTGGTTAGCGTGCATCATAGCGACTGGTCATTGTGCCGTTTGGTTGATTTGCATATTAGGCTTTTATTATATAGGACTAGCTTCTTTCTAATACTGACTGACACTTAAAGGATTTTGCATATTCTCATTTTATCATCACTACAATCACCACTGTTTCAGATGAGGAAATTGAGGGACAGGGTGTTTCAATAACTTGCCCAAGGTCCTGTAGCTTCTGGACTTTAACATAGGGGGTATGCTCCAAAGGTTTTGCTTTCAACCTTTGCTATTGCCTTTCAGCTAGATGTGAAGAAATAATCGTCAATGAAGTTTTGCTGAACAAAGGTGTGGGACAGGGTAGATTTTGGTATGGAATATAGAAGATAACTTTTGATATATAATGGGAAAATAATAGAACGTTTCCCGCGGCAGCTGTGGATGAATCTGCTGGGCTTCAGCATGGTTTCTGGCGACCATGGCCTTCACCCTGTACTGCTGCTGCAGGCGGCCCTGCTCAGTGTCAACACCATTGAGGTCTGCAGGAGGAGCATTTCCTCAAGAACATTGGCTATCTATAAGAAAGATATAGGGAATTGGTGGATTCATAGAGGAGCCAGGAATTAAATCTCAGCTAATGAACTTTATTCTATCTCTAAGAACTGTAACGAGAGTGCCATTGATAATAGTAAACTCAATTGCAATTGTATTGCTTTTACTACCGCGCTTCCCCGAAAATAAGACAGTGTCTTATATTAATTTTTGCCCCCAAAGACACGCTAGGTCTTATTTTCAGGGGATGTCTTATTTTTCCATGAAGAAGAATACGGTACACATTTATTGTTAAATGAAAATAAAGGAAATTTATTACCTGTATATGGTACGGTAGTACGGTAGTTGTCAACACAAACCAGACAAACTGTGAATCCTACAGTATCAAGAATTTACTTATTTATTCAATGACAATCATGTCATCATCTTCTGGAACATCATCATAACAATCCAATTCCTGAATTTCCTGGTGAATTTCTTGTGACTCCATTTCTTTCAGAATCAGTGGACCAAATCTCTCATGTTTAGCAATAGCACTGTCTTTAAATGAGTACTTCTTGTCAAGGTAGCCTGCTCGCAGTGCATTTGCAATGCAACTGTCAGTGATTTTCTCCCATGAATTCTTCACCCAAGTCACAACTTCTTGCAGTTTAGGTTTCACAAAGTTTCCACGCTGATTTCTCTCCATTCTATTTTCAATGTAGTCATTAATTTCCATGCGCAAATTGTCTTTGAATGGCTTGTTTATTGCAATATCAAGAGTCTGGAGATAGGCCGTCATTCCTGCAGGAATCATTATCTGATCTATTTTTCTTTCGTGAAGAAATGTCTTCATGTCTTTAGCGCTGGCTGCATCCCAGACTAGCAGACCTCTTTGGCTCCCTCGCATAACAAGCAGCAGCATTAAATCGACCCACTTCCTTATAACTGCTTGTGTGGCCCAGGCTTTTTCAGTTTCAAGAATAAAAACGCCCAAAACACGTTCAATCTTTTCCTTCTTGCCCTTAGAAATGATTAAAGGTGGGATTTTAGTGCCATCCAGAAGAATTGCCAAAATACAGGAAACACGTGCACTTTCGTAAGCAGTGGAGGGAATGTACGCTAAGGAGGCACCCCGCTGTTCAATTGTTGTTTGAGATGATTGGCCCATAAACACTGCAGTTTCATCCATAGCAATCATGTTGGAAAGATTGTATTTAAAGAAGTCAGCATCATCAATAAAGGACTTGAATGCAAGTGCTCGCTTAATAACTTGAGTATCTTCCAACCTAAACAATGTTGTAGATCTTCTTAAAGACAGTTCACTTCACTGAAGGAAATTATCCAGCCAGTGTTGTGATGCTTTGAAGTCTTCGGGGGCTATGTCAAACTGTGGTGCCATTGCAAGGGCAAATTCTTGAATTTAAGCCCTATTCACAACCAAAGCCTTTGCTCTCCTGTCAACAACCCTTTCACAGATCAGGTCTTACAGCTCGGAAAATAATGGTTGCCGACCTGATCCACACTTGCGCTTTTTAGCATTTCCCTTGTCCACTTGTTCAATGAGGTTACCATACTCTGCTTGCCATTTTCGGACCAATCGGATACTCAACATCTTCTCTTTGCAGAAAGCAGTAAGATTTTGGCCCCAAGAGTCTTCCACGATTCCTTGTACTCCACGGAGTAGCTTTTTCTTTTTGCGCTCATTTCTAGGGGTAAAAAAAAAGGAATTGGGGTATCAAGGTGGGGGGAGGGGGATCACTCAAAATGACACAGGGGGGATCAGAGGTGGGAATCAAAATGGCACAGGAGAATCAGAGGGGGGATTACCATTTTAGTAACCACTTTTGATCCTCCTGTGTCATTTTGATTGTCCCCTCTGATCCTCCTGTGTCATTTTGATTGCCCCCTCTGATCCTCCTGTGTCATTTTAAGTGATCCCCCTCCCCCCACCCCTGTGCCACTGAACACCTTCACCAGACATCCCCCCTACCCCTTTATCAGACATTTACCCCCTGGGGCCTGCCTGGGGACTGTCACTGGGCTTGCTGGGGCCTGGATCTGGGCTGGAGCAGGGTCTGCCACTGACTGAGAACCTTCAGTCATCATGAAGGCAGCCACAAGCATCAGTAGTGTCACCAGAGACAGACCAGCTCTCACCACCTTCGCCGCGTCCCGTCCGCTCTAATCCTCCTGTTCTTCTACACTCATCTGCAAAAGTCTCCTCCTCTCTCCCGCCCCGCGCTCACCGCTCACTCCGACCTCCGCTCCGCCTCCACACAGCAGTGATGTCAGGACTCCGCATAACGTCACTGGTTGCTAGACGCCAGTCGGGGCGGCCTTAGCGACCAGTTTACAGTAAATTAATTTTCATTCTGAGACAGAGCCTGGGGGCCTTATTTTAGGGGGATGCCTTATATTTCACTCAGAAGGAAACCTGTACGTAGGTCTTATTTTCAGAGGATGTTTTATTTTCGGGGAAACACGGTATTTGGGTGAAGATCAATGGGGGAAATGGAGACTCAGAAGAAGAGATGCCGCCAGAAGTTATTTGTTTTTTATTGGAATATACATATCTTAGCTGGCTGTCCCTGGACTTGACAAAAATGTAAACATGGTAATAAAACCAGAGTCCCTATTTATCTGATTTTTATAAATGTTGCACTTAGAGTTTCATTATAAAAAGATCAGATCATCAGAGGCAGTAGCTATCCAGGATTGGAAAACATTTGATTGCTGACTGTTAATAGAAGTTTGTGCTATGGTAAAGATTGTTCAAAGGGTGTAGGACTGTCACTTCTGTGTTTTTAGAGCTTCTTCTCTCACTTCTCAGGGATGATTTTTTTTTTTTAACTTTCGAAGTTCCTTGTGACTTAGTTATGATGCTCAGAGAGGGATCATTCTCCTAGATAAAACTTAAAGGACTTAAAAAACTAATTACTACATATAAAGTGATAAACAGGTAATTGGGATGGTTTTATTTTGAACTCTGGTTAAATATTTTGTCTATATTGTCTTGGCTATGAAAAACTCATAGTCCTATTGAGGTGCAAAACAGTACGACTTTAAGGAGAATTCTAATTTTGTAAGTCAGATAGTCACATGGCAATTGTGTTTTTGTTTTAAAATATTTTCATGCATTTCTTATTTTAGTAATTTGGTCTGAATGATGAGACCAGATCAGTATCTACATATTTTCATTGGTAGAAAAGTATATACCCTTTTTACAATGGTGACATATTTTTTAAAATGAGCATAAACATTAGCCTTTAGAGCAATCCTAGACAATCACAGTTATAAACTATACTATGTAAGAAGATTTATCTATGTCAGAAGACTTTATTGTGAATCATTTACCTGTCCCAAAAGTATCCGTGTTTCCATATCTTGGAGTAATACATTAAGGAGCGTGAGTCTTAATTCTTATTTCCATCTGTCACTAGGGCATTCAGCTGGATAATTTTTGTTTTGATGTCTTAGACCCATGGTCGGCAAACTGTGGCTCGCAAGCCACATGTGGCTCTTTGGCCCCTTGAGTGTGGCTCTTCCACAAAATACCACAGCCTGGGTAAGTCTATTTTGAAGAAGTGGCATTAGAAGAAGTTTAAGTTTAAAAAATTTGGCTCTCAAAAGAAATTTCAATCGTTGTACTGTTGATATTTGGCTCTGTTGACTAATGAGTTTGCCGACCACTGTCTTAGACCATTCTGTATTTTACTCATCCCATAATACAGTTTTATGCAGAAAGATGAAAACTATGTGAATGTTTTTTTTCTATAAATTATGGGTTATATTTAAAAGGGGTAGGATTGCATCTTTATTTATAGCACAACATTTGCAAATAAAGTAAAATTTCTAAGTAAAAAAAAAAAAACAAACAGCCCTATTTGGCTCAGTGGATAGAGCGTCGGGCCTGCGGACTAAAGGGTCCCAGGTTTGATTCTAGTCAAGGGCGGCATGTACCTTGGTTGCGGGCACATCCCCAGTAGAGGGTGTGCAGGAGGCAGCTGAATCGATGTTTCTTTCTCATCGATATTTCTAACTCTCTAACCCTCTCCCTTCCTCTCTGTAAAAAATCAATAAAATGTTTTTTTAAAAAATAAAACAATCAAACAAAAAAACCCCCAGTTTATTGGCTGTTGGTTGGTGGTGAAGAAGAATTAGAAATTAAAGGAAATTTCTTAAATTCAGGAATGGCGTTGGCTGGAGGTGCTCAGTGGTTAGAGCATCAGCCCCATGCACTGAAGGGTCCCAGGTTTGATTCCTGATTTTGATTCCTGGTCAAAGACACATACCTGGATTGTAGGTTTGATACCCAGTCCTGGTCACAGCGCATGTGGGAGGCAGCCAGTTGATGTATCTCTCACATCAATGTTTCTTTCTCCTCTCCTTCTCTTTCTCTCTCTCCCTCCTCCTTCCTACCCTTCCACTCCTAAAAAAAAATAAATAAGGGGAAGGGGAGGCTGGGGGTAGGTCAATGGGGGAAAAAAAAGAGACATATGTACTACTATTTGTAATACTTCAAACAATTAAAAAAATAAAAAAATAAAAAATTAATGGGAAAAATATCCTCTGGTGAGGATTAACAAAAATAAATAAATAAATAAATTCAGGAATGACCTCTAGCTCTATAAAGATATCTGCTGGTTACTTCTCTGGGTAGTATGAACATACTTCTCTTGAGTTTTGTGATTATAATAAGGCAATCTATTAGTGTCTGTGTCAAACACACGGAAAGTCATCACCTCAAAGGCAGTTTACAATCTGGACTCTCTAGTTCAGGACTTGTCCTCCTTCTCTCTTCCTTACTGGCCCCCACGAGTGGGAAGATTACCATAGCTCCTTCTTGGGGAAATCAGCAGTTCCCATCTTCAATGCCACTCTATTTCCTCTTGTTTCTTACCTGTCTTCTTATCTTTCTGCTCTTTTTCATCTGGCTCTTCTGCACATCCCCAAGGTGATGACTTATTTCTTTGTATTTCTGACTTGATTTCTACTTTTGATTTATTTCTATTTATTTCTGAGGCCTTAGTGTAGCTCAGGTTTGAGTTAGAAGACCTGCACAGGGGTTCTGCCCACATCCCTGACTGGCTCTGTTACCTTGGGCAGGTCACATAGGATCCTGAACCTGAGGTTTCTTTATCTTGATCAGACCTGTCCCATCTCTCTCACAGGGTTGTGGTAAGGGTCAAATAAAAGTGTCTTTTAAAACATAAGTGTGTAGCATTATTAATGTTCACAACCTCCCAAATGGCATTGTTCACTCCCTGCCTACATGCCCTGCATAAGCTTTTGTCATGGTGCCTTTTTTGTTACGTGTTTATCTATGTACCCTTGAGGGCCTTATATCTTATTCTCTTTAAATTTTCCAGCACTTGGGTTAGAGCTAGTTGGTATGGGTATAGCTTAATAATGTTTGAACAAGTGGGTAAAGAATGTCTGTCTAACACAGCCAGTGTGGCTCAGTGGTTGAGTGTTGATCCATGAACCAGGAGGTACACGGTTTGATTCCCAGTCAGGGCACCTGCCCTGGTTGTGGGCTCAATCTCCAGTAGTGGGTGTGCAGAATGATTATTTTCTTTCATCATTAATGTTTCTCTCTCTCTCTCCCTCTCCCTTCCTCTTTCTCTGAAGTCAATAAAAACATATATATTTTTAAAAAAAGAATGTCTCTCTAAAGGAACATGCTCTTTATGGTCATACTCTTTGTGAACAGAGTCTTCCTACGATAGCTCTATACTTCTTGAAGGTAGCCTTGTTAAAAAGCAGTCTTTCAATACTTTCTTGTGTTCCCATTTGCAGGATGCCAAATTCCAGTGCCTATGGTTGCCTTCTCAAGATCTTTATACATATTCATCTGATGAGTTTTTTTTTTAAATAAGGCAAATCAATAAATCTTTCTAGATTTTGAATTAGAGATATAAAATATTTTATATTTTTTTGTTAATCATTTAGCTAAATATGTTGAGTACCCTTTGGGTACCAGGCTCTATTCCTTGGGCTGGGAATACAGTGGTGAACAAAACAAGTGATGCAGCTTCTAATCCAATAGAATGATGATCAATGAAGAAGTAAATGAATAAATAAGATAATTTAAACTAATCTTAAGTGCTGTCGGGGGAAACATGTGAAAAAGCCTCTTAGACTAATGATGGGTTCTCACACATGTAAATAAACTGAGTACATTACAGATGTTATGCTCTTACTTTCACCGTGGATTGGGTTACTTTCAAGGGATCTAATTGTCTTGTTAGGTGAAGCCCAGCATCATCCATACCTCATGGAAATGGCTGTTACTTGGGCTTTTGGCTTGATGAGAACATCTCAGTCTGTATGAGGGTTCCTCAACCTTAATGAGGACCCTCTTTGTTCAGGTTGCTGATATTTGAGTGTCCTTGAGGGACCAAGGGAGGCCCTGAGAAGCTGGGGGAGTTTGTTGACCATCCAGTAATCTTTCTGTACCATCTTATTGCATCAGTGCACCCACATCCTCAGTACCAGGGAAATTGCTTGCATTCTGTGTCTGAGGCTTTTTGGTGGTGAGCAGTCAGGTATCCATCCATTGCAGAATCTATGAAGAAGAAGATGGGGTGATAGGATGAAATGTGAAGAGTGAAATATGGGGACACTTTGTTAGTTTGTGTGATTCCAGTTCTGAAGGATGCAAAGGAATGAGCTTTATGAAGATCTAGGGGTGGGGAAACATACTAGACGCTCCCCAACTGGGGAACACATTTGGGAAGTTTGAGGAATGGAAAAAAGTCAGTGGCTAGAGCAAGCATGTCAAACTCAAAGGCTAACACAGGCCAAATAAACAAGGTTTAAGTTTATGTGGGCCACAAAAAAACAAAGCTTCAATTTTCATAGAAATGTAGGTTTATTTCGATAGAGACATGCTGAATACACAGGGCTGAAATAAATGAGTAATCATTAACATAAAATGATAGAACATTTTAATAAAAATTAATATTTTTTTGAACATTAACTTACCAGACACTGAATAACTGTACAGATTAATAAGTGTAATGCAAATCAACCTATTTTTCTTGTTCTCCGAAAGAGAAATATTTCCTGTTGTGCACCAAACAAATCAGTACAAGACTAACGACGTGGCAATCAGCTGCTAAAATATTCACTGCTAGTATTAGTGGAGAGAAATGGTGCGCCTGCACATAAGGGAAATGAATGCAACATGATTATAGTAATCAGTCATTAGCGAATGTTGTAGTTCATTATTAATAATTATGTATAACAAGATATTGTAAAAATTAAGTTATGAAATTTTTATTAAGAGGTTTCTTACATACTGTTATATTGGCTGGGCTGCAAAAATATTCATTGCGGGCCGCGAGTTTGACATGCTTGTTCTAGCTTGTTCTACACAGCTCTGATCTTGACCCCAGTCACCTGCAGGGGTCGGCCTGTGGGGGAGGTGCCCAAGCCCATTCAGAAGAATGGAAATACTATCTTGTTTTTGTTTTGTTTTGTCTTATAAGGGTTTAAAACTAGTTTTGACATTTCTTTCATTTCTGAAGAGTTTTTTTGTGTGAATTCTGATAATTGTATAGGTTATTGTCATAAATGGAAACTTTTTCTTTTCAGATAATATGGATGCAAGTGAACTTAAGCAGTTTTTTGAGACCAACTATTCTCAGATATATTTCATCTTCTATGAAAATTTTATAACACTGGAAAATAGTTTGAAATTAAAAGGTAAGCACTTATACAAAAATTTTTTATATATAATTTTTTTTAATGTTCAGGTTTTCTTGCATCTCAAACTCATACTGCTAAAAGCTGCACTCATCCTCTTACCTCCCAAACCTGGCTCCCCTGACCCTATCCCTAACCCTCCAGGATCCCACTGCTGTAATGACAGCTCATGAACTAGACTCAACATCCTGAACACTCTTTGACTTCTCACTCTTATATCCCTTTTCCTTATACCCATGAAGTGCCTGTGGGACACCCAGGTATAGGTTCTTGCTGAGCAGTAAAAACACAGGGACTGGAGCTTGGGAAGGAGAGGTACGACCCTGCTGCTGCAGAGAAAGAATGACAGTCAGGGATTTGGGGTAATTTCTTCTTTTATTGGGCAAAGAGGAAAGATAAAGGAGTAGTGGGTGAGGGGAGGGTGCCAGGAAAGTGTTTTGTCACAGTTGCCCAGAGAAGAGATGCAAAAAGGTGAGTAGCAGCAGGACTAGGAAATGATAGCACAGCGAGGAGGCTGTCACTGACTAGTGACAGAAAAGTTCTAGCAGAATCCAAACAGAGAAATGGAGTAGCTGGTTGGTGAGACCATGAAGGCTACATGTGAGAATACCACTTTTGATGAAGACAGAGGATTGTATCTCAAGGAGTAGCTTGGTCATGGGGAGGTTTTAAAGGATGCCTTTGCTTGTTTGCAGGCTGAGGAAAGGGAGATAACGGGTGGTGCAAGGTAATGGGGGAAGTGGATTGAGATGGGCAAGTATAAAGAGGACATGGAGAGGAGTGTATAGATGCTCTGATTGCTTCTGTAAAACCAGAGGCAAATGTCAAGCATGGAGGGGAATTTGGGGCGAGGCACTGTGGTGGTCCCTGACATATAGCAGGTGGCTCAGAGTCTTACAGAATGCTCCAGGCTCTAGTAGGTCATCAGACATGGGCATGTGCCCAGATGCCAAGTATTTGTTTTTCAATGAATTGCTCTGTTTTTCCCCCCTGTGATTTATAAACTGATATAAATCTTGAACTTAAAATTATTTCTTTTCCAAATCGGTAGATATTTCAAATATGAAATAATCTAGTTTTCTAGCTTTGCTCCACTTCACTTTCTTTTCATAGGTGTGTGGAGGAGAATAGTATAATATTATGTGCAATCAAAATAGCAAAGGAAAAAATTGAAACTTCATATCTTAAAAATAAATACCATACAACCTAATAACTCTATTCTAAAGGGTCCTTCTTCCTTCCCTACTCCCCCTTTTGCTTTCTCTATCTTTTTAGAGAAGTATAGCTGTTCCAGAATGTATCAGTTAGTTTGTGCTGCATAGCAAACCATCCCTAAATTGAATGCCATAAAACAACAGCTACTTATTTACCTACGATTTTCTGAGTTTGTTGGACAGTTCTCCCGGTTTAGGCTAGCTCATGCCTCTGATATCAGCTTATGGTTGGCGAGCTATTGACCATGTTGCCTTAGTTCTCCTGCATGTGGCTCCTCTTCTCCAGCTAGCAGGCTGTCTTGGGCTTCTTTAGATGGTGGTTTTAGAGTCCCAAGCTCAGGAAATGTTTTCAAGTTTGTGCTTGCCTCACATTTGCTAATATCTATCTGGCCTCAGCTAGAGCAAGTCACATGGAGAAATAGACATTTTTTGATGGGAAGGGAAAAACTCTCTGCATTTTTACAGTCTACTGCAAAGAATCATAATGAAGAACCAATGAAAACAGGGTGAGATTTTGAAGTTTCTTGCTTTTAGTACAATCTGTGTTTTTTATTGGAGTGCAGGAAAAAAGTTGTACCAAAACAAAAGAATCAAGGCAAGTGTTTACTAGGAATAATGTACTCATCTTGTGATAACGTCAGCCTTCTAGTTATTCAGACCAGGTCCTGAGTTATTGACTCTATCTTCAAAATACATCCAGGATCATTGGCCTCTTCTCAGTGCCTATGCTGGTAATGCCGAAGCTCCCATTGTCCTCACCTGGATTAGTGTGCTGTTCCCTCCTGCTTTAACCCCTATCAAAATCTCTTCAAAAGAGCTGCTGGAGTGATGCTTTAAAAATGTGAACCAAATCATGACTCTCAGCTATCCAGACTCTCAAATGGCTTCACATTCCTGAAGTTGTTACAGTGGCTTCAGACCCTACATGCCTTCCTTTACCCCATCCCCACTCTAGCCTCACCTGCTACAACTTTCCCCTTTTCTTTCAGACACAAGGGCCTTCTTCCAATAGCCTTTCTTCCTCACCATTCCAAACCAGCTCAGCCATAGGACCTTGCATTGTCCAACCCCTCTATCTGGAAAACATTTCCCTTCAATTTTTTACCCCCAAATGTTCATGTGGCTCGCTCTGTACCTCTTTCATAGCTTTACTCAGATGCACCTTATCAGCAAGGTGTTTCCTGACTTCACTAGTCAAAATTGCATCCCACCTTTATTGGCATTCCCCATCTGCCTTTCTTATTGGTTGTCTTACTTATTCATAAGCTTCCTTAGGGGTGTTCTTTTTTGTTCACTCTGTATCCTCAGTTCCTGGAATAATCCCTGACGTAGAGACATTCTTTAGTATTTATTCAATGAGTGAATGATATTACTTCATAGAGCTGTGGGGCCCTAGCTGGTGTGGCTCAGTGGATAGAGCGTCGGCCTGCAGACCAAAAGGTCCCGGGTTCGATTCCGGTCAAGGGCATGTACCTCGGTTGCAGGCTCCTCCCTGGCCCGGGGCCTGGTCGGGGCTCATGCAGGAGGCAACCAGTCAATGTGTTTCTCTCACATTGATATTTCTCTCTGTCTTTCACTCTCTCTAAAAATCAATGGAAAAATATCCTCGGGTGAGGATTAAAAAAAACAAAAACAAAAAATAGAATTCTAGGGATTCAGTTAGATCAAGGGTCCACAACGTACTTTTATAAATCAAGATTTATTGGACACAGCCATACCCATTCATTTATGTATTGTCTATGGCTGCTTTTGCATTATAACAGCAGAGTGAGTGGTTGTAAGAGAGACCTGAAAAGCCTAAACTATTTATTATCTGGACCTTTACAGAAAAAGTTAGATGATGTATGCTAAGCACTTAGCACAGTGCTTGGTAAATAGGTTGGACAATAAATGCTAACTACTGCTGTAGGAGTTATGATTTTTATTATTGTTATTATAAAAAAGACAGTGTGCAGTTGCTTAAAGAGATATGTGACTTTTTATAGTTATTACTGCTCTATGCCTGATTATATCACAAAATTAGAAGTCTTTCTTTGTTTTTTATATTGTGCATTCTATCATAATTTGACCTCATCAGTAACTGACTGAGAAATGAATAAATTACCTGTCAAGGGTTGAAAACATGGAAGCTGTGTTTAAAGAACTGCTTTGCTAGAAGTGGACCCAGGCCGTCTGGCTTGGTGGTCCATCTGCATTCCTAACACGGGCACTACCTCCTGGTATTATTTGAATAAGTAAATGTATGTTGACGCTTAAATGTTTTAAGATATCTTTTAACATGTTTTTAATATCCTAAAATTTACACATTGTCATGATAACTAATTTTTTAATATATTCCAGGGAATAATAAGTCACAAAGGGAGGAGCTGGACTCTATTCTCTTTCTTTTTGAAGTAAGTGTTTGTTAATTCATTTAGCTTTTAAGATTCTTGTAGAAAATATGTTATTTTAGATCTTCAGTTTCACTTGAAGACAAAATTGTTGGACATGTATCCCCTCCTTCCCTCCTTTTCTCCTTCCCTCTCTCCCTCCCCACCCTTCCTTCCTCCCTCCCTTCCTTCCACTTTTACAAACAGTGCTGCAAAGAATGTTCTTGTGATATTTTTCTTTTTGCAAACATGTGGGAGGATTTTTCTGTGTGGGTACCTAGACATGAAATTATTAGATGGAAATGTATGCACATTTTAAATACTGATATTGCCAAATTGCTTTTTAAAAAGGTCATATAAACTTATATGTAAACTTATATGTAAGTCTTATGTAAATTTTCTAACCAACACTGGAGATGATTTGTCTTTTTCATATATGCAAATTGACATGTAAAAACACACTGTTTTTAACATATGTTTTTCTGACTACTAGTGAGGTACCAATCTTTATATGTGTCTCTGTGCCCATGTGTGTCCATCATATATTCTCTTCAAAGTTGAAGCAGCATTTGGGTTTGATTTTTGATCTCACATGCTTTTTTGTCCAAATGTATTAGACAATCAGCCAGATTATTGATACCTTGAGAACTATATCAGAACCAAATTATAGCAAATTATAGGTTCTGCAAGTTAATTGTTGATTATCTAGAAGTTATTCAGGATTTGAAGATACTTGTGCTTAGGTTAGTGTGTGTTTGCTGCAGAGCTGGCTGGAGAGGGAGGCCAGTGGAGGAAGGCTCTCCATGGACTCTCTAGGTTTGTGGAATAAAACAGATATGGAAATCTCCAGCCCAGGACTTAGCTCATGGCTGTTGTTCAAAAACTGTGGTTTCCCTTTCTCTCCTTTGAGGGCTGTACTCATTCCTCAGAGTAACAGACATTCATTCACCTCATATTTGGTGGTTATTGTGTTTCCTGTGGCAACCCTTCTGTGAATGAAACCTGTGCAGAGTTGTAAGATGTGCAAGGCAGTTCATCAGGGGTGGCAGCTCCAATTTTATTTTAAAGTTGCTCTGTTTATATTATTTCTTCTACAGCTTAAAATATGTATCTACTGACCACCATTTGTTTAATTAATATAAATTATTTTATTTATGTAATAGCTGATGCATTTACTAAGGAATTTATAACATGCACATTTGAAACATAATGATCAAGCCCATACTTTTGAGCCCCTCTCCTCCCTCAGTTTACGAACTAGAAACTACATAGATGCTCTTCCTTGATCCCATCCTTTCTCTCCCCTAAAGGCAACCACTCCCATGCATTTTTTTCATTCCCTTTCTTTTTAAAGAATGATTTTACCACAAGAATTTGTATCCCTAAACAATGCATCATGTAGTTTTGTTTGATTTTAAGTGTGATAAAATAGTCTCATATGGAACACAGTCATCTTTGGCTTGCCTTTTACATTCAACATTATTTCTAAGATGTTAGAAAGAAGGCAAGCCCCCAAACCAGGGGTCCTGGCAGAACACAAAGGATACTCGGGAGCCAGACAGCAAGGCAAATATCCTTACTCCTGCAGAAGGGTGTGCAACCAACACAGGGTTTGGTAGACACGCACACTGACCGGTCAGTCCCCTTGCGGGGTGTTTTATCCCTGACTCACACCATCTGTCTCTCACTCTTTATTGGTTAGAGTTTAGGCTCACATTCTTGTGCAACTGGCTAATATAAAGGAAAAAGGGAGGGGTTGATCTTTGCTGTTTCAAAATGGCAGCTGCCTAAACTCTCTTCTTTGACAGAAAATTTATTCTCACAAAGATTTATCCATGTTTCTGAATTTAGTTCTAGTTTATTCATTCCATTCCCACTGGATTAAGTGAATATATAGGATTATTTAATTCCAACATTTTGTCTATAGATTTTTTTGTTTTATTTTCTTGGTAGATAGAATGTCGGTGAATAATGACCAGCTTGCTGGTTAGTTTGTCTTGCTGCACTGGCTCTCTAGTACATTGGTAAATAGATATGATAAAGGTGGTCATTCTGTTTCTGATTCAAAGAGAGTTTCATTAACATTTCATCATTAAGAATAATGCTTTCTGAAAATTTTTGGTTAGGTACTTTGTCAGGTTAAGGACGTTTGTTTCTATTCCTAGTTTGGTAAGATTTATAAAAAATCATAGATGGGTTTTGAAGTTTTTGAATATTTTTTTCTGCATTGTTGTGATAACATATGATTCTTCATAAATATTAATGTGATGAATATAGTTCAGTATTTTTGGGAGACTAATATTGTGTTTGCATTTTTAGATCTATGTTCACAACTGAGGTGGGCTTAAACTTTCCCTTCCTCATGTTGTTTATGAATGATCCTGTGGTAAAGGTTATAGAACCTGTTGTGAAGCATTTCTTCTTGTTTCTAAATCCTCACCCGAGAATATTTTTTCCATTGATTTCTAGAGAGGGAGAGTGGAAGGGAGGGAGGGGAGATTGAGAGAGAGAGAAAGAGAGAGAGAGAGAGACAGAGAGACAGAGAGAGAGAAAGAAACATCACTCAGACAGGCACATTGATAGGTTGCCTCCCACACATGCCCCAATCAGGGCAGGGATCAACCTGAAACCTAGGTGCATACCCTTGACTAGGAATTGAACCTCTGACCTTTGATGCATGGGGGTTGGGGAGCTCCCCCCCAGGATGCTCTAACCACTGAGCACCAGCCAGGGCCATTTCTTATTTTTTTTTTTTGTTCTGTAAAATAGTATAAAATTGGAATGGTCTGTTTCTGGAGTGTTTTTAGTCTTAAAAGCCATGTGAAGCTGGTGCGCTTTTTTTGTTGTTTTAATGGAAATATTTTAACCACTCATTTAATTTCTTTAATAGTTTTAGGATTATTTTAGTATTCTAGTTTTTAATTTTTTCTTGATTCAGGTTTGATAAATTATATATTTTTCTAAGAATTTGTTCTTATCGTTGAAGTTTTCAGTTATTTGCCATGACCCTTTTTTAGGGGTCATAATCTCTTCAGTTTTATCTACTCTAGATTAATCTTCAATGTCTTCAAACAGTTGTTATTGATAGTAGACTCATTATTATTAGTAGTAGTACTAGTGGCAGTAGTAGTAAAAGTACACTGAGTGGCCAGATTATTATGATCTCTGAACGCATAATAAACTGGTCACTCAGTGTGTGTGTGTGTGTATGTATATTAGAGGCCTGGTGCATGAATTCGTGCATGGGTGGGATCTGGCCAGCCTGGCCAGGGGGAGGGGACATGGTCGGTTGGATGGCCTGCCTGCTGGTCAAACTCCTGGTTGAGGGGACAATTTGCATATTAGCCTTTTATTATATAGGATATACACTGAGTGGCCAGATTATTATGCGTTCAGAGATCATAATAATCTGGCCACTCAGTGTATTTGTGTTACACTTGACAGGTGTAATTTTATTATATCGTCTAGTTGACATTGTAACAGTTTTAAACTCTTCTCTCAGTTCAGTTGTTCCTGTAAATGCCTTTTCTCTCTGGCTTCTCTTACAATCTTTTTCTTAATCTTTGGTGTTCTGCAGTTTTACCACAAAATATCTAGATGAAGATTTCTTATTTTGCTTGGTACATATGTGCTTCCTGTATTTCTGAATTTAAATCTTTTGTAATTTCTGTAAAATTCTCAGCTAATGTATTCTCTAATATTGACTCTTTTCTATTCTTTCTGGCCATATTTCCTAGGATTCTTATTTAAACTTCTTGATCTGTCTTCCACGTCTCTTAAGCTTGCTTTTATCCTCTCTTCCCTCTATTTCCTGGTCTTGAATTCTGGGTAATTTCTTCAGTTCTCTCGTCCAGTGCACTAACTCTCTTCATTTGGGTCTAATCTGCTGCTTAACCATTCTATTGAGTTTTAAATTTCAGTGATTCTTTCTCCTGTTTTAACTTCTTTTGGTTTGGAATTCATATGTGGCTGGTTGCTTTTGATAGTCTCTTGATCCTTGTTCACTTTCAGAAATCTTTTATTTTCTTAAACATTTTAACATGCAAAATTTTGTAGTCTGTATCTAATCATTCTAATACCTGAAATTGTCTAAATTTGTTGCTTATTTCTGCTGTCTCTCAC
The DNA here is from genome assembly GCF_963455305.1 of Plecotus auritus. NCBI lineage: Eukaryota > Metazoa > Chordata > Mammalia > Chiroptera > Vespertilionidae > Plecotus > Plecotus auritus. The sequence goes on along the minus strand of NC_137782.1, from coordinate 83,041,942 downwards.
AGTGGCTTCTTTTTCTGAATGTTTTGTGATGTGATTTTGAGGTCAGATTTAATCAAATATAGATGTAATCTGTTTTAATACTTTTTTTTTCCTGGAGGGTTTTGTCTTTGCTTTTGCCAGAAGTCTGGAGTGCTCTTGATTGGGATCACTGTTGCTCCATTTGAGGGTCCTGGTTTATTAATGGAGTCTCAGGTTCAGCTTCTCAAACTTCCCATGTGGTGGGAACTGGGATCTGGAGGGCATAGACACCTGTGGATACTACTGTGGAATTTTATTAGCTCTGGCACCCTGCACTGTTTTTCTTGAGCTTGTTGCTTACAGATCAGGTTTTGGTTCACTTTCCTTCTGCCACCTTTCTTCTTCCCTTCTACTTTCTCTCCTGCTATTTTTTAAGTTAGTTTCCCTATGTCCTTCAAAGTCTAGAAATGTTTTGAAAATTGCACTTGCTGTCACCGATCTCAGGTCTAGTTGTTCAACAACAGGATAGCCCATCAGAGACCCTTGTCCTATACCTCCCACAGAGGAAGTTTCAATACCTTTTCCTCATGTCCAGAAATTCTAGATTAGGGAGGGTGTTATTACAGATGCATTACCAGCTACAGAGGATTAGTTGCCTATATAATAGAACAAACATATTATCAAAGCTCATAAAATTCTCATTTTGCCTAGTAAATGGGAGTGAACAATGAACCTGCATTATTTTTGTTTATCCTAATATTCTGTCTCTGTCTCTGGTTTTAGAATGTAATTTTGAATAGTTAATGCTGAAAATTAAGTAACTTCATTGCTACTTTCTATAAGTTAGTGCTGTGTAAAGAGATGGTTTATGAGGATTTGGAGGTAAATATTTATCAAGGTGTGCATAATTGGGAAAATCTTTCTGTTAAATCACAGAAGAAATGGATTGGAAGAAAGCATAAAGTTAAGAAGGCATTGCCAATGTAAGAAACATTCAAACTTGTAGAGAATGTTTGTGAGTTTATTTGAGCCAAACTGACAATTGCTGGGAAGTAAAACCTCAGTGGATTGAGATAATGCTCCAGAGAATGGCAGTTATGCATCTTATTTTATACATTACAATCAAAAGAGAAGACTTAAGTGGGCTACATGAAATCCATTGGTGAGAGATTAGGGAGGCAGGAGAAGGAAAAGGAGTGGGGGGAATGCCTGGGGTTGGATAAAAAATGAAATGATAGACACATACTTCTTTTATATAGGTGAATACAGGATAGTTAACAGTCAACAATTAACCCAATAACAATAACAATGAGGCGACTTGGTGCCTGTGCTTTGAGGGGATGGGGTGGAGGGACATTCTAAAGGTATGTTATGGCAGATGCAGAAAGACAATAGACATGTTCCATTAAGGGAAAGATTGACTTTTGTTAGGGATAAAAGAATGCCTTAGGACATGACTACCTGCCATGAACTGCTTTTAGTCAAAAAGTTTTAATTTTAGATCATCTTATGTGGTTACTTTAGGTCTCTGAGTGTGTAAGGCCACTGTGCAGGCCTTCCCTGAGCTTGTCAGGTTTAGCATGTGGCCCCATTTCGTCCACAGCATGAAAGAAGAGAATGTAAGGATACCTGAAGTCAGGGGCAATCTGGAAGGGAAACTTTGAAAAAGGAAACAGTAGTTTTTAGATGTGGGAGATACTGGAGACATTACAGTGCTCTGATAAAGCAAGTGATGTGCAATCAAAGCTGCCAGACCAGTTCAAGTTGCCGTTTCAGGCAGTGAGCAGACCTTTCTGTTGCTTTTGTCTCCAGTGGGAGCATTTGTACCCCTTGGAAGTTGACCTCCAGCAATCTTTGCTCCTGGCTTCAAATCTGTATATCGCTTAATGTTTCTGTTGTAGCTGGTACGTGGAGATGTTAGTCACATTTTTTATTGAGGTTATGACTATCTAATTTTACTCTTTTTTTAAAAACATTTTATCTATCATTGCTATGTGTTTCAAATGGGAGTGTGGGACTCCATAAAATGAATTTACATTGTCATCTTGACTATAATGTAAATGTTTTACATGGGCTATCCTGTTTCTGTCTTGCCAGTTTTTATGGATGAAAGAATGGGACCTTTGCCATTTGAAGTGACTTGTCCAACATTGTACCAGTATCAAGTGCTACAAAGAGATATAACCTCTGTCCAACTCTAGAGCCTATTTCTTTAATTTACTACTGAAACTGGACAATAAATGGGTCCATGCTGCCTGTCACTACTTGAGCCAATTCAGCAAAGAGAGGGTTGAATCATATATGAGCGTTTATTCCAATACTGCCGTAATTATGGGAGAGCAGCAGGTCATCCACGAAAATCTGCACTGCAACCCCCCATAAGCCAGCTGCTTATATTGGGTAGGACAAAGATTACATGGGGAAGTAGGGATTGAGGGCATGGGGAAGTAGGCAATAGGGGCTGGGGTGGGACTCCATTGTTTGGGCAACAAGGTTGTTAATCTTTCCATGTTAATAGGCAGTTCTTGAATGAGAATGGACCGCATTCCAAGGTTAACTGCCAGGTCCAAGGTTGACTCCCAGGTACCAGAGTGGTGGGTGGGGGGGCGGGGGGAGAAGAGGGGAGTACAACTCCTAGCCAGGTTAGAATGTCCTTTTTTTTTAATCACAACAAGGCAATCACAGTTAACAGAGTATGATTAATATTTCTAACCAGCGGCCCGGTGCATGAAATTTGTGCACTCGGGTCCCTTAGCCCAGACTGTGCCCTCTCCCAGCCCAGAAACCTTTGGGGGATGTCTGTCAGTCAGACATCCTTAGTGCCACTGAGGTGGGAGAGGTTCCCGCCACTGCCGCTGCACTTGCCAGCCATGAGCCCAGCTTCTGGCTGAGCGGAGCTCCCCCTGTGGGAGTGCACTGACCACCAGGGGGCAGCTCCTGCGTTGAGCATCTGTCCCCAGTGGTCAGTGCGCATCATAGCGACCAGTCGTTCTGCCGTTCGGTCGATTTGCATATTAGCCTTTTATTATATAGGATAACTATAGCTAGTTCCCAATATTCTAGTTTTGCTCCTAACAGTACCATGATGCCTATCACTTAGGAGTCTTGATATTCTCCTGCTTCTCAAGCTGTATTGCACAGGCCATCTACACCAGCACGTACCTATTCTTTATTATACACATTCATTGAGTACCTACTATGTGTCAGTCACACTTCTAGGTGCTGGAGCGATGGCAGTGGGCAAGACAGAACCCCCTGCCCTCATGGAGTATATGTTAAATTTCCTGGTAAACTGAAGAGTCCACTTATAAGAATGGAGTCAGAGTTCTAGTAATGACCTTTTGAGTTACAGAAAATTCTGAATGTGACTCTTGGTGGTGGCCCTTGAGGTGGCTATCTGCATAGGGGAAAGGAGGATTGGTATAGAAATGTTAGGCACCTGGTGAATGGGCTTCAAGTTCAAATAATTCACTTGACTTTGAGAACTTCCTGGATTCTGCAGATGAGGGGTTATTTTCTTAGTACATGAATTTGTTGTAACCAGGTTTGGTAAGACACACAGACATGAAAATGACTGGTGTGAAGGAAGAAGTGTTTATTCTACTCACAGTTCCTTAGTAGCAGGAAGCATGCCATGCCCTATTAGGGCTGTACAGAGAAGCACCATGGTAGAATAGGCAGAAGGGAACTGAGGGTAGGAGCCTTTATTGTGTTTTTTTTCAGGAAGGAATGGGCAAGGTAAGGCAAGCAAGCTAATAAGCAGGCTTTGGATGGGATAGTTTGAATAATTTTGGTGGGCGCTAGGTTGTAGGATGATCCCTAGTTGTCCAGTATTTGGTCCTTGGGTGATTTGGGCAGGGGGATAATGTCCCATTGTGTGAGAGCCCATAAAAGGAGGTGGGTGTAGATTTGGGACTGGTTGGTTGGTTGGAATATGCTGGCAGGTACTATCTCTAGGAATTAGCTAACAAAGGAGGGCTAGTCTTTCCTAGGTCAGCAAGGCCCCAGAATGTCAGCATCAAGAATAGCGCCTGGCTGGGGGTGGCTCAGAGGTTGAGCATTGACCTGGTCAGGGCATATGCCTGGGTTGTGGACTGGATCCCTGGTGGGGGACGTGAAGGAGGCAGTCTATTGATAATTCTCTCTCATCATCTTTCTATCTCTCCTATTCCCTTCCTCTCTGAAATAAATAAAAATATAGTTTTTTTTTAAAAAAAAGAATACAGAAAATCTAGTTATTACAGAAATGTTTCAAACTGCTATAGTATGTACCGTCTCCCTTTAATAGAGAAATAGAGTCGTTTGGAGTTCTTTGTATACGGTTAAGAAAACTTCTAGAATGTGATAGCAAGGCATTTCCTTACCCTCCCCCAACCCAATTAAAATACAATATACATTGATGGAGGAAGAGATTTAATTTTAAAATTTATATATGTTCTGGCCTCAGAATGCTACTCATTCATCTGTTTTTCAAATATCACAGTCAGAAATCACAGATATACAGGACATTTGATTTTTAGATTCCTAATTTTAAAATCTATTCAAATTACCCCTTCAAATTAAATAAACACTGCTTTTTTCCTTCCTAGGCCTGAACTTTTTCTTATAATCTGTAAAGTGTGGCCCAGTCTGGTCTAAAACCTAGAGTCCCCTCTGGGGTCCCCATGCAGCTCTTGTTCGCTTTTTGTTGTTGGTGTTGCTCTGTGGAAGTGCTCTGTCACACACACATGCTACTTTGCTTATTGCCCCTTTACCTCTTTTTGCATAGTTTCACTTCTCTTGGTTTATGCAATTCTTTTTTCAGGGACTGCTCTTTGCTTTCCTCCTCAGCTGGCCCATTTTTCTGGCAACTCCTGCTAGAGCTACCCATTCTTTTCTGTGAACACATATGATATGCCCCTACTTGTTACGATTTGATTATAGCTGGATGTTCTTAGTTTTCCCTTAAGGTGGCTATGTCTTAGCTTCCTAATGAGACTATACAGTTCCTGAGGCCAGCAACCATTACTTATAATCTTTTGTATGCCTCACAGTGATTTGCACCTGTTAATATTTATTGTATTAAATTCTCAACTTATATTCCATGCAGTTATTTGGTATTTTTGTGTTAAAAACATTTTCTTTTTCACCTAAAACTCTCTGGATAAAAGAGATAGGAAAAAAGGTAGAAGTCTAGCTAGATTTAGATCAGGTTTTTTTTGTTGTTGTTGTTTTAATTTAATAAATCTGTATTGTTCAGGTTATTACAATTGTTTCTCCTTTTTCCCCCCATAGCTCCCTTCCACCCGGTTCCCACCCCACCCTCTGCCCTTACCTCCCCCGCACTGTCCTCATCCATAGATGTACGATTTTTGTCCAGTCTCTTCCTGCACTCCCCATTCCTTTTCCCCCTGAGAATTATCAGTCCACTCCCTTTCTATGCCACTAATTCTATTATATTCACCAGTTTATTTTGTTCCTCAGATTTTTAATTAACTTGATTTTTAGGTTCACTTGTTGATAGATATGTATTTGTTGTTCATAATTTTTATCTTTACTTTTTTCTTCTTCCTCTTCTTAAAGAATACCTTTCAGCATTTCATATAATACTGGTTTGATGGTGATGAACTCCTTTATTTTTTTTAATTTTTTAATTTTTTTAATTTTTTTAAAAATAAATCTTTATTGTTCAGATTATTATAGGTGTTCCTCTTTCCCACCCCCCCCCCTTAGCTCCCCTCTGATTTCCCACCCCACCCCATGCCCTTACCCCCCGCCACTGTCTTCATCCATAGGTGTACGATTTTTGTCCAATCTCTTCCCACACCCCTCACACCCCCTCCCCCCTGAGAATTGTCAGTCCACTCCCTTTCTATGTCCCTGATTCTATTATATTCACCAGTCCATTCTGTTCTTCAGATTTTTTATTCACTTGATTGTTAGATTCACTTGTTGGTAGGTATGTATTTGATGTCATTTTGTTGTTCATAATTTTTATCTTTACCTTTTTCTTCTTCCTCTTCTTAAAGAATGCCCTTCAGCATTTCACGTAATCCTGGTTTGGTGGTGATGAACTCCTTTAGCTTTTTCTTGTCTGTGAAGCTCTTTATCTGACCTTCAACTCTGAATGATAGCTTTGCTGGGTAGAGTAATCTTGGTTGTAGGTTCTTGCTGTTCATCACTTTGAATATTTCTTGCCACTCCCTTCTGGCCTGCATAGTTTCTGTTGAGAAATCAGCTGACAGTTGTATGGGTGCTCCCTTGTAGGTAATTAACTGTTTTTCCCTTGATGCTTTTAAGATTCTCTCTTTGTCTTTTGCCCTTGGCATTTTAATTACCATGTGTCTTGGTGTGGTCCTCTTTTGATTCCTCTTGTTTGGTGTTCTGTGCGCTTCCTGGACTTGTAAGTCTATTTCTTTCACCAGGTAGGGGAAGTTTTCAGTCATTATTTCTTCAAATAGGTTTTCAGTATCTTGCTCTCTGTCTTCTTCTGGCACCCCCATAATTCTGATGTTGGTACGCTTGAAGTTGTCCCAGAGGCTTCTTACACTATCTTCAACTTTTTGGATTCTTTTTTCTTTTTGCTTTTCCGGTTGAGTGTTTTTTGCTTCTTTGTATTTCAAATCTTTGACTTGATTCTTGTGATCCTCTAGTCTGCTGTTGGATCTCTGTATAATATTTTTTATTTCAGTCAGTGTATGTTTAATTTCTAGTTGGTCCTTTTTCATATCCTTAAGGGTCTCGCTAAATTTATCGGCCTTTTCTAGAATATTCTTGAAAAGCCTTATAACCGTGGTTTTGAATTCTATATCCAGTCATTTGTTTTCCTCCATTTCTTTCGTTTGTGATCTGTTTCTTTGCCTCCGCATTTTCGCTGCTTCTCTGAGTTGGTAGGGTAGCTTTGTGTGCTAGGTTTCCTATATGGCCCAGTGGATCGACCTCCCAGTTAACCTGAGGTGGACACTCTTGGTGCACCCCTTTGTGGACTGTGTGTACAGCCTTGTTGTAGTTAAGTCTTGATTGTTGTTGGTATCACTGGGAGGAATTGACCTCCAGGCCAGTTGGCTGTGAGGATCAGCTGTGTCTACGCTGGGAGAAGTTCGGTGCTGGAGACAGCCTTATAGGATCAGACTTGCAAAATTGCAAAAGCCTCTGTGCTCAGCTTGGATGGGGCAGAGTCTTAGGGTGGAGCAGACAGTCTTGGCTTCCCATCAGCCCTGCCCTTGCGCTTGCGCCTCCAGACCTCTGCCTTCCACGACTCCCCTGAGTTTCCGCCTGACAGTCCAGATTCCCCCTGTAAGAGCGTGGGTCCCCAGGGGCTTGCCCGGAACTGGGGTTCAGTGCAGTCGGAACTAGGGTTCAGTGCAGTCAGGAGCTTCCGACTCCCCCCCGCCAGCCTGGTCACGCCATGCAGCCTGCTGTTCAGTCATTTGGTCATCCCTCACTAACCTTCCTGCTGGCCTGGTCACCCCACACAGCCTGCTGTTTGGTCGTTACTGTGAGGGCATCCTGACCAATTTGCATATTACCCTTTTATTAGTATAGACTAGTTAATTACAATGGTATTAGTACTTAGCGGCTCTTTACCTTGGCTTCAATGTACTTAAAGTGAGGGATGGGACTAGATGACCTCTGGGGTCTCTTCCAGCTCTCCCAACTTATGATACTTCACATGTAGCTTTGTCTGATGTCTTCAAAACAAGAAGTTCACAAGGGAAGTCATTTTTAGCATTAAATTTAGTTTTTTGCTTTCATTTAGTTTTCAGTAAGTTTATTTGACTCTGATTAGCCTTTGCATATCTAAACATCTCAGTGGGTTTTTCCTCTAGAGCAGCTCTGTTCAGTAGAACTTTCTGTGATGCTGGGGATATTCTATATCTGCTCTGCTAAAACATTCAAACCTGTTAAGAATTTTTGTGAGTTTATTTGAGCCAAACAGTCGACAATTGCCGGGAAGCAGAATCTCAATGGATTGGGATAATGCTCCAGAGAATGGCGGTTTTTCATTTATTTTTATACTTTGCAATCAAAGGGGAAGACATAGGTGGGTTACATGAAATCCATTGGTGATAGATTAGAGAGGTGGGAGAAAACAAGTGGAAAACCTCTGGGATTGGATAAAAAGTAAAATGATAGACACATTACTTAGGTGGGTACAGGATAGTTAATTGTCAACAATTAACATGATAACAATAACAATGAAGGAATTTGTGGTATCTGCCCTGGTGCCCAGGACATTGGTTGTGCCCTGAAGGGTTCAGAAAAAGGAAAGTTACAAGTTACCCTGACATTTCAATGATATGTTGTTGTAGATGCAAAAAGACAATAAGCTCAGTTAAGGTATAGATTGACCTTGTCAGTGAAGATATTGGCCTAGATGTAACTACCCACCATAACTGCTTTTAGTTAAAGTTTAATTTCAGACCATCCTTTGTGGTTACTTTAGGTCTTAGAGTTTGCAAGACCACCATGCAGGGCTTCCTGAGCTTGTCAGGTTAGTATGTGGCCCCTCTCATCCACAGTTCTATCCAGTTAGGTAACCACTAGCCATACGGGCTGTTTAGTGCTTGAAATGTGGCTGGTCTGACTGAGTGACTTACATTCTAATTTTAAGTAACTTAATTTAAATTTCTGTTGCAAGTGGCTGCCGATTAGGCAGAGAAGCTCTATAGTCTCCCAACAGAGCCTTGTTATCTTATTTGAAAGACTCCTCTTTGTTAAACACTGGTTAATCCTCAGCATGTTGCATGTCCGTGTCCTCTGGGGCAGGGGACTTAAGATTTAATGTTTTACAGAAATGGTTTCCCTGGGCTTCTCAGGCATTGTTACCACAGTGTCCTTAGCCGAGGGAGGATAAGCATTTATTTACAATCATAGGTTGGGGACACATGACTTTAAAGTGGCCTTCTGTACACACAAAATTGAAAAGCCACACACAATTTTATTTTACTCTTTTCATGTTTATTTTAAGACTAGAGGTCCGGTGCACAAAATTCATGCACTTGAGGGGAGGGTCCCTCAGCTCAGCCTGCACCCTCTCACAGTCCAGGAGCCCTCGGGGGGTGTCCCACTGACCGGGGGCGGGGAGGGAGGAGTGGGCCTAAGCCAGCAGTTGGACATCCTTAGCACTGCCGCAGAGGCAGGAGAGGCTCCCACCACCACCGCTGGGCTTGCCAGCCATGAGCCCGGTTTCTGGCTGAGTGGCACTCCTCCTGTGGGAACGCACTGACCGCCAGGGGGCAGCTCTTGCGTTGAGCATCTGCCCCCTGGTGGTCAGTGAGCATCATAGAGACCAGTTGTTCAGCCGTTCGATTTGCATGTTAGTCTTTTATTATATAGGATGACAATAGTATTTCAAATAATGGACAAATTACAGAGTAGTTTATGTTCCCACCACATTTTCCACCTTCCCTCAACCTCCACCCTCACCCCCAAGATAAAGAAAATACTTTTGGTGTCATTTCAGGGTGATGCCCGCTGTTTCTCCCTCACCCCTTTTTTGGTGGGCGAGATTGGGCTGGAGAAGCGTGGACATAAGAGGTGAACGACAGTAGGCGAGATGCCCAGAGAGCAGAGGACATGTGGGCTGCTTCAGGGGTAGACAGCAGAAGGGGCATAATACTGTGGTCAGTAGTTTTTGTTTTCCTTTACTATCGAAGATGACAGTTTGGTTGTCTGAAATGTACTGTAGGCTGCAGCATATCGTCTTCTTCCCCCCGCCCGCCCGCAGAGTGGAGGTAATGCTGGATTGGAGCAGGACTCCTGTGTGCAGAGTCTTGCTGGGTATAGTTATGTTTGGGAGTCATGATTGACCTGCGGTGAATGCAGGGCTGGCATGGAATTTCTGTCTTATTTTAATGGAATTCTGCACTGGGTCTCTTGTTCTTCATTGTTACAAGCGAGCCTATAGATAGTTAGTTTAGCCTCTGATTCTTTTCCTCAAAATATGGGGAAAGGACTTTTAATAGCTTTCCTGAATATAACACATTTGGATCCAGTGCAGTGCCTGGAGTGTTGCAAAAGGGGAAACAAATAGCTGATTTTCATTCCATACAATTGCTTTTTATATGCCCTCCCGTAATTTGAACATTGATTTTATTTCACATATAAACGCATATATTTATAACTTTTTACATTTAATAGCATCACTCTACCTCAGATGTTAATAATGAAGAATTGCCTGAGGAAAAAGTAGAATTATGAATATAATAGTAATCCAAATAATTTTGAGATGTTTGTTTCCATTTCTCCTCCAACACTTCCCTCCCCTACCACCACCCCCACACCTTCTCCCTTCTTCTATTGGTGGGACTGTTTATCTTTTATAATCTTTGAAAATGAAAACAACTTAGAATCTCCTGCAGAGGTTCAGTGCAGATGCATAGGTTGAATCATAGCCAAGTCAACTCATTCAAGGCAGGTGTCCTATAGGATTAAATCACAATTCTTTTTCTCTCTTTATGCAATGGCTAATACATCTTATGAGCAAATAACACATAGAAAGACAGCAGAATTTTATTTTTACAATTAACCTTGGCTTCTGTTTTTTTGTTTTGTTTTGTTTTGTTTTTTATTTGCTATTACTTATTCCAGACTGTCAGTGTTCAAAAATATTTCCATGCTGCTCCCTCTTCCCCACAGACAGGTGAAGGACTTCCTTCCACAAACTTCTCACTCTATTGCTTTTTTTCCTTAAAGGAACATTTTACTGTTATTGAGTGGAGGAGGAACAAGAACAAATAACATGAACAGGGAAAACAGATTCTTCATAAATCCTTGGAATTTAAAATCTTACTGAATTCAAATATTTGAATACTTAAATAGATTTTTTCTTTTTAAAGAATGGTTCCAGTTTGGAATGTAACTCCTGGGTCACTGCCATAATTCTAAATGTTGGATAGCAACTGAGAAAGGCCAGTGTCAGTTCAGATATCCTGGAGAACATTTAAAAAAAGACAGAGACACTCCTCTCACCCATCTTCCCTTCCCTAAGCTGCCCCGAGTTCCTTGGCAAGCAAAATCAGTGCCACTGGTTATCATGACCAGAATATTGGGCCACCTTTTTGACAATGGGGCATATTTTAATGTGTTATATGTATTTTAAGTGGTCACGGAAGTGCATAATTTTTCTGGCTCTTTTCATAACATTAGTCATACTAAGTTTTTATTACTGTTGAGCTTTTGGTTGGGAACAACTCTAGATGATGGCATTATTATTATGGTGTAGTGCGACCCGCTCCACAATATTCCTTGAGACCCTGTCTGTAGGGAGTAGAGGGTTGGGTGGCCTGTTAGGCTCTTTCTCACGGGGCTCATGTATTGTCTGTGGGGCCGAGTTTGCTCAGTAGTCATTCCTCTGTGCCGTGTCCTCTACCAGGTACTCGGGAAATGATAAAGCACAGGGCCCAGGTTTTTTATTTTGATAAGCAAATGGTTATTCTGCTCTCTACTTTTGTGTTTTTTTGTTGTTAATCCTCAGCTGGGGATATTTTTTTCCACTGATTTTTTTTTTTTTTTCTTTTTAGAGAGGAAAAAAGAAATCAATGGAAAGGGAGGGAGGGAGAGGAGGAAAGAGAGAGAGAGAAACATTGATATGAAAAAGACACATAGATCAGTTGCCTCCGCATGAGCCCCCGCCTGGGCTCAGGATCCAACCAGCAAGCCAGGTACGTGCCCTTGACTGGGAATCAAACCCACTACCCTTCGGTGTGTGGGCAGACCATCTAACCTCTTAGGCACACCAGCCAGGGTCTGGTGTTTATTTTTGACCATGAAATGTTTGTGAGCTCTGCAAACTGGAAGATAACAAAATATAAACATCTAGTCCTTTCTGGAGACTCTTTGAATGCATTGTTTGTGGTTAAAATTTGATCATATTATAGCACATTAATAATTTTAATTAAATTACAAGTGTCTGAGTTGAAAGGAGCCATTTTCAATGGAAATTTTAATTTTAAATTTAATGATCAAAACTATAGTGTTCCTTATGTCTCAAGACTTAGGTGTGAAACTTGGGATTCAACCAATAGGATACACTGAATTACTCAGTCTACCTTCAGGGAAGGGAAACTGGAGATAAGATGTTTGTGAAAGTCTGAAATTACATTCTTGTGATTATCTGTTGCAGCCCAGGTGCCCTGAGCTTAGAGGCCTGCTGGTCCCTCTCACTTGACTCATTGGTAACTGACACTCTCCGGAGCAGGTCCTCTGGGAGGCAGCAGTAGCAAGTGTTTCTAAGAACCCTTTGCAGTGGTTCTCAACCTTTCTAATGCCGCGACCCTTTAATACAGTTCCTCATGTTGTGGTGACCCCCAACCATAAAATTATTTTCGTTGCTACTTCATAACTAATTTTGCTACTGTTAATGAATCGTAATGTAATTCTGACTACTGGGGCCTTTAGAACTCCTCCACAGGTTGAGAACCACAAGCTGGGTCGCCTAAGACCATCGGAAAACACAGATATTTACATTACGATTCATTAACAGTAGCAAAATTAGTTATGAAGTAGCAACGAAAATAATTTTATGGTTGGGGGTCACCACAACATGAGGAACTGTATTAAAGGGTCGCGGCATTAGAAAGGTTGAGAACCACTGCTTTAAGGGCACATGGTGGAAACCGCACCAGGGCTAAATTATATGGAAAATTCACAATAAAATTTGAGTATGTTGTATGTATTGTTAGAACAGCAGACGATCAGTAGAGTGTTTTTCTTTAAATTGATTGGAATTAATGTGTTAACACAACTTGGGTGAGTTGATTTCATATATATATAAATTTAGGAGGGAGTTGCACAAATATTTGCTGTGTTATAAATTTTCTATAGCTTGTTTTGTTTGGATGTGTAGCATGGTGGCTGTTACAGAGTGACACCTAGTGTTTGATGTACTTGTGACACTGGACTGGTTGGAAGGGAATAGTCTGGCTTGAAGCCTGCAGGGCATCAGCTGCTCCTTCGGACTTTCACTGAGTGAATTTGGAGGAGAGGCCAGTCCAGAGATGAGTGCAGGACTGCAATACTTCCTAATTGCGCTGAAGTGAGCATTTAAATCCTCTTAAGTTTCTAGGGTGGTGGGAACCATGTGGGGCACCTCACAGGGGCTTTGTGATTTCTAGTCATCATTTAACCTAAAAGTGATTGTGTGTGTGTGTGTGTGTGTGTGTGTGTGTGTGTGTGAGAGAGAGAGAGAGAGAGAGAGAGAGAGAGAGAGAGAGAGAGAGAGAGAGAAGGCACAGAAAAGGCAGCCAAATTGTACTGGTACCAGAATTGAAGAGATCTGAAAAATGTGGTTTTTAGCCAGAAAATAGAAGCTTGCATGAAATGAAGAAGAGAATGGCAGATTTAGTTGTGACAAATCTCCCATCTAAGATCCTTCTGTAAAAAGGCTCCTCCTGAATCTGTTTCAGTGAGTGCTTTATTCAGGGCAAAACAACATATTGTGGATAGAATTACACGCTGTCAGTTTGAAGATTTGTGAAGGTCTGTGGATGTTCTCTCATTAAAAGTAAAACAAGAGTCTAGTGTAATTTGATTTTCTTTAAAAAGAGATTAGACCTTTGCACGATCTTAATTTAAGCAAAGTGTAAAAATAACCTTACAGTCTCTCAAATGCATATGCTTCCAAGTTTTTGAATATTGCATTTTTAAGAAATGAATTTATAGGGATGGCATTGGTTCACAAAATCATACAGGTTCAAGTGTACAGCTCAACATTGCATTTTTAGTATCTAATAAAAATGGTTTCCTACTTGTATCTATTTATTTTGATCACTATTGATAGTGTTTTTCTCTATTCCAAGGTTCTGTACAGCTTATGCAGGTGCTCTTAGATACCTTCTTCTGCATATTACCTCAGTCTTTGTTCAGAGCCTCAGTTTCCCCCCTACTGGAGTAACTACTAATTAGTGTTTTGGTCTGTGATCTTCTGCCCCTTCTTTCTCCCTTACCTACCCGAATGCTCTCTGTGCAATGTAATTCTGACTACTGGGGCCTTTAGAACTCCTCAGCAAGGCTTTCAAGGCCCTTCCTGACCTGGCCTTTCCCTCCCAATCCATCCCTTATCTCCTATCTTACTTCTGTCCTCTCTGGCAACCTTTTGAAAGGTCCCCAGACAAAGCAGCAGATCTTCCCCCCACCCCCTCCACTCCCCTCCATCCCCACCGCCATACTCCTTCGTCTGCCTAAAATGCCCTTATTGTATATCCTTTAGGATCCAATTCAAGGGTGGTCTCCCTTTTTTCTTTTAATACAAATTTAAATTACTCAGAATTAAAATAGTATGATATAGAAAAGTTAATGAAATTTCACTTTTGTATAATTTTAAAATTATTTATTTTTTTAATTCTTAAGAATTTTTCCATTGCAGTTTTCAATCATTATTTTGTATTAGTTTCAAGTGTTGTTTTTTAACTTTTTTTAATTTTAAAAATTAAAAAAATTTAAATTACATTTTTCATTCAGTATTTTTTATTAGCTTCAGGTGTTTTTATTTATTTTTTAATTTCTTTATTGATTAAGGTGTTACATATGTATCCTTATTCCCCCATTACCTCCCCCATCCCCCCCATTCATGCCCTCACACCCCTGTTGTCTGTGTCCATTGGTTAGGCCCATATGCATGCATACAAGCCCTTTAGTTAATCTCTCCCCCTTACCCCCACCCTCCCCTACCTTCCCTCCGAGGTTTGATGGTCTGATCGATGTTTCTGTCTCTGGTACTGTTTTTGTTCATCAGTTTATGTTGTTCATTATATTCCACAAATGAGTGAGATCATGTGATACTTATCTTTCTCTGACTGGCTTATTTCACTTAGCATAATGCTCTCCAGGTCCATCCATGTTGTTGCAAATGGTAGGAATTCCTTCTTTTTTAGTGCAGCATAGTATTCCATTGTGTAGATGTCCCACAGTTTTTTAATCCATTCATCTGCTGATGGGCACTTAGGCTGTTTCCAAATCTTAGCTATGGTAAATTGTGCTGCTATGAACATAAGGGTGCATATATCCTTTCTGATTGATGTTTCTAGCTTCCTGGGATATATTCCTAGAAGTGGTATTACTGGGTCAAATGGGAGTTCCATTTTTAGTTTTTTGAGGAAACTCCATACTGTTCTCCACAGTGGCTGCACCATTCTGCATTCCCACCATCAGTGCACCAGGGTCCCCTTTTCTCCGCATCCTCGCCAACATTTGTCATTTATTGATTTGTTGATGATAGCCATTCTGACAGGTGTGAGATGGTACCGCATTGTCATTTTGATTTGCATCTCTTGGATAATTAGTGACTTTGAGCATGTTTTCATATGTCTCTTGGCCTTCCTTCTGTCTTCTTTCGAAAAGTTTCTACTTACGTCCGTTGCCCATTTCTTGATCGGATTGTTTATCTTCCTTTTGTTGAGTTGTATGAGTTCCCTATAAATGTTGGAGATTAAACTCTTATCAGTGATAACGTTGGCAAATATGTTCTCCCATGTAGTGGTCTTTCTTGTTGTTTTGTTGATGGTTTCTTTTGCTGTGCAAAAGCTTTTTATTTTGATGTAGTCCCATTTGTTTATTTTCTCTTTATTTTCCATTGCCCTAGGAGCAGTATCAGTGAAGAAGTTCCTTTGGCATATGTCTGAGATTTTGCTGCCTGTGGATTCCTCTAGTATTTTTATGGTTTCCCGTCTTATGTTTCAGTCCTTTATCCATTTTGAGTTTATTTTTGTGAATGGTGTAAGTTGGTGGTCTAGTTTCATTTTTTTGCATGTATCTGTCCAATTTTCCCAACACCATTTAGTGAAGAGACTGTCTTGACTCCATTTTATGTTCATGCCTCCTTTGTCGAATATTAATTGGGCATAGTGGTTTGGGTCGATTTCTGGGTTCTCTATTCTATTCCATTGATTTATATGTCTGTTCTTGTGCCAGCACCAGGCTGTTTTGAGAACACTGGCTTTGTAATACAGCTTGATATCTGGTATTGAGATCCCACCTACTTTGTTCTTCTTTCTCAGGATTGCTGCAGCTATTCGGAGTCTTTTTTTATTCCAGATGAATTTTTGGAGAGTTTGTTCTAGGTCTGTGAAATATGCCATTGGTATTTTAATGGGGATTGCATTGAATCTACAGATTGCTTTGGGTAGTATGGACATTTTGATGATGTTGATTCTACCAATCCATGAACACGGTATGTTCTTCCATCTGTTTATATCTTTCTCTATCTCTTTTTTCAGTGTCCTGTAGTTTTTTGCATGTAGGTCTTTTACCTCTTTAGTTAAGTTTATTCCTAGGTATCTTAATTTTTTTGGTACAATGATAAATGGGATTGCTTTTTTAGTCTCTCTTTCTGTAAGTTCACTATTGGTGTATAGAAATGCCATAGATTTCTTGGCGTTAATTTTGTATCCTGCTTCCTTGCCGAATTCATTTATTAAGTCTAATAATTTCTTTAAAAATATTTTTATTGATTTTAGAGAGGAAGGGTGAGGGAGAGAAAAGTAGAAACATCAATGATGAAAGAGAATAATTGATCGGCTGCCTCCTGAATCTCTCACACTGGGGATTGAGCCTGCAACTTGGGCATGTGCTGTGACGGGAATCAAACTGGTTCATAGGTCCATGCTCAACCACTGAGCCATGCTGGCCAGGCAGGGTGTTTTTATTTTTTAAAAAATTTTAATTTGAACAATTTTAAACTGTTAACAAAATTCAACTGAGTAAATTAAACAGATTTTATTGGCTTATTTTATAAACATTTTTTGGCATTCAGTATTAATTTATAATAGTTTTAATATTACTTTATATTAGTATAGCACAGTGGTTAGATAATTATATAATTTACAAAGTGATTCCCCCGATAATTCTAGTACCCACCTGGCACCATACGTAATTACAATATTATTGACTATATTTCCTATGCTCTACTTTATATCCTGTGACTATTTTGTAACTGCCAATTTGTGCTTCTTATTTCCTTCACTTTTTTACCCAGCCCCGTTTACCTCAGGCAATCCTTAGTTTTTTCTCTGTTTTTTGTTTTGTTTGTTTATTTTGTTCTTTAGATTCCACATCTGAGTTAAATCATATGATATTTGTCTTTCTGTCTGACTTCTTTCACCATAATACTTTATAGTTACATTGCAAATGGTAAAATTTCATTCGTTTTTATGGCCAACTAATATTTTATTGTATATACATATGTACCAGAGCTTTCTTATCCACTTGTATATTGATGGGCACTTAGATTGCCTATCTTGGCTATTGTAAACGCTGTAGTGAACATAGGGGTACATATATTTTTTTGAATTAGTGTTTTGGTTTTCTTTGGATATATACCTAGAAGTGGAATTGCTGGGTCATGAGGCAATTTCATTTTTAATTTGTTGAGGAAGCTCCATACTATTTTCCATAGTGGCTGCACCAATTTGCCATCTTCACCAACAGTGTATGAGGGTTCTATTTTCTCCACATCCTTACCAACACTTATTAATGATAGCCATTCTGACAGGTATGAAGTATTATCTCATTATGGTTTATTTAAAATAATTTTTATTTTTCAGTTACAGTTGATGTAAAATATTATATTAGTTTCATGTGTACAACCCCGTGATTAGACATTTATATTACTTACAAAGTGATTACTCTAATAAATCTAATACTCATTTGACACCATACATACTTATAATATTACTAGAGGCCCAGTGCACAAATTTGTGCATGGGTGGGGTCCAGCCGGCCCAACCCCAATTGGGGCAGATCGGGGCTGGGCCTGTCAGGAGGTGGAGATGGAGGGAGATTGGCAGGCCTGTCCGAATCCTGGCCCGGTCAGGGCCGGGCCAGGCCAGCTGGGGGGCCATGGTCGATTGGCCGGCAGGCCCCACCCCTGATTGGGGTTGAGGGGCCAATTGGGGTGGGGCTGGCCATGGGGAGGGGCTGTGAGTGCTGGGCCAGTCGACCCCACCCCCAAATGGGGTGGGCGGTGCCAATCGGGGCCAGTGGCCTGGGGGAGGGGCCATGGGTGGTTGGCCGGCCCTGCCCCTGATGGGGTGGGGGGAGGGCGATCAGGGGCGGGGCTGGCCAGGGGGAGGGGCTGTGGGCATATTGTGGTGGGGCAGGCTGATTGGGGGCAGGGCTGGCTGGGGGAAAGGGAGGGGGTGTTTGGCTGGCAGCCTGCTCTTGATCAGGGTGGGAGAGTCCGATCAGGGGCAGGCCGGCAGGGGGGAGGGGCCGTGAGGTTGGCTGGCCAGCCCCATCCCATGATTTGGCTGGTTCGCTGGCCACAGTGGGCGTCATAGCAACCTGTCATTACAGTCGTTATGGCCGTTACGGTTGCTGGCTTTTTATATATATAGATTGACTGTATTCCCTATACTAAACTTTACATCCCCATGAGTATTTTGTAGCTATGAATTTATACTTCTTCATCCTTTCACCTTTTTTACCCATTCCAACCCCCCTTATATGTGGCAAACATCAAAATATTCTCTGTATCTATGAGTCTGTTTCTGATCTCCTTGTTCGTTTGTTTGTTTATTTATTAGTTCCTTATTTTAGTTCTATTTCTCTTAAAATTTAAGATTCCAAACAAGTGTTGACATTCAGAGCTCAATGAAAATACCTTGTCCATATCAGGAAGTCAAGTCATTTTTATTAAGAGATGAGTGGCCAGGCCCAAGACAATTGAAGAATAAGTTGCTCTTTCCATAGGTCTACCTGGAAGTGTCCATGCTGCTGGGCTCCTACTCACTTGGGTCCTTGTAAAGCCAGGCTATTCTTTTAGCTCAGGCATGCACAGGATGTTTCTTTTAAACGTAACTACTCAGTTCTCATCATAGTTTTCTGAGCATTTATAACTCAAAAGGTTACTGGAATTCTGTTCTCTTCCTGGTCAACATTTTCTTTACCTAGCATCCTTGTATCATGCAGCTAGTTTCAGGAAAGTTTCTCCTCTTTTCCTCTACTTTGGGATATGTTTTGTTGGTCATTGCTTTAGTATACCTTATATAAACTAATATATAATATTTTTCTCATTATTCATTGTCTTGCCTTTCTAAGTGGAATTGAAATCAAGTGTGAATCTACTGGGGTATATTGCAATCATTTTGAAATTATTTGGAAAAAAAATGTTTCCCACAAAAATTTAATTACAGCCAACAATTTTCTTTTTTCTTTTTAATCCTCGCCTGAGGATATGCTTTTCATTGATTTTAGAGAGAGAGAAAAAAATTGATGTGAGAGAGAAACATCTATCAGTTGCCTGACCAGGGATCAAACCCACAACCCTGGAATGTGCTCTTAACAGGAATTGAGCTCACGACCCTTCAGTGCATGGGACAATGATAGCAATTTTAAAGTACACCATAGCGTCTTGTACAAACTCAGGCTTATATTTCACATTATTCCTGGTCATGCAGTAGGTTCTGAAGAAGAAAGAACTATAGATAATCAGTTAAAAGAATGACAGATTCCCTGTTGTGCTGATCAGTTAGAAATACCTAATTTTGATTTCAAGAGTGCTATAATGGATTACCATATAGATGTAGCTGAGCACTGAGCATTAAACAGAGCCATGTGTTTTTCTGAAAAGTAATATTTATTCACACTGTGTGGCTTTCCTGAAAATTTTTTTATTTTACTCTCCAGTGAAACTGTAAGGTGTCAATAGTTTATATGGCATTCACAAGTAGTGTAGCTTAGAATATCGGCTGCAATAGAAATGCCATATTGTATATGCCTCAGTGAAGTAGGCTTCATCTGGGACTATCTGAGGGACAGACTTAGCATTTAGACACAGATGGTTGTGTGGGTCTTTATTTTTATTGACCTCATAGACTTAGTATATAAAAATGGCCCTTGCAATATTTGGGTGCAAAAAGAAATTTCAGTGTGGATAGTGTTTTGGCCTTTGAGTTCTATAAGATTCTGTCCCTTTAGAAATACTTTTAGTAGCTCTGGCATTGGGCATAGTGTTTCATACCTGAACATTATTGAGTTTATTTTTAAGTGTCTTTAAAATTCATCCACTTTGTAAGCCTGAAAACTTTTATTCAGACGTGATGATGGTGATAGGCCTGACAGAACAAGTTAGAGATTACTTGTGTCTAATTGAAAGTACCCACGCATCTAGATACATCAACTTTATTTTTCTGTATATTAAAAAGACATTTTTTCTTTGTTGCATACTAAGAAAAGAAACCTAAATCATGAAAACAAATAAGTATCTGAAATCTGAAAAGCATGACTCAGTGCCAAATTGGTTTCCTGACTAAAGAACAGTGGGCCATGCCAGGCATTCGTCTAGTCCAAGATAAGATCTATCCGGACCTCTACAGTAATTTTCTCAGTGTTTTCTATAAGACATTTTAAAATTAACTGGCAGGATGGGATCAGAAGATGATCCTGGAATGTAGCTGATGTGCCAAGTCTCCTTGGAGGAAAATGCATGAGAAAATAAGACATTGGGTCTCTGTGTATCGTTTGCTCAAGAAGGAGGCAGAAAAAGTACAGGAAGGACTCAGTGCACCCAGGCTTCCATCAATATGAGGCAACAGCCAACGGATGAGAAGCATTGTCAGTATAGATTGTGACCCTGAAATAGGGTACCCTTCTCTTAGTTCCACAGTCTCTTCATATGATGAGAATATTCTAATTAATCATTCACATATTATTGTGGCAGACATAGAGATGTGCTCCTCACATCCCCCTTTAAAGAAAGAATTCGATGTCAAGCTGTAAGGAGTGGATTAGTGGCAGCCTCTGCCTGTTTATGCCTTTAGCTTTCTAGCCGTGGTCAGTCACCCTCTTATCATGGTCACCACTAGGGGGAATTAAACTTGGGACAGTAATCTCAGGAAGCCTGCATGGGGCAAGTAAAAGAAGCTGTTCCCATAGGGGTACAGGATAAAGTACAGTATATATGTTATTACAAATCATTTTCTTTTCTTTTCTGAAACATACATAGTAATCACTATGGGCCCGTCATGAAAAAATTTAATTTCATTTGTAATTTATTTTATTTTTATGTCTTATGATTTTGTTGTTATTTTTTTTTTTTATAGAAAATACTACAGTTTCTACCTGAACGCATTTTCTTTCGGTGGCATTACCAGAGTATAGGTAAGAACAATTAAATATTTTTTAAAGTAATATAGATTTCTTCTTATTGAATTTTCAGTATTTTTTGTTTAAATAATTAACACCATCAAGATAGGTTATAGCAAGGAAAATCAGCAAGGGTATGCTAGTTAAAACCAAGACAAGACCAACCTAGACTTTGAAGGAAAATATAATATTTTTCTACGCTAAAGTGTGGTTGGTAGAAGAGCAGCAGCATACTCAACAGAGAACTTGTTAAAAAACGCAGAATTTCAGGCCCAGCCAGACCTGCTGAATTGTAGTCTGTGTTTTTAAACCAGAACCCCAGGGATTCCTGTGCAAAAAAGTTTGGAAACATTGATCTAGAGAATTTTAAAGTAATTTTACATTTTTACGTACAAAAATATCTTGTTCTTCAAGCTTTAATCATTGACTCAAAATTCTTCTGTTTGAATGCTGTAGAATGTGGCAGCAAGAGGGAACTTGAAATAGAGCAAGTTGCCATGACTGCCCTTTCTGTCCAGCTCTTGACATCGGACATTACTTCTCAATGTAGTATTCACAGCACAACTGGAGTAATTTGTGATACTGATTGTGAACTTGACCTCCTATTTAAAGGGTTGGTTTAGTCCTTTAGCCTTAGAAGACTGACATTTCATACAACTTTCCTTTTATTAGATGACTAGAGGCCTGGTGCACGAAATTTGTGCACTCGGGGTTGGGGGGGTCCCTCAGCCTGGCCTGCACCCTCTCGCAGTCCAGGAGCCCTCGGGGGATGTCTTACTGCTGTAGAGGTGGGAGAGGCTCCCGCCACCGCTGCTGCTCTCGCCAGCCGTGAGCTCGGCTTCTGGCTGAGCGACGCTCCCCCTGTGGCAGCGCACTGACCACCATGGGGCATCTCCTGTGTTGAGCATCTGCCCTCTGGTGGTCAGTGCGCATCATAACGACTGGTTGTTCAGCCATTTGGTTGATTTGCATATTAGCTTTTTATTAAATAGGATTATATAGGATTGTATTTGAGGAGAGCATAGCCCAGGGGTGGGCAAACTTTTTGTCTCAAGGGCCACAATGGGTTCTTAAACTGGACCGGAGGGCCAGAACAAAAGCATGGATGGAGTGTCTGTGTGAACTAATATAAATTCAAAGTAAAGGAGCAGAGGGGAGAGCAAGAGAACCCTCCGCTCTTTCGAGTCCACGGGCCGGATAGAACAGCCGAATGGGCCGGATCCGGCCCGCGGGCCGTAGTTTGCCCACGGCTGGCATAGCCTCATTATGGAATCTTAACTATTTGATCATTCATACAATCAAATATTTACTGAAGGAGATATATTTGTGTGCAAAATTCTGGGGCAGAAACAAAGAATATCTCACCATCCTTGTATAAACCAATTGCCTAGCTGGGGTTAGATGAGAAAAAATAATTACAGTATAACTGTCACTTTGAAAGAAGTATAATGGTAGCAAAGAAGAAAAGTTGAATAATTCTATTCAGAGGAATTGAGTAACACAAGAGAGGTAATTTTCATCTGAGCCTTGAAAGGCGACTATGGAAAGGGCTTTCTAGGTGGAAAAATCAATATATAAAGACATGGAACCTGAAAGAACATGGCACATTTAGTGGATATTCTAAAATTCAGAATGTTAATTTTAATTTAGTATTATTTATGTGAAAAATGTGACTGACCCTTATATAAACAATTTAAAGTTATCTATAATAATAAAAGTGTAATATGCTAATTAGACCAGATAGCCAAACGACCTTTCCGGACGACTTTCCGGACGAAGCTGGCTACAAGGGCTGAGGCAAGCCGCTGCGGCT
Source organism: Plecotus auritus (assembly GCF_963455305.1). Classification (NCBI taxonomy): domain Eukaryota; kingdom Metazoa; phylum Chordata; class Mammalia; order Chiroptera; family Vespertilionidae; genus Plecotus; species Plecotus auritus. The sequence continues at coordinate 83,019,108 of NC_137782.1, read as the reverse complement.
GCGAGGGCTGAGCCCCTTGAACGAATTTCATGCATTGGGCCTCTAGTATGTTATAAATGTAAAGAAAGTAAAGTATATATGGTACATATATCTACTGAACTGAGTGACTAATTTATTAAGGATAAGTGCCATGGTCTTTAAATCTTTCAAACGCACAGAGGTTTTTCTTTAAATTTTAGAGGGTTATTGATAGTATTTCTGCTAATCGATGCTTTGACTTTGTATATTTAAATTAAAGTAAAATTTAAAAAATCAAATGGTAAGTATAATCTAAAGATTCATCATGGGGATTTGTTATTTTCCATGATATAGCAGGAATTGGTGACAATGAGAAATAACTACATGCAGTATTTTTGTTTAGTCTGTGTTAGCTATAATCTTTCAATTTTGTTTGTCATTTATATGAAAACAATACTCATTTTCTTCAGATATACTTTAAAATGTCTGAAGACTGGTAGGCTCCTCTCAGCATGAATAAATTTATTAGAACTATGAGTGGAAATTAAATTGCGAAATATGTTGTGAAACTTTGTGCATGTACTAGACAGTATGTGGTAGTACTTTACTTCTGCCTAGTACCACGTGGTTACTGTTAAAACTGCTGGTACAAGTAGCTTTGATAGCATCTTACCAGGAACACTGACTCCTGGATTGGGATTACAAAGTACTAGGTCTCCTGAGCCATCATAAGAGTAGGTGTTGTTTATCTAGCTTACGTAGTATGTAGAATAAGCTGGCCCTGTAACGTACTCAGAATGAGCCATGTTTCAGAACATGGCTGAAGTTTAACCATTTGCATGTAAAGGAATTCTTATAATTGATGATTATATACTTAGTACTTGAATCAAACAGGCTCTTTTCAGATAAGTATATTTTTCCATGACTTATCAAACTGGGTAGGAATTGGTGTTAGGTCCACATCCCTTTTATAATGATCTTCAAGCTAGATGTGCTTTGGAATGAGAATATTTCAGATTTAGAATGGCACTATGGTGTATTGATGTACAGTGAATATTAACACAGTGTTAATGTCTGTATATAACACTCATAGGGATCTGGGCAGCACCCTGTAACCAAGAGAGTTATTTCTTATGTAGCCTACATATGAGTATTCATCATCAGTGGGCTAATTCAGAAGAACCTCAGGTTAGTCAGGTATTGACATCACATTAGTTCAGAGCAGGTCAGTTCCTGTCCACTAGAAATTTACACAAAAACCTTCAGATTTCTTAGCTTTTCAGATTTTGCAATTGCTTATTAGGGATTATGGATTTGTAATTCTACACTTTTTTTACGTACCTCACCGTACCTCTTGCATTCTTCCCAGTTTATTTGGACTTGTTAAAACCATTACTATTTGTCACTCAAGGTATTGACCAAGTTAGTTGTAGAAATTAAGAAACTATAATGAAACTCCAGATTTCAAAGGAAAGGGATGTGCCTTAAATTTTGTCTTAGCTTTGGCATCTTGACTTTTGCACAATCTCTGAGGCTAGTGCAGGAAGCTTTTCAATAGTCAATAGCTGACATTTTAGGTTTCTGCTATCCTTACTTATTTTAGCTTTTTACATTCTAAATCTAGTATTCTGTATGTAATAGGAAGAACAGTGCTATATAAACATTTTTTAAAATTAAAAAAATATATTATTTTTCAAGTACAGTTGACATTCAATATTATTTTATTTAGTTTCAGGTGTACAGCATTGTGGATAGACAGTCATGTTTTAGAAAGTGATCCATCCAATCTTTCAAGCACCCACCTGGCATAATATTATCAACTGTATTTCCTATGCTCTATTTTACCTAAATCATAAAGATCTTCTCCTGTGTCTTTTAGAAGTTTTATACTTACATGTTTCACATTTATGTCCTTGATTCATTTTGAGTTAATTTTTGTTAATTTCAAATTCCTCCAGTAGACTGCTGCTCTCTTGCATTTATCATAGACATTTATAGTGCCAGAAGGTTCTATGTTTCTGCTCCACTGGCAGCTTTCAGCAGACCTTGCAGGCCAGCCCCCGAGGGCATTTCTCTATGTTTTTGCCCCTTTGCTGGGGGGAGTGGGGGAATGCTGCATTTCTTATTAATTGTTTGAGGCATGATATATAGAGGGAGTTCTTAAAAAATTAAAATTAAGAAAGGATTTTATAATGTTAAATTTAGATTCAAACTATCTTTGTGAACTTACGGCCTTGAAAAAGATCTTTAAATGATTGTCAGTTCTTCCTGAGTAGAAATTATCAAGAATGGCAATTCTTGGAATTGGAAATGAGATAAACAAGAAAGTAGATTTAGAAAATATTGATGAATTTGCTTCTGTTAAAGCCAAGAAAGCAAAATTATAGTACATTCTGTTTTATGAATAAAATATTTAAGTAATGTGATTTTAAAATACTTTTTAATATTGATTGTTTTGATTTTTCAGTATTTTTTCAACATTTTAAAATTTTGGGGAAATTTGGCCATTAAAAATACATTAAAAATATATAGTGGTATATATTTTTCCTTTTACCCCAGGCTCCATTGACTCACTCAACATTGATACTTATGTAAAATTTTAATATTGTCCATCATGGATTTTTTTGTATTAATTTTAAAAACTATATCATTAAGATATTTGTTTTGACTACTGAGTTTTTGTTGCCTCCTTAATTTTTTTGCAGAATCTTCACTCTTCTCATCCTAGTCCCAGCTTTGATATTCTTACTGCCTCTTCAAAAGTAGTAAGACTTACATTTAAGATAATTTATAAATACAATAAAAGCTAGCCAATAGAAGTTAGAAATTCAGAGAATCAGTTCAACTAATTAGATTTTACTTATTCATTAATTCTTTTTTTCACATGAATCAATGTAGTGGCAACCAGTAGGGTTGAAGAGATGGGGGTGGGTGTAATCATAGTTTGAATAAGTTTAAAAATCAAAAAGGTAAGATATATACAGATAAACTTTTTGAAATTAAAATGAAAAGGATTTCATAATGGTAAAGTCAGAGTAGAAAGATCTTTGTGAATTTATGGTGTTAAGAAATACTTAAAGTGGCCAGGCAAGGCTCTCTGGTACTTATCACCAGTTGTCATGTTGAAACCTTCTGCTCTTATATCCCCACTGCACAAATTTGTTCTTATTTGAAAAGAGTTCCTTAATGTGCGTGGGCATCTGTGTTTCCTTAATATCAATCATTTTGACTCTTAAAAGAATTTTGAAAAGGTTCATATTCAAAGTACTTTCATCTTAAAAACATCTCTCCTTCCATGACATTGTTTTGTTTTTGTAGGTCAGCCTTCTTCCTTTTATTTTTTATCTTTTATTATAAAAACATTTTTTCTTTCTAAAACTGATCTTTTAAAAATAGATTTTAAATTTATATACTTTATCTCTAATCTGTTGTTTTAAACTTTCAGGCTCAACTTTAAAGAAGCTTCTACACACTGGAAATTCTGTTAAGGTATTTATTTTAGATGAATGTGTAATGGCATTTTTTACTAGTTTTAAGTTATTCCATAAAGTAACAAAATTAGGCCATTTGAAAAGAACTTTAAAAACCACTTGACTTAGTTTTTAGTTTTATTTTATTTATTTTTAATATTTTTTTGGTAATCCTCACTCAAGGATATTTTTCCATTGGTTTTTAGAGAGAGTGGAAGGGAAAGAGAGAGACAGAGAAAGAGAGAGAAACATCAATTGGTTGCCTCCTTCATGCACCCAACCAGGCTAAGCCTACAACTGTGGTACGTGCCCTTGACCTGAATCAAATCTGGGACCCTTCAGTCTGTGGGCTGATGCTCTATCCACTGAGCCAAACTGGCTAGGGCTTAGATTTTATTTTTAACTGAGAAATTATATTTCCAATATTGTTAGTTTTGTTCTTACATCGTAACTTACTGTGATAGACATTTTAAATATTATTAGGAGAAACAGGCTTGGGATTTGGAGTTTAGAATTCTAATTTTGATTTTGCTGTATACAGTTAGGGAACCAGTGGCAAGGTGCTAACTGCTCCAATTTTATCATCAGAAAAGGGAAGGGGCTGAACCTTTCTAAGCTTTAGAGCTAACGTGCATGATTCTGTCCACCCAATAATCTTATTAAAATTATTGTTGTCTCTGAATTATTTTTGAGCACCGTTGTATGGGAAAGAACAGCAGAGCCTTCCTCTTGAATATTTATTGATGTACAGCAGATTGATCTTGTAATTTAAGTTAAAATTGTCTTATTTTAAAATGAATATGCCTTTTATAATGACAAACCATTTGATGCTGAGATAAGATGGCACTAAAACATCATTGGCAAAAGAAGCCAGCCTGGGATGTATATTTATGGAAGGTAATTCACTTGTAGCTCATTAAGTTATGAGTGTGCCTTTAGTAAGCTACTACATTTTTTGGTTTTATACCAGTTTAAACCATCATAGCCACTTAAACTTGGTATGTTAAATATCTCTTACATGCTGAAAAAAGGAGGCGAGCTACTTCTAGCTTCACAATAGATTCCGTATTTTGTCCCTCCTATTATAACTAATAGTCTTACAGTTAAAACCTGTTAGATTGTTATCTCATGTTTCTTATTGGCCTTATTTATGTTATTTACCTTAAATACAGTTAGCATAAAAATATTGGAGACTTGTGATAGAATTTTGAACTTTCTTCTTGTTAAATTTAATATAATTTGATTAGGTATATATAGTACAATGTCATTTTTTGTCTGACTCTGAATAGCTTTATGCATTCAGTAATGTCACTACTTAATTTACCTGCTTGGGGATAGGCCAGATGTGAGGGGCCATGGGGGTTTGTGCAGATGAGTAGTTAGTTCACTAGCAGGTCTGAAAGTACACTGTGGAGTCCATTGTTAATGGGAGTAGCACTGCCACTTGTCTTTGTGAATTTGACTTCTGTGGGGTGTTAGCCAATCTTTTTTTTTCTTTTTTTGACCTTTCTCCTCCTCTTGGCTTTTCTGTAGAGCCTCCCTGTTTGGCTTGAATACTCACTCTGGCAGGATCCGTACCTTGGTGTAATTGAAAGGCAACCAGGCAGTCCCTCAGTTGCCTACATTTGGAGCTCACTAATCTTTCAGCTCTGTCTGACACTTTTTCATCTCTCTTGCTTATTTAACTTGTTTCATTGATGTTATCTTTTCAACCATTTAGGTATATAGAAATGGAAGTACTGGAGTTTATGAATTCTTGGAATAGAATGAAGGTGAAAGTAAGTGTAGAGGAGGAGGAAGGACACAGCTGCCTCTATAGATGTTTTCTACCAGTGATGCTCACCATTTAGAACATGGCAAAGGTGTTGGAGAGAATAGATAGGGACATGAGAGCTTCCCCAGCCCACTGAGCTGTTGTATCATAAATCAGCGAGCTAGATACAAGACGCCTTAATGAGCTAATTAGTTAGGAGTCATCTTTATTACTCACGGGTTCAGAACAGAGTATCTCTGTCAAATTCTGAACAAACAAAGGAGTATTCCCTTTTTATATCCTTCTAGGTCTTTGTGTAAGTTATTTTTGCAGATAACCTTGAGTACATATCATATCTATATAGACAACTTGTAACCTTGAGTACATATTATATCTAACAAACACCTGGCATGAAAATATTATCAGTATCAGCTTATCAGCCCCTTATGTTAGATGGCTAGCTTGCAAGGTTAGACAGTTAAGTTTATCTTTTCTATTATTTAAGCTAAAAACAAAGTTATTTTTACAGAATAAGAGACCATCTAAAAATAACAGAGTTGACTTATGGAACAAGGGACTAGCAAGAAATAGCAGAGAACTTCAAAACAGCAGTTTCAAACAGCAGTTTTCCCAAAGGAGGGATCATTACTATGCTTCAGAGCCAGTTCTTCAGTCTTATTTAGCTCTAAGTGTTCTGATTTACAGGAGCATTGGACTTATGCCTATTGTAGTGACATGACATGAATGCTGTCCAAAGCACAGTGTAAATTTGGAGGAAGATTTTTTTGGCATTGTTTTCATGGGTAATTGAGTGTTGATGATATGGGCATTGTGCCTATGGAATGAAATATGTTTAATAGGAAATACATAGTGCTTGCTGTGAGCCAGGTACTTTTCTAACTCACTCAATCCATACCAGTACTTCGTGGTAAATTCTGTTATCATCCCTATTTTACAGGTGGAGAGACTAAGGCATAGAGAAGTTAAGTGGTTTTCCACAGGTCACAGCTAAGCTAGAAAGTGGCAGAGCCTGGCATTTGAACCCGGGCACTCTGGCTCCAGAACCCAAGCTCTTAACCTTTGTGCTGTATTGCAGTATCCTTATTTACTTGTCTCTAAGTAAAGAACTTGGTGGAGTACTTTAAAAGTACCTCCCACCACTAGTTTTTCTTTCTCAGAACTGATGCTACATTAAAATGCATTTCTACAAATACATATGTTTAATTTTTTTACTTTTAATTTTGTTTTTAGATAAGATGTGAAGGAATCAGGCTGTTTCTTCTGTGGCTTCAAGCACTTCAGACAAACTGTGCAGAAGAGCAGGTGCTGATTTTTGCTTGCCTCGTGCCTGGTTTCCCAGCAATCATGTCCTCCAGAGGACCCTGTACTCTTGAGACACTCATCAATCCGAGCCCTAGTGTAGCTGATGGTGAGTGATGTGAGCAGATCTTACTGGTTGAAAGGACTCTTGAAGTTACATTAAGGAATTCCTTGGTTTGCCATTTTCTTGAATAGAAATCTTGATTTTATAGATGAATTTTGGAGAGGAATCCTGTTCATAGTCACAAGAGTCTTACAAACATTAGAATTGAAAGACTTCAGACTATTTTATATGAAATGATGACAAGAGAAGTTTACTGAAGTGGTGGAAACAGGAATGGAAGGGAGTGAATAGATGTTGGCAATAGCAGAAAGTAGAGACACATGGTATGTCTGGAGTGTTTTTGTGGCTATTAATGCCTGAAAGTACTGTCTTTTGTCCTCATTACTGTTGTTTCATAAGTGGACATTCATCTGCTGACCCAGGTTCTTTTTTGCCAGCTGTGTATTTTCATGCAACATTCATGGGAGGACAATAGTGGCCTCATGGGACTATTTCTGGCAGCCATTTATGTCCTTTTAGGACCATTGATTTATAACTGCATATCAGTTTTATTGCCAAATGACAGGAATTTGATCTTAGACTGACCAAAGCAGAATTTGAGAGGGAAAAGGATGGTGCAGTGGTAGGGGTGGCTTCATGGGCTTCTGTCTCCTGTTTCCCAGACCTTCATGCACACTGGCGTGGTCTGTGTGAGCAGTTCTAATGGCTGGATAGAGGTATTTTAATAGATGCCATTTTTTAAAAAAAACCCTGTTTAAAATTTAACTGTGGTGAAAGAGCTCTCATTATTTTCCACTCTGCAGCAAAGATATATCCAGAGGAAATCACTCCACTCCTGCCAGCCATATCAGGGGAAAAGATTGCTGAGGACCAAACATGCTTTTTTCTTCAAATACTGTTGAAATATATGGTTATTCAGGTAAGAGCAAATCGTAGATAATTCAGTGATGTTCTTATTCTCAGTAGGAAAGAGAAAAATATTATCTTCTATTTGTCCACGTTTTGCATTTTTGCTTTTTGAGGTGTTTTTATGTGCTATTTCACTAAACATAGAGAATGTACCAGGTCACGTCAGCAAATTCCAAGCATGTACACTATTTTGTGTTAGTGTGCATGTTAAGGGAAAAATTCAGCTCTCCATCTGTGTGTCTTCTTTACTTTAATATTATTACCATATTCCCACAGAACATGTCACATATGACACTTCTGCTCATCTGAGTTTTTTACCCCAATGTGCAATTCTATGTGACAATAGCTGGGTGTCCTACAATTTAATTGAACTCTGTCACTATCTGCCTGGAGATAGCATCAGAGTCCACATGTTAAGGTCTCAATCCCATGAGACTGTTCCCATACTATTCAGATGCTAATCCCAAGTAGTAAGTCCCCAGGCTATCCACAACTTCTGTCTAATTTGCCTACAGATCAGAGGTTCCTATGACCCCCTCTTCAAATTCAATTAATTTGCTAGAGCAGCTCACAGAACTCAGGGCAATATTTACTTATGTTTACCAGTTTATTAAAGAATATGACAAAGGATACAGGTGAATATCCAGATGAAGGGATACATAGGGCAAGGTTTGGAAAGGTCCCGAGGAGGAGCTTTTGTCGCTATTGAGTTGGGATGTGTCACTGTCTGGTACGTGGACGTGTTTACCCACCTGGAAGCTCACTGAAACTCTGCTGTTGGGATTTTATGGCAGTTTCCTCCCATAGCCATGATCGATCATTAACTCAGTTCCAGTCCCTCTCCCCTTTTTGGAGAAATGGGGAGTACGGGCTAAAAATTCCAAGTTGTAATCATGGGTTCGTCTTTCTGGTGACCAACCCCCATCCAGGAACCCACCCAGAGTCACCTCAATAGAAAAAAGATGCCCCTAGTGCTCTCAACACTTAAGATGTTATAAGAATTATAGGGCTCTGTGCCAGTAACTGGGGCAGAAGCATGCATACCAGTATATATATATATGTTTATATGTTTACATGTTTATATGTTTATATTTATATTATTTTATAGTGTAATAAACTATTTTTGCCTCTTTATTCCTTCCCTAACCCTGATCTCTATGCTAGTGAGACATGATGGAGAAGGAGGCAGGCCCTGAGGCTGACTGGTGGGTCCGGAGTAGGCAGAGCAGGCAGGGAGATTTGAATGAAAGCATATGTAATTATCTCATCATGCCATCAGCACAGGTCTGCTATATGTCACATATTTCTTTTACATTTACCAACTGAATACAGAACTGAAATAATAATGATTTCAATAAATGATTTATGTCTCTTAGTCTGTATTTCTGAACATTGATATGATTAGAAAAAAGCTACTGAGTGCTTTTCTCTTAGCGAACACTTCTCTCATCCCTGAGTTCCTCCTGGGTATAGTCCAGTCTCTGTCCTTCCCTTCACAGACAAGCTTGTTGCTGTAATAACCTCTGCCAAGTCCACTTTCTCACCTGACGTTCCTCGACACCCTCTGTCATCTCCCTCTGCCCTGTCATTGCTGAGAGGTTCAAGAACATGAAGGGGTTCTTGTGGTCAAGTCCAGAGGAAGACACTCTTACGTTTGTTCTGTACTCAGTCTTTGAGATGATTTCACAGTGGCAGCCCCCCCTTCATGAGATTCCTCCTGTGATGTTTTATTCTGGCTTTCCTTCTCCCTTTTACTTCTTTCCAGTTTTCTTTGGGGGACTGACTGTATTTCTCTCTGCTGTCCCTCAAGATTCAGCCTTTGGCTGCTCTTTCTGACTACTCTGTCCTGCTGGGTGAACTTTTCTGCTTTCCTCCCCCATTTCCTTTAGCCAGCACCAGAAACACAGGGCTCCAAATCATGGGAGTCCTGCTGGGGTATTCTGTCATCTTCTAGAAGCTCCACATTTTAGCTCTGCTGGTCCATTCTACATGCATCTCAAACTGTTTTCAGAAGTGGCAGGGCCTTCCATATGTCCCAGATGAGCATAGAGTATCTCAATCTTCGATGTGTTGGGAGACGGGTTTTCATTCTAGATGTGTCATTAATGAGCTGTGTGACCTCAGATAAGTTAGGAAATCATCATAAGAGGAAGGAAGCCATTGATATTGGGGGAGGTTTTTATTTAGACTGAGCCCCTAAATTGTGTGCAGAATTATGTGTGCGTGTCCATCCTCCTCACCCCCTTACCTGGGGTGAGTCCTCAGAGCAGAGTTTCTGCCTTGGCCCATCCCAAAGAACTTCTGGCAGGTTACAGACACTGAGCTCCTCTGCCCAGGAGCCGCCAAAGCCCCTCGTTCCTTTAGCTCAGGTGCTGTACTGTTATCATTTTCTAAGTGGACTGCGTCATGAAGGAATTTGGGAAACTCTGGTGTAGGACACTCTGAGTTCTAACAAGTATTAAGACCCCACTAATAGGTGTGGCTGAACTGGCAGCCCTAGCTTCTCCTGTCCTGTGGATTGCTTTTAGTAAGGACAATGCATTTTTCCAAGATTCCATAGCTGCACCTTTTGATACTGATTTTGCATGGAGGTACCATTGGATGAAATCTTTAAAAGGTTTTGTTTCCTTAATTCTTGTTTATTATAAATGGCCTTTTTGAGTTTTTAAAAAAGCACCTTTTATATCTAACTAGATGTTTTAAGGGCATGAGGAATGTTAAATTATTATAAAGAACGTGAAAAAAATAAGAACATGATGTAGTAGAGCAAGATTGTTGGGTAATTTTTTTAAATATTCGATAAAAATGTTTTTAACATAGTTATTGGTTTGTTTAGAATTATTCATTTTTGTCACCTTTTGAGTTTTAAGATACGATTTTATTACATGATTATCAGTACTTGTCAATTTTTAAAATAAATCAGTTTAGTATACATTAATTTGAAATGTAAATATATGTGTTTTTCCCCCCAATATCCAAAGGCTGCAAGCTTGGAGTGGAAAAATAAGGAGAATCAAGATACCGGTTTTAAATTTCTTTTTACATTGTTTCGAAAGTATTATCTTCCTCATTTATTTCCATCATTTACTAAGTTAACAAACATCTACAAACCTGTACTTGGTAAGTACTGTTTGAGCTGTATAAAGAGGATTTCCACAGAGAAGCTGTACAGTTTCTTTCAAAGTGATTTTTTATTATTTTTAAGTAAAATAGTAATCTTTTTCTTATACTTAATGCTAACTTTATTGTAAGAGGTTTAAAGTTTCCTAATAACTGATTTTAACTGCTTTAATTGTTTATACAAACTAAGATGTACCTCAACTCACAGCAATAAAAGGGAACTGTGGCTCCATACTCAGAAATAATTTGCAATGAATTGTGATTTTAGGGGGTGTAATTATATTTAAAATCTTTTAATGTAAAAAAAATAAAGCTTACATTTCAGTAAGTCTTCTCTTACTGGTGGTAGGGTGTGGTGACCCCAGACCTTGCTCAGTAGATAGGCAAGCCCAGGCCACACAGCTGCCCACAAGCATGCCTTTGCCTTTTTCACTGGAACTTTCACCCAGCAGAGATGACCCACAGCTGCTTACGGAGGGGCAGATGTTGGGCAATTGGGCAGCCTGGGGACTGTAAGCCCAGAGATGAAGGAAACATAAGGGATTTTTTTTATTTAGCTTCTTAAGTTTTCCTTCTTTAAGAAATGAGGACTCACAGGCCAGAAGCATCCCTTAGAGAGGTAGAGGTGAGGCAAATCTTCCTCTGCCTGTTATCTAAAGCAGGTGAAATTAGTGACAATGAATAATTAAGAGCATTTGGGAGAGGAAAAGATTACAACGGACATTAATCCACCTGGAGAATGTGGACAATTAATTCAGTTGTCTGTGGGCATTTATTTGTCCACATGCGCTTGCTCGCTCTCTCTCTTTCTCTCTCTCTCTCTCTCTCTCTCTCTCTCTCTCTCGCAAATGGGAAACAACTGAAACGTGGTGCATTTTGAAAGGCGTAGAAATACTGCTGGTGAGGGTACTAGGATGTGTATTTTGTTAGCTTTGTATGTGGGTATTTTTTTCAAATTTTGTTTCTGATTTCATTAGTAGTTTATGTTATAGAAAACATAGTATGTTATTAACATCCTGAAATATAAAGTTGTTTGCTAAGAATTTTTCTGCCTCATGTACAAAAATTAGTAAGAGAGTTGGAATTACAGGAATAAATTAATTTATTATTAAATTCATTATAATATAATTTTCATATTGATTATGGAATAGAAAGAATGAAAATGAACCTCTTATTAATTCTTTGGAAATGGTGGTATCTGATACTTCAAAAATGAAACTTGATTTTCTGAATTCTTTCAGATATAAAGTAAATTATACTGATTCTATTTCTTTAAATTTATCTAAAGGAAAAAGGATATAAAACTGAAGTTTGGTTGATTTATTTTTTAGTATAGTGTTGGATGTTAAGATACTTAAAATGATGAAAAAATGTTTATAACACGGTTTTATACTTGTTCCAATCATAAAATAAGATTAAATTCATTATAACATATGTGAAAACATTTCACTATTATAATCTCACGTAATTTCTCAAATTTGTGAAAAGAGTTATTAGCTTAGTTTTTCCATAGCTGTATACCACAGCTGTAAGTAAACAGTAACAACCACCATCACCCATCTTAGTCAGATTGCAAGGCAGAATTAGAAGTGAGCCTTCCAAACGATGACATTCTAAATAATTTCTGGTTCTTTAATCTTAATTGCTATTCAGACAACCAAATATATGTCTATTTGCTTAGAAACTGAAATATTTGTAGGAATTACATAATGTCAAGTTTCACTAACCTAATCATGCACTCTTTTTTCTTACAGATATTCCCCATTTAAGACCAAAGCCCGTGTACATTACCACAACTCGAGACACTGAAAACATTTATAGTACAAAAATTCCATACATGGCAGCTCGTGTTGTTTTTATTAAGTGGATTGTAACTTTCTTTTTGGAAAAAAAGTATCTAACTACAATACAAAACACTAAAAATGGAGTTGATGTATTGCCTAAAATCATGCAGGTATGTCATTCCTCCTCTTTATATATCTTTATATATATTTAATATCATACACTGACACATACAAAGCACTTGATTATTAGGGTTATTGGTTCTTGTAGGTTGTTGGTTGTAAGGACTCATTTTTTTTTTTTTTTTTGGCATGCCCTGTCTGTGATGCTAAAGTTTCAGAAGAAGCTCTGAGTTAGAAACACTTGTATTCTGTTGGCATTGCCATGATGAGGCAATCTTGGGCATGAGAGAGATATTCTGAGAAGATGGCTGTTGTGTGCACACTCCTGTATCCCTCTCATTTCCCCCCCTTCACTCTGGTACCAGTGACCTCTGAGCGTTAGACCAGGGCCTATCTTGCTTTTGCCAATCCTCAGCACATGGAAGGCCCTCAGGAATTTTGCTGGTGGGCCATGGAGAAGACCTGTGAGACTCTCAAGTGCTTTGGGAACTCAGGGGAAGGGTGGATCAGCATCTCAGGATTTTGAGGTGGTTGTTGAGCCCTGGAAGAGAAGGCTGTTTCGCTCCGAGGCATTAGGTGAAGACTTCTTATATGGGGACTTCTGGTTCTTGCTGGCCTCGACCAGCACGCTGAGTTGTTTAGGGACTTAGTGCTGAATAGAGCAGGACCACTTGTGGAAATCAGAGAGTAGTCATCTCACAGAAGAGTTATGGTCTTGTGAGTTTTTTGTTGTTCCTAAGAACAGGGACAAGAAGTGTGGACCACTTAGTGCAGGTTTGCCTTAGGGTTCCCAGCAGTGTGACCCAGGCCTGAGTTGGGAAAGTGCACACATCTAAGGTAACTGGCAGGTGAAGAAGCACCAGACAAGTCCAGAGCATGTGGCCCCATTGACAGGAACTGACCCAGGAACTAGAGAAATTTATTTTTAAAAAAGACTGAGAGAGAGATAGTTACAATAAGAACAACAAAAGACTTGCTGAAAGTTTTAGAAAACCTTACCTTTTTATTACATACCAGTAAACCAAAGAAGGTAATGATCACTGCTGATAACAAAATTAATATTTGAAGAAAAATCCCACAACACTGAGCAGAAATTCTAAGAGATGGAAATTAATAAATAAGATCTGAGAACAGATCCAGACCTACCATGCAAATATTGTGAGGGCAGAGGAGAAAAGAATGAGAGGTAATAACTGAACTAATAAAAAGGAAAGTTTACCTGAGCTGAAAAGAAGTCATGCTTTAGACTGAAAAGGCCTTTGAGTCCCAGGTAAAATTAGCTAAACAGTTAAACTGGCATTTGACTTTCATGGATTAAGAATAAAACTATACAGCTTCTTGACAGAAACCAGAGGTTCCTGCAAAGGAATGAGACTGACATTAGCACTGAATATCTAATGTAACCTACAGCCCTGAAGCTGAAAGGACCTGGCTGTCTGTCTGTCTTTCCCAGAACCTTCCTTGCTTTGTATCACATACATAAACAAATGTCAGATTGATTAAAGGCCTACATATAAAAACAATGATAAAGAACTTGGGAGAAAAATCTAGAGAATGTATAAATTTGGCAAGTAGTAGACCACCTTAGGTAGAGATAAAGCTCACAAGCCACAGAGGAAATGAGATTCTACTTTATTTGAAAAAATAGAAAAATATTTATGTGTCAGAAGATAGCATAAAGCCACACTCAAGCTGAGGAAAGTGTTTGTAACATCATGGCTATTAATAGAGCTCGCATCTCTACAATATAAAGAGTGCCTACAAATTGATAAGACAAACAGCCCAATTGAAAAAATGGACAAAGGAGATGAAGTTCACAGAAGAGCAAATAAAATGGGCCCAGATTTCACCAGCAGTCAGGGAAACATAGTTTGTTTTGAGCCATGACAAGAGACTTTTATTTACCAATTAGGATATAAAAAATTTTGTATGAAATTATATACTAGTAAGCTAACATTCAGAGGTTTCAGGGGTTAGGTATGGACATCGTTTGGGGGTCATCGTGCAGCTGACCAGTTGTCTCCTATTTTCCCTTCTCTGCCTTACAACTCTGGTTCCCACCTCATCTTACATGTGTCTACTTTGTTCTGCTTTTCATTTATATTGAACATTAGAAAAAGCAGCAGTGTAAACAATTAAATATTAACTTTTAGAAGTGAAGTTGCAGGAATAAAAGCACTACAATTGCATTTGCCTCGTGAAAGTTTTTGTTTGGAATTTCAAATTTAGTATAATTTTATCCATGTAAAGTGAACATTACTATCTAAGTGAAGTGGTCTAAAATGTCTTTCCAAAGAATATGCTGCTCTTGTAAAAGCCCTTTAAAACATTATATTAAGTGCTGTTTCCAAATAGAGTTCACACTTAGGCTACTATTACTATGTTACAGGTCATGTATGACAAGTTTTTTGTGTGTATTATTTTCCAAAGTGAATTTACTTCCTCATTTTATTTTATTTTTTATTGATTTCAGAGAGGAAGGGAGAGGGAAAGAGAGATAGAAACATCAGTGATTAGAGAGAATCATTGATTGGCTGCCTCCTGCATGCTCCCTACTGGGGATCAAGCCTGCAACCTGGGCATGTGCCCTTGACCAGAATCAAACCTGGGCCGCAGGCTGATGCTCTATCCACTGAGCCAAACCAGCTAGGGCAACTTACTTCCTCTTGATTTAGAAGTAATACAATTGAGAGGGGTTTTTTGTTTTGTTTTTGTTTTTTGTTTTTTTACCAGGGAAGAAAGGATAGTACATCTTCTAGAGACTTAGCTTATATAACACTTGGAGAATCTGGTTTAACATATTTTTTTGTTCAGTGGTGTCATTCAAGGTAGAACAGAAGTACATCCTGTCACCGGAGAATAGAACTTCCCTGTCACTTGTGGGGGTGAGGTTCTTGTAATATCTTTAGAAAATGAATTTTCTAAGATTGGCATGGGAGAATTGGATGCGATAAAAGGCTTTATTTGTGTGCAGTTACATTTCTTGGGTTCTGAAGTTTCATACCCCTTAAACCAGCCCTGAAAGAGGTGCAGCTGGGGTTCCAGTAGAGCCAAAAGCAAGGTCAGTGTCCAGAGATTCTGTTCCATGTTGCAGCCGGGTCCAGTTCAGCATCCGAGCTAATTAAAGTCCATTAGTTCATTGTGGGTCCCACATGGCTGTGGGCCACGTGGGCACAGGGGAGCGCATCCCTTGCAACAGGAGTCCCAAGAGGGCCAGAGGGCCAAAAGGTCAAGAGCAAATAGAGCCTGGCGTGTGTGAGAGAGAGCGAACTTCCTTTGTTCAGCAGTTTAAATATTCAGTTTTTGCAGTGGCCACACCCATCCTGGCCACTAATTTTTTCTTGGTATGATTGACAGACAGGTAAGCACCTTCCTACCTCACTCAGACCTTACTGGCCATTCGTCCAAACTGCCTTTGTTCAGCCCCTTCCCCCATCAATCAGTGGGTAATAGACTTAGCAAAGCTGTATAAGTGGCATGTCTATATTATCTAGTCTTCCCTTTAACTCCTTTCCTGTTTAATAATAACCAGGTTATTACAATGGTATCAATCCCATACATCCATAACATGTTGGCAACAGCAGCAAACCCCCGCCCTTTCAAATCTGAGCAGTCTTTGTTCATCATCTCAGCTGAAGAATTATTTATTCCTTAGTGATTCATTTTTGTATAAGATAGAAGTACTTCAACATGTATTAGAAAAAGCAGAGTGGTGATTTTAAAATTGCAACAGCAACTTTTTTTTTTTACTAGTTCTACATGTACATTAATTAAAATTAAAACCCCCAAAAGTCCAGTAGAGAATGAAAAAGAAAGTTTGGGATGATAAGGCAGTTGATTACATTTATTTGTATGATAACTCTTTTAGTTGCATTTTTTAGATACATTATTATTAAAGTATCACCTTCACTAATTCTGAATCAGCCCTTCAGTAATGATTCATGGGCTGTGAGTTTCCTGAAATTGTTCTATTTCATGAGATGAACAGTTAGGAAAAGTGAATCGCACAAATTGACAACCCCACAGGAGTTATTGTACAGATTCATTTGTTGACTACCACTCTTGTACTTTCTGTGTTCTTAAGCTCTCCTAAAGCAAACATAGGCTGCCCCCAACCATGCAGGCAAATCATGATGGGAAATGAGTGGCATCAGGCATCACCAACAGAATGGCAGTTGCATTCTCCTGTTTCACACCTGCTTTGTGGGTGTCCTCAGTATGAGCTGTGGGTTAAGAGGAAAACAGGGTGGTAGAGAGGGTTGGATTACGTGGTAGCCTGTATCATGCACATTTCCCGAGGCAGCTGTCTGCTTCACTGAGGTGTCATCACATCCAGAAGAGGTAAGAATCATCCTCACATTTACCACCAAGTCAACTAATACTAAATAATACACTGAGTGGCCAGATTATTATGATCTCTGAACGCGTAATAATCTAGCCACTCAGTGTATATCCTATATAATAAAAGGCTAATATGCAAATTGTCCCCTTGACCAGGAGTTCGACCAGCAGGCAGGCCGGCCAACCGCCCAAGTCCCCTCTCCCTGGCCAGGCTGGCTGGACCCCACCCATGCACGAATTCATGCACCGGGCCTCTAATACACACACACACACACACACACACACACTGAGTGGCTAGATTGTTATGCGTTCAGAGATCATAATAATCTGGCCACTCAATGCAGTTGAGGATTCCAGCTTGATTGTAGTGGGTGCAAAATGGACCTTTCTGTGTGCTTAATTCTTATTCATGCTCTCACTGTTAATCTTCATAAAATAGACAAGAAATGACTAGACTTGGATTATCCTTTTGTTTTCGCTCTTATCCCTTACTATAATTATAAATGTCTGTCAAAATATGTTGATATTTTTGGAAAGCAGACTTTTGTGGAAAGAGTGTGGACTAGAGCAGGCTAAGAAAAGCATAATTTTATCAGAAGTACATTATTTTCCATCCTTGGTGGGTGCCCCTAACCCCTGTTGTTCAAGAGTCCACTGTAATTTTCATTCATGGCATGATGGGAAATACACAATACTACTGTTATGTTCTATTTGGACACCGGAGCTCATTTTTTGAGTGACTGGGTACCTTTAAACATAATTCTTTATGTACATTATTTTAGTTATCTAATTGCTATGTTATCTAATTACTTATCTAATGACCTCACAGCAGCTTAAAACTATAACCCTTTTACCATACTACATATTTCACTTTTTGGGTCAGGAATTTGGGTAGGATTTCGTTGGGCAATTCTTATGTTTTATGTGGTATTAACTGAGGGTGGCATGGTCTTCAGCTGATGGCTGGTTGGTCTGGAAGTTACAAGGTAATTTTATTCACATGCCTGTTACTTTGGTGGGTGCAGTGGAGGCTGGGCTCAGCTGGGCCTCTCTTTCCATATCCTGTCTGTCAGGGTACTTGGACTTCTTCCCTGTGTGCTCAGGGCTCCAAGAGCAAATGTTCCAAGAGATGGGAAGGGATGACTGTCAGCCTGTTGGGCCTAGACCTGAAATTAGCACAGGTCACTTCCACTCTGTTCTGCTGGTAACATGGTCACACAGTCCATGGGGATCAAAGGGAGGGGACATAGGCTTCACCTCTCTACAGAAGGAGTGGCCAAAGAATTTGTGGCCATGTTTAATTTGCTACATATGTATGTGTGGATGGATGTTTTTTCCTTCCTTTTTTGGCCTCTGGGGAAAATGGGGGGAATTGAACAAAAAATCACAAGTTATTGAGCTGCAAGAGACATTAGTCTTAATCCAACCTCCATGCTTTTAAGATTAAGATAAAATATCAGTCAAAATGAATAAAATTAATTTTCTGTGGAAGATAGTTGTTGATCCATCAACAAGATGAAATAATTTATATAAGTGTGACAGTGCCTTTGACAAGCCACATAGGCTTAATTGCTATGTCATGAAGAGAAAATTATCTACACTAATAAAAGAGTAAGATGCAAATTGACCATACCTTTGCGACGCCCACCAGCCAATCAGGAGTGAGTATGCAAATTAACCCAACAAAGATGGAAGGTTAATTTGCATACTCAGGTGCCAAGCAGCCGGGGCGGGACGCAGGCGTTCTGCACCGCCCCAGCTGCTCCAGGCCTCTGGGCAGCATGGGAAGGCGGAAAGGCAGCTCCGGGCCAGAGCAAAAAGGTGGCTCCAGCCGGAGCAAAGGCGGTCCCAGCAGCCAGGGAAGGAAGGCCCATTCTTGCACGAATCTTCATGCATCAGGCCTCTAGTTATAAATATAATCTTCCATTAATTTTTCCCTAGAGGTTACTATTTCAATAACAAGCTTTGCTTTCAAACTGTCCTTGGTAGTTACTGAAATTACTATTTTGTACTACTCATAGCTTATCACTTCTTATAAAAAATATTCACAGTGGGTTAGAAATTTTAGTGGTATTTGAGTTATTTATTTTGGCACTTGAAAGAATAATACAAAAGTGAAATGAAATTATGCATTTTTGGAAGAAACATTTAATCTCTAGGGAAATGAGAGCATAAACCAGTGTTAAACTTTGTGATTTACTGTATGAATTATTTTATTTCTGTATGTTCTTAAGGTCTTCAAGTCTTCTAGATATCTAAAATTTTATGAATATTCCAGTTAAGTTTGATGTGAGATATAGAACTCAAATCAAGGTTCTTATACCCTTTATAGATCTTGGCACTCCTCCAGCAAGATGTCGCTTAGGCTTATGAGACCATTGTGATGCTTCTCAACACTGTGGCTTCAAAATATCCACTGAAATTTCACATCTCTGCAGCTATACAATAAGTGCTACATTGTAGAGACCAAGGTGGTGATAATATAAATGCAATCACATGTTAATTAATTCTGTGATTTTACAAATATAAATTAAACTTTTTAGGTTGATAAAATTTCACAGCCTCCCTTCCTATAATAATTTAATATTTTTCCTGTTAAAATGACTGAGTTGGGGGAGGGGTTAGTTGGTGAATTGGAAAGTTGGTAAGTGTAGGTCCTGTAGCCCCATGTGCTTCCAGCTGTGCTGGTTTCCAGTTTGTTGTCAAGTTGATGGTAACCAGAGCTTTAAAATAAAGCAAGTCTTCAGTTTTGCTAGTTGTTCTTGAGTACCAAAGAAGATGACTCAGAAGTGGTAATGGCTTTCTTCCAGACGGTTGGTGGTGGTGCAGTGCAAGAGAGGGCACCGGAGCTGGAGGGTGGCGGGCCTGCAGAGCCAGACAAGAACCATTCTAACAGCAGCACCTTGTCGGACCGGAGGCTCAGCAACTCTAGCCTCTGTAGCATTGAAGAAGAGCACCGAAACGTGTATGAAATGGTGCAGCGCATCCTCCTGTCAACGCGAGGTTATGTCAATTTTGTGAATGAAGTATTTCGCCAGGTTAGTATTACTCCAAGAAATACTATTGATGCTTTGGGCTAAATTACAGGACTGAATAATGATCCCTCTGATCCCACTTTTTTTTTTTTTTTTAACCCTCACCCAAGGACATGCTCTTATTGATTTTAGAGAGAGAGGAATGGAGAGAGTGAAACATCAATCGGTTGCCTCCTGCACACGCCCTGACTGGGGATTGAACCCCGCCATCTTTCAGTGTATAGAGCAGTGCACCAACCACTGAGATCACCAGCCAGTGCCCTCTGATCTCACTTTTAATTTGCCATATGGAGTGTTTTATTTCATGGGTGAATTAAAAAAAAATTTTTTTTGTAGAATTGCTCTGTGTAGAAGGAAAATTTTATATTTGAGCAAAATCATTCCAGAACACTTAATATTCCCTCAACAAACTTTAAAACCAGCGGTAGGTGGAAAGAAAGCCGTTCCTGCAATATGCAGGAACAAATGAGCATAGCCAAGAAGAACCCAAGTCTGGTGTTCCAGGGGCCAGGGAGCTCTCTAAGGAGCTGGAGGTTTCTGCAGTTGTACTTGCCCTGCAAAGCCCTATATCTCATCAGTTTTGGCAAAATTCTTAGTCATTCTTTCTTCAGATATTATCTCAGCCCCTTTTTAGTAATCTTTCCTCTGCATCTCCAGCTATGCTAGGGTGACCTTTTCATTGTATTCTTTCTCTTACCTTCTCTTCTGAGTTAGCCTTCCTTTTGTCTCGCAAGCCTCATTCTGGATGTTTTTCTGATATATTTTTTTTGATCTGGTTTTCTCTTCAGAGTTTTTAATTTTAGTTATTCCTTAAATACTATTTACATCCTTTTCTGATACGTTATCTAGATATTCTGTATTTAAAATGTTACCTATTTTTATTGTGGTCTTGTTAATATTTACTTTCTCATGTTTCTAATTTTTTTAATATGCTACATACCATATTAATCAGATGATTCATACAAAAAATTTTGGTTTTATTATGATTTGATTTTCCTCCAGAGACTATATATATTTGCTTTCCTGGGGCAGGATAACATGGTATACCTTGGTATTAGATTTGTGTTACATAGGTGTCTACATTTGTCAAAACTCATCAAATGATTCATTTAACATTTGTGCATGTCATTGTTTATAAATTTCACCTAAAGTATGGTAAGTCATTTTGAGCTCTCATCAGTGATAGATACATGCTGAAATGTTTAGGGGTGAAATGTACTGATGTCTGCAGCTTTCTTTGAAATGCATCAAAAATAAAATGGATTGGAAGGATAGATAGAGAAAGGTGGTTGACAGATGTGTGACATAACAATTAGAGCAAATGCTAATGGTAGAATTTAGGGAATGGGTATGTGAGTAGTCATTGTAAAAGTCTTCCAACTTTTTGTTTGTGTGGAAATATTTGTAATAAAATTTTGGAACAAAATTAGAATAGGACGTCAGTATATTTTTGTCATACTCTTCTTTATCTTTGTTGATCTTTCTTGAAACAAGTAAAATATTTGGTACATTGATATTGCAATCTTGTTATAACACAGTCTCCCCTGTTCTGGCATTTGATTGGACATGACCACCATGTATGGAGATTACTGTAAATTGCATAAATCATTGTCGCATTGAACTCTGCCTCTAATGGATCCTGAAGCATGGAGCTTTAGGATGGTATTAAAACAAAACTCTGAAACTTGAGATCAGGATGTGGATTTATTGCTAATCCTATCTAATAAAAGAGTAATATGCAAATTAACCATCACTCCGCTACACCCACCAGCCAATCAGGAGCGAATATGCAAATAAACCCAACCAAGATGGCTACGGCCACAGAGAGCAGGAGGGAGGCTTGGGTTTCCCCGGCAATGGAGGAAGCCAAGCTTTCCACCTGCCCTTGCCGGCCTAGGCCTCCACTCAAGGCTACAAAGTTTCAATGATAGAAGATACATAAACCCAAACAGAAATGGCGGCAGCCACGGAGCTGGAAAGAGCAGGAGGCTAGGGTTGACCCAGGTGATGGAGGAAGCCAAGCTTTCTGCACACCCTGGCCGGCCCAGGCCTCCGCTTAAGGCTACAAAGTTTCAATTATAGAAGATGCATAAATCCCAACAGAAATGGCTGCCGCCATGGAGCGAGCAGAAGGCTTGGCTCCACTACAGGCTACAAAGTTTCAATTGTAGAAGATAAATAAACCCCAGACACCAGGGCCTCCGCTTGGGTCACCAGGGGGCGTGGCCAGCCTGCAAACCACCACAGGCCCCTCGCCCAGGCCGCTCCACACCCCAAGGGAACCCCCACCCTGATCCGGGACACCCTTCAGGGCAAACCAGCTGGCCCCCACCCATGCACCAGGCCTCTATCCTATCTAATAAAAGAGTAATATGCAGATTGACCATCACTCCAACACACAAGATGGCTGCCCCATGTGGTCAAAGATCCTGCCCCCATGTGGACACAAGATGGCCACCACAAGATGGCCAGCAGGAGAGGGCAGTTGGGAGGGACCAGGCCTACAAGGGAGGGCAGTTGTGGGCGATCAGGCCAGCAGGGGAGGGCATTTGGGAGGGTCCAGACCTGCAAGGGAGGGCAGTTAGGGGTGACCAGGCCAGCAGGGGAGGGCAGTTAGTGGTGACCAGGCCGGCAGGGGAGGGCAGTTAGGGGCAATCAGGCTGGCAGGGGAGTGGTTAGGGGGTGATCAGGCTGGCAGGCAGAAGTGGTTAGGGGCAATCAGGAAGGTATGCAGGCGAGCAGTTGGGAGCCAGCAGTCCTGGATTGTGAGAGGGATGTCTGACCGCCCGTTTAGGCCCAATTCCAGTGGGATCGGGCCTAAACGGGCGGTTGGACATCCCTGGAGGGGTCCCAGATTGGAGAGGGTGCAGGCTGGGCTGAGGGACACCACCCCCCCCAGTGCACGAATTTCATGCACCGGGCCTCTAGTTAACTTTATAACCTTGGGAAAATCTCTCAGTTGTTCTGAGTCCCATCTTAATTCTCATATATGGAATTAAAGCATTCATCAAAGTGTTGAGTGCTGCTTTGTGTTCACCCCTCATACAGAACTATCTCTTAAAGCTGATTACTAAAAAGGCAAATGTATTTTCCCTTTATATTTTTGAAATATATTACATTATATCAAAGTTCTTATGATACATAAGGGGGTTTTTTAACATTTAAAAGTTCACATAAATATGCATAATGCTAAACTGGCCAGTGCTTTCATTAACATTGCTATTTCTACTCAGTGGTGTGTGGTACCTATTGAACAAGTGGCTCTGAAAAAAGGAAGGGAGGGAGGGAAGGAGAAAGGAAAGAAAGACAAGGAAAAGGTAAGGCAAAGACAAAAAAAAAAAAAAGAAAAGAAAAGAAAAGCAAATGGTAGCATTTGCAGATTTTTGTGGTGTAAATACTTTCACCATGGCTAATTCAAGCTACCAACATGGATGTCGCTGAACATGGAGTTGAGAAGAGATGTGACAGTTGGCCACCAACTGGCTGTTTGTTTTTTGTTTTTGGCTGTTGTTTGATAGGCAATTGGACTATCTGTATAGGTCTGTATTTTGGTTATTTTTGTGGAAAAATTATTCAGAATATAGAAGTTATTTTTAAATTGCATTATATTTTCTGGCACAATTATGAAAATGCCTATTTTTCTTTAGATAAATTTGGTGTGTACAAAAACATGTGACCCTGTGTAGCATATTACCAGCTGTATATTTTAAAGGAAAGTCTGAAATTGGTGATGGTGATTGGGAATTTCGATGTGACTCTATAGTAATCTGAACTTGTGTAGTGTTAAGGGAAGTTTTCTCTTTTCATTTTAGGCATTTTTGTTGCCTTCCTGTGACATAGCTGTAACAAGGAAAGTAGTCCAAGTGTACAGAAAGTGGATCCTCCAGGACAAACCTCTGTTCATGGAGGAACCAGATCAAAAGGAAGTTACCCAAGAAGATGCTGAAAAATTAGGATTTTCTGAGACTGACAGCAAAGAGGTAATATTTTATCACTTGTTTCAGTTAGGAGTATATATAATTTAGTAAAGTACACCTGGTTCAGTCAGAGATCCCAGGCAGGCGGGTCTCTTTTTTTTTTTTTATCATTTCCAGTACTCTAAAAGTTGCTGAGTTCTCTGAGGACCTGCTTCAGTGAGGCTGCCTTTGTGATCTATTCAAGATAATCAGATATCTCCTAACCCTCAGACTAGGTCCACTTGTGCATTGCAGCTTCATTATCCACCATTGCACAAGAGTTGTTGAATCAACTATCGTATTTTACACATCTCTGTATGAGCCTAAAATGTCACTGCCTTATCGTTGACATGTTTAAATAAATAGCATTCTCAGAAAGTGGGTGCTCTCAGAAATGGACCTCTTAGTCTGTGTTTGATAAAGCTACAGGCTGGATTAATGTAAAACCACAGAGTGGGACTTTTTCCTGAACCACAAAAGAAACTTAAGTCTTATTTATATTTCTGGCATGCTAATTTGAAACCTAGTCTGAGAAATTATTTCTAAAAGTAGATGTTTGTCATAGCAATTGACAGCAAACATTTAAAAATATTTGTAACCAAAGGCTTATCACTTTTAAATATCTGTATTAATTACACTAGAGGCCCAGTGCAAGAAATGCATGCATGGGTAGGGTTCCTAGGCCTTGCCGGCGATCAGGGTCGATCGGGGCCTTCCTACCCCAGCTGCTGGCTATTGGCCGGGGCCTTCCTTCGCTCTGAGCTGCCCCCTGGTGGTTAGCGCACATCATAGTGATTGGTCAAACTCCTGGTTGGTCGAACTCCCGAGGGGACAATTTGCATATTAGCCTTTTATTATATAGGATTACATAGGATAATTTTGATTTTTTTTACTATTCAGGTCAGAATTAATAGATGAGCAAATGGAATTAATCACATATTTTAAAAGATAAGTGCTCATCCAGTCATTGGATGTTTGTTTCCTTTTTCAACACATAATAACTGACAGGCACTATTTTAGGTGCTGGAGACAGAGTGGTGAACAAAATGGCAACACACACACACACAAACCTTGCCTCCTAGAATCTATTTCCCGTGAATTCTGCTTAATGTAGGAATTAAATATTCAAATATGTACTTCTTCCCCTTCTGTTAACTAATTATTTTTTAAAGACTGCGCCTGAAAGTTCCCGTCATAAGCGATCTTCCAGTTGGGGACGAACATATTCCTTCACGAGTGCGGTGAGCAGAGGGTGTATAGCAGAAGAGGAGAACAAGAGCGTGAAAGCTGGGGCCCAGGCTGTGTTGCAGGTACGCTGCCGGCTGGCCAGTGGCAGAAAGGCTCCCAGTTGAAGTCAATGTGAACATTTGTGTATTGAGATAGCATCCTATAAAGTTTGGTATTTTTAGCCTCTGCCAGTTAACAGCTCTTAAATTCTCATTCTAAGTTTTCTTCCTGATCTGTCACTTTCAATTTATAAATATCTTTTTCTATTCAAAGGAGACGTATGAATGAATTTTACATTTTAAAGAGGGATTACTGTACAGTACATGTGAAATGACTGAGATTTAAATCTTAAAAGTGCCTTCGGGACACATATGGGTAATTAGTTACCTGGACTCTAATTTGCAAGATAAGTGTGGTTGATTATATAATCATCAGTAATACTCCTCTTAAAAATTGTCTGTGTTTATGAAGAATGATGAATAATGCAATAATTTTAATACTTCTCTGAATGGATTTATGAAATAGAACTGATGCCATTTGGAACGTTGAAAAGAACAACTTTGGCTCATTACTTAATTTCCCCAGACCTCAAGGTTTTATCTCAGAAATAGGGATTGAGAAATTACCTCTTGGTCCTATCCAGCTTGAGTTTGTTACGAGTATAAGTGAAAACACAGAGTGCCTCCCCTTCCTCTGCCCCCTGGCACTTCACCCTCTATCCCCTATGCACGTTTACAGCTGCATCCAGTTAGGCCTCCCACACTGAGCACAGGTGTGGCGTTTGGGGATGCCATGGGCAGGGCATTCCGGTTAACCAGTTTTCAGTGGCGCTGTATTGTCATCTGTCTCTTGATAGGATTTCTTATCATGGAATCCTTTTTGTTTACAAGTTAATTAGCAGTTTAATACCTTATCACTAACGAATTTTCTCATTTTTCATTGAAAATCAGCAAATCATTTGAAATGAAATTTTAAAAAATCAAGATGATTTCACTTTAGTAGCTCCAAAGAACTTTGGTACAGCTCATAAATATAACCCATGTCCTCACCAAAGAAGTGCATGCAGGAGTCCCTGCTCTGAGTCCCTTGGTGTCCCCTTCCTCCTGGTGGGTACCAGATTGCCATCGTCAGCCATCCCAGTGTCATCCGGGTTGCAGGTGCCAGTTACCTCTTTGGATTCAGAAGAGTGTTATTTGCTTTCTGAAAGGCTAAGTTACATCTACTTGGCTGAACCAAGAAAATAATTTTCTACTTCCTTATAGCACTAAATATTCTTAAAAAGTTTAGTTTGGATTTAAATGGCTGTTTTTATTCTCATTGTATCCATTACTCTGGCCCTCTGCTTGGTCCATTGGGAAAAAAAAGTGGCCAAATGGAGGTTTGATAAGATAGTACTCTTCTGTAGTTGCTTTTGATAGTCACAATATAGGCATAATTAATTTTTATTTTTACCTTACCAGAAACTAACATGGTCATAAGAAATATTCCTGTAGTTGGCATTTTGATGTGTTTTTTTTTAAAGTGAAATGAAAGACGTATAATACTGGGTAGGGCAAAAGCAGGTTTGCAGTTGCTTGTATGGAAAATAGTACCAATAATTAATAAATAATACAGGAATATACTTTGCATTTTGTGTACTCACAACTATAAACTTGCTTTTGTCCCACCCCACCCCATATATGAAGACCTTTGCATTTTTACTTGGCAATATGCAAAAGTTTCAAATTCAAATCAAGAAGCCAGTACATTGAATGAAAATGATATGGATTAAAACATATCACCTAGGGCAGTGGTTGGCAAACGGCGGCTCGCGAGCTACGTGCGGCTCTTTGGCCCCTTGAGTGTGGCTCTTCCACAAAATACCCGGCCTGGGCGAGTCTATTTTGAAGAAGTGGCGTTAGAAGAAGCTTAAGTTTAAAAAATTTGGCTCTCAAAAGAAAGTTCAATTGTTGTACTGTTGATATTTGGCTCTGTTGACTAATGAGTTTGCCGACCACTGACCTAGAGCATACTTCTTTTCAAAACATTCACTAAAATTGCTTTAGTTTGTGAGTCAAAAGTTCTTTGGTTTCTTTTTTCTTACTTGAAGGCTAGTAAATTCTTTCTCATTACTGTTATCTATTATCAACTGTTACAGTGCTTATTTAGTAATTCTTCCTAGAAAATGGTGTCATCACATCTTTTAAATATTTATTGCAAAAGATAATTTTCGAGACTGTCAACATTTTAGTTCATACACTTGAACTAAAGTATGTTTGAAGTATGTTCATTTCTCAGATCAGTTTTTGCATCTGTTTTAAGATGTAGTGTTAATGGACTTCATCCATGGGTGAGCCAGAGAAGTTCCATTTATTCCCAGAGTTTTTGATTTTGTACTGTTGAAACCTAATATGGAATATAGCTCTAGATATATGGAGCAGATCCATCCTCATTATTGGATTGACAACTCAGAATTTCCTAAATTGAGGGTTCATTAGTGTCATTTGTCTGAATAGTAGCTCATTGTTATTTTATTGTAGTGCCCCTAAGCATAAACTTTCCACATGATAACCTTGGTTAGTGCTTCTCCTAATTTCTGCTGAAATACCTCGAATAGTAGAGGACTGTAAACTTGTATCCTAAAGTTCTGAGGTAGAGCAT
Organism: Plecotus auritus; assembly: GCF_963455305.1. Lineage (NCBI taxonomy): Eukaryota > Metazoa > Chordata > Mammalia > Chiroptera > Vespertilionidae > Plecotus > Plecotus auritus. The sequence goes on along the minus strand of NC_137782.1, from coordinate 82,991,411 downwards.
AGAGTGGTTGGCTGAATATCTAAATTTTTTTTGAAATTTGTTTTTATCTTAAGAACTAGAGGCCTAGTGCACGAATTTGTGCACCATTGGGATCCCTCGGCCTGGCCTGCAGGATCGGGCCGAAACCAGCTCTCCGACATCCCCCAAGGGGTCTCGGATTGTGAGAGAGTGCAGGCCAGGCTGAGGGTCCCCACCGGTGCACAGTTAGGGCCAGGGAGGGACCGCAGGAAGACTCCAGGGTGTGTATAGCCCGTCTCGCTCAGTCCCAATTGGCCGGACCCCAGCAGCAAGCTAACCTCCCTGTCGGAGCGTCTACCCCCTGGTGGTCAGTGCATGTCATAGCGAATGGTTGACCCATCGACTGTCCCCTGGTGGTCAGTGCACATCATAGCGGCCTTAGCATATCATTAGCATATTATGCTTTGATTGGTTGAACAGAGGACTGGACACTTAGCATATTAGGCTTTTATTATATAGAATTCACTTAGGTTTTATATTCTACTGCACAATATAGTTCTTATCGTAAAAATATATGCTCCTGGAAGGTGTGCAATGTCAATCATGTGGCTTTGGCTGTTTCCTGGCATGCCACTGCTACTAGAGGCCAACCCTTGTGTGGTGCTGGCCGCGCTTTCTGTCAGCAAGTTGTTCACGTGCTGGGAGATTCAACAATAACCAGATTGTTCTTTCCAGCCACTTTCTGACCACAGTGTCTCTTCTCCCCTCGCCCACCCCAACATTTCTCACCTAGAGGCAGTGATGCTATCCTATCGTTTTTTCGGAGGGAGGAGATATAAAAAAAAGTTTTCCTGATTTATAAAATTTCTAAAGTCACAACAGTAATATGTAATAGTAATTTTTTTCTAGGAATGGTCTTTCAGGTTTCTCAGTATTTGAGTGATTTTAGGAGATGAATGAAAAAAAGTCCTGAGTATATGTTGGCACTGTATTTTTGCCTTAATTGAAGTAAGTCAAAAGTGATTCATTGGTAAAGTAAAATTGGTATTATTATCTTTAAGCAAAATTTGTTCATATTTATATGTTTAATATTTTCTAAAGTAAATTTTGTCTATTTTAAGGTGTTTTTGACAAATGCTGCGAATGTCTTTTTGCTGGAACCATGTGCTGAAGTCCCCATACTCTTGAAAGAACAAGTTGATGCTTGTAAAGCTGTTTTGATTATTTTTAGGCGCATGATAATGGAGCTTACAATGAATAAGAAGACATGGTAAGTTTATTTCAAATTAATTAGTATTATGAAACAGATAATTCCATTTTACAACATAATAATTAAAGTGTTACAGCCTTCATTTATTATATGGTTTTACAAAGTTAACAATGAGATGACAATCAGTCTTTTGTAACAGTTTCTATGAATTTTGAAGAAGGTAAGTATTCAGTACTTTGATAATTCATTTATTTTAATTATTGGTTTTAAAAATGTTCTTGAATTAAGAGTAAGTGGTCAAATTGCTTTAATGACAGACTTTTCCATTTTAAATTGAATCAAACAGTTTTGTGAAAAAGCAGTATAACTGGGGTATTATAGTATCATTCCTCATAAGCCCAGGACAATTTGTTAATTGCTCCAAAATACTGTTAAGTGACTTTTATTGCTTCAAACTTGAAGTTTTAAATTCATTTGGAAAAACAGTTATTTTAAACTAGAGGCTCAGTGCACGAAATCCATGCACACGGGTAGGTTCCCTAGGCCTGGCTGGCGATCAGGGCCAATTGGGGCCTTCCTTCCCCTTGGCTGCAGGCTGGGGCCTTCCTTCATTCCTTGCTGCACCCTGGTGGTCAGTGCACGTCATAGCGAGCGGTCGAACTCCCAGTTGATCGAACTCCCAAGGAGACAATTTGCATATTAGCTTTTTATTATATAGGATTATTATATAGGGTGATAAATTGTCAGAGTGACTGAAAAAATAGTGCAGCCAATATGCTTATGCTAATTGTTTTCATTTTCACACTTTGTTTTTGTTTGGTATTTTTTGTTTATACTACCCGTAAAGGTTAACAGTGCATTAGGTCTTTTCCAACAATGAATAGGAAGCCATATAAATATATCCAATGTGCTCTTCTCTCACAATGGATATCTTCATAGCACTTCAGCTTCTGAGGTATTCTTAAAGGTTCTCAGCCACAGACCAGAGCACCTCAGTGCCACTTCCTAATCCTTCTCTTCTGTAATGCATCGGAAAGACAGCCTCTCAGTTCAGTCCATCCTTTTCATGTTCCTCTCACCCAGCCACCATCCTGAAGCAGACAGCCTGCCCTTACTGCTCACCTGGCTGTGGTCTCAGTCCACCGAGGCCACTGCAGACCGCACCGGTGGCACACTTCCTTCCTGGAAATCTTGGGGGTCTGTGTTACCAGGCCTGTGTGCTGGATGCCTTTTCCGGACATCCTCAAGTCAGCACAAAGGGTCCTTTGGAAGGAGTTGTCTGCAGGTTGTGAAGCCACCGAAACGAGGCAGGACTGAGCTGGCAGGGGCCCTGGGGCCATTGAGTCCAGCTTTCTTTCTCAGAGGAGGGAAGGGTAAGCCTGGAGGAATTCTGTCCCACAGAAAGTTCACTAATACAGAAACTGCAAGTATCAAAATGATTATTTTAAGATGTAAATTGCACTGTCATTTTCCAAGACTTTTAAACTTAACGCTGCCAAGAAGCAGTTGTTAAAACTGTAAATATTAGAGTGATGGATAATATGATTTAAAAAAAGTTAAATACTGTGTCAGTAATATTGAAAGTGATGAGAAATACTGGTATGCTTTTAACTCCAATATCCATTCCTTGATACCGCAGTTATAGCAATGGTATTTTTAATCTATTTTTCTTTGAAAATTCTATGAATTCAGTATATTACTGTAACAGTAGTATTTTTTATTTTTGATAATCTTCTTTTAAATGAAAATTTTAGGAAATCAAATTAAGCAATTCTTCTCTGTTCCCTAATAATTCAGAAAAATCCAGGTAAAAGTATAAAACAAACTATAGAAATAGATAAAAATACCAAAAATATAGTAGAGAAAGGGATGTGCCTTTTTCCTTAGTATATTTTCTTATGTATTTTAGAACCAGACAATTCCTAAATTCCTTTCCTTCCCGTCCTCTTTCCCCTCCCATCTCTTCCTTTATCCAATAAAGAACAGCTAGCTTCTGCTTGGCGGGTATTGGGTAAACTAGACAGATAATGTCCCTGCCCTAGGGAGGTTTCCACCCTCGTAGACTGAGAGATATGGACACAGAAGCCATTTCAGTGGTAAAAAGTGCTAAAAAGAACAAGGAAGCTGTGCAGGGCAGGGGAGATTTTTCATCAGGTGTCAGGGAGGGCCTTCCCGAGCAGAGCCCTGAAGACAGGAAGAGAGGAACCACGGGGAGGTCCGAGGGAAGAGCATTCCTGGCAGAAGGAACCATAAGTGCCAAGCACAGTATGTTCCAGGCAGGATGAGATGACAGCCAATGTGGTGGAGTGGACAGAGGGAAAGGGAGAGTGGGAGAGGGTGAGGCAGGGGCCAGCCACAGCCAGGTTGCTTGGGGCCTTGCAGACCACAGGAAGGCCACTGGCTTCCTCTCTGTGTGTGAGCAACAGTGTGACACAGGTCTGATTTATGCTTCCAAAAGATCCCTCTGACGGCCATGTGAGAAGAGACAGTGCAGTGGGTGCAGCACAAAGACTGTGGCCATAGATGATGGCGGCTGTTTACACTGGGGCTGTAGCCTGAGAAGGTTAATGAGATTCAGTGTCATGTTAAGAGAAAATACTGTCCCAATATGCAGAAATATGAGAACAGTATAAAGGCACTATGGTTTAGAGATTGCATTGTCTGACCTATACTACATGGCGTTGCTCAGCTCTTGATTTTATCACTAAAGAGCAAGATAAACAAATGGGTAGTGTGTAGGATCTCAAAGGAGAAGTTAAAAGGAACTGAGGTGGTTTCCCTCAGAGAACAAATAGACAGCCCTTACACACAAAAGGTAATGTATTCTCAGATTCCATGGAATTTGGGATAAAAGGTGAGCAGGTAATCTGATGGGAAGAATGTAACAGCTGTAAGAAGGAAATATGCCCTTTCCCCTTTATCGCTGTTATAATTAGCAGTGTTAGTCTGTCTCTTTATTGCTTTATACTCTTCAGAGACCTTTTACATAGAACCCCCTTTCTGCAAGGTACACTGTGACTGAGTTGTGACGATTGCACTGCCTCATTTGTGCCCTGAGCTGCAGACAGGATCTTCCAGGCACAGAGCTCCTCAAAGTGGTCATCGATGACCTTTCCAAACCTTCCTACCTTAAGAGTAGTGTGGAGTTCTGTTATACTATGCAGCTGTTTGCTTACCCCCAAGAATGAAGACCAGAAAGTCAGTTTTATTTCCTATCACAATGAGAGACAGGAAGACCTTATTGGTTAAATAAAATAATGGATGTGAAAATTAAAGGGTGATGCATACGTTCAAATAGGCACAGATGCTCGCTCACTGAGTACCCGCCTCAGTCGGAGAAACAATCTTGTCTCCCTTCTTGTAAGGGGAGAAAGTCAGGCCAGGATGATGCCTGTTTTATCCTGCCTATTGATGTGGGCATAGGAAGCATATTGTTAGACTGCTGAAACCTAAGGTAGCTTATTTTTACAGAAAATGGTATTCATTCCTATTTTTAATACTTTTGAGTAGTACATATTTATCACTATTGCTGAATTCTTAAGAGAATTTCTCGTACCTATAAATTAAAATGCTTTGGAGGTGTGATTAATATGAACTTTTATTTTGGGTGGCCCAGGGAACAGATGTTGCAAATACTGCTCAGGATAACAGAAGCTGTCATGCAGAAGCCAAAGGAAAAACAAATAAAGGACTTGTTTGCCCAGAGCTTGGCAGGGTTACTGTTTAGGGTAAGTCTTTTTTATTAAAACACTTCAAATGCACGAATTGAATCAGATTTTAGAGCAAAGTAGTTTTAATCACTGAGAATTTTAAGAGTAAAATTAAACTAACTTTAAATTTCCAGAAATGTAATTAGAAATTTTCCTTAGTTTTGCCATGAAGGTTGTAATCTGTTCTTTACAATTAAGTTTAGACCTTCCTACCTCTTCGCCATTTACTTTCTTTTTTTTTTTATTTGCTTGAGGTTGGTAGAAATTAGGAAAATACCAAGAGCTGATGGCTCTGGTGGAGGGCTGGGTAGATTTGTAGAGTTAAAGGATGAGCAGAAGCATGGGAATGGGAATAAGGTCAGGGAGCAGTTCAGGCTATAAATAAAAATGTGAGAACCATTGGTGTGTTGGACCATTGTGTTTGAAGCCACAGGACTAGATGGGATCAACTAGGGAGAAAATTGGTATCATAGAAGGAAGAGGGCCAGCTCCATGATTGTGATGGAGAGGAGCCAGCCAAAGATGCTGAGAGAGAGTGGTCAGGGAGCTAAGAGAAACACTAGAGGAGCCCATGTCTGGATGCCTGGAGGACGAGTATTGGGTAAGAGGAGAATGGACAGTTGACCATTGATTTTGATGATATGTAGGTGGTTGAAAATGTTCTAGGAGAACGAGGCCCTCTTGGTGTGGGTGAAGGAGAAATTTGAGAACTGGGCAGTGGAGTAGCAAGTATAGTCAAGGCTTTGCAGAGGTACTGATGTGGAAAGGAGGAGGAAACGAGAGCTAGCTGGAATGGGCAGCATGATTAGAAGGCAGAGTTTAAGGCCATTGGTATTAAAGTATGTTTGCTTGCCCGTGGGGATGGTCCAGTGAGAACAAGATAGACTGGGGGAGAGGGTGGGGCACTGTAGAAGTGAAGTCCTGGATAAGGTGAGGAAGGCTGTTTTGGCCTTAGGTGAGAGCAGAGAGCCAAGGAGATATCTGTTTTTTGCATCTCACATGATAAGAAGAGTCAAGAACATTTAATATCACCCCAAGGGAGAGGGATGAGAAGGCAGAAACAACTGCCTGGAAAATGGAAGTTTTAAAGGTCCTGAGGGCAGTAGCCTATTGTAACTACTAGGAAGCACTAATATTTATGGGATGCATAGAATTTATGAAGCATGTCTGAAAGAAACAGTGTGACTGGGGAATAATGTGACATTCTACACAAAGGCATTAGTACAGTGGATGGGCCTGACTGAGTACTTTAATATGGGAAATGTGGATTATCAGCTGGAAGGGGCAGTTACAGGGGAAGTTAGCTTCTCTCCTCAGTTGATGTGAAAGTGATTTTGGAGGATATATATTAAGAGCATATCTAGAATACAGGTAAGGTATATAAGTGAAGATGATAAAAAAAGAAATTAGTCCTTCATATAAAACAGATGATTCCCATTGTAACATAAGAAAACACAACTGTTCATATTAATTTTTAATAATTTAACATGATTGAATGACCTTGACTTGATGAAAAATGTATGAGGGGGCTACAGAAATAATTGGCACGTACTAGTCACTTGCCTCCTGAGTAGTATAATCACTTGTACTCTGATTGCCTTGCCTAGTTATTGGACACATGAAGTGGTCTACACATCCTTCTGTGAGTGTTACACTTTACTGTGCCCTTGCCTCAAGGGTGTACTAGCCACTTGCTTTGATGTTCTCCTGGAAATACAGACACTCTGTTCACTTTGCTCTGACTTTCCTGGAGCGCCTGCTTATCTGTCAGCACCTTCTTGATCTCTCAGTCCTGATGGGACTGGGGCTGCCAAGTGGCAGGGACTAAAGCCAAGTGCAGGCTGGAGGGTGCTCAGACTCATTCATCACCAGTTGCCTGTCTGTGCATGTGTGCATTGGAACTGAGTGTGAACTTGTCACTGAATTAAGCAAGACTATTGTGGAACTATGTTTTTTTGTTTGTTTGGTTGGTTTTGGTTTGGGAGAGAAAATCCCCCTCATTAATGGAGAAATCTTGTCAGGTCTTACTTGAAGATTAGTTTTGAGTCCACGATTATTAATGATTTTGTTGTTGTTATTATTATTTTGGCAACAGTTAGGTGGATCAAGAAGAATGCTTAAATTATGAACTAAACATAAAATAGTAGTGAGAAGATGAGTTTTGGGGAGTTATATTCTGGGTTCTGATCCCAGCTCTGGCATTTCTGACTGTGTTGCCTTGAGCAAATCACTTCACCTTTCTGAGTTGTCTTCCCTAATCTGTCACAATCAGAAAAGGATTCCTTCCTATCTTGCCAGGTTATCATAAGAATGAGAGCAAATTCATTTGGGATGTATGATTATTTGTTGATTTCCGAAGTGCTTTTGTGAGATCCAAGATGGGAGAAAATGTGAAAAGTCTGGACAGAGCTGCCAGGCAATCAAGTGGGTATCATCTTAGACCCATAGTAAAATTAAAATATGCCATCTAATTATTATTCACTTGGCCATGTAGTCTGTCTACAGTTGCCAGATACTTAATTTTTTTAAAAATTTGAATAAGGAGATTATTAAAAGGGTCAGGAAATTTTAAGTTGCTATTTTCCCTTTATCTTTTTCTAATTTCCTTTTAGTCTTTCTCCCCGCCCCCCTCCCTGTCCATAGATAATTGCGTTGGCCTATTTTCTTCAAATGATAGTTGAGTTTTACTTAGTTTTAAATATTTTCTAAATAATGGTGATTGTCATAAATGATGTTTTAACCTGTTGTCAGTGCTAACTCTGACCTTGTGCTTGAAGCTCTTAAAATATATCAAGAAATTTGGACTATGGTTTTTCTATTTATAGTGTGAGCCATTACTTTACAATTCTGTCATCTAAGTGTGGGAGAAATGTAGAAAGTGGTTGTTTAGGAAATGTGTGTAAGAAAAAGAGTGATTTACGAGAGAAGGTGTTTTTTATACAGTTTATATGCCAAGGTATATTGGATGAAACATGAATTTCAGTGCTAAAGGAACCTTGCAGATTCTTTTTATTTTTAACAAGAAATATGACTCTAGAAAAGCCAAATAAATTGCCTAGGTCACAAACCAAGATAGGGACAGAATCTAGAGACTGGGGCTTTCTTTCCCTTTTCCTGTTCAAAAAGGGTAACCTATTCCAAGGGTACCCTGCCTTCATGTCCAAAGGTGCCACTCGACACCCACTGACTATATTTTATGATTTTGCTCTGTGTGGCAGTGTTCTTGTGAATTATGGTAATGATTCAACAGGTCTGTGTACACATTTGCAAGATTTGCTGAGATGCATTTTATAAGCTACTAGAGGCCTGGTGCATGAATTCATGCACGGGTGGGGTCCCTCGGCCTGGCTGGTGATCAGGGCTGATCGGGCCATTTTGCCTAGTCCCCATCATGGCCGGTGGGCCAGGGGGAGGGACCGTGGGAGGTTGGCTGGCCATGGGAGGTTGGCTTTGGGAGCATACTGACCACCAGGGGACAGCTCCTGCATTGAGCATCCGCCCCCTGGTGGTCAGTGAGTGTCATAGCAACTGATCAACTGGTCGTTTGGTTGACTGGTCATAACGGTTGCTTAGGCTTTTATAGATATAGATAGGAAGTCATTGTTCTGTGTTTGTTTTATAATTAGTCAATTCAGTGAAGCCAGTGCTAGATTCTTGATATAGGGCATCTTATCACACTAAAACATCTGCTTTTAAATCTGTGGCTAGTGCTGTAACCCAATGAGAGGCTGAGTCCTGGTAACATTGCCAGTCTCTACTTTCTCCTCTTACTCTACTTAACATTATATTTTGGATCTACTACTTATGAAATTTTATATATATATATATATATATATATATATATATATATATATATGCACATTTTGGTAATGTGCTCAAACTCCTTTTGAAAATTAGAAGTGTAAAAATGAATAAACAGAAGCTAACATTTTAGTCATAATAAAAATATATAATAAAATTATTTTAATTTTTTATTTTGCATTGTACTTTTTTATCCTTACCTGAGGATATGTTTTTTTAAAAATTGATTTTAGAGAGAGAGTGAAAGAGAGAGAGAGAGAGAGAGAGAAGAGATAGAGAAACATTGATGTTAGAGAGAAACATCGATTGGTTGCCTCCTGTACCTGCCACCACCGGGGATCGAACCTGCAACCCTTTTTGGTGTATGGGACAATGCTCCAACTAACTGAGCCATCCAGCTAGGACTTTTGTATTTTTCTTAACTTAAAGAAAATTATTCATCTTAAAGTCAGATTTTAAGTGAGTTTAAAACCTTGTTTTCAATATACTTAATTTAGTTCAATTTTAACATTTTTACCCCTTTAAAAAGTGTAGTAAACATGAACTAAAACATGGGAAACAGATATATTGCATAAGGGTCACGTTAAATATGATTTTCAAGTGGTCAGATCAGTCCTGCCTGATTATAGACAGTTTTCTAATTCTCAAAATTTCCTATGTGCATGTTAAAGAAGAATTTCTCTTCTAATTAAAAAGCAAATTTACCCCTATTCCATGCACAGCATAACTCCAGATGACAGTGGAGCCTATTTGTGTCTGGATTGGGCAGAAATATTTGTAGGTTGGCACCTTAGCAAGTACATTTAGCTCTGACAACAGGTCAGGGAAATTACACAGACTGGGCATAAGGTTTCCTCTACTAAAATTAGGAAAGCATCTGGGGCTTATCTGAGATGAATGCAGCACTTTCAAAAGAAATACATTTTGATTTGAATTTTAAAGGATGTGGAATATTTTGGCAGAGGTAAGGAATTGGGCGATTTCAACGAAATATCCAGAATACATGCATAATATCTTGTAGGGCTGCTTATCTGACCAGTTGTAATGCTGTGTCAGACTAGAGGAGGGATTCCTAAGGAAAAGGGCAACAAGCTGATGGGGAAATGCAGAGAACTGTGGGAACTGAAGTCCACTGTTGCCTGGGGGTGGGACACTTTGTAGGAAGTGATGTCCAAGCTGAGACCTGAAGAATGAATGGGAGTTAAAGAGGCAAACGGGAGGAAGAGAGGGAAGGGAAAGTATGTGCAAATGCCAGGAGCAGGAGACACCAGGTCGAGGAATTGGGATAATCTCAGTGGAAGAAATGTAATTCTTTTTATTCTTATGCTGTATTACAGGTGCCTGCTGAACATGCAGGTAGAACTATCCAGTAAGCAGATAGATAGGTCAGGAAATTAGCAAAGAGGTCTGGGCTGAACTTGGAGATTCAGAAGTCAGTAGTACACAGATGATAACTAGAGCCATGAGAATGGAGACCAAAACCCAGGCAAAGGTGGAGTGGCATAGGAGGTATAGGAGGGAGACAGCCAAAGCAGTCAGTTGACTGGGAGATGAGCATGTGCAGATGGAGGGAGTGTGGGACATTCTTTCAAGAAATTTGTCTTTGAAAGGGCGATAAGTGGGGCTGTAGCTAGAGAGGAAATCTTTGTTCAAGGGAACTTTTTTTTTTTCTTCAATGAAGAGTTAGAGTATTTTATGTTGATGGAAGAACTGGGGCAGTAGGATGGATTGGAGATAAAGGAGAGGCAGGGTTAATACAAACACAAAGACTCTGAGGAAGAGGTGCAGAGCAGAGGTGGGGACAAGTACAGAAGAGCAGGAGCCCCTCTTCGCTTAGAGCTGGCAGGTGACGGAGAGGCATGGGTCTTGTGGGCACAGGTTTTAGGGCATCTTGCTTAATGGGTTCTGTCTTCTCTGAAGTGTACAGTGAGTTCACCTGCTAAAAATCAGGAAAGAGTTGATGAGCTTGGAGGTTTACATAAGGAAGGGTAGATTTGAAGTGGCCACTGCAGAGAATGATGGAAAGAGCCAACTCGGGAAATAGATTAGCTGTTGTACAGAGAGCTTTGTCTTCTCCCTAGTCTCCCCAGTGATGCAGGACCAGCCACAGACACTGGAATAAGTTTGAATCAGTAGGTTTGTTCATAATGGTAACTAACTTCCCAGTAGCTCAAATCCTGATTACAGTTGATCAAATGAATGTTGAGAAATTAATAGAAAAACAAAATTCAAAAACCTTTTTTATTTAAAATTCATTTTGTTAATAGTAATTTAAGATATTTTGTTAAAAATTGTACCTTTTCCAAATGAAGATAATGAATTCTCTTCATTGCTTGGTTGGTTTTAGACACTCATTGTGGCCTGGATCCGAGCAAACCTCTGTGTGTACGTTTCTCGAGAGCTCTGGGATGACTTTCTTGGTGTGCTGTCCTCCCTCACACAGTGGGAGGAGCTCATAAATGAGTGGGCCAACATCATGGACTCCTTGACAGCAGTGCTTGCAAGAACTGTTTATGGAGTGGAGATGACAAACCTACCTCTGGATAAATTAAGTGAACAAAAGGAAAAGAAACAACGAGGCAAAGGTATTTCCAGTCTTACAGGGTCACACCATGTGTCTGAGACATCAGGGAAGGAGTGTGTCTTTATACATCTAGGCAATTAATGCATGAAATTTCATAATAAACTGAACCAGCCACATAGACATTATCTTTAATGGTGGCAGTAGATTGTGTCTCATAGCATTCTGTCCCCTTAATGAGGATGATGCATTTATGAAGAGGCTGTGGAAGAAGAAGGAAGACAAAGAGGAGTAGTAGTAAACACCATAATGATGGCTAGTGCTTTGTACATATTCCTTCTCTTCACCCTCATGATCCCCTATGAAGTAGATACTACTATCCCCACATCATGGACAAAGAAACTGAAGACCAAGTCCAGTGATGGACTCATTCAAGATCACATAGCTAAGAAGTGGTAAAGCCAGAAATCAAAGCCAAGCCAATCCAACTCAAAATGCCACAGCAGATGGGAGTCATTTTGGCTTTGATGTGTTTTGGAGTAAATGCTGTTTTGATAACCTAGAATCAGATCAAGGTGAAAAACATCAGTGGTGGTTTCTTTGAGTATGACAGTTTGGCAGTCCCTGTCTTTAGTCCTTCGATTAATTCACTTGCACTCCAACTTATTATGTAAAGATTTTGAGGCATCTCTTAGAAATACATGCAGTGTAAAAGATAAAATATGTAAGGGCATTGGGGCAAAATGAACAGGTATGGAACCACAGGCCTGGTTCAAATTCCAAAATGCATGCCAGATAGCCTTACGTGCTTTCCAGGGAGGTGGGAAGAGGGCAGCCTCAGATTTGACTCTGATCTTCACAGGGTTACACCAGAGAATCACAGAGTGCAAAAGATAAAAACAGTCCACTTGCTTAGGTGATGTGTAGCTTTTCCTGGTCCTAAGACCTGGGAGGACTTCCTCCTCCAAAAACTGATAAATGGGACATTGCTTTTCATGGTACACTACAACCTCAACATAGCTTTAATATGGACTGTGTTAGTTAGCTTTTGCTGTGTGACAAAACACCCCAAAACATAGTGCCTTAAAATAAGAGCTGTTTATTTAGATTATGATTTTATATGTTGGCAATTTTAGACTTAGTTGGACAGTTCTCTGACAAAAAATAGGTATAATTTTGATTGCTTTACAAAATAATAATAGTTATTAACTACCCTTTTGCTCCAAAGTGACTTCTTAAAAAATCAGGTGCTTATGCTTGTATATAAGGATTTCTAGTACTAAGAATTAACCAGTCAGATGCAACCTTATTATGCAACGTGACCAATAAGGTGCAACTCTATTATATGACCTATATATTTATGGTTTAAGACTTGGCATTCACACCTGACAGCTATTGTTATGTTGGCTGTTGTCATTTTTTTATTTGACAGTCTAAGAGAAAAGAGGTAAGCCCCCTGACTAAATAGTCAGGTATTGCATGTTTTAAAAATTCTTGCAGCACACTGTTTGAAAATTGCTGAGCTAGACTGTGAAATCGTCAGCTAAGCAGCTCTACTTTTGGGGTTGGCTAGCTGTTAGCTGGGGCAAGAGGGATGCCTGAGCAATAGGTGCATTTAAAATATCTGCTTGCTCAGTTTTGCTACCAAAGTCAGTCACATGATGAACCCCAATAGTCAATGTGGGAGAGGACAAAAGAGAATGTGCATACTGGAGATGTGAATGAATTACAATGATTAATTAACCATAGGGAGTCATTAACATGGCTGATTCTTACAATATCTTCATTGCAGTCTGTGAGTGGCTTGCCAAAGCATCAATTACTAAAAGCAAGGTAGTAACAAGCAAAAATAAAGTCGTTTAAGCATGTGGTATTCCAGTGGGACAGTTTTATTTTAGTTTAGATTTAGATTGTCTAATGATTTTGTAACATTTTAGCAGCAGATCCCTTTTTCTCCCCATTTGAAGCTATCCAAAGCCCTTCCTAAAAAATACATTAGGCTGGAGAATTGGGATTGAAGTGGGGTCAGGGAGCCAAGAAGTTGTGCCCTTGGCCTCTGTCTTGTGCTCGGTGGCAGCTCTGAGGGCCTCTGTTTAAACCCAGGCCTGAGGACCAGGATGCTTCTAGCAGGAGCTTGGCCTCTAAAACTTTGGTTCTCAGCCCAGAAGAGAGTCTTTCTGACCAGAGGTGCCTTTCAGGATGGAGGGAGTTGCTGAGACAGGAGGTAAGGAATTTCTCAAACTAAGTACATTCCCTGCCTCCTGAAATGCTTGTCATCTACCCTCCCCCTCAGCACCCAAAATACTCTTTTTCCCCCACTGTGTGAACAAAGAGAGTCATGGGAAAAGATGGGCTTGTCTTAGGAAGATAAACAACTTCAAAAACACTATTTTAGGGATGATACAGAAGAAATTTTTTTAACTACCATGGAGCATTCTTCTGATTTATTTATTATATTGCTTTATTCTAAAAACAGATTTAAACATTCATTATAGAAATAGCAGCCTTGGAAGCACTGGACTTGTGGAAATAAAATACACTCTTAGAGTAAACTGTGTGTGAAAACAAGCCACAGGTGGCAGCCACCAGCCCCATTATATCTGTGCCGAAATCTCAGTGTCTCATTCTCTTTTCTCGTGTATTTCTTTTGGATTCTTGACCACTCATTTGAAATAGTTGACCAGAGCAATATGAGAGGAAAGAAGAGAACTTGAATCACAGAGCTGTAATATTTTATTGTTTTGGAGCTTCACTAAAATAAGATTTTGTATTTGTAGACTTTAATTTTCCATGCTAATTTGGTTGTCTGTAATTAGAGAATATAGGCATAACTTTCCCTTGTGGATGTGGAGAGGTTGGTGCCTACAGGATGGAGTATTATACAAATTAGGATCTCTGATTTTTTGATTTATGAAAATAGTTTTTGGAGCAGTGGTATAACTTCATTTAGCATTATTCTTATATTGAGGAAGGTTTATTAATATTTTTTTTGTATATTGGAATGAGTACTATGAAGATATGTTAATTTTCATGAGACTGTTGGAGATTCTTGAAAAATACTTTGGCACTAGGAATTTTTAGATTACTGATACATGAATAACTTCCTAAATTGTAGTATCAGGAAATGGTACCTAATTTGCAACAAGAGAAACTGCTGATCTTCTATCAAATAATAAAAGGCTAATATGCAAATCGACCAAATGGCAGAATGACAGGTCGCTGTGACACCCACTGACCACCAGGGGGCAGACACTCAATTCAGAGCTGGGCTCATGGCTGGTGAGCACAACAGTGATGGCAGGAGCCTCTCCTGCCTCCACGGCAGTGCTAAGGATGTCTGGGGAGCAGGCCAAAGCCATCAGTTGGACATCCCCCGAGGACTCCTGGACTGTGAAGGGACATAGACCAGGCTGAGGGACAACCTCCCCCCACCCCAAGTGCACGAATCTCGTGCACCAGGCCTCTAGTATATATAAAAGCCTAAGTGACCAGCCTACTGTCCCATAGCTATGACACACACTAACCACAAGGGGGCAGATGCTCAATGCAGGAGCGGAAACCACAGGCATGGAAACATGGAACAGACTGATGAATCTCACAGGGAAGGGGGGGAGAGGGGAGGGGGGGAAGAGATTAATCAGAGATCTTATATGCATACTAAAGACACAGTGCATAGATTCGTGCACCGGTGGGGTCCCTCAGACTGGCCTGTGGGGATTGGGTCGAAACTGGCTCTCTGACATCCCCCGAGGGGTCCCAGATTGCGAGAGGTTGCAGGTCAGGCTGAGGGACCCCACCGGTGCACGAATCCATGCACCGGGCCTCTAGTTATATATATAAGTGTAGGTCTGAAATTTGCTGAGCAACATAGGCTTGAAATGAATAATAATGAATTCAGCCTTTAGATTCTTTTTCTTGTCTTATCCTTTATCAGGCTGCGTTCTAGATTCTCAGAAAGGAACCACTGTGGGGAGATCCTTTTCTCTCAGCTGGCGGAGCCACCCAGATGTGACCGAGCCAATGAGATTTAGGAGTGCCACCACATCTGGGGCACCAGGAGTTGAGAAAGCAAGAAATACCGTTCGCCAAAAAGCAACTGGTAAACATTTATTTAAGTATTTCCCAAATAGTTGCTATCTAAAATGGATTTATAGGAATAAAATGTTGTAAAAGTTGTAAAATTCTACTCAGAAGTTAAGAGCTAGACCTTTCGTTAAATTAGATTTCTCTGTATCTTTTTAACTTTCTGTTCTGGCTGCTTTCAAAACACAATTTGTCATATTTATTTTGAAATCCTTCATTGTGAAAAGGATTTAATATTGAGTGAGATGTTAATTTTGAGTGAAATATTTGTGCAAAAGAAATAAAATAGATATTTTTTTGAACTTTGAGGAAATAGAGTCTTAGTAATCACACAACTAATTGCATTATTGTTGTTGAATATGTGACTCTTGAGAGAGTATGGAAACTTGTTCCAGCAACAATAATAATGTACTTAGTTTTCAGGACTGGATGAAGACATTTAAAGTTCTTGTATTTTTGGAAATTTGAGTTTTACATTCCTATAGATGTTGTACTTAACAGCCAGTTAGAATGAACAAGAACTTTACCAAGAACCCCAATTAATCCGACTGCTTTGCTATACTTTACTCTTAAAACAAGAAGAGAAATCTTCAGAAAGTAAGCTTATATCCAGTATTTAATAAGAACAAATAAAATACCCACTCCCCCGTGACTTTGTAACTTAAGTTTAAAACAAATTTATCTGAGTTTCCTCTAGTTTTTCACATCCATACCCATAATACCATACAATTGTAAGACACGTTGATTGCAGAAAGTTACAATATCCCCCAGTCATAAATCAAAGATTTATTTACACTCAAATAATTTTCAGTGCTTAGTAAATAAAGGTTTAATACAGATGACCTAAAAACCTGTTGGAGTTTTATGAAAATATACCTTAACTCTAACTGGGTCATACTTTTATGCTGTAGCATTTGTTGGTAATTATCTCCTTCTTTATATTCACCTCTTATTCAACGCCTTTCTCTTTTCCTTTGTCCTCTCTTGTGAGGAGAGTTCCTATTCCTGGTAACAGGCAACTTTTAGGGAGGCCTAGTCACTGCTACTGCTTTCTTTTCTCATCTCACCTCCTTAAACTCCATCACTGGATCTTTAAAAGAAAGGGATAGAAGTACAAGTTTATGACAAAGGTGGCATCATGCCTGCCTGAGCTGCCCAGAACTCCTGCAGTCCCTTACAACCCTTGAATTCTATGATAATAAAAGTGATCATTCAAAACACTTTTTAAAACTTTAGTCTCACATTTTTATAAGCAGTAAATTATTGAACATTGCATGTTTCTTATGTGACTACTTGATCAAAACACAGCTGTAGAAGAGATTGCATCATAGTTTTTCAATAGATATTTTAGACCAACAATATGGTAGAGGCAACGGTACATTTTAGAAAATCCTCATCACATTTATGCCAGTGAGAATCTGTTTATCGGTATCCTCGGGTGTCTGAAAAACCATGGTATTGCAAAAATAAGAACTTTTACAAAAGCATATAAAGGTATTTGCAGAGTACGTCACGTAAAAACTGTAAACCTGGCCTCTGTGGGGTTAATTAAATTAAAAACACTCAAAACCATAACCTGTAAGAGATAGTGAAGATGAGAACTGTTGAGTTGGATGTAGCTATAATCTTTATGTATTTTACATATGAATTTCCTATTTTATGTTAAATTTTTAAAAATTAAAAATTATGAAATTGTAAATCTTTTTGTTGCCTATGAAAGCAGTGGTCTTTGGAGATTTTATTATATCATGCTATTTTACAAAATTAATCTACATAGTCTAAGTATTAGTGGTTTTATGCATTCCTATTATTTTTACATTGTGTAATAATTCAACTTTTTATATTTTAAAAAGGCCCGGAATATTTTTATGGTAGATTTTGACTTGCGTAGAGTCCACCTTTTAATGAGAGAATAGTAAGCAGCTCTTGAGGTTAGTTTTTGCTGCTTTAAGCATTGAGATATTTATGTGGAAGACACACTTGACAGTGATTTTTTTTCCCCATTCTCAGTAAGAGATTAATTGAAGATTATTATGTTATGATTTTCCCCACAGACTACTATAAGTTTGAGAAAATGTCAGTGACGGTGGCAGGAAGGAACTATAAAATGAGGAATTGCAGAGTAGGGAAGTGGCAGTTTAACAGAGATTGCACTAGTTTGCAAGGTAAAAAGACTAGGAGGGAGAACCTTACAGAATTATACAGTAAAAAAAAATAATTATAAAGTAAAACTTTGTTACTGAGTGTGAATAATGCTAAAATTTTAGATGTTTAAAATGAGTGATTAAAGCAAGTCAATTTCTACACAAAATAATTTTTCTATATTTTATTATTTTTGAGGTATTTAAGTGATCAGTTTTGGGAAAATGCCAATCATTTGATTTATAAGAGGAAAACTTTTTAAAACAACACTCAAATAAATTTGTCTCTGACATTGAGAGATGAACAGATCTTTTAGGAAATTTCACGTCACTCAGTTTGATGTTTACATGGAAGTCGTTTTCACTTAAATATTATTTTACACATTTGTGAATTAAACTTTAATTGCATTGCAGGCAATCCTTTAGAACTGAGAATTCTGATAGCCATGGGATAGGGGGAAAGACAGCAAAGTGTAAAGTTTGTCTCACTTTTTGCATGTGTGTCACTATCGTTTGTAGTTCTGTTTCATTAATGTTAAAATCATGCAAAGATAGCAAAATAGCAGGTAAGTCTTTATATTTTGTTTTAAGGATAAACTGATTTTACTGATGGTGGTTTCATATATATATATATATATATATATATATATGCATATATATATATATATGTATATATATATATGAGGCATATTCTCTTCCTGTGTCCATCTGTTTTCTCAAATTTGAATAGCAACATATAGAAAACATAAGAACACCATACAGTCCGTAATAGGAAATTATAGATTTAAGAAGCATGACGTGTTGTAAAAGGATGGGTTTCATGGAGATTTTTCTATTTTTCCATTTATCAAATCTTTTAATTTTCAACTTGACTTTTATGTGTTCTTAAGCTATTAGGGTATTTAATTTAGTAAATGATTCGCTTTTGAATACAGTCAGCTCTCAGTGAAGCAGTTTTTGAATTATGTATTATTTATAGGATACTTTTAAGCTTAGGCTAGATTTTCCCTCTCACTGTGGTTTTTTGTTTGTGTTCTTTAGGAAGGGAAAATTGATTATAATGTCTGCCCAATTAAATAAACAACCAAATGTGAATCTGATACATAGCAGAAAACAAGGATAGACTAAACATATAAAGCATTCTAAAATAAGATTGGTTATTTGTGAACTCTCCATTCTCCCATGTCATCAGAATGACTGAACGTCCTTTGTACTGACTGCCTTTCAAGTTTAAAGTGATCTCCTTTAAATACAGGGTGGGGCAAAAGTAGGTCTGCAGTTGTTCCTATGGAAAATAGTACAACAATTAATAATACTATAAGAATAAACTGTTTCGCATACTCACAACTGTAAACATACTTTTGCCCCCCTCTCTATTTAAAGAGAGCCCAGAAAAATGATGATAATAAGAAAGAAGTGAAAGATTCTGATGTTCTTCTGACATAATTATTACTTTATCTTTCCTGGAAGCTAAGAGAAGCCAGTCTATCAGCAACTGTGTCCAACTTTCTGAGGCTTTGCCTGCCACTAAAAGCGTCCCGCTCCTCCTTCACACCGTGAGCGCTCTCTTACCTGGTCTCTCTTACTCCTCTTGCTCTCACAGGCTGTCAGGTACTGTAATGCTTTCTCATGTGTCTGTCAGTGTTCTGGGCGTCTCCTGCTTGCCTCCAGGCCTTGGTTCCTTTGTTAATATCCCCATATCACGTATGTGCGCCTGGGCATTACACTTTGTGCTTATTTTCAATGAATATTAATAGTTCTTTATATGTAGTTAAATGTTTAGTAGCAATTAATAATCAAGAAAATTTCTGTAGCACTACTGTTCTTTGCATTGCTAGTTAAGAAGAATAAGAGGATTGTTTTGGCCCCTAGTTTTTTTGTTTATTAGTCTTGTAATAAAACAGAGGTGTTCTGTTTTTTTATTTTTTAAATATATATTTTTATTTATTTCAAAGAGGTGCGGGGAGAGAGAGAGAGATAGAAACATCAATGATGGAGAGAGGATCATTGATCAGTTGCCTCCTGCACGCCCCACACTAGGGATCGAGCCCGCTACCTGGGCATGTGCCCTTAACTGGGAATTGAACCCTGGACCCTTCAGTCCATAGGCTGATGCTCTGTCCACTAAGCCAACCCTGCCAGGGCTGGCCTGTCATTTTTAATGGAGAGAAACAGTAATGCCTCCCTCAGCATACCTTCTACACAGTGCCTAGAAAATGGAAGGAGATTTTCTTGAAATTTTATAAAACATTTGAGCATGTCAATGTTAGAAAAATTATACAGGCAAGACTTCCTTGGAGTTAATATATCATAATCACATATAAAGTAATGATCAGTTTATTGGGATTCATACTGAGTATTAAGATTTGAGCAAAAAAACAACAGTGCTAAAAAGTGATAATTTTTCAAACAAAGGAAAATTGTTCCTGGACTTTAGCCAATTAAAATTGAGTTTAGCTGCATGTGGTTTACACACTGTGTGTTTTCTGGTTTACTAAAACATTATAGATTTGGGGCATAACAAAAGGATTTACTTAGCTTTACAGTCTAAGTCTACCTCTTTTTTTCAATGTTTCTAAGATGAACTGAGTCTTCTTGCTAAAGAGGGAAATATTTCCATGTTCTTTTTTATTTTCAGAAAGTTGGCCTTATACATTAATATTTATTTAATACTAGAGGCCCGAAGAACGGAATTCGTGCAAGGATAGCCTTCGCAGCCCCAGCTGCCTCAGCCCTCACAGCTCCAGCTGCCTCATG
Organism: Plecotus auritus; assembly: GCF_963455305.1. Taxonomy (NCBI): domain Eukaryota; kingdom Metazoa; phylum Chordata; class Mammalia; order Chiroptera; family Vespertilionidae; genus Plecotus; species Plecotus auritus. The sequence continues at coordinate 82,971,230 of NC_137782.1, read as the reverse complement.
GCCCCGCAACCCTGCCCCCCACCCACTGGTCATTCCAGAAGGTCATTCCGGAAGGTCGTTCTGCCGTCTGATCTAATTAGCATATTAGCTCTTTATTATATAGGATTGGTTATGGCCTAATTGTGGCTTTCTATAGCACTAAATCATGTCATACTGTGGCTTAGCAATGCATAATTAAAGCTTAATTCCCCTGATGAGTATGTAAAATATCATATTATTTAATTTATAGAATATGAGAGCAGAAGATAGTTTGATTGAGAATAAGGACTATGGTTCTTAGAAAAGTCTTTTTCTCTAGTAAATACCTGAGGTGAAAGACATTAAAATAGTACCTGGGAAGATGGGCACTGGTCATTTAAGTTAATGTACATTAGCTGCTTGATAACTTGGTTTTCAAAAAAAATACTACTACCTAGAGTTGATTACTGAAGTATTTAAAATAGTTTTGCTTTCCATTTGGCTGATATACACCCAAAAGAAAATTTTTTCATGGTTTAAAGTTTTCTTTTTTCACAATCCATTTTTCTCCCCATATTATTTCATTTAAGTTTTCACAAGTTTGTCTGGAATATATTCTCAGAAGAAATCTCTTCCTTTTATATCATTTTGGAGACATTTCTCTCATTCAGTATTACATTTTAGTTTACTCAGATTCTTGATTCCCATATATACGTACACTGTTCCAACAGACGTTAAATATGACTTAGAGCAGCGGTTCTCAACTGGGGGTGATTTTGCCCCCAGGAACATTAGGCCTACAGATGTTTTTGATTGTCACAACTGGAGCAGTGCCACTGACATCCAGTGGGTGGGAGCCAGGGATGCTGCTAAACATTTACAATGCACAGGACAACCCCCACACAAAGAACTATCTGACCCGAAATATCAGTAGTGCTGAGGTTGAGAGACCCTGATTTAAAGTGAAATGAAGTGGGCCATTGGCCGGTGTGTGTTTCCCTGCCTTTGGCACTCTTATTCCTGTTTTTATGGCGCAAAGGGTAAAGAGACTTTGCAGTATAGTGACTTTGAGAACAATCTGCTGTGTGTTCTGTTTAGTCTGACTACAACAGTGAGTTCCTCCTTAGTCTGATGCCATTTGTTCTTCACTATTAAAATGATGCCATTGTCCTTTTTTTTTTTTTAACAATTTTCATTTATTTTTGTGTGTGAAATGGTTATTACCAAGTCTATATAAGCTTAGGATGCCACTTAAAAGAAGTGTTTTCATGAAAGCCTTCAGAGCTCAGTTGTATGTCCTATATCAGGGAGTAGCACTGAATTTGGCATAAGACTTATGACCTTATTTACAGCTTCCAAGAAATCCTCTCAGTAGCTATTTTTTGCCATGCTCTGATGGCAAACGTACCAGCTTCTGTGCAGACACTTCTAATCTCAGCACCAGTGCTATTTGGACACAGTCACACTAATAATTCAAATCTGATACCTCTTTCAACACTCATTTAATGTGCATAAATCTTAAAAATTATCAGGTAAGCTAAATTCACAGGTATCTAAAGATATCATTAGATATCTTCCTATCTATTCTCCTTGGTCACATCAGTGCTGGATTCAAAGTGTCAGGTCTCTTAGTGGAAAATAAACTATTTATTTTCTTATTTAATTTATTGGGGTGAGATTGGTCAACATCATATAGGTTTCAGGAGTGGGTTTCTATGTTACAAGATCTGTAATGCACAGTGTACCCACCACCCAAAGTCAAATTTCTCCTGTCACCATATATTAGGACCCCCTTCTCCTCCCATCCCCTTCCCTCTGCCAACCACCACACTGCTGCTTCTGTTCACGAGTTTCAGTTTTATATCCTACATATGAGTGAAATCATATGGTTCTTAGCTTTTTCAACTTATTTCAGTTAGCATAGTATTCTCAAGGTCCATCCATGTTGTTGCAAATGGCAGTATCTCATCCATTCCTTTGGGTGAGTAGTATTCCATTGTGTATATGTACCACATCATCTTTATCCAGCCCTCTATCGCAGGGCACTTTGGTTGTTTCCAGGTCTTGGCTACTGTGAATAATGCTGCAGTGAACATGGGGGTGCATATATCTTTGCGAATACATGATTTGTTGTTTTTCGGGTATACACCCTGGGTCTTATGATAGCTCTATTCTTAATTTTTTGAGGAATCGCTAGACTGCTTTTCATAGTGGTTATACAGTCTACATTCCCACCAACAGTTAATGAGGTTCCCCTTTTTCCACAATATCTCCAACACTTATTATTGCTTGTCTTGTTGATAATGGACACTCTAACAGGTGTGAGGTAGTATTATTAAAAGAGATTGAAAAAGACACAACAAAATAGAAAAAACATCCCGTGTTCATGGATTGGAAAAATCAACACAGTTAAAATGGCCATATTACCATTTTAACGCAATCCCCATCAAAATCTCAACGTCATTTTTTAAAGAAATAGAATGAGAAATCATTAGATTTGTATGGAACCACAAAAGACCCCAAATAGCCAAAGCCATCCTGAGAAAAAAGAACAAAGCTGGAAGTATCATACTATCTAACTTCAAATTATATATACTACAGAGCTACGATAATCAAAAAATCAGCACTTGAATGATTTGATCCTCAAGGATCAAAACCATCCAGCTGATTGATCATTTCAAACATTGTTCTCTGTACTTCATTGTCACCTCCAGCACTGCCATTAAAATGAGCCCCTCCAATATCAATTTCATTAAAGAAGGTAAGGCATGATTTTTCCCCCCGGCCATTTCAAAGACCTCTTGAACCATTTGTGCCCCCTCACTAACATATTTCTGTACAGGTTCAGATCCAGTAACTCAGATGAAGCAACTGTAAGTTCTATTAGCAACTGCCCCAGCACAGAGTGTCTTGCTTGTACCCAGTGGACCACAGAGCAGCATACCTTTGGGAGGCTCCACACCAAGGTTAACAAACCTCTCTGGATGAAATAGAGGGGTTTCAACTTCTTGAAGTTTCTCAGTCTGTTCCCCACATCACTGTATGTGATATCAGGTTTCCCCTCTACCTGAATCATGGTAACTGTTGGGTCAATCTTAGGAGGCAGTGGAATGTGAATTTGACTTATTTCTGTCCACACAAATATTCGGTAGATGCTGATCACTGAGGTCCACCACAAACTCGGCTAACTGCTTCACGTTGATAATGGCCTTCGGGTCCTCTGTATCAGCATTGATTTTATTTGAACATCTCACAAACCACAAAGGCTGTTCACTCTAGAGCAGTGGTTCTCAACCTTTCTAATGCCGCGACCCTTTAATACCATTCCTCATGAATCAGAGACCCCTTTAATATAGTTCCTCATGAGTCGTGACTCACAGGTTGAGAACCGCTAGCAGGGTCGCCTAAGACCATCGGAAAACACAGATATTTACATTACGATTCATAACAGTAGCAAAATTACAGTTATGAAGTAGCAACGAAAATAATTTTATGGTTGGGGGTCACCACAACAGGAGGAACTGTATTAAAGGGTCGTGGCATTAGAAAGGTTGAGAACCACTGCTCTAGAGTGTTTACTTATCTACAGCCAAATATCAGAGTGCTGGTGGGGCCAGGCCAGTGTCAGACTCTTTTTTTTTGTTTGTTTTGTTTATCCCATATAATAATTTTTCTTTATTATTAGCTGTCATCATTTTTTTTTCATTGTTTAAAGTATTACATATGTCTCCTTTTTCCCTGATTGACCCCTCCCTGGCCACTCCCAGCCCCCAGGACAAGCTCCCACCGCTCCAGTGTCTGTGTCCATTGGTTATGCTAATATGCATGCATACAAGTCCTTTGGTTGATCGCTTACCCTCACCCTTACCCCATCCTCCCCTGCCTTCTCTCTGAGGTTGGACAGTCTGTTCGATGTTTCTTTGTCTCTGGACCTATTTTTGTTCATCAGTTTATGTTGTTCATTTTATCCCACATATGAGTGAGATCATGTAATATTTATCTTTCTCTGACTGGCTTATTTCGCTTAGCATGATGCTCTCCAGGTCATATCCATGCTGTTGCAAATGGTAAAAGTTCCTTCTTTTTTTATAGCAGTGTAGTATTCCATTGTGTATATGCACCACAGTTTTTTAATCCACTCATCTCCTAATAGGCACTTAGGCTGTTTCCAAATCTTAGCTATTGTAATTGTGCTGCTATGAACATAGGGGTGCATATATCCTTTCTGATTGGTGTTTCTGATTTCTTGAGATATATTCCTGGAAGGAATTTGACCACTGGGTCAAATGGGAGTTCCATTTTTAACTTTTTGAGGAAACTCCATACTGTTCTCCACAGTGGCTGCACCAGTCTGCATTCTCACAACAGTGCACAAGGGTCCTTTTTCTCCACATCCTCGCCAGCACTTGTCATTTGTTGATTTGTTGATGATAGCCATTTTGACAGGTGTGAGATGGTACCTCATTATTGTTTTGATTTGCATCTCTCAGATGATTAGTGACTTTGAGCATGTTTTCATATGTCTCTTGGCCTTTTGTATAGCCTCTTTCGAAGTGTCTATTTAGGTCATTTGCCCATTTCTTTTTTATTGGATTGTTTATCTTCCTTTTGTTAAGTTGTATGAGTTCCCTGTCAATTTTAGAGATTAAACCCTTATCAGAGATAGCATTGGTAAATATGTTCTCCCATGCAGTGGGCTTTCTTGTTGTTTTGTTGGTTTCTTTTGCTGTGAAGAAGCTTTTTATTTTGATGTAGTCCCATTTTTTTATTTTCTCCTTAGTTTCCATTGCCCTAGGAGCTGTACCAGTAAAGATATTGCTACGACAAATGTCTGCTGTGCCTTCTTCTAAGATTTTTATGGTTTCCAGTATTATGTTTAAGTCCTTGATCCATTTTGAGTTTGTTTTTGTGTATGGTGTAAGTTGGTGGTCTAGTTTCATTTTTTTTTTTTTTTTTGCAAGTATCTGTCCAGTTTTCCCAACATCATTTATTGAAGAGACTGTCCTGGCTTCATTGTATGTTCATGCCTCCTTTGTCAAATATTAATTGAGCATAATGGCTTGTGTCGATTTCTGGGTTCTCTGTTCTGTTCCACTGGTCTATGTGTCTGTTCTTGTGCCAGTACCAGGCAGTTTTGAGAACAGTGGTAGTATAGCTTGATATCTGGTATTGTGATCCCTCCAACATTGTTCTTCTTTCTCAAGATTGCTGCAGCTATTCGGGGTCTTTTTTTATTCCAGATGAATTTTTGGCGAGTTTGTTCTAGGTCTTTGAAGTATGCCGTTGGTATTTTAATGGGGATTGCATTGAATATAGATTGCTTTGGGTAGTATGGACATTTTAATGATGTTGATTCTACCAATCCATGAACATGGTATATTCTTCCATTTGGTCTTGTCTTCTTCTATCTCTTTTTTCAGCATCCTGAAATTTTCTGAGTACGGGTCCTTTATCTCCTTGGTTAAATTTATTCCTAGGCATCTTAATTTTTTTGTTGCAGTGGTAAATGGAGTTGCTTTTTTAGTTTCTCTTTCTGTGAGTTCATTATTGGTGTATAAAAAAGCCATAGATTTCTGGGTGTTAATTTTGTATCCTGCTACATTGCCAAACTCACTTATTAGGTCTAGTAGTTTTTTTATGGAGTCTTTGTAGTTTCCTAGGTACAATATCATGTCATCTGCAAATACAGACAGTTTTACTTCTTCTTTTCCAATTTGGATGCCTTTTATTTCTTCTTCTTATCTGATCACAATGGCTAGTACTTCCAGCACTGTGTCAAAACAGGAGTGGTGAGAGTGGGCATCCCTGTCTTGTTCCCGTTCTTAGAGGAAATGGTTTTAGTTTTTGCCCATTGAGTATGATGTTGGCTGTGGGTTGTCATATATGGCTTTTATTATGTTGCGGTATGAACCTTCTATTCCCACCTTGCTGAGAATTTTTATCAAGAAAGGGTGTTGGATTTTGTCAAACGCTTTTTCTGCATCAATGGATATGATTATATGGTTTTTATCTCTCAGTTTGTTTATGTGGTGTGTCACGTTTATTGATTTGCGAATATTGTACCATCCTTGCATCCCCGGAATAAATCCCACTTGGTCATGGTGTATGATCTTTCTAATGTAATGCTGGGTTCGATTTGCTAGAATTTTGTTGAGAATTTTGGCATCTGTGTTCAGGAGGGATATTGGCCTGTAATTCCCTTTCTTTGTATTGTCTTTATCTGGTTTTGGGATTAGGATAATGCTGGCTTCGTAGAAAGAGCTTCAAAGTATTTCTTCCTCTTGAATTTTTTGGAATAATCTGAGGAAAATAGGTTTTATTTCTTATTTGAATGTTTGATAAAACTCCCCTGTGAAGCTGTTTGGTCCAGGGCTTTTGTTTGTTGGAAGTTTTTTGATGACTGCTTTAATTTCTTCCATAGTTATTGGCCTATTCAGATTTTTTGATCCCTCCTGGTTGAGTTTTGGAAGGTTGAATTTTCTAGGAATATGTCCATTTCTTCTAGGTTGCCCAGTTTGTTGGAATAGAGTTGCTCATAGTATTTTTTTTACGGTTCTTCATATTTCTGTGGGGTCTGTTGTTATTTCTCCTCTTTCGTTTCTGATTTTGTTTTTTTGAGTCCTCTCTCTTTGCTTCTTTGTGAGCCTGGCTAAAGGTTCATCAATCTTGTTTATCCTTTCAAAGAACCAGCTCTTGGTTTCATTGATCTTTTGTATTGCTTTTTTTTGGCTCAATGTCATTTATTTCCGCTCTGATCTTTATTATTTCCTTCCTTCTGCTCATTCTGGGCTTTTCTTGTTGCTCTCTTTCTAATTCTTCAAGTTGCAGATTTAGATGGTTTATTACCAGTTTTTCTTGTTTTTTTGAGCTAGGCTTGTAATGCTATGAACTTCCCTCTCAGGACTGATTTCACTGTGTCTCAAAGATTTTGGATTATTGTGTTTTCATTGTCATTTGTTTCCAGGATGTTTTTTATTTCCTCTTTGATCTCTTTGGTAACCCACTCATTGTTTAATAGTATGCTATTCAGCCTCCAAGTGTTTGACTTTTTGTGATTGTTTTTACTGTAGTTGATTTCTAATTTTATGCCATTGTGATCTGAGAAGATGCTTGATATGATTTCAATCCTCTTGAATTTGGAGAGACTTTGCCTGTGTCCCAATATGTGGTCTGTCTTTGAGAATGTCTCATGTGTGCTTGAGAAGAATGCATATTCTGTAGTTTTGGGGTGGAATGTTCTAAAAATGTTGATTAAGTTCATCTGATCTAGTGAGTCATTTAGGATTGCTGTTTCTTTGCTAATTTTTTGTCTAAAGGATTTATCCAGTGATGTTAATGGGGTATTAAGTTCTCCTACTATGATTGTATTGCTGTCAATCTCTCCCCTGATATCTTCCAGAAGTTTTTTTTATGTATTTGGGTGCTCCTGCATTGGGTGCATATATGTTTACCAGAATTATATCCTCTTGTTGTATCGATCTCTTTAGAATTATGAAGTGGCCTTTATTGTCTCTTGTTATGGTCTTCACTTTGAGGTCTATTTTGTCAGATATAAGTATTGCTATCCCAGCTTTTTTTTCATTTCCATTTGCCTGATAGATATTTTTCCATCCCTTCACTTTCAGTCTGTGTGAGTCCCTTGTTCTGAGGTGGGTTTCCTGTAGACAGCATATATATGGGTCATGTTTTCTTATCCATTCAGTCACTCAATGTCTTTTGATTGGAGCATTTAATCCATTTACATTTAATATTATTATTGATAGGTACTTGTTTGTAGCCATTTCTGTGCTTTATGCCTGTTTTCCTTCCTCCCTTTCTATTTCTTCTTTTTACAGCATTCCCTTTAGCATTTCTTGCATTGCTGGCTTGGTAGTGATAAACTCCTTTAGCATTTTTTTTTGTCTGTGAAGCTCCTGATTTTTCCTTCAGTTTTGATGGATAGTCTTGGTGGATAGAGTATTCTTTGCTTTGCATCACTCTGTGTACTTCATTCCATTCCCTTCTAGCTTGGTGTGTTTCTTTGAGAAATCATTTGATAATCTGATAAGGGATCCTTTGTAGGTAACTCTCTCTCTTGCAGCCTTTAAGATTCTCTTTTTGTTGTTAACATTTGCCATTGTAATTATGACGTTGCTGAGAGGTTTTTTTTTTTTTTTATCAAGAAATGGTATTGGATTTTGTCAAATGCTTTTTCTGCATCAATTGATATGATTATATTATTTTTGTCTCTCAATTTGTTTATGTGATGTATCATATTTATTGATTTTTCATCATTATTTTACTTTCTCATTTTTTATTTTTTGCCACCCTTTTCTTCCTCACTTATCCCTTTTTCATCCTGTTAGTCTTCTGTTCCTGCTTTAGTTTTTCTCTCTCCTTTCTTTTTTCCCCTTGTTAAAAATTGATCACCTAAGGATATGTTTTCTATTAATTTTTAGAGAGAATGGGGAAGGGCTGGAGAGGCAGAAACATTGATGTGAGAGACACATCAATTGGTTGTCTCCCACATGCACCCTTACTGGGCCCGGGGATGGCACCTGCGACCCAGGTATGTGCCCTTGACTAGAAATCGAACCCTTAATACTTTGGTGTGTGGGCCGATGGTCTAACCACTGAGAAACACCTGCCAGGGCTAGTGTCAGGCTCTTTAATATGAGTGAGCTCATTAATTTTCTTGAGAGGTTGTTGAATGTCATCTTCAACCTGCTTGATCTTCCTAGATTCATTATACAAAATGTATTGAGTACATACTTAGTACAAAGTGTGAGAAAAGGCCAAGAACTGTATTTAGACTCACAAATCAGGAAATTAGGATAGGTAGAATTTCAATTTCTTTTTCCCCACTGTATCATTTAACAGCCAACTGCAGGAAAAGCTTAGGGTACTAGTAGCACAACAGCTCTCACAGCACTTTTACCAATCTGACAAATAGATAGGTAACAGCTCTGACCATAAGTTTCAGCAAAGCAATCTCACCCTCATCCAGAGCTTGGGTGGGCTTGTCGTCCTCATCCTCTCCATTTTTTCGCTGATTCACACTGAGGTAATTGGCATTTTAGGAGATCAAACTGCCTCAGCTCTGTAGTAATTACACAGCCCATGCCATTGTCTTGTGGCTGTTCTGTCGAGAGACTGAGCGGAGAGCATTGCTTATCAGTCCTTAGTCTTAGATTGTACTTTCTCCACTGGTCAGCACACTAGAGTCTTAAATTTGTGCTTCAATTTAAATCCTAGTGTGTCAGCATATCTTACTAACCTGTTGCTAAATATCTAAAGAAAGGTATATTTACCTATACATAATATGCAGACCCATTTAATGTTGATGTTCTGGCCAAAAGTTTTTTACTACAAAAATGATTGCTAATTTTTTTTTAAATCAACATTGCTTGTTTTTCATATCTATATATTTTATTGATTTTTTACAGAGAGGAAGGGAGAGAGAGAGAAAGTTAGAAACATCTATGAGAGAGAAAAATCGATCAGCTGCCTCCTGCATACCCCCTACTGGGGATGTACCCAAAACCAAGGTACATGCCCTTGACCGGAATCGAACCTGGGACCCTTCAGTCCGCAGGCTGACACTCTATCCACTGAGCCAAACTGCTTAGTGCAACATAGCTTGGTTTTGTTTCTAATCTATATAACTATTCAACCCACCAAATTCAACCCACCAAAGAAAATTCCTTGCCTTCAGCCACTATGATTTCTCATTCTGTCCCTCTGTGACTATTTATTTGGCTGCAGCAGAATTTTGGGAAAGTCGCAACCACCTGTAGGCCATTAACATGAATAGCTACAGAAGCAAACATGTGCAAGGTGGAACTGACAATTTCTGCGATTTCCCTTTTTCTCTTTTGTTGGGACAATTCTTTGCAGTTGTTTTGCAATCTTACTGCTTTTATATTGGGATATTTATCCATCTATAGCAGCGATTTTCAACCTTTTCATCCCATGGCACACATAAACTAATTACTAAAATTATGTGGCACACCAAAAAATGGATTTTTTGCCAATCTGACAAAAAGATAGGTATAATTTTGATTCATTCACACTAGACTACTTTTGTTGTGTTGGCTGCTGTCATATTTTAATTTGACACTCTAAGGCAGTGGTTCTCAACCTTTCTAATGCCACTACCCTTTAATACAGTTCCTCATGTTGTGGTGACCCCCAACCATAAAATTATTTTCGTTGCTACTTCATAACTGTAATTTTGCTACTGTTATGAATCGTAATGTAAATATCTGTGTTTTCCAATGGTCTTAGACGACCTTGCTAGCGAATTCAAAACATATATATTCATTGTATAAATGAATAAATCAACACCAAAAACATTTTCTTGATGCATTTCTTAAACACACACAACTAAACAGTTCAATGGGAGGCTCAATGGGACCTCACTTAGCTGCTTCTGCATCTGGTTTTTAGGATCCCAGGTAGCACCTCTTCAATGGTCAGGAAGTGCTATTGTCAGGGGCGGGCTGACTCACCTTTGGGCCTTGGGGAAACATCAAAGTGCTGAGCTGGTTTACATCTCTTGTGCTTTTACAGGGGCAAGTTGGCATCTGGGATTGTGCACAGTGCTTTAAAAGAGGAAATTAATATAAATTTTGCTTATGAAATCCAGAATTTTGGTTATTGGGGAATAAGTCTCACTCATTCTTTGAAAAGTGGTCAGATGTCTGGAATAAATAGAAGTTTCTGAAGAGCTTACACAATCTAATTTAATCATGCTGATTCTTCTCTTAGTGGGAAAAATGAAATTAAGTAATTCTTATTTGATCAGTTTTCTGGCATTTTGAGTGGAACTTTAGAAAGCAATAGTATTGTGTAACATACTCTCAAGAAGCTAGAAAGTGCGTTTAAAATTAGGGCTATTGGGTTAGCTATGCTTGAGAGGAAATGAATAATATGGAGAATTTGAGGTAGAATTTAGTTCTTTGAACTGATTCAAACAGAAATTGTGTTATATTCAAAACAATGCATTAGAACTCCCAGAATTTGTAATATAATTATAGATTTTTTTCTATTTTGAATATAGGATAATTTTTTTAAAAAAGATTTTTCTATTGATTTCAGAGAGGAAGAGAGAGCGAGTGAGAGATAGGAGAGAATCATCGATTGGCTGCCTTCTACATGCCCCTATGGGAATTGAGCCTGCAAACTGGGCATATACCCTGACCGGGAATTGAACCTCGACCTCCTGGTTCATGGGTCGATGCTCAACCACTGAGCCACGCTGGCCAGGCTAGGATAATTCATCTTGATATTTCCATATAGTGTTAAAATGGTTTTAAATATATTATGAAAGAGTAATTGCTACAACTGATACTGATGGGAGCAGCTTTAATAACTTCAGTTGCTCATTTTTAAAAATAAAAGGCCAGTAGAGGGAGCGCAAGAACTGTTTAGTTGTCTGTGTTTAAGAAATGCATCAAGAAAATGCTTTTGGTGTTGATTTATTCATTTATACAAAACATATATTGATTATATACTTAGTACAAAGTGTGAGAAAAAGCCAAAAAATGTATACTTACAAATCAGGAAATTGAGATAGGTAGAATTTCAGTTTCTTTTTTTCACACTGTATTCCTTAACAGTCAACTGCAGGAATAGCTTAGGGTAACAATAGCACAACAGCCCTCACAGCGTGTTTGACATAGTTATTCTCCCCTCCCTGCCCATCCTCATCCTGGATGCTCCCACACTCACCACTTCTGGTGATCTCTACAGGCTTGGACTTTCTCCATCTGAGAAGCCCCTACCAACAGTTTTACAAAAATAAAGTCTTAAGGTTGCATCAGGCCTGACTGTTGGCAAGGCAGACCAGCTGGTAATGGCAGGCTCTTCATCCATCTGTTGTGTTGTGGACCAGTGGGGGACACTTGAATTTGGAAGCCACGGTGCTGTGGCTGTATTACATCCCACCAGATGGCAATGTTCTTTATCTTTAAAAAGAAGCTGCCAGTGTTGGCCCAGCTCTTACTTGTCTGCTCATTGTCCAGAAACCAACATCTACCAATTTTTGGCATTAAATTTAAGTGAATAAAACCCACTCTTCCTACTACCCATAAAAACTGGCACTTGCCAATTGTTTTTTAGAGCATTACGCAGCTCTTGGGCTCCCTCTACTGATATTGGATTAACAAGTAGATTCATTAACAAATATAAACTCTTCCCAGAGGGTTTCAGTCTTGCATAATCAGAATAAACAGTGCAAGAAGAGAGCCAGAAGGAGCTGGTTGCATGGAGCTATCTGGCTTCTGTTGCCTGATGCTGCAGAGCCTGGAAATAGACCCATGAAAAGGACTAGTCCGTGCTTGGGGGTGTGTGGGTAGGCACAGATAGGTATGTAGGTCTTGTGTTTCTCTGGGGGCAGTGAACAGTTCTTGGTTGTTCCAGAGAAAAGCAGAGACATCCTGGAAAGACAAAGCTTTAATGCGTTTGCTCCTATACTTGGCTTTCCATTGTTTTTACCCTCAGTTAAGCTTCCTTTCAGTGTCTGAACTTAGACTGTGGCCCAGTACCCTGAATTATAAGTAAAGGACCACACAAATTTCATAGGTTTGAGGTCTGGTAACTTGTATCGGTGTACTTTAAATGGAATTTTTATTTGGATAGCATAAGTAACGTAGCACTCTTTTGTTGAAATCCTGTCTCACATGTAGAATCTTCCTACATACAACTTCTTGGTTGGGGTGAACCAGAACTTTGGTTCATGGCTCAGGTTAAAGGGTTATACAGACGCTGGCACACCAACAGTGAGTCTTGTTTCGGGTAAGCAATTGGTTGATTCTGCCAGGTAAGGTGACACAGGCTGAATTTTGATCAGTTGCTCTTAGAAGGAGTGAAAATTTAGCTAATTTAACTTTTGGAAAAAGATGCTGTTATAGTTATGTGGACGGAAAGTTTCATGACTACTAGTATGTGAGGAAGCGTGGAGTCTGGTGAGGGATGTCAAGGTGAGGTTTACACACAGAACCACATGGTGAGTCCTGTAGTGGGTGTGCCCAGGCAGTATGGGAGGGGGAGGAGGGAACAGGTGTGCAATTAACATGGAGGAGTAAGCAGCGGGAAGCAGACAGCAGGTGCCAAGTGGACTAGGATTGCTGGAGACTAACAGGAGCGTAAGAGCCCCTTGTGTGGGGTCAGTCTGTGGGGGTGCGATCATGGAGAGCCTTGTATTCACTGTGAGGAGCAGGGCTTGACTGCACAGTGTTGGAGGACTTCAGATCTTTGTTTTAAAGGGGCCTCTTTGGGGCCACATAGAGGATAGATATGAGGGTGGTAAGAAAAGGGGGACAGTGACCAGTTAGGAGATTATTAGAACAAACAGGGCAGAAGATGTTGCTACACCAAAGCTATAGTTCTAGAGAGAGAAGGTGGTGTGATCTTCCAGGGCCTTGGGCTGTCTCTGGAGATTAAAGTGACTGTAACAGTTCAGAATGAGCTAGGAGGGCACTCATTCTCCAGAGCAATGTCATTTGTGGTAATGCTAGATGAGATTATCAGGCGGTCAGTACTCATCTGTGGTTTTCTACTTTATGTCATATATGTATTGATTCTCTAAAAAGACCAGCAGATCATTTTTGTACTTCGTTGATTAATTCAACTTTACATTTGGTGATATAAGCCGTTAAATAATTATCATTTTATTTTGGACAGTTGTGTATTTATCCATTAAAAAAATAATAGAGTTGGAATCCCCATGTTTCCTTTTATCTTCCTTTAGAGTGTGTGTGCGTGCATGCACACTGATTTCTACACCCCTCAAAAGTAAACCCATTCCGTGTATCTCCTGGATCTCTTTCCTCAGCATGCCCGTCCCTGAATTCCAAATAACTTTTACAGTTCTCAACCATTTCTGTGGCTTTTCCTCCCTCCTCCTCTTCATTTAGATTAAAAAAATAAAATGCTTTGTAGAACTTAAAAGAAAAATCTATTCTTAGAGTAGAATATTAGTATTAGCAAGTATAGGAAACTTTATGATGTAAATGCACATTACCTTACTGCACAATTTTTGTGGGGGAAAAAGTGTATCTAAACCTACATTTTTAGAATCAGTTGTTTTAAGTGGTGAAATTTTAAAAAAATATTTTAAATACATCACTATGTGTTTTGTGTTAATACCCACAGAAATGGAAGAAGGTCAGCAGTCAGAAAATGCACCTGCAGTCGAGTCTGGCCACCTGGTGGCAGAGCAGCAGCCACGGTTCCTGCGGAGCAGCAGCACGCCTGATGTCACTGAGCCGCTGTGCTCGGAGTCCGCTCAGGGTATGGAGCTTCAGTCATTGACACAGAATTGTGAACCAGCTGGGAAGGAGCTGCATGTCGTAGTGCTTTCTACATTTATTCTAACTTTATTTCAAGGGAATTTACTTTTTAAGTTTTTATTGCAAGGCAGTGATTTCTGGCATAAAAATATTTTCACTATTTTTAAAATATATTTTTATTGATTTTAGAGAGTTAGGAAGAGGGAGGGAAAGATAGAAACAACAATGATGAGAGAGAATCATTGATCGGCTGCCTCTTGCACACCCCATACTGGACATTGAGCCCTGACTGGGAATTAAACCTTGGCCTCCTGGTTCATAGGTCAGTGTTCAACCAGTGAGCCACACCAGTGGAGCTTCACTATCTATTTTAATATATTTATCTAAGTTACATTTACATATGTCCAGTTTTTTCCCCAGGGTAGCACGTTTGAGAACTAGAAAGATATCCAGAGTGGCCGGAGTAGGCATGAAGCCAAGAAGGTTACCCTCCAAGGTCAGGGAGAGCAGCAAGTTAGGTAGAAGGCAAGACAGGATTGGGTGGATGTGGGAAAAGGCCATGAGGAGGCCACAGAAGTTGACAGAATGGAAAACTGCAGACCTGTGAAAAATTTTATTATCAGCTTATAGACTTGACTGATGTTGAAAATAACTCATAATAGCATTAATTTACACAGTTTCTCCAACAACTTTCAGCAACAACAGGGTGTGGAAAGCAAAGAGGCAGATGGTTAGACCTGTAAACAATAAATAATGTATGGAGTTTACAGTGAAAGAGCATATGTAGATTGTGTCTGGTGTCAGTGAACGTATTTATCATTTAGTTTAGTTTCATGAATTATATTAAGAAACAAACCAACTGTATTTGTCTACAAGTTATCTCACAGTTCTTAATGTCAGGGTCATGCTAACCTCATCAGATAGTAGGGAAGTATTGCCTCTTAACTGCCACGATATTTTGAATTTAATGAAAAAAGGTCTGCTGTTTGCATCTGTAGTTGCTTATGGCATACAAATAGTTAAAACCTCTTGAAATAAGAAAACACAATAAAAATAATTTGAAAAATATATTATCTGAAGATTTTCTATTCTCTGAAAGGTTTGTGTAAGATGGTTGTGATCCCCTCCATTCCCCCACTTATGTATTTTGGTAGAGGTTTTAAAATACCATTCACATTTTAAAATCATAAGACTATTCAGATTTATCTTTCCTTTTTTGATTTTGATAAGTTTTTTTTCTAGGAATTTGATCAACTCATGTATTTTTTTTTTTTTCAAATTTATTGGTCCCAGATTATTACAAAATCTTCTTCTGATCTTTATAATGTTTGCAGGTGTTGTGGTGATAGTCCCTTTTTTGTGACTGATTCTGGGTATTTGTTCTTTCTCTCACCAGTCTTTATTCTCGAGAAGTACCCAGCCACCTTCCTGGTTTCTTCTTCCTGTCAGCTAACCTAGCTAACTCAGGCAGCTTTTCTCTGAGATCTCCTCCCCAAGGCCAGAACAGGTCTCCTCGTCCTTGCCTGTGCTATCATAATGTGCTAAGTGGACCCATTGGCCACAGTGAGTGGCATTCGGCCCTTTCTTTTAAAAGTTCTCTGTGGACTTAACCCATAGGCTACTAGTTTGCCATACCTATGCCTCCTTTTTATGTATTTTAGAGTATCTAAATTTAATAGTTGCTTATATATAAAAATATTTTACTGATTTTACTGTCTGAAATATTCCTTCTCTTGATTTTTTTTTCACCAAATCTCTAGGTCAAAAGGTAGAAAATGTACAGAATTTGAGTTCTTCTGAGCCGAAGCCTATTCAAGAGAATAAAGGACATGTGAAGAAAGAATATGAAGGAATAACAGTAAGATATTTTTCAGCTAAATTTGTCATTAGAAATAAACATGCAAATTATTGGCAAAATAAATAAATGTATTAATGGCAGTAATAGTTTTCTTTTTTTAAAAGTTTTCCATTTAGACAAGTCATAAGCACATACAACTTCAAAATCTTTTAAGGTCTTACTTTCTGTATAAAATTACAGTCACATCACAAAAATAGAAAACATGAAGCGGAATTCACCAGCTGTATTTGCACTCTGTATTTTTAATCAGATATCCTTGCTTTTCAGACATACATTCAGATTCCTTGTTCTTGATATCATTTTAGGTAGTAGCCTCCACCTGGCATGAGTTGCTAGATAAGTCATCTTTTACAAAGACCTGTTATGGTTTCTTTTCTTAAGAATATGTAAAAGCATTTCTTAAAATCAAATATAAAATATAAAGAAAAAAATTGAAAAGTAGCCTATAACTCATTTATGCAGATA
The DNA here is from genome assembly GCF_963455305.1 of Plecotus auritus. Classification (NCBI taxonomy): domain Eukaryota; kingdom Metazoa; phylum Chordata; class Mammalia; order Chiroptera; family Vespertilionidae; genus Plecotus; species Plecotus auritus. Next base: position 82,954,676 of record NC_137782.1, on the reverse strand, counting down.
ACTCCTGTTTATTCATTTTTTTAAAAAATGTGGTATATTCATATAAAACTCAAACATCAGAGAAGGGTACAAAATAAAAAGAGAAAACCTCTTGCTTGCTTAGAAGATAACCAGTGTAAAATGTCTTTTGTCTTTATATTTAAAAAGGTCATATAATAGCTTATATATCTGTATTCTGTAGGTGTATGTGTATATTTCAATAATCACATAAACACCTACAAAACAACCACTCAGCTTAAATTCTAGAACATTTCCAATGGCACTGCTTTGGCATGTAAATTCCTTCCTTGTCCCCTCAGAGAGCAGCATTTTCTTAGTTTTGTCATACCCTTGCTTTGCGGTCTCTCTCTCTCTCTCTCTCTCTCTCTCTGTATATATATATATATATATATATATATATATATATATATATATGTATATTTACATACATATACATATATATATACACACACATACTTTAGTTTTCCTTATTTTTCAACATTATAAAACTGATATTATTGCTTTATTTACTCAATATGTATTTCCTTTTTTAAATGCATTTTTATTGATTTCAGAGAGGGAGAGGGAGAGAGAGGTAGAAACATCAATGATGAGAGAGAATCATTGATTGGCTGCCTCCGGCATACCCTACACTGGGGGATCAAGCCCGCAATCTTGGCATGTGCCCTGACTGGGAATCCAACGTGACCTCCTGGTTCATAGGTCAACACTCAACCACTGAACCATGCCAGCTGAGCTCAGTTATATATTTCTAAGATTTATCCACATTGTGGTGACATGTAGCTGTAGTTTATTAAGATTTCTCTGCTGTATGATATTTTACTGTGAATAAACCACAATTTATTTCAATTCCCTTGTTGATGGACATATAGATTATTTCAATTTTTTTAAATGAAAGATGCAGCTATACATATTCTTGTATGTGTTTTAAGATCTACATATTTAACTTTTTCTGTATGGTGGCTTTCTAGGAGTAGAATTCATGGGTCATAGAGTAGAAGAATGTTCTTTTTTACAAGATAATGTGTTTTCCAAAGTGGTTACACCACATATATTTCTGACAGCAATGTGTAAAGAGTTGCCATTCATCCACATTCTTGTCAACACTTGCTTTGTCAGATTTAAAATTTTTATGACTCAAGTGTGAAAATGGGATTTTATTTTTGTATTTTTCAGATTACTAATAAATTTGAAATCTTTCCATATGTTCATTGATCATGTGTGTTTTATCAGTGATGTCCTTACCATTTTCCTATTGACTTGTCTTTTTCTCTTTAGTTTGTCCTAATTCTTTATATAGTCTGAATACTGATCCTTTTTTTGGTTATTTCTGGCAAATATCTCTTTCAAGGTGCAACTTATATTTTACTTTCTCTATGGTGACTTTTGATGAACAGAATTTCTTAATTTCAGTATTTTTGATTATTAAACAACTTAATGGTTAGGTTTTATGAAAAAATTAAAATACCAATCACGGGAATAAAAATACTACCTTATATTTCTGTTTCAGTTTTTCTCTGCACATTTAAGTCTTTCCTCTATCTGAAATTGATTTTATATAGGGAGTGAGGTAGGAATCCAAATTCCTCCCTCTACTTACCCTGAGTGGATAACTACTTGTCTCAGGTCCCATTTATTGAATCCATTTTAAAAAATATTGATCTGAAATGCCATCTCTCTCTCTCATATTCTCATATATGCTGTTTCTCAGATGTGTGAAGCTTTATTTTGGTAGTGTTGTTTTTTTTATCCTCACCAAGGATATGTTTTTATTAATTTTGAGAGAGAGAGAGAGAAACATCAATGTGAGAGAGAAGCATCAAATGGTTGCCTCCCATACACACCCTGACTGGGGATTGAACCTGCAACCTAGGTATGTGCCCTGACCAGGAATCAAACTTGCAACCTTTTGGTGTACGGGATAACACTCTAACCTACTGATCCACTTGGCCAGGGCTATTTTAGTATTTCTTATCTTAATTCTGGTTACTTTATTTCTCTGCATAGTACTATAACCTCTTAATTACTGTAGTTCTCCACTTCTTTCTCCTTCCCATCCCCCTTCTAATGGAAGCTATTTTTCTACTATTTTTTGTCTTTCATTCTTACTATTAAGAAGTCTTCTATTCATCCTAGTTGTTTCTTGGTCTTTGTCCTTGTCCTTCAATTTTACTACAGTATATTTCCATTAACTTTTGTAGTTCAATAAGTATGCCTTTTGCTTCTGAAGGTTCAGGTTAGCCTTTTCAAGTATGTCTGTAATTTCTAATATATGATCCTCAGCTTTTATTCCTTTATATTGCTCACATATTATAATTCTAAATTCTTTATCTGATTATCTGAAATCCTTGGGAGGGCCTCCTAGTCTGATACTTGCTGTTTCTGAGATTCTTGTGCATGGTGATATATTTCCTTTGGTGTTTGGTGATCTTTGTTGAGTTTCAAGACGGCTGATCTTTTTTTTTTTTTTTTAATATATTTTTTATTGATTTTTTACAGAGAGGAAGGGAGAGGGATAGAGAGTTAGAAACATCGATGAGAGAGAAACATCGATCAGCTGCCTCCTGCACACCCCCTACTGGGGATGTGCCCGCAACCAAGGTACATGCCCTTGACCGGAATCGAACCTGGGACCTTTCAGTCCGCAGGCCGATGCTCTATCCACTGAACCAAACCGGTTAGGGCAAGACGGCTGATCTTAATCTGCAAAAAACCTGGGTGTCTGAGGTGATGGAGTTTCACCAGGACAGCATTTGCATTTGTTTCTTTCAGGAACCAGGGAGTGTACTTAACCCTACGGCTTTGGTTCCATTGCCACTGGCAGTGGTAATAATAGATTTACCCTCCAGATAGTCCTGTTTCACTGCCCTGGTTTCCGTTTGCTTTGGGAAGAGAGGATGTGGATCATTTGGAGGTATATTTACTTCCTTTGAATCCCAAATTACAACCCATATTTTTATGTAGAATCTAATTCTATAGCTATGGACATTTCATTTATCAGTCAGAAGCAGGAAATATCTGGGTATATTTTCATTATCACATTAGATATATGTCATCTTCCTTTAAGGCTGTGTAATATTTTTTTATATACTGTTGTCCTTCTAAATATTTTATTTATGGCCTTCACCTGTTTCTTGGCTTAATAATTATTCTGTCTTTTAATTGTACATCTTAGTCTTTACTTCTCATTTGTTTGTTTAATATTTATTCTTTAGTTCAGTGAATCCAGGGTTTTTAATACACTCTACACTGAAGGACCTTAAATTTATATCTTCATTCCCAGCTTTATTCTCTGTCTCATAACCCTGGATTTTCATTGACTATGTATAGGATATTCTCTTTGGATGTTCAGCTCAAAGGTGAAAATTAAAATATCAGAAACTGTCTTTGGTTCATCATCCTACTTTTCTTCCTTCCTTTGTCACCATTGTTCTCATGATCCCCTAGAGCAGTGGTTCTCAACCTTTCTAATGCTGCGACCCTTTAATACAGTTCCTCATGTTGTGGTGACCCCCAACCATAAAATTATTTTCGTTGCTACTTCATAACTGTAATTTTGCTACTGTTATGAATCGTAATGTAAATATCTGTGTTTTCCGATGGTCTTAGGTGACCCTGCTAGCGGTTCTCAACCTGTGGGGTTGAGCACCATCGGAAAACACAGATATTTACATTACAGTTCATTAACAGTAGCAAAATTACAGTTATGAAGTAGCAACGAAAATAATTTTATGGTTGGGGGTCACCACAACATGAGGAACTGTATTAAAGGGTCGGGGCATTAGAAAGGTTGAGAACCACTGCCCTAGAGTCATATCCTTTTGTGATTTAACTTAACTCCTCTGCCGTTTTGCAGAGTTTTTTTATTTATCTTTTTATCTTATCCCCCCCCCTTTTTTTTAACCATCAAAGGCCTCATATGCTCATTCCTGAACTACCGTAACAGTGCCATGATAATTTTCTTCTTAACACTAATGTATCCCGCAGATACTAAACTTTTCTTTCTGGTTATGTTTTTAATCACAACTGTATGTCTATATTGGGTTGAAATTCCTAAACCTGATATTGAAGGCCCACTTGCAGCTGCCTCTTTTAGAAGGTGGTCTGCATTTTCTTGTTATCTTTTTCTTCTTCACCTGCCTGCCCTGCTTGGCCTGCTGTAATCAGGTTCTGTCCCTGCACATACAACTTGCTGATTGCCACTCAGTGCTTCCTGCCTTGAATCCCCTCCTGCCTTCTCTCTATCACTTCATGTCAGTTGCCTTCTTGAACAGCTGTCCTGTAACTGTGAGCCAATTATGGTAACACTATTCTGCATACCTTGTAGAGAGAGTTTATTTGTATATTTTGCTTATGTACCTTGTAATCATTTTGTGTATTGTGTATGTTTTGTCTCTCCGTGCAAGTCATAAATTTTAGAGGATGCAGGTTGCCTCTAAGTGTTTTAGTGCTCTGTGTGTTATACACGGTCCAGTGTTGAATGCTGCTCAGGAAGGTGTTTCAGCTACAAGGAAGGCACTGAGTAACCTTTAGGAAAGTCTCGGTGGAGTCCATGCCTTCCCTGCCAGCACACTCACTATCTGAGGGTAACTTGGGCCTTCTGGAAAATTGCATTCACTATATATGTGTGCTTGAGCAGAGGAACAAATAGAACTTCAAAATAAATCATTTCTATATAATTTGACGTTTCTTCTCAGTAGATCAGTTCAATTGAATGTCAATTAACAAAGTAGAAGCCATAAATTTCAGATATTGAATAATTTATATGTCAAGTATAGTAAATTGTGAACACATCCTTCAAATGGAAAATAGCATTCAATTTTGTTGTTGCTATTATTATCATTTGTTTCTTTTCCTTTAGAAATGTGGACTAGAAACTTAACAGTCTTATAAAAATCAAAACTTTCTTTTTTCTAATGCAATTTTTCTTTTTGTCTGAAGATCTTAGTTCGAAGAAGCAGCAGCTCCGCTGAATTGGATTTAAAAGATGATTTGCAGCAGATGCAAGGAAAATGTAGGGAAAGACAGAAGAGTAAGTTCCAGGAAGCACAGTCTGTGTTCATCCAGATTCAGAGTTGATGTATTTTGTTTTCTTTGTGCTTCTAACTTGAATAATATCATCTGAAGAGACACAGTTGTGAAATGGGAAAATTTTATTCCTGGAATTTCAGGATTGATGGGCAGTTAGTTCATACATGCAACCAGAACAGTTCCAGTCACTTTCCTGAACCTTAGAGGCCTGTCTTTCCACTCCTGGGCCCTTTCCTAGGTGAGAGACACAACCAACGCTAATGCTAAGTGAGCAGACAGACCAAGAAGGGAAAGTGATCTTCCCTAGAAAGTTCCCACCAGCTTGGAGCAAATGCTTCAGAAGTACATTGCAGTCAATAGTATAAGTATTTAAAAAATAAAATGTGATTGGGATCCTGACACATTATCATGTAGTTGTAAAATGTGGCCCTAATACTCTGCTTTCCCAAGGGCAGGTTTTGGACCACCTCCTTTGTAGAGCAGCATAACAGACAACTTGGGTCTAGGATGGTTCTGGTGGGGTGTGCAGGAGCTTCTCTTGGCTCCTCCTTCAGATCCTGTTGGCTTAGAAGTAAGAGACCTGATAGGTTGGTGACTGAAACAACTTTCTATTCTTTGCAAGTGAAGGAAGAACAGAAGATTAGCAGCAGCAAAGCTGGGCACTGTCAGCACAGATACAAAAAAGAGCTGAAAGAGTGAGCAGATGAAAAGAGTGGACACACAAAATTATTATGAGGCAGACAGGAGACTTGGAGAAGTAAACTGTCTAGGTCTGTTTTGTGTTAGACGAAATAGCCCTATTAGGCTTAATAGCCTTTGAAAAAGCATCATTGTATTATGACAGATTACAACTTTTTATTATATAAAGGAGAGACTTTCTATTGGAGACAATGTTTTGTAGTAGAACACCTCATCCCCCAGTGCTCTAGGTGACCCAGCCTGGGTTGAGGTCTAGACTCAAACTCAAGATATAAAGCATCATTAGACTTTTCTAGCCAGCAGAATAAACTTGCATTTATATGGACCAATTCGTCCCCTTTTCTTATGCCCATCCCCATTTTGTAGTTGAATAAGTTTCAGTAGAAAACTTAAGGACTTGATGTACATCTTTTGAGCATATGGTATATGCATTGAAGCACCTTGAAAGGAATGCTATTTGGGTGATACATACTGGAGCTTGTGATGAGTGTTAATGTTCAGCACTTGGAAGCTATGTTTGGTTGAGCAAGACCCCAAACCAGCCCCTTTGAGCCCCTACGCCCTGCATGATTCCTGCTGTGTCACCTGTTTAGTTACTTATGTGGGGTTAGTTGTGGCTATTAGTTATCTCAGACTTTGGTTCTTCATTATGCTAGGCGAAAGTGTCAGCAGTGACACGGCTCTGGGCTATAACAATGAGGCTGAGTTGTCCATGAGCTCATGGCAGACCTGTGAGGAAGATGCAGACCTGAACACTCCCACAGATGTGGCTGACTCCGATGCCCGCCATTGGTTACAACTGAGTCCCGCCGATGCTTCAAACTTAACAGGTAACTAACTGTGTCTTTGAAAAGCAGGTAACAATGCTAATAGTTGGGAAATCCTGCAATTTCCAGTTACAAGAAATTTAGGGATCATTTAGCACAATGTTGAGGGGGGGGCGCCACCTCCAACCAAATTGGTTGTGGCAGCCCCAACCACCTGTTTATAATCAGCCATCAGTTCTGAGATGTGTATGGAGAGGTTCTGAAATAGTGGCCAGGTAATGGGAAGATGCATGCCATGCCCACAGTCACAGCCACCACAGGAGGAGGCGAGGGCAGTCATGTCAAGCTTCACTCTGGAAACAAAAGAGTGATTTTATCTACTTTATAAGGGCCCTAAATCAGGATAAGTTACATCTTTGACTAGCTTATTGATTAATATGTTTTTGAAATTTTACTACAAAATACTTAATACACACACAGTAAGTTGTGACATATGTGTAAGTAATAAAGTAAGCACCAGTGAGCCCAGTATACAACTTAAGAAACAGAGCAGCATCCAAACCAGTACAATTTCCCAGAGGGTCTCCTCAGGTCCCTTCCCTCTCCTATCTTCCAGTGACCTAATCTCAAATTTTTTATGATCTCTTGATTTCTTTATGGTTTTACCACATATATCTGTGTTCTCAAACAATCAAATATACCCTATTTTAAAGTTTTTAAAAAGGATTTTATACTCTGTATTTTTCACACCTTTTGCCCCAAGTATTTTATTTCTGAGATTCATACATTGGCTACAGAACCAAACTTTCTGAGTCTGCATCCAGGCTCTGCCAAGGAATTGCTGAGTGGCTTTGAGCAAGTTATCTAATTTCGCTCTCCTTCAACTTTTTTCTTGTAAAATAGGGATAATAATGGTTCCTACTACAGAGTTGTTGGAGGAATGAATGAGTGAAAATAAAAGTCTGTAGTGCACAGAATAGTGTGCATGGAAGCACTCTGCAGTTTTAGCTATTCACGTGCACACATACATACATATGCATGTACATGCGTATGCAAAACTTGGAAAGTTCAGCTCCCTCACATGTGTGATGGGGCTGATGAGACTGGAGAAAACAAAGAGGAGTTGGATGTTGGGTATTTGTTTTGCTTTGTTTTTGTAAGTATTAGGAGAGACCAATGTTCTGAGGAACTCAGTGTGGAAAATGCTGACCACAGCCAAGTCTTTCCTGGTCTACTGTACTCATGTTTACACACAGATAACTTTTATGAAAACAACAAACTATAAAGCACATGTTGAGTGAAAATTGTTACTAAAATGCTAAAAATGATTTTAATATAAATAAAGTCTAAAGTTTTACCTTAAATAGCTTGTGTGTTTTTTAACCAAGGAAACTTTGGTTTCTATTAATCATAACAAAATTTAACCAAAGCCTCTGATATTTTGTATATTCCTGATGGAGTAACATTAAAACTTTATAAAATTTACATGGAAAAATGTTGTTAGATAAAATCTTTTATGTATAAGATAGATAAGACCAAGAAGTATGATCTTAATGTGTATTTAATGTGTAATATTTTGAGAATAGGAATAATAAAGAAAAACAGACCAGTTAGTTATAAGTGAATTGTGTATTGCTTTATAATGCTGTAGTGCTGTCCTTTAAAGATAGTGGACATTTTTGGTGTGTGTATTTAAATCTGCCAATGGTAGAAGCCTTACAGAGGCAATGAGAAAATGGTTGGCAAAATCATGGGCTTAGTTGTATCAATTATTGGGTAGCAATTTGTACTTCTCAAATTTGTGTTTCTTTTTAAATTTATTTAAAATTATTTCTATATAGTTATATATATAATGATTTTGAATAATAATACTCTAAACTTACATGGAATTTAACAGTTTACAAATAACTTTTTGGTTCTGTATAATAAGCAGGCCATGTCTTACAAATTCTGTTTTAGAGATGGGATAACTGAGTTCCATGGAAATCTTGTTAGCTAGACAGTAAGTGCCAGAGTTGGAACTGGATTTTAAAGTGTTTTGACTCCATATACAGTGCTGTCTACTCCCTTCTACACCATTGGTGTTAAAATTACAACAGCAAAACCCTTTAAACTACTTGAGAATCTTTAATACATTGATGCAATAAATAGCTTCTTGGGGCCTAATATACAGACTACCAAGGTGGAACTCATGGTGGCACTATTGAAGGCAACACTGAATCTTTAAGAAGTTGAATTTATTTAAACAAGAACTAGTTTTAATCATTTTTATTGAAAAGAAAGAAAATTGGATGATTACTTCTTTTGTCTGTTCTTTGGATAGTTCTGTTTTGATCCTATTTCAGAGTATGCATGGGATAGCTCAATTTAATAAACTTATGTGAGGTAATTGTATATGAGGTACTCTCTCTGCCATGATTAATTCCTCCAAATGCTTAGTTCTTTGAAATACTAATATAGAGAATCAGTACACTCAGTTCAATAGTTCATCTTGTCATCTGTGAAAAGGACAAACTGTAATATGATAAGGTTTAAGGATTATCACAGTTCTGAATTTAACTTTCTGTTCTTAAGAGAAAGATTTCTTTATAAATATACAAAATAAAACTCATGTTAGCCTGACCTTTAGGGCATGCAAAAAGAGTGATCAAACAATTTGAGTATATCTGTTTCTCATTGAATAATTCTACCAATTATCAAATGTTTAGAACAATAAACTTCTAAAATCTTATATTCCTCATCACTGGCAAACTAACAGTTTAGTTTTATATTTGCTTTCTCATTTAAATCATTTCATGTTTGCTGAAAATAACAGCTAAATGTATTGTGCTTTGTTTCAAAATGTACCTGGGATTTGTTTTAATCAGGTATGGTACAGCATACAGACATGGAAATGATTGTCCTGAAGGAAGAAGTTTATACTCACTGGTCGCTAGAAACTGGAGGCATGGCCTGCTGTGCAGGTGGGCCACACAGGAAAGACCAGAGTTGGTTAGGAGACAGTAGGAAAGAGGACAAACCTGAGCAACAGCCTTTATTGTCATTTCCTTGGGAAAAGCAAGGCAAGACAGGGTAAGCAGAGTTAGAGTTGGCTAGTTGGAACAATTTCAGCAGACTCTGGAGCAAACCAGTAGATGCTGTCCCTAGTTGCCGAGTACCTGGCCCTGAAGTGTCTGTGGCCGGTGGGGTGGGGGGTTTGGGGGGGAGAGGCGGGTAATAGGCTTGATGTGGAAGAGCCTGGTAAAGGAGGTATGGGAGGTATGAGCTTTGGATTGGTAGTTTGTACAAGAAAGGAACACTTCCTGGTGAGTTGTTAGCTATCTCTAGGAATTAGTAACACTGGGAGGGGCAGTCCCTTCCTGGTCTCGAGGTGCCAGATACCAGAGCATCTGTTGATACCACATCGGTTTTATTCTGTTGAGGTAATTATTTGAGGAATATTTATGACTCTATAGTAAAGAATCAGTGTTGCTGCTGGCCTCATCTCCTATTTAGCCAATACGCTTGCAAACTAGAAATATGATTTTGATGCTTTAAGAAATAAAAACATGAATAAGTCATAGTCACAACTGGCTTACCAAGAGGATAGAAGACATTTATCCTGATAGTGGCAAATAATGTGGTAAGTGCTATGAGATTCATTTAAAGAAAGTTTTAATCACAGGGATAGAGAAATAAACTATAGAATAGAATATAAAGTACATAACTGAATCCACACGGGCATGGAATCATGATAATATGGAAGAGGTGACACATTCCAGATCTGGCAAGGAAAGGATTTACTGTTTAACAAATGCCTGTGGGATAAGTATTTAGCCATATGGAAAGAAAGGAAATAGAATCTCTGCCTTACAACATGCCCATAGTCAATTCCAGATGGATAAAATAGTTAAATATAAAAAATAAATTTTAAAAACTTTTGCAAGAAAATATCTTCTAAAACATGTCTTAAGACCTTAGGGTAGGGAAGGTTTTCTTAAATGAGATGTTTAACCCTAAAGGGTAAAGGCCAGCTTTGGTGCTCTTTCCTTTCCAGGCTCCTGTCAGGTCAGGAATGTGTTTTAAGATGAAGTTTAAGAAATGGTGTCCAACATTTTGGTTTAGTGGGGAGGGGTCAGTAGTCTCCGCTCACTGGAATATAAGCTGGGGCGGGGGGTGTCATTGTTTGTGTTCACTGCTGGTTCTTGGCTTCTAGAATTGTATATGAGGAACATTAGTAAATACTCGGATTAATTAATAAGCTTTAAGTCCAGGCTATTGTTTTATTTAGTTAAAATAGAAATTAAATTTTAACCTTTTTTTAATAGTAAAAAATAAGTGTGATTCAGTTTCAAATTCTTGTTTAGTATATTTATCATAGCCTTGTCTCCAAATAGTGTTATAGAAATCCTTTTACCACTTCTGCTTTTAATTACAGCTGTGCATGTGAATTACACTCACTGTTACCTGCCACCAATGCTGTTTTAGCAGAAATGGCTTGTTTGTCAGCATTGTCTTCCATTAGACACATTTTTGGCATTTTCACCAGGCTTTGATCTGCTCTGATTGTTTGCTCACCTTCTGAAATTTTTAAAATGAACAATATGTCCCTGGAAGCAAAAGAGGGAGGAGAGAAGAGTCAGGCTGCAGAGCTGGCCAGCAGAGCACTAGCCAACCTGCTACCTCTCCATTTTGAATCTTCAAAGGCCAGGCCTGAGTTTTCTGGTCCCGGAATTAAGGTGTTTCAATTGAACCTTTGGATTTGTGACTTAAGGTTTCGAATCAAAAGGGAAATTTATTTCCAGTGTTCCTGCTATGTTTCTTCAACATTCTTACCAACCCTACATAAAATTGCAGCTATGTGAAATCATTTTGTCATAAGTACCCATTTTACCAATTAGCAAGACTTATTTTATGACTAAAATCCTTTGCATATTTGCAACATTTTAAATGTTATATTGCTTTGTTAAAATCATGCATATGTTTGGAGAAAGATGATATATTGTATTTGTTTGCAAGAGTTCCCAGTTTAATAAAAAAAATTTAAATGCCCCTATTGCATTTAGTAATAATGAAATTCAAAGGTACTAGGCTACCACACTAGCTTGCTAATGAAAAAGAAAATAAAACTAAATATTTGGCATTTTTAGGGTGAGCATGAAATTTTCTGAAATCTCTCAAATCCCCATTTTTAATTAAGCGCTGCTTCAGTGAGGAACCATCTACATGTAAAATGTCAGCATCTGTTCTGTTACTTACACCACAAGTGCAATAATTTTGGGATAAAACATTTAAACTCATTAAAAAATTTTGTCACAGTGATATTGACCAATGATTTTATTTTTTGACCAATGATTTTAAATACTTATAAAGGATTCAACATTTTTTGATAATGTGATGGGGATGTTCCCTAGGATTTTATCACTGAAGTATGCATTTGTCAGAGAGCCCAGTAGCATTGAAACATTTTCTACATGGGGCCCTTTTATAACTGAGGATATATTAGTTGGCAGGTAGCAAGGAAGTGTAGGTGATGAGATACCTGGCCTTTTTCACTTGGTGTTACTCAAGCAAAGCTCCAGTGTGATTGGAATGCTGGGGCTAATCTCTGTTTCGGATGGCTGCTGCATTTTGGGGGTTGGGGTAGGAGATGAAACACTATAAATCATCTAATTCCCTTATTGTTTTTTACCCCTTAGAGGATTAAAGACATAATTTTCTCTATGAGAAAAATAAATGCCATATTATGTTGTGTATGGGGTCTTGTATTGATTTATAAGCATTCATTAAATCAGCATACCTTCTTAGATGGACAGATACTTGGTATTGCACTTACTTTACAGGTTAAACATTAGGAGGATGAGGCTCTTCAGAGAACCCAGAGGCCTGAACCCAGAGGCCCATAATCAGACTTTTGTTCTCTGTCCCTCCTGTCTTTCAGGTACAGTGTTTAGGAATTCCATCTTAAATTTGATCTGCACATTTTATTGTCTCTTCAGTAGATTATGTGATACTTATGTGGGAAATTCAGATGTCTTGGGATCTTTCCGCATCCTATATAATAAAAGGCTAATATGCAAATTGTCCCCTTGACCGGGAGTTCGACCAGGGGGGGGGGCCAGCCGGCCAACCTCCCGCAGCCCCTGCCCCCAGCCACCCCGGGCTCATCAGCCCAATCAGGGCAGGCCGGCTGGACCCCACCCATGCATGAATTCGGCGGGCCTCTAGTCTACACTAATAAAAGAGAAAGATGCAAATTGACCGTGCCTCCACAACGCCCACCAGCCAATCAGGAGTGAGTACGCAAATTAACCCAACAAAGATGGGTTAATTTGCATACGCAGGTGCTGAGCAAAGACTAAAGGCTCCAGCCCAAGCGAAGACTGAAGATGACTGAAGACTGAAGAGGCTTGACTTCTCCGCTGTGGCCGGAGTGAAGGCCTGGGTCCCGGGTGCCAGAGGAAAACTGGTGCTGGCAGCCAGGGGAAGGAAGGCCTATTGCATGAATCTTTGTGCAACAGGCCTCTAGTCGAATATAATAAGATATTAGCAGCTATCCTGAGTGCAGGGAAGGATGCAGAACATTGTTGGGTCTGCCCCAACTCCTTGTCAGATTCACTCTTTCTTGCTCCTTGTTTATTCTTGTCATTCCTCTACCTAAAGTTCCTCACATCCACCAATTGCTCTTCAATTTCTTTGATTAGGCCTTAAAAGCACTAGCAATATATGTACTCAAAATGACACTCAGTGGGAGTTCATAATTGCCTAGAAATCAGTTTTTCTTTATTTGTGTGGGAAATGTGTGAAAAATAGAAGTTTGGAAATAAGTATGTTAATAAGAAATGGTGTGAGAAAATAAAGAAAAAGGGGTTACTGGTGGAGATAGGACCTACTTTTTGAACTCCCTCCAAAGATTCAAAAGAGAAGCAAAGCAAAGGAGATAGTAATTAAATACATGGATAGATCGAAGAAAGAAAAATAGAACACTGGTTTAGCTATGTGTTTATGTCACATAAACTATAAAGCAGAAATCATTAGTGATAGCAATAATTCTGAATTTATATGAGCTTCATAGTAGAAAATTTTAATAACTCAAAAATTGACGAGTTAAGAAAAATATTAGAGAAGACTTTCACACTATAATTAATAGAAATGATTTTTATATATAGTGAATAAAAATATTATATATAAGTATACAAAACTGTGAACTTAATTAAAATATACAGGTGATTTTTAAGAGCACATGGAACATTTACAGAAATTGACCAACTAGATCTTTAATCAAGTCTCAACAAATGTTATGATTTGAAACTATACCACATTCTATGAGTGTGATGAAATACAGAACAAAAGGGTAATAAAACAAAACTACATTAATAAACTAAAAACTGCACATTATTTTTAATAATTCTTTATTGTTGAAAGTATTACATATGTCCACTCTTTTCCCCCATTGGCCCCCCTCTCCCAGCCTCAGGCTTCAGCACCCTATAGCCTATGTCCATAGGTTCTGCATTTATGCATACAAGGTCTTTGATTGATTATCTCCCACCCACCAACTCTTCCCTGCCTTCCCTCTGAGCTTCTGCACTCTGTTCCATGCTTCCATGTCTATGAATCTATTTTTTTCATCAGTTTATTTTGTTACTTAGATTCGATCATGTGATACTTGTCTTTCTCTAATTTCACTTAGCATCATACTCTCCAGGCCCCTCTATGCTGTCCCAAAGAGTAAGAGATTCTTCTTTTTTACTGCTGCATAGTATTCCATGGTACAAATGTACCACAGCTTTTATATCCACTCATCTACTGATGGGCACTTGGGCTGTTTCCCTATCTTAGCTTTTGTAAATTGTGCTGCTATGAACAAAGGGGTACATACATTCTTTCTGATTGGTGCTTCGGGTTTCTTAAGATATATTCCTAGAAATGGGATCACTGAGTCAAATGGCAGTTCCATATTTTTTTGAAGAAACTCCATACTGTTTTCTAAAATGGTTGCACAAGTCTGCATTCCCACCAGTAGTGTGCTAGGATTCCCTTTTCTCCACATCCTCGCCAGCACTAGTCATTTGAAAAACTGCACTTTAGATAAATTAAGTCCAAAAGAAATTAAATTAGAAATTAGGAAATATTTCAAAGTGGACTATAATTTAAACTACATATCAAAAGCTCTAGAATGTAGCTGAAGACTTAGGTGTTTCTATTAGAAGAGAAAAATATTGATCTATGTGCCCTATTCAAAATATTAGGGAATAATGGCAGAATAATATATTGAAGTTAATAAAAAGAGAACTTATAAAGTGCACACACATATGTGCTGGAAAGCAATAGAGAAGGCAAAAACAACTTTTAAAAACAATACAATAGACGAATAGGCAAGATTAATCAAGGGAAGAATATTGGGAGTGCAAAAAGGAACAGAGCTTCAAAAACTACAAAATTTAAAATAGGTTAATTTGAATATATTTATAAAAATAAAGGACAATTCCTAGTTTTACTAAAGCTTCAAATAAATGAAAATCTTTTTTTCCAGTCTGTTCCACACACTAGAAAGAATGCTCCCTAATTTCTGTTATCTAACTTGTGTTACCTTGATAATGAAATGAGACAAGGTACATATTTATTTTTTTAAATTTTTATTTTATTGTTTAAAGTATTACAAATAGTAGTACATATGTCTCCTTTTTTTCCCCCATTGACCTTTCCCCGGCCTCCCCTAGACAAGGTACATATTTCAAAAGGAAAATTTGAGTCCACCTTACTTAAAATCATATCAGCAAAAATCCTAAACAATTTGCAAACGAAATCAAGAATATTGGGAAAGGTTCATATATCAGAGCTAAAAATGTTCATTCCAGGAACACAAATGCAAAAGAAAAAAATATCCATCATGAGAAAGAAATCAGGCAAATCCCAGTTAAAGAACATTCTACAAAATATCTAATCAGAACTCCTCAAAACTGTCAATGTCATAAAAAACAATGAAAATCTGAAAAAATGTCATAACCAAGAGGAAGCTAAGGAAACATGATGATTAAATGCACTAGTACTGTGATATCCTGGATGGAATCCTGGGACAGAATGAAGACATTAGGTAAAAATTAAAGCAGTCTGAATAAAGTGTGGACTTTGTAATAATGTTTTAATATTGGTTCATTAATTGTAACAACATACCATACTTAGATGTTTAGCAATAAGGAAATTTAACATGAAGTAGATATATGGGAGCCCTATACTATTTTAGTAATTTTTTGTAAATCTAAAACTGTTCTAAAAATTAAGTATTTTTAAAGAATTACTTCAGGAAAAAGTTGTAAGAAAATGTTCATCTTACTTATTTTTACTTTAGAAATTTCCATCTTAATTATTTTACTCTCAATATATAAACTTTCAAGCATTGGTAATTTTCATGAAAGAAAAAAGGCTCTACTCAGATTGTATTTCCAGGGTTAACACACATTTTTCTCCATAGATAGCAGTGAATGCCTTGCAGACGACTGTAGCATAATCGCTGGAGGGAACCTCACTGGTTGGCATCCAGACTCTGCTGCTGTGTTATGGCGAAGAGTTTTGGGAATCCTCGGAGATGTGAATAATATCCAGTCGCCCAAGATCCATGCCAAAGTTTTTGGCTATCTCTATGAACTCTGGTACAAACTAGCAAAGGTACTCTTGCTATATTACTTTTTTACTCTAATATGGAAAAACTAACTTAGTTTCATTAAAACTGTGTTGCAATTTACTACTGAATACATCCTGGGATAATAATTAGGTGTTGACACAAAGTATATTTGAATATCAAAGAATAAATAGTAATACCTATAGTTTGGTCATTTTACAAATATGGAAGAGTCATTTCATTTAATGCATAAATATTATATTATTATAGGATATTAAAGAGTAGGGTATTATTTAGTAGTTTTAATTATTTTCTTTATGAAAGTGATACTGGTTTCATTGTATAAAATTTGAAAAATGGCCCAGCTAGCATGGCTCAGTGATTGAGTGTCGACCTGTGAACCAGGAGGTCATGGTTTGATTCCGTCAGGGCACATGCCTGGGTTGCAGGCTCAGTCCTTACTGTGGGGCATGCAGGATGCAGCTGGTTGATTTTTCTCTCTCATCATTGATGTTTCTATCTCTCTCTCCCTCTCCCTTCCTCTCTGAAATCAATAAAAGTGTATATTTTTTAAAAATTTGAAAAATGGCCCTAACTGGTTTGGCTCAGTGGATAGAGTGTCGGCCTGCGGACTGAAGGGTCCCAGGTTTGATTCTGGTCAAGGGCATATACCTTGGTTACGGGCACATCCCCAGTAGGGGTTGTGCAGGAGGCAGCTGATCGATGTTTCTCTCTCATCGATGTTTCTAACTCTCTCTCCCTCTCCCTTCCTCTCTGTAAAAAAATCAATAAAATATATTTTTTAAAAAATTTGAAAAATGTAGAAAATCAAAGTAGAAAATTGACACCACTCCCCCACAGAGATAACCAATATTAATATATGGTCTTATAGGGGTAAAAAAATTCTATAAAAGTAATATATTAGAGTACATACAATTTTCATTGTTTTTTTAAATTTTTATTTATTGATTTTAGAGAGAAAAAAACATCAATTTGTTGTTCCACTTACTTAGGCATTCATTGGTTGATACTTGTATGTGCCCTGACTGGGGATTGAACCCACAACCTTGGCATATCAGGACAATGCACTAACCAGCTGAACTACTGGGGCCTTTTCATTTTGGTTTTTGTTTCTGTTTATTACATGCATTTTTCCAATGTTATATATATATTTTTAAACGTGATTCATGTTTATACAGTATAACTTGTTCAACCATTCTTATCATGTGGAGTTCAGGATCTCTCCATTATATTCAAGGAAAAACAATGCCCTAGTTCTTATTAAATCTAAAACCACATACAGTTAAGTTAGATATAAAATTCAAAATTGACAATAGATCTCACAATAAAAGAAAAATTTGTAACTATTGTAGGTTCTTACTCATAGAAATTTTATTGGAAGCAGCTAGTTGACCATGGAACACAATATTGGAATATTGTTGGAGTAAACTGTATTGCCTTCCCTAATCTCCTCTTTGTGAATTAGATACGAGATAATCTAGCAATAAGCCTGGATAACCAAACTTCTCCATCTCCTCCGGTCTTGATCCCACCACTCAGAATGTTTGCATCATGGCTATTTAAGGCAAGTGGATATGTTCTTATTCCTTTATTGTAATTTCCTCTTCCTTTCTGAAATTGAGTTTTTAAAATGTAATTTCCCAAGACTGCATGTTTCAAAGACAGTGTATCCTACATCTCCACAATCAACTCTTATGGAAAACTGAAAAGTAAAGGAAATGTTGAAATGTCCAGCTGCATCTGTTGATTAAACTTTCAAACATCATCTTCTTGGCAGGCGACGACATTGCCAAATGAATATAAGGAAGGCAAACTGCAAGCCTACAAACTGATCTGTGCCATGATGACCAGACGCCAGGACGTTCTGCCAAACTCAGACTTCCTGGTGCACTTTTACCTTGTGATGCACCTGGGATTAACCAGCGAGGATCAGGTATTCTGTGACCCCTTTACATTGGTAGTACATAGGATTCTTTACAGGTTAAATTTGAGTTTATGAAAATACATCAGAAATGTTAAAGTTCTCAGTAGTTTCGACTCTTTTACATACAACAACACACTGGTCTTTCAAAAATGTAAATCAGATTTTTATCACATTCCTTTTTCTTCTCCCCACTGACTTTGCATTGAACCAACCAAATTTGAATTTTATTCTATGGCTTGTACACTTCTATATGATCTAACCTTTGCCTGTGTTGTCAACCTCAAAAATACTATTTCAACTACTTTTATGTTGGGATTCTACATTAGATATTGTTTGAAGAAAATGATTCTGGTCATTTAAAAATGTTTGAAAACTCACTCATAAATTATGGGTCCTGACATTTCCTAATTAGGAGTTATTTTAATTTCTACCACAAAGAAATGTGATTGGTGGTTAAGTTGAAAGGCCAAGGAGCCACCAGCAATAGCCCCTCTGTGTAGACCCTGGGTCTGCAGGATGGGATGTGGCCAGCCTCTGGCCTTTCTACCTTGAGAAGTCACCTGTGGGCAGAGGGTGGGGAAGAACACTTCGACTCCTGATTTTCTTTGTAAATATCAAGCAGTCAAGTGACGTGATTGGTTTGTATTTCACAGAGATTATTCTGGACTCTGTTTGGAGGATGGATTGTAAAATGTGACAGTGGTAGAATAGAGTTAGAGGTTGGGCCTGGAGACAAGGAGATTAATTAGGAAGTAGTTAAATGAATATAGATTTTTTTTAAATGTTGAGAACTAAGATGGTAGCATTGAAGATGGAAAGAAGGAGTAGAAAAGATTCAAGAAATTTTAAGGCATTTAAGTTTATTTTGGTCTTCTTTACCAATTTGAGGTATGGGGAGTGTTCCAGAATTTACCCTTTAAATTGTAGATACTTATTAATGAACTTGAATCACTCATGAACTATAAGCAGCCATCCTTTCTGTATTTCTTCTATTCTTGAATGTGTGAGGCAGATACACAGACTTTTTGGTGCCCCTAGGATACATGTAAGAGGTCATTCTTCTGATTGACCAGCTTTTCTTTGTTGCTTCAGAATGCACTTGAACCTTCCCAGCCAAATTCTTGAAATATATTCCCTAATAAACAATTTGAGCTTTAATCATTGAGCTTTTATCTGAAGTAATTAAACTGTACTGACCTACTGAGTTGTTTTTGTCATAGTTGCTCCAGTTTTAGCATTATGTATAGGACATTTAGATATCAGGCTGGACTTAAACCCATAGTCTCGTTTATTTCCCAAATAAAAGTAGAAATGGATGTGAAAGCAGAACTGTTTGTGCTCTGTGCTCATATTTTGTAGCCATCATTGCAGGTGGAAGCATCTTTTGCTGAATGATGCAACTCAGGTCATGTGGAAGATTAAGGGGTTTAAATAGGGAAGAGAATTAACTCTCACAGATAATAAGGAGATCCCTCAGTGACGGAAATAAGAGAGGAAGATGTAGTTAGCATGCTGTACTTGAAAGCAGTATTATGCTAAGATTTTGCAGAAAAAAATTTACCTGGAAATAATAATCAATTGTAGAATCTTCTCTTTTAATAAAAGCAAATTTGAAATTGGCAGTAAAGAATATTTCTAGAATAAGTTTTCTAGAAAGTCATATAATTAGGTGTGACTTTGGAATCATCTTCCTATTTTAAAGTGTGTTAGAGTGAAAATGAAACAACAAAATGAGATGAAATAAGTATAACATTTGAGAACCCAAAAACAGTATTTCAAAACATTGGATTTTACAGTGTAGAAAAAGGAGTTTTCAAATTTTATACTTAAAATCATTTTCACATTTTAATGTATGCCATGTTTTTTGTTAATTTGATCTTTTGTAAATCATTGTAAAATAATGTAAATCTTAATGATGGCCAATCGCTAACAGTATTCTAACGTCTAGACTTCTGAGATGGAAACGGGGATATCATAAATCTCTTTTTTATAATCTGCCTATTGTTTGGGACATTAAAAGCTTCAATTTTTATGTGTTTAGTAGAATTGACTGTTTTACTTTAACCTTTACAGTTATTGGTATATGTTTAGGAAGCCCTGTCTGCCAAACAGAATTACTCTAAATAAACTTTGTTCCTTTGCCAGAAGAAAATTGAGCAGAAGACCTTCTAATGAAAGAAACTTTTCTCATTTAAGTAAGAAATATCTCTGGTAATTAGTTTAACTTTTGGGCCACATGTCTAAATAGATCATGGTGGTTGTTCCAGAACTTATATGTACTTCTGGAAACACATGTTATATTAATTATAAAAAGAAAAGATAGCTTTTACTGTAAATAGTGCAGTTAAACTCTATTTTTTTAATTGGCCAACTGTGCACCTGTGACGAGTACCGTCTGAGGGCTTATTTCCGTCTTGTGAGAGTTCTTAAAGAGCCACACTTCCATGTAGTCTGGCACTAAAGGCTTTCTTCCTGCAGAGAGAACCTTCTAATTTTTTCTTATTTTTTAATAAAATAAGTAATAGCAAATAATTTTATAAATTTTAACATTTATTCGTCTCACAAATAAAATACAAGGTGAATTTGTTCCTTTCGCCTCTGGGTGGCACACTTGTCTGCGCGACTCTCAGCTGTGTGGCTCAAGAACCACCACTGGGCTGTAAAACTGCCTTAGACCCAGGGCCCTGTGAGCATTCTGGTGTGGCCTGGTCATTTTACAAATGCTTTCCTAAATCTGAGAGTATCAAAGGGTTGAATTTGAAATAAGCTCTAAGATGTTAAAAATCTTTTTTTTCAGATACAAGGGTAACTTACATAAATTCATTGAGGACTGTTTAAAATTTATTTATTACTTACTTACTTATTTATTTATTGTTAATCCTCACCTGAGGATATTTTTCCATTGATTTTTTTAGGGAGAGTAGAAGAGAGAGGGAAAGAGAGAGAGAAACATTGATGTGAGAAAAACACATGGATTGGTTGCCTCCTGCATGAGCCCCAACCAGAGCCCGGGCTGGGAGGAGCCTGCAACCAAAGTATGTGCCCTTGACTGGAATCGAACCCGGGACTCTTTGATCCGCAGGCTGACACTCTATCCACTAAGCCAAACCCACTAGGGTGAGGACCTTTTTTAATTAAAAACAAACAAACAAAAAAAAACTTTGTGAAATAGATGTCGCACAGATTGTGTTCTGTGATATAATCATGTAAAGTCATGGTTTAATCTAATAACATCAATTTTTAACTGTTGTGCCACGGCACAAGAATTTTTAAAAACATTCAAACCTGACTATTTAGTCAGGGACACTGACCTCTTTTTCTTTACTTAGCTTGTCAAATAAAAAAAGAATAAGAGCCAACACAACAATAGCCGTCTGGTGTGAATGAATCAAAATTATATCTATTTTTTTGTCAGCTTGGTAAAAAATACATACTTTTTTGTTTGCTGCAGAATTTTAGTAATTAGTTTATGTGTGCCATGAGATGAAAAAGGTTGAAAATCACTGATCTAATATGACCAGCAAGTTAGTTATGTAAGTATAGTCACCTCTATATTTAAAAAAATAGTAATTCTTAGGGAGGGGGGGGAATAAGAGATCAACTGAAGGACTTATATGCATGCATATAAGAATAACCAATGGATGCAAAACATTGGGGGGTGAGGGCATGTATGGGAGAGGGGTGGGGAGGGGCAATGGTAAGATATGTACACATATAATACCTTAATAAAAATAAAAAAATAAATAAAATAAAAATAAAAAAATAGTAATTCTTATATGGAATGGCTAGAATTTAAAGTGTTACATTCCAAACCAACTGTTTTTAATATTGGTTGGACTAGTTTTAGCTATTCTAATAACTTAATAATTTAATAGCTTAAACAATGGCCTTATCAAATAGCATTGCCCACAGTGTAAATTTATGGCTTATTAGTAAGATTGAGAAAAATACTTCCAAATAACTTTATTTTTTTCCTTGACACTGAATTTTTTAAAAATTGATTGTTACTTGTTTAGAAAAATTATTAGGATCATAAGGACTCTCAAAATAACTATAAATCATGAATGAAATTTTTGGTAGCTTGTGGGACTGCCCACCCTGCTCATGAAGGGGTCTTGCAGGTGGCTTCCCTCTGCTCAGCTGCTGTGTCAGGGGGTGGGGGCAGGGGGCAGAGGGCCTTTGTTTCCCTGGCACCCACAGTGCCAGGCTCTGCTGGGGACTGCATGATGTTGTCCCATTGATTCTTCTCTGCCGTTCAGTTAGATAAATATCATGACCCATTGTTTAAATAAGGTTCAAAAAATATTGAGAACTTTTGCCCAATGCCACTTTTTTTTTTTTTAAGACTGTTATAATCCACAGGCAGGCCTGGCTTATTCCACAGGGTATATCTTTTTCATTGATTCACAGCTAGCAAGTGGGTCATACAAATAGTCCTTGGTCCTATTCCTCTGTCCCATCTTATTTTACCTGGGCCCTGGCCTTGTCTCACCCCATCTCAGGATCCTCCTTTGAAATGCCATCCCACACACAACCTGCAAATACCTTTTCATAGCTGCCTTCCTAGTTCATCACCATCTTTCAGTTTCTCTTCTAAAGCTGTTCCTGGTTCTTCTTAAGTTTTCCCAATGCTGAAGCAGATTTTTCACCTCGATCTTCTTAAAAATATGTGGACATGAAAGGAGCTATGATTTAGGTTTATTAAGAACAGTTCCTATTAATTTCATCATTATTTAAAACATATGGAAAGATCAATATGTGTGAAATGAAAAAGGACAGTTGAGGAAAGGAATTTTATTTTCATGTTTCTAAGAACATATATCAAAGACTGGAAAGTTTTCTTTGCTTAAAATAAGTAAGCTATTTTTTAACAATGACTTACAGATTTAATGTCTTAATGTAATTTGTCTGTTCTACATCAAAGTTAAATTTTCTTTTAAATGAAAAGCTTATATTAATGCAGAATTAGTGTTGCAAATTTGCATGTAGAAATTTTGGGAAATGCATGTTTTTGTCATTTTTATCTATAGTGTCCTATTATCCTATATAATAAATGGGTAATATGCAAATCAACCCTAATGACAGTTGGACATCCCCTGAGGGCTCCCAGTTGCTATGACGCACACTGACCACCAGGGGGCAGACGCTCAATGCAGGAGCTGCCCCCAGTGGTCAATGTGCTTCCACAGGGGAGCTCCACTCAGCCACAAGCTGGGCTGACAGCTGCAAGTGCATTGGTGGTGGTGGGAGCCTCTCCCACCTCCTCAGCAGCAAGCCTCTCCTGCCTCCTCGGCAGTGCTAAGGATGTCCGACTGCAGCTTAGGCCCAGACCTAAGCTGTCAGTTGGACATCCCCTGAGGGCTCCTGGACTGCCAGAGAGATGTCTGACTGCCAGCTTAGGCCCAATCCTCTGGGGAGCGGGCCTAAGCTGGCAGGTGGAAATCCCCAAAGGGGTCCTGGACTGTGAGAGGGCACAGGCCAGGCTGAGGGACCCCCCACCCTCAGAGTGCACGAATTTTGTGCACCACACCTCTAGTTGTATTTTATAAAACACCAGAAAAGCATGAGGCTTTCTCAGCTGAAGGAATATGTAATGTTCTGCCCCTAGGTAACAATCCAATTATCAATTGTTATCATCTATAATAATAAAAGCGTAATATGCAAATTGATCGAACGACTTGAACAGAACGACCATCCAGACGACCTTCCAGATGACCACGCTATGACACCCACTGGCGCCAGGCCAGCCAAGGCAGGTGTGATGCGATTGGTTGGGGGCCCAGCCATCGCCCCATGATCGCCCTGCAGAAGGAGGCCCAGGCCATCGGCCAGCAGGGCATTCGATCAATTAGGGCCTCTACAATCGCCTCAAAGAGGGAGGCCCAGGCAACTGACTGGCGGGTGGGTGGGGCCTCCCTCTGCGGGGCACGATTGATCGCAGAGCCCCAGCCAAGTGGGCGGGGCCTACCTCTTTGGGGAGATCAATGGCAGAGCCCCATGATCAATCATCCCAAAGAGGGAGGCCCAGGCTACCCAGCTGGTGGCACTATAGTGGGTAGCCTGGGCCTCCCTCTGCAGGGGCGATCCATCGTGGAGCCCCAGCCAGGTGGGCAGGACCTACCTCTTTGGGATGATCAATTGCGGGGCTCCCGGACTGTGAGAGGGCACAGGCCAGGCTGAATGGACAACCCCCTCCAGTGCACAAATTTCGTGCACCGGGCCTCTAGTCCATCCTATCTAATAAAAGAGTAATATGCAAATTGACCATACCTCCGCTACAACCACCAGCCACGCCCACCAGCCAATCAGGAGGGAATATGCAAATAAACCCAACCAAGATGGCTGCAGCCACAGAGAGCAGGAGGGAGGCTTGGGTTTCCCTGGCAATGGAGGAAGCCAAGCTTTCCGCCTGCCCTTGCCAGCCCAGGCCTCCACTCAATGCTACAAAGTTTCAATTATAGAAGATAAATAAATCCCAATAGAAATGGCGGCAGCCACGGAGCTGGAGAGAGCAGGAGGCTAGGGTTACCTGCGGCGATGGAGGACGCCAAGCTTCTGCAGCCCTGGCCTGCTTTGGCCTCCGCTTAAGGCTACAAAGTTTCAATTATAGAAGATACATAAATCCCAACAGAAACGGCTGCTGCCACGGAGCGAGCAGAAGGCTTGGCTCCACTCCAGGCTACAAAGTTTCAATTGTAGAAGATAAATAAATCCCAGATCCCAGGGCCTCTGCTTGGGTCGCCGGGGGGCATGGCCAGCCTGCAAATCGCCACAGGCCTCTCACCCAGGCCACCCTATGCCCCAAGGGAACCCCCACCCTGATCTGGGACACCCTTCAGGGCAAACCAGCTGGCTCCCACCCATGCACCAGGCCTCTATCCTACCTAATAAAAGAGTAATATGCAGATTGACCATCACTCCAACACACAAAATGGCTGCCCCCATGTGGTCAAAGATGACTGACCTTATGTGGACACAAGATGCCCACCACAAGATGGCCATCAGGGGAGGGCAGTTGGGAGGGACCAGGCCTGCAAGGGAGGGCAGTTGGGGGCGATCAAGCCTACTGGGGAGGGCAGTTAGGGGTGACCCGCCTGGCAGAGGAGGGAAGTTGGGGGTAACTGGGTCTGCAGGGAAGGGCAGTTGTGGGGGACCCAGGACTGCAGGGGAGAGCAGTTAGGGGTGACCAGACCTTCAGGGGAAGGGCAGTTAGGGGTGACCAGACCTTCAGGGGAAGGGCAGTTAGGGGTGACCAGGCCTACAGGCAAGGGCAGTTAGGGGTGACCAGGCCTGCAGGGGAAGGCAGTTAGGGGCAAACAGGCTGGCAGGGGAGCAGTTAGGCATCAATCAGGCTGGCAGGGAGTTGTTAGGGGGTGATCAGGCTGGCAGGCAGAAGCGGTTAGGGGCAATCAGGAAGGCAAGCAGGCGAGCAGTTGGGAGCCAGCAGTCCTGGATTGTGAGAGGGATGTCCGACTGCCTGTTTAGGCCTGATACTACCGGGCTCAGGCCTAAACAGGCAGTCAGATATCCCTCGAGGGGTCCCAGATTGGAGAGGGTGCAGGCTGGGCTGAGGGACATCCCCCCCCCCGTGCACGAATTTCGTGCACCGGGCCTCTAGTATATATGTAAAAGCCTAAGCAACTGAATGTCTGGTCGACCAGTTGCTATGATGCACATTGACCACCAGGGGACAGATGCTCAATGCACAGAATTGGGCTCCCTCCTGTCTGGATCAGGCCTGAGGGGATCGGGTCGAAACCGGCTATCCGGACCCCATCAGTTCAGGAATCCGTGCACCAGGCCTCTAGTAATTGTATAAAGTTATGAGACAGTATAACATAGTGTGAAACAGTGTAACAGTTCAGAGCATGGACTTCAAGACAGCCTGTCTAAGCTCCAGTCTTGGTTATACTCTTATTTAAGTCATTTGACCTCGATGTCCTTTGCTTGGTACCTTCCCTGTAAAATTAGGTAAGTATAGTGCCTACCTAGAAGGTTGTTTAAAGATTTTGAGGAGGTAAAACCTGTAACACACTCAATTTGGAGCCTTGACACAATAGCCCGCAGTAAGTGTGCACCCTTGTGATGATGCTGAAGAGGGTGAGGAGAAGAACAGCAACAACTTGAATAACCAAGTTATTTTATTTTTCTGATATCTTAAATGTTGACTTTTTCTTTCTTCCCTCATGTAAAGTCTTACTTTTGAACACAATGAAGCATTGTGGAATTTCAGAACATGTGGAGAAATAACCTCTCCCCACTGTGGGCCAAGCATAGTAATGCTATGTTTATTTAACCCTCATGTGGTTCAGAAACTTCTCCTTGTGTGTCCCTGCCCATTGGCTCCTTTTCTACCTGTGCCTCACCCACCAAGTGTGCCTCATGAATGTTGGGAGCCAGAAAGCTGCACTCTTTGTACCCCCGCTCCTTGCAGCTGGGTTGACATTGACCCAGATTCCGTCTGGCAGAGCAACTACGTGGCACTGGAAAGCAGACATGGGAGTGGTGGGCGGCAGCTGTTGTGGACGTTCTGCTCAGGCACCTGCATTGCTGGCAACAACTGGAACTGCTATGGTGTGCCTGGGTGTTTCTGCTCGCCACCTTGTTCCTGACTGCGGAGGGTTCACGGTTGGCTCCCTGGCACCTGTAGAAATTCTATAAACCATCTTATGCTCTGGTATAAATCCCTGTCCTCTTCATCTCAGCAGAGTGGGTTCTATTGTCTGTAAGTAAGAACCTGGCTTAGGAGGCGACTACTCTGCCAGGTTCTGTGCTAGGCACTGGCAGAACATGATCAACTGTCGTTCATCTTTCAGCTGTTAAATACACTTACAGCATTTATTTTCTTTTTTCCCTAAATTTGGGTTATTTTCTTTGTAGCCAAGAATATTTAACTCTTCTTAGCAACATTTTGCTTTCATTGAACTTTATATTTTAATGTACTTTTTGCTATACCAATGATAAAGAAAACGTAACTTTAAACATCATATAGAGAGTAATATTCTATCATAAAAGTCAAAATAGTTAGTGATTTTCTTAATGGAGGTTCAACCTCCTCTCATGAGGTTTATGATGGAATAATATAATAATAAACACTCATTTTTAAAAAGATCTCAAGGGGGCCCTCAGTGAGCGTAAGACTCAGCAGTGAGCTATGAAAGCAGGGTGCAGGGGTGATACTTGTAAATTGGCCATCCCTGACTCTCTTAATAACCCCAGACAGCCTGGATCATGCAGCGATATGTAATAATTGCATCACCTTTTCTCAGACAAAGAATTGTTCTTTGCTGAAAATTTACTTTTAACTAAAACTACATATGTTAGATACACATAAATTTATAAATATTTTTAAGGCTAAACATAAATGAGTATTCCATTTTAGAGAATGAAGAATTAAGGTGGCAGAGTAGAGACCTTGTTTATCTCATATTCAAGGAAATAATTCTAAAAATCTCTAAAGTATTTATTCTGTACATCAAGTATGTTTTTAACCAATATTTGAATTCATGGGATTTTAATTAAATGCCAGCAGGACAGAGTGCATATTTATAAATTTAAAGGTCCAAATGATGCTCAGAGGATGAAATATTAACCTTGATGTGTATCAGTAGAGGAACTTTAGAAAGCTAACATAAATGCTTCATTTAAAACCAATTCTAAAAAAAACACTATAGGATTGTACAGTGAGTAAAAATAGGACTAATTCTGGGCCTTATTTCTAAGGGTTTTAAGAATGGGGAAATATTTCTAAGACTGCAGAATAGAAATTAGCTTCAAAATATATTCAACATTTGACTTTCACAGATGACGAGCCTCATATTGGACGCTGAAAGGCCTGGGTGCTAGATTCAGCTTTGTCACCCACTGGCTCTGCGGACTTGCCTGACCACCAGTGGTCAAGTGAATGAGCTGGACCTGAGGATTTCTAGGGCCCCCTCCTATTGGGCACTCGTAGATCCTCTGGTTTATTTTTAGGCATTTTATTATTAGGGTCACATTGTTCTTTATTAAATGTAGCAAAAGATTCAATAAGCTTTTCACGTGGAATATTTTTCTCATCCTGGTAAAGACCTAATCTGGTTCTAAAGGTCTGTACAGTGGTATGATGCCCACAAATGTGTATATCCATCACGGTGTGCAGAGGGCCAAGTGAGTGATACAAAAGTCATAGCAATTGCACTGTGTGGAATACCTCTCTGGTTAAGGTGGTTTGAAAGCAGCTCACAGAGGAGGTGGGATTTGAGCAGGAATTTCAAGGATGAATAGGATTTAGATGGTAGGAAAAGAAGCAGGGTGGAATTTTACATGTCGAAGGTACATACCTTCTCAGGTCGTGTTCAGGGAACAGTGACCATAGTGATTTTGATTTAGTGCCAGATGTGTGCATGGAAATAATATGCAGACATGAATCCAGGCAGCACTGTACAGAGCCTGGGTTCAGAGTCCTTTTTATCCAGTGGATAGTGGGAAGCTGTGGAAGGTTTTTGAGCACAACATTCAACATGACAAGCATTTCATGAGGCTGAAACTGTGCTCATGACATGGGAAGGATTATAATCAGGAGAGAATGATGACAAGCACAGAAGGGGAATTACTGTAGTAGCCCAGGGGCAAGGTAATGAGGGCCTAACAAGGACTGAGACATAGATGGGGTTTGTGTGTGTATAAGTTTATTTACCCACTAGAGGCCCGATGCACGAAATTCGTGCAAGAGTAGGCCTTCCTTCCCCTGGCTGCTGGCACCAGCTTCCCTCACAGAGGGAGGCCCCGCCCACCCGCCGCAGCCTGCCTGTCGGTGGCCTGGCCTTCCCTCTTTGGGGCAATCATGGAGCCC
This sequence comes from Plecotus auritus, assembly GCF_963455305.1. NCBI lineage: Eukaryota > Metazoa > Chordata > Mammalia > Chiroptera > Vespertilionidae > Plecotus > Plecotus auritus. The sequence goes on along the minus strand of NC_137782.1, from coordinate 82,925,799 downwards.
TCCGCCCCCGATTGATTGCCCTGCTGGCTGGTGGCCTGGGCCTCCCTTTGCAGCGCGATCATGGGGCGGTGGCTGGGCCCCCAACCAATCACATCTCACCTGCCTTGGCTGGCTCCAGTGGGTGTCACAGGGTGGTCCCGGATGGTCATCTGGGTGGTGGTTCCACTGTTCGGCCGATCGGTCGATTTGCATATTATGCTTTTATTATATAGGACCATGGTCAGCAAACTGCGGCTCGCGAGCCACATGCAGCTCTTTGGCCCCTTGAGTGTGGCTCTTCCACAAAATACCACGGTCTGGGCGAGTCTATTTTGAAGAAGTGGCATTAGACGAAGTTTAAGTTTAAAAAAATTAGGCTCTCAAAAGAAATTTCAGCCAAAACCGGTTTGGCTCAGTGGATAGAGCGTCGGCCTGCGGACTGAAAGGTCCCAGGTTCGATTCCGGTCAAGGGCATGTACCTTGGTTGCGGGCATGTCCCCAGTAGGGGCTGTGCAGGAGGCAGCTGATCGATGTTTCTCTCTCATCGATGTTTCTAAATCTCTATCCCTCTCCCTTCCTCTCTGTAAAAAAAATCAATAAAATATATTAAAAAAAAAAGAAATTTTAATCGTTGTACTGTTGATATTTGGCTCTGTTTACTAATGAGTTGGCCGACCACTGATATAGGATATGTATATGTGTATGTATATGTATGCATATGTGTTTTGTGTGTGTATGAAATACTTGGGACAGGTATAATATAATGCTGAATGGTAAGTGCCCTGAGAAGGTAGAGCCTCCTGGCAATATTCCCATTATCTTTCAAAGCACAAATTGAGTCAGGAAGACAAGAAGATGAATTGAGAAAAGGGGGGAGGCAGGTAGGATGTGACACCTCTCTTCACCGTGGACATGGTAACACAAGGGCACGCTAAGTGGTGTGTGGAGGATACCCCAGGGGTTGTCCCCACAAAGAATTCTTGCCTGTTAGGAAATAGAAGTGTGTGGGAAAGATTCCCAGGTCCATTTCTTTCCACTGAGGAAAACATATTTTCTACCTTGTTGGAATTCAAAATTGATGTGCAATTACAGCTATTAGTTTAATTTTTACAGCTGTTAAACTAGAACTTCTAAAAGTCTCTGTTATTTTATATTTTTCTTAGCCAGTTTTGTTATTGTTGGTTTTTGAAAGTAATTTGACATTTAAAAACACTTTTCTAAAAATATAATTTGTATTAGTTTGAATTTACTTTATTTACATTAATGAGATTTTACTGAGTATAAAGCTTTACTGGAGCAATAAAACTTTCCATTTGACTTAGGTTTGCTGGAAGAATAATATCTACAAGGATAGGTAGCATATATCAACCTTCTGGGATATATTAAGTTAATGATAATTCTTATGTGCTTACAGTATGAATTCAGAGTGATGAAATGTAGAATCTGTCACATAGTGTTATGCCATCAAGTAATATACAGTGGTTTCTATAAGGTTTCATGAGGATGTACAAGCCATAGATTAGACAAAGTTTTACCGAAAATAATTTATTATAACTTTGTTTAGCCATATTGGCTATGGCACTTTAGATACTGCCTCAAAATAATATACTGGCAAGTTTTTTCTTTTCTTTTACAACTCTAAAACTAATAATTATTTTCACTAAGCTACAGATTTAGCCCATTACACCTAAGTAAGGAAAGTAGAAATATGTCGAAGGAAACAGATGGTTGAGGTTTCAGTTATGAGGTTTAGCACATGGGCCGCAAACTTGGTTCCCAGCTTTAAAAGGGTAAGATGATAGCCCTTAAAACCACATGGCCTCATGGGGAAGAATGGGTGACCAAAGTAGCTGAACTCAACGGTTCTGGTTGAGACTCTGGCTCCAGCTACCAACCTCAATGCAGGCATTAACCTTCTGTGGTGGTGAGCTAGCCAGTGTTCATTATCCCAGAACAGCGATTCCCGGGACACAGGGCTTTTGCCACCTCCCCCACTCCAGGAACCAATGTCTAAAGACTTTTTGGTTGTCACAAGATGGGGTGTGAGGTAGTTGGCATCTAGTGGGTAGAGGCCAGGGATGTTGTTAAAGTTCCTGTGATACGTAGATCCAAGCAAAGAATGTAGGATCCCAAGTGTCAATATTGCTCAGGTTGAGAGACCCTGTTCTAAAAGAGGATGTGCGGAGAAGAGGCAGGCAACAGACATTAAATGACAATCTCAGTAATAAAAAAAAGTATAAAAGACTAGCTCTTTCAGTTTAACTGTGGAAATTAAAGCATGCACGAATATAAGAGAGGCAAATGTTCAGGTTGTACTATAAGGCAATTGCCAATATCGAACTGTTTTTCAAAAAAGGGGGAATGCGGTTTTGTATGGTTCAAACTTCAAAAATTCTGTATGTATATTTTAAAAATCAATTAAGTAATACTGGAGTGATCTGATTAGTTCAGTGTCAATATGAAAACATCTGAGATTGGTTTTGTCTGGAAGCTCAATCTCAGTAAGTAGTATAGTCTGTGCCCAAGGCACTGCAAGCTGAATGGAGGCAGGGAGGGGCTCAGGGTGGTTCTACTGCCCCCATGCACGCTGCTTGAGTAGCTGAGAGAAGGAAGAATGACCAGAGAACAGGTTGCATGGTGAAGAGTTGGCACATGGGCACAGGTCATTGCTTTCTTCTAATGTCTGGAGCCATGTCAGGGTGTGTGTGTGTGAGGGGGCGGGGGGTAGGGGGTGGGGACATGGACCAGGCTATCTTACTTCCAGAGCGGGGACTATGTAAAACTCCAGCTCCCCACCAGAGACACTGTCTAACCCGTGTCCTACTCAGGAATGGAGGGTGATGGATGTGAGCCTCTCAAAGTCTAACATATCTGTCCATGGCTATTTCGCCTGGCTGTCGCAGAGGTAGCCTGGGCAAGAGGGTCATCTTTGGAGGTCTCGCACTCAAGTTGCTGTAACCTTGAGTCAGTGACCACATAGCCTTTTCTGGTTTGACTTCAGAGGACTCAGACATTATCTCCAAAGAAGATATATTATTGGCCAATAAGCACATGAAAAGATTTTACATAATAACTCACCAAGGAAATGCAAATCAAAGCCACAGTGAGAAACCACTTTTCACTCACTAGGATGGCTATTATATTTTCTTTTAAAAATGATGAAAAATAACAAATGATGAGGAAGTGGAGAAATTGGAACCCCTCATACATTGCTGGTAAGAATATTAAATGGTGCAGCTGCTGTAGAAAGTTTGGCGGTTCCTCACCATAGTAACCAGCAATTTTACTCCTAGGTATATATTCAAAAGAATTGACAGCAGGTATTCAAAACAAAAACCTATACACAGATTTTCGTAGTAGCACTATTCAGTTACCAAACAGTGGAAACAACCTAAATGTCCACCAATTGATAAAAGGGTAAACAAAATGTGGTCTGTCTATGCAATGGAATATTACTTGGTCATAAAAAGGAATAAAGTATCGCCACATGCTGCAACACCTTGAAAGCATGCCAAGCAAAATAAGAGATTTAAAAAATACAACAAAAATAGCCAACTACATATGACCCATATTCTGAAATGTCCTTGTTAGTCATATCCATAGAGACAAAGTAGATTAGGTTGCCTGGTGGAGGGGGGATGGAAAATAACTGCTAATGGGTAGAGGATTTCAATTTGAGGTAATGAAATATTCTCAAATTAAATAGTGATAGTACATACCTCTCTGAATATACTAAAAACTACTGAGTTGTATACTTTAAGGGGTGAATTTTATTATATGAAAATTATATCTTAACTAGAGGCCTGGTGCATGAAATTCGTCCATGGGGGGGTGTCCCTCAGCCCAGCCAGCACCCTCTCCAATCTGGGACCCCTCGAGGGATATCTGACTGCCCGTTTAGGCCCGAGCCCAGTAGTATCAGGCCTAAACGGGCAGTCGGACATCCCTCTCACAATCCAGGACTGCTGGCTCCCAACTGCTCACCTGCCTGCCTTCCTGATTGCCCCTAACCGCTTCTGCCTGCCAGCCTGATCACCCCCTAACCACTCCCCTGCCAGCCTGTTTGCCCCTAACTGCCCTCCCCTGCAGCCCTGGTCACCCCTAACTGCCCTCTCCTGCAGGCCTGGTCACCCCTAACTGCCCTCGCCTGTAGGCCTGGTCACCCCTAACTGCCCTCCCCTGCAGGCATGGTCCTCCCCAGCAGCTCTCCCCTGCAGGCCTAGGTCCCCCCCAACTGCCCTTCCTTGCAGGCCCAGTCTCCCCCAACTTACCTCCTCTGCCGGCCTGGTCACCCCTAACTGCCCTCCCCTGCAGGCTTGATCGCCCCCAACTACCCTCCCTTGCAGGCCTGGTCCCTCCCAACTGCCCTCCCCTGCTGGCCTGATCACCCACAACTGCCCTCCCTTGCAGGCCTGGTCCCTCCCAACTGCCCTCCCCTGCTGGCCATCTTGTGGTGGCCATCTTGTGTCCACATGGGGTCAGTCATCTTTGACCACATGGGGGCAGCCATCTTGTGTGTTGGAGTGATGATCAATTTGCCTATTATTCTTTTATTAGATAAGTGGATTAGATAGGATAGAGGCCTGGTGCAGGGGTGGGGCCAGCTGGTTTGCCCTGAAGGGTTTCCCGGATCAAGGTGGGGGTTCCCTTGGGGCATGGGTTGACCTGGGCGCGAGGGGCCTGTGGTGGTTTGCAGGCAAGCTACGCCCCCCAGCGACCCAAGCAGAGGTCCTGGGATCTGGGATTTATTTGCCTTCTATAATTGAAACTTTGTAGCCTTGAGTGGAGCACTAGCTGGCCAGGGTGTGCAGAAAGCTTGGCTTCCTCCATCACTGGGGGCAACTCAAGCCTCCTGCTCTCTCCAGCTCCGTGGCTGCTGCCATTTTTGTTGGGATTTATTTATCTTCTATAATTGAAACTTTGTAGCCTTGAGTGGAGGCCTAGGCCGGCAAGGATGTGTGGAAAGCTTGGCTTCCTCCATTACCGGGGAAACCCAAGCCTCCTGCTCTCTCTGGAGCTGCAGCCATCTTGGTTGGGTTAATTTGCATACTCGCTCCTGATTGGCTGGTGGGTGTGGCTTGTGGGTGTGGCGGAGGTACGGTCAATTTGCATATTACTCTTTTATTAGATAGGGTGAAGTGCTTACAAACTAGAAAAAGGGCAGTTAAGATAACCAGGTATAAAATAAAATACAGTTTTTGTAAAATCCATTAATCTCCTACTTTTCCTGGAAAAGTGTTCATCACTCTAAAGGTTAGCAGAGTCTTTCTTCACAGATGTGGGATTAAGTGTAGAGCAATCATCAAAAGTATTCAAGGCTCTCCTTTAGGGCTTAGGGTCGCAGAGATTTTCTTTTCCATCTGCCTGGTTGTCCCATCTCTCCTGGAAAGTCCTGATGCTGTACAAATGGTCAGAGCAACTCCTGTGGCCATCAGAAGTCTGTTATGTATGTCACTCCCTTTCTCCTTTGCATGCTACTGTCAAGGTCTTCTCCATAGCATTTTTTTGTGGTGAGAAGCACGAGGCAATTTTGTTTCTACAGCCACAGAACCAATTATTCTACCTTGTCATGTTTCTCATGGACTTGATAACATAGTTATACTGAGAGAAGTCGCATCCATGCGACATTTATAAAAATACCTGCTTTTTCTGCAAGCAGATTACACAAAGATAATGTCAAGGACATAGCACAATTTCTTGGCTTGGATCTTGAAAATAATTTTTAGCTTTGTCCTGCGGCATTTTTATCTCCATGGACTTTTCTATGAGCGCATTGCGTGGGACATGATCTGCTTTTTTTTTTTTTTTTTTTAAATAAATCTTTATTCAGATTATTACAATTATTTCTCCTTTTTCCCCCCATAGCTCCCCTCCACCCCTTTCCCACCCCACCTTCTGCCCTTACCTCCCCACCACTGTCCTCATCCATAGGTGTATGATTTTTGTCCATTCTCTTCATGAACCTCCCATACCCCTTTCCCCCTGAGAATTATCAGTCTACTCCCTTTCTATGCCCCTGATTCTATTATATTCACCAGATTATTCTGCTCCTCAGGTTTTTAATTCACTTGATTTTTAGGTTCGCTTGTTGATAGATATGTATTCGTTGTTCATAATTTTTATCTTTACTTTTTTCTTCTTCCTCTTCTTTAAGAATACCTTTCAGCATTTCATATAATACTGGTTTGGTGGTGATGAACTCCTTCAGCTTTTTCTTATCTGTGAAGCTCTTTATCTGCCCTTCAATTCTGAATGATAGCTTTTCTGGGTAGAGTAATCTTGGTTGTAGGTTCTTGCTATTCATCACATTAAAAATTTCTTGCCACTCCCGTCTGGCCTGCATAGTTTCTTTTGAGAAGTCAGCTGACAGTCGGATGGGTGCTTTCTTGTAGGTAATTAACTGTTTTTCTCTTGCTGCTTTTAATATTCTCGCTTTGTCTTTTGCTCTTGGCATTTTAATTATGATGTGTCTTGGTGTGGTCCTCTTTGGATTCCTTTTGTTTGGGGTTCTGTGGGCTTCCTGGACTTGTAAGTCTATTTCTTTCACCAGGTGGGGGAAGTTTTCAGTCATTATTTCTTCAAATAGGTTTTCAGTATCTTGCTCTCTCTCTTCTTCTGGCACCCCCATAATTCTGATGTTGGTACGCTTGAAGTTGTCCCAGAGTCTTCTTACATTATCTTCAACTTTTTGGATTTTTTTTTTTGCTTTTTGCTTTTTCGGTTGAGTGTTTTTTGCTTCTTTGTATTTCAATTCTTTGACTTGATTCTTGTGTTCCTCTATTCTGTTTCTGGGTCTCTGTATAATATTTTTTATTTCAGTCAGTGTATGTTTAATTTCTAGTTGGTCCTTTTTCATATCTTCGAGGGTCTCATTATATTTATCGGCCTTTTCTAGGATATTCTTAAAAAGTCTTATAACGGTGGTTTTGAATTCTATATCCAGTCGTTTGTTTTCCTCCATTTCTTTCGTTTGTGATCTGATTCTTTGACCCCGCATTTTCACTGATTCCCTGAGTTGGTAAGGTAGATATTTGTGCTAGGTTTCCAATATGGCCCAGTGGGTCTGCTTCCCCAGTTAACCTGAGGTGGACACTCTTGGTGCACCCCTTTGTGGACTGTGTGTACAGCCTTGTTGTAATTAAGTCTTTATTGTTGTTGGTATCACTGGGAAGAATTGACCTCCGGGTCAGTTGGCTGTAAGGATCAGCTGTGTCTATGCTGGGAGAAGCCCGGTGCTGGAGACAGCCCTATAGGATTAGACTTGCCAAATTGCAATAGCCTCTGTGCTCAGCTTGGATGGGGTGGAGCCTCAGTCTTGGCTTCCTGTCAGCCCCGCCCCTGCGCGCACGTGCGCTTTCAGTCCTCCGCCTTCCCCAGCTCGAGTCTCCGCCTGAGAGTCCAGACTCCCCCCACAAGAGCATGGGTCCCCAGGGGCTCGCCTGGAACCGGGGTTCACTGCAGTCAGAACTGGGGCACAGTGCCGTCAGGAGCCTCTGACTCCCCTCCACCAGGGAAAGCCCGCGGCAACCTCCGCAGCCCTTGTGCGCACCGGCGCGGGCACGCTTTCAGTCCTCCGCCTTCCCCGGCTCCCGAGTCTCCGCCCGAGAGTCCAGACTCCCCCACAAGAGCGTGGGTCCCCAGGGGCTCGCCTGGAACTGGGGTTCACTGCAGTCAGAACTGGGGCTCAGTGCAGTCAGAATCCTCTGACTCCCCTCCACTAGGGAAAGCCTGTGGCAACCCCCGCAGCCTTTGTGCGCACCGGCGCGCGCGCGCGTGTGCACTTTCAGTCCTCCGCCTTCCCCGGCTCCCGAGTCTCCGCCCGAGAGTCCAGACTCCCCCCACAAGAGCGTGGGTCCCCAGGGGCTCGCCTGGAACCGGGGTTCACTGCAGTCAGAACTGGGGCTCAGTGAAGTCAGGATCCTCTGACTCCCTTCCACTAGGGAAAGCCTGTGGCAACCTCCGCAGCCTTTGTGCGCACTGGCCCGCGTGCGCCTTCAGACTTCTGCCTTTCCCAGCTCGAGTCTCCGCCCGAGAGTCCAGACTCTTCCCGTAAGAGCGTGGGTCCCCAGGGGTTCGCCCGGAATTGGGGTTCAGTGCAGTCAGAACTGGGGTTCAGTGCGGTCGGAGGCTTCCTTCCCCCTTCCGCCAGAGGAAGTCAGCCAGGCTCTCAGCCGCCCTTCCTCTCTGCGCGCACAAAGCCCCTTTGCCGTACCTCCAATTCTCTGTGAGCTTTTCTCCTTCCTTCTAGTTGTAGAATTTTCACTCAGCCTGCTTTCCTGTGGTTCTGGATGGTGTCCGTTCTGTCTTTTAGTTGTAGTTTTGAAATTGTTGTGCGAGGCAGCAGTTTAGGTGTTTACCTATGCCGCCATCTTGGTTTCTCCTCCGATCTGCTTTTTTTAAAGGACATATTATAAAGGCTTTATTTTTATCAATGAAAAATGCTACCTGAACCAAAGTAAAGCATGAAGAGGCCAGGTAGCCTCCTGTGGTATGTAGAGGATGCCTGTGACGGAGCAGACTCACCAGTAGAAGCAAGAGCACCAGGCTATGGGACTTTGAGGGCTCTTCAGATTGGTTCTTCTGGTAACTAAAACCTTTTGGCCACTCAGCATTTCTGAGCTTTGCCAATAGGACAATAACTGAGACAGTAAAACCTCAATATGACGAACTAATTCAGGTGAGGGAACATCTACTAAAGCCCAAAGTCTGTCATATAAAAAGTAGGTTTTCTGAATGCTTATCCTATATAATAAAGAGGTAATATGCAAGTTGACCCTCACGTGCTCACAATATGGCTGCCTATGACCAGGACAGCAGGAGGGTTAGTGAGGGACGACCAAACGACTGAACAGCAGGCTGCTTGGGGCGACCAGGCTGGTGGCGGGGGCGGGGGCAGTTGGGGCAACCAGGCCAGCAGTGGGGGCAGTTGGGGGCAACCAGGCCAGCAGGGGGGGGGGCAGTTAGGGATGACCAGGCCAGCAGATGGGGGCAGTTGGGGGCGAGCAGGCTGGCAGGGGGGGCAATTAGGAGTGACCAGCTAGCAGGGAGGGGGCAGTTGGGGCGACCTGGCTGGCAGCGGGGGGCAGTTAGGGGTGACCAGGCCAGCATGGGGGGCAGTTAGGGGTGACCAGGCCAGCAGGAGGGGGTCCGTTAGGGGCAGCCAGGCAGGCAGGCAGGTGAGCGATTAGAAGCCAGTGGTCCAGGATTGTGAGAAGGATGTCCAACTGCCTGTTTAGGCCCCATCTCTGGGATCAGGCCTAAACCGGTAGTCAGACATTCCCCAAGGGGTCCCGGATTGGAGAGGGTGCAGGCTGGACTGAGGGGACCCCCCTCCCGTGCACTAATTTTGTGCACCGGGCCTCTAGTCCTATATAATAAAAGCCTAATATGCAAATTGACCAAATGGTGGAACAACTGGTCGCTATGACGTGTACTGACCACCAGGGGCAAGATGCTCAACACAGAAGTTGCCCCCAGCCCGCAGCCCCCAGGTCAGCCAAGGCAGGTGCCAGGGGGGCCCCAATCACCCTGCCGGTCGCCCCACAGATCAGCCTTGATCGCTGGCCAGGCCTAAGGACCCTAACCATCTACGAATTTCATGCATCAGGCCTCTAGTGTTAAAAAATTGACAAATTAGTTTGTTTACCTGTTTTTACTTGTGTAGACATGTTGGTGTAATTAAAATCATGTAGGAAACGTTTAATTGCACAGAAAAGTTTTCTATATGTACTACTATAATTTTAAACTGCATTCACCAGACACCAGGAGTAAAGAAATGCACACGGCTGGCGCATAGCTTAGTACACTTGGGAACATCATCCGGCAGGCACAGGCATTAAAATTGCTGCTGAAAGTCACACCACTCCACAACAGAACCAATTACCTCAAGCCATACTGTGTGATCATGTGCTAATCACTCCCCAAACATTGTTCACTAGCAGTGACTCTTGGATTTAAATATGTAATTATAGTTGTAGATTTGTAATATTTATTCATGTCAGTGAAATTACTACAGGGTTTTTTCCAATATATGACCTATTTGCTAAAATTTGTTAAATATGACAGTGAATCAATAACAAAAAGTAACCTGTTAATTTAATTATAAGCAAATGTTGGTTAAAGGTATTTTAAAATTAACAGGGTGTTAATTTTCACTTATGACATGCAAATCGGAAATTTTGTCCATTAAATCTGAAGTCCATTAAATTAAGGTCTGCAAAATCGAGGGTTTACTATGTATTTAGAAAACTGCAAGATTGTGGCTATTTTTGAATTGTTAAAGGAAGCTTAAATTATTTGCAGGTTTAGTGCTAAAAATATCCCTTTGTATTCAAATTTTGTGATAATTAAATTGCACTTGGATGTGGTATAAGTCATACTTTTTTAATTAATCAGATTAATAGGATAAGCAGATCTGAACATTACCCATTTTACCAAATAAGAGCTTCCTATAGAATTTTCTATGCTAAAGACAGGTATCTTCTTTGAAAAATAACGATGAAGTCATTTATTATGTAGCATTTTGGGTTTCTTAAAGTAGAAAGTTAAAGGAGGAGTTCAGTGATTTTGCATACATAGGTTTCATTTCTTAACTGTTCTGCTTGGCCTCTGGAAGGTCCGAGTGACTTTAGGTGGAATAACCGGATCTGTTTGCTCCCGAGGATCAGGCGAGTTCGCCAAGGAGAGGCAGGGAGACAGATGGCTGGCTATTATGTTACAGCCATCATCTGCTGGGCCCTGAGCAAATATTAAGTGAATAATATATATGTAATTGGTGTGAAAGTACAGTTGCAATATTTCTAATTCTGTTTGAAGGATAGCGACTTCTTGAACATTTGTATTTTGTAGAATATATTGAAATGTCTTTGTTTACAGGGTTAATCCATTTTAAACTATTTTAAAGTGAACATTTTTCCCTTATTTTTGACACCACTGTGCAATATTTTGAATTGAAATGGCCTGTAATGGCCCCTTTTTCCCCATAACAACACGAGCACTAAATTATAGCTGTGCAATTATGTAAACAATGGAAATGCTTCCAGAATGAATCCTTCCTTTTAAATTTTCATTTTGTGTAATTGTTGGAAGGTTTGGAACCATAATAAACAAAATTATTTTACACATTTGTCGTTCTAAAGGTCAATTATAAGAGAACTAAAGAAACTACACTATGCAAAATGAATAAACCAATTTCTGTTGCCATCACCATATGTTTTCTTCTTATCACTTACGGTTTTTCCAGTTACTGTGTACATAGCATTCAATTAAAGCGATTCATTTACCCGGCTGAATGTGGTTTGTGTTTATAGAACTGTGCTTTGGAGGAGAGGAAACAACACGCCTCTGTTTGAATTACCTGATTTTTTGTAAGATCGGTGATAAGAGACAGATGTTCTCACCAGTTACTTTCTCATAAACCTGAATGTTTTGATAAACTGCAAATTCACAATTACCATCTTACAATCTGGTTTTCACATTCGGTGTAGCATGTGTGTGGACTTTCAACCAAAAACAAGAGAAAAATAACAGTTTTGTGGTCTGTTCACTATATTGCAACATTTTGAAGAATGAATTTTATTTCCCTTGAAGAGTTTTGTTTATGTTTTAAACTGGTCAATTTTCAAGAGTGAACAATTTCTGTTTTAAAGTACATTTTTCATTGAGCTTATTGCTTAGCTTATTGTTTTTAGTCTGTGTAAGTGTGAAAAAGAAACTAATTTTTGCTACCAGATTAATTTGTTTGGGGTAAATTCTCGAACTCCTTAAAAAAAATGGAACCTAGGAAATCTAAAAACATCAGTTCCCTGTTTTTATTTCACCTATACACTCTGGCTAATTGTTGTAATGCTTTGCTAAGGATGTTATTTAAGGTATTAATTTCTAGAGTTTTTTAATTTCTGGGATAATGTAATTTAAGAGACTTATATGTGCCACCTTTGAAATGTTTTAAAATGTTCGTTCTGAATATCAGCAAAACAATAGTTCACATAATTCTACAAAGTGACTTCTAGAAAGTGAAATCTTTCATAGTCCTTTCATTTGTGACAAAACAATTTTTTCACTTGTCACTCTTTACTTCTGTATGGCCCTTTTCATTTTACAGAGGCCTGTATTCATATCTAGTGTACCATTAGACAGCTCTCTAAAGGGAAATCATCCCATTTTATGGAAGAGAAACATGAAGCTCTAGACATGATCTGCCATGATCACATATTCTAGTGGTCGCAGTTCTAGCGGGACATTTCCCACTAGTGGTCACAATGAAGGTAGCTCTAGAGGAGGGGTCCTCAAACTTTTTAAACAGGGGGCCAGTTCACTGTCCCTCAGACCATTGAAGGGCCAGACTATAGTTTAAAAAAAAAAAACTATGAACAAATTCCTATGCGCACTGCGGGCCCGGGATGAGTCGGCTGCTAAGCAGGACAAGCAGTGGCACCCGGCCGGCCGGATAAATGTCCTCGGCGGGCCGCATGTGGCCCGCGGGCCATAGTTTGAGGACCCCTGCTCTAGAGCATCAAATTGCCTGGTGGGAATAATGACCGCTTTCCAGTCCTTTGGACTTGCCTTGATAGTACGTCTGGAGTGGGTACAGATCTTCTATCCTTCTAGGATGCAAACCACCTTTTAATAAGGAGAGCTTCCGTCAGACAGCAACAGTTAGCAAAAATTCAGTAGTCTTGGTTTGCTGTTATTGTATTGATCTAAGGGTTATTTTCTGTTTATGAGACAACTTACTAGTTTTCCAGAATAATCTTATTTAAGTTCAAAAATATGTTACTTTGAAAAACAGATAAATAATAATCACTTTGGATGTGGACATGTCAATAGCATGAGGTTGTACATGAATAATTGACATTTGGGAAGCTGTGAAGCAAGGTTCAGAGTGTCGAGATTTTTTATATTTCCAAAGATCCCAGTTATAGCCATGAAGGTGAAAGAGGATTCTACTAGAAATGAGGGGAGTATTTTGTGGATGTTCCTTTACTGGGAAAACACAGCTGCTCTCTTTTTAGTACCACACAGTTATTCCTAATTTTAAAATGTCTTCACGAAGAGAAAAATCTTTGGGTTGTTCCATTTCAGTGTGGATAAGCAAAATTAGCAGGTAGATGGCCATAATTTGGCTCACTGGCCATATATTGCCCTCTTTAACCTGCACATTAACCTACTCCAGTGCCATCTTTAGCTGGCCAGGGCAGCACAGGCCCCTGCTTCTCATTGGGACTCCGTCTTACGTGGGTGGCAGAGCAGGGTAGGCTAGCCATCTGTTATTTTGCACTCTCTTTCCAATCTTCTTGCCCACAGAAACAGGTAGTTGATGTGACTGGCCACGGCCCAGAGGCAGGGGGGTCGTGTGACTTTACCTCGGCTACACACATTTCTGCTGTCTTTAGCATCAATGCCAACGTAGTGATTTTTTGTGAATGCCCCATTTACAGGTCATTGTCTTTACACATACGAATCTCTTGAAGCAAAATGGATTTCATTTACAAATTTCAGCTTTAGCTTATTAAAGGATTTAGTTCATAATTACCATAAACTTATCCCAGAAAAACATTTTATAATTAAAATTCTGAATTCCAGTTGTGAAAAATGGCTTATTTAAGTGTGGGCTAAAGATTTTAAAAAATTAAAGTGTTCAAGGCTTAGTTCTTCATCTCAACAGATGGAATTAACACTATAAACATAAAGTTAACATCATGGTTGTTTGCATTATTAATCTTCAAATGCATGGCATTCTGCTACCTTGCTAGCCAGGTTTGCACGAATCCTTTCATTGCAGCATATGTCAACAGAAATGTGCTCCCATCTGCTGCTGGATAGCTTGATGCCTGATATTCCGAGACAAGGCCCAGCACAATGCGTACCTCTGTGAGTAATTACAGGTGTGTGGTGAGGAGCCCAGGGCATTAATCAGAGGCTTAATTATGAAAAAGGTGGATCTTTTGTTCCACTCTTGGAGCATGAGTTTACCACACACTTTCTAAACTGCAGCATCCATCTGCTCAGCCCCTTAGAATGTTTGCCTTGGCTGATACGGACGCTAAAGTGTATCAAAGGACGTGATTAAAGCAGGTTTAAACATTAACTTGCAAGAAGTGTGGTTCAGGTTTTTCTTTCCTTCCTTCCTTTTATCTGTCTGTCCATCTATTTATCTATCTACCTATTTATGTTTGGCATAAGAAAAAGCTTGCTGAAATTCTAAAACTTTAGTGCTTGCTGAACTCTTTATCGTACATATATGAGCTCTAATAGAATAAGCATTGTACAGTCTTTTTAAAGAAAGAATATAAAAACAGCACAATTTTTAGAAACTTAATGAGTCCACTGTGTAAGGAAAAATATTAGTCTTAAATGTAAACCCAAAAATTCTCTTTTTAGATAAGAAATTGTTAAGTGAGGTTATTTTTATTACAAAGGACGTTTTTATAATACAGCATGTTGCTACTACCTTGCTCTAATTTAATCAAATGAAATTTGGATTATTTTGAAGGGTTTTTGAAATAGCCACACTAAAATCTGAGAAAAGAACTCAGATTTTAAAAAATTTTGCTTCTTGCTTTTTGAGACTAACTGTAAGTTGTATAACTACAAGTAACATAACTATAGTACTTGAGCATGTTTGATTAATGAGCATTGCCTAGAATTGCATTAAAGAAGTTTTTGGTTTTCTTACTAAGCTCCCTTGCATACACACACTCACACAGATGGTTTCATAGATGTGGCCTGACCATGGGTGGCATGAATTCTGTCCAGTGGAGTCCTGGTCTGGTCTGCCATAGGCCAGCCAGCCACCCACCAGGGAGAGGCTGTGGCAGACACAGGAGCGCCCGGTGTCTGGGCAGTTGGTGGCCTGCATGCTGTGAAAACGCTACTGCTGCACGTTGCAATGTACTTCGCAATCACACTTACACTCAGAGCCACACCAACTTCCTGCCCTTGGAGAATGAGCGATCAGAGCACTACCATGGCACATGAAATTGTTTAATGTGGAATCACCTGACAAATCAATAAAAATTTCCATCTCTTTGTCTGCTTTAAGATTTTTTAATGTAACAATATGCCGAACTTTTGAAAATCGAAGAATTTGGAAAGGGCTATATAAACAGAGGTCTTATTTGTATATTTACCTCAGTGCTCCCTTAGCTTGTCCAAGGAGCTCACCTATAGGTGGAAGATAAGAAGTGTCTAGTCCCAATGCCACAATTCAGATTTTGGACAAGTCATCTTACAGTTTAGTGTCTCGATTCTTTTACTTGTAAAATGGTACAATAGCTCTTAGACGAACTCACCTCCAAGTGTCCGTTTTACTGAGACATTTCTATGATCTGCGCCCTCTTAAGTTACCACACAGGGGTCATGTACAGACTAACTGCCTCCTTTGGAATTTTGTTCTTGAACGTGACAGTTGTGTTTTCTCCCCTTCCCTTTTAGGATATCTTAAATACCATTATAAAGCACTGTCCATCCCGCTTTTTCTCCCTGGGTTTGCCTGGCTTCTCAATGCTGGTGGGGGACTTCATCACGGCTGCTGCCAGGATCCTCAGGACAGACATGCTGGCGGTGAGTATGACAATGCTCAGCATCCACGTTCCCAGGAGGCTTCACAGTCGCTAACAAGGTTCAGATTTCTCCACTCTTAACAGGTGTTGACTCATTAGTGCAATGTGAAACTGGGCTCTCGGGTAGATGCCCTGGCAGCTGATGTGTGAAATTGTAGGATAAGATGACACACTGCTATTGGAAAGGCGTTTCATCAAAAGGCCAGAGTGTGAAAAATCATCCTCACTAATATTTTCAGCTCATTCACACAGTCAGAAGCAGGACTTGTCTCTTAGAATCTTACTAGCATTTGCTAGTAAATGGCACAGACATAGATGTCTATAATAAAGAGAGAATTTTAAGTGTCTGTTATCAGTAATGTTTGTTTTTCATTATTGTCTTGGTTATTAGAAGTCTAGTAGGAACTGTCTTCTTAAAATGTTAGAGCATAAAGAGATGTCCGTAATAAAGATAGAATTTTGAGTGTACATTATTATTTTCTTTGTTAATCCTCACACAAAGATATTTCTTCCATTGATTTTTAGAAAGAGTGGAAGGGAGGAAGGGATAGGGAGAAAAAGAAAGAGAGAGAAACATCAATGTTAGAGAGACACATTGATTGGCTGCCTCCCGCACGTGCCCCATCCGGGGATCCAACCTGCAACCCAGGTACATGCCCCTGACCAGGAATCGAACCCACAACCCTTCGGTGCATTGGCCGACATTTCAACCGATGGGCAGCACCGGCCAGGGCGAGTGTACATTATTAGTAAAGTTTTCCTCATTATTGTGTAAGTTGTTAGAAGTCTAGTATAAAATATTTTTAAATGTTAGAACACTAACATTTTAACTAGAAAATGAATATATATTTTCTTATTAATGTGGAGAATTCCTGTACTAAAAAAATTAGAAGAAAGTAGACTGACTAAATGGGTATTCAGAGCTACAAAAAGTATTTATTTGTAATCTCCACATTTACCTCGCCTACTAGGGCAGTGTCTCAGTGCCTATTGAGAGAACAGTCTTATGCATTTAAATTTAAAGAGCTTCTCACATTTGTGCTCAGTATAACTGTTACTTTTTCAGATTCATTTTTTCCTCTTCAAATGCTGTAAATAAAATTCGCTTTACTGGTCTACTGCTCTCCACCCTTGCTTGCTCGAGCTCCTCCTGCCGCCGCTGTTCTCATCGGGTCTCCCATTAGTCCACTGCTGCCTCCTCAGCCATCTGCCCTAGTCTCCGAGGCTGCAGTGGGAGCCATTGCCTGAGTGCTTCTCATCTGAGACGTTCAAGGCACTTTGCAGAACTTTTGCCACACAGGCCTAGCAGCATATTAGAAAGCAATGCCTGCCATCCGGAAGAAATTTGTGATTGTTGGTGATGGAGCCTGTGGCTAGACTTGCTTCTCATCATTTTAGCAAGGCCCAGTTAGTTCCCAGAGGTGTCTATATACCTACGGTGTTTGAGAATTATGTGGCCTATATTGAAGTGGATGGAAAGCAAGTAGAGTTGGCTTTGTGGGACACAGCTGGGCAGGAAGATTATGATCGCTTGAGGCCCCTCTCCTTCCCGGACACCAGTGTTATACTGATGTGTTTCCCCATTGATAATCCTGAGAGTTTAGAGAACATCCCACAAAAATGAACTCTGAAAGTCAAGCATTTCTGTCCCAACCTGCCCATCATCCTGGTTGGGAACAAGAAGGATCTTTGGAATGATGAGCACTCAGGGCAGGAGCTAGCCAGATGAAGCAGGAGCCGGTAAACCTGGAAGAAGGCAGAGATATGGCACACAGCATTGGCGCTTTTAATTACATGTAGTGTTCAGCAAAGACTGAAGCTGAGTGAGGGAAGTTTTTGAAATGGCACAGGAGCTGCTCTGCAAACCAGACGTGAGGAAAAAAAAATCTGGGTGCCTTGTCTTGTGAAACCTTGCTGCAAGCACAACTCTCATGCAGTTCAACTGGAAGTGCTGTTTATTAACCTTAGTGTATGATTACTGGCCTTTTTCTTTTATCTGCTAGAGGCCCAGTGCATGAATTTGTGCACCAGTGGGGTCCCTCTCCTGGCCTGTGGGATTGGGCTGAAACCAGCTCTCCGACATTTCCCGAGGGGTCCCAGATTGCAAGAGGGCACAGGCTAGGCCGAGGGACCCCACCAGTGCACAATTGGGGCTGGGGAGTGATGCAAGAGGTTGGCCAGCCAGGGAGGGACCATGGGAGGTCTCCAGGGCGTGTCCAGCCTGTCTCGCTCAGTCCCGATCAGCCGGACCCCAGCAGCAAGCTAACCTACCAGTCAGTGCGTCTGCCCCCTGGTGGTCAGTGCACGTCATAGCGACTGGTTGACTGGACGACTGTCTGCTCCCTGGTAGTCGGTGCACGTCATAGCAAGCAGTTGAGCGGCCTTAGCATATTATGCTTTGATTGATTGAACGGACAACCAGGCGACCAGACACTTAGCATATTAGGCTTTTATTATATAGGATAATTTACCTAAGATTACAAATCAGAAATCATCTTACTACCAGTATTTAGAAGCCAACCATGATTATTAATGATGTCCAACCCACCTGACACACTGGGTCCTCTGACACCCCTCTCACAGCCCTCCTCAGCCTCCCACCTGGCACACCAAGGAATTTCTTAACTTCTTGCTTCTTTCTAGAAAGAGAGTTAGTCTGTAACTACTTCATAACTAACACATCTTGCCTATCATCTGTCAGCTGCAAGATACCCTGGTGAGTCACCACTTCTGAACTTTCTCTTGAACAGACTTCATTGGCATAGCTCTGTAGTGGGCATCCAGTGTTTGCAAAATGTGCTCAGCCTTCTAGTCCAGGACTTTTGTTTGCTGGGATATTTTTGATTACTGCTTCAGTTTCATTTCTGCTTCTACCCATTCAGGTTTTCTCATTCTTCCCGATTTAGTTTTGGAAGATTGCATGTGTCTAGGAATTTGTCCATTTCACCCAGGTTGTCCAGTTTGTTGGCATATGGTTGTTCATACTATGTCCTTATAATCCTTTGTATTTCGGTTATGTCACTTGTTACTTTGCCTGTTTCATTTCTGATTTTATGTATTTGGGTCCTCTCTCTTTTTTTCTTGATGAGTCTGATTAAAAGTTTGTCAATCTTGCTTATCTTTTCAAAGAACCAGCTCTTGGTTTCATTCATCTTTCGTATTGTTTCTTTTTTTGTTTGTTTTGTTGTTGTTGTTTTTTAGTCTCTATGTCATTTATTTCCACTCTGATCTTTATTATTTTCTTCCTTCTACTTATTCTGCACTTTTCTTATTGTTCTCTTTCTAATTCTTTTAGTTGTAGGGTTAAACTGTTTATTTGAGCTTTTTCTTATAGCTTGAGGTAGGCCTTTAATGCTGTGAACTTCCCTCCTAGGACTGCTTCTGCTATTGCTAATACATTTTGGGTTGTTGTATGTTCATTTTCACTTGTTTCCAGGAAGTTTATGATTCCTTTCTTGATCTCATTGGTAATCCATTCATTGTTACATACTATTTAGCCTCAGTGTGCTTGAACGTTTTTGAGTGTTTTTATTGTAGTTGATTTCTAGTTTGATGCCATTGTGATCTGAGAAAATGCTTGATATGATTTCTGTCTTCTTGAATTTGTTAAGAATTTTTTTTCTAGCATTTAAGAATGTTCCATGTGCACTTAAGAAGAATGCCACTTTTGGATGATATGCTCTGTAGATATCAATTAAATCCATCTGATCTATTGTGTCATTTAAGTTTGCTGTTTCCTTGATTTTTGTCTGGAATAACTATCTAGTGATGTCATTGGGATGTTAAAGTCCCTTACTATGACTGTATTGCTATCAATCTCTTCCTTAAAGTCTTCTAAGACTTTTAAAAATATATATAGGTACTTCTATGTTGGGTGTCTATATATTTACAAGGGTTACATTTTCTTGTTGTAGCAAACCCTTTAGTATTATGTGGTGACCTTCTTTGTCTCTTTTTATGGCCTTTGTTTAGAAGTCTATTTTGTCAGACCTAAGTATTGCCTTGTTAATATCTCGGGAAATTGTTCTGTGAATATTTTTGTGAGGTTTTTGTTTGTTTATTTTTGTTTGCTTATTTCTGTTGCTAGTGAAATGGACAGTTAGCACAATCTTTAAATATAAATAGGCCATTAAAAGTGCTATTGCTAAGGATGTAAAAGAAACAATGATCACAGGTCATTGAAGAGGTAAAGAAAACCCAAAACTGTTGTTGATTTGAATAAAGGAAAAGCAGTTAGCCTGTGACAGCATTTCGGAGACATGATAAGTGAAAAAGCTAAGATGCTGCATGCCAGCTTCCTGAAAGACACCCCTAGAATGAGTGCTGCAAGTGATTCATTTAAGGCTAGTAGGGGGTGGTTTGATAAAGTTAAGAAAAGAAGTGTTTGCTTATAGATTAAACAATACATTAGACATCTAAAGCCAAATATTACAATTTTACACCTAAGAAAGGTTAAAACAGGGAATCATTTGGGGGGCTGGTACAAAGTAATTCAATTTACATTATTTCTAATGCAAAAAAATGATTCAGTCTTCGAGCAGATTGATTCTGGAACAGCCTTCTGGAACTGAATTAACACATTAAGGATGGATCATGAGAATTCTCGCTTCATACTAGTATAACACAGTCTCTTACAAAGTATCATACTTCAAAAAGATATTAGCTTGTAAGAACATGTAATAAATAACTTCAAAATGCAATAGGTATTTAATTTTAAAGCATGCCTTTAACATTTATGTAAAACGTTTTTTGTACTCGTTCAATAGAAACTTATTTGGTCACTGGGTAAAGCTAGCAATAAAACTACTGGTCCGCAATGTGTTAAGTTCAAGAACTGAGGTTCCACTGTATACCTAATTTCAGTAATGACAAACAAGTGGTCTTGTACCTCACTGTATGTCAGACACTATATTTTGCTAAGCATTTCTTGGTGAATCGGGAAATTAGGTAGATGGTGTTGTCTCTCTTTCTCTACCTTCTGATAGCCCAACCCCTTTTCCTTTTGAATTTTCCTTAACTGTCTTTACAGCAAAACTAATATTAAGTTGATATAATTTACCCTGCTTTGTCAAGAACATAAGACTAAAAAAAAAAACTACAAAAAATGGAAAGCAGTCATGAGAGAGTTAATCCGCAGACCGCTGTTCACAATGATTGTTTATATCCAAGTATAGTGATATTTTTCATTCCGTGGAAGTTAGCTTTTTCATTTAGGCAAATCTCTCCTGCGTAAGTAAGTATTCACCTGCGGGAGAATAACCAGGCATAATTTGATGTTTTTTATCTAAGATAAAATAATTATAAAGATTCCCTTTCATGGTCATAAAATAAGTAAAACATGTGTCTCTTACTTAAAGTTTCTAACTTATAAGAAGAAAAATGTGTTTCCCTTTCTTGTGTGCAGGCCCCTCGTTCAGAAGCTCTCACCATTCTTGGTTCTCTCGTCTGCTTTCCCAACGTCTACCAGAAGATCCCTCTGCTGCAGTCCGTGCCGGAAGTTGGTGAAGTCATCACAGGAACTGAAGATGTCAAGGTACATAATGCACTTGACTAAATCTCAAGTTTAGAACTTTACCATTCTAGCTCAATGGCTGTCTATTCCATTATTACACAGTGACCTGATTATCTGAAAGTTTTGTTATATCATTTAAATGTTTCAATAGTTGAGTTTTTTAGAGGGCTGTTTTAAGGAGATTAAATGTATGAGATTCAGAGAATACTATAGTTAAAACTGATAGGTTCCTCGGGTATTTTTTATTAGATCTGTTTATCATGCCTATGAGTCATAACTATGTAACAAATCATCCTTTATAATAATTTTATTGGTTTAATTATGCTACATTAGTGCATCAAATGAATTTATTTAAAACAATAATTGAATAAGCTAAATATTCAATTTCATTGCTGGCCTGATTAATTCCTACTAATAATTTGAAATTCCAAATTATTCCTTAGAGAATAAAAGTAAACATTTGTTCTCTCCTCCGCTGATTTTGGGGTAAACAAAAGTGCATTTCAAATCCCAGAATCGATCAGTCTATCTACCTGTAGTATATAATTATAATAAAAGTTGAGTGTGCTATATCTAATTCAATTAAAGTAAAAGAAAACCAGCGATTTCCTATCTGGAAGTCTCGCTGGCTCTGCTACATTTTTGATTCTGTTGTCTAGACCAGCTTTGTTGCCCAGGGGCTCCCTGTGAGTCCCGTGTTTCCTCCCCCAGGTTCCCGGGTCCATTAGGAGCTCCTAACTGCCTGGAACAGTCAGAACATGAGGGAAACAACTACTCAACAGAGTTTTTATTTTACTTAATTGTGTTTTTTTAGCATTACCTCATAAATATTTTACTGAAGAATGCCACAGAGGAACCAAGTGAATGTGCAAGGTAAATGTTGAATAAAATGTAAACAATTTTACATTTTTATGATACCCCTTTGTGTGTAAACACAATGTTACTAAACACATTCTTTCACATTACCCTTACACACGCTAAAAAGTATAACAAATATTATATCAGGAAAATGCTTCACTTAATTTTTTCCAGTTTCCACTATGATTCCTTCATTGAGTTATGATTTTTTTAGAAACATATTTCTTAATTTCCAATATGGTTATTTCTATTTATTTTTTGCTACTGATGAGTTAATTGCATTGTGGGTCAGAAATGCTGCCTGCCTGATAATAGTCTTAGAAATTGTTGAAATTTGCCTTATGACCCTATCTGTACTCAGTTTTTGCAAATGTCTCATACATGCTTGAAAAACAGTGCATGTATACATTGTTCTCCAGTTGTTGGGTATAGTATTCTAGATGTGTCTAATGAAATTTTTTATATAATTCCAAGTTGAATAGATTTTAGAGGATTGAACAGAGTCTGGGTTAATCTTGGGGGAAATAATGTTATTAATTTTTTAAATCGTGTCCTTTAAATATTCTATAATATTTTTAATTTTTTTTATCACTTGATCATTTACTGAGAAAAATACATTAAAATCTCCCTGTGTATCTGTTCATTTTTGTTTTATATATATTTGAAGCTATGTTATTAGCTGCAAAGAACTTGAGTTAGATCTATAGTGAATTAAATCTTATATTTATGTAGTGACGCTTTTGATCTCTAAGGGTGAATTTTTTATCTTAAAGACCACTTGTCTGATATTGATCCAACTATTTTTTAATAATAATTTCTATCCTTTTAAATTTAATCTTTCTATATTCTTCTCTTTTAAATTCTCTTTTTGCAAAAACTGTACATCTTTCATCCTTTTTTTTTTCTTTATTATTGGCCCTTCCCAGTATTTCATTTTCTCCCTTCTCTTGCCTTCATTTTTCCCCTCTCCTTTTTTTCTTTCTTCCTCCTTCCTATTCATTCTTCTTTCCTTCCTTGTTTTCTTTTTCTTTTTTTTTCAGATTATTTTTCCACATTATATTTATTACACTTGTTTTTTTAGAAGTCTTAGATACCCCTTCAGTTCTTTTAAAGGTTACCTTAGAAATGTTAATATGCATACTAATCTTACTAATTCTGAAGTTAGTCTATCTTTTCCCTCAACATTGCCAGTTCCTTAAAACATAGTCTTCTGATTTTGCTTCTCCACCACTACACCTGCTCTTTCCCTGTCTCCCTCTTCTCCCTAAACCTTTGAATGTTAGAGTGACTTGATTCTTCTCTCTCCGTGACCTTCTAGATATCCTTATTCATTCTAATCAGAAATTAAATTCTACCTACCTGCTGATGATACTGAATTTATTTACCTGGACCCTACTGGGAACCCATAATATATTCAGGCTTATATATTAAACTGCTTACTTAATATCTCAACTAGGCTGACTTAACATATCCAAACTTAACACACTATAATGAACCACTGAGTCTTCTGACTGTCTCCCAGACTGCATCTTAGTAAATGGTACCATCGTCTAACTAGATTTTTTAATCCAAAAGTTTGGGGAAAATTCTTTATTTTTCCATTTCCCTTAGCTACCATATTGAACCCTTCAACAAGTGTTGAAAGTACCTTTTTTTCAAACCCTTTTTCTTGAGTGTAGAAAGTCAAATTTCTTTAATAGAAATGATATGGTCAGTCTTTCTTAGCTGTGTATAAAAGGAATCAGACAATGAAAGTAAGGGAATGTAAGTGTAGATAAACACACAGACTGAAATATGATTGAGATTTCAAATAAATGGAAGAGACTTAAGAAAGAATATAGTATACTTGTGAGTGATGATTTAGAAAAATCAAGAAAAAAATTAGAAGTTTTGTTGTATAAATTGGAGTGGTATGAGATGATACTAAACAGGAGAGTGTGTTGGAATACAGCAGGCGAATGAAAGCAGTATTGCCATTAGCTAAAAAAAAAAAAAAAAAAAAAAGAGTCTTGATAGATAAAACTCATTAAGGATCACAAAAAACATACTTGGGATACAGAGAATCTTAATTGGCAAGAACAACTAGGCTTGAGGAATAATTGAGAGTATTAGAATTGGAAGATGCTAAATGGGAATGTTAAATAATAAATTTCAAAGAGAAAATAGCATGGAAGAGCTCTTATAAGCTAGTGTGGCTTTAAGACTCAAAGCAAGTGAGAGTAGTTTAGATTATAAAACCATTTTATGGGTCACAAATGTTCTCCATAGTGCAAAGCTAATAGTTACAGAGTAATGCAGGTCCTAGAAATTAGAGATCTTTGCCCTTAACAAATTACCTTTGACAAATAGGTTAATGGGTTGTAAAAAGAAAACATTCATATACTAGTACACACACTCCTAAACATATACACACATGCACACAAAGAAAGAGAGGCTCTTAAAATGGCAAAAAAATGAAATTTTTTTATATAATTCCAAGTTGTATAGATTTTAGTGGATTGAACGGAATCTGGGTTAATTTGGAGGAAAATAAAAAGTGTAGAGTACCTGGGAATATAGAGTACTATATACAAACTAAGAATGCAAAGTACAGTTTCTAGATGAGAATAAGCAAAGGAATTAGGCAAGAGAAGAGATAGATTTAGACAGTTCTGTACAGGAAGGAATATCCAGGGTCAAAATAGTGTGGAACTCCTGATAATGCTGGTGTTGGAGACACAGAAATGACCCGGCACACCTTGTAAACTGAGTTGCACTGCTTTACTGAGTGAATTTTGGTAGAAGGTGATACAATCTTCAAAGGATTTTTAATATGTTTGTTCTGATGCACTTAGTCTATCCTAATTTAAAGAGGTGAGAATCCAAAGAAACTTGGTGGTTTTAAAACCTCAAAATATACTGATTTTAATTGTGGAATTATATTGAATACAAATGAACTTTCAGTGTAGAGAGCTGAGCAGTATGTCCATTGTGATTGGCACTGGATGTGACCTTTTTACAAAGAACAGATACATATTACAGCCAATGTCTGACTCTGAGTAGTGGTTTGAATCCACTTTTTGTTCTGAAAATAAGCAGTTTTGGGAACAAATATTGTAATTGTGTGTATGTCGGCATTCAGAAAAAAAGATAACAGGCATATGACTTTTTTAGTTATTATAAAAGATAGTTGAATATATCAGTTCCAAAGAGAATTATCATTTAAAATTGATTTATAATTGAGAAAGGTAATTTGTAAAGGACTGTGCAACTCAAAAACTATTTTGTCTTAATACATTGCTTAAGAGTAATAATAGTGAAACTTATTTTGAAAGTTGTATTCAAATATTCTTTACAATAAAATATAGGATCTGTCTTCTATTTGTGATAGGTGTTGTGTATCTTATTTTAAGGAAAACAATTACAAACTCCATTTCCAACAATTTTCTAGCATCCTCATTTGTTATTTTTCCTCAAAAATATCTTGAAGCAGTAAAATGTACTTAAAATTAGTTTCAACAAAGATAGGTTGATATGTTGATGGGCTGTGACATTAAAAGAAAATATACCATATATTTTATTAAATATTGAATTACTAACCATTCTCAATATTTCTAATTGTCCTGAAAACTGGTCTATGTAAGGTACCTTACCTTTTTTTCTCAAGAAGACATTTTGTTAATGTAAATTTTGCTACTTTTAAAAAATATTTTGTCATTTGAAAATACCAAGAAAATTTGGTTCAGGAATTAAATTAAAATATTAAATTTCATGCAAGTCTCCCTCCTTTTTCTTTCTGAAAAGATGCATTGCCATTTGCTCCCTCGGGGTCTGGATATGTGAAGAACTTGCACAGTGCACGAGCCATCCTCAGCTGAAAGAGGCCATCAATGTGATAGGTGTCACTTTGAAGGTATTACCAACTCATGATGTACATTTGACATTAAGCCATATTCTAGGTTTTCAACCAGTTTTTATTTGAATTAGCCCCATTCCTCCCCCCCCCCCCATTACCAAGAGGGTGTTTTTCAAAAATATATTTTTATTGATTCAGAGAGGAAGGGAGAGTGAGAGAGATAGAAACACCAATGATGAGAGAGAGTCATCAATCGGCTACCTCCTGCACGCCCCCCACTGGGAATCGAACTGTGACCTCCTAGTTCATAGGTCAGCACCCAACCACTGAGCCATGCCAGCAAGGCACCAAAAGGGTATTTTTAATTTAAAAATATTTATTTTTCTGAGAGCCAGGGTGAATGTTCTGTGAGGTTCTCAGGAGAGGCCACCAATGGCTGCTTCCCGACTGGCCACTGCAACCGGTCCTCCAGTCTGAGCATTTCTAGACCAAGTTCAGTGGCAAATTGGATTCCCCTGGTGGCTGGGCATTTCCTGTGGCAAGCAGGACACCTGGTGGGAGTGACAATAAAGTGGGATTTTGTGCGCTGGCCTCATAGGTGGGACTAGGAGAGACATAACAGTCCTGGTTATAACATTGAGTGCTTACAGTCCAACTGGGCTTTGGGCACTCTTAGGACATCTTTCTGCCTTTGCTTTGTTAATAAAAAGAAGAACTGCCATTTACTGGGTACTCATGCTGGGCCTGATTCATGCTAAAGTCTCTGAATGCTTTGGTTAACCTTCATGACAGCTTTAAGGTAGATGTCACAATCCCTGTGTCACTCCAAGGGAAAGCAAGGCCAGGGAATTCAGATCGTGATCCCACAGCCATGCATGCATAGTTGGTGGAACCAGCACTGAGAGCTGATCTGTGTGGCATGAAAGACAAAAGTCAACTTTTATATGCACTGTGAGACCACTTTTTAAACCAGAGCTCAAATTCTGCTGGGTCCTTTCCTGGCTCCAGCTTAGAAATGATGGTACAAATTTTAGCATTGCTGTTAGTACACCCCTGGAATGAATAAGTGGCCAGCCCCTGGCAGGCACTGTGCCAAAGGTTTGTGAAAGTTCTCCATTGCTAGGTAATTTCCCATTTTATAGTGGAGGAACTGAGGTACAGTGGAGTTAAAGAACTTGTTCCAGGCTCTAGAGCAAGCATGTCAAACTCGCAGCTGGCGGGCCGCATGCCTCGTGGCGGGCCACATGCCTCGTGGCGGGCCGCGAGTTTGACATGCTTGCTCTAGAGTCTAGAGCGACAACCTGGCCTTGCTGAATCCTGAACTGTCTGTCTATCACCCACATCTAGGCTCTTGCCTGCCCTCTCTGCTGTCTGCCACATGCTGCTCTAATACTAACAGCCATTGCAGCTGGCGCTTGTGACAGTCATCACCAGGCCATCGACAGCCCCTGTGCCGCCTTTTGTGTGTCAGCCCCACAGGATAACGACAGTGTTCCCCTGCCTGTATCTCAGCATCCAGCCCTCTGATCTGGCCCCTGCCTTTCTTGGCAGCCTGATTTAATGGCAACCCTCCTCACCCACCACTCTTCCTGGCCAAACTCAATGCTCCTGTTCCCTAGGTGTGCCCTCTGACCACCTCCCTCTGTCACCCTGTCCTCTCCCTTCCCTCCTCAACATCACTTGGGATTGCCCTTTATGTCTTGAGAGCTGGAAAAACGCTTGCTGGTGATCCCTGTGGAGAGAAATAGAAAATTAATTAAACCAAGATTATCACTTAGGAGTGCTCCCCCTGCCCTGAGAAGGGAACTGAACTCTGACCTTGGTCATTGTGTTTAATCCTTAGAACTATCCCATAAGGTGAAGGGTTATTGCCAACTCTGCTTTACAGATGAAGAAAATGAGTTTATTGAGAATAATAGAGCTTGTCAGGGTCAAACCCAAGATACTCTGGCCTCATGTCTGGGCTTTGTCACAAATGTGGTATGCAGGATACTCTCGCTGACTCCCAAAGCCATGGAGAAACATTCACGTATAAAAGTGGAAAAAGTTGGGTATCAATTGTGTATCTGTAGATTCCAGTTCATTTTTTAATATTTTATTTTTTCAATTCTAAGATCTGTTTTTCAAATTTGAATTTTTCTTAAATCTAGAAATGTATATTTAATGTAATGTGCACCCCCCCCCATCTTTACGCCTTTCCTGGAAAAGATGTTAATAATTTGATATTATCTTGAAATTAAGGAGATGTACAGATATACATATCTATATATTTATGTAGTATAGAAGAGAGATGGAAATTGGTAACAAGAGAAAAAGAATATGAGGGTTTATATTTTTTTCTTTTTATTTATACAAATTTTCAAAAATTTCTATAAATATGAGGAAAAACGTAAGGCAACAGAAAAATATGTACCTGCCCTTAACTCTGTCACAAGTGTTCCAGCACAGTGCATGGATGTGGATCTGCCAATCCTGTATATTCTGTTATTATTTCCATTTTAGAAATAAAAGAGAAGGTGACTAAGGAAAGCCAAGGAACCTCTCTTGCTCCAGCTTGAATGAAGTAGTCTTTAAAAAATGTACAAAAGATCAATGAAAACCAAGAGCTGTTTCTTTTAAAAGATAAACAAGATTGGCAAACCTTCAATCAAACTCATCAAAAAAGAGTTAGAGAGAGAGGACCCAAATAAATAAACTCAGAAATGAAAAAGTAAAAGTAACAACTGATTCCATAGAAATACAAGGGATTTTAGGAAAATATTAACGAATGATTGTATGCCAACAAATTGGACAAAATGGATAAATTCCTAAAAACATGCAATCTTCCAAAACTGAATCAGGGAGAATCAGAGAATCTGAATAGACAGATTACAACTAGCGAAATTGAAGCAGCAATAAAAACACTCCCAACAAATAAAAGCCCTGGACCAGATGCCTTCACAGATAGATTTTACCAAATATTCAAAGAAAAACTAACACCTGTCCTTCTCAAACTTCCAAAAAATTCAAGAGGAGGGAAGACTCTCAAGCTTATTTTACGAGGCCAGCATTACCTTATTTCCAAAACCAGATAAAATCACGACAAAGAAAGGAAGTTGTAGGCCAATATATCTGATGAACATAGATGCTAAAATCCTCAACAAAGAATTAGCAAATGGGATCCAGCAATATATTAAAAAGATCATACACCATGACCAAGTGCAATTTATTCCAGGGATGCAAAGCTGGCACGATATTCACAAAGAAATAAATGTGATACATTATCTAAACAAATTGAAAGTCAAAAACCACATGATCACATCAATAAATGCAGAAAAAGCATTCAACAAAATCTAACACCCTTTTTTTGATAAAAACTCAGCAAAGTGGGAATAGAGAGATCATATCTCAACATAATAAAGGCCATATATGACAAACCTATAGCCAACATCACACTCAAAAACTAAAACCGTTTCCCCTTAGAACAGGAAGAAGACAGGGATGTCCACTTTCACCACTCTTATTCAACATAGTACTGGAAGTCCTAGCCACAGGGATCAGACAAGAAGAAGAAAAGAAGGCATCTGAATTGGAAAGGAGGAAGTAGAACTCTCATTATTTGCATACGATATGATATTGTACATAGAAAACCCTAAAGACTCCACCAGAAAACTACTATTTAATAAATGACAAACAGATCAGCTCAGACAGCCATTAATGTCATAAAGAAACGATAGCAGGGGGACAGGATGAAACGGAAGAGCTAGAGGGGGTGGACTGCAACTTTGTGTGGGTATGGTGGCTGTGCTATGATCTAAAAGATGTGATAGCATTAGCCGAATGCAGATCTGGAAAATGAGTGTCCCAGGCAATCAAGGAGCAGGTGTAAAGGTCCTGGGACAGAAGTAAGCCAGAGTGTTTGAGGGATGAGAGATGCCCATGAGAATCAAGTCATCTGAGGCCTGGATGGCTGGTTGAAAGTGTGAAGAGCCCTTGAGTGCAGATTCTCTTACCTTGGGTTTACCTTGCACCTATCAGGAAGGGGTAGTCAGTAACTGTTTATTCTGTAGAATTAAAATTAATCACCTTCTTCCTTATCCTCTACAACAGTGGTCGGCAAACTCATTAGTCAACAGAGCCAAATATCAACAGTACAACAATTGAAATTTCTTTTGAGAGCCATATTTTTTAAACTTAAACTTCTTCTAATGCCACTTCTTCAAAATAGACTTGCCCAGGCCATGGTATTTTGTGGAAGAGCCACACTCAAGGGGCCAAAGAGCCGCATGTGGCTCGCGAGCCGCGCTTTGCCGACCACTGCTCTACAATAGTCACTGAAGTGCTAGATGTTAGCTTTTCTGTGTTGTTTGTGTGGTATCCAAGTCAGTTGGTGTCTGCTTCATGTGACTTGGAGCTCCTTGGTGTGGAAATAACTAAGCTACATATCCAGAGGTTTCCCTAGACAGGGTCATTGGCAAAGGTATAGGTGGCAGTGTAGCCTAAGGCTCTGGCCAGGGTGCCCTGCCTTTCATGCACCCTCAGCCATCAGTCTATGCAGGGGTTACCCCTTTGACATTCCATCTCACAAGAAATTTAAGCAGCCAGAGGACCTTGGACACATGCAGGCTCAGGAAACATACACAAAGTAATTGAATATATCATAACTCGTGAGTCTTGTTCTCGTAGTCCCAAATTTTTCATATTTTTTTATGTTACACATGTGGGTTAAGTTTAATTTCCTAGGATAGAAAGTCATTTGATCATTCCATTTCTCCTTGTGTGAAATGAAGATAATATTTATCTTAAAGAGCTGTCGATGAAGATTTTTCAGCGCTAAAATGATTATCTTATAAAAGGTTCAGCAGCAGATATTCAATAATGCACCGAATTTAAATTTCCTACTAGTCAGCACTAGGATTTATGTGATCACATAAAAAAACCTTTTGAAGTTATGGTTTTAATTTCCAAATGATTAAATGATAGTTATTTGTTTCTACTGAATGCTATGTAAATTAATATAGCTAGTCTGGACAAGAGGCAGTTATAGAATGGTGATCATGTATAAACTATCTGGTAATAGGACACATTTTTCACCAAAACAAAAATTCGAAGAAACCCGAAATAGTAATTCAGAAGAATCTATGCATTCCTATGTTCATTGCAACTTTATTTACAATAGCCAAGATTTGGAAGCAATCCAGGTGCCCATCAGTAGGTGAATGGATAAAAATAGCTGTGGTACATTTACACAATGGAATACTACTCAGCTATAAAAAAAAAAAAAAAAAAAAAGGAAATCTTACCCTTTGCGACAACATGGATGGACCTGGAAACCATTATGTTAAGTGAAATAAGCAGGTCAGAGAAAGACAAGTAGCATATAATCTCACTCATATGAGATGTAAAGGACAAAATGAACTAACCAGCAAAATAGAGACAAACTCATAGATAGAGAACAGACTGACAGTTGTTGAGGTGAGGGTTTGGAGGGCTGGGTGGTGGTGGTAAAGGGATTAAAAAAAACAACCTCATGGACACAGACAACAGTGTGGTGATTGCAGGGGGGGAAAGAGGAGTGGAGAGGGTAGAGGAATGATACATGCTGATGGAGACTTGACTTGTGGCGGTGACCACACAGTACATACAGTGTACAGATGATGTGTTGTGGAGTTGTGTACCTGAAGCCTTTATAATTGTTAACCAGTGTCACTCATAAATTCAATAAAGAGAAAAAAAATCGAAATAAGGAAATATATCTCTAAAAGGAGCTAGAAAGAAATAACTTACGTTCTTCCTTAGTAATAATGTACATGTTATGTGAGGTTATTTAGTTTGGGGTTTTGTTTCCTTTCCTAGTTTCCTAACAAAATCGTGGCTCAGGCAGCTTGCGATGTTCTTCAGTTGCTGGTTTCCTACTGGGAAAAGCTTCAAACGTTTGAAACCTCTCTGCCTCTGAAAATTGCAGAAGTAAGTCTCTGTAATGCTGAAGTATAAGCATTTCCTTTTTGTTATACACGGTTCCCCCCCAAAATATATACACACTTTAACAGCTGATAGCTTGATTTTCAAAATGAAATGTATTTTAATAAACACTGTCTTTATAATTATCCAAAATATGTGTATACATTTTTGGGGACTTTGATATTTAATTGATTGTAGATACTCAATTAATTGTTAGAGAGCGAACTATTAAATTACCATGCGAGTCCTCAGCTGTGATTTCAGGCACTACGTAGAGAAGCCACCAGTGTTCCAGGGCAGAGTCTTACACTTGGAGAGTTTGAAAGGCAGACACGACCACAACAAAGAGACCTTTGTAGCCTGGGCTTCATTCATCCAGAGTAATTTGGATGGTGCCAAGGAGGAGTAGGCAGCTGGTTAGGATGCCCTCTGTGTGTGTGGTGGGAGGAGCAGCGGGGAGTGGGGGACTGCTGTGTAAAACCAGGAGTCTCTCCCAGACTGAAGGCCCGGACTGTGCTTCTGCTATAGCGTGATTGCCAGCTGTAATGAGATTATTGCTCTAATACCCTCTGTGAGGGTAACTAGTGGAGGAGGGGGACAGAGGACCAGGAAGAATCATCTCAGTCGTAATGTCCTGGAGGGTGGTTGCATTGGGAATGCTTGCTTGTATGGGAGCAGGTACCCTCCCCCTGTAGGGGCCTGGTGGAAAATCACACCAGTTCCTGCCAGTTTGTATAGCAGTACTCTTTAAAGAACAGCAGCCCTGTTCTTTAACATTTAGTGTCAACTCTTCAAGGAAATGTGGTTTGTTTCAATGTGGTATTAGAGGGAGAGTGATATTGATTTATTTTTTTCTCAGCCCTAGACAAATTTTACCAATGAGAGCACTTTGTTCTCTCAGAGATACATCAAATATCACAAGTGATTTTTTACCTTAAGTGGCCTAGAGTGAAATAGAACTGTGGACATAGGAATATAAGGTGCTGCAAAATGGAATTGGGTTTTAGGGCAACCATATAATTTACATCTACATGGAAGACCTTTGAAAATAATATGGTGCTATGACATTAGGAAAATAGTGTAGAGCTGGGTAATTTATAAGAAAACGAAATGGGAGCATTTTCATACTATTTTTGAAAGTATTTTTTGCTTTCTAAACAAGTGTGGAGACTGAAGATAGAAATTTTATGACTACAAATATAAATATTTCTTTCTCTGGGGCCCCCAATTTTGCCACCCACAGAATGAGATGGAAGCCACGTGGGACTCTTAACATATGGCTTCCAAAAGTGCCACTATGGTCTATTTGATTGAGGATTTTTCTTTTATACAGATCCTTGTGGCCACAATTGCTTTTCTTTTACCAAGTGCAGAGTACTCCTCAGTGGAAACAGATAAGAAGGTAGGTGGCACACAGGCTAAGTTTTACCTAGAGTCTGTTTTTTTTTTTTAAATGTAAAACAGAATGATAAATAGTATTACACACAGGGATATCCTCTATAACATCTTTCTCTGTTAACCCTCGTGAAAACCTTACTCATTCATTTATTCCTTTTTTGTGTGTCCATTGAATAATTACTATTATGCAGGGACAATTCTGTTGTTTGTTATTGCCTTTAGTGAAGTTTAAAAGACTGCAGTGTAAGATACTGGGCCTGTTTCCTCTTCCAGTTCATTGTATCCTTGCTCCTCTGCCTCTTGGACTGGTGCATGGCATTGCCGGTGAGCGCCCTGCTCCGCCCGGTGTCCACGGCGGCCCTGGAGGAGCAGCACTCACGCAGAGCCCCTCTGCTGGATTACATCTACAGGGTGAGTCTCAGGTGGGCCTGGAGGGCATGGAGTATGGGCTTAAGCATCAGAGAATCACCAAAATAGGTTTTATGCATTTACCTATATATCAATGCCCTTTTGAAAATAATTTGTTGGGCAGTGGGGGGGGGGGAGGGTAAAAGAAACAAATAATTTAAGGAGGGAAAACAGGACAGATATAATTGTAAGAAGCAATGATTACCATGTGAAAGATGCATGCATTTTCACATGACTGTCATCTTTAAACAACTGCTGTTTGATCAAATCCCCCAATTTTCACAGAACATGGTCAAAATCTACTTAACTTAAAGAAGAACTGTTTATATAGTAGGAATATCCATAGCCTTAGTTTGAGAAAAATCTATTTTTCAAAGGAAGAAAAAAAAATATAGTGGTCCCAGTAATCTCTTAAAAGATCTTAAGAAATAAATTAATGAAATGTATCACATCAAAATAATTACCATCATCATTTTTATAGTACATAAAATATTGTACTATTTTACCCCATAATCATGACTAGGTGTGGTATTTACTCTGGACCCTTTATACTGTCCTTCTACACAGACTTCAGTCTGTCCTGCGATGGCCTTATGTATGAATGTATGTATGTATGTATTTATTTATTTAGTATTTGGGTGTTCATTCAATAATTACTATTATGTAGGACAATTCTGTTGTTTATTTATTTTGGTAACGGACCTTTAATAATAGTTTTTTTTTAAGATTCCATGTCATTAACTGATTACTTTTATTTTAAAATTTATTAAATTAAAAAAATACCACTTAACTATGGTTGAAATTCTACTAAAAAGTATTGTGTATTTTTAAATGGATTCTTCACTAGTTGAAGATTTTGGTTGCTATGTTAGCTTTATAAACCTATTTGAGACTGGTTTGACCCACTAAAGCAGCCACAATCATTTAAATTCATCTCTTTTTTAAAAAGATGTCTCTTAAAATTGCTTTACCAATATAAAAGTCACCTCATAGTTAACATGATTCGCAAATTTATTGAATAACTCTTCATTGTATTTTTAAAGGAAACTTTCTATTGAAGTATAAATGCATCTAGAAAATTGCATCAATCATAAGAGAGAACTTGATGAATTTTCACAAAGTAAGCACACCTGTGAAACCTGATCCCAACTCTAGAAACAGAACATTTTTAGCCTCCCAGAAGACCCCACTGCACCTCCTCCTAGTCACTAGCTCCCTGTGTGTGTGGTGGTGGTTTATCTTGTGGCTTATGCCATAGCTAGGCTTTGTCTCCCAAATTATTTCCTTCTACTTATGGGGCCTTGGGTGTGTGCAACCATACAGAATGGCAAAATAGGCGCTTTTTTACTTTTTTTTTTTTTAACTTGAGAATGTATTTATTGTCATTGATGTGAAAGGAACAAATAAACTTGCTAATAGCAAGACCATGAGACCATGTTTTAGAATGGAAAGGATTTGATGTTTTCAAGTATTATGAAGCAGGAGCCCTACCTCCTAAGGCAGCGGTCGCCAACCGGTGGTCTGCAGACCACTGGTGGTCCATGAGGTCCAAAAGGTTGGCGACCGTTGGTTTAAGGAAACCTTTGGAGCAGTGGTTGCCAACCGGTGGTCCGTGGACCACTGGTGGTCTATGAGGCTTGAAAGGTTGGCAACCGCTGTCCTAAGGGACAGAGCATTATCCATGGCACACATTCCCTTCTGTTTTTCACAGGTTCTGCATTGCTGTGTTTGTGGCTCAAGCACATACACCCAACAGAGTCACTACACACTGACCCTGGCTGACCTGTCATCCTCAGATTATGACCCCTTCCTGCCACTGGCAAATGTGATGAATTCTGAGCCAGTCCAATATCACTCATCAGCAGACTTGGGCAACCTGCTTACTGTTGAAGAGGGTGAGATTTTTTTCAGAATATTAATTTTTGTGGGCAGGAAAGGAAAGATTATAGCCTTTTATCCATGCTTGCTGTGTTGTTTTTAATTCTAGTTGTTGAATTCCTGGTTTCTAGAGTTCTCTGAAAATTCTGCCTTTGTTGTTTTTCCTCTTTTTCTCAGTTTCTTCCCTACCCTTTCTTTCCTCACCTTAGTTGAATGTTGTGTTATTGAAGAACCATATGTCTCAGACCCATGGGACCCACAAGAACAGTTCATTTTCTATCCCCAAGGAGCTTTACATCTAACGGAGAGACAGGATTAATACACAAGGACTCATTTGTGGACTGGTAGCACCATAGCGGCTTCCCATGGAGAAGGACCAAAGCCAGACTTAGAAGGACGGACAGACTCTGAAAGAAGACTGTGAAGTGTTCCAGACTAAGAGAGCATCCTGAAGAGAGAGATGGGAATTTACATGCCACAGTTTGAGGATAGCTCAGTTCACCCCATAGGGGCCATTTTAGAGTGTGGGTAATGTCAGGACTTAGTATGTCCTCCTTAACCAACCTTCTCTCCAGAATGACAAGAGCTCATCTCTGGATTGTGAGTCAAAATGTGGTTGTGTCATCTATACGTACATTGCATAGAGCCACAACGCGCCCCCCCCCCCCAACACACACACACACACACGAGTGTATGTAAATCTAGTGAACTCTGAGTATTAAATTGTTTCAATGTCAGTTTCCTGGTTGTAATATGGCACTATAGCTATGTAAGATGCTACTATTGGGGTGAAGGATATTTGGAATCCCTTTGTATTATTTCTTACAAGTGCATGTGAATCTTCAATTGTCTCAAAATAAAAAGTTGAGTAAAATGTGGGTGTCGAGGCCCAGGAATGGATCTCTGGGTAAAAGCGTCCTTAAAGACAAAGGAGTGAGGGAATGTCAACAGAAAAGCAAAGTGAGGGAAATGGAAAAAGAATCATTTCTAGCAAATCAAAGGAAGAGGGGCAGGTCAGGAGCCGAGGAAAATCAGCAGTGTAGGAACTTCAGAAAGCTCAGGTAGGGTGAGAACAGAGCGGGAGCTGTTCTGTTTCCCCACTGAATGTTTGTTGGTGGTTTTGCTGGGTACTTTGGGCAGAGTGATTGGTCTGTAGCCAGATAGCATGAGCAGATGACCGGGGATGACCATTCAGCACTCTAAGACAGACCCCCTCTTGTGGGGCCCTTGGTGGAGAGAGGAAGGACACAACAGGCACTAGCCATGTGAAGGCACTGGGTCCAGAGGCTGTGCTTTCGAAACGGCAGAGTCTGGAGCAGGCGTCCTCAAACTACGGCCCGCGGGGCCACATGCGGCCCGCTGAGGACATTTATCCGGCCCGCCGGGTGCCACTGCCTGTCCTGCTTAGCAGCCGACTCGTCCCAGGCCCACAGTGCGCATAGGAATTTGTTCATAGTTTTTTTTTAAAACTATAGTCCGGCCCTCCAACAGTCTGAGGAACAGTGAAATGGCCCCCTGTTTAAAAAGTTTGAGGACCCCTGGTCTGGAGTGTGGTTCATGCTGAGAGGAGGGGCTGGGTGAGGTGTGAATGAAGAGGACAGCAGTTGGGGCCCCAGTCAGGAGCATGGGCTCTGGAATCAGCCAGCCCTTATTTTAGCTCCATTTTATAGATGAGCAAAGTGAAGTGCAGGGATTTTCCCAAGGGTGCGCAAGTCTGAAGTAATGGAGGAGGGGTTTGAATTTAAGGTTTAATGACCAAGTTCTTAAGACCTCATATTAGTTATTCTGATATTTTGCAAGAATACACTACTCATTTTGAATTGTATTGCTGGTGGATGGTATGTGGCACATTTTCATCTTGAATTCTTGTTACCCTTCATTTACTTAATTATGTAATTGTCTTTTTTCTGGAGTTCACTGTTTGCTTTTCCGCACAATTGTAAATACAAACCATATTTTTTTAAGCAAGTGACCCTTTATCTGTTTCCTTTGTTTCTTACATTGTAGTCCATGTCTCATAAAAAAAAGTAATCTGCTTTTTCCTAAAGTTATTAATTTACATTCATCCCTATAACTGTCATAAAAATTGGTTCACCACTTATTATGATTTATCACTTGAAAATAGCAGATTAGCAAGTTAGTGGAAAAGGATAAACCTAAAAATGCACCTTTAAGTTTTGGTACCATTTTTCTTTCAGTGTACAACATTCTTTGACTTGATCATTCTCCAGAAAACCTCAGGACCTTAATGTAGACTTGTCCTAATATACTTCTGTGGTATTAAAAATAATCATTACCATTTTAACTAAATAAAAAAGCAAAGAAGCTTAGAAATACCAGCACACACAAATACTCCTGCTGAGTGACTATATCCTGTTAAGAGCAAAGAGGAAAAATAAAGATGATAACTTAGGTATTTTAGGTTGAACAGAATGTGCTCATATTTGAGAGTTTTTTGTTTTCATTTAATGCCATAATTCATCATTCATAACCATACTATCCTAGTCAAATAATGTTTCTGATAAGCAATATTATATTTTATCTATTATTTTTTTCATAGACCATTTGATAAAATTGCCACTTGCAAATAAGTGACAGACTACCTACAGCTGAGGTAGCTGCTGGCCCAGCTCAAGGAGAAGCTGCTTGTGGCTCGCACATGTGCTCTCATTAATACCTCGCTGCTTAAAGTTGAAAGGATCAGGGGAGCTTTTAAAAATAAAAGTTAAAGGACAACCTAAAATTATTGATTTTATACTTTATTTCTAAGTTTAGAAGAATAAAATAAATATTTGGAATATATTTTTCAGAATTTTGTAGAAGTCATGGGCTTGTTTTTTCATTGATGGAATCTAGATTTTATTTTTCAGGGCACCCACAGGCAGTTGATTTAGCTGAAGTCTGACAGGGAAGAGCAATTCTTATTTTATAAATATTCCCTTTTCTTACTTTTCAGTACCAAAAATATTTTGGGCTTTTATTGGGTGTGTCATGGTTTATGACTTGATTAGTGTGACTGCATGTTAATTTCCCATTGTAGAATTCAAACATGTTTCTTAAAATACAAATTTATATTTACCTCAAATCAAAAGTACAACCTATGTAAGTAAAAGAGGAAAGTTGCTTTAGCAGTCATTATTTTATGCCTTGGGCCTGACCAAATTAGACCTTTATAGTTAGTGTCAGAGTCTGCTCTGCCATGTCATCATCTCATTGTGTCTTACATTTTGACTCCTGAGTTGGCTGTACCTTTGTTGTTGGGGCATTAACAGTTCTGATGGAGCATATATTCATATGGAATAATAAGCCTGAAGAAAAAAACACCTGTAACGTAGACAGAAAAGCAAAGGCATTCATAACTGTGATTTCAAGGGAATTATTTGAGGTATTTTTTAAGATTTTTCAGCTGTTTGGAAATTATGCACGCTTCTACCAGGAGTGAGAAGAGATTAATTTTAGAGATTGCTATAGATGACCTCCTTTGCTTCTAAAAAGGAGGATTTTTTTAATATGAAAATTTTCTTTTGCATTATTGAATACAGATGATATCTTGTTCATTGAAAAGCAAAAAAAATCAAGAAGAAATCCAAGAAAAATCTGGACAGTTTTGTTTTCCTCAGTCATCACATAGAATTTCTTAGATTTTAGGACCTGATTGTTTCTTTGTAGGATTTATACATCATAAGATTGGTGTTTAATAAATAAGTTAATTGGATTTTCAGTGTCTGAGAGAGAGAAGATGATTAGTATGAAAAAGTTAATTTTCTTATGGATTTAGATTAAATTAATAAAGTAGTTTTGTTAATTTAATTAATCAGTTGACTTTATTTTATTGATATTTAA
Organism: Plecotus auritus; assembly: GCF_963455305.1. Lineage (NCBI taxonomy): Eukaryota > Metazoa > Chordata > Mammalia > Chiroptera > Vespertilionidae > Plecotus > Plecotus auritus. The sequence continues at coordinate 82,886,585 of NC_137782.1, read as the reverse complement.
TTAATGTTTTAATTAATATTTAATTTTTATGTTGTGAATTTAGAAAACAAGTATTTCCTAAACCTTTAAGCCCAAATTATAAATCTTAGTTTATTTTACTATCAAGTGATTTATTTTTGTTCACATTAAAAGGTTTCATTTTAACTTGTTCTTAGATTAATGCACATTTTTTTTTTGTGAAAGTGGCAGATGAAACTCTAACTGTTCTCAAACTTAAGTGATTGTTTCAATGCATACTTCGGGATTTAGTTTGTTTGCTTCTCCATTCTGCCTCAAACTTTTTACAAGGCCCACTTTTAGATGCCGTTTTCAGTCTTTCAGTACATTTGAAGTTTTGAAAATTTTGTAAATCAGTTGCTCTTAGGAATTTAATCATCAACTACAAATTTAGTTAAAGCCTTCTAAGCATTTCCATGAATTACTAATACATCAGATTCTGTTAAATATTTAAAATGCCCTAAAAACAAAACATAAATTGTCACAATGATCTTAAAGCCAATTGCAAAATATACAGGGTGGGGCAAAAGCAGGTTTACAGTTGTTGGTATGGAAAATAATATAATAATTAAATAATAATACAAGTATAAACTTTATGTTTTATATACTCACAACTGAATTCCGTATTTAAGCAGTCATTGGCTGGATTTATTTTCTTACCAGTGTCTGCCTTTATCCTAATGAGGGGAGCGAGGTAACCTCTCTGGTCCAGCTTCCACGTGCCCCCAGCCTCCAGCTGTCCAGCTCTGCCATCCTCTCCAACTGCAGATTTTGGCTTCCCAGAGCTCCCGAACTGTCACCTTTCTCTTGTTTATTGTTGTATCTGCAAACTCTTAAATGTCCCTTTCAGAATGAAATCTTCATGTAAATTCATTCTTTTAGCAATCTATTTAAACTGTGCCTTTAAATTCATATAGAATATGTCAAAAAAGAAAATAGTTTCAGAAGATTCCCAGACTAAAGAAAGGCAAAGCGTCTAAGTACAGATTGACATCTGGTGGTGCTCAGTGTTCATCTTCATTCTCCACTGTATCTTTATGTTTCCTTACTTTTGTTCACAGAGAGGAAGAGACGAAGTTTGGAGCTGATCCCTCTTACTGCCCGTAGGGTGATGGCCCACCTGGTGAACCACCTGGGACACTTCCCCCTCCGTGGGGGCCCGGCCGTGCTGCACAGCCTGGTCAGTGAGAACCACGACAACACACACGCAGAAGCCTCTGAGCTCTCCTCCGAGGTGTTCAGGAGCCCGAACTTGCAGCTGTTTGTATTTAATGACAGCACCCTCATCTCCTACCTCCAGACTCCCACAGAGGGCCTGGCAGACGGCTCACCAGTGGGCACTCTCTCGGACGTGAGAGTCATTGTAAGGGACATCTCAGGGAAGTACTCTTGGGATGGGAAGGTATTATATGGACCTTTGGAAGGCTGCTTAGCACTCAACAGCAGAAATCCTTCATTTCTGATTTCGGGCTGGCATCATCAAACATTTGGACCTCCAAGAGATTGTTCTCAAACTGAGGAGGGAGATGATGCCCTCGACAAATTACTTGAAAACATTGGCCACACAAGTCCTGAATGCCTTTTACCGTCGCAATTAAATCTAAATGAGCCTTCCCTACCCCCATGTGGAATGAATCGCGACCAAGAGAAGGAAATCATCGAGGTCATTTTGCGCCAGAATGCACAAGAAGATGAGCATGTTCGTAGGAATAACTCCGATTCGGCCATGAGAGTCACCAGCCAGGAGCAGCCCTCACCCGTGGAGCCCCGAGGACCCTTTTATTTCTGCAGGTTGCTGCTTGATGACTTGGGAATGAATTCTTGGGACAGAAGGTAATAATCCACGCTAGACCTATTTTGTTATTTTTGTGTGAATTCTTTTTTATCAGTTTGGACTTGGGGAAGCAAGAACAGAAATGGAAATTTTTCTCAATTTCATCTTTTACAACTTTTCTGCTGCTAAATTAAAGCTAGAAACTGTCCTGTGTTGATTGCACAGGTTGATTCTAGGCATCTGGTGTACATTTTAAAAGCTATCAAATGTTTTCTGATGAAAAATAGCTTGGCATAGGAGTTCAAGAGACACAGTTAAATCCAATGAGAGTGTGGTTCAGTGGAGAAGACTGTGTGGGAAAAGGGTGGCCCCTGATAATGGGATGGGGTTTTTAAGGACAATGGCAGGGGAAAGAGATTCATAATAGAGCCAACAGTGAAAACAGAGACACACACAAGTCACATACTCATTTACTACAGAGCCGTCCAGTTTCCTGGATAGCAACAGGATGCAGTGGAATTTTGATGCCTTTGAATGCCTTAAGGAGAATTGAGTTCATTCTGTGGTTTTATCACAAATCTTTTGTTAATGCAGCAGATGGGTAGATGGGTGAATGGATGGATGATGGGTAAGTTTGCCAATTGATTGACTGGAAAGAGCAAAATTGTTCTGTGATTACATGACTTTTCTTCCACTCCTTTTTCTTTATAGGAAGAATTTTCATCTATTGAAGAAAAATTCAAAATTATTGAGAGAGCTAAAAAATCTGGACTCCCGTCAGTGGTATGTGACAAAGTATATCACACCACTTTCTTCCTTTCTGTCTGTGTGTGCTTAGATGACAGGTACAGATGACAGATACACCTGAGGAGACACCCAAGATAGTTCTGTAAGGCAGAATTGGTGACATTTGCACATGTCATCCTTTCGGTATTTTGACCCTTAGAGTAAGCTTGCATGTTTGCTACACTAAGAAGAGTTCGGTGCTCCCACCTAATCTGTGCCTTTGATTAGGGACCTTTCATGAGGTAGCCAGTGGACATTCCTTTTCATTTAATCCCTTTTTCTGATTAGGAACAGAGCCTTACTTAGGTTAAACGTCGCCCTGCCTGTGCTCACACAGTCTGTGTTTGAACCCCGTGCTGTGCAACAGTGCACTGGCATTCTGAAATTTCTGCTCCACGATGTTGTCAAAGTTAAAACCAGTTTGTTGTAATTGGTAACTTACTAATAATAAGCCTCATTTTCCAAAGCTGGTCAAATCTCAGATCTCCCATTTTTTTCAAACAATCTTAGAAGCAACTCTAAACACGAGCTCACAACCAGTGTTTGATCTGGGGAAATGCATGCTTCCAAAAACATCCAGTAAAGTAAGTGTGGTAGTCGGTACTTAACATGTGCTCCTTGAACAAACTGCTTCCTTAATCTTTAGTTCTTTAAAAACTTTTAAAAATTAGCTTTTATTCCTCTTCTATTTCCCTTAAGAATATCATTAGATTTCTCATTAGAGATGAAAAACCTGAAGCCATTATTCCTCACGTTGCTCTTCATCATATTCCGTTTCCCAATTGTTATTGTGCTTTTTCTTTTCTAGAGCAGCAGTCGCCAACCTTTCGGACCTCACGGACCACTGGTTGGCGACCGCTGCTCTAGAGGAATAGAGACTGAATTCTCTGTGAGGGATTTCTTCTGGAGGATTTGCTTCCCTCTCCCTCTCATCCTCCATTATTAGACAAGCAGTCACTTGGGTTCCAAACTCAGCTTTTCAAGCATATGTTGAATTACTTGATGCTTCTTAGTATTAAATGAATACATTGGTATCTTGTAATTGTGTGTTAATGCACTTCAGTTGCATGAGGTACAATTGAATTAGCTCCCTGGAGTGCTGTTGCAGTAAATGTGGCTTTGGAGAGCTGATTGGCAAATCCTCTGCCCCTTGATTAACCTTTGCTTCAAATCCCAACTCCTAGTGCCTTCTTGACATCTAAAAAGGTACCAACTTTTTTTTTTTTTAGTGGAAATAAGTCAGGGACTCTTTAGCTACGAGAAATCTAGACAGTTCTGTGTATTGGTCAGTAAGCAGGTAACAAACCATGCTCCTCAACTTTCAATTTGGATGTTTGCATTTATTTTTTATATGTTTCTCTTCTTGCTGTCAAAGTATAGTTCTTGCTTAGCATGTTCTTGGGAAAAGTAGAGTCTGTCTTGCAACTATCACCTATATTCTCAGAGGTTAGCAAAGATGTAAATAGTGTGATGACTATTTACATACAGTGTGTTCCCCTCTTAAATATCAATGCCTCTTGCCACCCCGTGGTATGGTGAAAGTTTGCTTGGCTTTTTAATGTGACAGCACTGGGAAACTGAGCTATTCTGGTCTATTCCTAATAAGAAAGAAAAATGCATTCTAATGAGGAGAGGAAATGGTTGTTTTATGTATGTGTGTTGCTGAATTACCTGCTCCTTCATGCATGGGTCATGCAGCTTATGGATAAGAAGTGCTGTTGATGTTGCTAATTATAATTTCAAAAGCCTGGCTCTAATAAGGCCAGATAGCAGCTTCTGCATCTTCGCAGGCTCTCTGTGGTGCTAACATTTTGGAGGATGTGAAATTTGATTAATGTTTACAACTAAAGATCACCTTTCCTCACACCTACACCAGTCAGGCAGTCATTGGGGCTTAGCACCCTGGGCTCCCACATTGAATTAATGAGGACTCAAGAATCTCTGAGCAGCTGCAATGTAAAAAGCTTGGACTTGATAAATCTAAGATTGTTTTCATGTATGTAAAGTCTATAACATAGAAAAAAATTAAATGCTGACTACTTTTTTTAAAAAAGAGAGAGCTGCCAGAAGAAATTGAGTAACTATACTTGTTTCTTCTTTGCTGAAAGAGACAGTCTTTTAGGTCATGGTTATGATATCGGTTATCATCCGAGCCCCCAAATTGTTATAGCTGTAAGAATAAGCCAGCCAGGTTCTAGGCTGCCTGCGCACCCTGCCTGCTGCTCAGGGAGTAAATAGCGTCACCTTGTCCTCCATGCTGCATGAGGACAAGCTTTCGGACAGTCTTGAAGCACAAGGTCTCTCCTACAGCATTGAACCCCAGGGGTCCATCCTCACAATACTCACCTCTCCTCATAACACCTGTTCTCATCAAGAGAAGCACCCCCAAGAGTGCGCTCATGCAACCCCAGTCAGGACATTCAGAGCATCCACCTTCTCCCGTGGCAGAGGACAGTGAGCATCAGAAGCCTTACAAATAGGCAGGGATCAAGATTCCATTTCTATGAATTTATTTTAAGGACATATCAAAGACAATGTGAAAATGTCTAAAATTGGAAGCAACCTAAATGTCGTATAATGAGGATTTGGGATGTGGTATATTAATGTAATGAGATGTTATACAACCATTAAATAACTTAGTTATAGAAGAGCATGATATTAAAGTGTTTACACTAAAAAATGGTTACATGGAGAATTGTATATTATGTGTATTTTATGCAATAAAATGCTCATAAATATTTTAAGTGAAAAAAAAAACAGTTGTAAAATAGAATATAGTAGCTGCTTATTTTTGTATACCAAAAATGGTAACAAGTTCTTTGCTTATATATTGAAATAACAAGTTTTTGTCATTTTTTGTTAAATTTTGTAATTTTTATTGTATGCTTATTACATGTAAACTATGGGGAAAATGAATAAGGTATCTGAATAAATTGGAGAGTAATTTCCTCATCCATTTATTTATATGACTTTTTGGTTGCATTTCAGTTTATTCTGCTCATTAGTAAAAAACACACAGAAAACAACAACTGCAGAAGGAAATACTTGCAAATATGTTAAAATATGATCCCCAAATTTCACCAGTACAGGTGTCTAACCAGATTACAATGTTGAGATATTAAACAGTTAGACAATAGAAACATTTTCATATTGTTTAAGCACTTGATAACTTTTTCCTATGAAATTTTTCAGAATATAATGCAAAAATAAGGAGAGGAATGGAACTATTCTGAAAGTGGTAATCTAAATTATAAGAAGATAGAAACTAGAGTGGAACTCTTGCATGATGAGACAGTGGAGTGAGCAATACTTGATTAAAGTTCTGTTTCAATGAGAAACGTCTTCATCTCTAAACTATCCCTGAATTGCTTGGTATAGGTCCAGTTATTTTTATATTTTTCACAAATTACACACTCCAGTGTGTAATTTGTAGTATCTGGTCACTAATACATTTAAATATGCCATCATATCTCTGGTCAGTTCACCAGAAATTTAATTGGGCACCTACTATGTGCCAAGGGCTTTACTAGATGTACAAAAGGTAAAAAGGAAGGGCTCCTTTTCTCAATGTGCAATATTATGTTTAAGGATTTAATAGCAATGTGCCCAAAATCCATCATGGAAGAAGTGGATGAAGGATTTATATGGCCAAAGAGGTTTCGCTAGACAGCTATACACCCTACTAAGCACCCTCAGATTAGTCAGAACACAGAGTGGGTATATACCCTCACAAAGAAAATATCTAAGTATGCTCTGCTTAGAAGAAGTTTCTGTTTCTCGTAAAGTCTTGTGAGGCATGTTCTATAGTTCCAATTATGGAACTACCCAATATCCTCAGCTGAAAGTGCAGAAAATGAAATATGGGTGTTAACATGGATCTATTCACAATTCTTATCTGTTTAAAATGCTTTCAAGTATATATATATATATATATATATATATATATATATATATATATATATTTTAAGTGGAGAGAACTTGTCAAATAGTGTGTTGTAACATGCTGTTAAGTATATCATTTGTCTTGAGAGACTGATCTCAAGAACCAGACTGCCCTGCTTCAATTCCCTGTCTCCTGCTTGGTATGTGTGCTTTTTAAAAACTTTCTGTGCTTCCTTAACCAACCTCTACGAGGGAGGTGAAGATGGATAATACTTGTGTCAGTAGGGTTGTTGCAAAAAGTAAATGAGATCATGTGTGAAACCTTAGAACAGTGACTGACCCTTAGTAAGTTCACAGTAGGAATTATGCTGGTGGTAGTTGTAAAATAAGATTTGATATCTAAAAATTCTCACTTCTTTAAATTTAAATTTTTATAGCCGTGAAACGCATAAAATTGCAGTGTTTTACATTGCTGAAGGTCAAGAAGACAAGTGTTCAATCCTCTCCAATGAAAAAGGAAGCCAAGCATATGAAGACTTTGTTGCTGGACTTGGATGGGAGGTAATTAATTTAATTCAGTGGGTATTTATTGACCAGCATTATTTAAAGATATAAATAAACTAGACATTGATTGTATATGGGTTTACAAGAATGTAATGAATTTGACATCTTCTATTAGTTGGTTTTCAATACTTCATACATGAACTTTTTTTCCCTTAACTTTCCTCTTAATATTATTTCATTTGTTCTTTATCAGAGCTGCATAGTTAGATCAGCTCACCTAACCATAGACAGTTTGTGGTAAGAGAAGACAAATATAAGCAGAGAAGCAATGGCTTTGGCCACAATATGGAGAATGGAAAAGAAATCAGTAACTTGATGGGTGAACAGACAAAGAAAAAGAGTTGGATAAAGTCAAAAGTTGGAATGAAAATAGAATATAGTAACCATGATGGTTTAGCTATCAACCTTGGTATAGGTCCAGTTATCTGTTTAAAATACCTTCAAGTATATATATATTTAGGTAGATCCCAGGATGATTAACAATGAAAATTTTGTTTGTGCATTTCTAAATGATACTCTGACAGACAGACATATGTACATTTATATATATGTGTGCATACATATATATCTGTCTCCAAAAACGTAACCAATAAAAAATATATTCCCAGAATCTAAAAGAATTCAGAGCAGTTAAAATGAAAATCAGCATATCTGAAATAATTTTACCCCTTACTACTGTTGTTTTGGTTTCTTGGTTATTTGTGCTGTGAGAAATTCTCTGGGTGCATAAGGAAGACTTGTCTCTGAGAGTGAGATTAGCAAGGGGACTGATGTGGAGGTAGGGTCAGGGAAAGAGTACTTCAAGGTCAAGACAATATATTTTCTAAAAGGTCAAGTAGGTTTTGGTCTAAAAGAGTTATTACACTTCCAATAAATCATTGTCCTTACTAATAAGGTTACTTCTTTGTCATACAAAATACTTATTATTTAACTAATAAATTTTTTAAAAAATACATTCTTAACTAGTATTTTAAGAAAATACTAATACATTAATTAATTCAGTGTGTATATTGATTGTATTTGGCACAGAAAAGATTCTTCTATTTTTTAAATTGTGTTTTATAGTTGCTTTACTGAAAAAAAATACTAATTTATAAAATATTTTTAAAAATGGATCTAGGCACAAAGAAGTAAACAGTTATGCCATGGCTTGAAAAAAATTACGATTCATAGACTCTTGGCAGTGTTGTAAATTGGAGCAACTCATTTTTTCAAATTGAATTTATTGGGGTGACATTGGTTCACAAAATCATACAGGTTCATGTGTCTTCATTGATCTCTGTGCCAGTACCAGGTTGTTTTGATTACAATGGCATTGTAGTATTGTTTGATATCAGGTTGTGTGATACTTCTAACTTTGGTGTTACTTTTTTTTTCCTCAAGATTGCTGAGGCTATTGGGGTCTTTTGTGGTTCCACATAAATTTTTGTTCTAGATCTGTGAGCTATGCCATTGGTATTTTTAGTAGGAACTGTATTGAATCTGTAGATTGCTTTGGGTAATATGAACATTTTAATGATGTTAATTTTTTCTATCCATGAACATGGTATATGCTTACACTTAATTATATTTTCCTCAGTTTCTTTCTTCAGTACCTTATAATTTTCCAAGTACATGTCTTTTACCTCCTTAGTTAAATTTATTTCTAGATACCTTATTTTTTATTGTTGCAATAGAAAATGGGGATTTCTGATGATTTATCATTGGTTTATAAAAATAGCCACCAATGTCTGAATATTAATTTTGTATTCTGCTACTTTTCCAAATTCATTTATTAGATCTAGTAGTTTTTTGGTGGAGTCTTTAGAGTTTTCTGTGTACACAATCATATCATCTACGAATAATGACCGTTTTAACTTCCTCCTTTTCAATTTGGATACATTTTATTTTTTCTAGTCTGATTGCTATGGCTAGTACTTCAGTACTATTAAATAAGAGTGGTGAAAGCAGACATTCCTGTCTTATTCCTGATCTTAAGGAAAACGCTTTTAGTTTTGCCCATTGAGTTTGATGTTGACTGTGGGTTTGTCATATATGGCATTTATTATGTTGAGGTATGGTCCCTCTATTCCCACTTTGCTGAGAGTTTTTATCATAAATAGGTGCTGTATTTTATGAAATACTTTCGTCTACCTATCTGGAGCTACCACACTATTTGCCGTTTGTGGCTGAGTCTGTTGGGCCTTGGTGTGCATGGGATGGGCCAATCTGAATACAAGGGTCACCTTCCTCCAACTTAAAGCTGGGAACAGATCTATAAAATGTCTGAGGTTCCCTGAGGTCTGTCGCCATCTGTCAGCTACTATGTCTCCCCCAGAGGTTGCCTGATCTTCCTCCAGAACCTTCTGAAGAATGACTGTAGAGTGGGCACAGGCTGGCCGAAGTGCACAGACCCTTCCATAGATTGCAAGCTCAATAGGATGGATGACCAGGGTTGGGAGACAGGGCTAGTGGGTCTCCTACTTGGAGACTGCACAGTCAGGCACCCAGTGACAGCAAAGTGGCTCCTACTGCAGAAACTACTCAGTCTCAGCCCATCTCCAACTCTCTCACCCAGGAGGAGCACTCCAGAGGTTCAAGTTGTGTGCAGGCAGCCATCTCCTCTGCAGGACCAAATTTAACAGGGCAGAGCCTCTGGGGCTTGGTAGAACAGATCATAAGAGTACCCTATTGGGCATGGTGCCACTGAGCCTGCAGGAAGGGGCCAAGCATTTCATCCTGGTCCCAAACAATAACTTCTGGGGCGACACACTTCAAATGTTAGAGCAGCACACCCTTCCCATTGCAGAACTGAGCTTAGCTGGGCAAGGCCACTGGGACTTGGGAGAGCCAATCCAAACAGTCTCCCATGGAGGTATTGCCTGCAAGCCGGTAGGAGGGGGGTGGGCACTTCTTCCCCTTCCCAGGATAGTGCAGGCTGGTTCCAGGGCAAAATCTTCCTTGGGAGACACTCTGAAAATCCCAGCTTTGCTAGGCACTCTGACCCCCCTTGTGGGACTGAACTCAGCAGGGTGGGGCCACAGAGTGGCCGGGCAGTCCCAGTGATTCAACAGGTGAGTGCCAAGCTCCACTGGCTGTGTGCTATAGGTGGAAAAGAATGGTCTCTTTTCCAAAGCTACACAGTTCAGTCACTGTCTGAGTTTCCACCAAGAGCTTCTCCAGAAAAAGAGCCCCTATAGGTCCCCACTGGGTGCAGTCAGCAGACCCCGCTGCAGTACCAGAGCACAGCAGAGTGGTGTTGCCAGTAGCTAGAGGATGGGGCAGTGCACTCCCCAGGCTGATGCTGTAATAGGAGCGCTTCACCCTGGAAAAGTAGCCTCTGGGTCTCTAGCAGATGCACTTCTCTTCCAGGTGGACTGAATCCCCACTGATTTTCACCTCCAGATGCTATTTACTGTTTATGCAGCCTCCTCTTCCCATCTCTGTTGCTCTGGTTTAGGGATCCCTGCATGGGGTTGAGACCCCTTGTTCCTGTGGGGAGGGAGTTTTGCATTCAGGATATCCCTCCGGCTTCTCAGCCACCCACAAGGTGCAGAAGGCCAGCCCTTCCCACATCTCTGCCCTTCTTACCAGACTCTATGTGGCATCTTCTATAAATCCTTGGTTATAATATTTTCAGTTCAGCTAGTGTGCTGGAGCAGGTGAGTGTAGCTTCCACCTACTCTCCAGCCATCTTAGAATCTGAAACAACACTTTAAAAGGCAGTTTAGGAACGATTGTTAAATTTTGAACCATCTGTACCCGTTGATCCAATATCCTACAGAAACACTGCTTTGAATGCTCCTCTGGTTTGACCTTCGGAAACTCCATGAAACCATCAGTAGGGAAACTGTGTGTGTGTGTGTGTGTGTGTGTGTGTGTGTGTGTGTGTGTGTGTGTACACACATACCACTAGCGGTACACACACACACATACACACACACACAGTTAGAGAAACAAAGTTAGACAAATATGCACCAAACTTTTGATAATTATTTTCTTAAGTTGGTAAGATTATGGAATATTCTTATTGTTAATGTTTCGCTAATATTTTCATTTTGTCTGACTTTGTATTACATTTGTTTTCGTCAGAAAACTATAGAAATGAACATAATTCTTTAAAATGCACTTTCCTTCTTAGTGAATAAGAAGAGCTAATGTTTAAAAAACCCTGTTTCTTTTTCCTCTTTGACCTGGGTCAGGTGGATCTCTCAACCCACTGTGGGTTCATGGGTGGACTTCAGCGCAACGGCAGCACAGGACAGACCGCCCCTTACTATGCTACCTCAACTGTGGAAGTAATTTTCCACGTTTCCACTCGGATGCCATCAGACTCAGATGATTCACTCACCAAAAAGGTAAGCACCTGGTGTGCAGGTGGGCTCTCCTGGAATTGAACAAAGGCCATGGATAGCATGCACTGAGACCAGCTAACTCTGGATGCGGCCTCGGTGTCCCTCTTCTCTAACTACAGCTGTAGTTAATCTGAAATATCCGGTGTGGCACAAACTAGATCTAGAAATAGGTGAAAAGCAATCAATCATTTGAGTCTTAAATCCTGAGATTAAGATTTAGGAAGAATCTTTAATGTTATTACTTTTGGATATTTCCTCACATGCCTATTAACTGACAGAAAGTGACAGTGTTGACCTCTCCTGTTGGCAAAGGTCATAAGATATAATGACCCTGGACCAGTGGAGCCCTGAGAAAGCCAGCACCTCACAGGCTAGCTGTGCGGCAGTGTGGCAGTGGCTGTGAAGATGGGAAGTGCAGGTGTGCTGCTGGCCAGGTGTCCCACCTTTGGCAGTCTCCTTGTGTTCTCCTTCACGTTGGCCCTGTGGGCAGTTTTCTCTAGAATTCAAAGGAAACCTTCCACCCCCGAGGCAGCTCCCCCAGGGGAACAGGCCTTGTGCTTTCCAATCTGCTGGATGTTCACCTCAGGGGGGCTTCTGTTAGAAGTGAGGAGCACCTAAATGGAAGAGGAATTTTAGTCTGGGAAGGAAGCCTGGAAGTCTGACCCACTCCTGTGAGTTTCCCAATGAGAAGAACTTTCACTCGCCTGCTAGTGAGTGGCAGCACCTGGAATTCCTGCCTCACATGCACTCTCTTCCTACAAGGAACTGAGGACAGCACCTGGGTGGGTTCGTAACGGCTCATTCAGATGCTGACTAAGGCTGGCCCTTGGGTTCTGGTGTGTTTGTGATAGTCATGTCTGGAAATAGGCAGACCTGGGCTCAAGTTTATATCCAGTTACTTTACTAGCCTGTGCCTTAGCTTCTTCATCTATTAAATGAGATTTAAAATATAGATTATGCCACAGGGTTGTTGTGAAGTAAATGGATAATGCCTGTAAAATTGCTTAGCATAGTGCCTGGTAAGATTTCTGACAGTAGCCCTCATCATTGCCCAGCAGCGTAATTGATTCTTTTATTCCCCTGTTTTATTAAGCAGATGATTGATATTGGCCGATGGGCCTCACTCTACCCACTTTCTTCCTTTCCTCTGCGGTTTTGCTTTTTGACTGCTGTAGCCGCAGACCTCTGGACCACAATCATGGTGGCAGCAGTGAGTCTTCCCACGAGACCTCAGCACAATCACAGACAACTCTCACCATGACCGAGTGTCTAGGATGCATAAAGCCTGGTGGGCTTTCACTCCCAGGCCACGTGCTAGCATGGCCTCGCATTGGCCGTGGGCTGGCTCCCACACACAGGGAGGAAGTGCCTCCACATCTTAGGTTTTGATGGCTGCCCCAGCTGTGATGTTCTCAGTGAAGGGGACCCTGCCCTCAGAGAATCTATTTCAGATTACCAAGACCCAGGTGGGGTTTACACATTCGTTTCATTTTAAGTTCCTTGTAAATTGCTGCTATTCTGAAAATGTGTCACCATATTCTATGATTCATGACTGAGAACTATTTTATTAAAGATAGGCTTATATAAAATTTTTTTAATTGTTTTCTAAGTAAAGTAGGATTGTCTTTTTTGAGAAAAGACATGGTGTTTTCTTGATGAAATGCCATGCGATAAATAATGTTCTAAAGCTTGGCCTGCCTGAAGGATTCCCTACCGTAATAATCAAAATTCAGCTGATACCTTTTGCAGCTCCAAGATTTAGCATCATTAGTGACACACTCTTTTCATCAGGATGTCTCACAGCTAGACTAAAAATCAGTCACAGGAACAAGAGCCCACCGTTTCTTATCTTATTCTAACTAAATTGTCCCTAACAGCTTAAAAATGAGCTGCAAAATTCTAAAGTGATGCATGGTCTCTTCTGCCCCTATCATGGGGGCACTTTGTCAATTCTGCAATTCGGTTGCAACCCCATCCTGAACTCTTGATCCTTCACTGCAGAAATTTGTTAGCTCCAGCTAGATTAGATTTTTCACAGCTAATCTAACTGCTGTAGGGGTTTGCAGAGTGGGGACAGAGCTGTGCTATTGGATTTATCCAATTCATTTGACTCCAGGACTATAATTGCACTTATGTCTTACAAGGCTTTTATAGCCTCAGGCTGTCCAGCCGCATAAAAAACAAATTGGCAGTGATACAGTCCGAGTGAAAAGGGATGAAAGGCCCACATTATCAGTCTCCAGGCAGCACTGTTCTGGCAGGAAGTTTCTTGGTTAATTTACAAATAAAACTTAGATTTTAGGATGGGCACACTGTCAGCTGAACAATGGGGATGTCAGGCCTGACTGTTACTTAGTAAAAGTAGCAGTCGGGCCCACTGAGGAGCAGGAATTCTTCAATCAAACAGACGACTCCTTCTGGAGCCAGCTGGCGCTGTAATGCAATTAGTTGAGAAAGGAGGTCAGCCTGTTAGGTGTGCACCATGACCAGTGTCACCAGCGCATGCTGCCTGGCAGCAGCAGGCAGAATGGCCCAGGCGGAGGGACTTTAAAACTCTGTCAGGACGAGAAGTGGCAGGAGGTGCACTTGATGTCTTAGGACTTAAGAATTGAGCATTTGCTTTGAGCCTGTTAAGCGCCTATGCCTTCTGGAGCCTGCTGTGCAATGGAAGCAGTCGCTGGCATAAATGACAGCTCCAGGACGAGACTCCTCAGTCCTCCAGATTACACACGAGTCCCATCAACTCGACTTGTGTGCACAGACTTGCTGCTGATGGGTCTCTGATTTAAGGGCCTCTAATCAAAAATTTTCAAAACTCACAAAATGTCTCTGTAATGAAATCCCCTTTAAATTGAACAACACTTTGAAGTTTCCAGAGTCTGTATACTGACAATGCTGACAATAAGGCCAGGTTAATTTATTCATTTTACCTGCTTATATTTTGTTGTGGACAGAAGTGGGTGTGTTTCTGCTCTTTGCTCCAGATTTATCAGCCAATTGGTCCTGTGGCCTTTGCTCTCAGTTTTGCGAGTTAGTTAGTTAAAGTGTGCCATGCCCAGAGGTCTGAGGCACGTGGCATTGAAAGCAGCTTGGAGATGATGAATATTGTGTTATTACCACACAAAAGTGGCTCCTCCTTAATTCCAGAATTGCCACACTAGGAGGATGGGCCTGTTGGTATGATGCTGTTCTCCCGTGCTATAGTTTTGAGAATACAGTAGCACACAGAATTAGGAGAGGCCTACTTGGATTATACAATTGAATAACCTAATTTAGGAAAAGGAGAGGAACTGCAAAATTTCAATAATCACTGTGTTACCTCCGAGCTATTGTCTTGCAACGTATGCTTCTTCATCCACAGGAGAGGTCACACAGAGGATGCTGGTATTAGGTGGCAGCCCCACATTTCAAAGGCGTTTAGTAGGTGGGTTGATCCTGTTAAGATGCTTGTGCCAGCATTATATCAAGGGGCACAGCTCTCACAATTAATTACCTTCCTCTGGTCTAAATTCCTCCCAAGTTTCACCTTTATACTATTCATTTTTTCCCTTGAAAACATGCCTTTATTGTGCTGCTGGCGATGCTGGCTACCATGTTTTCACTCCAAAAGGATTGCATTTCGGGAGTGTGTTGTGAAGTTTTATGAATATTTTATGAAAAAGGAAAAAGGTAAGTTTTAGCCTCTAAGGTGGAAATAGAGAAATAGAGATGTTCAGTGTTACTGTGAGAACCTACTGTTTATGTAATGGGTTGCTTGCTACCCTTTTAGCTTTTATAGGTGAGAATGATGTAGTGAGTGATTTTGCATTTAGAAAGTTGTAGATGCCATTAAATTATTCTGGATCATCGTGACTTGTGGTCTGCACGCACAGTTTCATTAGTCACAGAGCCCATATTCAGACACAGTGAAATCATGCGCCCCTCGATATAGGTACAAAGGTACAGGTTCCAGTCTCTTTTTAAAAAAAGAGGGAGTGAAGTGTAAGAAGGCATTGTAACAAACCAACTTCCTTTGTAACCTTATAAATGGAAAGGAGGCCATGTTAGGGTCCCTTTGGATTTTCCCTTTGTGGTCAAATAGTCCATAAAGAAAATGGTTTTTATACTAATACTAAAAGCCTGGTGCACGATTTCGTGCACAGGTGGGGAACGGGCCTGCCAGGGGGAGGGGCCATGGGGTGTTGGCTGGCAGGCCCCACCCCCGATTTTGGTGGGGGGGATCGGGGCAGGGCTGGCCTGGGGAAGGGGCCTCGGGAGGTTGAGAGGGGCCGATCGGGGCCCCCAATCAGACAGGTTGGCCCCCCGCAGTGCACGTCATAGTGACTGGTCATTCCAGTTGTTTCAGTTCCATCATTCCGGTCGCTTGGCTTTTGTATATATAGATGTTTTAATGTGTTTTCAATAAATAGTATTTAAAGCATCCTTTTTTAATATATATTTTAAGATAAAAATAAAACATTAGCTTTGAGACAACATCTCTATTAAAGTGCCTCTGAATTCAGTCACTTTTAGGCTTAATCTATTAAATAATTTAGGAAGCACAAATGCTTTTTTGCAGTAGTTGACAGTGACCTGCAGTGTGAGAGGGCTGAAACCTCACATTTTTGGTAGGTCAGAGGGCCTTCACCAGTCAGCCTTTATGGTTTTAGCACTTCAGTTTTGGTCAACATTTTAACCTTTATAGTCTGGTTTCTTTAGCCACACTTGAAGGCTTACTCAGATGATTTCCTACGCTGCTTTCTCAGCCCAGGACGTGAAGTCATCATGCAGGGTTTTATCTTGGGTGTCCTTGCATCTGACAGAGCCTAGCCCTGGAAGAACTCGCAAAGGCCCCTCATTGGAGGCATGTGAAAGCCCCTCAGAAGGCCAGGAGTTGCTGACTTGCTTTTAAATTTTATGGCCTCCCTTTGTATAAAATAATAAATAAGTGGGCTAACCTATTTGAGCTACAACAACACAAATTGCTTTTGGCATAGGCTTAGATAGCCATGAAAAGTAGAAATGGTGCTGAATTAGGAGCCCAGCCCAGGTTTCCAGGCCCACTCTGCCACCCACTATTCATGCACCTTGAGTAGGTGGTGCCTTCACCTTCCTGAGCCACATTTCCTCCCCGCTAGATAACATAAAAATTAAACAAAACAATGTGTATGAGCAAACTTTCTATACAGTAAGGCACTCTTCAAATTCTAGGTACTAGTGTTCTTATCACATTTAAGTAATATTTATTTCTTAAAAATGATTTATACTAGTACATACTTCTTGATGGGGGGGGCTTAATTTATTTTTATTGTTCAAGTATTACATATGTCTCCTTTTTCCCCACTTGACCCCCTCCCCGCCACTCCCGCCCCACCCCCCAGGACCATCCCAGTGTCCATGTCCATTGGTTATGCTAATATGCATGCATACAAGTCCTTTGGTTGATGTCTTAACTCCCCCATTCCCCCCACTATACATACTTCTTAAAGGTTTATCACAAGGCTAGTTTTTATGCATTTGGTAACAATTGTGTTATAATGGCTTATGTTCTCTTATATTCATACTAGAGGCCCAAAGCACGAAATTCGTGCAAGAGTAGGCCTTCCTTCCCCCAGCTGCTGGCACTGGCTTCCCTCTGGCACCCGGGACCCGGGCTGGCTTCCCTCCAGCCGCCGGCAGGCACCTGGGACCCAGGCACCCAGGACCCGGGCTTCCCTCGTAGCCCTCGCTTCGTCCGGGAGGACTTCCGATCTAATTAGCATATTATGCTTTTATTATTACAGATTTTTTTCCTTAATAACTATTAAATTCTTATGAAGCTCTACCATAATATGGAATAAGGACTTATGTTGTTAATTATTTATAGACATGCTCAGCAATATAAAGCATGAGGCTTTGATGCAGGAGTAAAATTTAATTTTTAAAAATCCTTGAAAAAGTCTTTTCCCCATCCAGCCGTAATGTGTGCTTATGGGCATCATCATAGTACCAATGTGTCTCATAGAAGGTGAGCTGTGTTTTCATGCCCTGGTGCTCTTCCAAATCCTCATAGAGGACATTGGTGTTGCAGCCATTTTTGGTAGTGAAATATTTTTGCATCTGAGTGTTATAATTCAATTTGTAAGCCACGACCCCTCATAAACTGCTTGTATTACTCTGATTAATAAAGAGCCAATTTTCCATTGCAGCTTCGTCACTTGGGGAATGACGAGGTCCACATCGTCTGGTCTGAACACTCCAGGGACTACCGCAGGGGTATTATCCCAACCGCCTTTGGAGACGTTTCAATCATTATTTACCCAATAAAGAATCACATGTTCTTTATCGCAATAACGAAGAAACCAGAGGTACATTTTCACATTATTGACCAACTATATTAACTGACTCATATAACATTTGCCATATGATTCACTGTTATTAAAAAACAATGATATAAATATGTTAAAGGGGACTTTTTTCCAAGTGGTAAATGGCTTACATGTATCTGAATTATACATGCTCTAGGAATCAAATATGAATTGGGGTTTTCAAAGAATCTTTCATCATGAGCACAGAATTTCATATATTATTACTTAACCTGATTTTTTAAATGTTTTAAATGTATGATTTTAAAAATGTTTCAAATTTTTAAAATTTTGTGATTAAAAATATATACTTTTAAATTTTGGGCATATTGGTTAATAATAAGAATTGAACAAACCCCATATCACATCTAGCATTTGTGGATGGCTATGGTTGTAGAATACAACCTTGCCTAATGGATGGGCACTGATTGCCAAGCCTCTAACTGTTGCTAATGGGGGGGGGGGGTGTCAATCCTGAAGGATTATGGGCATGTCCATGAAGAGGCTGGGCTTCTGTAGCACAGTCCATGTGATGACTTTTAACAGTTGAAGCACCTTGCCACAGAATCAATTCAGCCATGCCACATGGTATTGATCATGGGAAAGTCTGGAACAATCCAATGTACTAAATTGGCTGCAGTTTTTATCCTTGCCAGGTCTTTAGTGGTACTTCAGCAGTGCTTTATATAGTGACGTGTTTTTGTTTTGGAGTTATTAATAGAAGGGTTTTTTAAGTGTATTAATGAAACATTTAGTGTATTAAGTCACTCCTCCTCAAGAAAATGACTTGTACTTAAGCTTTATATTAAAAATAATCTTAAATTACATTCTAAACTATTCTTCTAAAGGAGCTAAAGTTACCATTCTAAATACTCAGTGTTTTTAAGCTTTAAAATAATAGACTGAGATTTACTGGGGTATATAACCTAATCTAAACTGTTAAAGTTGGGGGAAATAAGTGAGCTAAAAAATGAAAGGTGCTTCAAACAGTGCCTAGCCCAGAGTAAAAGCTATTTAACTATTAACTATTAGTGTTAGTTGTTGTTGTTATTATTATTATTATTGCTGTTACTATTTTTTGTTATATGAAAATAGAATAAATAATAAACCTTAAGTTTAACACGATTATTTCTCAGACTAGGTACAGGATTATTTCTCAGACTAGTCACGAATTCAGAAAAGTTCCCCTCTGGCTGGTGAGAAGCCTGACATAAAGGGAGCTTTCTTTTCTATTCAGGGAGCAAAGATGCCAAAAGTTTTTCATATTAAATATTTCTATTATCTTTGATATAGGTTTCTGCATATGTGAAGTTTTCTCTTTTTTTTTTTTATAAGAAAATGCTCTTAGTGCTAGTAACATTTATGTTTATCCATAAAGAGTACTTCAACTTTAAGAATTAAACTAAAAATTTTAGTATTAGACAATCAATAAATTTATTATCCAGTAACTTTCAAAACTGGAAAATGTGTTTCTTTAATATTTAGTATGGATTAATTGGTTTTATTAGTTCATTTTCAACATGGCCCTCTAAAATGTCACTTAATGTTTTAAAAATGTTGCCTTTATTTCTATAATATATAAAGAACATAAAAGATATTACACTTATAATGCATGAAAACAAGTAACATACCTTTTTAAATTTTTTTAATGTATTTAAGTTTTAAAATTTGGTCATGAATTCTGACAAGATGAATTGAGCAAATGGCATTCTTAATATTTCAATTCAAAAAGCCTAAAGGGAAGAAGAGAATAATGGCCAACTGGAAATTTAGTGTTATCTCTACATTTAAAGTACAAACCATTACAATGTAATAAAATTAATCCAGACATTTCCAGGGCAAGTGTGGCTGACCTTTTGTTCACCAACCACTGACCCCAGGGTGAATGCAAGAGGCTTGTGGAGGGAAAGTCTGTTTGTTTGGCTTCAGTCCCTGGTATTTAAATTGCATTCCCTAATCAAATGAAAAGGCTGTCCTCTCTATCAGGTTACAGAATCCATGGCAACATTTGGCCTTTTATATCCATAATGTTAGCCTTTTTGTTTGCATCTAAGTAGAGACACCTGGAGCAATGTTAACATTAACCGATTTAGCATTAATAGCTTCATTATATAAGAATTTCTGATCAGATAGCTGTTACTTTTGTTATATTGCTTCAGCTTGTATTATTGTCATTTTTTATCTCCCTGCTTGGCAACCAGGCAATGATTTGCAAATTTTTTTTGTCTTGATTAATTAAGCAATATAATTATCAGTAACCGTGATGCAGTCTTTGCTCAACAAAGCTTCTGGGAGAAAACAATGGTCAGTCTGTTAGTGTGAATGCATTCCACGCGTCCCAGATGCATGAGGATATTATGGACAATGAGGGGAAAGGCCGCCTGTGAGCGAGGACAAAGGGTGCCACGCAGACTCGACACACTGCACATACCGCCAGGGACATGCTGCGGGCTCCCTGGGACACAGACGTCTCGTTAGATTACAGCTAGTCAGCAGAGATTAATTCTCAGCCATTTGGTGCAATAATTTACCCATTCCCTAGTCTTTTAACTTGTGCTCCTTACTATGAAAGTGAAGGCTTTGTGCTCAGAAGGTTTATTTATTTAACCTTGCCGACGTTTAGGGATCTCCAACAAAAATCATTATTTTTGCTTAGAAATTGTAATGATGCAGCTGCTGAAAGTTGAGGAATATCCCTTTTAGGAGAATGGGATATGTACAAATTTCAAAAATTCTAGGTAGAGTCAAAGCCATTCTTTCAGCACGTGTATATTTCATCTGAATATAGTGTGACTCAGTGGTCTAAGTACCTTTATTTTACTGGTCTCTGGGAAGCCATACTTCTCTCTAAAAATAATTTTAATCCTTTTTTTAGGAGGAAAAGAAATCTCATCAGTACACAAAAGTCCTGCTCATTGGACAGAGTCATGCATATTCAAAATTGTACTCTCATTCATTTGGCCTCATTAATAGTGTATGTAATAATGTAGGGCTATTTGTAATACAAGCTCACAGACAGCATTGCTTTCAAGTCCTTTGAAATTTAACATATTTTGCTTTTTCATTCCATACACTGTCCTTAAATATACAAATTATGTGTCTGGCAGAATCCACCACCTTTTACACAGCATTTGTGAAATGGTATGCTGAAGTATGGGTGTGCTTACAGTGAGCATAAAAAACCCTCACGCATAAAAGGGCCTGCTCACTTCTTGAGCTTTTTATTAAAGTTTTTAAAGAAGAAATAAATAAATAAAAATCAGTGTGCTTAGCAACATCATTTCGCTGTGAAATTACTTTCAGAGTAAGTCCATCTCCACAAATATCAACACAGTAGTCTTTGTTTACAGAAAAGAAATGTGCTATTGTCAGACTTCTGTTTTTTTCTACTTTCATTACTAAGTTGGCAGTCAGGGAAGACTTGCATGTGAGTGATTTAAAGGGTTTGTTAAAATGTCCAATTTGTTCTGCAGAAAGGTGATTCATAAAGCTCCCACATTGCAGTCAGTACCCGTATTGCTTTCCTTCTTCCAGTAAGTGACAGTAATATTAATGTTCAGAACACTTATTTTTATGAATTTGTGAAAGTAAGTTTTAGCACTTTGGGCATGTTTATCTCCAGGCACATTGGTGACTATCTGGTGACTGTCTGACCAAAGGGTGGACATGTTGAGGCAGCCTAGTCCTGGAGCAGCTGAAAAAAGAAGCTTCGTGAAGGATTCTCCTGATCACCTCAACCAGAGTGTCAGTGCTGTAATTGCAAAACAAAGTAGCATGTCCTCCACATGCTGCTTTACTCAGCCCTGATAGATATGGGCATGGGAGAAATAGGGAGGATGATGTAATCATTTCTCAGTAGTATAGGCAGGAGAGAGGAATCGCTTAGGAGATGGGATCCCCAAGTTCCAGCTCCAATGCTGCCGCAAGTGGGTGGGCATCTTGGGCAGATCTCTCAATTTCTTTGGACCTCAGCTTCCTGTCACATTCAGGTTGGGTTCCAAATTCTCTTTACAGTCTTTTCAGGGTCCTAAGTGCCCCTTCAAGGCTGGATGTTCTCATTCCTAAATGCCCATCTTTTCCATAGTTGTCCCAACCCGCGAGGCTGCTTTTGAGGTAGTATCTGGATCCCTTGCAGACTCGAGTGAGTGTGTATGTGTCCCTCTTCAGGAAGACTGCTAGCCCAGGGCCTTCACCTGGAACAAATGCCCAGAAATGCTGGGTAAGATGAATTAATGCACCAGTGAGTCCAAGAGGAGCCAGTGTTGGTACTTGAGTTTGAAAGAAAACCTTTGACTAGTGTGGCTTTATTACATAGGGAGTGTGTTTGACTACAACACGCATGTCAAACTCAAAGGCTAACATGGGCCAAATAAACAAGGTTTAAGTTTATGTGGGCTGCAAAAAAAACAAAAGCTTCAATTTTCATAGAAACATAGGTTTATTTCAATAGAGGCGTGCTGAATACAAAGGGCTGAAGTAAATGAGTAACATAAAATAATAAAACATTTTAATAAAAATTAGTATTTTTTCTTGAACATTAACTTACCAGACACTGAATAAATGCACAAATTAATAAGGGTAACACAAATAAACCTATTTTTCTTGTTCTCTGAAAGCGAAATATTTCCTGTTACGCACACCAGACAAGTCAGTACAAGACTAGTGACATGGCAATCGACTGCTAAAATATTCGCTGCTAGTATTAGTGGAGAGAAATGGTGCGCCTGCCTGTAAGGCATGTAAGGGAAATGAATGCAACACGATTATAATAATCAGTCATTAGCGAACATTGTAGTTTGTTATTAATAATCATGTATAACAGGATATTGTAAAAATCAAGTTACAAAATTTTTATTAAAAGGTTTCTTACATACCGTTATATTGGCTGCGCCGCAAAAATATTCGTTGTGGGCCGCAAGTTTGACATGCTTGGACTATTACATGGTTGTGTAAATTTTTATTTCAAATGTGCAGTTTTCACAAGTATTTATCTCAGCACCAATAAAATAACCTTTTTGAGATTAAGTCATACACTTTAAAGTACTCTGGGAAATTCTTGGGAAAAGTGAGTTGTTAACTTTTGAATATGTAAAGAATCATTTATTTTGAAAAGATAACTGAAAATAACCAGAATTTACTAAAATACATTATTAAATGGATTACTGCAATTTGTTCTGTTTTGGTAATTTATTATTATTTTTAGTAAAGGAATGTCATTGAGAATTTGGTGAAAAGGCAGCTGTCATTCGCAGATGTTACATCAAAATCAAATTTATTGTCTAATTTGTTGCCACTCCTAATTAGAGCAATTCTCTGGATACAAGGGATTTATGTTGTTCCTTTTGTCCAGTTTTTGAAAGATTATCTGATTCACCCACAAGCAGTTGCCAGAAAATAATAAAGAACATTTATATATAAGATGAGCTTCAGTACAGATGGAAAAAATCTATAGCCTATGATTACTACCTCCTGCTTTAGCTTTCATAACAATTTGGCCATTGAGAATCACTGCTCAGTTGATCTTCCTCAAGAGTTGACATTGTTTTCCCCTTTTTTAGTTGGTCTTTGATATATACATCTTATTCTCCTTTGCCTTCTCCTCCTTCCTTTGGCCAGCCAGAGGCAGGGTGTGAATGTACATCGAGTGGCAAATGGTAGATCCTGCTTCTTATCAGAAAGCAAGACAGCTCTCATCGTCTACCTCTGAGCTACAAAATGTGACTTTGTTCTCAATAAATGTTAATCTTATTACTGCTATTTCTCATTATGATGCCCATTCATATTCTTCCACATTTTTGCAATCGTACAACTGTTTTCATAGCCTTACAACGCTTTTAAACCATCTCTACTCATCCTAGACAGTTTGGCTCAGTGGGTAGAGCATCGGCCTGCAGACCAAAGGGTCCCAGGTTCGCTTCTAGTCAATGGCAAGTACCTCAGTTGCAGGCTCCTCCCCAGCCTGGGCCCTGGTCAGGGCACATGCAGGAGGCAACCAATTGATGTGTTTTTCTCACATTGGTATTTCTCTCTGTCTTTCCCTCTTTCTTCCACTCTCTCTAAAAACCAATGGAAAAATATCCTTGGGTGAGGATTAAAAAAAAATAATAAATAAATAAATAAATAAATAAACAAACCATTTCTCCTGAAACAACTTTATTCATAGAATTGCCCTCCTATTTTCTTTCATCTTTTTGATGTCTGCTTTCCTAAACTATAGAGTACATATCTCTTCTACAAATTTGCCCCCAGAATTAGAGAATTTATCCTTACAGATGTATTTTCTGTGCTATATCTGAAATTCATCAGTTTGTTTTTTGTTTTCTGCATGAATCCTGTCACACAACTTCGCCTTTGGGCGGCTTTTACTGGACATCATACGAGGAAGTACACTTATTTTTTTCTAGGACTATATTTTATTTTTTTAAATATATTTTATTGATTTTTTTATAGAGAGGAGGGGATAGGGATAGAGAGTTAGAAACATCGATGAGAGAGAAACATCCATCAGCTCCCTCCTGCACAACCCCCACTAGGGATCGAGCCTGCAACCAAGGTACATACCCCTGACTGGAATCAAACCCGGGACCTTTCAATCCGTGGGCCGACACTATCCACTCAACCAAACAGGCGAGGGCTAGGACTGTATTTGAATAAACTCTTATTCAGTGTGGTCTTGCTAAAGAGAGAAGGAAAGGATTATTCTTTCTTATTTATTTGTTTGTTGTCATTGTTACTGGAACTAGGCAACAGTGAGTGATTTAGAAGATGAGGACTTGTTCCTTGATTTCTCTCCTTGGAATTAAGATGCCCACTCCCCCAGTACCGCGATAAGGAGGAAACACTCAGTTGTCATCACTAGTAGAACTAAATCCCATCCTTCTTTGTTCCCATTTGAGTTTCCTCAGATCTGACTGCTTCCTCTGTACTGTAGGTACTAATCTCAAAACAGCTTTGCCCAATCTTTGCAGTTTTTACATCTCTGTGTTTTAACTGTGGAGCCCTTTTCTCAAATCCACCAAACAAAAGAAGAGATGTTGCTACAGACGCCTGCTCAGGACATGAGGGCCATGCCTGTCACTCTCTCTGACCTTTCAGCCTTCTCTATGAAGTAAAAGACAGACGGTCACAACAGATCTTGTTCTAGGAATGTGAAGAGAGGCAACAGATTTGGTTACTGTCTAGCCCTCAGAGCCTGGGGAGCCGGAGGCCTTCTCTCAGTCATTCAGGCAGCATATATCTGTTGAGGCTGCTTCATGCTAGGTCACTGTGCCCAGTAATATAGATCTTATAATTGTCTTGGCTAATTTATGTCTTTTTATTTCCATATAAATTTAGAATAAGCTTGTCCATATCTATAAAAAGAGCTTACTAGAATTTTTATTTGGTTTGTGCAGAATCTATAACTCAATTTCCGAAGACCTGATATCTTAACAGTATGGAAACTTCTAATCCGTGAACATTGTACATCTTTCCGTTTATTCAAGTTGTCTTTCATTGTAATTATAGATGTCTTGCAGAGCTTTTGTTACATTTATTTCTAAGTATTCGATGCTTTTGATGCTATCACAAACAGCATTTTTAAATACTATTTTTCCAATTGTTAGTTGCTAACATTCAGAAATATTGATTTCAAGGAAATATTGTATCCTGTGATCTTTCAAAATTTACTTATTAGTTCTAGTTAACTTCCTTTGGATTTCTTGTGTGTACTATCATATTATCTGTGAATAAAAATAACTACTTCTTTTTAATCTTAAAGTTCCTTTTTTTTCCTTATTTTTCTTTATTATAATAACAAGGATCTTCAAAATGTTGAATAGAAGAAGTGAGCCTTTTCAAATCTCAGGCTCAAAACATTTAATATCTCACCATTAATTATAATATAATACTTTTTTCCTTTAAAATTTTATCAAATCTATTCTCAGATTGCTGGGAAATTTTTTATATCATGAATTTTTATCCATGCTTTCTTTATATCATGTAATTTATCTTCTTTATTCTGTTAATGTAGTAAATTGTGTTGATGGATTTATGAATGTTAAATCAACCTTGCTTTTTTTTTTAATGGAAAATACCACTTGGTCAGGATATCTCTTTTGTATATTGCTGCATTTGATTTGCTAACAATTTGTAAATGTTTTTTTTAATATATTTTATTGATTTTTTACAGAGAGGAAAGGAGAGGGATAGAGAGTTAGAAACATTGATGAGAGAGAAACATCGATCAGCTGCCTCCTGCACACCCCCTACTGGGGATGTGCCCACAACCAAGGTACATGCCCTTGACCAGAATCGAACCTGGGACCCTTCAGTCCGCAGGCTGACGCTCTATCCACTGAGCCAAACCGGTTAGGGCTGTAAATGTTTTTTACATCTTTGTTGTGAGATGTAGTCCATAGTTGTCTTATGTAAGTTCCTATGGGCAAATACAACCTTTCACCATTGGATCCCAAGACCCTCCCCTGAGGCCAATAATAGAAAAGGTGTTCTACAGGTTGTCCTTGACACAAGTTAGAAGACATAGGCTGGAGACTCATATTAATTCATTAATCTAAATTATTTAAAATGTTCATTAATTTACTTATTCAACAGGTATTTTCATTCTAATCATATGCCAGGTATGGTGCTACTTATCGGAGGTTTTGCTCCTCCATCTCCAGCCACTCCTTTTTAATCTTCTTTGCAAATTCTTCCTCATGTCTCCAACCTCTAAACATTGGAGGACCACAAAATATAGTCCTTGAACCTCTTTTCTTGCTCATCTGATTATCCAGTCTTGTGACTGTAAGCCCCATCTATAAATTAATAACTCTGTAAATCTCTACCCTGAGCTCCTCCCTTGATTTCTAGCCTGATATATATTCTGCTGCTTTTATACATTACCACTGGTAATCTAATAGGCATCTCAAACTTAGCATGTGTAAAATTGAGCTAATGACACCTCCCTCCCAACACCCCCACCCCCCGCGCACACACACACACACTCAGTCTTCTCCATTTCAGGAAAAGGTGGCCCCCGCCTTCCAAGTGCCAGACTACACAACCATGGCATTATCCTTGACTCCTTATATTTTTTTTCTCTTACATTTCATTAATAATCCTCAGAGAATCCTGTCAGCTCTACCTTCAAACTATATCCAGAAACCAACCACCTCTTCCCATTTCTCCTGCTACCATTCTGTTCCAAGCCATCATCATCTCTTGCCTAAATTATTCAGTAACTTCCTAACCGGTGTCCATAACTTTCCCAAAATAACAGCCAGACAGTACCTTTAAAATGTAGGTTAGATCATAACTCCCAAGGCTTTCTTCTTACTCAGAGCAGAAATCTAGAATCCTTAAAATTTCCTACAAGGCCCCTATTACTACCTGTCCAACTTTATTTCCTGTTCTTTTTCTTGCTCACACAGTTGCAGCCCTGTGGCTTCTCCACTGTTGCTTAGCCATACTAATTCCACTCCCACCACAGGGCCATTGTGTTTGCTGTTCCTCTGCCAGGGGGAGAACATCATAGCTTGGAGATCATTTCCTCACTTCTGTCAAGTCTTTACTGAAATATTATCTTATGCTTAAAGCTCTCCCTGGCCATGTGATCTAAATTTGGAGAATTTCCCCCCTCAAAAAGAGGCCTATTGCTCTTGCCTGCTTTATTTTTCACCTTAGCACCTTTACTTCATATATTTTATGTATTTGTGCTGTTTATTCTCTGAAACTTCCAATAAGTTCTAAGCCCAGTGAAATCTGGATTTTTTTTAATTCTCTGCTGTGTTCCTAGTGAATAGAATAGTGTCTGTCTGTCACATAATAAAAGGTTTTGAGTGAATGAATGAGCAAATGTGAGGGTGAATAAATACAAGAGTTATAAGACAGACCCAATCCTTTACCTCATGATGCTGACAATTTCTACATTAGTGAATGGAGTCCAGTTTATGAAATTCTGATGGAAAAAAAAGAAGAGAGAGAGAGAAGGAAAAAAAAATCCAAAAAAGGCAGACACCAAACTTCATGGTTTGCCCATATATAGAAGTGGGTCCAGTGAAGGAAAGCTGAGCCTCTGTTAAAAAAAGAAAAAGAGGGAAATGAGAATAATGCAAATCTTGGAAGCAGAGAAAAAGAAGGTTCAAGAAGAATGAGGACTGTAAGTAGTTGCTAACAGAATAGACATCATCTCTATTAATAGTTAATATAAATCAAGATCCATGCAAAAATTTTTCCAGTTCCAAAGTTGTCTTCAGAAGGATGCAAAGCTAGAGGCATGCAGTGAGACAAGGCTGCTTATTGTGCATAATCCACAGGATGTAGGCACCAAAGGAATAATGCCTTTCTGTAAATGACAGCATGAAACAAAAGAATAACCTGGTAACAATTTGTCATTAGAAGCTTTGCTAAAGATAAAGAGGCCATAGTAGAGGAGCATTGTGGAGCAATCCTTTTTTGCTTGATCCGAAAGCCCTCAACCTGTGTCCCGTTAAGGTCAGCATTTATTCTGTGGGTGACAGCCTTCATGGTCATGGCAGGTCTGAGACACCCATTGGTAATTCTCATATCTTTGGTTTGACTTTGTTTTTTTTTGTGGGGGGTTTTTTGAAAATTAAGTGTTTTTCTGTTTTGAATCCACAGGTTCCATTTTTTGGGCCTCTGTTTGATGGAGCCATAGTGAGTGGGAAGCTACTGCCAAGCCTCATATGTGCCACGTGCATCAACGCCAGCAGGGCCGTGAAGTGCCTCATCCCACTGTACCAGAGCTTGTATCTTTTTGCTTTAAATATGCAACTTACTAACTATCCCAGAATCCTGGCAGTTTTTCATCAGAGGTAAGTATTAACAACTGGGCTGAAGAGGGAAGAGAAAAGTTATTTGTGTTAAAATAACATAGTATGATTTTTATATCATTTGTTAATTTATGTTAACTATAATAATTCCATGTTGCAATAAATTTAGAGGTTTGTTTTTTTTTTCATAATTTAGTCACATAAGTTTGCACTAAGAAGCTGTAACTAAAGAGATGCTCATATATATGTTCTTTGGTATTTTCCTCAAGTTCAATATCCTCCTGCATCCACCCCCATTTGTTGCAGTCTGTTGTGGGGTCACTCAGAAGGCCTACCAGAAACCAATAGCAAATGAAATGACTCTAATAAATCAAAGAGTGTGGCAAGTGCCACCAGAGAGTACAAACAGCGGTCGAGGAGGAGGTCAGAGGCAGGAGAAGTCGCATCCGGTTGGGAGGACAGGAAAAGGTGTCCTTAACCAAGCTGCATTTGAACTCATCAGTAGGAATGGCTAGAAATTCTTTTGTAATTTTCCCAAATCATTATTGTTACTCCTCTAATTCTTGATCTTCTCTAAAACCAGAAGAAATTTCACTTTTGTAATTTTTATCAAACGTTAATTGGCATGCTGCTACTTTAAAATCCAGGCATGATCTCTGATTATAAGAAAAAGAAATTAAGGTGATTTCATAAAATTGCTGTAAAAGGCACCTAATCTCATAATAAACCTTTGTTTCTAATTGGTATTGATAATGATTATAAACAGATTGATAATGATCATAAACTGTTTCTCTCTACTTCTCCCAACCTAACCATAAGTGATATGTCACTGGAGGTTGGAGGTGAGGGGTGAAAAATACCATGTGTGAATAGATACAATTTATGAAAAATACCTTACTTTAAAATCCTGGTCACTTTATTGACTGATATTCTGTCTTTAGATTCAAAAAAAGTACATATGCCATGTGGCAACTTGGAATTATCATAGAAATTAGAAGTAGAAAAGAGCTATTAGGTCCCATCTGGTCCCTCCCCAGGGGCCAGGGTAGCATTATTCCCTTCAGCATGCTCCCTGATGCTTTGTTCAGGCTGGTGGTGCGTGTTTGGGAGATGGCATTCTTTGCAGTGATTTCTACAGCACTCTAGACTTAATCTTATGGCTGGTATACATTCATCCTTCAGCATGGAGTTTTTATTTCGCATGCTGCTGAAAAGAGGTCTTGGCAGAAATGAGAAAGACCTATTCTGCAATCGGTTTGTCAGTTTGCATGTCAACTAGGATGCATGGGACACTCATCCATCAAATATGTTGAATCAAGGCAAGAAAATTATTTGCAAACAAAAATTCTGTTTTGTATAAGTCCATTTTGATTTTTGTCACGTCACCTTCTCCACCTATCTAACATCTCATTATAAAATACATGCTTTGTTATTTTGTTGAACATTGCAGATGAGGTTCTTGCCCTGTGCTTCATAGGAAAGACAAAGAAGCTAATGAAGTTCTGTAAAACAGCTAAATGGGAGGAAGGTGAATATGAGGGAAAGTCCTCATCAGAGAGACTGTGTACACTGAGGTTAGAGGGATGAGAGAGAAGCTGTGCCCAGGCAACAGAGCAGCATTTTGACAGGACACTTAGCAAGCACAAGGTCAGAGTGTTTGCAAGTGCTAAATTTGTGTGTGTTTTTTAGGACTTTCTGTTTGGTCAAGTACATCAGGATGCTTGTGACACGTAAGAGCAAGTTTTCAGCAGAGATGTTTTTCTGGGTGGTACCTGAGGAAGCCTAGCTTCCATAACCCTTTAATCTCGTGGCCTGCCTTGCAAGTTCTATTCTGAGTACAGCATCAAGGCTGCCTGAGCCAGGGCCTCAGGTAGAGAGGAAGTGTAGGAGCCAGACACATGATCACGAGGGTAAACAACCAATGCTCTCCACTGTATTTCTTGTGTCCGATGATTTGCCCAACGATGATGTTCAATAGGTTAGGTGTATTAAATGCATTTTCAACTTACGATGGGTTTAAATTCCATTGTAAATCGAGGAACAACTGTATGTGGAAGTAACACAACTAAGGCTACATAGGGTTCCTTGGTTATTCATGTGAAGTAAGACACCCTTATTTTTTCTGCATTCAAAGCAAGATCTGGTTCAGATGGAGAGTGTGGCCTCTCCGGATAGGCAGGTCTCCTGCTTACTCAGCTGTAGACAGTACCACACTTCCCAGGTGCTTCCTTTGGGTCATTCCAAGGTCACTCCAAACTCTAGGCATAACTGGTATTCTGTGCTCATAGGGCAAGGGGCAAGGAACCAGCAGACCACATACTATGTGTATCTGCTCTGCCCATGTGTATGCTCCATTGTCTCATCAGACTTGAAGTGCAGAACACAAAATCAAAGGTGAAATTATTAAGAATTTCAAGGTGGCAGCAGCATAACATTAAACCAAAGCAGGACTTATCATAAGCAGCTGCTCAGTCACAGGCCCATGAAGCCCGTCTGGAGCCCATTCTGAACAGCCCCCTACCCACCACCACCACCCCCAGTATGAGTTGGAGAACTCTGGACCTGGAGTTTATTAGATTTGATTCTCCATCCTAAAGCTGATAGTATATCCCTTGGCAAAACTGTATTGATTTATGAACTAAGACCCTTTAAGGTATGAAGCAGCTTGTGTGCATGGCCCTAGAAGACAGTTCATTTAAGAGAGCAAAAATCTGAGAAAGAATTACTATTACAGTTTCCCTAGAATTAGGTATAGTAGTGGGTATTGGCAAGGAAAGGGACATTACTTTGTCAACACGGGCCATTTATATGGACACTGCTATGTCCTCGTTTTTTTGTTTCTGATATTTAGTTTGCAATTGTTAAGTAGAACATTGCCAAATTGCTCATTTCATCAAAATGTCATTCGCTTTCTAGGTGTCCAGATGACTGTTTTATGAGCAAAGGGCATTCTGTTTAGTTCAGATGTTCTGTAAATCCTTTGTACTGACCATAGAAAGCTAAACATTGAACCTGTTAACGAAGAGGCAGTGGTGTTAGTTTGCAGTAGCTGTTTGTCTCCAGCTAATGATGATGCTTAACTGCCTTGAATAGTGTCAGTTGACATTCAGT
The DNA here is from genome assembly GCF_963455305.1 of Plecotus auritus. Lineage (NCBI taxonomy): Eukaryota > Metazoa > Chordata > Mammalia > Chiroptera > Vespertilionidae > Plecotus > Plecotus auritus. Next base: position 82,855,042 of record NC_137782.1, on the reverse strand, counting down.
CTTACATTTAACTAGGAGTAGAAATGTGGGCAGTTCCATATCAATTTTGTTTAGTAATATTCAAGAAAATACAGCATTTCTTATTAAGCAGAGGACTGGGAGCATTGTTGGGATGAATATGCCTTTGTTTTTTTAAATCTTAGGATCTTTTTGAGCAGTAAATCTAGCTTAGAACCTATATCAAAGGAGTTCTTATTTGATGTACCCTTGGCTAAATGATCAAAAAATTAGAACGGTGTGGTGAAGGCTCATAGGAAACTGCAAAATACCATTGACTTACATGATCTAAAAATATCAACACAGTTGGAAAGTAGCCTCAGTCACAGTTCAGCCCTAGCCCCTTTGTTCCCTCTGGGTTTTCTGGTAACTTCCTTGGCGGGCTAAATCCAATCTGTCCAGTGGAGCCTTCGTCCTGTGGCCACTGCTCTTCTGAGTGATGAGGGCCAACTCACCTGCCATCTGTTTTTCTATCCCTTGTGGGCAATCAGAAGGCCCGTGTCTGTGCCTAAGAGTGTTGTAAATGGGAAGCTTGCCACATGTCATGTTTACAGTTCCCAAGCCAACTAAAGATTCCGAAACCAAACCACAGTCAGTTGATAAAAGTTTCCAAAAGCATTTGAGCCAGAGCTTTCATTCTCCTCCTCAGATAACTTATTTCAGGAAAAAGATTGCACACAATATGCATTGTGCCCATTCGGAGGAGTTCACTCTGAATCAGACAGATGGTGGCTTTTTAAAATAAACGTCCACTTCAACAGAACAATAGTCTCAATGGCACTTGCCATCTCTCCTCTCTGGAATGTCAGCATTTGACTGAGAGAACTGGGTTGCCTAAGAAAAACTAATTTTGTACCTCATTCTTTCACATTCACATTTAGTTTCATTTGCAATTTGTAGATATGTTTGATAATACCAGAACTTTTCTCTTAGACTCATGACTTCTTAATATTGCCAAGTTTTGTTCTCACTGTATACACCTTTAAAAATGGCCCTTCTCTCCTGTTTCTTTTCTCTCCAATGGGATCTTTGTTCTTTTTTCTGAGAAAACCTTTAATTTCCTCCATTTGTCTCCATATACTTAAGAGAGGTGTATGAAAATGAGGCAAGTGGTACTGTGTGGTGTATTTTGCCATGCAGAACCAGTTATGCCTTTGCCAACATTTCCTATGTCCCTGCCATGTGCCGGGCATTGTCCTAGCCACTAGGCATAGATGGTTCACACAGCAGAGTGTGGAAGACACACACACACACACACACACACACACACACACACACACACGATAGAGGGGGCAAAGGCATTGCAGGGGCAGTGGAAGGAGTTAAAGAGTAAGTGAGGGCCTATCTTGGGGAGTGGCAAGGAGATGAATCGGATGCCTACATAAAGCAGGTAGACTAACTCAGTGTGGACTGGCTAGATTTGCTGGGGTGCAGAGGGTGATGAGAAGAGGATCGAGGACTTTTTATAGCATCACTCTGGAAGAGTAGGTTTGGGTGGAGGTGGTGAAGAGAGAGAAGGGGAAGGAAAAGGAGAAACTAGTGTCTCGGAAAAGCAAGGAGGAGAGAATGAATCTTTACCTTCAGCAGAGTGGTCAAGCAAGACACAGGCTTCTGGGGGGTCAGACACATGGCCGCTGCTAGCAGCCTCAAGTCTTTACCTAGAGCATTGGGTGTAATAGGACTTAGAACTGAATTACTTCAAGGAAAGAGGCAAACAAATAACAGTAGCACCAAAAAAAAAAAAAAAGAAAGGATGGTAGTGCCTAAGAATGGAAAGTGCACAGGAGAGGGCTGGGCTGAAGACCCGCAGCCAGAGTGGAGTGATACTTCACACAGGAGGCCTGCACAGAGCTTTTCTAACCCACATTTCTACTAGTACATAGGCTCAAAGACAAAGTATAGTGTAATAGAGATTTACACTACTCCATATTAGATCCAAGGTACATTCTACTAGGGCATCAGCATTTGAGAAATTCTTGGCTGGCCAGCAGTCTCATCACTCAGAAGACACAGGAAGCAAATGAGGGGAACCACTATTTTGGATACATTTCTTAGCGATTTAAAAGACTGGATTTGTTGCAGAAAGTAATGAGTTTGCGCTTGAGATTGTGTAAGAATGGGAGAAAAACTCAAGTAGAACTGTGCCCTGTCATGGGGAAGCACATTTCAAAAAGTGGAGTTCAGAGGTAAAAATGGCATATTCCCATACATGGGTTGAGGTTGAAAAGGGAATAAGAAATTAGGGATTTTTTAATTATAAAATTAAGACTATTTCTCTGAGAAAGAAAAAGGGAGGCATGTAAGAGCAGCCAGTGTGGTTGCATAGAGTGGGCCAATGCCTTCATATTCAAACCAAGGTTAAGAGAGGAGCTACGCCCTGTGCTGCCAGAAAGTCGTTCTTAGCCCAATCCACGTTGTCCTCTGTCTTCTTCACCTGAGAAGGGACAGCAAGTGTCATAGTGTAGGAAGAAAAACTCAAATCACTGAGAACACATTAAGAATAAAAAAGAATTGCCCCGTGCAAGTAAGATCCAGCCTTCAAGGCCACATATGTCTGGTTTTAGAACTGTTTTATAATAGTCTCACAATCACAAGAACTTTTTTTTTAAAAAAAATCATGTCTTAAAAGGCTGCACCTAGTATTGAAAACAAGAAAATTTTCTCGTTTCAAAGGATTAAAGGATGAATTTGGGGATGTTGCATGGATTCCTTGTAAAATCGTTAGACTAGGGGTTGTTAAATGGCATGTGATACTTCAGAAAAGAATTAATTCACAAATAAAATATCCCAAACACACTCATTCTCAAAGATTAGAGAAAACTTAAAAATATAAATCTTAATTTCAGTAAAACACAAAATAAAGTGTCATAATCATCTGGCAGATAGGAGAGAGAAATGTGGGCCCATGGCAGCTGGTGACTTCACGGTGGCCAAACCTAAAATGTGTTAATTCATGGATCACCCATTGACTGGGTCCCTTGTGTCTCTAGTAGTGTGTGTACCATAGCTCAGCTCAACCCCTCTTCATCCAACAAATTTATTGTCACCAACTTTCACAAAGATCTAGAATGCCTTAACTAATTTTATTCAGGCAAAATCAGAAATCAGAACTGTCTCAGCAGATGAGCCTGCCACACCCAAACCCCCAAAGTGAGATTAGGAGGTAGGCTGCCATCCATGACCTGGGTTTGGGTAGCCAGCTGTGAGTGTATTTATGGATGAGGGTAATGTGTATTTAGCAGCCACGGTGGAAATGGTTGGAGGAGTTTGGCTGAGCACAGAGTTAAGATGAGAGAAGAGGGTGATGTGGTAGCCGAGTGCCCTGCTTTGCCAGGACCACAGCATGCGGACTGTGAGGTCTGGGTCGCAGCAGCAAAGGCTTCAGGTCACATTGTGAAGATGTGGTGTGGCCACTTTGGGGCCACACTGTAAAAGAGACCTCGCCGACCTGGAGCAAGCCCGCAGAAATTGTGACCATTGCACCTCAGGTCTGGGGGAGGAGTTGTTTCAGGAGCCCAGGGGGCTTTTAAAGAGGAGCCAAGGCTCTAGAATATGACCAATGACCAGAGGGAACCAGGAAGCAGCTGTTAGCTCAATGTCTAAGCAAACATTCAAAACCCAGAGCCTACAAAACCTGCAGGCCGAATTCAGCCCCCAGATGGGCTTTGTTTGAACTGCGGTTGGCCTCCAGCATTACTCAAAAAAATTGAGTTTATCAGTCACCTTAAAACATGGGAGATTTTGTATTTTAAAAATCTGGATTCTGACTTCTCAAAGAATCAAAACCTTCTTTCCTGCTGACAGCAATTGGCCTCCTTACAGGCTGCATGCTCTCCTGCTCCCCACAGCCCAGAGCCTGCCCCTCCACGTCTCCCAGTGTTGAAGTTGGCATCAGGTGCCACCATCATGCCCCTACCCCCGCAGTTGGCCTCTCTCTGAAGGTTGGTGAGGGCTAGTGGGCCAAGCAGGTAAAACAGTGCCTGGTGCTAGGTGGGAGCCCAGTGAGTATCACCGTGGTTATTATCACATCACCAGCCTGAACCCTGCAAATAGTGGAGTTTTAAACCTCTTGTGAAAACTGGAACCACCCAGCTGTGGAGTTAGGTCTCAGGAAGTATTCACTTTTTACCATTGAGGTAGTAAAGGCTGGAGGCTGCTCTTCCCCCAGGAAAAGTTATTGTAAGTCTAGCAATCTGTGCAGAAAGCAGGCCGACATCATGTTTGAGGGAATATCAGTAACCATCCCAGCTTTCCTCCTCTCTTCCCACTCTCACATCTGTGGTAGGTGGTCATCCCTCTCATCGCCAGTCCTTTACAGGGGTATGCTCCTCTTCACTGTGGGCCTGTGGTACAGTGACCCCCTTGTGATTTCCCTCTTGGCCACTCTGCTGCCCCCAACCACAGGCTCCCCTTTGGTTTCTCCTGTGACACAGACCCCTCACCCTCCTGCAGCCTTCTAAATTCTCCTTGCCAGACCAGGCCTTCCTCTGTCCTCTTCTCCCAGTATACTGTGAGTTGCCCAACCAGGACATTGGTTCCATTCTGTTGATATCCCTCTCACGTATACCTGCTATTACATTATGAGTGTGTGTGTGTGTGTGTGTGTGTGTGTGTGTGTGTGTGTAAGGACAGAGAAAGGGAGGAAGAGATAATTTGGTTAAAAAAATTGTTTATGAAAAACAATCTATACTAATAAAAGGGTAATATGCTAATTAGACTGGGAGACCTTTCGGACATCCTTCCGGACAAAGCCATGGTGGCAGGGCCAAGAAAGAGGCTGTTAGGGGTGATCAGGCCAGGAGGGGAGGGCAGTTGGGCATGATCAGGCTAACAGGGGGGCAGTTGGGGGCGAGCAGGCCGGCAGGCAGAATGGTTAGGGGCGATCAGTCAGGCAGGCCGGTGAGCGGTTAGGAACCAGCGGTCCCGGATTACGAGAGCGATCAGGCCTAAACCGGCAGTCGGACATCCCCCAAGGGGTCCCAGATTGGAAAGGGTGCAGGCTAGGCTGAGGGACAACCCCCCCCCCCGCACGAATTTTGTGCACCGGGCCACTAGTTAGAAGATAAAAGCAAATCATATTTTATAAAATTGCATTTTTCAAAATTGAAAGTCTTAATCACCCAATAAATATAGCTCTACAAATAGAATATGTATGTATGTATATATAAATATATTTTCTAAATCCTTTTAGTTCCATTTTTGAAGGTTAGTTTATTGCTGGCTCTCTAACACTTAGAATAGTGCTTTGCACATGGGGGTACTCAATATTCTTGGGTGAACTGCACTGGCAGAAATACATATTAGATAGTAGTATTCAGGAGAAAAAATAGAATACTGAAAATTACTGATTTTGTATATATTTTTCTTTATATTGAATAATATAAGTATTTTATGCATAGTACTTTTCTATTACATTCTAAATAATAATCCTTCTATCACCACCCCAAAAAGTCATTGAAGGATCTTTATGTGAAAATCCTGACAATTAGAATGGTGACTTTATATTTGATTTTGAAATTAATGGAATCTGATTGATTCCATGACAAGTAAGTGAAGGCTCTTCAGTAATCCCATTTCCTTGGAGCAATAAATTTACTTAGTTTTTGAAAGAGAGATTGAATTCAAACAGTGTTAATGTCAGAAAATTTACAGAGAGTAGAAAGTGGGAAGGAAACTTAATGTTGCTATTAGATTCATGGCCCCCAGGAAGGCGAGGAGTTCCCGGTAAGAAAGTAGGATCTGGAAAGGCCTTAAATAATGTTCTAAATCCTAGGAAAATAGTGGTAGGAGGTTTTTTTAATTATTAATTGTATGTAAATTTTATACACGTAAATAAAACGCCTGCAATGCCTAAGGGAAGCTCTCCACATGTCGGAGACCTGGAGCAGGCTGGGCCTTGACTGGGCATGCAAATACTGACAGCTGAAGTCACTTGTTGGAAAGTCGGCAAACTCTGGTTACAGCTGCATTTGTCAGTAGCTTTAAGGGAAGTGTAATCAGCCAGAGAGATTAATTTGCATCTCAATTAGAACTGAGTTGGGAGGAAGCACTAAGGTCTGATTGGGGAAGGTTGGGGAAGAAATCTCACCAAGCACAAAAGCCTCCCTGGCTCCGTCCTCCAGCTGAGTGGAGGACAATATCTGAGGCTTCGTTTCCATAGGGACGGGAAGCCTGCTGGGCCCCAGAAGAATCTCGGGTTTGCACCGTAATCATTTGGTCATGATGACACAAATTCCGCTGTTGTTCCCAAATACATATTGCTGGTAGAAAAGTGGAAATGGTCATCATGTCAAAAGCATGCAAGAGGGAATTTGCTGACCCTACTTACCTTTTTTCTTGATGCTGCTAGGATTTCTAAGCATTTAACATTTATTCATGTTTGAATATTCAAAGAGCAAAAGGTCATTCCATAAATGACAATATTTCTTTAGCATTCAGATGGTTACTTTGGAAATGGCACTGCTTCAAGGGGAGCCATTATTCCGGATTCTCCCACGTCTTCAGCAGTAAGCAAACAAGATCATGAATTTAAAAATGCAGGCAAGGAGGAAATGCAGAATCTCCTGACCATGGAGCAGGGAAGAAATTCTGGCCAGTACAGGCCTCTTTAGAATCCTAACGAAACTGAAAGAAGGATTCTTGCCCTTAACATTAAAAAGCAAAAAGTTGCATTAGTTTTAAATCTTTCCTTCAAATATCATCTATGGTTATTTTCATAGGCTATGATATTTATATCAGACAGATCCTTTGTTTTTGGAGAAGATATTCATATTCTCAAAATTCTGTACCTGGGCCTAGTGAGAGCTGAGACTGTCTGAGCATTTATCCATGCAGGTTACCCTGCCATAACCAGGAAGGGCTCACCGTTGGCATTTTTGGAGGAAGACTTTTATTTCCAGTTTATTTTGTTCTCTCTTAGATAGTTAATTCATTGGTTCCGCCTTCAAAGTAAGAAAACAAACAAGAAAGAGTGAGGAAAAGCTGAATCCTACATTATAAACTTAAAAAAAAAATTTAAATCAGGTTTTTTAATTTCTCTTCACATTCTGGAAAGAGGAAGGAACAGGTTTCCTAAGGACAAGATCTTCCAGTGCCCACAGACTGAAATAACACATTGCAGCGAGACATCAGAACATCCTAATCCAACATTAATCAAATTTCAGTTTACTAATTATCAGCCCTATTCTGAAAGGAACATAATGCCATAAACAGCATCCACAGAACATTTAGTAGACTCTGGGATTATCAGCAATATATTTGAAAGTAAGACTTTCTGTTATTCAAATCTCCGAAAAGAATAATACATGCCTTATTATAATAAGAGATTGTGCAAAGCCGAAGAAGGACAAAGCAGGCAAATCCGAATGGTGAGAGCCCTTCTGTGCTGTCTGCCTTCGTATGCAGCAAGCTCCCAGCAGGCTTCGGAGCAGGAGTAATTTGCAACACATTCAAGTCAATTTTTTAATCAAAGTAGAATACGTTTTTGGTAATATGTGGGTGAGTACAACCTAAATGCCATCATGTCAGCCTTGAAAGGGTGTCCTTTCTATTTATTCTGTGGAATTTAACCAGACTCTAAAGTGGGTACTTTGAAAGTTGTGCTTCATATCTGTTTCTGAAGTCCTGTGCTTTGAACGCCTTTGACTTTATTCCCTGGGACTTCATAAAGACCACCGGGGCCAGGGTGGGGGAAGGAAGGAGGGAAGCTCTTTTGTCATCCCCACTCCCCTCTAGCCCTATTACTGCCCCCACCCCTGGGGTTGGGTGTCCAGTGTGCAAGCCAGTAGGGAGTCAAGATACATTTTAATGTTTTTGTGTATTTTGCACATGCCTTTAACATAGCCAACTTGAGAAATGAACACTGCTTTAGTTTCCAACAATGGCATGTTTCCAAAACACCACAGTATTTTAAACAGACACTTCCTTGGACAAAATGACCTTCTCGTCACTTTTATCAGCATCACAAAAATGAAACAATATTTAGTGGCTTATGCCATTTATCTTTCTTTAGCTTATTTCTTCTAATGCTTCATTTCAGTCTTCCTAATGTGGTCGTAGGATGTAAAAGAGTACAAAATATGTGTCCCTCTGCCATGTCCACTCATTTAACAGTGCAAAGCTTTGGTCCTTAATCCGTCAATGATCAACGAAGGGTCTGCCTCCTAAAAACTCAAGATCTGCTCCTCAGGGAACAAGCCAGCCCTTAAGATGCCAACTCCTTTTGGTTCTCTCTTATTTGCCTATGAAGTGGATATAAGCATATCAGTGCACCCAGCATCCCGGCTTGGAGGCAGATGTGTGCCTGGAAGTGCAGTCTCATACCTCCACAAAGGGTAGGCGAGCTCCTAGCTGATGGGATTCTGAATTTATAAGCAGAGTTCCAGAATTCCCCTAGGGCCTACTTTTCAAAGGCAAATTAGTATGTTTGCAACTTGATCCCCAGGCAACTTTTGACAGTTGTTCTAAGAATAATAAAACAGATGGACAGAATAGATTTTGGGGGTCTCCGTCCAAACTGCCATCCTCAGTGGAATTTAAAGGAGGCAGGAGTTGATGGGGAGAGCTGCTGCTACTCACACTCTTCTGCCTGTAGCATCCAAGAACCGTAACTTTCTCCCAGAAGATGATGAAATTGTCATGTTGTATCTTCCTGTTGAGAGTTCAGCTTGGCTGTGAGAAAATAAATAGCATAAGTGTTTTCTTCATATATTTAAAACTAAATGTATTGAACTTAGTTAAATTGAATTTATACTCCCAAGAAACCAATTTTAATGTGAATATGATAAAGAAATGCAAATTAGTTTTAAGTTTAAGGAGTATTTTCATAGGATTTTTTTGACCCCTTTAAATAATATAAGAGTACAAAATAAAGGAGAGCCTCTTTAGGATGGCTTAGGAACACTGTCTACTCATGAATTGGGGGAAATAGAACATATGCCTCTCTACCAGGATGAACATTCTCTGCCTGTCACTTCTCTACGTTAGAAAACAGCACTTACATTGTCTGGGTGTAATTTTATCAAACAAATTCAAATGTATTTTTGCTTTATAATTTTATCAAACAAATTCATATGTATTTGTGCATAAACACTTCACATAAGCTCCACTTTTTGAAGAATTTCAACCTTCTCTACGTGTTGATTTTAGCTCTTATCAGATTAGGATGGGATATGTTTTTCTTTTAATTTATTGGCTTCCTCTGAGATAAATTTCTATACTCTTTAATCATTCCTTTTGTCTGGATTCATTTGCCCCAAATATCACACTTAGGCCAGGAAGATTAAATAAGGTAGCAGATAAACTGTGCTTTTGGAGTTTCGGAGCTGCTTGTTTGTTGAAATATGTGTGCTGGGGGCCCCCCAATTTCCTTCGCGACTTTGTGGTGTAGACCATTGTTTAACTAAAATTCTACTGATGATAACTCAGTAGGATAGTAAACTTTTTTCTTTACTTTTTTTTTTTTTTAACATGAAAGCAATGTCAACGCTTTTTCTAGTTCTCCCATTAGGCAGTAACACTGACTGTAGCGATGGGCTCTTAGGGTGAAGGCTCAGTTCTTGGGCATTTGCTTCCCTTCACAGCAGCAGTTTTCCTACATGTGCCAGATAAATTGTAAGGTGTGTCTTTTTATTGTGCTGCTCAAATCAGCAGGTGATATGTGATGGCAGACCTTGGGTTTCAATTTTCATTTAAATAATAACTAGTTCTGTGGCTTTTAACAAATATCTTTACCTTTGTCAGTGTCCCCGTAAAATTAGGATAATAATCCCTCACAGCCTGATTATGGTAAGGATTTATGGAATGAAGTACACTAATAAACTGAATGAATCCACAAAATAACCGAAATCCAGCTGCTTCGCGGAACCCAATGGTTCCCAGACTGCGATGACACTTTGAGCTCACGGCTCCTGGGCCAGTGTGCCAGTCTCCCCAGGTTTCCTGCTTCTCCCTGCTGTCCCTGGAAAACTCCAGCAGCCAGAGTTTTTCTTCTGAAATAGAAATTAGAGGATGTCATAGCTCAAAACCCTCCAATTGCTTCCCATTCTCACCCACAGAAAAATCCAGCCTCCTTATAAGGACCCACAAACATATTCCATCCCCAGAAACAACACCTGTCAGGAATGCTCTTCCCTCCCCCAGTCTGCAGAGCTGGCCCCTCCCCTTCCCTTAGGTTTCTGCTCAGAGGCTGCTCCTAGGAAGGTTTCTGCAACAGCAAGCCCTCCCTCGGGCAGTCACACCATGTTCTCCTCAGCATGAAGGTAGGAACATGGTTGTGTTCACTGCTCTATCCCCAACGCCTAGAGCCCAGAATGAGACTGGCAGAAGGATGCTCTCCATAGACTAGAGTGAGGAATGAATGGACGGTCCAGGAACAGACTGATGGGTGCATGTAATGGAGAAGAGGGTCTGGTGCCCCCCTCATTCTCCATAACCAGAAGTGCCTGCACCAGGCCCCCAGCGCAGAGCAAGCAGGATCCAGACTCTGCCTCACATGCCCTGGCAACTCGCTTGGAGCAGCCATGCTTCCATGTTCCTCCTTCAGCCAACACTGGTGTGGCCGGTGCAAGCACGGTAAGATGCAGAGATGAGTGGCCCTGTCCCCAGGAGGCTGCCCAGCCAATAGGGATTATACTGTGACATAGGGGTTGAACGCAACCCCTGCTCTAACGGTGGCCTGCCCAATGGGCATTTGTTGAATCGTTAAAACGTAAGATACAAAAGAGAGAACCAGATGGCCTTGGGAACTCTAAGGGAGAAGATTATTTCTGGTTGCATCTTCAAACATGTGTAATGATTTATTTTAAAGTATATACAAGTTCTACTATATTAATATTATGACATAAAATGTACTCAACAGTGAGAATTTAAAAGGATGTGATAAAAATTAAATAAACAATGATTAGAAGTATTTTATATTTACTAGTAAATTGTTTTGCTTTTACTGAGATATTGTGTTTGAACTAGTACAGTGGGGTCATGTGGGCCGCATTACTTTTATAATCTTGGTTTAACAATTCTGTGAAGCAGTGATTCTAAGGAGTCCCACTGAACTCAGCTTATTTTTTTTTTAATATTTGTATTGATTTCAGAGGGAAGGGAGAGGGAGAGAGATACAGAAACATCAGTGATGAGAGAGAATCTTTGATCGGCTGCCTCCTACACGCCCTCCACTGGGGATCGAGCCCACAACCCGGGCATGTGCCCTTGACTGGAATCAACCTGGGACCCTTCAGTCTGCAGGCCAACCCTTTATCCACTGAGGCAAACCGGCTAGGGCTGAACTCAGCTTATTTTGATCCTTGGTGACATACCAGTACCTGGAAATGTGGCCTGGCAGAAATACACAGACCCACTAGGCAGAAGGTCTCTGTCTTTGCCTCTAAATTATGATGCTGATGCTCATTCTTAGCCACAATTTCTATGAAGGTTCTTGTTGACATTTGGCTAGAAGTTTCCATCTTCCCTGATGTGATATTAGTTGCATTATTACATTTTTAAACAAACAGATTGGCATTCTTTATTTGGAAGGTTAGCAACAGCTTATAAAATTCTATTTACAGGTTTTTTGATGGTACAGATATGAGAGCTTTCTGAAAACATATACCATCCTTGACAATAAATTCCCATGTGAAGGCAGCATTTTTAACATTTCTATCCGGGTCTTCTGTCAATGGCTTGTTTCTTTCAATAGCAGTTACTCCCTCACTCAGTGTCAATATGTCCCTTTTACTTTAGGGGAGTAGTACGATCTACTACACATAGTGTGTATGGCTAAGGGTGTACTGCTGGTGTCCTGCTCTGCGCCCACCTCTGCTCTCAGTCTAATTTGGCGCCGCAGCCAGAGCCACCCTATGTAAATGGGGCCTGAACAAGTCACTGCTCTGCTCACACTCTCCAGGGCTCCACCTCACTCAGAGTCAAGGCCAGAGTCCTACCAGGAAAGCCTGAGTGCTCCTTGTCCTCTGCCTAAAACACTGCTCCCAGGATATCCTCTGGCTCACTCCCGCCTTTCCTCCCTGGGTTCTCCCGAACATCCCAGGAAGGTTCCCCCACACCTGCACCCACACTTCCCACCACCTCTCCTCTCAAGAGTGACACACCTGTACTATTTCTTTTCTCCACAGCCCTATTGCCTTCTAATTTTCTTACTCATTTTATTCATGTTGTGCCCCCTGCGTGAGGGCAAGGATTTTTGTCTCTTTTATTCACTGATGCCTCCAATGGCCATAGTCAAAATATTTAACATCAGGTTCCACCAGGGCAGGACGCCCCCTCTACCCCCCATGCTGGTGTTTTCCAGGTAGTACCAACCCTGGATGTAGCCTCAACACCTGCCACAGAATAAACATTTGTTCAGTAAAGGCCTGCTAATTAATTGAATACATTTATCCCTGTCATCACAGGGAAGGTCACCAAATTGAGAGCTTGTGTCTTTCTATAAAAAGGAAAGATAAGTAATTCATCTTTCTGTTCAAGAGCTTTTATAAGAACGTTCCTACTGAGATGGAGGGCAAACCTTCCTGAGGTAAGAAAGATTTCATAGTCCTGACCTGCCTCAGTACAATGTAGGAAAGGTGACACTATTTATAAGGGAATGGACTTCAGTATGGAGGGTCCCACAGTACATCACCATGTGGTGAAAGTGATGAGGGAGTTACTGGCAGCCCCTGTGCCCTGTCTCACCCTCAGGACTGAGCCCGACCTGGGGCACTCTGACAGATGGAAAAGCCTCAGGCCATGTGTTAAATTTCAGTGAGCTTCATTTCATTCTTGAGATAAAAGTAAATAAATAAATATTAATAGAAACCCTAGAATTGTCTTCCACATCTCACTTTGGAAACCCTTAGGATAAAGTCTACATAGACTTTTGCAGAGGTTTTTCAAGAGATGGTGGAGGGAGGCTCACACATGGTTCTGTGGGTTGACTGGGCTCAGCCAGGTGGTTCTCACCCAGGTTTTTCATGTGTCTGGCACCTGGGCTGGCATAGCTGAAACAGCTGTGGGCTGCAGACATATCACTCTTCTGCAGCCTCCACACTTGGCTGCTCACAGCAGAGTAACCTCACAGCAGCTGGACTGCATACAGCTAGGCTCAGGACCACAAGACCCAGGTGGGAGGTGCCATGTTTTCCCCAGAAGGCCCAGAACTGTTGGCCAAGGCAGGTTCCCAGGCCAGCCCAGACTGAAAGAACTCAGCCTGCTGAGGGGAGGAGGCTGCCCATGTGAGGGCAAGGCCAGCAGACAGGGTGGGCCGGGTGCACTCTCAGGGTGCATGTAATGTAATAATCTTCTCCCTTAGCTGACCATGCTGGGCCGGGTGCACTCTCAGGCACCTGCCCTCTCCAGGGGATAGCGAGCTCCTGGAAGGCCAAGCCATGTCTTACTCTTCTTTTAGTCTCCCGTGTCCAACATGTAAGCCAAGCATGTCAAACTCAAAGGCTAACACGGGCCAAATAAATAAGGTTTAAGTTTATGTGGGCTGCAAAACAACAAAAGCTTCAATTTTCATAGAAACATAGGTTTATTTCAATAGAGACATGCTGAATACAAAGGGCTGAAATAAATGAGTAACCATTAACAAAAAATAATAGAACATTTTAATAAAAATTAATAATTTTTCTTGAGCATTAACTTACCAGACACTGAATAACTGCACAAATTAAAAAGCATAATGCAAATAAACCTATATTTCTTGTTCTCCAAAAGCAAAATATTTCCTGTTGCGCACACCAGACAAGTCAGTACAAGACTAATGACATGGCAATCAGCTGCTAAAATATTGGCTGCCAGTATTAGTGGAGAGAAATGGTGCACCTGCGCATAAGGCGCATAGGGAAATGAATGTAACACAATTATAGTAATCAGTTACTAGCGAATGTTGTAGTTTGTTAATAATTACATATAACAGGATATTGTAAAAATTAAGTTACGGAATTTTTATTAAAAGGTTTCTTACATGCCGTTATATTGTTTGGGCCACAGAAATATTCGTTGTGGGCTGCATGCGGCCCATGGGCTGTGAGTTTGACATGCTAGTTAGTAAGCACTCAGTAGATGTTTGTTGAATTAAAATCTGAAATGTAAATATTTTAAGGAATTTCTAGTTAGGGGAAAGGAGACTCTAATACTATTTATTTAATTATACCACAAGACGTATATATCAATGCAGGCAATGACTTATAATGGATACCAAAAAGAGATAACTTATTTTAAATGACTTCTTAATCCAAGGAATCTATCCTATCTAATAAAGAGGGAATATGCTAATTGACCATCACTCCATCACAAAGATGGCTGCACCCACAACTGAGGCCAAGTTCCCAAAAGGAGCCTTAACGAGCAATCAGCAGGAACCTGAGGCTACGCCCTCCACCGCCCCTGTGGGGCTTGACAGGGGACCTCAGGCTGTATCCCCCACCCAGCAGGGCTTGATAGGGGATCTCAGGCTGCACCCCACACCCTGCAGGGCTTGACATGGGACCTCAAGGTGCACTTCCCGTCCTGGTGCTGGGCTAGGGGACCTCAGGCTGCTCCCCCCGCCCCAGCGCCAGGCCGGGGGACTTCAGGCCGCGCCCCCCACCCCAGCACCAAGCCAGGGGACCTCAAGCCGCACCCCCCTGCCTGGCAGGGCTTGACAGGGGACCTCAGGCCATGCTTCCTGCCCAGCGGGGCTTGACAGGGGACCTGAGGCTGCTCCCCCCTGCCGGTGGGGCTTGACAGGGGACCCTAGGCCATGCCCCCCACCCAACAGGGCTTGACAGGGGATCTCTGGTGGTGCCCCCCACCTGGTGGGACTTGACGGGGTCCTCAAGGCATGCCCCCTGCCCTGGTCTGGGCTGGGGGACCTGAGGCTACGTCTCCTGCCTGGCGGGGCTTGACAAGGGTGGGACTGGCCCAGTCTGGATCTAGCCCAATGGGGGCGGGGGCCGGCCGGGTCTGGGTCTCATGTGATTTTGAGGCACATGTGGGTGGGCAGGAACTTGACTCTGGGTCCCGTGGTGCGCCCCAGACTCTGACAGGAGGACGGTTTTCATATACATTTTACTAATTTTCTTTCATTTCTGACACTTCTATTATAGAGAAAGGGCAAATAGCAATATTAAATTATTTCCTCTAATTAATCCCCTTTTAATGTGCACAAATTTCATGCACCGGGCCACTGTGTGTGTGTGTGTGTGTGTGTGTGTGTGTGTGTGTGTGTGTATAAAAGCCTAAGCAACTGAACCGGTCGCTGTGATGTGCACTGACCACCAGGGGGCTGATGCTCAAAGCTGTCCCCTGTTAGTCAGTGTGCTCCCACAACGGGAGCACCATTCAGTCAAAAGCCGGGCTCACGGCTGGTGATTGCAGCTGTGGTGGCACAAACCTCTCCCGTGCGGCAGCACTACCAAGTGGTGGCAGTGGCAGGTGCAGCAGGGCAGGGGTGAGCAGGAGCAGTGCCCAGCCCCCACTCAGGCTCCTCCCCAGCCGCCTGCCGCTTCCTGCACTGCTACATCCTCCGAGGGGTCCCAGATTGCAAGAGGGCGCAGGCCAGGCTGAGGGACCCCACCAGTGCACGGATGGGCCTCTAGTTTAATCATAAAAGCAATAAAATTGAATTCACTATTTTAATGTCCACAGAGACATATATTTAAAGGGTGCATTTTGTTCATGGCTTGATTTTGGGGGGTTCCTTATATTTTGTTTTAATCTGCTTTTATGAATCCTTTATTAGATGTTATATTGCCTTCCAGAATCACGAATTTTATGTGCCTCATAATTTTACTTGACTTTTTGGATGGGTTTATGTTTTTCTGCCTGTAGAAGTTTGTCTTCACAAAAATCTTTTAAAAGTCATTTATGTCATTGAGATTTCTTAAGGAGGATGTCAGTTTTAACCTATTTTAAAATATTCCGCTTTAAGGGAGTGGGGGATTGTCTTTATAATAAGAGCTGTCCTCTGACTTTGACAAACTCTTCAGACATTAGAGGGACACTCTGGAAGATGTGTGCACACTGCTTTGACAGTTTTCTTGATGTGGCCTCTGGCAGTTCTCTGTGGCAGTGGTCTGCCTGCCGTGGAGGAATCATGAATGTCCTTCCGAGGCTTCTGTTGCCAGGTTTTTTGTTTTCTGTGTGTTGTGGGGGCGGGGGAAAGCTCAAGATTTCACATGGCATCCTTGGCTTCTCTGAGGAGTATGTGACCAGCTAACATGAGAGGAGGTGACCCCCACGCCTCCACCCCTTCCCCCCTCCCCATCTCTCTGTGCCGGGATGCATATCACAGTAACTCTCGCAGGTGGTGTGAAGGAGTGCTGACCCTCATTTGGAAGCACAGCTTCCCGCTGGAGTAGATCAATACCTGAGCTGTCATTCTCCACCACTTACCTTCCTTTCACACAACGAGACCCTTCTGCGGGGAGCAATCGATAGCTCTAATCTGCCTCAGCCTGCAGCAAGTCACGTGAGGCCGAGCGCTTAGGTGACATTACAGGGGACCGTGGAGGCACAGCTCTGTGACTCAGATTCATAGCACCCTTCCTCGGGGCACATTCCGTTTGTAATGTGGGCTTCTTATCATCTCTTTCATGGATCACCATGCCTATGAAACTTGATTCAAGGAGATGGACTGCTTGGGGCATGTGTGTGCATGTGTGTGTGTGTGTATGTGAGTGTGAATTTCAGACACACATTTCCCTCCTTCCCAGCCTCGACCAGCTCTCTCTGTGCTGCTCCTGATCATGACGGCATCCTGGGCAGTTTTGTCTAGTCTTCAGCCTTGTGTGGCAATTATTTATATTCTAGGTATTTTTTAAGCATTTTTTAAATCTTTGAAATCCCAGTAACTGAAGACCATTCTTAGTCTAGCAACTACTTTCCCACAAGAGATCGTTAGAAGATAATGAACACTGTATGTCACTTCCATGTTTGAGTGGCTGTGGCAAGTGATAGACTCGGGGATAAAGACCTGGCTCTCCCAGGACCACCAGTGCCCAGGAGCCTCTGCCCGCAAAGCAGCTCTGGGCATCTGCACCTCCCCCGTCAACAGGGTTGGAGTCAGAAAAAGCCTCTTCCAGGTCTTTGCCTGGCCTTCCAGCCTCATTTCCATATCTAGTTATCCTAAATCTGTCTGAAATTCTGGATACAGCAGTAAATTAAGGCCTGGATGTAAAGACAGCAAATACATGGGAAACAACACGTTGGAGCCTGGCTTGACCCCTGTGCAGGCTTACCTGTGTGGAGCAGACAGCCAGTGCAGAGAGGGCTGAGGGCCTCATGCATGAGCCCAGCAGCTGCCAGTCAGAGAGAGGAACTAAGACTTTCTCAACAAGCAGTTTTCCAAGTTAATCCAAGCTCGAATTGGCCAATGAATGCCGCACTGTGTTTTACGCAAAGTTGCTTAGGTGCTTAGCACCATCTTCTTAAATTCAAGTTCTGGTGTGTGACCTTTATGTTCATCTTTATGGCCTTTTAAACTCTGTGCACTCATCTGCACTCCACAGGCAACTGAATGCTTTCTATGTTTCAGAGAGTTCAGGTGTCACCTTTGGAGACCCCCTCAGTTGAACTTAGCTTTAGGAGAACTCAGAGGGGACAAGGTTTCCACTCCAGTACCAGGCAGTTATCTCATCACTAGCAGCCTCAATGCACGAAATTCATGCAAGAGTAGACCTTCCTTCCCCTGGCTGCTGGCACTGGCTTCCCTCTGGCACCCGGGACCCGGGCTTCCCTCACAGTCCCGGCTTCATCCGGAAGGTCGTCTGGAAGGATGTCTAGTCTAATTAGCATATTATGCTTTTATTATTATAGAAGATATGTACATCACCCAACACTAAGAAACAGAAGCAGAGAGTGCTTTTGCTGCTGGAGATGATTTTTCAATAAAGTATCTTTTACTTAGAGCTTTAAGCAAACTCTTGGCAAAAAAAAGTGGTCAACGGATTATCATAATCTCATTCACATCCTAGACACCAATTTTGAAAATGACACGTTCAAAAGCAATTTTTTACATTAGTTTATTCATTCAACAAAGTATCCGTGGCCATTTCCTGTGTGCCAGGAACGGTGCTGTTGCTGAGGGTGCCCAGGGGGAAGGCACGGTGCCTGTCCTCAAAGACTCTGTAGAGAATGAAAACATTGAAGAAAAGAGGGCTCTGCGGTGTTTCATAATGGCTGCGATGGAGAGTTCAGCCCAGAGCCCAAAGGAAGGGACCCCAGGGAGGGGCCTTTGACCTGGCATTTGGAGGGTGGCTTGGAATCCCAGGGACTTAATCAAAGACAGGAGCATTCAGAGAAAGTAAATGCCTTTCAGTGGAACAGAGCCTTCCATAGACCTGGAACATCAAGGAACTTAGTGGACTGGTGACGCCAGATGCCACTGGAAGCCCAAACCCACCCTTCACTAGTCACACAGGGCCCTTATCCCCATGTCCCTCATCACTGCCACCTCACCCTACTGTGTCACCTTCCCCCACCCCCACCTCCAGGTAGTAGATCCTCCTTCATAAAGAGATGTGCTGCCGCCTTACAGAGTGAGAAGAATAAGGCCCATTGCCTTGGGTCCAGCGAGAGTAATGGAGCTCTACTCTCCGATCACCTGGAGAGACACGGTTTATTTAGCTCCTCCATCGCTGGCTCTGTCCTTGGCACTATGAATTTCACACGTAGTATTCAATTGTTTCTTTCTTCCAATGAGGAAGTTGTAATTACCTATTTTAGTATATTATGCAAATGCAGTACAACATCTTACATACTACAATCTATTATGTGTTTTATTATATTTGAAAAGTATAGTTGAGGGCACAGAGGCCCAGAGAGGTTGCATAACCTGCCCCAGGCCATACAGTTATGTTCTTGGTGAGCCAGGGCCTGAACCCAGCAACAGCTGCTGGGCACACACTGTTATCCCCCTGCCTCCACCTCCCCGGGGTGCCTCACAGTGCCTGTGGAAATGGTGCATACATTTCAGTGCAACTTTTTAAAGTATGCTGTATCTGTTGAGTGGATTTATAAGTTGTGACTACCAACTGATTTTGATAAACCACAATACCAGTGTTATGTTTTAATGAGACTGAAGGCATGAACGAGCAGATTCCACTCCTGAGGCTGTTGTGGGGACACGTGGCTGGACTTTGCAGTCGCCTTGAAGGCCAGCATTGTCGCCAGGCTCATTAGCATCCGTGCTCTGCTCAGCCGGCCGTTGCTGCTCTCTAGCTTACCAGCTGTTCCTGCTGCTCTGTACAATGTCGGATGTGTTCAGCTCACTGGGTTCCTGTCCCCACCGCCGGGAGGAGACAGCCCTTCCGCTGGGGATACCCACGTGGCTGCCTGTCAGCAGTGGCACCGAATAAAGTAATAGGCCTTCGCATGGCATATGGTGTCTGGATTCATACAAGATGCAAAACTCTTCTACTGCTAATGCAGGATGACTCATAGCATTGCTAATTTTTCAAACAAAAGCTGACTTCCACACCCACACTTTTAACCCCTCCAGCTAAAACATCTTTCCTTGCAAGGCTCTTGAAAGATGGCTTCTGGATCACTATATAAAGTGTGTTATTATACTTACTGAAAGCATATTAAATGTCTTTGGGTTGGTGTTTTTTAAAATTTTTGGACCTCTTATTTTTCCTTTAGAGAAGGGGAATTTTTCAGCTTAAACATTGTTCCTTTCTCACAATGGAAGAACCTACCAGTTTGTTTGGTAGATCATTTTTTAAGCTATTATTAGAATAACAGTGAGAAGGCACTATATTAGTAGAACACTAGAAACTGTTCTGTAAGTTTATGTTCTCTTTTAAACGTCCCATAGAAACTACTGCTTGATACTGTATCAGCTCAGCTGGGTAGCATTTTAAGCTCTTCACATTAGAATATTTTAAGGTTATGAGAGAATGTTCTGTGGAACATGATATATTGCATAGTCTCTCTGGATGCACTAAATGCATAGCTCATTTAAATATCAAATTCTACAAAAACATAAATTTACATTAGAATGAACTTTTTTTCAGCTATAAAATAAATACATGAGGATCTTCTGAAAAATATTTCTGCTAAATTATTTAGGATTAGTTGTGCTAATAGATATCCAAATTTAATCTGAGAGTTTATGTGCCAAAATAAGGCATCTATTTGCAGTTATACAATCAGGCCTCCCTTTGAATTTGTGATAAAAATATTGTTTTTTTTTTAAATAAATAATTCTTTACTGACCATTTCATTTAAACATTTCAGAGACGGACTTGCCAACATAAAATGGCTAGACAGTGTCTAATTGTGAACCTGCTCACTGAGTATTTTGAAGCCAGCCTGGCACATGGCGGCTTTTGCAATCAGACTTTAGTGAATGCATGAATTTTTAAAGGAACTTCAACCTAGGAGGATCACACAGATTTTTTTCTTTAATAGACCACTTTATGCAATGCCAAAAGGTTCGAGTCTTTGGGAGAGGAGACTAGAGATTCATATTCTCAATATTGGTATTTCATTTTGAGATCCAAACTTTTTTCTTTCTTACCTATAGACATAAATCCAAATATGCAGCTGATGTCTTAGAAAGGGCATTCTGTTTTCAGAAAGTGAAACGAAATATATAAGACTCCTCAATATGCCTCACTTTCTAGAGCTAGTTTTTGATGCTGTTTTTCTAGCATGTTCCCTAATGTTCTTGCCTTTTGCCTTTGGAAATAAGCTGGTGAGCCTAACAACTCATTAAACACTGAAAATTCATCATTAAAGTAAACAGATATTTGAGTTATAAAAATATTTTACTTGAGTTTACCAAGTAAAGGATTTCCAGTTTTGCTTCCACTGCCTTGAGTTTAAGAGCTGTTTGTTGTTGCTAGAGTCAGCACTTTTTTTAGCCTATTTCTACTAATTTTTATGAAATAAAAGGGAAATGCAATGGAACATCCAAGTATTTATATAAGATAGAAGTGGGAACACTACAGAGCCTGAACGTGACTGATAAAATGCGCTCCCATCGACTGATGGACCAGAGACCAACATCGGCATGCAAAAAGCAGCTTGGAACAGGGGTGCGTAATGTGCAGGAGCACAGGCTGGTCAAAGCCACACGGAAGGTGGGGACCATTGGTTCATTACTCCCACTCGTGGTGGCAGCCATGCAAACTAGGGCCGTGTTAACCCAGCTGCACAGATGGAGGAAGCAGGGGTCTTGGCCAAAACCCCACAGTCAGGGCAGGGCCAAGATGGGAGCCCAGGCCAACCTGACTCTGAGGCCCCCCAGCTATTTCTTACTTGTCCACACTTTTCACCTAAGAACAGGAGACCATCAAAATTACATAGCTTGAGAAAGTAAAGCAATTCTGCTTATTTTTAGCCTATTCTAGCATTGTTACCAAGAGTATCTTAGCCCTTTAAACCTGGATTTTATGGAATCAAAATGAAAACAACACTATTTTGTTCATTAGAATGGAAAATATTCTTATTTTGATACCATTTGCACATCCCTTTTACCTAAATACATGTGGCATCCAATTTTTTAAAAAACCACAATGGAAACGTTAAGTGTACATATTCTCAATGACATCTCAGCAGAGTCCAGCTCAACCAGTCTAATCACACATGCTTGGTATGATTCCTTATGCTATTGCCTTGATAAATGGTTGACAACACAGTTCCATCATGTTGCTGTTTCTAGCAAGATATTTATTTGTGTGTGTTGAATTTATCTACTTCTTTCAATAATAGATTTCAAGGAACTTACAACAAAGGCCCATGTGTACTGACAGAAAATCAAAGCTAAGGAAGTAAGCATTGGGCATAATGATGTAGCGCATCCCAATGGGGCTGTGGGCAACAGAAGCAGGGGGTCACCATTAATTACTACTGACCTCTACAGCTACACTGTAATGTATAGCTACCCTGCATTCTCTTGATACCCTTGTTCCCAAGTTTTCCGTTACTATTAATGAGAATAGATTATATCTAAATTGGAAAATATAATAGACCATTTTAAAGAAATAAATTCTTAATCTCAAAATTTTATGTTCCAGCTAACAATTATTTGTAGCAACTTTTTAACATCAAAATAAATTTCTGTTCTAACCATGATTCTAAAAAAATTTCTTTTAAGTTGATGCAAAAGTCCATGTGCAACAAAAGCTAATTGGGACTTCCTCTTCCCCAAAAGTTAAGGCTTGGACATAGCTGAAAATGTGAAGAATTAATTAGTGATATGGGGGAAAGTATCATTAAATCATTGTAATGCCCACATTTTCTGGGTAGCTGCTTTGGCTAAGCCTTTGGTTTCAAAAGCCCAAGTATCTGACATTTTGCATTTCTGTTTTTCTATGAAGATAAAAGGAAACTTGAGTGTCTCATTCTTAATGCACTTAATATGTGACAGAAAGGTTTCTGTTCCATTCATTTCCGTGGCCAGTCATTTCCCTATTATTGCCCCACTAACTGTCATTTCATGCTTAACCCTTTGTGGACTTGCACCACTTTTCTTCACCCAGGGGATGGTCTGGGATTGAATGACCTCAGAGATGCTTTATGGATTAGATACTTCACTAATGTTGGTCTTCTTGTTACCATGTTGCAGGACTTGTTGCCCTAATAATCCAGTGCTTCTCTCGGGCTTGTTTACTTGTGATCACTATGTAATCATTTATTTTATAGAGTCTCATTAAGGACTGCAAACCTCTTTCCCAATTTAGCGTCATTCGAGCGTAGGTAGCATCCATCTGCTCCACCCGCACTGTTTAATTAATGAACTTGGTAATGTGTTCTTTGCCTGTGAAAAGCTCCCTTCTTCTCAGGTTGTTGAATGGGACTCACATTCCAGGTTTTCCATGCTGAGATCTAGAAAGCCCGCCTTGGTAGGTGCTAATTATAAACTCACCAAACTTCTGTTAAGTTTTAACTTGAAAGATTTTCTTTCATCATATAGTCATGAATCCAAAGTCAGATCAGTTTTTAAGTAAATTATTAATCCGTTTTTATAATTTCTTTCTCATAAGCGAGAGTAAAGATCCACCTTTATAAAAATCTGTATCTTCAGTGCACTGAAAATAGGTTATTTTGAGATTTTTCCCTTGACATTAAAGTTATTGAAATGCTCAATGTCAAAAACGTCATTCGTGTTTAAAAGAAGCTTTGTAGCATAGATTTTATTAAAAGTAATGGAATAACAACTTATTTTGTTCTTCTAGGAAAATGGTACTACTACTCAAAGTATTTTTAAAACTTCAGTATTTTCTTAATTTTAGTGTGTTGTGACATTCTGTGTGGATTTACAGGTGTTTTTTTTAGCATCTATTCAAAGACCTGTTAAATTTGTGATCTATACTAATAATAGAGGAATATGCAAATTGTCCTGGGTGCCGTCACATAACAACCATTCAGCAGGCTGTGCGCACAGCAGGTGCAGGTGGGCAGGAACTTGTGGCAGCAGGGATCGGGGGCGGGGGAGGCGGGGCTGGCGGAGGGTGGTCTGTACTCCCCACATGGGAGCAGCAGCTGTGAGCACTCCCGATGGCCGCTGCCACTTGCCCAGGGCCGGCCCTGGGCAAGCGGCAACGGGGACGGGGCGGGGGAGGCAGGGCCCGGCAGAGGGCGGCCTATACTCCCCACATGGTGGCGGCGGCTGTGAGCGGAGCCTGCAGGCTGAGCTGAAGCAGCGCCTGCGGGCCATCAGTGCTGAGGAGAGGCTGCGCCAGTCCTGCCTCCTGGCCCAGAAGGTATGCGATCGCAGGGACAGCCACCATGGTGGGCCAGATTGATGTCCTCCTGGCCACGCTGCAGCGCGGGTTTGCAGATCTGCACAGGCGCAGGCCTCCAGTGCGTGCATCCTCTTCCCTGCCCCCTCACGTGCGAACGTCCCCCAGCGCACTGCCACCTACGCGTGCCTGCAACAGTCCCGGACCATGGCGCATACGCACATTCTCCCTGCCCCTCCGCCGCACTTTTGTCAACTCTGGCGTGCCTCCGTCCCCCACACAACGTGCACATGTCCCCTCCGGCACAGTCACGTCCTTTGAAGCGTGTCTGGGTGCTCGGGGTGGGCGCCTGTGAGATGACAGTGAGAGGGCGCAGTGGTGGTGCCCTGTTCCCGTGGAGGCCAGTGCAGTGATGAGATTGCCTCTGTGGGGCTAATGCAGGTGCTGAGGTGGGAGCAGGTGCGTACAGACACATCTGGTGGGTGCGGGGCGGCCCTCGCTGAGGTGCCTTCGGTCAGTGTTCGAGATCAGGAACCCAGAGGAGGCGAGGAGGTCCGTCCTCTCAGTGAAACAGTGGGAGAGTCAGGGCGACTGCAGAGGAGGAATGTGCACTCAGGGTGCCAGTGCACATGAGTGAAGGCCGCCCTGACTGAGCCTTGCTCACTCGGGGCCTAGCGCACTCCTGCCAGGCAGCATGTGACAGGAGGTGCTTTTCTGAGTTAATGAGAGAAAACATTGATTCTCCCGCTGCCCACGAAGGTGGAAAGCGGAATGGGGAGACATGCAGGGAGTGAGCGAGGTTCCCTTTCTGGGGGTTCCAAACCTGCCATTGGTTCCTTTCACTGCTGACTAGAGATATACAGGGTATCCTCCCAAAATGTATACACACTCTGAATATCTACTAATTCCAATGGGTTTAAGCATGAAAAGAAAGAAACAACGAATGGAGCTGTCATCTGTTAAAAGTGTGGGCATAAACCAGCAGTTGGACTTCCCCCGAGGGGTCCCGGATTGGAGAGGGTTCAGGCTGGGCTGAGGGACCCCCACCCCCATGTACAAATTTTGTGCACCGGGCCTCTAGTTATAACATAAATGGTATAAACTTAGTCATGTTCACTTATTTTAAAACATCTGTTACAAACTAAGATCAGGTATTTAATCTTGATTTTTAAAAACCATACCTATGGTTCATGTACCTTTTCTTAAAGAGTGTTTAATATTGGATTAACTCTACTTCACCCTGTAAGTCCTCTCAGGTCCTAGAATTTCTTTCTGTCCTGAAATATCATACAGTCCCACATTCATAATGTTTCAGTTTTCTTCATCACAATATTAACTCTTATTCCTGCAATGATGAACAAATGTCTGAATATTCATTTCTTCAAAAAGTATCCCCCCCACCCCAACAATTAGAGGGGAAACTATATTTAACCATTATAAAGTTAACTAGAGGCCTGGTGCACGAAAATTCGTTCTGGGCGGGGCGGGGGGGTCTCCTCAGCCCGGCCTGCCCCCTCTCACAGTCCAGGAGCCCTCAGGGGATGTCCTTCTGACAGCTTAGGCCTGCTCCCCGTGGGAGCGGGAAGTGGGTCTAAGCCACAGTCTGGCCTTCCTCTGCAGGAGGTGACCAGGCTGATGAGGGGAAGGCGCCGCCCCCACCACCCCACTGCTGCTACCGCTGCCGGCTGCTGCAGCTTTGTCCAGAGGACGTCCAGAAGATGTCTGGTCTAATTAGCATATTACCCTTTTATTAGTATAGATAATTTTGAAAATCAATGTTAAGTTGCTTAAAACTAAGTACCCCCATGTCTGGTGAGCATAAAAGCAAAAGGGATTAAGAGTTGGGAGAATCATTGGCGCAAAAGGCAGCTGGGATGATGCTGGGAGATGCTCATGTGGGAGAAATGAGATTATTACTTTGAGTCGAGTGCCACCTCTTTGCTCTCCCTTCTCTAACATTTGTTGAGCAGAATGTAGTCAGGGCCATGGCACCTTTCTTGGCGACATCATTGGTAAATGCATAAGGGTCAGGGATCTTCAGACTCTATTGACGTGGCTCAACCCAGGACTGCCCCACCCTATCTCCTCTGAAGGTGCTCAGGAAATAGCTTCATGATGACAAAAAATTGGAGACAGCAAACAAGATGAGTTCCACATCTTGTCTTAAATTGGGTTGAAGCACATAAAATTGCTGATATCTGACTATTTTTCACCTAGTAAAAAAGGCTTTTTCATTCAGTTCAACTTAATTTTGGGGACTCCAAAAATGTGTATTATATGTGAACATAAACTCCATTAACTGTGCAGAAAAACTCGTGTGCATTCAGGTTGTGAAGAGGACTTAGCTGCCTGACAGGACAGCTGCCAAAGCCCGGGGCTGCATAAGCAAGGCTGCGCGTTCCATGGAACCCTGGCTGTGGAGGTCACTGCATCTTGAATGTTTTGGTCTCTCTCTTGACGCCATCCTTTTTAGCCTCGTATTTGTGTAGCTGATTTCTCTGGGCCTTCTGCCCAACAAATATTATTATGTGCAGTATCTCCAACCCTGTTTTATGATGGCTTTTAAAATCAACAAGTGAAATACAGCTTTACCTGGGAAACTTTTGAATTGCCTGGCAGGTTAGCAAATTCTCAAGACAAACTGAGACCCCAATAGCCAATCACCTTCTAGTGCTGGCAATGGATAGTCCTCCTTTACTTACTAACCCTTAAAAAAGAGACCCAAACCTCCTTTATATTATTGCAATACAATGTTAAATGGGAAAAAAAGTATCTTTTTATCCACAAGCAAGATATTCTATTCCTACCAATCAGCTGGAAAACAGTCTAAGTGGACTTTGAATCATACAAATGAGCCATCAAACTGAAACCTAGGCGAACCATGGCAGCCAGAGAGTTCCAGAGCAAGATTTGGCCTCAGAGCACTTCCTGAGTGTGCTTCTGGGCACAGGTAGCCAAAGCATATGGGTGACTTGTCTTGTCATTCCAAATAAGTGATCCAGTGTCCCCAACCAATGTGGCCCCAGACATATTTTGAAGTTGCAGGACCTTGTTCAATCCAATCAGTCACTTTATCATTTATGTCAAACCATGAGGCCCAGTGGAATGTTTGGCCTCTGTATTACACCTGTGGCAGCTCAAGTCAGCTTTGTTCTGCATTGCCTAGGGGCAGTGCTGGCTAACAGTGCTCCCTCTTCACTGTTGTTAATTCATTTAGCTTCCACAGTAGTCCTGTGAAGTCAGAATGCTGTGATTTTTTTATGCTGCCTGCTGCTTCTGCTTCTCCTCCTCTCCCCCTCGCCTTCCCCTTCCTCTCCTCCTCTCCTCTTTTCCTCTTCTCCTCATTCTCATTAATTTCTAAACCTGCTTTGAACATGCACATCTCTCACTGTTAGAAGTTGTGGTACTTTCCAAGAAAGGTTTATAACCGGCCACCGTATGTGTTTAACTTATTTATACTTAGTTTAGAATTGTTTTTTCTCTAAATGGCTTTCACTTGTTTTTAAGTAAAATTGTCAAAATGAAAAATTTGAGAGGAAAAGAAATCTTTTTTCTTTTTTATAACTCTTGAGTTTTAACTATACTTTCTAGAAACATATACACTTATTCAACAATCCAAGGAGGTCATAGTTTTGATTTCTATTAAGGACATGTAGTTAAGTAAAATTTATAAAATTCTATTGACCACAGCTCCTGATGAAGAGAGAGGAACAGGTTTTCCAGCAGAGAAAATGATACTTTGGGGTCTAAGAAGAGAATAGACTATTTAAATTCAGTCATTAAATATTTTTTTCAAAATGTGCATTATTCAGTGCTAGTAGACTACATTAGTTTTGGCTATGTCATGGTTTCAGTTTTTTAGAAAATGCTTACAAATTCAGATCTTACAGTGTTTTTCCAAGCAGTTGCTGGATTTTGCCAGTTTTTCTTTTTAAGGGTGTACTTCTTTACATGCTGGTTCTAAGAACGTGCAGGCATTCTTAGAACAAACTGGTAAAATCTATCTGTAATTGAAGTCACGCTGAAATGTGAGCCTTGAAGACCCAGTGACAGCTTAAGACAATGACTGTGTTTTGGTGCCTTGCAGGGGAGGCACTGTGGAGAGGCCATGCCCACTGGCCATGGGGAGGAAAGCCATATGCTAGGGGAGGGGGATTGGTCTCTTTTGCTTTGGGTTTGTTTTTAAAACAAGATTTTGCAGAAGCAGCGCTTTCCAAGAGATGTGGACTAGTCCAGGCCATGAGCGGAGCCAACACCAGAGTTAGGGTAAAGGCTCTCCTGAGCTTCCGATTCACTCATTGGCCCTCACACCCAGAGCCAACCTCTGACCAACCTAGTTGTCCTGTCATCTGCCCTCCTGCCATCCTGACTTCAGCCCTTTAGGTATAATAGGCTTCTCTGTCTTCATGAACCTCCTCTCAGACTCAGACACTCCTGTGATAGGCAGACATTCCATTGGTGCTTCTCACACTGGAGAAGCAGGCCATGAGCCAGGTGTAGGCAAGTCCCGGGAGAAGCATGACGTAGCAGATCATCAGCAGTACTTGGTGGGTAATCATTTACAATACTTTCATTAAGGTAAACACAAGCCATACATTTGCATTATTTTTAAGATAAGAAACCTAACCTTTTCTTGCTTGCGGGCTTCTCAGGCCCAGCGTCCAGCCTGGAGGTCCCGCCTTCCCTTTCTGTGCCCTGTGCAGATGGGGGCATTCCAAAGGAAATGTTTTGTTGCATGGCCTCCATCCATGGTTCTCAACTGTTTAATCACATGGGGAATTGCACTATTGACTGATGCCCAGGCCACTTCACAGATTCTGGTTAACCTGGTGTGGAGTGGGGACTAATCAATGGTGATTCTAGAGTGCAGCCAGGGATGAGCTGCTGCCAGAAGGAATTACGCAGCCCACTTAACTGGGGTTCGTGGACACCTAAGGAACAGGAAGAAAGGGTTGCTGCTGCTTCGTGGGAGATGGAGTAAAGCCCCTTCACGGTTTCTCCTGAGCAGGGAGTGGTAGATAGTAGCTAACATCTCTGTAGGGCAAGCATGTCAAACTCGCAGCCTGCAGGCTTCATGCCTCTTATTTGGCCCATGTTAGCCTTTGAGTTGGACATGCTTGTTGTAGGGCTTAGCTTTTGCTGGACACTGTACTCAGCACTTCATGTAGGACCACCATTTTCACTATTTACACATGAGGGAACGGAGGCCCCAAGAGGCCTGACTTTCTCACCAGCACACAGCTAGAGGAGTGGGGATGGCGGGCTGGGAGCCTGGACATTACCTCATAAGAATGTCATGTGTTGAGAGTTGGACTAGCAGCCTGGCAGGTGGGAAGAAGTTGGGGATAGAGGGGTATTGGCTGGAAACTATGAAAGACAACCCCAGCTTTACAATTAGGGCACCTGTTTTGGGACACCTGAAACTTCAGAGGGACCCAGAGGTAGAAGGAGAAGAAGGTGGCGATCAGGAGGCATCTGGAGATACCATTCCATAGTTTCCCCAGAATAATGCAGTGTCAGAAAAGCCACTGCCTGGGTTATCTCTGTTCTAAGGCATCTGTGCTGGGGAACTGGCTCCCCCATTCCCACCCAGAAAGGTGCTTATTCTGCATCCTTCTTCATCCAAGAAATGAATATGACCTCCTTCATATCCCATCCCTGTGCCACCATAATTTTATAAACCCTTGAGATATTACGATCTTATCTTTATAGACCCATACTAATTGATCAAAGGGTTAAAAGAATAAAAACTATGCAGCTTTAAGGAAAAGGTAGATATTGCCTTCTTTAATCTAAAATAATGGCTGGTTTTAGTTAGAATGCTTTAAATGCAGCCATTGTAAAATCTCTGCCCTTGTATCAGTGGTTAAGTATCATGGTCCATTGATACAACTATAAAAAGTTCAAAGGCTAT
The DNA here is from genome assembly GCF_963455305.1 of Plecotus auritus. Taxonomy (NCBI): domain Eukaryota; kingdom Metazoa; phylum Chordata; class Mammalia; order Chiroptera; family Vespertilionidae; genus Plecotus; species Plecotus auritus. The sequence continues at coordinate 82,825,465 of NC_137782.1, read as the reverse complement.
GCTAGCATATCTTTGTCCTCTCGTTTTTTAACTATAAAGAAAAAGATGTCTTTGTATCAAGCCTTACCATTTATGTGAAAAATGAATTTGGGTTCCGTGTGTGCATAGATTTTCAGAGAGATTAAAGTGTGCATCACACGATTTTTCTCTGTAAAAGGCTGCCTTTGATGTGCTTTCTGTCTGTTCATTCAGAAGTGTCAGCCATTGTTTTTGAGCCACAGAAGAGCGTCTGCTTGTCATCAGCACATTCTAATACCATTGTGTTGGAGCCTTGTTCAAGGTGGATCTTATAATTCAGAGATAATGTTACTAGAGCCGTACATTGTGACCAGACACCAGTCTGCCTTAGGAAGATAAATGCCAAGGCAAAGCCAAAGCGTTTATCGAAAATGATCAGCAAAGACGAAAGCATTTATCTCTGAATGTCCGCTCGTAATCCGTGCTCTTGATATTTCATCAGCAATATAACAGGAAGTTATTCTTTAGTGCTTGCTTTGTCTTGGCGCGGAGTTTTAGTTTGCTTTTGCTTCTGAGATTTTACTGCAAAAGAAATCAGTGAAGTGGTCACATTATAGTCATGTTCCCACCTTGGAGCAGCCTAAGGTGATGAGGAGTGGAGTGGAGAGGCCTTAGTGAGCTGGAGTCTACTGGCCAGCCCCTTACCTGAGCCATAGGGATGTATACAACATGCTGTTATGTGCAGTCGTTATAACTAAGATGTGGGTTTATTGCCCCGTTCTACCAGAGAGGAAACTAAGGTACAGAGAGAAGTGAGTGACTTGCTTACGCCTCGTAGCCAGGAAGTGGAGAGGAATTCACACCCAGATGAGGACTCACAACCTTGCTTTTAGACAACTGTGCTGTCTAAAGTCTTCCAACTTCCCAACTGCATTGTCCCTAACTGCTAAGAATAATCTCACACAGTGCCTTGAATTTGCATACCAACTAAAATGTACATGTTTCTCTAAGTTTATTCAGACACTTCATCTCTGAAAAAATGCAGTTTTCTTTTTCTTAAATGAAAGTGAAATTCAATAGGCATATTTTTCTTTGCTTGGCTTATGTGTTGGTTAACTAATATGTACATCAGGATACCCTTAACTTTTTGTTGATTTTTTAATTAATGCTACCCCTGAATTAAAAAAAAGAAAAATCTTGTTTTAAATCATCTCACAAACAGCTAAGGCTAAATCTCTTAGACTGTTATTTAATGTCTATGTGATCTCTCTGTGCCTTTGTTTTTCTTCCATTTCTTCCATTCACACTTTCCCAACACATTCAAACTGTGCAGCATGTGTCTGAGGCTGACGGCCTGTGTCTAAGCGTAGGAAGCCTAAAGCATCCTCCCAGAAAAGGAAGGGAAGGTCCTCCAGTGGTCTCCCTCTCAATACTGGGGGGAGGAAAGCGAAGAGGGGGTGGGGAGGGAGGCTCCTTTCTGCTGCTGTCCTGCCATGATCTGCCTCTGCCCACTGGGGCCTGCAGAGAGCAGCTCCATGGCTGGGTGGGAGGGACATCTCAGGCACCCATCTAATTCGGCTACTGTGTATCCACTGGTCCACCCTCACTCGCCTCAGGCCCACCTTCCACCTAAGCAGCAGCAAGTTCTGCAACTTAGAGGTTAGCAACCTTTCACACATCCCACTCTTGTTTCCTTCTTGTTCGTTTTCTTATAAAAATGGTGATCACATGAAAGATTTAAAAAAAAAAATAAGCATCTTATGTAAATTTATGCCAATATATTTGAAAGTCCTTCTGCAAAAGAAAATGGGAATGTGAATTCTCAGTTAAAACGAGACTTAGTTTTCTGGCCACTTGATTAAATTCTGCTTTTGCTTGTTTTTTATTTGCAAGTGAGTGTTAGCCCATATTAAAATGAAGGCAGGGCTGCACTGTTCATTCGGAAGAAGCATTTGGCCACTGAATGAAAAGAGCCAGGATCCATGTATAAATTATTCAGAAATTTGATAAATAAATGTGCAAACTTCTAGCTGGGGCTATCACTATTGCATTATTCAGTCCAGTAAAGAGAATTTAATTTAATGGATTTTCAGCAACATTGTTCAGTGATCAACAAAAGGCACACTGTCCTTTATGAATAACTGATTTTCCCGGGGCATTCTGAAGAAAGTGGGTCCTCGTTAACCCTAGAATGGCTAGCTAATGTAATTGAAGCACAACCACCTGGCAGCGAGGTTGCCCATCAGCTGCCAAGGAAGACCGGGCGGGAGGACCAGGTGCTCCACTTGCGTTGTCTGATTGTTACAGTGGAATAAACAGCGTGATTGCACAGTATGGCCGGGGGCGAGAATCCAAGACCGCTGCCAACCAGAGGGCCCGCTTTCTTCCCTGGTCTTTGACAAGGGGCCGAAAGTGCTTCCATTCAGAGCAGGTAACGCTGACAAAGCTCTGATGCTGTCTGCCACAATTAGGGAGGAAAGAAAAATCAGGCCGGCCCGAGAGCGCAGCAGCAGCAGCAGCAGCAGCGAGCCTCAAGTACCTGTGTCTGCAGCCGCCCAGGCCTCTGCCTTTTTCATGCAGGCTGCAAAGCTGAAGCATCAAAATGTAAAAAAAATTCGAGAAAAGGAACCTAAATACAGAGTGACCACTGTTTCTTAAAGCATGCTGGCTTTATTATGCTACCTGTCTCACAGCATAACCCCAAGTTACCACCAAACGATAAACTTTATTTAAGCCTGAATTCCATGGCAACCTAAATTCCCTGGTTCCTTTGATTATGCTTAATAAAATGCTGGGCCAGGTCATTTCTCTTTCTCCTTCCTTTATAAAGGCCCACAAGCCTCTATATTGAAGTAACTGAAATAGTCCCCGCTCTGAGCTGTTGTTTGTTCTCAATAATTTTTTTAAAGCGCTGCTATGCATGTGGAGATATAAAAGAGAATTAGCATTATTTGACTTAAAAAATTTAATTAAGTAATAGGCATTACGACCTTTCTGAGGGGTTTTGAATGTTAAATGGTTCATTACGTTCATGTTAATAGAAAAGTAAAGAGCACTTCCCCCAAACAGCAAGAAAAAAATTGCTCTCTCAACACATTGAATTATTTCGTTTGCTAAGCACAAGAACCATGAAATGCTTCACCCACAGCAGCACATTAAATATGTGCATAAGTAAAATTACAGTGAATGGTACCTTGTACTTTGTACTTGCGGTGTGTACATTTCAATAGGCTGGAGGGAAAAAACAAACTGTAGAAAGATCCTTTTATGAAATTAAATTACCTGTTTTGTATTGCTCTGGAGCTGTGCGCCTAGCTGTTGATTCAGGGGGGCTTTAACTGTGGCCTGTGGCTTTTCTGTTGCTTAATCCCACCTCCCCGTAACCCCCAGGCCAGTATCATTAGAAACAGAAAGGAGAAAAATGTTTCCAGTTGGTAGTCTGTCTGGTGGTACCTACCTGTAAAGAGTTCCCAGGACTGCTTGGGAGGTTGGGGTCAGATCTGCAGTCTTCTCTGTGTGTTACCCAATGGCAGGAAGCCACGTATCAATACACGGGGAGAGGAACTAGCCACGTTGGCCGTGACTTCTAGCCTCGGTTTCCATGTCTTTGGAAAGGAATGGTAAATACAGTGGTACATGAAAAGCCATCAGCGCAGCGTCTGCTACAGACAGCAGCTTAATAAATATAATTCCCTTCCTCCTTCCCACAAGTTGGGTTTTTTTCATGCCTTTTTTTCCAAGGGATTTATTTTTCAGACCCCATTTTACATAACTGCTCTACAAGGACAAAGTAAATATATATAAATTTAGTTGTTGGAAAAAAGAAAAATGCACACACACACACACACACACACATTTCCTGTCCTTTAGTCTTCCAGCATGGAATTCCTATCTTGGAATTTTGTTTTGCTCAGTCCAACTGGGAGAGTCTTATTGGCAACCCTCCTTGGCACTGTCTCGGCATATAGATGTGAAACCTGCTCCCCATTGGACCTCAGAAGTGCCCACTGCTCCATAACTGTTTCTCCCCACATGTACGATGGGCTGAAGGCAATGCCCATCTTAGGATCATAGGGAGGTTGGCCGGATTCAATGGTTAGTGTGTGTGCAACGCTGAATCATACTGTAGTGGTTCCTGACCGCTCTCAGCCTTATCATGGCCTCTGAGGGCTTGGCACTGGGCACACCCTAGAACTCATCAGGGGCACTAAAGCCAGTCCCATTCGCAGGCTCTCTTACCTTTGTGTCATGGATGTCAGCCCATCTCAGAATGTTTATAAATGCAGAAAACAAAACACATAGGATTACAAAGTAAATCAGTTATCGTGAAATGCTTTTAAAATCAAGCTAATAGGTAGTAATATATGAACATTTTCATTCATGTATTCAATACTAAGCTCTAGGGGTGGGTGTTATAACTACTATAATTTTGAGGCAGTGATGAAAAGAAACTATTTGAAGACATCAGCAATAACATAATGTGATACGAAAATATCTGTGACTCTACTGATGTTATAGTCACTGGTAGTACCACTGTAGTTCATTATCCACATTTATAATGGAAAAAATTGCTTATTTTCAGTTAGAAGATAGTGAAAATAAAGTTGTAGTTCGTACCATCCAAGTTCATGGACGTCTTAAATTCTAATCACCAGGTGAAAGAGATGCCTGGGGTTCATACACCCAGAAACACTCCTGGGGAATTCAGAGACACAGAATCAGGAATGCCCTTTGCCCTGCCTCATTGGATGCTCTGAACTGGGATAAAAAGCCAGAGTCACTTGTTACAGCATTCCTTCAGCCAGCCAGCCACTCAAGAAGTTGGTGCTGACGCCTGTAGGTGCAAGGCCTGCTGTGGTAGGCAATGGGCAAAGTCCTGACCAAGACAGACCACAATCCCCACCCTCATGGAGCTTCCACTCCATGTGGGGGGAGGCAGGCAGCAAACAAGATGAGTCATTGAAATGCAGAGCACATGGGTGTGTGGTGAGTGTGGAGGAGAGCCGAGGGTCTGGATCAGGGCGCCTCCTGAGTAGGTAACATCTCAGTAAAGACCTGAATGAGGAGAGAGAGGGGTCTAAAAAGAGCATTCCAGGCAGAGGACACAGAAGGGGCAAAAGAGGCCAGAGATGAGTGATGCCAAGGGCACACCATCCCACAGGGACCCCCACTGCTGGGTGCAGAGAGGCCAGCAGCCCGGGTAGTGGGATCATGCAATGATTCAGGGACAAGATGATGATGGCTTGTCCCAGGGGTAGCATGAAGCGGTGACAAGTGGCTGGGTTTTAGATAGATTTGGACTTGCCACCGGGTGGGACATGACATGTCAGAAGGAGCAGAGTCATGGGCATCCTAAGTCACCAAGTCTTTAGGGCATTCAGTATAATTTATGGTCACTAGTCGGACTTAAGATCCTCATTTGCAAAAGTTAAACATCTATTTAAATTAACAATAATAACTAGCATGCATTTAGCTAAATTGAGTTACACACGTTTTATATTACACATACAGGGTAAGGCAAAAGTAGATTAACAGTTGTTCATATGGAAAATAATACAATAATTAATAGTAATACAGGAATAAACTGTGTGTTCCTGGGGCTCACACTGTAAACTGACTTTGCCCCTCCCTGCAATATGCCCGTTTTACAGAGGAGGCCAGGGTCACAGAGAGGCAAGGAACTGGCCAAGGTCCCCTGGAAGCATTCGGAACTCCGGGTGCAGGAGGGTCAGGCATGGCTGTCAAAACAGTAACTCTGGACCCTTCCACGGGCCTCGGGCACAACCCATCTCCTTCCCCAGAACCCACCTACCCTAGCAAGGCCGGGCTCTATTCCTTCTATTTGACGACTGACCCACCTCCAGTTTTATGGCAGTGGAGTCAGCAGTGTCAACTTGTTGAAGCCTTTGAGAGCCATCCCGGTGTTTCTTCCCGGGGGAAGCAGGCAGCTGTGCTCAGCCGCCAGGCTGCTCTTCCCGCGCCTCTGCCTGGCCAGGCCAGAAGCTGGCTGCCTGAAAAGGACACTCTGTCTCGTTACTCATTCATTGCCATAGCACCTACATATACCTTCCCTGTCAGCCACCAGTCCTTTCCCTTCCGTTTAGGATCTGCATTGGAAGAGGGAATAGATAAATAACATCTTCGAGGAAGGAAAGCGCAACCTTATTAAATTGTTTGGCTTAGAAGGGGTGGTATTTACAAACAGACGGAGACCTTTTCAGAAAACTCTTGCAGAACCCATCTGTAAAGGTCTCGCGCTGATTTGGTGGGACATGGAGGCACTAAGGAGTCCAGTAGCTCTGTGGTTCCTTTGCAGGGTTTGTGTAAAGGTTCTGAAAGCACTGCACACTGGAGGCTGCCCAGTGCCCTGGTGAGCCGCGTGGCCTGTGGCCTGAGGAAGAGGGAGGAGCATCCACAAGTGGAGCTGTGGCCCAGGCCGAACCCTGGGGTTTACAAAGTGATCAGTGACTCTCTGAATGAGGTTGTGCCATGTGAAATTGCTTTTTTAGTTCAAAAAATCAGCAATTTTGCATGATTCAACCTAATACTTAATCCACCCCATTTTTAGACTTCAGCAGCTACAGTATTTCTGGGATGGTTCATTTAAACAATTCAGAACAAGATACCTCAAAAAACTTGTACCAGTCCTGCCCACAGGCTGACTCTTGATTCTTGTTCCATCCAGAGGAGTCGCTGGGGAGGCCTGGGACTGCAGCTCCTGCCTACGGCCCCACCCCAGCATCAGGGTTCCTCATTTCACCACATGGGACTTTGGGACAGCCTCCTAACAACTCCACTGTCCACCCATCTCCTTCTTTGCTAAAATGGTGCTGTGCCCCTTCCTTTCTCCTGCCCCAGAGGAGGTGTGCTGTGCTCACGCCTCCTCCCTGCTCACAGGGATTGGAGATCGCAGCTCTTTGCACCATGGCCTTTATAGTAAGCTATTCTCTACTCTTCCCTCTCAGATATAATTGATGGAGCTTATATTCAATTAAAGAGTTCGTTCTCCACTAGCCTTTCTCTTTTGCTCTGCATTTGTGCATATGTCTTTCCTAAAAGAACCAGGAGCCTTAGCCGGTTTGGCTCAGTGGATAGAGCGTTGGCCGGAGGACTGAAGGGTCCCAGTTCCATTCTGGTGAAGGGCATATGCCGCGCCTCGGTTAGAGGCTTGATCCCGCCCTGGTCAGGGCATGTGTGGGAGGCATCCAATCCATGTGTCTCTCGTCAATGTTTCTCTCTGTGTATCTCTCCCTCTCCCTTTTACCCTCTCCAAAAATTAGTGGAAAAATATCCTCAGGTTAGAATTAACAACAAAAACAAAAAAAAAACAACAACACAGGAGCTATTGTGCACCCCTTTTCTTACGCCTCCCCAACATTAGCAGAGATGACTGAACACACTAAGTTTGGAGAGTCTTACCTCTGCGTCTCCATCATGGAGTTTAGTTTCATATTTTTGCTTCGCTCATCGGTCCCTCCCACTGCCTCCCCTGGCATTTCTTCCGCCCAAGACTGAGTGGGGGGCCAGGAGTTTCCGACGGCAGTGAGGGGATCTGTTACCACAGCATCCCAGGCACAGCACAGGTGGTTTTGCAGGACCTCCTGGGCGAAAATGGCTGAAGTGTCCTCTGCTCCCAAGTATCAGGGAGTCCCTGCACCTCAAGGGTTGGGTCAGATTGAATTCTGGAATTGTCAGTGAAGAGCAGATTCCACATTAGAGCCATCTCTCTATAATGTCATGACTGCTCAGGGCAAAGAGTAGAACGTGAAAGAATAACTGTAGTTATATTTCATACATTCACTTTGAGTGCCTCTCTCTAGAAGGAATTTAAATACAGTACTCTCACCTCTAAGAGGTAAAAGACTATGGCACACTGCTTTACAATTAGTGCCTCCCTCCAGGAAACAGCCCTCCCCGCCTCGTCACTTCCCAGTATTTAGTCTGAAACATCTCTGTTCTAGTGCCCACAGCTCCCCTCGGTGACTTCTGGGTGTAGCTGAGACAGTCCTCTGCAGAACTCAGATCTGGGGGAAAGAATCCCCTCTTGTGTTTAAGCTGTTTTTCCCCTTTCCCATCTACCCTGGCTTTGAACTTCCATTTAAGAGCCCAGTCCAGCCGTGGGCAAACTACGGCCTGTGGGCCAGATCCGGCTGTTCTATCTGGTTCTCTTGGTCTCCCCTCCGCTCCTTTACTTTGAATTTATATTAGTTCACACAAACACGCCATCCATGCTTTTGTTCCGACCCTCCGGTCCAGTTTAAGAACCCATTGTGGCCCTCGAGTCAAAAAGTTTGCCCACCCCTGGCCCAGGCCCTGGGGCTGCCTGTCGGTTTCAAGGCCGCACTTTCCCCAAAACCCTCTCTAAGAGAAGCTGCCGGAACTTCCCAGGCGTCCTCAGGAGAGGCCAGTGTGCGGGGATATGAGCGACTTTTGTTTGGGGAAGACTAACCTTGTTATTAAAATCTGTTTTACTTTTTGCCTTCATTTTGCTTATATACACTGACCTGCCACATTAGTAAAGTTTGGTTCTTCAGGCTGTTTTTCCAGACACCAAGTCATGGACACCCCCACAACATCTCCGCTCCTTCCTTTTTCTCTCTTCCTCCCACTGCAGGCGATCTGCAACTGCCTGCCATGTCTGAAAAGCTGTGATTAAAACCTCCATGCTTCTTTTTGGTACCAAAAACATACTCAAAACTTTTATCTCCATTTCTATTGTATACTATATAAAATATACATCAGGGAATACTATTTCTTCTTTGATTTGTTCTGTTCTGGAAAGTTTCCGATTTTCCTCAATACTGACTGCATCTTTGGGCTGTGCTAGCACTTACTTTTGTGCTTTGAAGCAGAGGTTCCAGGCCCAGTCCTTTATGACCACTGTCTTCATTCTCAAGAACGCTTCCAGGCTGGAAATGCCAGGTACATGATACCGACTAGATTTAAGTGAGAACACATTAATTATGGAATTAATTAGTGAGAGCTTGCTTCAAATGGGCTGAGGGGGTTTGTTCATGAATGTTTTCAGTTTTTAGGCCTCATCCAAGAAATGTTCTAAGCTGTAAGTCAACCTGTTGGTGGTGCAGCTTGTACAGAAATGTACCAGATTTTCAAAAAATTGATTTTTTATTTATTGCTTATATCATATGGCTGATTCCTGATTTATCACAGTCTGTCGGCCTCTGGACATGGTGTCCCATGCGTGGCCCCAGCTTTTCCAGACCGCCAACTCCCAATGGGCTTAGGTGTCTCTTCTAGTTTGTTCTACCTCTTTCAAAATATTTTGTAGGAAGAATGCAGTGTCTCTCTCTCTTTCTCTCTCTTTCTCCTTCTTCTCCTTCTTCTTCTTCTTTCTCAAATTATTAGGTTGAACCATGAATGAAATTGAAATTGCTACTGTTAGCCTAATCTTTAACTTCTCAGAACCTCAGTTTTAAAGTGAATATAGCAATACCTCTTTCATAGAATTTTCTGAGAATTAGTCTGAATAACCTTGGCGCAGGATTGGCACTTAAGTGATCGGACAGATAGATGGATGTAACTGTTTGTCTTTGTGGCATGAAGTGAAAATGGTCAAATGGGTTGTCCCAAAATTTGAGTGGTCTTTCTTAAAAGAGTATGGTCAGAATTCACTTAGGAGTTGCAGGGAGCACAACAAGACAGCTGTGGACCTCCAGACTTCTGGAGCAGAGGTTCTGGCTGTGCCCTGACAGAGGCCCCAGCAGACAGCAGCAGCTTCTCATATGGCAGCTCTAGGATGGGCAATTTCAGGAATATGTGCATTTAACAGTGATAATGATGCTCCCTGGCAAAAAAAAAGGAGGCCAGCTAGTTTAAAACAAATAAATAAACAACAACAACAAAGAAAAACAGAGACCAGGCTGGTTGGAAAGAGATCAGAATTTGTTCTTTTAAAATAAACCATTGTAAGTAAGTAAATAATTCTTTGCTTTCCCATGTACATATAACATAGCTGAATCTACTTTCCCTATAATTAGTGCGCTATTTAGTCTTCCTTAAACCATTAACTTTACATAACTGTTTTATTTTTGTTTTTTCTTTTTTTAAAATATAATTTGTATTGATTTCAGAGAGGAAGGGAGAGGGAGAGAGATAGAAACATCAGTAATGAGAGAGAATCATTGATTGGCTGTCTCCTGCACCCCCCACACTGGGGATCGAGCCCACAGCCTAGGCATATGCCCTGACCGAGAATCCAACCATGACTTCCTCATTCTTAGGTCGACGCTCAGCCACTGAGCCACGCCAGCTGGGCTACATAACTGTTTTCTAACAAAATGCTGTGACCTTTATTTTTAATTCTCTCCTAATCAAGGGTATTAAATGGCATTACTAAGTGATAAAAAGTCTGGATAGATGCCTTTAATCTGTCCTCCAAAAAATTCTAAAGTAAAAGCTCAGTAGTGACTTATTGCTCACCTTTAACATTGATTAACATTGTCATGAAGCTGGGTGGAACTACCACTTGGTAACTTTTGACCTTTCCCCTAGTGTTTGTCCCATTGGGATCACTATCACCTGCCTTTGATACCAGGCCAGTAATTATAATCACCAAAGGAGACAGTCGCTCATCAATAAGACAGTCACGCTCTCTGACCTTCTCTAGGAAATGACCCAAGTATGTTATTCTATAGCAGTAGGATCACCAGGGGGGAAACAGCTTGCTCTCATGCTGAATTCTGATGGTGACAAGATCACTAACCACTTGTGCAGCAATGGTTCCTTTTTCACAGCCTTTGTAATTTCTCTCACCAAGCGACTCTTCAGAAAGATACATGATTTCAGTGACCTAAATATGATTTGTTATTAGGTACAAGTTAACCCATTTACCTCTCTGGTTAAATCTGTGCAAGTAACATTGGTAGATGTTCCTCAGTGAAGATAGCCCATACTTGAACTGCAGGTGGAGGGGAATCCCGGGTCGCAGTCCTGTTCCGGGAACCGCTGCTGCATCCAGGCCTGTTCTCTCTGTGTGACATTTATGACATGGTGACACATACTCACTTTGAAATGGAGGTGCTTAAAATTGTTTTGTGTGTTTCCATTCCCCATATCAAGAAGAATTTTCGAATAGTCTATTGCCAGTTTGCAAATATTCTTACAAATTGAATCAAAAATTTAAAAACTGTAAAGTGTGATAGATGATTAAGTTTCCGTTTTCTCTGCAATGTCCACTAGACCTGTCTGCTCTTTGAAACATCTTCTACCTGCCTGGGACCCTCTCCTTCTGCCCTCCTGTTTTTCTCATCCAGACGTCCCCAAGGCTCTGTCAGGGGCTTTCTGTACAGACCCTGTGTGTAGTGGTCCCTTTTTGCCCCCCAGCCTGTGTGCTTGACTGTCAGACCCACCTCCCAGTTCCTGATGCATCAATGAAAGGATTGAATTAATATAGTATATTACTCTAAATTCTGGCTTCTATGTCAATCGGATAATAATTCATCTAGGAAGTCACCATTTATGGCAGATCAGCAGTGAACATGACCAGTTTATTTTGTGCTTCTCTTGGGCGGGGGCGGGGGGGGGGGAAGGATCTAATTTATCTGTTCTCATCCTTCTTGTCAGCACCAAACAGCAGTATTTGTGAGTTAACTTAGCACGAATATTGCAAACTCTTAACTGAAATAATATTCAAATTAAATTGATATAGCACAAGAGAGTAGAAGACGCCAGCATTCCAAACAAATTGTCCAGGACTTGAGATTGAGCCCTGCTCGTTACTAGCTGGGTGGTCTCACAGGATCACTCTGTGCCTTGCCTCTGCTTTATCATCTCTGGTGTGAGGTTCCCAGGAGGATCCAGGGGTCTTGGCTGTGAAAGAGCGGAGCATTATGCCAGCACTGGGTCGGTGGTTCTCATTTATTTCATAAAGATTGTATCTTTTATTCTAAGTGACATATCACCCCAACAGAACTCGGTAATTATATAATGTAACCTCGCCATGATGTATTTTAGAAGCCTCCCCAAATACTAAAACACTCGGTAATGATTGGGCATTGTAGAAAGCAAGACTTAGTCCAAGAGTTGAGGAGCAAGGGAATACTTATCTTACATCTGAAAAAAGAATAATGATGCATAGGAGGCACTCAGTAAGTAGCTGGATGGATGGGCAGGCACATGCATGGACGGTGGGTGGCAGGCACAATAATGGGAAGAAATAGGAATGGAGGGAAGAAGAACCTGGGCTTCCTGGTGTGGTTGGGCTACCTCATGGAGACCATATCTGGCCCGTTCCAGGGATTTGTGATCCAACTGTGTTTCATATTTGAATTGTGAGGAACATCTCCAGCTCTCCTCACGTAAAGTACAAAATGTCTCCAAAGCACACTTTCCTCATTGGGCCATGTCTCATGCCGTTCATATAAAACTGTTGATTTAATGGAGCTGCTTTTGATCTATCAAGAAAAGACACACCTAATTCAATTTTGCTATTTTTCCAAGAGTTAGTGTCCTAATTTGCAAGAGAATAATTTGATTATGATTTTAAGTAATACTGCAGTTATATTTTTAGTCCTAAAGATGATATCTAAGAGGCTCGAATGGAAAGTCCCAGAGAATTGTATGAGTTGGGAATTTTATCTAGCAGCATTCAAGGCTGTTTCTGGTGTAATGGGACACATATATTTTAATCAGAATGAATGGGATATCTGACAGGGAATTTTGCATGTAAAGTATAAAAGCAAGCAGTTTTCATTTGAAGTATGATGTGGAATAATCCCAGAAAATAACCCATCATTTTTATCTATACATTTTGTTTTTAAACTGTGCATTATCATGAGAGAATTTCTAATTCTGATCTTTGTTCCCACTGGGACAGCCTTGTTCCTTTATTTCCTTCTGCATTACTCTTAAAATGGGAAATTTCTAGATACTCAAAGATACCTACTGAAATGTAGTATAGATGTTGTCCAATGTCACACTGAAATGGGACTGAATATCTACTGTGCACCTGATGACAGATATTCTCAAAATACAAAAGAAGACCTCCCCCCCTCCCCGAAATCCTTTTTCTTCCTTCCCACAGTCCACCCTGAGCCAGATTTAGCCATAGCTTATGGAGAAAATTGCTTTTCTGAAACTGACAGCCTGTGGAATCATTGGCGTAACACCGTCTGGTATCAGGTTGAAAGCCGTGGGGGACATCACAGCCGGTAAATGGTACCACCAGGAGCCCAGACATGAAGGATGAACATGGCCCTGTGATGGTGCCAGGCTGGGGGCCGGGGGGAGGGGGTCAGGGAGGAGTGGGAGTCGAGGTGGAGAAGCCACCAGCGAATGGATGAGCCTGCCAGGGAGGGAGGGGTTAAATAAGGACTGAGTGACAGAGGGAAAGAGACCTCTGTGTTGGTTAGTGCAGGATAAAAGGACTAGGTGTGTCCATGCTGCAGAAGTACTCCCCGAATAGAAGAATTACACTCCAGTGGTATTTAGTGAGAGTCACGCTCATCCCTGCTCTAACCCACAGGAACTTCTCCCGCTGACATATTGTAGCTGGAAATACTTGGGATGCGAGCTTTGAGGTTAATTTAGTCAGAAGGAGGAGAAATCTTTCAAACACAGTTTGTTTGTTTGTTTGTTTGGTTGGTTGGTTGGTTGGTTTTCCTCCTGGAATTGTTGGATAATAGTCTGAATTAGAGGGGGTGGGAGAAGGACTTCCATTTATTTCTTCATGTTTCTACAAAAACAGCAGTGGGTGGACAGAACTGGGCTTTCTGTTAGTTGTGGCTATACCAGTCTTTCCTCTTGCAGGGAGAATTGTGATGTCAAATGCCATTGAGAGGGGGGCTTGGAAGTCAGGCTGCTGGGGTTCGAGTCCAGGCCCTAGCATTTGCCATCTCAGGGATCAGGAGCAAGTACCTCTGCTCTCTGCTCTTTAGTTCCCTCCTTTATACAAAACTAGAGGCCCGGTGCATGAAATTCGTGCACGGGGTGTGGGGGTGGGGAGGGTGTCCCTCAGCCCAGTCTGCACCCTCTCCAATCTGGGACCCCTCGAGGGATGTCCGACTTCCCGTTTAGGCCCGATCCTACCAGACATCCCTCTCACAATCCAGGACTGCTGGCTCCCAACTGCCCGCCTGCCTGCCTTCCTGATTGCCCCTAACTGCTGCTGCCTGCCAGCCTGATCACCCCCTAACCACTCCCCTGCCAGCCTGATGGATGCCTCACTGCTCCCCTGCCATCCTGTTTGCCCCTAACTGCCCTCCTCTGCAGGCCTGGTCCCTCCCAACTGCCCTCCCCTGCTGGCCATCTTGTGGTGGCCATCTTGTGTCCACATGGGGGCAGCCATCTTGTGTGTTGGAGTGACAGTCAATTTGCATATTGCTCTTTTATTAGATAGGCAAATAATAGCACAAAGCATGTGAGGCAGTTGTGAGGATTAAATGGGATATGGCCTATAAAAGGCCTAGCACAATGCTTGGCCCACGGAAAGCATTTGGTCGTCTTAGTTGGATCACTTTCTAAATATAACCTGTGATTGTTGCCATGGGGCTAGCGATGCTCAGGATGTGATTTGATTTCTTTGCCAGAAACAGACAACTCACCTGAAGGGCTGTCAGAACAAGGACTTTTCCCATGGGGTGTGTTTGTAAGAGGGCGTCCTGTACACCACGTTACACCCTGTGTGTCTGAGAATATGCCGGAGCCACACACTGGGCTGCTCCCTAAGACCTCCCCTGCTTTAATTAAAAGGAGTTTCCTTTCCTCGTAGGAAGCTGGAGTGGCACAGGAACTGGTGCCCACTTGACGGGGTCCTTGGCCCCGGGGCCCTTCAGCCGGGGATTCATGGAAACACGTTTCTGTGCCCCTTTTGTTGGGGGGCATTGTGGGGACATCTGGCCCACTCAAGCAGCTAGACCTTCAGCAAGACAGATTGTCTTTAACATAACTACATTTTCTTTTTCTTTGCATAGCCTAGAGCTGAGATTGGTGAGGTTGTGCAACCCCACATCTGGTCCTCATGAAACAAGTCATTCCAGCAGTTCCTGGGAAGTTTTGTGACCAACCTTGAAAGCAAAGCATAAAAATTCCCCCTGCATTTTCTAAGTTACTTTTGTATACTTCATAATCAGCACTTCTTTTTTTTTTTATCTCACATTGACCCAAGGCTGGAACAGATGTAAAAGGAGGAAAAGCTGCATTTTGCCCTTCCGCTGCTCAAAACCGCTTTTCCAACCACAGCGTTAATGAAACTCCTTTTCTCTGTGCTCACCTGCCATTTTGGTTGGCACAGGGGCCATGCCTGTTGGCAGGCCTGGCCATGCCTAGACCGAGCAGGTCTTCCGAGTGCTGCACCAGGCTGTCGCTGCCCCATGCTACTCAGTGTGTCAGCTCAGCCCTGTGTCCTGGCTCAGTGTAGCTTCTGCCTACATGAGCCATTGGTATCACACTGTTTTTAATGGCCAGAAATCGGTTCCTTTAATATTAAATGGCAAACAGTTTTTCTGCTGCTGATCATGGAGAAGCTTTGTATCATTAGAATTCCCCCAAATTTCCAGTTAGGTTTCAATAACTGTGCAGCAGTTTCTTTGGAAGTCTGTGGGTGTATTGAGTTTCAGGTGTGGGGCAGCAGCGGTAGTTTGCACTCAGGTGTGCCGTGACGCCCTATTTTACCCACTAGGCCGGAGTCTGAACAGGCCAGAGGAGGCTGCTTGGCACCCTTCACATGAGCTGCTTTCCTCAGTTTCTAGGTCGCGGGCATTTGGTAAACCCCTAACTTTTCTTGGAGTTTCTTGTCATCTGATAATTTGGTATTAAGATGAGCATCTTCCTGGAAAACACAGATGCTGTTAAGCCCTTATAAAAATACTAGGGGCCCAGTGCACGAATTTGTGCACCTTGAACTGTGGGCTGCAAGGCTACAGTGGGCACAGGGGTGGGTCACAGCCCCTGGTCCCCTGTCTGCCAGCAGCCCCGATCCCGCCGCCGCTCCCACGCGCTAACGGCACCACCCTGCTCACACCCACTGACGGCACTGAGCGATTGAGGCCAGTGCCAGCAGCAGGTGCAAGCAGTAGCTGCTGCCCCAATCGCCCCTCAAGAGCAGGGGGAGGCGTAGAAGCCCTTAGGGGCGATTGGCACCAGCAGTGGGTGCCAGCACTAGGTGGGATTATGGCACACGGGAGCAAAGAATATTCAGTAACCACCAGAGGCTTGCCCCAATGACAGTGACCTGTGCCCCACCTTGGCCTGGCACCCCTGCTCACCTCCACCATCCCACCACGGCCGATGCCCACCATGTTCCACACGCACCCCCTGGTCGTCAGCACACATCATAGCGACCGGTTGTTTGATTGTTCAGTTGTTCTGCCATTTGGTCTATTTGCATATAGGTTTATATATATATGTACTAGTGACCCGGTGCACGAAATTCGTGCACATTAAAAGGGGATTAATTAGAGGAAATAATTTAATATTGCTATTTGCCCTTTCTCTATAATAGAAGTGTCAGAGATGAAAGAAAATTAGTAAAATGTATATGAAAACCTTCCTCCTGTCAGAGTCTAGGGTGCACCATGGGACCCAGAGTCAAGTCCCCACCCACCCACATGTGCCTCAAAATTGCGTGAGACCCAGACCCAGCCAGCCCCCGCCCTCATTGGGCTAGATCCAGACCTGGCCAGTCCCACCCTTGTCAATTCCCACTGGGCAGGGGACGTAGCCTCAGGTCCCCTGGCCCAGCGCCAGGACGGGGGGCATGGCCTGAGGTCCCCCAGCCCAGACCGGGGCGGAGGGCATGCCTTGAGGTCCCCTGTCAAGCCCTGCCAGGTGGGGGACATGGCCTGAGATCCCCTGTCAAGCCCCGCTGGGTGGGGGGCATGGCCTGAGGTCCCCTGTCAAGCCTCGCCAGGCAGGGGCGGTGCAGCCTCAGGTCCCCTGGCCCGGCACTGGGAGGGGGGCACAGCCTCAGGTCCCCCGTCAAGCCTTGCCAGCAGGGGAGTGCAGCCTCAGGTCCCCCATCAAGCACCGCTGGGCGGAGGACACGGCCTGAGTTCCTCCAACCCAGCACTGGGGGTGCACCTTGAGGTCCCCTGTCAAGCCCCGCTGGGTGGGGGGTATGGCCTGAGGTCCCCTGTCAAGCCCAGCCAGGCAGGGGGGCGCAGCCTCAGGTCCCCTGGCCCAGTACTGGGGTGGGGGCATGGCCTGAGGTCCCCCGGCCTGGCGCTGGGGCTGGGGGAGCAGCCTGAGGTCCCCTAGCCCAGCATCAGGATGGGAAGCGCACCTTGAGGTCCCCCATCAAGCTCCGCCGGGCGGGGGGCCGTGGCCTCAGGTCCCCTGGCCTGGCGCCAGGGTGGGGGTCATGGCCTGAGTTCCCCCGGCCTGGTGCCAAGGTGGGAGGTGCGGCCTGAGGTCCCCTGTCAAGCCCAGCCAGGCAAGGGGTCACAGCCTCAGGTCCCCTGGCCTGGTGCTGGGGCGGGGGGTGCAGTCTGAGGTCCCCCGGCCTGGTGCTGGAGTGGGGGGTGCAGCCTGAGTTCCCCCGACCCAGCACTGGGGGTGCACCTTGAGGTCCCCTGTCAAGCCCAGCCAGGCAGGGGGGCGCAGCCTCAGGTCCCCTGGCCCAGTGCTGGGGTGGGGGCGTGGCCTGAGGTCCCCCGGCCTGGTGCTGGGGTGGGGGGCATGGCCTGAAGTCCCCTGTCAAGCCCCACCTGGTGGGGGACATGGCCTGAGGTCCCCCAGCCTGGCGCTGAGGCAGGGGGAGCAGATTGAGGTCCCCTAGCCCAGCACCAGGATGGGAAGCGCACCTTGAGGTCCCCTGTCAAGCCCCGCTGGGTGGGGGATGTAGCCTGAGGTCAAGCCCTACAGGGGTCGGGGAGGGCGTAGCCTCAGGTCCCTGCTGATTGCTTGTTAAGGCTCCTTATGGGAACTTGGCTTCAGCTGTGGGTGCAGCCATCTTTATGACAGAGTGATAGTCAATTAGCATATTCCCTGTTTATTAGATATATTCATATTTATTACTTTTAAATGTACAGAAAAAAAACTTAAATATAGCCCTGACCAGGTGGAGCATCGTCCCTTGCACCAAAAGGTTTTGAGTTTGATTTTCCGTCAGGGTACATACCTAGCTTGTGAGTTTGATCCCTGGTTTGAGCAAGTACAGGAGGCAACCTATCTAATGATATTTCTCTCTCACATCAATGTTTCTCCCTCTCTCTCTCTCTCTCAAATCAATAAAAAACATATCCTTGGGTGAGGATTAAAAAAAAGAACATACCTCAAATTTTACAAACATCATAAAGAGGAATATTTCCCCAAAATTATTTTTCAGAAATGAAAAATTTATACAGAGCTTGGTGCAAATACTTTGGACCACAAAATTTTAATACTGCCATTCCGGAGCCCAGTCTGACTTCATCTGGGCCTACTGGGTTGTTGATAGTCAACAGATGGACTATTTCAAGAAAGTAATAACCAGAATACCTGCCACATGTCTCTGACTACATTTTTAGCTCCTAGCA
The DNA here is from genome assembly GCF_963455305.1 of Plecotus auritus. Taxonomy (NCBI): domain Eukaryota; kingdom Metazoa; phylum Chordata; class Mammalia; order Chiroptera; family Vespertilionidae; genus Plecotus; species Plecotus auritus. Next base: position 82,807,034 of record NC_137782.1, on the reverse strand, counting down.
TACCATATCTTTGTGATGAATGAAAATCAGTGAAAGAAACTGTTCAAGTGACATTGACTCCCTTCCTCCCAGAAATCAAGGTATTGGCGTAAAGAAGGCAGAACTCTTAGGCTCTCTATTGTTCATATTGATCCGCCATTTCTTGGGTCGTTGTCATCAGCAAAGCAGCCTGCAGAATCTTTGCTCGCCAAATGACTGATTTTCTTGTCACTTACGTTTTTCCTGATGGGAGACATAGAGTGACACTGTCACAGGGCCCTTTCTCACTTGGTGATTTACAGAAAGTGGGATGCACTAGAATTGGAGAAGATGGAAATGGAAAATGCTGAAATTAAGGCTGTGCTCCTTCACAAATCAATCCCTGGGAAGAACTGATTTGAACGTTTCTAATAAAATATAGATCTAACCCATCAGCATCTCAGATTCTGAGGGGACCTTCCTTCCATTGCCTATGCCAGAAGGACATGGGCATTGAGAGCAGACCTTCTCCAAAAGCCTGTAATCTAATAGCCTGAAGAAAACCTATTTTTTCCCATTTACTCTTATTTCCTCAGAATTATTCTTAAACTTGGTTATTTGGGTATTTTCTTCTTTCTTGGCAGTAGTGGGCTGTTTTCCTCTCCAGGAGTGTATCATTAGGGTTTGAAACCTAATCTACTATCTTATGTGTTTAATTTCCTTTTCCTAAACATTCATTTTATTTGGTTACATTGTTTAGTAGAGTCATCCTCTATATCCATTGCCAGGCGGTGACATTCATTCTGCATGATTCATTTATTTGGGGTCTTAATCCTAGAATTTTAAGTTTGTATTATATGGAAAGACAAACAAAATCTTTGTAGAAGTGATACATGGCTTCAGGATGGAACTAGCCTCTGTTCCTGTCTCGATTATTATGGAATTTTATCCACTTATTTAGGAGTATTAGATGCCCAACCCAGCTCACCAGTGGCATATCCCACTGGGTGACATATCAGGGGAGAGGCTGAGAACCCAGAAGGGTATCGAAGCAGAGGCCTCTCCTCTCAGAAGCTTCTCCCAGGGTTCCGTGACGTGGCTCTCACTCTGGATCCCCCTCCAATGCGGGCAGGAGGGATTTCCCAACATTGCATTCTCCCCTTTTCCCCTCCATGATCATCTCCGACCCGTGACTCACAGCTCTCTATCTCCAGCCCAGGCCTCTGCCGAAGCACCCTCATCACCTCCCCAGTATTTCTCAGCTGACATCCTGTAGGCCCATCAGACTTCACCCTTCATCTTGTCACCCTCCCTCCTCCCTCTCACTCACCCTCCTGCAGCTGGTCTGCCCCAGAGAGCCCTGCACCCTGCCTCCTCCCCTCCCTTCCCTCCACCAGTGCTTTCTTGAGGCCCGTGTCTCCTCTTTCCTCTCTCTTTTCTCTTCCTCTAGTTCCTAGTTTCTCTTCCTCTTGTCCCTCTACCTAGGCCCTTTCTCACATGTCCTTCCCCTCACGCCTCATTACCTCTCGAGTACAGATTAGTTCTTGCTGGCTTTTATTTTAAACCCTTGAGTGATTCCAAGGTGCTGTAGACTGATGTTGCTTCTCTTTCCGTGGCAGGCCCTTTGCTGTCTGGCCTAGACCACTGTCCACCCCAGGGAATTGCACCACCCTCTGGATTTGTTCCACTCACCAGGTTCCTTGCCACTGGGCATGTGAAGGGTGAATGCTGTGAGGGACAGCACTGTCTCTGTCCTGGTGCTCCTTCCCACTCCAGAGACAGTCCCTGCCACATGGTCTGCCCTCCTCAGGTGTCTCCAAGAATAAAGGTCCCACCCACACCAAGACCTGGAGGGCTTTGCCTCTGCCAGGCCACCTTGCCATTGGTTCGGGTGTGTGGTCAGTGAGGATCTTCCATTGAGAAGACCTTCCCCAGGATACATAGTGTGTACTGTACACCAGAAGGCATTTGTTGAGGTATAAATCACATAGCATAAAACTCACCCTTTCACTTGTGTAATACAGTGGTTTTTAGCATAATCACCAGATTGTGCAACCATCACCATCATTCAATTCCAGAACATTTTCATCACCCCAAAAGGAAACCCCATACCCATAGTGGTCACTCCTCATTCCTCTTTGACCCCCACCCCTGGAAATCACTAATTTCTTTTCTGTCAGAATAAATAAAATAAAACCTATAGAGGTGTTTATTCTGGACATTTATATAAATGTAGTCACACAGTAGGTGGCCTTTTGTGACTAGCTCTTTTCACTTAACATGTTTTTAAACTTCATCCATGTTGTAGCATGTTCAGTATTTCATTCCTTTTTATGACTGAGTTCTATTTCATCTTATGCATATATCACATTTTATCTATGAATACATCGATTTATGGACATTTGGGCTTCCACTTTCTGACCATGATGAGTAATGCTGCTGTGAACGTGTCCGTCCAAGTTTTTGTGTGGGCATATATTTTCAGTTCTCTAGGAGCAGGTTTTGCTGGGTCATATGTCTGACTGATAGATAGATTGATTGATAGATTGATTGATTGATTGATTGATTGATTGATTTCAGAGAGGAAGGGAGAGAGAGATAGAAACCTTAATGATGAGAGGCAATTATAGATCAGCTGCCTCCTGCACGCCCCACACTGGGGATGGAGCCTGCAACCCGGGCATGTGCCCTAACCAGGAGTCAAACTGTGACCTCCTGGTTCATAGGTCGACACTCAACCACTGAGCCATGTCAGCCAGGCTATGTCTAACTTTTTGAAGAACTGCCAAACTATTTTCCATAGTGGCTACACCAGTTTACATTCCCACCAGCAAAGTATGAGAATTTCATTCAGTTTCTTCACATTCTCACCAATACTTGTTCATCCCTTTTTTTTTTAATTTTGTTGTTATTCATTCTTATCCTCTGATTATAACCATCCTTCTGGGTGTGAAGTAGCTCATTGTGGTTTTTTATTTCCATTTCTCTGTTGACTAATGATGTTGAGCATCTTGTCATGTATTGGTCATGTGTATATATTCTTTGGAGAAATGTTTTTCAAATCATTTGCCCATTTTTTTAATGGGGTTGTGCTTTTATTATTGAGTTATGAGTTCTATATATATTCTGTATATGAGACCCTTATGAAGGGTCTCATAAGATTTGCAAATACATATTTTTCCTCATTCCATGGGTTGTCTCTTCACTTTTTTGATAGAGCCCTTTGAAGTCTAAGAGTATTTCATTTTGATGAAGCCTAATTTTCCTATTTTTTCTTTGGTTGCTTGTGCTTTTGGTGTCATATGTAAGACCAGTAGGCATTTTAAAACTTTATCCTTTGATCACTGTTCACAAAATTGCCCCCAAAATGAGAAGGTGTTATCATCTGCTGCATTCTCTAATCCAAAGGCTACTGGTAGTGGGATCAACAAATGATAGTAGCTCATTAATTTCCTACTTTCATAAAATATTCTCAGTCATTTCTTCTCTGAGCTCCAAGTCTCTGCTACTGTTGGCTCATCTTTTTTACTAGATTTAAAATGTATGTATGGATATATTTTAAGCATTTGCTTGAGGGTAGCATTCCTCAATCTACAGCTATCTCTTTTTTTAATATATTTCTATTGATTTCAGAGAGGAAGGGAGAGGGGGAGAGAAATAGAAACATCAATGATGAGAGAGAATCCTTGACCGGCTACCGCCTGAATGCCCCACACTGGGGATCAAGCCCACAACCCAGGCATGTGCCCAGACCAGGAATCGAATTGTGACCTCCTGGTTCATAGGCCAGTGCTCAACCACTGAGCCATGCCAGCCGGGCCATAGCTGTCTTAAGCAATCTCATTTTCACCAGGTTTATGTGAGCCCAGTACCTATCTTTGTGTGAGGAATGTTCCCACTATCTGGTCTATAATGCTTTGTTCTCTTTTTTGTCTAAGGATGGCTGCTTCTCCCCCACCTCAGCTCCATTTCCTCTTCCCTCCAAGTCAGGCCCATCACCCAACATGACCCTTTCTCTGTCAAGACTATTCTCAGAGATTCTGATCATTTCAAATCTTCAAGTAACCTTATTACCTTTTCCACTTGCCCAAAATAGATGTTATTCACTTCTGGAAACAGGCAAAGAGTAAGTATAAATTATTAAGTCATTTGTACAAACCCATTGGTTGAACCTATAGATGCAAGTCAGCATTACTTCTTCAAAACTCAAGGGCATGCTAGACTCTTCTTAGTGATGGAAGATCTTCTAGGAGAGTTCCAAAAACTTAAGTAAAATCATATGCTCCCTTGCCTCAAACAGGCCTCCCTTGACCCAGCCACAGCCAGTCTTTCCACTGAACCTCCTCCCTCTCTTGCCACCTTTTGACTCCAGTCACCTTTTACCCGCTGAAACGCCCTAAGCTCCTTCCATTTCATGCCTCTGTGCCTGAAATGCTCTTACCACTCCCTGACCACATCCCCCATGATTAGCCCCTTTCCTGCCTCTTCTTCAGAGACTGCCCTGCCTTTCTTGTCCCCTCTTTCCTACATGGCACTAATGTAAGGACAGTCTGCCTTATTCTGTGGATTTGTCCCTGCTAGAATGCAGGTTTGACAAGGGCAGAGACAGCATCTGTCTTATTTCCCAGTTGCATGCCCATCACCAAGCACAGATGGGCACTCAGTACGCATTTATTGAATGGATGCACACTTGAGTGAAGGTGGACTTGCTTTTTGATAATGGCAAAGTCACTTGAGATCAAGTCTTATGAGCAGAGCAGGATAATGTATAGAAATCATACACGTAGGCCCATGTACATGTGTAGTATTTTGAGTCTAGTTCAGCCCATTTTGTCACTCTTAGTGCATAGCAATTCTAGCAACAGTATTTTTGTAGAGAAACATTTTGGCTGAAACAGTACTTGCCACCCCCATGAATGGCATTTGTGTCCATGTTTGACTTGAGCTCTTTAAAGCCCATCTGTCAGTTTTCATAACTTTCTAAATTTTTCTCTAATTCTCTAATATTTCTATCTATTTCTAGAATGAAGATCCTAAAAATAACAGTCTGTTTTCTGCTTTCTCTGTGTCTCAACCAAATGGACTTTCCTGTTGTTGTTATCTCTAATAAGCAAACTTATACTTTTTATATCCACCTTGGGCTTAAAGAAGCTCATTCTGTCCTTCCAGTGAGTGAGAAAGATCAGTTTGATTAGTGCTATTTTCTGTTCTCATCAGTTTGATTTGTTATTGTTGTTGTTAATTCTCACCTGAGGCTATTTTTTTTTCCATTGATTTTTAGAGAGAATGGAAGGGAGGGGAGTGAGGAAGAGAGAAACATCGATGTAAGAGAGACATATCGATTGGTTGCCTACCTCACATGCCCCACTAGGGCTGGGGATCAACTTGCAACCCAGGCATGTGCTCCCTCTCTCTGCAGTCACTCCTGTGAGTGGAGGCCCTGGGTTGGTTTGTGTCCAGCAATAAGGGTCAGCCTCCTCCAAGCGGCTTTGTCCACCTGAGTATGGTGTTCACGCTTGGGAAATTTAGAGAAGGCCAGGCCAGAAGGACTTCATGGGTTAAAAAAAAAAAAAAATGCAACTTGCAATATAGACTCTTTCAAGCATTTCTTTTTTCCCCTTGATTTAAAAAAAAAAAAAAAAAAAAAAAGTGGAATTAATCCAAGGTAAAAGTTATCCCAAGATAGAAATTTAAAACTACTATATGGGCAGTCAACAAGCACATAGCCTGAATAAATAAAAAGAAATTCAATGAAGTAATTGTTATGTGCATGGATTTATAAAGTCAGCAATTTAAAGCCATGTGTTCAAGTTTAAGTTGCAGGTTGATTTTTATACCCAGGTATATTTAAGTCAATTGGTTTATCTTCCTTTGGAGTTTAGCTCCCAATCTTGCTTAAAATTTGAAATTCCATGTATTCTAGAATTCTAGATATTGGCTGCAAGCAGTGAATGTGAGAAAACCTGGGTTCTAGCCCCAGTTGCACCACTAACCATGATTCTGGAAACTTACTTGAACTCAGAGCTTCCGTTTCCTGATTAGTCACATGGACACCATAGGACACGCCCCCTAGCTCAGGGGGCTGCAGTGTGAAGGAGGCCTGCTTGTGGCCAAGCCACGTGAAAGGGGTTGGGAGGAACAGGCTGTTCAAATTTATCGAGCTTCTTTTGTGTGCTGGAAGCTGGGGCGATGCTTCATATGATTCCACTTAATCCTTCTGGCAGCCCCAAGAGCAGATGTCAGTGTCCCCGTTTTTTACACATAAGACAACTGAGGTGGGGGGAGGGGGGAGCTGGACCGGAGTCCCCTAGCTGTTGAGGGAGAGGGCTGGAATTCAAACCTAGACCCATCTTCCTCCAAAAAGTAAGCTCCCTCCTGTTATCTGCTGCTGCCATTTCTAAAAATTAAAACAAATTATAATCAGAATAAAGGGGGGGTGGGTTGAACTTGGATTCTCAGGCTCTTGCAACTCAGCAGAATGTGTCTTGAGTGTCTCAAAGTCCTCTTGGAAGTTTTGATAAAATGTAACCAGTAAAGACTGATGGCCTCTTTAGTCAAGTAGAGGAAGACCTATAATTGATAAAAATTCTTACGTGAAATATAGACAGAATGGGTCACCAAAGTAACTCAAAAATAACCACAAATCAAGATGGGTTTCTAGTTAGTAAGTTGATTTGTCTCTGAATTGAGTAATTAAGGGAGAAATTGCTGTTTAAAAAGTATTTTGTGTGGTTTTTAGTGAGATAGTAAATTCAGGACAGAATTCAGGTTTCATAATTGTTAGTGGTCTTTTTAAGAGAATAAAGGGCAGTGGTTAGTATTGAAACAGGAATTGGATTTGAGACCAGGTGCCTCTTTAGCCACTTGCTTTCAGTCAGAGATCACTGCCCATGCTGCCCAGCACGCTTTCAGCATGCAGTGCATATCTTAACATGTCTTACATTTTTTAAAGCTTCTGAAAGAAATGATTTGGGGCACCCATGAGCTGCGTGGCCGTCTCTAAATGCTGCCGGACTTGGGATGGTGTTTGTTTTCTTTTTGTCATGGTGTTTACATGACCTGGCTTGGACCACGAGTGAAAATGCATTTGATGATCTCCTGGTCTCACCCATTCCCTAATGGATGTCTGTCTACACGACAACACCCACTTGAGCACTGTTAAGGCTCCTACACCAGCACAGGACCGGCCTGGGGGAGAAGGGGAGTCTGTGACAGTTGGGGCAAAAATACTGAGATCAGGAACCTTCTATGAAGTCTGAATTCTCTAGTTATCCAGTTCTAGAAGCACTCTTTATGCTCTTTGTCTCCCATAGAGCCTTATGCTAGGGTTCATACCACAGCTGTTCCTTGAGTCAGAGAATCTCACAACCTGGTTGCTACCCTCCAGAACTCTAGCGCTGGGCCTGCTCTCAGTCTTGACTGGGACTTGCTGGGACAGTCGGGGGCTGTCATGCAGGATGAGGATGACAGGCTGCTGTCTGGGGTCAGCTTCTATGGGATTGCACACAGCATCCCTGTATAGGCTTGACGGTGAGCGTGATTTACATAGCAGACACGCTCCCAGATAGCATATTTAGCAAGATGCATTCACATTTCTGTTTTGTTCACCATTGTCCCGAGCACTGTATGTGGATGTGTCGGACGCAGTGGGGCCTTTCAGGAAACAGCAGGACGATTCCAGGCAGAGCATGACAGGTCTTTAGAGGGACGCACCTGCTCTAACCCAGGCCCACGAGCAAACTGGGGGCTGAAAAGAGGCTCCATGAATTGAGTGTTGACAGCGGGCCATGGCTGTCCGAAGGCTCAGGTGGTTGTCAGACATAAGTTTAGCTTAGCTCTTTGAGTAATTTGTCACGCCTCACTCGGCCCCTGCTGGGCCAGCACGTGCCAGCTTAGTGTCAGAGTGCCTGTTCACCAGACGGCCACTCAGGCCTAACGTCCTGCTGTTCCCCAGACCAGCGGCTTGCTGGGGCCATGCATGAAGGGCCGAGCCGCGGCGACAGCCAAGTACTGTGCAGAATAAGCATGTTCATAATGAGACGTGAATGGCATTAGTGGGTCCCTCTGGAATTGGGCCCGAGCGGGCGCCTCTCGCCGAGGAAGTTTGGCAGCCTGTTCGTTAGTTAAGGTGAGTCGCCAGGAGCTCCGCCTGCCGCCGAGGAGCCGGTGCAGCTCATGCTTGCAGGCCTAGGGCTGTGTGACCCCCTATGGGAAAGATCATAAATCATCAGAGGGGCCACGTTTAAAACCTTGAAACTCAATTTCCTTTTTAAAAGCTGCATAGAGACAGCCTAAAGGCAAATTCTGGTATAGCACTGCCCAGTCATGCTCTCCACAGCGGCAGGTGTGTCTGTCTGTGATCCAGCACGGGGACCCCGAGCCACAGCCAGGGAGACAGAGGAACTGAATCTCTGTTCTTTATTTGAGTTCATTTAAACTGAAATTTAATAGCCACATGTACTCGTGGCCGCTGTACTGACCGCACAGCCCAGACTGCCTCTGGTTTCGTGGTGCAGAATGCTCCTCTGAATCTAGCCCAGGAGAAGGGGCGGGAGAGCCTGCACCGAGAAAACAGAAAAATGTTTTCCTGTTTTAAAGCACGTGCTCTATCGAAAGCTAATTGGAAGGGCATAATTGTCACCAAGTTACATTTTTAAAGAGGCCATTTTGACAACACAGTGAGAAATGCTAGAATCGCTTCTGTTGCTACAGATCATAAACTGATGGTGATCCACATTCCCTGTGTTCCTGGAAAATTAGCATGATTTTCACAGTGACCAAAACGCGTCTTTTAACTTTGGTGCTGACGATGAGGAAGGAGAAAATGAGACATCATGCCGCCTTCCCCAAGTGTTAATTCATAAAGTCATACGTGTGGTGCCTCCATCGCTGTCCAATTGTTCTGACGTTATCCTGTTATTGGAAGTGCATCATTCACCTTCCCAGGAAACAGAAGCTGCACACAAAAGGGGAAGATTTGCTTTCTGCCCCATGAAAGGCGGCCACACGCAGGGGTCCTGTTAAGACAGCTGGAAAGTTGCTTCAGTGTGTTACGCTTGTAAGTTTTATTGGTGGCTGGTTTTTGATTACACATTTGAATGCGTGTGTTCCAGACTACAGTTTTAATTAAAAGGCAGTCTTTTTTTAAGTATTGCCTTGCGCACTCTCTGCTAGATTCTCCAACGTATTTGTTCTTATTTCCAAATGCTCACAGCCTGTCTCGGCTTTCAGCTCGGGTGCCCCCTCAGAGCATACCTCCTCGGCCTTCCCTCTTCCCAGGGACATGCATTAGCTTATTTTTTAGAAGTGTGCGCCACCACCTTCTCACTGATTCTTCCTTGAAGTAGCAAATCATTTTGTCAGTAGGCTGAAAAGAACATTTTATCTGTGAACTAGCAAGAGAAGATCCAGATCTGTCCCCCAGCTGTCAGTGGAAAGATGCTGTCATAGTTCGTGTCTCTGTTTTTTTTTTTTCGTTTGACTCAATCTTAATGACCTTTTATGTGATCCTGTAACTATGGGTGTACATACTTTTTATTGATACTAGTGTTGGATGCAAAGAAACTTAGGTCTCAAAATCAGAATTTTATCATTAAGACTAATCCTTAAATTTCTGATAGATGTTAACGAACTTGCAAGGTAATTTCCCCCCACAGAACATAAAAGTTGCATCACTGTACGTAAAGCAGAGTGGACTCTGGCATTGTTGCGTGTGCCATTCTGCACATGCACTTGTTTCCTTAACCGATCGCTGCAGCTACGAGGAGCGAGCTCTCTATCTCGAAGCCATAATACAGAACCACCGTGAAGTAATGACATTTGAGGATTTCGCAGCCCAAGTCTTTTCTCCGTCTCCCAGCTACTCCCTCGGTGGAACGGGTGAGTGTCTGCATTATTCTTCCCTCGCGCGCTTAAGACACACTCGAGCAGCAGATGTACACCTGTTTTTCACAGATAAATGCTTGCAAATTTAAGAAGAGCATTCTCCCTCTGAATCAACTAATGAATATCAAAAGGAATGATGACATTCATTTTAATTTGTTTTGTATCCGAGCTGTTCACCCAGTTCTTTTCTTCAGCTATCCTGTTAACCTCCGAATCTAGCGAGGTTAATGAACTTTCCTCAGTGATGTGCTCGGTTCATTTGGGAGTGTGGGTTTCTTGCTGAGCTGGGAATAATGTTGTTTAAAAGCAATGCCCGCATCAGTGCTTACTTATCAAAAAAGAGTTCCTCACAGTTGAAGCCGTTGCTACTAATGCTAAATGGGGATTACACTGCCGAGATACTCGAGATACCCGGGTCAGGGATTAATGTGGGAGGAATGGAAGGACAGTGTCCCCTGGTCCATCATGACAGCAGGGCCACAAGAGCCTTCTCTGCAGTGGCCTGTGTCACATGGACCAGCCGCCGAGCAGAGCAGCACCTGGTGTGGAACCTGTTTAGAAAATGGCTCACTGTCATTTTCATTTATTAGGCAAATGGGAAATTTCAAACATTTCCATGAATGTTCTTGTTTTTAGGTTTTACTCTTTTATATTAACAATTTGGGGAAAATGGTGTACTGCCACCTAAAATGATTGTATGATTATTGTGGGTGGTGTTTTTTGTTTTTTCAAAGAATAGAATTACTTACAAATTTCTGCATGTAATTGCAGATGAATTGCCTTTCAGAGAGTAAATGGGATGCTTAGTCAATGCATGTTGAAATTCTCAGTGAAGGGCTTCCTTCTGCTAGTGTAGACACATTGTGAGGGCGCTTAATAGATTTCTAACCTGTGTCAGTTGCCTCTGACACCACCTTCCTTCTCCTGTTCTGACTTGTTAACAAATCTCTTATACACAAAGTGAAAAAAATTAAATTCCGTGAAATAAATCACTTACAAATAAAATCAGCCATGCATCACTGTTTAACATCGCTGGCTTCAGTCCTTGCCTCTCCCAGCTTTGTTGAGAGATAAGAGGAGAGGCTTGCACTCGCCAGGGGAGCCAGGAGCAGCAGGCAGAAGGCCTGGGAGATAAGCAAGCTGGCCGAGGGAGCAGAGCCATGCGATTTACATAATCACGCCCCTGCTTCCTGGTGAGGCGTCAAGGAACACAGGGATGGCCTCTATTGATCTTTGTTGAACTGGAATACTAAGCAACATGAGAAAAGCTTATAACTTAAAGCTTTGATTAATGTTTCCTACATTAAAAAGGTAGAACAGCTGTGAATTGAATTCTTTTATACACTCTGCCAACGTTCTATCTAAAACCAAAAAGAAATCAGTTTCAAGGGAAATGAAGATTTCATATCCAGTCTAGGTAGAGGTTTAAAATTGTTTCTAATTCTTGGTGAAAGCACATGAAAGATCTATAGCAAAGCTAATTTTTTAAAGATAATCATTCTGGTTTTTTCACCCTCACAATGATTTGGGGCTTAATTTTTCAGTGCTTTGAGAAACCTTTTTGTTTCTTAAAATTAAAGAGATTAAATAATAGATATTTACACTCATCAGTTCAACTGTTATGTTCTTAAGGCTCTTGACTATTGAAATAAATATTGATGAACTTTATTTTCTAGGTATATTTTAGCCTCTGTATAAATTTGATTTTTTTCTAAAAGTTTAAAACCAATTTAAATTAGTGTGCAGGTAACATCTTAAGTGAGACTGTAGGAGTCATTTGGGTTTTTTTAAGATCTGCAGTTTGGAGACGATTACTGACAAGCTTCTCCAAGAACATCGAGTTTGCCAAAGTCCCTTAACAGATAAAGGTTCTGACAGCTCAGAAGTGTGGACATTGGAACCTGTACAAAAGGAATGTGAAACCAAAGATAGAATATCAAGACAAATCCTGGTCCTTCCTTTTTTCCAAGTTATTCACACACCAGTATCACATTTCACAGTGTTTGGGGTTTAGGGAATTAGGTGTTGAGTGATAAAAAATTTTATATGGATATCACACCAATCCATGAATGGACTTGAGTCAGGGCATAATGCTCTCTCTCTTTTAATGCTTTGTGTATGTGCCCACCACAGCGATTAAGAAGGAACTAGAAATGAACTTGACCTGAACTGAAATTGGGGGCAGCGCAGTGAGGGTGGAGCACGCACAAGCACACTCTCAGAGCCACCTCCTCACCCGTGCATGTGCCGGTTCTGCTTTCGAGGAATCCCTACCCCTGTCTGTTACCACTTTTACAGATGAAAACACTTCTCACTTATTCACAGTGTTTTTTATTATCTTGGGACAAGTGTGATCAAACCCAGATGAGCTGAGCAGCTTAAACTAAGAAACTGAGGGGGGAAGTCTGCTCTTCCAAGCAGCAAGCCAATTGGAAAAATTGACCCCAAGCAGCTTAAGCTCCCACAGTGCCCATCGGACCCAACCTGGCCATCCTGGCCAGCAGGGTCACCAAAGCTGGGCCTTGGGCTACTGCCCACATGCATATGCACAGCCTGAGGAGTGAGGGGCTCTCGGGTTTTCTTTGTATCCTTGTACAAGGGCTTTGTTGTGAACACAGAAGGAGAGTAACCTGAACAGTTTGTTCACTGCACACTGGATTTGTAGCAGCAAGCAGCCCCTGTTTCTAGAGGGAAGGACTCTGATGTGGGCCTTTAAGTCCTCGCTGTACGTAAGAGATGTGCTAAGTGGGAAGTGCCCTCTCCTCAGACTCTCCCTGCCCCAGTGCTGTCGCTTGTCACCCAAGGCGGCCATAGATGGTCACGGTGGCCAACTGTGTGCCTCTATTCATGATTCACTGTCAACCACACATGTGAGGCAGGGTCTTTTGTTGTTTGGCTAATAGGTGGGTGCTCAGCTTTTTTAAAAGGGGTTTTTTAAAAACCTATTTTGCCAGCACAGAAATGTTATTTTACAATACCACGTACCTCATATCTATTCCGCACACTCCTTGTTTTAATAATGCCCACTGTAGAATCGGGATTGGAACTGCTTTTTTACCTAGCCCTGTAATTTGCATTCCTTTTTATTCCTTATTGACCAACAATTTCTAAGTGGTAACCAGTGTTAAACTATTGGCTGCAATTAACACACACACATGAGTGTGTGTTTGCATATATATGTCCACACATGTGTGTATAGATATGTTCTATGTATGTACATATGTGCATTTCACACATACATTGGGGTAAGGGACTAAGTTTGTGTTTCCAATGAATGGGGGGCAGCAGAGGAGCCATTAAAGGGTTAATGGGCACGGGCGCCCTCGACTGCTGGGAGGGGCTGATGTAATCGCTCCCACTCACAGCCAAGTGCATCTGTTCACCATGAGGTCATTCTTCTGCATGCTAATGATTTGGAAAATCAAGTCTAATGCTTGACATTATCAGAAAGGATATAAATAGTGTAAATCTTTACTTTTGGGAAGCTGCTCTTATAAAACAAAAGGAGAAAAGAGAAACTTTAGCTTAGACTTGAGTGTTTCTTTTTCCAGAACTACTTTAATGATTGTGTCTGGCCCTTAAGATCTGGGAGGGATCCCCTTGTGTCTGTTGATAAATGATCCCCAAATTACTATTACAGTCACAGCTAACAATTTGGTAATTGTGAACTAGAGGTATGTCTAATTTAACATCATATTTTAAGAATTTTCAAGTCTTTGGTCAGAAGATGATAAAGATGGATTTCTCTCAAAGACCATCTAAAACCAAGAAAAATGAGCAGTTCCTCTCCATATAGGAGAATTGAGTGTTTGCTGAGGATGCCGGCACTGTTTGTGGTCCTTCCTGCTTTAATATTGCTATGGGGAGCCAGCAGAGGGAGCACAGATCTTTGTTTATTTGTTAGCCCTACATAAAAACAACATATGATTTCTCCAAGATATGGTCTGAAACACTCCCTCCTTCACGACAGGCTAGACCGTGAAGGCTCCAGGATTTAGAACAAGTGGGAGAAAATGCCTCACTAGGCACCATCAGATTCTGCCACTTGTAATGTAGGTCATATTTGGAGCTTAAAGCAGATTTGTCTGAGTTGGTCTCAGGATGCTGCTGCCTCTGCTGCTACTATACAGAGCTTAACATTTTCACCTTTCACGCTCAGAAATTGCACAGGTGCCCGCTTAGAAAGCTTTATTATGCTCACCTACCTCACAAAAAAGATCTTAGTAATTTTTCTCTGCAACAAAATCATTACATTAAGTTCACAGAAACTATCAGAAGAGCCCGGGTGACTCTCTTAGCAGCCGGTCTCCTAGAAGGAGAGGTGCAAGCCAGGGCCAGGACATGTGAAAATGCTGGCCCCGTGCCCACCCCGTGGGATAATCCCAGAAATCAGAGCCATGGCTGCTGGTGTATTAATATCTGTTAAAGACCAGGGCTGAATCTCATAATTTCTCTTGGGTAATCCAGAAGTTACCTTTAAGTGCAAGTGCTCTGTGACCCTATCTGTTCAGGAGCTCTGGCTGCCGCTCCGCACCCTCAGGTGTCCATGCCTAAGCAAGTGTAGCCACACACCCTGCAAACTGACTGCCCTGCGTGTGCAGTCCTCCCACCCAGTAGTCCCTCAGACCCAGACCAGATCTTTCTTCCCAACACAACTCCCTCAATTCTGACCCCCTTTGCATATGACATTAAAAAACAACAACAACACTTAAAATGCATTCTTCTTAAAAATACAATGAAGCAGCCATAGGAATTTTTTAACCACCCACAGTCCCATTGCTGATCCCCCTGGTGCTGGCTACAGCTACACATTGGTTCACCCGTGAAGCCGTAGGAATCTGGATGCTGTGTCCCTATACCAGGCATTTGGATTTCATGGTCTGGGCTGTGGTCTGGTCCTGGGGACCTTCTTTTAAAAACTCCTGAGAGCATTTTAATATGCAAGCAGGACTGAGAACCACTGTCCTAAATCAAGGCCTCTGGGTTATGGTTAGGTCCTCGCCTTAGTGCCATCTCACTTGTCATTACTTATATCTTGATTTTTCTTAACCTGTGCAAGTCTTTATCCTGTTGTATGTTTCTTCTATCTTAATAGACTGTAAAACCCTTAGAGAATGATGCATATAATTTCTTTCTTATCACATACGCAAAAGGAGTAGAGGAGAAATGTGACAGAAAGCGGTCCAGCTGTTGCGTTAAGCTGTCCCGGTGTGTCTCCAGACCACAGGTGTGTGTTGGGCCTGATGCAGATGCAGAACAAACACCTGTAATGGTGATGCACCTCTCCCCCTCCCTTCCTGGTCTCCTAGTGAAAGTGGACTAGTGATAAGCAGTGTGGTCAGAACTGCCCTGGAGAAAGCCTGGATGATGCAATTTGAATAACTGACACTTGATGCTTTCTTCAATGTTACTGAGGATTTTAAAGAGAATTCTCAATTGCCCCATTTAGCACCACATTTTGCCTTGTGCTTTTTCACCCCTTTTTCCTCTTAAAACTCTTTTACTCTCTTCAACATCATCTTTGGAAGAGGGAAGGAAGAGATGAGACAAACGTGTTCCATTGACCCTGATAGAACACTATGGTGCTCCTTGTCAATCTCACCATCTCTGAATGGCCCTCCCCTCCCTTCCCTTGGCAGCTGCCACCAGAAGGGCTGAGCTGAGCGTTTTAAGGGAACACAAAGGCTCTGGAGGTCTGTGCCCTGCCTCTCCTTCCTTTCTGGAGCTTGAAGTCTTGTTAGGGAGAAGCAGATACTCGTGAGCCTCCCGTATGGCTAATGATTAATAAGCCCAGATTAGTTATCTCCAACCTATAACCACATGTTAAAAAGATATGTCAAAAGGGAAGAAAAGCCAGTCAGCCAATGGTTTGCAGTTGGGTTGAGATTTCCCTGACATGGGCTGTGCCACCCGCCTTATGAGCCCGGGAGGAAATGAAAACTTGCCTAATATCTACTAGATATATCCACTAAACATCCTGCCAGTCAATTTTTCACTTTCTCACATTGGCTGGGAATTAAGACATCTGAGAACTGGAAGGCCCTGAACAAGAAGAATATAAAGGCTAATAAATGTAGGAAGAGAAGAGAGGAAGAAAGGACTCCTGTCAGAGCCAGTGAGGTGCTCCTGCCCCAGGGCAGGTGCAGAGATTGGGGGTCCTCACAGGTTTCCAGAAAAAGATAGGATCTGAGATTATTCATTCTAAAGTGTTGACACTACATTTAATTTGTTCCTTTGGAAGAACTTGAAGATGCTGCTTTTTCTGTGAATTGCTGCGTTCTCGTTTAGCTTTGGTTCCTCAGTCCTTGCAGGGTTGTAAGTGCCTCACTGCTAATTACGGCTCTGGGGACACTTCAGCAGTTGCCAAGAGATGGCCGGCAGGTACTAAGAATTTTTCTCAGAGACAATTTTTGGAAATGACTCTTAATTAAAGCTTATTTGAAATAACCTTGAGATTTTGTTTCAGAAGAACCTGGAGCTTCTGACGCCCAGGTCCACACTCCTGGGCACCAATGCTGTGGCCTCGTGTCCTGGTTCCAGCAGGTGGAACACATACCACCTCGGTGGTGGGTTCCTGGAAGACCCAGCAGCTTCGCTTGGTTTTCTATTTAGCAAAAACCAAACCAAAGCAGAGGCCAAATGGAGCATTTAGGTCTGCTGACAGAAAACAATAATATTTCATACTCTTCTTTTTCAGAGTGATATATGATGATAACCAGGACATTAAACCTCTAAACAATATAATAAAGAGAAAAGCTGGTTCCTTTTCCCCATTAGCCTTTAAACTTCCTCAAAAGGCTTGGAAAAAAAATTTCTTAAAATGGAAAACATGCCAATCAAGTTTGTTTAAAAAATACCTGAAGTGCTTAGGCGTTGCCATTGCCCAAAGTCCTCTCTCAGTCCCAAGGAGCCCAGGAGCATCACTGTGAAGAGTGCCTAGAAAAACAGGCAGAACCCTGCTTTTCGACCACTTTAAGAATAGGAGACAGTGAAATCCCAGATGCATAGAGGACACATTCCACCCACCTGCACTCGCTCACCAGGGCCCTGCCCGCAGCGCTCAGCGTTCCCGGGGTGGGAACTGGGGTAATACCGTCAGCCAGCATCTCCCTTCTCATGAGCTGGACTGTCTGCTCTGTGAGGTTGCCTGATGCTGGAGAAAGCCACTGCGGTCGCCAGGACTCACTGCGAGGTTCTGTTCCCCCAACCCTAACCTCAGGCAGAACCAGGTGGTGCCGGCTGCCCTGCATGGCTGCTGAGGTACGCTGGGCAGACTGTGTGGCCGACGTGAGCCCGTGTGTTGTAGTTGGGGAAACCCTGCTCCCTAGCTACATCCCTAGGGCTCAGAGAAGTAGCTAAAGAAACAGCCCTACTCCAGTTAACGCCAGAGCTTCTGTGACATCTGGGTGTGTCCTCTGAGGCCAGGCTCCTGACCAGGGGGATGTGCACTGACCCAGACCACCAGGGGCAAGAGTCCCAGAGGGAAGGGATCAACACAGAGAAGAAAAGAAGCAGCCAGAAATGGAACTCCATGGGCCGAGACTGGCTGCTCTTTATCTGGTTACCCAAAGTGGTGACTGCCAGATCCATGTTTACATATTAGAACTCAGGTCCAGCTTGGGTTCTGGAACACACATGCACCTTTGCTACAGCTTAAGCAGATGGGAACCGCAGCTTCACTCCAGGTCATCGCATAAACCCCACAAGGGCCGTGGCCTGCAGACATTCATTTCATAAACATTTGGAATATGAGGGGTGCTAAGAAGGAAAAGCAAAAGGAGGACCAGGAGTGCTGCTGAGAAACAACACTGGGGTGGCACTTTAAATCGGGGGTCAGGGGAGGCCTCACTGAGAAGGGAACATTTGAGGGAAGACATGAAAGAGCTGATGGAGAGAGCCATTTAGAACTGGTGGGGTGGGGAGAGTGAGGCATTCCAGGCAGAGGAACAGCAAGTGCACAGGCCCTGAGGCAGGAGCTTTCCAGGAACAGTGAGGACCCCAGTGTGGTTAGGGCAGAGGAAACAAGGGGGTGAAGAGGATGAGGCAAGTCAGAGCAGCCGGTGGGCCAGCAGGGAAACTTTGACTGTTACTCTAGTGAGATGGCCAGCCTTGTGGAGGGGCGGGGGGGGGGGGGGTACGGGCGGGGGGCATTAGGCAGTAGAATAACATAATAAGAATTCTTGTTTTAAAAAATCACTCTGGGCTTCTGTAGAGAGGATGTACTATAAGAGGGGTAGGAAGGAGACTAGTTAGAGGATATTCCGTTCCCTTTGTATTCCTGTCTCCGGGCACAGCGGCATGTTGACTAATGAATGAGCATGTGGCAACCCCACAGAGGCTCTCCCTGAACATTTCCTATGGGGCCTCTCTAGTGGCCCCCTCATCCCAGTGCCCCTGAAGGCAGCCCCTGACCTGGGTTGCACAGGTGAAGGGAGCAGTTACAGCAGCTCTCTGTATGGGGAGATTGGGGTTGGAAGGGAGAAAGTGAAAAGGAGAAGGACAGAGTTTTGACCTGCATTCACATATTCCTTCCCCCACAAGACTCGTCCCAGAACTCGGGGGTCTTAGACCAGTGAGCTGATGTGAAGAATCATGGTAGATGAGTGTCTCTGGAACATGGAACATTGTTTGAAGAAACTTACAGTAACTCAGTTATCCGGAAGAGCGAGGCTATGAGAGCAAGGTCCCCTGGCACTGTTTCACTCTTACAAACATGGTTCTAGAACAATCAATGAACAGTAATAGCTCTTTGCATATGTGTGGACATTTGCAACACCATCCCCACCATCTGCCCTCAGTAGAGCACCATTATCTCTCTGGCAGTTAGTTTTGAATTGAGAAGGGTTGTGTATTTTTCATTGTCAAGTGGCTGGTCATATCAAGGCCAAGGCTCAAGTGCTAAGTCTCTGCTCCCACAAGACTCACTGCACCCCATTCGGAGAGGACCCCTCCTTGTGGGGAACACACTCCTAGAAATGAACAACGGGGAGGAGGGGATGAGCCCTTCTTTGGTGGCAAAGGCTAAACGTTCCTCCCCAAAGGCAGGAAGGACTACTTTGTAGGCTGTATAACAAAGGCACGCCCCCTTCGGCATACATCACTGGAAAACTTGGTTGAAAGTTAACCAGAGTATTTCCTATTTTAGAGTGCAAATGGAGCACCACAGGGAGGGTTTATGTGTAGGAAAGATCTTAATTATGGACCAGAATAGCTTCCTGAATGTCTGAAGACCAAGGACAGCTTTTATAAGTGAAGCTACCAGACAGTTCCATTGCTTCTTTAATGTTTCCTGAGACAGATACTCATCTCTCATCATTCTCCCACACGTCACCACAAATGTAACTGCTGCATATTCTTGAGCTATCGGTTATTGGGAATTTAAAATATACTCCTGCGCTGCATACAAAATCCCAGGTGTCCTGGGGGAAGTCACACTGTAATCCTACCTCTAGTTATTACAAGACAGATGAAGTCCAGTTAAATAAACCTGAGGGGCGACCTTGAAGGTCAGGGTAGTGTTGGCCCCATTTACTTTGCTTTTGAACATGGTTAAGTTTGTAGTGTGGTTAAGTTTGTTGTGCAGTGCAGGAGGAGACATGCTGGTGGCAGCTGCTAAACCGCATAGCCACCCGGTCCCGGTCCCCCTGCATCCCTAGGGGTTCATGGGGAGTGGGGGTATTTTCCCCTAGAACTCAGAGCCACTTCTGTTGTGTCATTTTTGGTAAAGTAATAGCAGTAGCTCTCCAGACTCCCTTCTATTTTATTTTTCCCTTTTCAAAAACAGCATATTGAAATATAATTCACATACCATACAATTGGTATGTACCCATTTAAAGTGTACAGTTCCATTTTTAGTATGTTCACAAGGTGTGCAACCATCACCATAATGTAACTTTAGAATATTTTTAAACCTCCCTAAAAACGAAACAAACCTACTAGTAGTCAATTCACATTCTCCCTACCTCACGCCCAACCCTAAGCAACCTAAGTCTACTTTCTATCTTTGGATCTCCTTATTCTAGACACTTCCCACGAGTGGTATCACAGTATGTGGTCTTTGGTCACCAGCTTTTTTCACTTAGTATGTTCTCAGGGTTCATCCATGTTATAGCCTGTATCAGTATTTCACTTCTTATTGCCGAATAATAGTCTATTGTAAGGGTAGACCACATTTTGGTCATTCCTTCATCAGTTAATAGCCATGTAAGTTGTTTTCATATTTTAGCTGTAGTGAATATTGCTGCTATAAACATTTCTGTAGTGTTTTTCCATTTTGAGATGTGAATTATAACTGGTAGAAGGAACAGCCACCACTGTGGCTCGACATAACTAAAATCTTACTGTTCCTGTTCTGTGAGGTAGCAAGGAGGTCTGGGAACATCTTTCTCCAGAAGGGCCTATCCAGAAAGTTGACACCAATATTAATTTTAAATTTATAATTTACTTAATTTTAGTCATCTATATATATATGGTAAAAGGCTAGTATGCTAAGTGTCCGAGCGTCCGGGAAATGACGTCATGTAGCAATGCCCGGCTTCCCCTCCCTAGCGACTAGCCTCCTTGGAGTTTCTTCAGCCCGGGAACATGACTTGCTTCATAGCCAGGTGGAAACATTTAACACTGTAACCAAATGTCTGTGAAACGTTTTCACGTGCCTCATCTCATTTGATCCTCACAGAAGTCCTGGAGTAGGAAGATAGGAGACTCGGTGGAATCCTATTTTCTTTTCATTAGCCAGAAAATGGAGATTTAGAAAGCTTAGAAACTTCACCCAACTGAAAACAAGTAAGAAATGATGGACCTTGAAAATGACTTCAGGTTTTCTCACTGCGCAGAATATAGTCAAACACTGCTGCAGTTAAATATTTTACCATTTGTTCTCCCTGTGTAATCTACAATAATAATCTGCTTCATGTTGATATGTACTGCTGTGTTGCTGACAATTACCTGAAAGTAAAGTTGGGGTGCTTCACTGGTCTGGAAACAGTTTAGTTACATCAGAAAGCAAGTTTATCCTATCTAATAAAAGGGTAATATGCAAATTAACCGTCACTCTGTCACAAAGATGGCGGCACCCATAGCCTCAAGATGGCGGCACCCAGTCCTCTCAGCCCTGCCGGAGTCCCCCAGTCCTGGGGGGGGCGGCCGCTGAGAGCGGGCAGCGTGAGCAGCCTGGCAGAATGCTTGCTTTGTCGCCACAATGACGAGGCAAGCATTCCACCCCCGGCCATGGAGGGCCTCTGGGCAGCAGGCATGGAGCAGCTGGGCAAGGGGGGATGCTTGCGTCGTCGTCCCAGCAACGAGGCAAGCATTCCTCACTGGCCGTGGATGGGCTTCTGGGCTGCGGAGAGCCCCTGGGCAGCAGGCGCAGAGCAGCCAGGCCCCACAGAGAGCTACTGGCACACGGATTCATGCACAGGGCTACTAGTCCTATCTAATAAAGAGGGAATATGCTAATTAACCATCACTCCGTCACAAAGATGGCTGCACCCACAGCTGAGGCCAAGTTCCCATAAGGAGCCTTAACAAGCAATCAGCAGGGACCTGAGGCTACACCCTCCCCCGCCCCCGTGGGGCTTGACAGAGGATCTCAGCACGCCTTCCACACCTGGCAGGGCTTGACAGGGGACCTCAAGGTGCGCTTCCCGTCCTGGTGCTGGGCTAGGGGACCTCAGGCTGCTCCCCCTGCCCCAGTGCCAGGCCGGGGGACCTCAGCCTGTGCCCCCCACTAGGTGGGGCTTGACAGGGGACTTCAGGCCACACTCCCCACCCCAGCACCAGGTCAGGGAACCTCAGGCTGCACCCCCCGCCCCAGCACTGAGCCAGGGGACCTGAGGCTGCACCCCCCTGCCTGGCAGGGCTTGACAGGGGACCTCAAGGTGCACCCCCAGTGATGGGTCAGGGGACCTCAGGCCATGCCCCCCACCCAGTGGGGCTTGACAGGGGATCTCAGGCCATGTCCCACACCTAGCAGGGCTTGACGGGGGACCTCAAGGCACGCCCCCCATCCCAGTCTGGGCTGGGGGACCTCAGGCCACGCCCCCCATCCTGGCGCCAGGCCAGGGGACCTGAGGCTATGTTCCCTGCCCGGCGGGGTTTGACAAGGGTGGGACTAGCCAGGTCTGGATCTATCCCAATGGGGGGGGGCGGGCAGCCGGGTATGGGTCTCATGTGATTTTGAGGCACATGTGGGTGGACGGGGACTTGACTCTGGGTCCTGTGGTGTGCCCCAGACTCTGACAGGAGGAAGGTTTTCATATACATTTACTAATTTTCTTTCATCTCTGACACTTCTATTATAGAGAAAGGGCAAATAGCAATATTAAAATATTTCCTCTAATTAATCCCCTTTTAATGTGCACGAATTTCATGCACCGGGCCACTAGTTCTATATAAAAGGCTAAGTTGACTCGCGCATGCACGATACATATAAAGCTCTCACTGGCGCCAATCACACGCATGTGTTTCGATCTGTCATTGTCGATCGTGAATTTGGTTGACACTTCTATTATAAAGAAAGGGCAAATAGTGATGTTAAAATATTTCTTCTAATTAATTTCCTTTCAGTGTGCACAAATTCATGCACCTGACCACTAGTATACCAGGTGTACCAGTTAGTAATGCGGATGTTTTTCAATAGATGGAGTTACACATATGTTGATATATATGCAATTTGATATGTATGCTATTTTATTGTATTGACAGCAAGCTTCAAAACTTCATATGTCAAATTTTCTGAAGGTGTTAACATCATAGATATTTTTACACTTAAAAATGTCGAATTTCGTGCCAAAGAAAAGAACATTTGTGGGAAGTTTTAATTCATTATTTTGAAGAAAAGTGCTGCTGAAAGTTATTGTATACTTTAGGAAGCTTATGGGGAACATGCTCCATCTCAAGATACTTGTGAACACTAGTTTAAACACTTTAAAAGTGATTATTTTGATGTGAAAGACAAAGAACGTCCAGGTCAACCGAAAAAGTTTGAAGACCAACAATTACAAGCATTATTGGATGAAGATGCATGTCAAACTCAAAAGCAACTTGCAGAAAGATTAAAAGTTGCTCAGCAAACCATTTCTGATCATTTACAAGCAATGGAAAAAATTTTAAAGGAAGGAAAATGAGTGCCACATCAACTGAACGGAAGACAAATGGAAAACCAAAAAGTCAACAGTAAAATGTTGCTTCAACAGCATGAAAGAAAGTCTTTTTTTTTTGCATCGAATTGTGACTGACGATAAAAAGTGGATTTATTTTGAGAATCCCAAACGAACAAAATCATGGGTTGATCCAGGTCAACCATCAACATTGACTGCAAGGCCAAATCACTTCGGAAAGAAGACAGTGCTCTGTGTTTGGTGGGATCAGGAAGGTGTGGTGTATTATGAGCTTCTAAAACCAGGTGAAACCATTAATACTGATCGCTACCGACAACAAATAATTGATTTGAACCACACTTTGATCGTAAAACGACCAGAATGGGCCAGAAGACATGGCAAAGTAATTTTGCTTCATGATAACGCACCATCACACACTTCAAAACCAGTTAAAGACATGTTAAAAGATCTTACCTGGGGAGTATTAACCCACCCGCCATATTCACCAGACCTTGCTCCTTCAGATTACCACGTGTTCCGATCGATGTCACATGCATTTTCTGAGCAGCACTTCAAAACGTACGAAGAAGTGGAAAATTGAGTCTCTGAATGGTTGCCTCAAAACAAGAAAAGTTCTATTGGGACGGTATCCACAAATTACCTGAAAGATGGGGGAAATGTGTAGCTAGCAATGGACATTACTTTGAATAAAGCACTTTTGATATTTCTCTTGAAATTATCATGTTTTCTTTGATTACAAAATCCACATTATTAACTGGTACACCTGGTATCTATAGGAGTACATTATAGTTGCAGAAGAGGAAGAGAAGAATGTCAGGGAAGTTTTCTCATGAGTGTTCCACCTGCTGGCTTGGTCCCTATGCACATGCAGGCACATCATCACACACTCCCTCTAGCCTGCTCACCTTTTGGTCCAGCTGTCCTAGCTTTCTGCTGCAGAACCAAAGCTGATGGCCAAGACCAACAACCAAAAAGAGGAAGCTGAGCCCAGAGCCAGGGCCAGGACACAGCCACTGCTGCTGGGTTGGAAATACTGGAAGCCGTCCTTGGGCCATTTGGAAATGTTAATTAGGCTGGCCATTTCCCTCTGATCTTGGTTGCCAGTGTTGAGTTGAGTGTGTAGGCTTACCCCTTCCCTGGCTGCACCTGTTCCCTTCCTCAGAGCCATTCCAAGGGGTCTGAATACCCGGCAGCTCTCTGATCTCCGCTCTGTCTGCCTTCCTGCTGGGAGGATGTTTAGTACTCGCCGAAAGCTGGAACCGTGGTCCACTGTTTCCCTCATCCATGCCAGCTCTCAAAACCATTCCCTTCCCTAATTATCTTGAACCAGTTAATCATTTTCCACACTGACTGTTCAATAACAAGAACCCAGAGCGAGGCAGCCACTTTCCCTGTCTGACCCTGCCCAGCTCATCCCAGGTGGCAGTCCTAGATGGCAGCCTTTCCTCAGAGGTAAGAGCTCAGTTCAAATCCTTGCTCTTTGCTACCCCAGTGAGTACAGCCAGAGAAAACATGCCACAAAGAGGCCCTGCAGCTCCTGAAAAGCCTCCATGAGGCAGAGCTATGTGGAACACAGAAAATCTCCAACCAAGTTGATTGTTTCCTGTGTTCCTCCTTGTTGATGTCCAGAGTATCAGAGAAGTCACACGAGCCCACAGAAGTAAGGCATCTTTCTCTAAGAATGACTTCCGATTCTCTGGGCTCCGCTCTGAGTCTGAGCCCGAGTGGCCCGCTGCCGTCTGAGTGACATTTGAAGGGCTCTTCCTGGAGGGAGGGCTCTCGCTCAGCTGCTCTGAGATGTGAGCAGGGCCAGCTCCCGATTCCCAGCACCACTAACCTGGAAGTAGTATGTATGCTAAGCAAAATAAGCCAGTCAGAGAAAGACAGGTATCACATGATCTCACTCATGTGGAATCTAATGAACAAAACAGATCCAGAGACACAGAAGCATGGAATAGACTGCGGAATCTCAGAAGGTGGGGGTGGGTGGGTGGGAAGAGATCAACCAAAGAACTTGAATGCATATATGCATAACCCATGGCCACAGACAATAGATTGGTGAAGGCCTGGGGTGGGGAGTGGAGGTGGGTTAGAAGAGGTCAATGGGGGGGGGGGGGGAGGATATGTAATATTTTCAACAATAACGATTTTTTAAAATATTAAAATTAAAAAAGAAAAGAAAAACCTTGCAAGACACATATTAGCCCTGGCTGGTTTTCTCAGTGGTTAGAGCATCGGACCTCAGACGGATGGGTTGCGGGTTTGACTTCTGGTCAAGGGCATGTACCTGGGTTGCGGGTTTGATCCCAGCCCTGGTTGGGGAGCTTGCAGAAAGCAACCAATCAATGTGTCCCTCTCACATGGATGTTTCGCTCTCTACCTCTCCCCCTCCCTCCCTCCCACTCTTGTAAAAATCAATGGAAAAAATTTCCTCCGGCAAGGATTAACAATAACAAAAGGCACAATTAATCCCATAATCCAGTGTCTCTCAACCTCGGTTCATCATTGCCCCACATGAAGGCTTCTGAGGCATGTTTATTTCCTAATTTGTCCCCTTCCCTGAAACACCACAGAAATACTGTATGTCTGTTTATTGTACTTATTTCTGAGCTTTATGCACATAAGGAATGAGATACTTTTGCCCCCCACGGGTGACACTGCCTCAGTAGAACGCATGCCATAGCTCCTCCACCATGGCCCCAGAGCCAGGGACGTCCTCCGTTTCTTCCACAGCTGTAGCCCTGAGCCTGGAACAGCACCTGCACATATCAGATATCCAGTGATGAAAGGCTGGAATGATTAGGCTTTGTGTCCCTCCCCCAAACCCCCAAGCATCACACGCCTATTCTTTTTTTGTCCCTCATCCCCAAGCACGGTGCTCTCTTCTAGTGCCTCCAGCCCTGCCTGGTCAGTGGGTACCTCATGCTTACCCCCGGGGATGTATCAGGAAGCTGACAGCCAACTCCTGTGTTCCAAGTACGGCCCCATCCTTTGGTCACACTGCCTGTGTGTCAAGGGCAAGTGACATTTGAGCCCCATGGAATAATTAAGGCAGCCCCCAACTGTCTCTGTCTTTGCATCTCCTTAACTCACCCATGGACTGGCAGTTATTGAGACATTCTGTCTGGTCCAGCACACCACACCAGGCTGCATCTGGGGACACGCTGGGGAGAAACGCAAACCAGTCCTCATCAGCAATTACAAACAAGCCTCCATTGTTCACTGCGCCATCTGTTTTCTTGGTTTCTACCAATCGGGTGCCTCTACGCCCAGCATAACCAGGGTTGAGGGGGCTGCAGGGGAGAGAGACCGAGGAGCCCCTCCATGACCCCCTTTGCTCACACTGGATAGGGTCCATGGCGTGGTGCCTTGAAAAGCTGAAGCACCTCAACTCAAGGAAGACACATGCAGAGTGGTTCTATGTTTGTGTCTTCCATGAGAGGAATGGGACCCACAACACAGTTCATGGGGGGTGGCAGTGGGGATAGGAAACCTAAGTAATCACGTTATCTAGAGCACCCATGGGAAACATTCTAGTCTGTTACCAGCAATTAACACCTCCCAAGAACTTTGTATGCTCCTAGAGTACCATCAGTGTGGTGAGGAGAGTCAACAGTGGTTGGAAATCAAGTAGGACAGAGAATGCTACTGGATCATCCATGACCTGTTATTTATCCTGAAATTCCTAACCCCGAATGACTTTTTGGTGGGGCAATAAATTTTTATCGATATATTAGAAAATACAGCTTCACAAAGGTGCACATTTCTTCAGAGAGCCCCACTGAAAAGTCTGTCAGTGGTCATTCCAAGGGCGTTCTGTCTTAGAGACGGCCCTGGTCACTGTGCCAGCCTTGGCAGCGGGGTCAGCAGGCAGTCCAAGTTTACCAATGTGGCCATGTCTGTGCCACTGATAAACGTCCTTTGTCTGGATTTGATGGTGGCCAAGTTACGCTGAACTCAGGAGCATTTGGGGAGTCAGGGCGAGGAGCAATGGCTGGATGCATAAAGAGGCTGCGTTTGCTAAGGAAAACCCACATGGGAAACAGGACCATGTGGTGATGGAGAAAACCTGTCCAAGTCCAGAAACTCCCAGGTTCTTTCCGGTTAGGCATGGCTGCTGAGACCCCACTGCTCTGTGAGTGAGGGCGAACGTGGGGTCCCACTCACCACCGCGGAGTCCCCTTCCCTAGTCGCCCTCTGCACAGCACACCTTGTCTGCCTCCCTGGGACTGTCACAGCACAGTGACGCTGGTTCTGAATGAACACACTGTGTCCATCTCAGAAACGAAAAATGAAACCTGCAGACCTGTAAATGTGCACACTTAGCGGGTATCAATTATTTTTGTAGGCCATCCATTTAATTTCAAATACTTGTCTCGCAGACTCTTAACTTTGACTCTGTTTTGCCTTGAAAACTCTTATCTTTGACTATATTTTAGAGTAAATCAGTCAGAAAATATTGGGCAGCAGGAGAAAGGGTAGAGTGGTGAGTGCTACCCAGTGTCTGTGGGGCTCCCAATAGCATCTGCTTCATACATCCTACGACTGCTAATGTCACCTTCCTTTTGCATGGATACATGTGACAGCAGTTAGAACTCTGTCCTGCCAAGTTGAATTTTAAGTGACTTTTCAGTTCCTAATGATCTCTAAGACTGTGACAACTCTCAGGCACCCAGGAATAAATGTATTATTAGCACTGTGTTCATTATCAAGTGGGGCTTTGGATGTGCTGGGCTGTATTCATTTGATTTTATGTTCTTTCCCTTCAGATTAAAATACGTAAAGGTCTCATTGCCATATTTGAGCAAGGTAAGACTGACACTTCAGCGGATTTGCTCAACCTCCCTGCTCTTGGGGACGGGTGTGTAAATTCACTAACAGGCCACCTTCCCTGGCTAACACCTCGTGTTCCTTCTGTTCCCACCTCCCCTCCCAAGGGGCCCTGCCCTGGGTCCTGCCCCTGCATGTCTGTACTGCCCTGGGAACCCAGCCTCGCCTTTTCTCTGCTCCTGCACGCTGGGTGGAATCCGACACCAACACCTGCCATCCCGGAAGATGTCTTTGTTGCCCGCCCTATTGTGTGGGGAGCCTGGGGAGCCAGTGGACCGGGAACCGCCTCCTTTTTTGTTGCTGGAGCAGGGAGGAGCAAGATCTTGAGATGGGCCGATAAGACCAGGCACGCGTGCTGAGCCGGCCTTTGACTGCTTGCCTTAATAGGAGCCTCTGCACGGGAAGGCCATGGTTCAGGCGGCTGATGAATGGAACAGCTGGGGGAGGAAGAGCAGACAAAAGCCGGGGGAGCACAGAGGGTGGAGAACCAAGGGATCTTGAGGTTTATGACCCAGAGGGCAGGCCAGGCCTGGGGGCAGGTGTGCCCTCCTCTGTGGGCCTCTGCTTTCTGCCTTGGGTCTAGGGTCTAGGCCCTTCCTGTGTGCACTGACAGCAGCCCCATCCAGGGGTCCAGTGCTGGCTGAACACCCTCTGGGGGGCCTGGGCCATGGGCAGACAGGTGGGAGGGAGACTAAATGATGAGGATGATGATGGCGACGACAATAATGTGGGCAACATCAGTGAGCAAGCTGTCATTTATTTGTTTTTAATATATTTTTATTGATTTCAGAGAGGATAGGAAAGGGAGATAGAAATAGAAACATCAATGATGAGAATCATTGGTCAGCTGCCTCCAGCACACCCCTCACTGGGGATCAAGACCGAAACCCGGGCATGTGCCCTGACCAGGAATCGAACCGTGACCTCCTGGTTCATAGGTCAATGCTCAACCACTGAGCCACGCCGGCCAAGCCAAGCTGTCTTATTAACAGTATTGCCCACAGTGGGACGTATGGCACAGACTCCAATCACTGTCTCAGTAAATATGGAAGTTGTAAGTTCTGGTCCAGATTTTTAGTCACACCTGCGAGGCCAGACGAGCAGCACTGCCACAGCGAGCTGCCCCTCCAGCCCAGCTGCCCTTCTCTCTCCGCAGCCAGGGTTTTGGCCCAGTCCAGGAGCTGTTGAAATAAAGCTGGCTCACTCACATCAGGTTCTGGAGGCAACAAGAGCCACAACACTCGGGTGCTCACATCTGGCGGGGCAGAGCAAGGCAATACAAAAGCCTGGGGGCTTCATGCAAAAATCTTGATTTGCGGGAACCACCATATCCATGCATGTCCTCCTGCTTCTGACACAGAAGTGGTGAGTGGGGCTCCAGTGCCTTTGAACCCCCAGCTTCCCGCAGGAGGGAGAGGCCAAGTGCATGGCATTGTCTCCCCTGTGACCCACCTGGTCCTTCCACAGCTGCCGCCGCCCCCCACCCCGCCCCATTATTCACGGGGTGCAGTGGGCACCGCTGGAGCCAGTGCAGGTTGAGGATGTGCCCAGAAAGGTGGGGACTGGAGAATGCAGGGGGCGCTGTGGTGCTGGCTCCAGCTGGGGAGTGGCCTGCCCTTTGCACTGGGCGATTGGGGCCACTGTTTTCAGACAGAGGCAGGCGGCCACTTTGCCCAGAGCCCACGCAGGTCCTCAGAGCTGGCATCACTGCTGCCTCCCTGGGTGGCTGCTGGAGGGGTTCGATATTTTCCCTTTCCTTAATGTTCTGTCTTTGAATAGCTCTTGCTTTCATTCACTTGCTTTTTGTTTTTCTCCCCTTTCCCAATTGATCTGATTACAATAGTGGGTGGGGTGGTTCCCAGTTGATAATGTGAAGTGTTAGGCAATTTGAATGTTAGGTAATTCAAAACGAATGTTACCTGGGATTAAATCAGGTGTGTTTGCCTCCCTTCCCTAACCACCCCCCCTTTGAATGCTGGCACCACCCCTTTGGCTACAAGGGTTCAAAGAGATGCCTGTTACCAATGCCATCTCTGTCATAGATGACAGAATAGCTGCATTGCCTTTGTCAAAAGCAGCCTGTTTTTAAAGATGAAAATAGGAGGGAGGCCCAGGATGTTTCCTGTCTGTGACGACCTCACTGGGAGCAGAAGAGAGGAGAGGCCTTGCGAGGGAGTCTCACAGTCCTGAGTCTCCGACACTAGGAGGGTTGTCTCCTCCGGCCCAAGCATGGTTGCAAGTATTGATTTCAGAGACTCTTCCTAGAAACAATAAGGGAAGGTCAGAAAATGAAAAAAGGTGCTGTCTTCGAGTAAGATAACTTACGGAATTTTAAATGCCAATAATAATGAAAACTTCAAAGGCCAACGCTCCGGAAATGAGGCATCTCAGGAGGAGTATAGAAACCTGCTTTTGAGGTTTGTTCCGGAAGTCTGGGTGAGATACAGCTGGGTTTAAAAATAGACTCTGAGGGGGAGAAGGGTGATGAAATGATCCTCTCGCAGAACGGCCCCGGGAGGCCAGGCTCCACCCGCAACAGTGGCGGAGTATTACAGCAGGCATTCCCGAATTCCTCCCGCTCCCGCTGAGCGGCCCCAGGAGGCAGTGGGCAGCCACTCGGGCTGTAACTCTATTCCTCCCTGCTCAGTGCTCATCTGGATTCACTCAGACAAGTGACTTATTTATTTATAGTTGTTAATCCTCACCTTAGGATATTTTCCCATTGATTTTGAGAGAGAGTAGAGGAAGGGGGAGGGAGAGAAACATCGATGTGAGAGAGAGACATCCATTGGTTGCCTCCAGCACACACCCAACCAGGCCCCCGGATGGAGCCTGCAACCAAGGCATGTGCCCTTGACCGGAATCGAACCCAGGACCCTTCAGTCCCTGGGCCGACGCTCTATCCACTGAGCCAAACTGGCTAGGGCTCAGAGAAGCAATTCAGTCTTGGCCTCTCAACTCAGACCCTTGGAGGAATAATCGAGTTGCAGCTCCTGTAAAATGTGAATATGTAAATAGATGTGAGTGATAACACTGACCGGGAGCCACACACTGCCAGAGCTGTACTTGCTTCCTCATTGACTAAACAGTGCTGCTTCCTCGGCTCCTCTTCCCTTTACTGTCATCACATGCCTTCTCTCTTTCTTCATCTGTGGACTGGACAGGAAGGCTGAGTCCATTTCAAAAAGATTCATCGTTTCTTTTATGCCACAGGAAGGTCCAGAGCAAAGACTGGGAGGAAATACCTTCCTTTGTCCATTCATTCCACAAACCTCCCAGCACTGGGAAGGCGTCCACACACCCTCCCTTGTATCTGCCCACAGGGCCTCGCCTGGTGCCATGACTCGGCCTTTCTCTGCTTCCCTTGCAGGGCCCTGGCCGCCAGCCTGAGTGCCTACCTCACGCCTCGACCCCAGCCCCACCAGAACCTCCAGACCCAGAGACTCCGGACACTGCTTTGCTGGTACCCTCAGCAGGCCTTCCCGCCAGCCGCTCCTGAAGGGAAGACAAACCCCGCGGGAATGTTGCCGATTGGATTTTCAGACCAGGCGGTGTGGTCTTGCCCCACAGCCTCACGAACCTGGGGCTTCAAAAGAAGAAAAGAAAATGTCAGCAACAAACAGATACAGCCGCCCTCGCGTGGGCGTGGGTGAGGCTGCTCGCAGCAGGCTCCCAGGAGAAGAACCAGGCTTTGGGGGAGGGCGCACAGCCGCCGGGTTCTGTACCAGGTTCTGTCCTCATTGATAAACCCAAGCATGCTTCACAGAGGGGCCCGCAAAACAGCTATGCAATCGATTGAGGAATTTTCCCTGCCTTGATTGTGCTAGTTCTGATGTTAGAATTCATGGTTTACTCAGACATTTCATCATCAAGGAAATGGGCTCTCCCTGGGGTCTTTGCCCAGGCATTTTCCCTCAGGAGCTGCTTTGCCACCTGGTGCCTGAAGTTCACTAACTGGAGAGGCTTTCCTGAGCGTCCCAGAGGCACTCTGTCACGACATGACACTCCTGTCACGCACTCGGTGTTCCTAGAAATGCAGGGCCCTGTCCCTGGGGAGCTCCGTAGGCCAGGGAGCTCCCAAGGCCCCGCTCAGCACAGCCTCGCTCAGGCCCCAGCCTCGCTGGTGCTGGGGGAGAGACTTGCACCCTGCGATGTCCACCCGCCTCCAAAGGCTGTGCCCGCGCTGAGCTGGCCTGCCCGCTGCCCAGAGAGAACCACGCAGGGGCCTCAAATGCTTCCCATCACTGAGAGGTCTAAGGTAGCAGATGCCAAGCAAGGATTTGATCATACGGCTCAGAGGGATGCACAATGAGCCTATTTTTAAAAAAGAAAAAGGAAACAATGGAAAGCTCAACCTGCCGCCAGCATTTTCCCAGCCCCTGCTGGGGTCTGTGGGTGTGAGACAAATCAATCAGTGGGGACACCTCTGCCTCTCACCTGGGCCCTCGCCCGTCTCAGTCTGGAGTTCGGCCCACCACCCTGTGTAGTACTTACCTTGTAAGGTGGTTTCACAGGCCCAGACCAGAGTGAGTCCCTGGCTCAGGATGGGGTGGAGATGGAGTGGGGGTGGGCAGCTGCTGGCCGAGGCCGCGGGCAGGCGCTGGGCGAGCCAGCATGGGTGCTCTTCCTCTCCTCTGCCCTCTGCCCTGCACCCATGAGTGTTGCCCCCAGCCTGCTTTGTCACTTTTCCCGTGAGCCCTCTGAGCCTACTCTCCCCATCGGGGCGGCAGAGCAGTGGTTTCCCGACCCGCAGTTCTGTCCGCCAGCGGGGTGGTGTCCTGGTACCTGACCTGGAGGAGAAACAGGCAGACCCAGGAGCAGGACTTCCTTTTGGGACAGTGGAGAAAGTCTCCTATGAGGAGGGTGAGCCTTCTAATTCCAGAGGGAACTTGTTCTGCTTTCTAGGGGATTGCAGGCGCGGCTGGAGGCCCAGGCCCTCTAGACAGAGCAGCCTGAGCATGGTCTGAGCGTGAGAGAATGAGGGATGTTCCGAGGCAGAAGCTGCAGCCCTGGGCATTCGGGGATGTTCATAGACAGGCCTGTGTCCACTCTGCGGGCTGACTGGCAATATGAAGGGTGACTGGAAGTCACAGCATTTTCTGTTGTCTCAGCAAATGTCAGGAGTTTTATCTTCCTCTCCCCCCCGCCCCCCCCCCCACACACACACACCTTCTTAATGATGTGGGCTTTCTTTCGCATGGTTTCTCCCATCACTCACACTCCAGACTGGTGTTGAGTTGCTCTTGTTCATATTTACCAAGTCCCCTATTCCTGCTGTAAAGGCCATTGCGAGTTCCTGGGCTCGGAATCCCATGGAGGCTCGGAGGGGAAGTAGCTTCCAAGAGAACAGTTCGTCTTCCGGCTCTAGACACCCCCGCAGAAGGCTTGGATTCAGCCCCAGTGTTGGGACTTGGAAGTCGTATTGAGCTTCTCTGGACTTCGGTGCGTGCTTCCGTTTTACCCCCAGGACCCAGTCCTCCTGGCCCTGCAGCGGGAAACTCCGTTGTAAGTTGCCAATAGCTAGACCTTCTTGCCATCCCTAATGATTTCAGTGGCTCTGGGTCCTCAGTTACCACCAGCGGTTTTGCAGCTGGAGCTGTTCCTGTGCGCTGTTCTCAGTATCAGCTGTGGTCTGAGATGCTGAGTCGGGGAGTGGGGATCTGCAGCCAGGTTTGCTTGCAATCATGTGGACGTGAATCATTTTGTTATTTGGGGTGGAAAATTGAAATGATCAAGTCTTTTTTTCTTTTTCACTTAGAAAAGCAAATATTATGTTTTGTAATAGATGCTTTTCAGCAAAATTGGGAGGGTCACTCATCCGGTGGGGACCCACCTGAGTCAGATGAGTGGGCCAGCCAGCCATCTGTAAACAAAAGTGGCCCTAATGGCCCAAAACGGATGACTCGATGGCTTCCAAGCAAGACCAGGCCGGTTCCCTCAGTGCTCGCCACGCTGATGTTCTATAGTCTCACTGAGTAGGTTTTTGTACATAAGAAAAAAATAGTAATGCCACAAAATGATGACGTCTTTAAAAATAGTAAAGCCTTAAGTACACAAGTGAGGAAATTTAGCTTGAGTCAGGGACCGTCACAGTGTCTTTGGAATTAAGACTGCAGTTCCTAAGATCCTCAGGACTGGAAGGGGTTCACCCTTCACTTTGTGCCAGGGGCTGACTGATCAGATCCTCAGCCTGAAAAACAAGATCCGGTGGATCCACAGGCAGTACAAATCACATCTTCCCCACCTTCCTCAGCTGCCACCCCCTGTGCTTCACTGACTGTGATATTTGTATCACCTGGAGTTTGAGGAGTCCCTTAAAACAACTGTGATGTCTTACATGTAACCATGCTACCTTTACATCTACTGAAGCGGAATGTGCGCATCTGAAGGGAAATTCAATGTAAACAACCACCTTTTTAGTTGCACTCGATATCTATGTATGACATACACCCTAAGTGAATGTTTTCTTGTATTTTCAGGCCTACAATATTGAGTACATGTAAATAAGGAAAAAAATTGATAAATATGGTAATTTAAGGCATAGTGTGTCATTTGATTTTTATTTTGCTATCTCTTATTTAATTTTTCTGGTGCTTCACATCTGGGCTTATGCCTGTGAGGCGGTGGAGACCTTTATGTATAACTCACCTTCACAGGCTTGTGCGTTGCACCGAGCGCGAAGACGTGCCCCGCCCGGAGAAGCACACAGCTCCACGGATGCTGCCACTGGACTCCAGTTGACCCTCCTTTTCTCCTTAATTATGATTTACTGTGATGATTTAATGAAGTAGAAACACAGCACCTATGTGCCATATGTTTTGTTTTGTTTTCATTGTAGTATGTAAGAAAATAAAGTTTATCCTGGTATCTAACAAAGATGGTTTGCATTTTTACCAGATGAAGTTGTTCAGAATTTTTTTAAAAAAAACCACAAGCCTAGCCCAGCCAAGCGTGGCTCAGTGGTTAAGTGTCCACCTATGAACCAGGAGGTCACGGTTCAATTTCCTGTCAGGGCATATGCCCCGGTTGTAGGCTCAGACCCTAGTGTGAGGCGTGCAGGAGGCAGCCAATCAATGATTCTTTTTCATCATTGATGTTTCTAACTCTCTCCCTCTCCCTTCCTCTCTGAAATAAATAAAAATATATTTAAACAAAAAACCAAAGTCTAAATATTTATTCAAAATGGTAGCCAGTACCAATCCAGTGAAGTTCACAAATGTGATAATGAAAAATTGACCTCTGAGTTCAGAACACGGTATGCTAGGACCACTCACGTGAGTACTTGAGCCTAAGCATATTTGATCTCATGTCAAGGCTACAACCATCACATTGTAACGGCCTGACCAGTCGGACTCTGCCAGCGTCCTGGGCTGCTCCTGTGCAATGGGAAGCAGTGAACTTTCAGGACATCAGAGAATAGAGCCTCTAAAAATCACCCATTTGTCCACTTGTTGACTTACAAGACATTTCAGTAACCTCAAAAAGGGTCCTGACGCCTTCCTGGGAGCCTTGAGTCAAGAGCTTGCTTGAAGGTATGCGGTGCTTTTAATACTTGGTTCCTCATAGAATGGAGATTGACAGTGTTAGAGTGTCATTGCTGAGAAGCAGTGTTCCCAGCCCTGCCAGCAGTCGTACCCCACCTCGATTCGGGCCCACCAGGTCTGGGTAGAACCCCAGCATCGATATTTTTTAAAGCCTTCCCCCACACCCCAGGATTCTGACCTGCAGATGGATTTTGGTTGAGGCGTTCCGCCCAGCCCCATGGTGCTGCTTCTGGTATCCCTTACTGCCTGTCCCACACGTGCACCTGGAGTACAGGGAACCTCAGTGAAGACTCCCTGAGGAGCAGCTGGCCCTCTACAACTGCCAGTGTAGTGTCCCCCCTTCTCACCATTCCACTTTATAGATGGTCCCAGGAAATTTAGGTTACACTCCTGCATGTGCGTATAAACTAAATTGAGGCCACTTTGATTTATTAAACGGTTTATGTCAAGAGCAACTATTATCATTTGCTTTCCCTTCCAAAATGTATGCATTTTTTTTCAGATCTGGAGTCATTTGAATTTCAAAGGATATTGTTATGAGAGTCATAAAGCAGATTATTGACTTATTTATCCAAAAGATGGGGATAGAGATTGTAGTCATCACTTTCTTTCCTAAAGTGATCCCATTCCTCTTCAAAAAACACTCATGAAATCTTAGGCCAAATCATGCACGACTTCAGCAGAATTCCAAACAGAATTTAACTTCCAGTGGGTCCCAAAGGACCCTGGCTACAATAATGTTCTCAGCCTTTCTTGGCATTTGCAAAATGCCAGAATTTTAAAAAATAATAACCTCAAGTTACCCCCTGGCCATCATAGAATTCCCTGAGCATTCCAGAAAAAAATGCTGGAGTATTTATGTTTGCTGTACTAGAAAGGGTCTCTCAGCAGTAAAAGCTAGACCTCTGTGTTTGTTCTCTGCTGCACACATCTGAGCTCATGTTACGCTCCTGCATGTGCGTATAAACTAAATTGACGCCACTTTGATTTATTAAACGGTTTATGTCAAGAGCAACTATTATCATTTGCTTTCCCTTCCATAAATGGAAATGCTTTTAATTGCTTTTTATTTTTCAAATAAAAAAGCAGAGGTCATGGAAATGGAACTCAGAGTGAACTTCATCCCTGTGTAGCGGGTCCACACAAGGCATCGATCTCTACTACACTGAGTGGCCAGATTATTATGATTTCTGAACGCATAATAATCTGCCCACTCATATATATATTAGAGACCTGGTGCATGAATTCATGCATGGGTGGGGTCCGGCCAGCCTGGCCAGGGGGAGGGGATATAGGCGGTTGGCCGGCCTGCCTGCTGGTCGAACTCCTGGTCAAGGGGACAATTTGCATATTAGCCTTTTATTATATAGGATATACACTGAGTGGCCAGATCATTATGCATTCAGAGATCATAATCTGGCCACTCATGTATGCGGACACTGGAACTGAGGCCGCTGGCTCACTGGGTTCTCACAGCTAGAAAGTAGAGCTCCAGGCAGGAGCTGAGTCCCCTGGGCCCCTTTTCTGAACAACACCCCCATTTAGCAGCAGCCACTGTTCCTGACCAGAACGCAGACAGCTTGTTTCCATGTTTCTTTTGGCCACTGGGAAGGTTTCCCTAAGTCCAGGTCTGACCCCCTGAGCCTCCCTCATGGACCAGGGCTCCAGCGTTGGGGAACTTGTTTTACCAGCTGACTCCCACCTATTCTCTCTGTGGGCAAAGGAGAGGACACAGGAGTTGGCTTTTCTCTATGACTCTGGAAACCACTGCATAATACACCTTTGGGAATACAAGTCACTCGTGTATTCATATCTGAAAAAAAGATTTTGAGGTGAAGAGCCGGAGCAGAAGCAGGCCTGCCGCACTCCAGAAGGTTTCCCTCTGCCCTCTGCACACCCAGGTCCTCAAAGTAGTGTAGCACTGGCTGCATTTTGACCACATTTTCCTGTTCATTGTCTTCTGAGAAAACAGTTGTGTGTTTCAGGAGTTAGAGAGAAAAAAGGTAAAGACAAAGCAGTGTCCTTACGGGTCCCCACCCTGACTGAGTGGAGTGGGAAGACTTGCTCCCCAAACCGAGGCCACAGATTTTTAGCATTCTGCCTACTGCAGCTGCAACCACATCTTCACCCCCAGAAAAACAACCAAACTGACAACTCAGGGGTTCAAGAGCATTTTCAGTAATAGTCATATTCTCTCTGCCCCACATACACTCTCCAACGTGCCCTCCAAAATAATTAAACAGCAACAAAACCAGCAGGAACTCCAAAGTCATTCCTTCTGGGGAATAGAAAGGAATTTGCTGGAATTGGAGATTGCTTCTTGTTTGTTGTTAAAATTTTAAATTAAAAATAATTTTAAGACCTAAGTTTCCGCTATCTTAACTTAAAGTGAATTAGATGAAGGGGATGAAAATGTATAACACGCTGTCCTGTTAAATATTTGTCTGAAAGATTCTGCCTCGTACAGAACAAAGGAGAAATTAGGAAGTTCCTGTTAGCACCTGCCTTCGGGACCATATGTCAGGCATGAAGAACACTGGCTGGATTTTTTGACATTCACAGCAAGATGTTCCTGCCACAGCTATAAGAGGGCATTGTTTATGTGATTGAAAATTCTATTTAAAACAGTGTTTTAGAAAATAAAGACTAAATGAATAAATTCTTTCTAGGGCAGGAGCACCTTCCCTATGTATCCAGGTGTAATTTTTAATCTTCTACTTGTATGTCCCACCTCTCCCTCTAGCGAAATGCTTGTTGAGTTTGACAGAGAATGTTTTCTATAAAGAGGTCACACTCATCAGCTTCCACCTCGCCTGGAGGTGCTGGGGGTCTGAACAGCAGAGAGTGCCTCTCACAGAGTGTGAAGTGGGAAGGGGCTTGCTATTATAGCTCCTGAAAGGATCTTTCCGACTTCAGAAAATAGCCTGGCAAAGAAAAGCTTTTCTCCATAAATACCCAGGGCCTGCATTATGCTCCTCAGACAGTCCAGGTGAGTACTTTTGATCAATATTCCCTAAGAAATGGCCACTGGGCTAAGTGCAAGCAAAAGGCCTCAATAACAGATCTCCCTCCCCCAACCTGCAGCGCATCTGCAGCAAATCTCTCGTGAACAGTTTGAACCAGTGAGGCTGCACATTAATGGCATCATCTCCCTTTTAAAAAGTGTCCCCCAATTTGTCCTCCAGGTGGATGGCTGATTACGGGCCCCTAGAAACAGTTATCTCTATAGCCTTCCTTGAGGAAAATCATGTCATCCTCCTTTAGGCACCAGGGAAAGTGAACCCCTGAAACTGTTTTAACCTGAAGAAGGGACAATGCCAGTAAGAAAACTCAAAACAGTACCTTATCGTAATAAAAAAGGTTTGTTTACTAATTACCATTAAGATTTCTAATGAAATAGCCGAAGGATAGATGTGTGCTTTAAACCAGATAGTCTATATATTTTTTTCTAAAACTAATGATCTACTTCCATTCCAAATCACTACCACCCCAGAATGATAAGCTGGTTATTCAAAAAGATATTCTTCTATCCTTCTCTCCAGATTAATACAAACACACACAAATATACAGGGTTTTCCTTTTTATAGAAATAGCATCATACAATACACATCATTCTCTAACTTCCTTCTTTTTTTTTTTTTTTATTGTTGACAGTATTACAGATGTCTCCCATTTTATTTCTCTTTGCCCCCTCCACCCAACCCCTGTCCCACCCCAGGCCTTCCCCGCACTATTGTCTGTGCCCATGGGCATGCATATAAGCTCTTTGGTTAATCCCTTCCCATCACCCCCACCCCCACTTTACTCCCCTCTGAGATCTGTCAATCTGTTCCATGAATCCATGCCTCTAGACCTATTTTGTTTGTCAGTTTATTTTGTTCATTACATTTCACATGTAAGTGAGATCATGTGATATTTGTCTCACTCTGACTGGCTTATTTTGCTTAGCATGATACTCTCAGGTCCATCCATGCTATTGCAAAGGATAAGAAATACTTTTTTATAGCCACATAGTATTCCATTATGTAAATATACCACAGCTTTTGTATTCACTCATCTACTGATGGGCACTTGGGCTGCTTCCTGATCTTAGCTATTGTAAATTGGGCTGCTGGGTGAACATAGGGGTGTTTCTGGATTCTTAGGATATACTCCCAGAAGTGGGATCACAGATCTATTTTTTTATTTTTTGAGGAAACTCCATACTGTTTTCCACAGTGGCTCACCAGTCTGCATTCCCATTAGCACTAGGGTTCTCGTTTCTCCACATCTTCGCCAGCACACATTGTTTGTTGATTTATTGATGGTAGCCATTCTGACAGGTGTGAGGTGATATCTCATTGTGGTTTTAATTTCCATCTCTCTGATGATTAGTGACATTGAGCATCTTTTCATATGTCCATTGACTATCTGTATGTCCTCTTTGGAGAAGTGTCTATTCAGGTCTTTTTCCCATTTTTTAAATTGGATTGTTTGTCTTCCTTTTGTTGAGTTGTTTAAGTTCTTTATATATTTTGGAAATTAACCCCTTATCAGATGTATCATTGACAAACATGTTCTCCCATACAGTGGGTTCCCTTTTTATTTTGTCACAGTTTCTTTTGAGCCTTTGCCTGACTACAGTTCCTCCTAACATTTAATTATAACATCATGAAGGACCCCAAGCCAGAACCACCCAGCCAGGCTGTTTCTGAATTCCTGACACACAGAAAGAATGAAATATAATAAGTGACTATTGTTGTTCTGAGCCACTAAGTTTGGGGTGACTTGTTGTTACACAGTCCTAGTAACTGGAACATTAATCTAATGGTTGTTTTGAAGATGAGATGACAATGAACAGAAGGCACTCACATACAACAATACATTGTAATAGTGCTATAAGTGACATGATGGGTGAGATGATTAAAGTACCTCTGGACCCTGAACACTTCACTT
Source organism: Plecotus auritus (assembly GCF_963455305.1). Taxonomy (NCBI): domain Eukaryota; kingdom Metazoa; phylum Chordata; class Mammalia; order Chiroptera; family Vespertilionidae; genus Plecotus; species Plecotus auritus. Next base: position 82,766,761 of record NC_137782.1, on the reverse strand, counting down.
CATAGGAAGCGTGCTATGTCAGGGAGCCAGGGAGCAGGGTTCTGGTCTCTCTGTATCTCCTAGAGCCTCGTGTTGTGGAGCAAGGCATTCGATGTTCACAGACATTTTCCTTACAGCCAGAGTAGTGAATTCTAATACTTCCCATACAGAGTTGATATGAAAATCAAAGAGAAAAATTCACATTCAAACATTCTGAAAGCCAAACAACATTCTAAGAATTAAAGTATATTGTAGTTGTCTCTTGCAATATAACAGATCACCCCAAAACTTAATGACTTAAAAACCAACAATCATTTTGCTACTGTCTCACATGGTTCTGTGGGGAGGGGACCAGCTGGGCTGATTTTCCGTGAGCTCTCTCACAATGGTGTTTTGACATGGTGGGGGGAGGGCTGGCATAATCTCAGGGGCTCACTGTTCTCCTGGGTGGTGGATTCTGGCTGTCGACTAAGATCTCATCGTGGGCTGTCAGCAGAACACCTATATGTGGCCTCTGAGTGTAGCTTGGGCTTCCCCACAGCATGGATCCCCAAGAGAGACCCAGGCAGAAGCTGCATGACCTTTTCTAAACTACTCTTAGAAGCCACACATTGTCACTTTCACTGCATTTTATTCAAGGAACAGTCACAAAGGCTTGCTCAATTTCAAGGGAGGGACACAGTTTCCACCTCTTGATGGAAGGTGTGTCAAAGAGTTTACAGAGATATTTTAAAATCTGCACCAGGTGGCATTAACATTATATAACATTTAAAATCAGTATTTTCTCACAACCAGGGGATGGATCTGATGGACATCAAAGAACTCAAAATAACAACACTAATGAGTGAGTTCTCATCAACATTTGAACTGAGTGGCAATCTCAGCAACAGAGGTAAGTATTTAGTTGCAGACAGCCTTTTATCCAGAGGAAATAGCTAACTAATTTATTAAAGACTCTTGGCTTCCTTGCAGACTGTCCAGGAGGGCCACACAAATCAGGCTTTGGGGTTAAAATAGCCAGGAACAACACCCAAACTGCCCTGGCAGGTGAGTCCAAGTGCAGCTCCCATCACTGTGCTGGGCCTTCACCACGGCCGCCCCTGAAGACAAATGCCTCTCCAAGCCCCTCACTCCCCTCACCAGTGCTGACTGTATCTGGCACCACCTCCTTCTGGTTTCCCTTCTATATCCACATCCCGTGGGTGCATCTGATTGAAGGTTGGGCACCTCTAACCTGAGCTGTGAGGGTGACTTGTCCAGGACATTGACCATTTCCATTTTCTTACAGCAGAGCCTAGATGTAAAGGAAGCTGGAGAAGCCAGTTTCTGGATTCCACCTTTGGGAGGCAGATCTCCTTTAGGTGAAAAGTTACCCAGAACAGGAAGTGTCCAAAAGGTGCAGGGTAAGCAGAAAGCATAATGAATGTCTACTACCGATAAGCACTCTTTCATTTTATCAATGAGAAAACAAAGGTAAAGAGAGGTTAAGTGACTCACCCAAGGCCATACAGCTCTTAAATGGAGTTAAAATGATGCAAGCAGGCATTTGTGCTCCAAACCCCTGGCACCTAGCCACAGTATGCTGGAGAAGAAACAGGTCCCTTCATGCTTGTGAAATCCCACCACAGTGGAAGATAAAGGGAATGGCCTGCTAGTATTCGAAAAATCTGTTACTTGGAAGCCAGCATTGGCACTCTCTTTGAGGCATAAAATTAAATGTTTTATTGAAACATTTGAGATCGACCCATCTTTTCCTCAGCATTGGCATCCCTCTGCCTGTCCTTAGTTGAGAGTGAGCAGGAAGAGCTTAACGGCCTGTGCTCAGGGATCTTTCCTTCTCTCATGCTTGCCAGTTGCCATGGTTCTGGGATGGCCCTTTATCTTGCTTACAGGTAAAGAATAATTTTCCACAACCAAGTACTTTTAGGACCAAATTGGAAGACAGAGAAGTGATAGAAGGTGGAATGGGCGTGTGAGCTTTAAGTGATACGTTCACGGTGGCCCTGCCTTCACAGTGAATTCATACATTTCTCCCTCTTATGGTTTGCCTCTTCAGCATGTTCAAGCAAAGTGAAAGAGGTTCAGAATCTGTGAATGTGGTAGCACAAACATGCCAGTATAAGAGCTTCGTTGTAATTATGGAGTGCTGAATTAACCTGTTTCTCATGGGTATTTGTGTTTGTAGGGTGGGTAGTGTAGAAATAAGTTTCTCCAACGTACAAGATAGGAGATAACTTGAAATGGTGGCCTATTTGGCTCCTTTCTCTTGCACCCTGGTACAAATGTCAGGTATTATTTTGGAGTTAAATTGCCAAAACACAAATCAGTTTTTTCCATGACCAGGGATTAGGACTGTATCTGTTCTCCTGCTGTCATGTCATGTTCATGAGTTAGTGGCCCCTTGACAAGAAGATAGGATTGAGGCTCTTCTATTTCACTGCTATTCCTCCCAGTCTTGAATAAGGTTTGGGGGGTTATCTCTATGAACCAGTGTCCTTTTTGCTATCAACTAAATTTCTTCACTAACTGGTGATGTCACCTCTTAGAGCCTTCCATTTCACCATCCATTGTCTGGAGGTAATCAATCAATACAACCTCATGAGTAATTGTGAGAAATCAATGAGCAGTTCCTGTTAAGGCCTTAGACCAGGTAAGTGATAGGACTCAGTGAAGTTTAGCTGTTAACTGTATTGTTACAACCCCATCCTGAGTTGGAATTAGTGGTCACTGGATAAGACTTCAAGCCATCAACTCTTTCCAGGCCAAACTCACTATTAGTGGCAACAACTGGGAGCACTCTCCATGTGGCCAAGACCTCAAACTCTGAATCAGCACACATTAAACATCCATGTGCACACAGATACCTGAGGATCTTGAGAAAATCCAGATTCTAATTCGGTGGGTCTGCAGTGGGGCCTGCAGTTCTGATTTCTACCAGCTCCCGGGTGATGCCACTGCTGCAGGCCCCTCGCCCACACTTGTGGGCTGAAAACACTTGTAACAAGAGCTGAAAAAAAAAACAAAAAACATGCTAAGAAAGTACAACACGTTCTCCACTGCTGTTGCCATAGTTAATACACTCGTGAGACCAGATCAGAAACCTGCTTTAGAAAAAGTTTCAAATTGAAGTTGGAAACTTCCAGTCAGAGATGACTTCTCACTGTTGGACATTGATCTAAATGCCCCAAGTGCTCAAATATTTGCGCAATTAAATGAGGCCAGAAACTGTCAGGAAGGTGCTTGCTGCTTTTGAATTAATATTATTTTAGAACTGATCAATGCTAAATTAAAGTTATCTTCTTCTTTAACTCAATTTTTAAGCTAATAGACACCAAAAAACCTTGAAATGTTATGTTGAACCATAACATTTGTTGATGTTACACTTTTTACCTATAAAAATGGCAATTTGTTATGATTCTGCTTAAGAGTGGCCATTTCACTCAATAATGGCAGCCATCATTGAGTGAGGAAACAACCTTCAAGCCAGGAGTCGACCTTCCCCTTCCGTTAGCTTCTATGGATGACTCGGCACGTTAGAACTTGTATGTTCTGCCCAACAGCTGCTGTGCTTGGCACGGCAAACATGAACAGTATTTATAAACTTATTTTTGAGGTAGCTTCCTATTTAGTTAACTTTCTCATTTAAAGAATTAGGGTTTTAAAATTGGGGCCTGATGTGGTGACACCTATAAAAACAGAGGTACTCAGCTACAATTGAACAAAGCACTTTTCATAAAGACCAAGTTTCTATCTAACCAAGGGCAGGAATGTAGGCAATCTATAAAACAGTACTGCACAATTTTATTTTCTAGTACCTGGGTCAGTAAACATTTTATAAAGGGTGAAATAATCAATATATTAGGTCTTGGAGGCCATGTAGTCTCTAGAGTGATGACCAAACTTGGCCACTGGGTTATGAAAACAGACACAGACAGTAAGTGAATGTGCATGGCTATTTTCTAATAAAACTTTATTTACAAAACAGGCTGATGACTGGATTTGGCTTTGGGCTTAGTTCACCTACCCCTGGTTTAGCCTTTTCTGTTATGATGATAGAGATGATGAAATACTACAATGGTTGCAATAATTCTGGACAGAATTAACCTTAGAACTATGTATGATCATAGTTGCTGCAACAAAGAAATCAAGGTAGCTATAATAGGTGTTTATTTTTTTCTGTTCTCTTTCATCTGAATTATTAAATTTTGAAAATACAAAGGTGGATAATCATGATTTTTCTCTGTGATTAATATAGCAAAAGGTTTTCTGATACAAATATGAAATCTTAATTATATAAATGTTTCACTGAAATGATTTTAAGCTATAATTGGTGTTTAGTGATTTAGCAAGATATTCATGTTAAAACCCTTCAGAAGATATCAAGGATAATAGTACTTGTATAAGACATAGTAGAAGTCTTCTATTAAAGAGATGAGAGATAAAAAGAATGTGATCCTTTGTGGTGTAAAATATTTGATGAGTTATAACATAATTCTGTTCAGATTTGGATTCCAGAGACTGGGATTGGTTCATGTCCTTTGTCCCTGACAGTTCTCGATTCAGTCATTTTCCCATGCACTATTCCTATCTCTGCACATCTCCTAAAAATCACCTCTTTGTGACTGTATTCTAGAATGGTAAAGGCTAATTTCATATAATACACTAGAACAGAGAGCAGTGGAACAAGACTATAATCAATTGGTGTTACAAGGTTTTTAAGATTTATATTTTTAATTTAAAAAAATGTTTTAATATATCTTTATTGTTGAAAGTATTACAGGTGTTATAAGCTTTTAAATGACAATATTGTAAGCATGTGTTTCAGCCTGAGTTCCCCATCCTTTTCTGTTCTTTGTGCTCAGAGGAAATTTTAGCCCATTTTTTTTCCCCTCCTGTAGAAAGAACCTTCTCTGAAACTCTTCCATGCACTGACACCTCCTCTGCTTCCTATCAGATTTAACAAACAATAGCCTCTCGGCTCACTCTGTCCATCCTGCCACCGCCAGGTGTGACTGTCACCTGGCTGTGGCGTGTGAGAAGAGGCATTGCATCAGGGACCTGGTCCTGAACAACAGAGATGAAGCAGATGTTGCACTCAAATAAAAGGGCCCTTTTGATGAGTGAAAGAGGAGAATAATGGATTCAGGGTGATACTTCCGCCGTTCTTGTCTCCTCTCCCTGTCGCCCCTCTCATCCCCCTGTGTGTGCGATGCTTAGTCTACTGGCTAAAGGAACAGTGAATACCTGGGTTCTGATGAAGGGACAGCAGTCCTGGTAATCTCTGAATGCAAATGGTGTGCACAAGCTTCTTACAGATGTTGGTGATGCTGCACAGCATGAAAATGGCATACTTGAAATGCTGTCTCTCAATAATCACATCTTTGAATGTTCTCCACTGACAGTAAGCATTCTATAAGTTTCATTTTGATGTAATTAATGCTCTAAGAATAGTTTGTCCAGGTCGTGGGGCTTATGTAATGAGCAAAAGAAAAAATTTCAGTGTGGGATGCTTTGTGTGGAAATGCCACCAGGAAGACCACACTGGAATCGACAAGACAAACACAAACACAATAACCCACAACCCACTGCTCGCCATATATACTGCCAGACAAAGCATGCATGTTCTCAACATTCCACTTTCCAGATGCGACAGAACTAGCCCACAATAAAAAGTATGTGGTGGACAAATGATGACAGTTGGGACTTAAAAGATCAAGGGTTATGTGTTTGGATTAGTGAAAATAAGTTAACTGACTTCAAATCATATGCTCATATATGTTCTATGATTCTGAGAAGCATATCAGGCCTTAATAATGACCCCAAAATAGTTGTGAATGGTCAAATTTGTAAGCCACGTTGTTTCCCTCACCCAGCCACGAGACATCAAGTCCCTTCACCATGAAGGTCCGTCACAGGTTCCTTGCTGGTGACACCACTCAGTGGGCTCTGTCGCTTTTGAGACCCTATCTGGCCAGTAGTAATTTCTCCCTGCAGCTTCTCATAAGGAATGCCTAAAGAAACAGGACTCATCTGTGTTCATGAAAATCCTCTTGGCGGGGAAATTGCCTTGATGGTGCCAAAACCTGTAGCTGTTTTTTTGCACAGGACAAGGAGGTGATGAATTGGTTGGAAACAATTTGTTTCTTTAGCAACCTCCTGGGGAAGAAACGGTTTCCCTATTCAAGGAGATCATTGGGCTGGTAGGTGCTGTCTTCTCTCACCCCTTCTTCCTATGGACTCAACATGCCTGGCCTCATGGGGGAGACTTGGTAGACCAATGGGGATGGGAGGAAGCCCCGGTAAGGTTCTCCTACTCTGGGTGTTTGGGAATAGTTCTTTCTCCTAGGGTCATTGGGTGGGAGCATTCTTGTGGGCCCCATGGCCAGGTCTCACTTCTGAACTTTTCTCTGTGTCACCAATGTGACTATTAGAGACAGTCACCATACTACCCAGAACTAATAAGTATACCAGACTTTCCCTATGAGTATGAATAATTTAATGCTACAGGTTGGTAATAAAGAAATAAATTTCTTCAGCATATATATTGAAAATGCAACTTAAAGATGCATTTGGCTTTTTTTTCAGCTGAGTGGATTTTCAGCTATTACTCTCAGGTTATTGCCAAAACATTAAGGAGATGTTTTCCTAATTTAGGATAGAATCCTAAATGTCTTTAGACCGCCATACTGTGCACCATGCTTTGGTACCACGTTGGCAATCAAATGGATTCAAGATCCTTGTATGTTGCCATTTAGTAGATTCTCTGACACAGGTGTGTTTTGCTATCCTGCGGGTCTCTCTCTACAAGTCAGTTTCCCCCTTGATTTTCTCCAAATCCCACAGCTTGGACCTTTAACCACTAAACATTGCAGGTTTCTCTGGCCTTGCCATCAAAAGCCTGTAATGTAACCCGACCCTGTAACAAGCTAACATACAGTACCTGTATATATGACACATAACTGACTACATACACAAGGAACTCTTCATCAGAAAATTCCTATGCAAGACCAAATGTCCCTTCTGCAAAAAGATAGCAAGTTTTGCTCAAAGCCTGCCTGCCACAGACCAGTGGACTTATAACTAATCCTAAATGCCACAAAATAGCACTCCCAAGAAAGTGGGTTTTCTTCTGTGTATGGAGAAGGCCTGCTCCCTTTGGGGTCCTTGCTGCCTTTCATGTCACAGTCTCTGGAACCCCCAAATATCTCACTGTGTCCCAGAACCCATTCTCTCTGGTTTACACACAGCCCTGTAGGAAACCGAGGGACTCAATATAGCCAGGGGGCTTGCCCACGCGGCGCCCTAGACCCTTTCTCTTTTGCGAGACAGGCAGTGGGTGAAGATGCTAAGGCATGATGTTATCTCTTCTCAAGGACTGTTAACACATTATTCTGCTTGGTTTTGTTTGAAGGCTTTGCGGATGGCTGTGGAATTGAGGCCAAGGGGATGGACCGGGAGCTGGTACAAGGCGGAGGCTGCTCCACGCGATCCTGCCGCAGAGCTAATGGAGGCAAATGAGAACCAGTGCACCCTTATCCATAGCACCTGGGCACAGACACTCTGGGTGACATCTGCCTGGTGACTGGCATTGCCTGGTCTAACCTTGTACTAGTATGTCTGGCTCTCCTCAACACATCCACATGTGTTACCCAGTGGTCAGGGTTCAGCAGACTCCAGGACTCTGCTCTGCTCCAAGACGGCATCCTTATGGACAGCTATTGAGCCTCTGACCTCCTATTCTGCTCACAAGTCACCCTGGAGCAGCTGCCTCTGCTGGATGGTCGGGGGATGACCTTAGTGATGGGCCCCGCAATCACCTGAAGGAGGAGCTCCTGATGGACGGTGCTGCACAGAAGCAGTGCTGTAGCTGGCTTGGGTTAAAACATGTCACTACGTTTCTGCTATTAGAGCCATAAGAGCCCCGAATTCTCCAGGCCTCCAGGGAAATGTGCCTCAAGAGGACATTATCGACTTAGAAGAAAGGGCAAACCAGCATGGCTGGCAGCTGTTTGAGCCGCTGGCTTGCTTCAGAACCTGGGAGTGCTGGACAGCCTTGCTTATTCCACCACACAGGTAGGAAGTAGAAAGGTGTGGAGACCACTGGCAAAAATGAAGTCCTTTCCTTATTTGTTCCCTGTTTTAGCTCCTTCCTCCTTGATCTGGTTACTTTTCCTGATCACTTTGCCCCTCCCAGCATCCCTCACTGGGCTGGGTGTGTAGTTTCCAGTGATGGGCATCCACGCTTGGAGCAACCTCAGACACACAGGATGTCCTCAGCATCCTTTCCATATTTATAAAGAAGGTGAATGCACTTCCACTTGATGTTCTATAATAGGAACCCTTGTGACCTTGTGAACTTATTATCCAGGGAGGAATGAGAGAGAGAGAGAGAGAGAGAGAGAGAGAGAGAGAGAGAGAGAGAATGGGAATATGAATCTGATTTCCTTCTTGTGGAATATTCTAACTCATATTGCATTACTTTGAAATAACTGATCAAGTTTTTCAATTTCTTCTACACTTTTGTTTAGTATACATCAATATACTCCATTTACTATACAATTTCACTTACTATCTCACATCAATGAAATTTTGGCTTCTATTTTAGAATAAATAAATTTGAAGGGGCACATTTATGAACCAAATTTTATTTGCCCTCATGAAGGTGGAACTTAGAATTCCTGATTATGGACTAGAAACACAGTGAGCTGGACACAGATGACAAGATACCATACCGGCAGCTTCCAAGTTTTCAGGCTGTTATAAATACTGCTTTGTCCTGTGCTTTTACACTGTGCGGCACTGCGCTTTTGTCTTCCTCTGTTGAACTGGTAAAATACGTAGTCATCAGCGATAAAGGGCAACACACAGTTTGTCCCTGAGGCAACTTACCTGCAGTGGCTCCCCTTGGTTGTTATTCTGAGCCTATTCCCCACAAAGGGCGGAATATTCAATGTTCCTGAGAGCTGAGCCTTTTACTAAACCCTTTCTTACCCAAAACTGGAGGCTCAGAATCTGAAAAAGATCCCTTTGTCATCTTATTCTTCCAAGTTTCTCACGTGCTGCCCTTCCCACCATCACTCCGGAAGATGATCCCACAGAAATGCAGTCCTTGTGCACTTTCTGAAATCTCTCCGCTAGGCAAACCTCAGAAGGCTTGGTGGCCACAGGAAGAGAAGAGCAGCAGACACAACCCTCGGAGGGAAGGGGACAGCACAATTGTGACGCTGAGCACAGCACTCTCATCAGTGTTTCAAAGGCAGAGCAAAACAACCCAAAACATTAACTGTCGAGTGTCAGCCTTGTTCTTTAAAGAGCTGAGTGACACGAAACAGAAAACATTCTAATGACCTGTGATTAAATTTAATACCCGAAACAGATGGTGTTCTATTTCTCCCCCCCACCGCCCCCGCCCAAAATGGGTTGCTCACCTGACTGGAAAATCATTTCTGAGCCCTCACCCCAAGCCACTGGCCTAACTTCCACCCCATCCAAATGTGAATTGGTTTGTTTCCCTTACTTGGAAATCTGACTATAAAATCATTCTACTTTCTTCTAATCTAGTTGGTATTCAAGGGTCAAAATTTAACCATGTTATTTATTTGAAGAAATGTTGTTACACTGAGCTCCAAACTGCCAGGAAATGAAGGATCTGATAAATTAACCAGGTGTTTCTCTATCCACTTTGGTTAATAGATTTGTGTGGGTACTTATCTAGATTTCTCTGAAAAAGATTGACACAGCTTCCATTCTAACTTCACCTTCCAGTACATTCCTAAGGACCCCTAACGCTTCAGCTCCAGTTATGGGTTTGAGACTGGACCCTTGAACTGCCAGAGGGCAGAATCCAGCAGCGCAGGCTCAGCTCTAAAAATCCACCATCCTCCTGTTGGTGGTGGGTTTTTGTCCCTTAATAAAAAATGTAGAGATGTGTAAGAAATCATCTGAAGCTCCGTTTTAAATCCTTATTGAAACCACTGGATGCAGAAATAAGTCCACCTTACTTTGACTTTGAAAATATTTTATTTGAATAGTAAATAGTTATACAGTTGAAACAGTTCTATTGAAGCTGTCTATAAATAGCTAACAATTAAGAAAATAATGTTATGTAGAAAAGAGATTGCATTTAAAAGTAAGAGCTGTTGGTTGTACAAGGGCCTCAGGGGCCCTCCAAGCAGAACAAAATGGAAGGTTGTCTGTAATTCGCTCAGATAGGTATAAAAGTTAAAACTTTTAGCAGATCCCTTTAGAAAAAGGCTCTCTTGTAAAATGCACAGTGAAATGTCGAGAGTGGCTGGGGGAAAACACACACCAAGAAAAAAAAAGATCTGCAATCAAATAATATCTCAATCTTCATAATTAATATAAATAAATAAAGAATAAATAACAATTACTCATAAATCAACATATACATTTAGAGGGAACTCATACAGTCCTACCTCAAGCAACAAAGGCGATCAAACCAAAATGTCTCACGTGAAATATTGAGGCAGTTTCTACAGCATCTTCAGAAAATTCCCTTCCCTCCCCCCAAAACAATCCCAGACGACAGTTCAAGGCATTTGTGGCTATACTAAAGAAAACTTTTTCTTAAGCAATTTGATTTGTTCACATACAAAAAGGTAAAGCCAAACTCCAGCAGTTCACAAGCCATAATAAAGCTAATCGTGTGGGAAGTTCAATTTACAGCCTGTGAAATATAAAGGCATTTATTCCTCAAGATTCACCCAAAACAACCCGTACGCTACATACATAGAGAGCAGAAATTGGTAGGCGAGAGCAAACCGCATTTCTAGACAATGAACACAGCGAATACTAGCAAGAAAAACCGCTCTCCCTCCGAGGGAGGCTTCCAATCACGAGACAAATGCGCACAGCTTTTCTCCCCTGTACAGAAGGGATTGGCTCCTGTTGCGCCAAGGGGGGGGGGGGGGGCGGGAAAGTGACACAACGCAAAAGGGGTCTCCAAAGGGAGTCACAATGACAGGATTGGGGTTACCGTCACGCCACATCAAGAGAAGCGGAGACAACACTTTCACCGGGGGTGGGCGCCCCCGGCGCGGACGCGGCTTTGGGGCGCGCAGGGAGCGCTCTCTTCGTGGGTCTCCGGCGAAGGCACAGTTTGGAGGGCCGGGATGAAGGGCGCGCTCTAGCAAGCCGGACGCACGGGCACCTGCAGGAGGATCACCTGTCTGTTCTCGGACGGGTGGCACTTGTTGATGTGCCGCGTGAGGCCAGGCGAGCTGTAGAAGGTGGCGGGGCAGTACTTGCAGGGGAACACCTGGGCGGCGTGCAGCAGGCGCAGGTGGCGCTCCTGGGCGCCCTTGCTGGGGAACGTCTCCCCGCACACTGGGCACAGGTGGCACTCGGCTGAGGCACTCAGGCCCAGCACGCTGGCCGCCTCGCCGTCGCCGGCCGCCTCCTGCGGCGCCTTCTCCTTGGGCCCCGGGTACAAGGCCAGTAGGTCCTCTGGTGGGGGCGCGGGCGGCGTGCCCTTGGCCTGCAGTGCCTGGTGGTGCGCCAGCAGGTGCTTGCGCAGATAGGCCTGGCGGCGGAACTTCTTGGCGCAGTGGTGGCACTCGTAGAGCCCGTCTTCTGAGCCCGACTCTGAGACGCCACCGGGGCTTGGCGTGTCGCGGTCGCTGCTGCCGCCCGTCGCTTCCCGCGCCTCAGCCCTGGCAGCGGTTTCGGGCTCCGACACTCGGGCGGCGGCGGGTGCCGGGCGCGGTTTGTGCCAGCGGCGATGCGAGGCCAGGTTGGCCGGGCAGCTGAAGACCTTGGCGCACTCGGGACAGCGGTACTCCACTCGCACGATGCGCGAGCACTTGTGCTGCGCCAGCGCGAACGGGTCGGCGTACTCCTCCTTGCAGAGCTGGCAAATGAACTCGCCCAGCGGCCGCGCCGCGTCCCCCGCGCGGCCCCGCGGCGCCTCCACCGGGCCCTCCTTGATCTTGAGCCCCAGCACAGGCGACGTGGTAACCTCGTCTTCGAAGTGTAGCTTGCGGATGGCTTTGGGCTTCTTGGCGCCTGGAGCCTTGGCTACTTTGGCGGGAGGCTCGGTGGCGGCGGCTGGGGGCGGGGGCCGCTTGCCCGGGGGCCTCAGGGAGGCGGCGGGGGGCAGCGGGGGCCCAGGCACCGGGCCGCGGGTCGCTTCGGCACCCGCTGAGAACGCCGTGCCCATCTTGAGCTCGGCGGGCGCAAAGAACAGCGGGTCGCCGCTGCAGGTGCCGCCGCCGCCCGCGCCGTTCGCGCCACCACCGCCACCTCCGAGCAGCGCGGCGGGCGTGGGGAAGGACTCGGCTGAGACCGGTGAGCCGAGGTTGAAGCTGCGCTCGAAGTACTTGTGCTTCTCGTGCTCGCGGCTCACGGGCCGCGTGGGGCTGTAGAGCGGCGCGGGGTGCGCGGCCTCGGGGTTGCCGAAGTGAGCGGCCCGCGGGCCCGGCTGGGGTGGTAGCGGGCCCGGCGCGCAGATCAGCGCGGCGGCGAGCGCCGCTTGGGCGCGCTCGGCAGGCGGCGGCGGCCGCGGCAGCGGACCGGGCCCCGGGCTCGGCGCTGGGGGCTCGGAGTGGGCGCCCCCGCATCCCGGCGAGATCAGGAGCGCGCGGTCGCCGTCCTCGCAGCCGCGAACTCGGTAGGACACGGGAGTGGACTTCTTGCTGCGCTTCACCAGGAAGCCGCGAGGCATGTTGGCGCGGCGCGAGGGCAAGGCACTGACTGGGTCCCACCTCTGCGCTCGGCCGTGGCGGCCTCAGTGCCCCCGGCCCATGCCCCGAGCGCGGCTGCTACGGGACTCGCGTGGCGCCGGTGGCGGCTCAGCCCAGCTCTGTACCCTGCGTGCGCGTCCCAATCCCCGGGCCCACGAGCCGCTCCCTTTTAACGGGGGGAGGGGGCTATTGTTCTCGCCTCCCGCTTCCCCCGGAGCCAATCAGCACGCCGGCAGCTCCACCGCCGGGTAGGGTGGGAGGGCGGCGGGGCAGCAAAAAGGGAGTCGGGACTCCAGGGTCGCCCGGTAGGTGCGGCAGATGTACCTGAGGGCTAGGGGCCCCCGCGTGCGCCCGGTCGCCGCCCCGCCCGGCGCCGCCGCCCCGCCCGGCCCAGGCACACGCCCGGCCCCGCCTCACTTCACGGTCTGCTGCTCCTCTATGGGGAGGCGCACGTGCCGAGGCTTTGTGTCTCTCCTCCGGGGGCGCGGAGCCGCCAAATGGACCCGTCCATCAGCACGACAATGCACGCCCCCCTCCCGCGCGGGGATTACCCGCGGGTCGCGAGCAAAATAGCAACAAAGGAGAAGAATGGCCCCAAATATGTCAGGAGGATTCAATCCGCGAGCCGGAGCGGAGGGGAAGTTGGGCGGGCTGATTGGGTAGGGGCGGTGGTGGGCCGCAGCAGGCGAGGGGGAGATCTGAGTGCGACTGCTGGGGCGAGAATGGGGTCGGGGTAGGCACAGGAACTCCTGGGGGGTTTAGGAAATAATCAAGAATTGAAAATAGCTGCAAAGCCCGGCTGCCTGGCGTCCCCACTTGCGCTTCAGACGGGTGGGCCAGGAGACCCTGGGTCCAAGCGAAAACGGGGTTCCACGTTTAGGTGGATGATGTGGCCTTCTGGCTGCAGTTGAAGGTGATGTTTGCGTCCGCAGCCAGGGCGCGCGACCCTGGTCCTTGGGAAGGTTTCTCTTGAGTTTGAGAAGCAGTTGGTACATAAGGCACTTCTTCAGTTGCCAGCAGACGCAGCGCTAAAAGGGTGAGGGGGCGGACTGGGCTGGGTTCCAAAAAGAACTTGAATTTCTGAACTTTTTTTTTATTTTTTATTTTTTTTAGTTCCGGGAAGTTTGTGGATTGGCATCCTCGGAGGGGCCAGGTGTAGCCCGCTTGGAGCCTCCACGTCGCCCAGGGCTGGGTTGATTCGGGTGGTATTGGCCAAGGTCCGAACTCGAGGTCAGCCGCGTGCGCTCCAGTGAAGTTGGTTTCCGCTCTCCTCGCGCTGCCTCATGCATTTTTATTCGGAGCGGGCATTTTGTCTGCCGGTTGACATCAGATGCTAAATCAAGGGCTCCAATCAAGGCTCTGCGAATAAAGGGGCCGCCTGTCTCCACGCAGCCCCCCCGCCAGCCCCCCCAAGCCATGCCCCCTTCACCTTTGTGAAGGAAATTAACCTCCAGCTATTGAGCGGCGGTCGCGGCCAATCTGGACGCAAAAGCGACGCGTGCTGCTGGCTGAGAGGGAGGGGGGCAATCTGTCCTCCGAGGCAGGCTGCGGCCTCGGGGAGGACAAGCTGTGCCCCCCTCCCCGTGCCACCAGGAAAAGACAACAGCGAAGATCGTATGGACCCAGACTTGGCCCTTTGCTTCCATCCTCTTCGCAGCCTAGCGCAGAGGAAGCACAAAGGCAGCATCTCCGGGGGTGGGGCAGAACCCCAAGACTAGTAGTGGCCCTGATCCCCCGTCAGGTTGGGAACAAGTAGCAAAGCCACATACTAGTAAGTCAAATGTGATATGTTGTGAGGAAAATGTCACTTTATTGAAAGAGAAGGAAACGGACATTTCCCGGCAAAGCCCTGTGCATCCAGACAGGTTTTGCTGTTTTGCTTATGCTTAATTCCACTGAAGGTATTTAATTATTTTCGGATTTTCCCTCAGAAAATACCCTGGCGTGGAAATTTGATAGAATTTTAAAACATGAGTAGTAAGTTGTAAAGGGACAGTTGTTAGGATTAATCAAGGGAAAAGATATTTGATGATTTTCTTTGTGATATTTTTCTAACTCACAGACTTAAAAGAGAAGGATACCTATAATGGAATATATTTCGAAAGCTCTAGCTCTCATTTTTAAAAAATGTTAAATGAGATCAGTGCTAGTTCTGAAAAGAAGTTAGGAATCCTAAAATAAGTTGATCTAAAATGTATAAATGTGTTTCCATCTCAAAGTAACTGATGTTATTTCCTTGCTGTTGTGAGCGCTGATTAATACTGCCAGTGAACAGAAGTGGGAAAGGGATTCCGGGACAGCTTTGGCCAATTTTATTTTCTAATCACGAATCCCATCTGGATTGTGGAATAATAGGGCGGGGGCTGGGTCGGCGATCCCTGACTGACTGGGGGGTATTTGGTCTTGCATGTGCAACACTCCTTTCATTCAACAGATAACAAGGAGAGTTAGTCACCTGGAGAATCCTTTAAAATAACACCCATCATTGTAAAGAGGGGGGGAGGGGGCGCAAAACAAAACCCCTGCCTAAATGCAAGAAATTCAAACAGGGCTCTGAATTAAGCCAAGAGAATCTTTTGAAAACTATTGAGACACTGAGATTCAATGGATCCGTTCCTTTTTTAAATTTGTGGTTTCTAGTCTTGTCAGTGGAAGTGAAATATGCTTTCAGATGGGCACGGGTCAAAATAAATGGGCACTTGAAAGGTGCAAGTATTAAACACCACCCAGAGCTGGGGGAGAATCAGGCTGCGAGCACCCCACCAGCAGCCTCTGAGAACGGGCATTCTTGCATCCAGTCGTGGGTTCCCGCTGTTTTCTCCGTGACTTTATTTCTCAGAACCCGTGCACCTGCGGGGATGGGGACACGGAGATATTTGTCTTCCCCCAGGAAGAGCGCAGCCGCCCTAGCGCACTGCGTCCGAATACCCGCTGGGAGGAGCTGAGCTGGGGAAGCGCTGAGCGCTGATTTGCCCCCAACCCACACTTCAGGGGAGCTTCACCGAAGCCCACAGGCATGAGGAACCCTGGAAGGGCCGCCGAGATGTCCTTGCCAGGTCCCAGGTGACTCTCCCTTTCCTGTGGGGCCCTGGCGAGTGCTTTGGAAAAATACGGCGGCCTCTATCGCTTCCTGTCCTTGCGGACACGCTTGTGGCTTCTTCCTTAGACTGCGGAGCTGGGGGCCGCTGGCGCTCTAAATTGTCCCGCCTTGGTTCCCACGCTGCCGTCGGGGAGCGCGCGGGGGTTCAGTGTGACCTAGCTCCAGGGAGTTTCTAGAAAGCCTGAAGTATGGAAATGAGCACTAAAGGGGGGCATTTCGGCCTAGAAATTGCCTCTGGAGGTGTCCACCAGCCCAAGCAACCCCTGAGCTCCTGAAAGGCAGAGACAGAAGGTATCCCGCGGCGCCGGCCGAGTTTGGAGACGCCAGGGAGGGGCGACAGGGAGTTGTCAGATCCCTCCCCCACACACACCACCACACACACCCCAACCCTCCCTCTGGGCTGAGCGCTCTCCTGCATTTACAGGAGCCCCGCCCCAGTCCCTCCTTGATCCCGAGCCACGATCCCAGCCTGAACCCTGCGTTACCGCCTTAGTATCCGCCGTCAGGTCCCGGAGGGGCCCGTGCCTGGAGGGCTACGCGCGACCCGAGCCCGGGAGAGGCTTTGTGTTTGCAGGAATGAGGAGCTGTGTTGTCCGCCCCAAGGGCACGCGAGAGACACGCGCAGCCCGCCGCCCGCTGCCCCGCTCGGCCACTCCGGCCTCCCGGCACCTTCCGGGCCCCCGCCCGTGGGCCGCCGCCTTTGTTCGGTACATTAGCATAAAGCTGCCAGGGATCTCCCGTTTAAATAATTCCACACAAAAGGAGAGAGCATGAAAGAAAGCGAACAAGGGAGAGTCTGCGAGGCCGCGCCGTCCGCCCGGCAAGGAGCGCCGGCGCTCAAGTGCGTCCCTCCCCTCGAGTTTCAAGTGCCCCCGCAATCTGCTGCGCGCGCGCACGATCCGCGGGGGCGGGCGGGGGGAGTGGGTGCCCCTCTTTAGGCCCCCGAGTGTGCCGTCTGAACACCGAGCGCGCCTCCAAGTGCCCTCGGGACTGTTTGTTTTTGCCTCGGGTGGGACCGTCCAGGCCGGGTTGGGGAGAAGGCAGGAAGGTCCCAGGCCTGGCGACTGGAAGGGTGGTGCAGGCAAAAGCTGGCAAAGGTGAAGGTAGACAATGTGAGAAAGTCATAATAGAGACGTGGGCCTGGAAGCGCTGGCGGGGCACCGAAGGGACGGGCTGACCTTGAACGTGGGCGCAGGAGGGGGCTGCTTCTGCCTGTGAGGTGGCGGCCCCATGTTCCGCGCGCCTTCGTCTCTGAAAAGGCACCGACAAAACCCACTAGAAACTGACCAGGAAGGCCACTGCGACTCCATTCCTCCCTCTCTTCTTCCGCCCGGGGTGGACCCGGAGACTCCTGGGGGCCAGGAGCGCGCACTTTTCACCTTGGCCGGGGTTCCCCTTTTCTTAATCCTGCTCTTGGTTTTGGGTTTATGTATTTTTACCCCGCTTCCTAGTACTCTCCTCTTGTCCACCCTGTCTTCCTCTTTTCCTCCCATCTCTGCCTCTTCCCCTCTCCTCTCCTCCCTTCGCTCCTTCTCTCCCACTCCTCTGCTTCTCCGTGTCTCTGCTCTCCTCTGGACCGGTCTCTCCCTCTCTTTCTCCCCCTGCCCACCCCCTATCCCATCACTCTCTCCTTCTCTTCCCAACTCTCTCATTCCTCCTGTCTCTCCCCCATCTCTTCCAGTATCTCCCCCACTTCCCATCTCAGACCGTCTGGCCCGCTCCCCCAGTCTCTTCCTGCCTCTCCTCCACCCCTTCTGTCGCTCTCATCCCCTCTCAGCCCTCACCTCTCTCCCCTTCTCCCTCTCCTCACTCCCACTCTTCCCTTCTCTCTTCCTCCTCCCTCAACCCCACCCCCACCACCACCCTGTCCCTCTCCCAACTCTCCCTCCTCCCAGCAGGCAGGCCAGCGTGTGTTATTTTATTTGTCTAGAGAGAGCCTATTTGTTCAGTGATGTGTGGCCTCCTGGCCGCCAGCTTTAATGGGGGACGGAAAAGGCTTGGTTTCTGTGAGCATTAGCATACAGCTGCCCGCTCCTGCCCGTTCCTGGGCTCACTTTATCCCAGCCTTATCATCACCTCTTCTCTCAACCAGAAAACAATCAACAGCTCCGCACACAGGCGACTCTGGAGCCCCTCTCTCACCCGGTGCGATTGTGTTCCTCTCTCTCTCTCTCTCTCTCTCTCTCTCTCTCTCTCTCTCTCTCTCTCTCTCTCTCTCTCGTTCTCTCTCTCATTCTCTCCCTCCCTCCCTCCCTCTTCTAAGGGTAAATATTGATTGGCTGGCTTTACATTTTATTCTCCATGCAGTTTCTCTTTCCTCCGTCACCTCGTCTTATATTTTTCTTCTGCCTTCCTGTGATATGTGGGTGAAATATGAGGAGCCATTTGGGGAAAGGAGGTGGCTACGCTCTATTGCAAACCAACACATGCCACGAGATCATTAGAGGCATCTGGGAGGCATGGTTATTGCATGTGATTTGGGGAAAACTTGGGAAAATGAACTTTGGTATTTTCTCATCATTTTCTTTGTTCAAAACTATAGAATTCCAAAATCAGGCTTAGAACCCAAGATGTCCCCAGCTCAACAGCAAATACTGAAACACACAGGAACTTCATGATGCAGTCTGTCCCCACAGAAGCTATGCCTGTGTATGCCGAGAGAAGTCCCAATGTTGGTCTCTTTGAAGCCCTTTCTTTTGCGAGTCTTCACCATTAGTAAGGAGTCAATATCTCCATTCTCCCAAAGCCCTTAAGACCGCCCTTTTCAACCTGGGATCAACCACTCTTGAGTACTTCCCTTATTCTTAGAAAAGTTGTTCCTCAGTGATAAAATGCTTGTCTTCACATGTATGCTAAAATCCATGCCTAGATTCCCAAAATTACTCACTTACTATGAGATGATGGTTACAACAACCTCATCTGATACACTTTGCAGACTAAAATGTAATCTAGACATTTTCAAATTTGCCGTGATACTTATGGAGGTCCAAGACTGCTTTTTAAAAATTGGCAAAGGAAAGCATTAAATGTATGTATGAATCAATATTAAAACTGGCATTGCTGTTTGGGGTTCCTTTAATGTGACTAGATGCTTTTTTTTTTTTTTTGTCACTGTTGAATAGATAGTTTATTTTATTTTTTTTAATTTAATAAATCTTTATTGTTCAGATTATTACAATTGTTCTTCTTTTTTCCCCCCATAGCTCCCCTCCACCTGGTTCCCACCCCACCCTCTGCCCTTACTTCCCCGCCACTGTCCTCATCCATAGGTGTACGATTTTTGTCCAGTCTCTTCCCGCATCCCCCTTAATTTCCCCCTGAGAATTGTCAGTCCACTCCCTTTCTATGCCTCTGATTCTATTATATTCACCAGTTCATCAGATTTTCTATTCACTTGATTTTTAGATTCACTTGTTGATAGATATGTATTTGTTGTTCATAATTTTTATCTTTGCCTTTTTCTTCTTCTTCCTCTTCTTAAAGAGTACCTTTCAGCATTTCATATAATACTGGTTTGGTGGTGATGAACTCCTTTAGCTTTTTCTTATCTGTGAAGCTCTTTATCTGACCTTCAAT
This sequence comes from Plecotus auritus, assembly GCF_963455305.1. Classification (NCBI taxonomy): domain Eukaryota; kingdom Metazoa; phylum Chordata; class Mammalia; order Chiroptera; family Vespertilionidae; genus Plecotus; species Plecotus auritus. The sequence continues at coordinate 82,747,405 of NC_137782.1, read as the reverse complement.
TCTGAATGATAGCTTTGCTGGGTAGAGTAATCTTGGTTGTAGGTTCTTGCTATTCATCACTTTGAATATTTCTTGCCACTCCCGTCTGGCCTGCATAGTTTCTGTTGAGAAATCAGCTGACAATCGTATGGGTGCTCCCTTGTAGGTAACTAACTGTTTTTCTCTTGCTGCTTTTAATATTCTCTCTTTGTCTTTTGCCCTTGGCATTTTAATTATGATGTGTCTTGGTGTGGTCCTTTTTGGATTCCTTTTGTTTGGGGTTCTGTGTGCTTCCTGGACTTGTAAGTCTATTTCTTTCACCAGGTGGGGGAAGTTTTCAGTCATTATTTCTTCAAATAGGTTTTCAGTATCTTGCTCTCTCTCTTCTTCTGGCACCCCCATAATTCTGATGTTGGTACGCTTGAAGTTGTCCCAGAGGCTCCTTACACTATCTTCACATTTTTGGATTCTTTTTTCTTTTTGCTTTTCTGGTTGGGTGTTTTTTGCTTCTATTTCAAATCTTTGACTTGATTCTTGCAGTCCTCTAGTCTGCTGATAGGTCTCTGTATAATATTTTTTATTTCAGTCAGTGTATGTTTAATTTCTAGTTGGTCCTTTTTCATATCCTCGAGGGTCTCACTAAATTTATCGGCCTTTTCTAGGAAATTCTTGAAAAACCTTATAACCATGGTTTTGAACTCTATATCCAGTCGTTTGCTTTCCTCCATTTCTTTCATTTGTGATCTGTTTCTTTGTCTCCGCATTTTCGTTGCTTCCCTGAGTTGGTCGAGTAGCTTTGTGAGCTAGGTGTCCTATATGGCCCAGTGGCTCAGCCTCCCCAGTTACCTGAGGTGGACACCCTTGGTGCACCCCTTTGTGGACTGTGTGTACATCCTTGTTTTAATTAAGTCTTGATTGTTGTTGGTATCACTGGGAGGAAATGACCTCCAGGCCAATTGGCTGTGAGGATCAGCTGTGTCTACGCCGGGAGAACTTCTGTGCTGGAGACAGCCTTATGAGACAAGACTTGCAAAATTGCAAAAGCCTCTGTGCTCAGCTTGGATGGGGCGGAGTCTCAGGGCGGAGCAGGCAGCCTTGGCTTCTCATCAGCCCTGCCCTATGAGGCCCCTGGGTCTCAGTGTCCCTCAGTAATCTCTGCAAGCACCTCTTAGAGAAAGCCGCCCTCGAGTTTCGCCCACTGCCAGACAGTCCAGTTTCTCCCCAATGAATCTGGATTCCCAGATTCTCACCTGGAACTGGAGTTCAGCGCAGTCGGGAGCTTCCGCCTTCCTCCCGCTAGAGAAAGCCAGTGGCACACTCAGCAGTCAGTCCTCTCTGTGCGCACTTGCACACACGCCTCCAAACCTCTGCCTTTCGCGGCTCCCCTGAGTTTCTGTGCGCTCCTCTCTTTTCCCGACAGTCCTGACTCACCCCGTATGAGTCTTGGACCCCAGGGTCTCACCTGGAACTGGGGTTCAGTGCAGTTGGAATTGGGGTTCAGTGCAGTTGGGAGCTTCTGTCTCTCTCCCACTAGAGAAAGCTAGCCAGGCACTCAGCCACCCGTCCTCTCCGCACGTGTGTCTCCATACCTCAGCCTTTTGCAGCTCCTCTGAGTCTCTGTGTGCCCCTCTCTTTCCTTCTAGTTGAAGAATTTCCACTCAGCCAGCTTTCCTGTGGTTCTGGATGATGTCCGTCTGTCTTTTAGCTGTAGTTTTGAAATTGTTGTGCGAGGCAGCAGTTTAGGTGTTCACCTATGCCGCCATCTTGGTTTCTCTCTAGATGCTTTTTAATGGCAGTACTTGGTCACAGAAATCATAACTGTTGATCTTCTGAGGTTCTGTTAATCTCCACCCAAGGGTCACAGACACTCACTATTTGCTGACCAATGGACCCAGGGCCTCTCAGGGGAAGGGAGTGGGAGGAGGATAGTTTCTTGAGCTGACTCATTCACAGGCCCTTGAAATAGGGTCCTTGGGTGTTGGGATGGCAGTTTGAGGAGTAAACCAGTAGCGATTGTTCTCTGTTCAAGTTACACAGTTTACCATGTGGCCGAGGCTGGGTAAAACACACATGTGAGGGAATTCATAGAGTTTATTGCTTACTTTTGCCTGCTTTAGAAAAATCAGTGTCCAGTGTGCTAGAACAATGTTATTTTTGAGAAGTATCAATTTGATGATAACGGATGTGGAAATCTGTAATGCCAACTATGACTTTCCATCTAATAGCTGTGTTATCCTTGTAATTGTGCCAACTTTTGCTAAACATTAATATGAATGCAAAAACTGAACAAAAACTGGAATTAAGTCTATGGAAACCAAATTTAAGCCTCTGCTGGTCAAAATTCAGTCACAAATAGTGTCACAGTAACACCTAAAAGAGATCTAAATAAATGGAAACAGTCTTATGTGTTGTTTCTAAATCCACATGTTTTCTAGTAGGCACTTAATTTTCTTTATTTGTAAGAAGGTCTCTGACCCACATTATAGGTGACATGTACCAGGCCCCAATGCAAAGCAACAAGGCTAAGGGTTTAAGGAAGCCAACTAGAGTAATTTCTGACTACCATTTTCTATTCTAACACCTATGTATGAAATAAAAATATAAGAAAAATAAAATCTGTACGTGTGTTATATTGTAGTTTTTCACTGCATTTATGCCCATGACCTGCAACAGAAATACAGTGTCTGTGATTGCAGCCTCCTCATTCCAAAAGTTGCCTTACATTTTCCTACCCAATAAGTTCCTCTGCTGTTGAATTACAGAGTTAATTTCTCATCATCAGTTTTACAAATGTTCCATGTGGGCACACGATTTTCCTTTTTATTGCCTAGGATTATTACTGGGTAAACATGTGAATAACAAAATTGGCGGCAGAACATTTTAGGAAATGAAAGTCATACCCAAGGTAAAAACAAGTTTTACACAGTCTGATCTTATTTTATTGCTAAAATAGATTATTCTGTACGGACATGTCTGGTATTAGCAGAGCAGCTCCCTGGCCCAGAATAGAGGCGCACAGTCGTGCGCCACCTACTGGGATAATAGAAAATGACATGCATAAGTGCATGCAGAGAAGACAACAAACCCAGGAGACAATGGTGCTTGGCTGTCAAGCCAGGCTTCAGAGAGGCTTCCAACTTATACAGAGTGCTTCCAGGAACTCCAGGTGTGGGAACAATAAAGTGGAGAACGTGGCCACACTAAATGATGCCTGGCCACGCATACATGGGCAGGTGGTAGTGATTATACTGCAGGTAGTCAAGGATGCTCCTCTCCACCAGCGTCTTGTAGATGCTTTCCTCGAAAACCCTTTTGAGGTATGTCCTGGGCTTCTCAGTCAGGTTAATTTCCTCATCGACTACCTGACGGGCTAACTGTTCTATGGAGGGAAGTTCTTCCTCCTGGAAAACACAGTAAGAGGCCAGATACAGAAATTACGTTAAGCCCCATGACGAGAACAGTTGCATTAACATGAAGAACATAGTGCTCAGTTCCCCAAGGATGGTCATTGTTTCCTGGCTTTTAAAAAATATTTTCGATTGTGGCCAAATATACATGACAAAATTTACCATTTACCCATTTTTAAATGTATATTTCAGTGGCATTAAGGACATTCATGTTGTTATGCAACCATCTCCAGAACCTTTTTATCTTCCCAAACTGAAACTCTGTCCCCATTAAACACTAAGTCCCCATCCCCACTACTCCCAGTTCCTGGGAACCACCATCCTACTTTCTGATTCAGTGACTTTGACTACTCCAGGGACCTCATAAAAGTGGAATTATATAGTATTTGTCTTTTTATGAGTAGTTTATTTCACTTAGCATTACATCCTCAAGGTTCATCAAGCATGGTACTTTTAAGCTCTTGATTTTCAGATAAAAAATGATCTGTAATCATGCTTATTTTAAAGGGAGTGATTAAATATTTTTTTAAAAATTATATTTTTATTGATTTTTAGAGAGAGGAAGGGAGAGGGAGAGAGAGATTGAAATATCCATGATGAGAGAGAATCATTGATTGGCTGCCTCCTGCATGGGCCCTACTAGGGATTGAGCCTGAGCCCACAACCCAGGCATGTGTCCTTGACCGGAATCAAACCCTGGATCCTTCAGTCTGCAGCCCGACATTCTATCCATTGAGCCAAACAGGCTAGGGCTGATTAAATGTTTTTACATGATAACTCCTAGATGGTTTACTTCACTTGGTTAGATCCTTAAGAAATAGGATTTTTAAACCTTAGAATACATTCATAAAGCCAAATTTCATTGATATCTCTGAAGACAGGGCTCCGGGAGAATAAAGTTATGTGAAGTTCAGAATCACATGCTGTGCATCTCCCTAATATCATAGGGATTTCTCCCCAACATTTTATTCCAAAAATATTCAAACACATAGCAAGTTGACAGACTTGTACCTGGATTCTATGGCCAACTTTGCACTATATTTGCTTCATCTGCCCATGTATCTATTTATAGGAAGATTGTTACAAAAAGCACATCACCAAGGTTTGAGCTGCATGCTTTCTGAACACAATAATTGAAAATTACCTTAAAGGAAGAGTCACATGGACTTTGATGCTATATTTATTTGAACTTCCAATAATTCTTTTTATTTTGAACAAAGAAGTGGATAACTTGCAGAGTTCCACTGCATCATTAATTTATTAATAGTAAGAACTTACATATAAAAATATATTCCAACTATAGGGAGGCATAGGGAAATTATCACTTGTTTTTTTAAGCGAGACCCTACTAAATATTAGAGGTGCTGAATCATTTGATTGCCCCCAGCAGCCCCCTAGCTTATATGCTGCAATATATACGAGGTTTGTCCCTTCTCCCTTAATTTTTCAGGAGAATTATATCAGGCAAAAGCAATCAATTTACAATTATTTTTATTCCCACAATAATTATTGAAGACTTTGGGATCTTATATAATGCTGCTCTGATATGGGGGTAAATAGTATAAAGTGAAAAAATAGAGCTTTTAAATTTACCTAAGACAAACAGTGCTCTCTAGATTGTAAACAGGTTTTTTGTGCTTTTCATTTGCTTCTTATAGTGTGATCTCTCTTAGTGAGCCCACCTTCCTTCTCAGTGTGACCATCTCCCCTCTCAAAGTGCTCACCTATGACCAACCCACGTCCCAATACCACATAAAGTACATGATCCTTTGTGTCTGGGTCTTTCATTTAACATAGTGTTTTGACGTTCATCCACTTTGTAAAATGTCTCAGGACTTCATTTCTTTTTATGGCAGAATAATACTACATTCTGCGGATATACTACGTTGTTTATCCATTTATCTGTTGATGGCATTTGGGCTGTTTATTCTGAATAGTGCTGCTATGAACATTCATGTATGAGTGTCCATTTAGATTTTTAAATTCTTTGGATGTACATACCTAGGAGTGCAATGACTAGGTCATATAATAATTCCATGTGTAAGTTTTTGAGGAACCATTTTCCATAGCAACTGCACAATTTTACACTCCCATCAGCAATGTGTGAGGGTTCCAATTTTTCTATATTCTTGCTAATACTTGTTATATTGTTACTTTTTTTGTAGAGCCAGCCTAGTGGGTGTAACATGACATTTCATTGTGGTTCTGCTCTGCATTTTCCTAATGATTGATCATGTTAATATCTTTACATGTAAATGACTTTACTTCTGGACTCTCAATTTCATTTCATTGATCTGTCTATCTATCTTTATATAAGTACCACACCTGTCTTGGATACTGTTGATTTGTAGTACGTTTTAAAATTTTATAGAGTACTAGAGTCCTGGTGCATGAAATTTTATAGAGTACTAGAGGCCCGGTGCATGAAATTCATGCACTGGAGGGTGTGTGTGTGTGTGTGTGTGTGTGTGTGTGTGTGTATGTGTGTGTGTTGTCCCTCAGCCCGGGATCCTTCAGAATGTCCCTCTTGCAGTCTGGGATCCCTCAGGGGATGTCCACCTGCCGGCTTAGGCCTGATCCCCAAGGACAGTCAGACATCTCTCTCATAGTCTGGGGCTCTTGCAGTCCGGGACCCCTCGCTCCTTACCGCCCACCTGCAGCTGTGAGCTTGGCTTCTGGCTGAGTGGCACTCTCTCAGGGGAAGCACACTGACCACCAGGGGGCAACTCCTGCATTAAGCGCCTGCCCCCTGGTGGTCAGTGCATGTCATAGTGACCAGTTGTTCCATCAGTGGTTCTGCCATTTGGTCAATTTGCATATTAGAGTTGTATTATATAGGATGTCCTTTGATTTTTGTTTTAACAGCCAAAATTGTTTTGGCTGCTTAGAGTCTCTTGCATTTCCATGTAAATTTTAGGATTGGCTTTTCCTTCTACAAAATATACCATTGGGATTTTGATAGGATTGCATTGAAGTGGTAGATTGTTTTGGATAGTATTGTCATCTTAACAATATTAAGTCTTCAAATCCATGAACACAGATATGTTTCCATTTCTTTGGTTTCTTTCAGAAATGTTTTGTTTTCAGTGTACAAGTCTTGCACCTTCTTGGTTAAATTTATTCCCAAGTATTCTATTTTGATGCTATCATAAATTGAACTGTTTTCTCAGTTTCATTTTTGGATTATTCATTGTTAATGTAGACCACTGATTATTGTATGATCTTGTATCCTATAACTTTGCAGAATTTATTTATTTATTTATTTATTTATTTATTTTTTAAATATATATTTTATTGATGTTTTACAGTGAGGAAGGGAGAGGGATAGAGAGCTAGAAACATCGATGAGAGAGAAACATCGATCAGCTGCCTCCTGCACACCTCCCACTGGGGATGTGCCCGCAACCAAGGTACATGCCCTTGACCGGAAACGAACCCGGGACCCTTCAGTCCGCAGGCCGACGCTCTATCCACTGAGCCAAACCGGTTTTGGCTGCAGAATTTATTTGTTAGCTCTAATGTTATTTTGTGCATTTTATAGGATTTTCTATATATAAGATCATGTCATTGGAGAAGATAGTTTTCTTTCTTCCTTTCCAATGTGGAAGCCTTTTTTCTTTTCTTTTTCCTGCCTAATTGCTCTGGTTAGAACTTCTAGTACAATGTTAAATGTGATGGAAGCAGGCATCCTTGTCTTTTTCCAAATCACAGAGGTAAAGCATTCACTCTTTCATCATCATTGTATATATACTTTATTAGGTTGGGACAGTTCCCTTCTACTTTTTTTTTTTTTTTTAAACTGCTTTTACCATGAAAGCATGTTTGATTTAGCCAAATGCTTTTTCTGCATCAATTGAGGTGGTAGCATTTGCCCCCTTCATTCTATTTATGTAGTGTACTACATTGACTAATTTTTATATGTTGAACCACTCTCCCATTTTTGGGTAAATCTCACTTGGCCATGGTTTTATGCTTCTGGATTTAGTTTGCTAGTCATCAGTTAAGATTTTTGGAATTTTAACCCATAGGGTATATTGCTCTGTAGTTTTCTTTTCTTTTGATGTCTTTGTCTGGTTTTGGTGTTAATTCTTTAAATGTGAAGTCATTTGGTCCTAGGCTTTTCTTTGCTGGGAGGTTTCTGATTACTGATTCAATACTTTCACTTTTTATAGATCTGTTGAGATTTTCTATTTCTTCTTGAGTCAGTTTTTGTAGTTTATGTGTTTCTAGGAATATGTACATTTCATCTAGGTTATTTAATTGATTGGCATACAGTTGTTCATTGTATTCTCTTACAATCCTTTTTTACTTCTGCAAAGTCAGTAGCAATGTCTTTCATTTCTGATTTTAGTAATATATCCTTTATCTTAGTCAGTTTGGTTCAAGGTTTGTCAATTTTGTTGATTTTTTCAAAGAACCAACTTTTGTTTTCATCAATTTTCTCTGTCATTTAAACATTTTTCTATTTCACTTATCTCCACTAAAATTTTTATTATTTCTTTCCTCTGCTAGGATTGGGTTTTGTTTGGTTTTCTTTTTCTAGTTCCTTAAGATATAAAATTATTGACTTGAAAACTTACTTTTTGAAAAATTTTTATTGATTGATTGATTGATTTTAGAGGGAAATAGAGAGAAACATTGTTTTGTTGTTCTACCTATCTATGTATTCATTAGTTGATTCTTGTATGTACCCCAATCAGGGCTTGAACCCGCAACCTTGACATGTTGGGACGATGCTCTAACCAACTGAGCTACCTGGCCAGGGCAAGATCTTTCTTTCTTCCTTTCTTTCTTTCTTTCTTTCTTTCTTTCTTTCTTTCTTTCTTTCTTTCTTTCTTTCTTTCTTCATGTAGGTATTTACTAGTATAGCTATGAATTTTCCTCTGAAAGCTGCTTTTGCTGCATCCCAGAAATTTTGGTTTGTTGTGTTTTCATTTTCATTAGTCTCTAAGTGTTTCTAATATCCCATTAGATTCCTTCTTTGAAATAAAAGAAGTTGCTTAAGAATATGTTGTTTAATTTCCACAAATTTGTGATTTTTTTGTTTTCTTTTTGTTTTTGATTTCTAATTTCATTTCATTGTGGTTAGAGAATATACTTTGTATGATTTAAATATTTATAATTTTGTGACAATCATTCTGTAGTCTAACATATGGCCTATCCTAGAGAATGATCCATGTGTACTTAACAAGAATGTGCATCTTGCTATTGTTGGGTAGAGTGTTCTATATATATGTGTTATGACTAGTTCTTTTAAAGTGCTGGTCAAGTCCTCTATTTCCTTACTGATCTTCTGATTATTCTATGCATTATTAAAAGTGAGATAGTGAAATTTCCAACTATTATTTTAGAACAATCTCTTCCTCCAATTCTATCTACTTTTGCTTCATATATCTTGGGGTTCTGTTGTTAGGTATATGTATGTTTATAATTGCTATATAATTCTTAAAGAATTTTGAAGGTAATTTTTACCCCACATTTCACTCTGGTCAATGATTCTTTGGCTTCAGTCACAGCTGACTGCAGTGCCAATGGCTTTCCTCTTTCGGTCCACAAAAGGATTTGATAGGCCATATGTTAGACTACAGAATGACTTCACATTTAAAGAATTAACACCAAAACCAGACAAAGACATCAAAAGAAAAGAAAACCACAGATCAACATTCCCTATGGGTTAAAATGCAAAAATCTTCAACAGATAACAAGCAAACTAAATCCAGAAGCATAAAACCATGGTGAGTAGATATAACTCATATCCAGTTTTCAGCCAACACTGTTGAAGCTCATTGAGATGTCTTATAATGAGCTTCTTTTTAAAATAAATGACATATAGAAGAGAAAAATGGCGGTGGAATAGACAGACGTGTTCCGAGCCTTGTCCCGGAGTAGAAAGAAAGAACAGCTGAGGGTCGCACGAGGAGTGTTTGTTGGCAAGTTAAGGGACAGCTAAACTCCAGAAAAAGCTGGGGGACTGCTAGACGGGGTTCCCCTGACCGGGCAGCCCCCACTGTGGCTAGGTCCCCTCCTGGAGCTACGGGCTCAGATGTGGAGTCTGTGCCATCTTGAAAGGGAAAGTGGAGCTTATCGGAAGCCTGAAAATCCACAACTGCAGCACCCACCGAACAGCTGAGAGCCCCAGAACACCGGTCCCCAATTGGCACAAACACGCGGATTCAGAGGAGCTCTACACTCCACCACAGAAAGGTCAGATTTCGCCTGGGATAAGGAGAGAGAGAACTACATAACCCGACATCCAGAGAAGAGAGACCATGGGGAGACAAAGAAACAGCCCGCATATGAAAGAAAAGCAGGCATCGCCAGAAAAGGAAGTAAACGAAATGGAGGCAAGCAACCTTCCAGAGAAAGAATTCAGAGAAATGGTCATAAGGTGGCTGAAAAGAATGGAAGACAAATTCGACAATATGAGTAAGAACCAAGAGGAAATAAAGAAGAACCAAGAAGAAATGAAAAATGACATTGCTGCTGTAAAGAACTCAATAGAAAGCATCAAGAGTAGACTAGAAGAAGCAGAGGACTGCATCAGTGAGCTAGAAGACAAGGTAGGAAAAAATACCCAAGCAGAGCAGCTTCTAGAAAAAAAAAATAAAAAGCAGGAGGAGAGCCTAAGGGAACTTTGGGACAACAAGAAACAAAACAACATCTGCATAATAGGGGTTCCAGAAGGAGAGGAAACTGAGCAAGGAATAGAAAACCTATTTGAAGAAGTAATGACAGAAAACTTCCCTGATATAGGGAAGAAAAAACCCACACAAATCCAAGAAGCTCAGAATCCCAAGCAAAATGAACCCCAAAAGACCAATGCGAAGGCACATTATAATTAAACTGGCAAACACCAACGACAAAGTAAGAATCTTAAAAGCGGCAAGAGAGAGACAGAAAGTTATATACAAAGGAACCCGCATCAGACTAGCAACTGATTTCTCAACAGAAACTCATCAGGCCAGAAGGGAATGGAATGAAATATACAAAGTCATGCAAAGGAAGGGTCTGAATCCAAGAATACTGTACCCAGCAAGGCTATCAATCAAAATTGAAGGTGAAATCAGGAGCTTCACAGACAAAAAAGGACTAAGGGAATTTATTACCACCAAACCAGCAATGCAAGAAATGCTAAAGGGTCTGCTGTAAAAAAAAAAAAAAAAAAGAAATAGGAAGCGAAGAAGGAACACAGGGGTAAAGAATAAAAATGGCGACAAATAAGTACCTATCAATAATAACTTTAAATGTAAATGGATTAAATGCCCCAATCAAAAGACATAGGGTAACGAATTGGATAAGAAAACAAGACCCATATATCTTCTGTCTACAAGAAACCCACCTCAGAAAAAAAGATGCACACAGACTGAGGGTGAAGGGATGGAAAAAGGTTTTCCAGGTGAATGGAACTGAAAAAAAAGCTGGGGTAGCAATACTTATACTTGACAAATTAGATCTCAAAGTGAAGGACATAACAAGAGATAAGGAAGGTCACTTCATAATACTAAAGGGAGCAATCAAACAAGAAGAAATAACTCTTGTAAACATATATGACCCAATACAGGAGCACCCAAATACATAAAAAAAAAACTCCTGGAGGATATCAAGGGAGAGATTGACAGCAAAACAATCATAGTAGGAGACTTTAATACCCCACTATCACCATTGGACAAATCCTCTAAACAAAACATCAGCAAAGAAACATCAATCCTAAATGACTCACTAGACCAGATGGAATTAATTGACATCTTCAGAACATTTCACCCCAAAGCCACAGAATATACATTCTTCTCAAGTGCACATGGGTCATTTTCAAAGATAGACCATATGTTGGGACATAGGCAAAGTCTCTTCAAATTCAAGAAGATAGAAATCATATCAAGCATCTTCTCAGACCACAGTGGCATAAAACTGGAAATTAACTACAATAAAAACCATCCAAAGAAATCAAACAAGTGGAGACTAAACAGCATGCTATTAAACAATGACTGGGTTACCAGAGAGATCAAGGAAGAAATAAAAAAACATCATGGCAACAAATGATAATGAAAACACAACAATCCAAAATCTATGGGACACAGCGAAAGCAGTCTTGAGAGGGAAGTTCATAGCTCTACAAGCCTACTGCAAAAACCAAGAAACAATGGTAATAAATTACCTAACCGTACAACTCAAAGAGTTAGAGAGCAACAAGAAAAGCCCAGTGTAAACAGAAGGAAGGAAATAATTAAGATCAGAGGGGAGATAAACGACATTGAGACCACAAAAACAATACAAAAGATCAACAAAACCAAGAGCTGGTTCTTTGAAAGGATAAACAAGATTGGTGAACCTCTAGCCAGGTTCACCAAGAAGCAAAGAGAGAGGATCCAAATAAACAAAATCAGAAATGAAAGAGGTGAAATAACAACAGACCCCACCAAAATACAAAGGATTCTTAAAAAATACTATGAACAACTGTATTCCAACAAACTAGACAACCTGAAGGAAATGGACATATTCCTAGAATAATGTAACCTTCCAAAACTCAGTCAGGAAGAATCTAAAAATCTCAATAGGTCGATAACTATGAAAGAAATTGAAGCAGTCATCAAAAAGTTCCCAGCAAACAAAAGCCCAGGGCCAGATGGCTTCACAGGGGAGTTTTACCAAACATTCAAGGAAGAACTAAAACCTATCCTCCTCAGACTATTCCAAAAAATTCAAGAGGAAGGAACACTTCCAAGCTCCTTCTATGAAGCCAGCATCACCCTAATACCAAAACCAAATAAAGACAACACAATGAAGGAGAATTACAGGCCAATATCCCTCATGAACGTAGATGCCAAAATCCTCAACAAAATTCTAGCAAATCGGATCCAGCAGTAAATCAGAAAGATCATACACCATGACCAAGTAGGGTTTATCCCAGGAATGCAAGGATGGTACAATATCCACAAATCAATAAAGGTGATACATCACATAAACAAATTGAGAGATAAAAATCACATAGTCATATCAATTGATGCAAAAAAAGCATTTGACAAAAATCCAACACCCTTTCTTGATAAAAACTCTCAACAAGATGGGAATAGAAGGATCATACCTCAACATAATAAAAGCTATATATGATAAACCCACAGCTAACATCATACTCAATGGACAAAAACTAAAACCATTTCCCCTAAGAACAGGAACAAGACAGGGATGCCCACTCTCACCACTCCTGTTTGACATAGTACTGGAAGTATTAGCCATTGCAATTAGACAAGAAGAAGAAATAAAAGGCATCCAAATTGGAAAAGAAGAAGTAAAGCTGTCCTTATTTGCAGATGACATGATATTGTACATAAAAAACCCGAAAGACTCGCCCTGACCGGTTTGGCTCAGTGGATAGAGCGTCAGCCTGCGGACTAAAGGGTCCCAGGTTCAATTCCGGTCAAGGGCATGTACCTTGGTTGCGGGCACATCCCCGGTGGGAGGTGTGCAGGAGGCAGCTGATAGATGTTTCTCTCTCATCGATGTTTCTAACTCTCTTTCTCTCTCCCTTCCTCTCTGTAAAGAAAATCAATAAAATGTATTAAAAAAAAAAAAACAACCCGAAAGACTCCATCAAAAACTAACAGACTTAATAAATGAATTCGGCAATGTAGCAGGATACAAAATTAACGCCAAGAAATCTATGGCATTTCTATAGTGAACTTACAGAAAGAGAGACTAAAAAAGCAATCCCATTTACCATCGCACCAAAAAATTAAGATACTTGGGAATAAACTTAAACAAGGAGGTAAAAGACCTATATGCGGAAAACTACAGGACACTGAAAAAAGAGATAGAGGAAGACGTAAACAGATGTAAGAACATACCATGTTCATGGATTGGTAGAATCAACATCATTAAAATGTCCATACTACCCAAAGCAATTTATAGATTCAATGCCCGCCCCATTAAAATACCAATGGCATATTTCACAGACCTAGAAAGAACTCTCCAAAAATCCACCTGGAATAAAAAAAGACCCCAAATAGCCACAGCAATCCTGAGAAAGAAGAACAAAGTAGGAGAGATCTCAATACCAGATTTCAAGCTGTATTACAAAGCCACTGTTCTCAAAACAGCCTGGTACTGGCACAAGAACAGACATATAGACCAATGGAATAGAATAGAGAATCCAGATATTGATCCAAACCACTATGCACAATTAATATTTGACAAAGGAGGCATGAACATACAATGGCGTCAAGATAGTCTCTTCAATAAATGGTGTTGGGAAAATTGGACAGATACATGCAAAAAAATGAAACTAGATCACCAACTTACACCATACACAAAAATAAACTCAAAATGGATACAGGACTTAAATATAAGATGGGAACCCAAAAAATACTAGAGGAATCCACAGGCAGCAAAATCTCAGGCATATGCCAAAAGAACTTCTTCACTGATACTGCCCCTAGGGCAATGGAAGCCAAAGAGAAAATAAACAAATGGGACTACATCAAAATAAAAAGCTTTTGCAAAAGAAACCATCAACAAAACAACAAGAAACCCCACTGTTTGGGAGAACATATTTGCAAATGTTATCATTGATAAAGGTTTAATCTCCAACATCTATAGGCAGCTTATACAACTTAATAAAAGGAAGATAAATGATCCAATAAAAAAATGGGCAACGGACCTAAATAGAATCTTTTCGAAAGAAGACAGAAGGAAGGCCAAGAGACACATGAAAACATGCTCAAAGTCACTAATTATCCAAGAGATGCAAATCAAAACAACAATGCGATACCATCTCACACCTGTCAGAATGGCTATCATCAACAAATCAACAAACGACAAGTGTTGGCGAGGATGCGGAGAAAAAGGAACCCTCGTGCACTGCTGGTGGGAATGCAGACTGGTGCAGCCACTGTGGAGAACAGTATGGAGTTTCCTCAAAAAACTGAAAATGGAACTCCCATTTGACCCAGTAATCCCACTCCTAGGAATATATCCTAAGAAACTAGAAACACCAATCAGAAAGGATATATGCACCCCTATGTTCATAGCAGCACAATTTACAATAGCTAAGATTTGGAAACAGCCTAGGTGCCCGTCAGCAGATGACTGGATCAGAAAACTATGGTACATCTACACAATGGAATACTATGCTGCCATAAAAAATAAGGGATTCTTACCATTTGTAGCAACCTAGATGGAATTGGAGAACATTATGCTAAGTGAAATAAGCCAGTCAATGAGAGAAAAATACCACATGATCTCACTCATTTGTGGATAATAAAAAACATTATAAACTGATGAACAAAAAGATAGATACAGAGGCAGTAAAGCATCAAACAGACTGTCAAACTACAGCGGGAAGGTTAGGGAGAGGTGGGGGAAATAAGAGATTAACTGAAGGACTTATATGCATGCATATGAGAGTAACCAACGGATGCAAAACATTGGGGGGTGAGGGCATGTATGGGAGTGGGGTGGGGGGCAATGGTAAGATATGTACACATATAATACCTTAATAAAAAAATAAAATAAATAAAATAAATGACATATAGATTTGAGGTGACTTATAACAGTTATAGATAATAGTCTTTTATTTCTTTCTCCACAGGTGGAGAAAGAGGAAAATTGATATGCTAAGCTCTAAGATAGCATAGTTTATGCGACTAAAGTTCTGAATTTCCCTGAGGAAAAGGTACAAACTGAGATGAAATGGGTTACAGCAACTCAATATGAGAAAAAGGAATTACTGTTATTCTTTAGGGATGGCTATACTCTCTATTTCCCTAATATCAGACTCTTAAATGAAATTCCTGCATGTGTGCATCTGACTGGCATTTCCATTGTCAGCCTGTCTCCACCATAACTGTCACCACCACTGCTCCCTGTGGTGGTCGGCACGTGCTGACAGCCTTCTTCTGTGCCATGTTCTTGCACACATCACATCCCCTCCTTTACGCCTTCCTCAGCTCTCCGAGGTGGAAGCAGCTAGTCCCTGTTCCCCAGGGATCTGAGCTGGAGGCAGAGACCACTGCACGCACCACCTCTTTCTGTGGCCTTTTCCACTTTACAAATACAAACGTGGAAAACCGAACAGTCCCCGGTGGAGGCTTTTCTTTCAGAAGTTTCACTTTCTGAAAATCTAAAACCCACAAGAATGGTTGGGGAGCCTTTAGTGTGTCTTCCACAAATGCCCATGGTCACTTCTGACCTCCTGTAAGGGCCCACTGCCCACGCTGTTTGTTTATAGTAAACAACCCACAGCAAACTGTCTGTTCATAGGCTGACAGTTCTCAGTGAGCACCATGAAAAGCGAATCACTGGGTTTGACAGTTTACTTAGAAAGATGAAGGAAAAGCTTCCCTTTTAAGCTTGACACCTAAAACCCTTGGCCCTATGCAAAACATTCACAGAGAGGCTCAGAGCTTAGAGGAATTCATCAGGTTTAGAGGAATTTGGCACAGAGTTTTGATGGGTAAGTCATAAAGGGATGGATGTTTACTATGGGGCAGCAGTGAGCTGCAGATTACATTTTGAAAGGCAGTGGGAATCTGAGGAATCAAACGGAGTGCAGTCAGCAGCAGTCTTACCACCCAGACTCACAGTTCCCCGGAGCTGAGTCCTCGCAGCCTCAGGATGAAGTGCAGGGACTTCCTGACCTGTGGCTGCAGTCCCCTCTGCCCCTCTCGTGGACCCTCAACTTCCAGGTCCCTCCGTACCTATGTGGATCCTAAAGACAACTGAGTTTGATTTAAACTGTAAACCTATTTTTCTCATTCTGAAGCTACTTCAGATTGGTAAAACTATTTCAATTTCCCAGCTTGCACTCCAGGAATAAAACTGAAAAACAGGGGTAGATGGGGTGGGCAAGGAAGAGAAGGTACCACGCCACACAGTTTGGCCCCATGTGGCTCAGTGCCTATGTTCCTATCTTTGGAGTGAGAGACCTTTGAGTCTGAAGCTTGCTGGCTATTGACTAGCTTTGTAACCACAGCAGGACACTTAAAATCTTCCGCTGCAGCTTTCTCATTGGTGAAGAGCAGAAGGTAACAGCACCTCCGCCCACATGAGTGGGTTCCTGTTGGGATGACAACAGAGACGCAGGACTTGCCCATTGAGACAGTAGAACGTGGTGGAAGCACAGCCGGTGCCTGCGTGGAGCAAGGCAGAGCTCTGATGGGTACGGGGCCGCTTTTTGAGCACAGGTGTTAACCTTCCCCTGCTCTGGTGTGGACTCCAGTGTTGAAACAAATAACTTAAAGTTCCACAGATATTTTACTATTCACATTGCAGAGTTGAATTTCTTGCTGAACAGAGAGCCTTTGGGCTGTGTCGGCCCACTTCCATCTAAGTCTGTGTTGTTTTGAGAGAGGTTTTGGTTATAGGAGAAGTGTGTTTGGACATTTGATGACTTCTCTTTACATGTTTAAAACAGCACGTGCACACATGTGTAGTGAAGGCCGAACAGACGTAAACTAAAGGAATGCAAGCTTCACTCCTGAGGGCGAGTAGATATAACTCATATCCAGTTTTCAGCCAACACTGTCAGCTGATGATGAAAATACAATTATTTGTAAAAAGGAGAAAGAAAGTTGCCCCTCATAAAAGGATTTAAAGAATCCATTTTCCCTGAATATCACCATCATGTTTACATACTCCGTAGTTTGTTTACATGAAGTACAGATAGTTTTAAAAGTAAAACCATGAAGTGGGAATGTAGGGAAAAGTCTAAATGACCAACCATACAAATTGTTTATAATTTGCAAGGAATAACACATATATCCATTAATCACTCTTACCTCCTTGGAGGTTAACATTTGGCGTAACTCTTTCCTGAGATCAATAAAACGATCGTGAAAGAGGGCCATGCACCAGGGCTCCGTGAAGTAGCTAGTGAGGAAAGAAAAGATTCAGTTAGCTGGAAACCCTCTCATTACCACTAATAAAGTATTTACCTGCTTTTTTGCCTTTGTAAATTACAATCCTGGCCCCATTGCAATCGTTTGCTCATAAAATGCCCCGTGGAACAGCCTGGCCAATCAATTTTTTAAATGGATGTTCCTGATGTAGGGCCAGGTTCCATAATTACATTCAAAGTGGTTTAATTCAGAGCTGGGGCAAGACCCAGTGAAGAATCCTGATTTTATCAGAATTTAAAAGCCTGAAGACTTGTAAAGAACGGTGTCTCCATGATCTGCCCTCGTTTGAGAAAAACAGATTGCAGGATTAACTGAACTGCTGCATAAACAAATTAAATTTGGGGAGACAATAACACAAACGTTGCTCATCATTAAGGTTTCTGGATTAATAATGACCAGAAAAACAGGCCGCCTCGGTGTTGCAACACGGTCCTCGTACAATTGCCCTGATGCTTAATTGAATCTCTTTTAGGAGAGCAGCTCTCTTAGTGTTTGTATTTGCTAACTTTTCACAGAAAACTGCTTGGATACATGCTTTCTTTCACTGGAACAATATGGCCATCCTTTATTTACTGATTGCTGAAAATCTGATGCATTCTTGGAATAACCAAGAACATTTGTTGGTGTTCTAAACTCTTACTTTATTTGAATGCTAAGTGTCTTGGAACAGGAAACTTCACTGCTTCAGGGTTAGAGACACATCGATTATGCGGGCTTCACTCTTACTGGATGTCTGTCATCCCTGTTACTGTTAATGGATGTTATATCTGTGCACAGGGGAGGAAAAAAAAACTGGTGCCCACACGCAGATGGGCACCTTCTGTTTTCCGAGGCCTAAAGTTAATTCTCAGGGAAGCAGCTAATGAGTCCCAGGGCCTACTGAGGTATTAAAAGACAAATCTAATGACAAAAGTCTGTGCTATGAGCAGCATGGATTTAACTCTATCTGTTATTACCTATCATCTACTCACTTGACCAGAACATGACCCAATTTCATGCTTAATTACCTACTTGGTTGTTCAGATCATATATTCATCCAACTATTAATTTTACTAATATTTACTCCTTCCCCATTTTGTGCTCAGAACTGATCTGGGTACTGGGGAAACAGCAGGGACCAAAACAGACAAACATTCTTTATATTCGAGCCACAAATAGGTAAATATATAAAATGTTAGAGAATGAGAACTGCTTAGGAGAAAGCATAAGTCCAGAAAGGACAGGAGGAGGCCAAAGAAAGGCTAAGGCACCTAAGGCGGTGACTTACTTAGTGAGTAAGCACCTGGGGGAGGGAGAGCGCAAGCCTGGCGGAGATTGCAGGGAACAGGCTTCGGAGAGAGGGAACAGCAGAGGCAGGGATGTGCCCAGACCATGTAGGGAGGTGGGATGGATATAAACAAAGGGCGAGTGGGAGGAGGTGAGCTCAGGAAGGTGATGGGTGGGCAGGTTGCTCCTAGAGGCAGGGGTATAGTCAGAGCTGTTGTGTAATCGCTCCATAGCCATCTAGCTCAGCATTTGCTGCAACAGGCATCCTATATTTGTTCATGAAATAAATGAATAATGAATGAACGAATGCACATTGCACTGTGTATATTCTATATGCCTGGCCTTCATTGGTCTTTCATTGATAGAGAATAAAATTGTGCCAAATAAATAGGTGACAAAACTGCAAAATACCCCAAGTCTGAAGAAAGGAGGAAACTCAATGGGAACAGCAGGAAAGCTGTGTGTGAAACCAGGGTTTAACGATGGTCTTTCTGAGCCCTGCAGCTCGCAAAGATGTGTCAGGGTGTCAGGAGGGCACCCAATGGAAATCAGTCAGGGACTGCTCACCGCTGGAGATACTCAAGGCCACCAGACTTCGAATGAAAGCAGTCCAATCAGTGGGAGTCCTAGCTTCAAGGTTCTGGGCCCCTACAAACCCTGGCCAATGTCCAACATCTAATTCTTGGAGTAAAGACATTGGGACAGGGCTGGCTGCCCGGGAGGGATCAGCTCCGTGGGGTGATGTTTTGACCCGTCTTAAACGGTAGCTTCTTATACCAGCACATCAATGATAACTGAAGTCCAGACACTTAAGCACAGCTTTTCCAGGGTGGCCCCTGCCTCTTAGGTCTAAACAATTTCTAGAGAAGCCTGAGGGAACTGTGGATGTGCCAGTATTGGAACTACCATAATCCCTAAGTTAAAAACCAAAGGGCCCTTTTAAACTTGTTGCTCTCTTTTCTCAATTACTGAGCACCCGCCCCCCACCCCCCCCGCCACCCGTGTGGTTCCGTGCACCATCAGGAGTTCCTGCCCGCCCTCTTGTTTTGGTGGTCCACAGCCACCTCCTTCTAGGCAGCATATGCTCTGTCTCAGCTTTCCTCGCCCAGCCCGGCTCTGTTGCCACAACCAGGTGCTGTTCAGGCAGTCTTTCTGCCTATTGCCTTCAAAACTCTCATCTCTTCGTTGTCTTCTCCAAAGAGTTAGTTCTGCGGAAATCCCGCTTCCCTTAGGGTCACGCTGCTGCCCACCCTGGCTCTGGCCCACCATCTAACGCCCACATTTGCATAGCCTCCATTCGCAAAGCCAAACACACAAGGCCGGAGAAGTAAGTGGCCCTTAATCCTCTGTCTGCACAGTGCTTGCGGGGAAAGGGGTGATGAGGAAGTTGGATGCATTGCCAATTCTTCTTTTTGCTGGCTTTGAAACTCTCCATGGCTTCTCATACCAGCATCTAGAAGAAACGACACCTTGGACTTGGCACCCCGTTCGCATCACAGTACGTTGAACAGCTTACACAGGGGCCTAGCAGACCTGAAATTGCGTTTCTCTCACACTCCCCACCCCTGCCTCCTGTGGAAAAACAGCTTGGTATCCCTGTCCAGAAGGTCACAATTTGTGTAGCCAACGGCTACCTATATTCCTGGAAATTGCCAGTAGCAGCCACCTACACTAATAAAACAGAAAGATGCAAATTGGCCATACCTCCACGATGCCCACCAGCCAATCAGGAGTGAGTATGCAAATTAAACCAACAAAGATGGCAGGTTAATTTGCAAATGCAGGCACGGAGGGAAGACTGAAGGCTCTGGCCCGAGCGAAGACTAAAGACTGAAGACTGAAGACGACTGAAGACTGAAGACAACTGAAGACTGAAGAGGCTTGGCTTCTCTGCTGCAGCCAGAGTGAAGGCCTGGGTCCCGGATGCCGGCAGCCAGGGGAAGGAAGGCCTATTGCATGAATCTTCGTGCAACAGGCCTCTAGTTTTTATATAAAATAAAAAGAGGTTTCATAGAATTCTATTTGGATTTCACTTTTTTTGTCTTTCAAGAAGGAAGTCTTGGGTTCCATTAAAACATAGAGTGATAATGAAGTAATACCTTGAAACCAAACCAACAAGTGGACTTCTGAAGGCTCCTTTTAGATTTTATTGCAGTTTCAGTGGTGGTCCCCAGAGACACTATCCGTGAAATGATAGCGCTCCCACACCTGGGAGAGCGGGTGCAGGTTCCTACCCCACCTGGAGGGCAGCTTCTGCACATCTGTCTGCAACATCAGGCATCCCAGACTGCCCACGGACCAAGTTAAACCTGGACTAAGTGAAGTAGCTGCTAATTTGTAGGGTGGTTGTTAGATGTAAAGTGTTGCGGGTAAAGGTGAAAGGAATCTTCTGATTAAGGAAAAAAAAAATGGTACCAAAAACCTACCTAGTGAAGAATCTCACTTGCAAGGTCTTTCTTCAGGTCTTACAAAAACTGATTTTCTGGTAGTAATTTTTTTTTATTTTTAAATATGTTTTTATTGATTTCAGAGAGGAAGGGAGAGGGAGAGAGAGAGAAACATCAATGATGAGAGAGAATCATTGATTATCTGTCTCCTGCATGCCCCCTATTGGGGATGGAGCCAGAAACCTGGGCATGTGCCCTGACCAGGAATAGAACCAGTGACCTCCTGGTTCATAGGTTGATGCTCAACCACTGAGCCACACCGGCTGGATTTTGGTCGCTGTGTTTAAAGGGCTCACCAGATGACCTTGGGGGTCACTGTGATGAGGATGCCTTTCCAGGCTGTGGACCTCAGTCATTGACCACTCACAGCCCCCAAGTAGCCTGGCTTCTGTCCATGACTCACTTTTATGTTTCCTGAGACCTGGTTTGCTTCTGGAAAATTAACTTTAAAAAAATAATAGATTTTTCTTTTCAGAGCAGTACAGAGTTCCCACATACTCGCCCTTTCCCTCAGTTTCCCTGTTACTAACACCTTGCATTAGTGTGGCACATTTGTTATAATTCATGAACTAATATCGATACATTGTTCTTAGCTAAAGCCTGAAGTTTACACTGGTGTTCATTTGCTGTGTTGCACATTCTGTGGAGTTGACAAATGCAGGTTTACTTGGGAGGACTTCAATTCTCCACCACTTTTGTAAATAATACACTTTTCTCAGAAGCCCCAGGAAATGTCGACTCGTGGAACTGAATTAACCATTTCTGGTCAATAAGGTCCAATCGTTAAGCAATTGATCAGACTTCTCCAGAGCTCCTCTTCATGTGCTCATTCGGCCTATTGTATCGACAGAATCACACAGTCTGGGAGGGGATCTGCTAACTAGCTTGGCCATTGGTCACTCTGAAGGCCGAGGAAAACAGATCGACAAGGCACACTGAAAAAACTGCATGCACTGGCCTCAGAGAAAGGTACAACACGTCTAAGGGAAAAGAACAGTGGGTGAAGGGTGTTGCTCTTTCCAATCCTGGTTCTTATCTCTAAGGCCAAGGCCTCTGGGAGGCCAGCAGGAAAGGGGAGCCGAAGAAGATCAAGGCTGCACTCCCAGCATCCACACGGTTCAACTGGAAATTGCTAGACTACTCAACAGTTCGGAACAAGGAGGTGGGTGGTCAGAGAAGAAGAACATCTCTTTCTCCAAGATCTCTGTGTTTTAAATGAAAAGCACTCCAGTGTTTCCTTGGTGTGATACAACTTAGTTTTTGCTTTTAGACCCATTAAGAGGATCCCCAGCTGCCACTCATACTTGTACAGAGGTTTGCCCGAGTTGGACACGCCTCTGCGTGGCCTGTTCTCCTGGTAGGGCCTGCAGCTGGGTGGCCTGCAGGCTGCCCTTCGAGAATGAGTTTCTCACGGTACCTGCTCTTTCTTGTCCTGGCGGCACCTTAAATTCACGGCAGAGGACAGACAGTTCTACAATGCCCGCCTGTAGGCTATGCTCAGCGGAGACTCTGAGCCTTGTGGTACCCTGGGCTGAGCACGGCTGCTAGGACCTGTCTCTCCCATTTACATTCTGATACACAGAAGCTAGGAAGTGACAAGCATCCTGGTATGTAATCAAGGGGCCAGGTATGACCTACAGACGTGTTTGCTTTGGCCTGAGCAACATTTGGAAATTGGGTCTCTGGCCTTTCTTTAAAAAATAGATCACATTTGCCAACGCTGGGTCCTCAATGCTATGCGGCAGCCATCAGCTCTGTCAGTTCCCAGCAGCCTACACTGGATGTGCCACGCCTGGTGCTGGGGTTAGGGTGAGATAGAGGCAGGCTGATAAACACTGTTTCTGAGGCCACCTGTCCCACATCCCCTTCTCTCTGCTGGTTTGTGTGCTGAGAACATAGATGCTATGTCCTGTCTTCCTTCCTCCTTCCATCCATCCACCGTCCATTTATCCAGAACCTCCCTCCATCCTAATGGATGAGGCATTTCTCTTTATTTCCAATGCCTACTTTCCCCTGGTTCTGTTACCTGTTGCCTCGGTCTACCCTCAACGAATACTCTTCCTTCCCCTTTGTGTTTCTCTGGCCTAGGCGTCTTCCAGAGCTTCTGATGAAAGGGAAGACCTAGGAGGCCATTCTCTGCCATGAAATCATGTGCCAGACACTCTGCCAACATGGAGTGAACCACAGTGAGGATGTGGTCCCCACCCCACAAGTGCACACAGGAAGGCAGAAGTGCCAGAGGAGCTTACGCCAGCACAACACTGAAGGGCTGAGAGGGAGACGCTCTGGGAGGGCTGAGGCGAGAGCATCACTCAGAGCGAGTGAAACGTGGTCCTAAGCTCACCTCTCTTGGGCTCATGTTTGCCAAACTTCAGTCTCCTTGGAACCTATCCATTTTTGCAAGGACTACGTTGATTTCAAAAATGTTCTTTCAATTAATTGCTCTGTTGTTGTGGTTTGTTTGTTTTTTAAATATATTTTATTGATTTTTTTACAGAAAGGAAGGGAGAGAGAGTTAGAAACACCAATGAGAGAGAAACATCAATCAGCTGCCTCCTGCACACCCCCTACCGGGGATGTGCCCACAACCAAGGTACATACCCTTGACCAGAATCGAACCTGGGACCCTTGAGTCCGCAGGCCGATGCTCTATCCACTGAGCCAAACCGGTTAGGGCTGTTGTTGTTTTTTAATCGAAAAAACTACTCTGCCTTAAGTAATAATATCTGTGAAATCACAGATTTAATGTGCTTGTTACATTTTTTCTTATTCTTACTGACATTATGCCATAATTAGTGAAGATGTGTGGCTCTACAGCCTAAGGAATCTTGAATACCACCTGCGGATGCCCACTACACTCCGGGACCCATTTTTTCTTTGCCGCTGGAGCCACTGATGTATTCATCTGGGGACACAAACCCACAGACATCGTGCAGCTAAGTAGTTTCTGTGCACTATCTCACTTCATCCTAATTCCAATTCTCTAAAGCGGGACTGGCTGGCTCAATTTACAGATGAGGAAATAGATTCAGAAAAGTTAAATGACTTGCCCAAGGTTACATAACTAACAAGGGGCTGAAACGGGTCTTAACTATCATCTCGTGACCTGAAAGTTCATGCTCCGAAGAGCTCCACAACCAGATCTCACTTCCTTGTGCTTGTTCCTTAGCCTTTCTAGCAACTTTCTGAATCACCCCAGATTCCTCAGTATCCCCTGCATTAGTTAATGTTAGGTTTGATTGCTGTTATAGAAAACTTCAAAATAATAGTGGCTTTTTAAAGGCATAGGTGTAGTTTCCTTTTATGTAAAGAATGTCCAGGTAGAATGTCTAGGACTGGCATGGTGGTTCCATGGACATCAGATCATAATACTGTCCAGAGGGCCTTTGGCCTCATAGTACTAAACAGCTGCCGAGCTTCAGTCATCACATACATGTATTGGGTGGAGAAAGGGAAAAAGAGGGCCTTCCCTTCTTCTTTAGGGAGAATTGCTAAAAGTCTCACATAACACTTCCACTTATATCTTACTGGCCAAAGGTTGGTCACATGATTTCCTTGGCTGCAGGGGAGGCTGGGAATCATTGTCATTTATTTTAGGTACCATGCAACGTTCTATAAATCAGGATTCTGTTTCCGAAGAGGAGAGAATGGATGTTGAATGTGCTATGATGCCCAACAGACTGCATAGCATCTACTTTTTACTAAAATATTTTCTTAAAGTTAAATTTATAAAAACTGGGAGAATGTATTTAGTTGAAGTTATAAGAACTTAATATCTATCATTTTAAGTGAAAAGCTACCTCCAAATTAAACTTTCTGGCAAAAAAAACACAAGCCTCACAAGAATTTTCTGTATGTGAGAGCCACCTCAAAGCCAGGGTTCCTTGGTTCTGCACCAGCTGAGTTGGCTTTAACACAGGAGAGCAGGGAGCAATCTGTGTTTACACTGTAAGGTTGCTTCTGGTGATTTTATTCTGCCCATGAAAGAAAGTGGATTCTTGCATTTCAATACAATTTTCAAAAATAAGAATAAGAACAAATAAGTATTTCCTGTTAACCGTAGGTTTGTTTGGAAATTAAATTACACGATTCTGGGGCAGTGGAGTTTGCTCAGGGAGACCACATATTGCACGAGCAGATGCAGGCCTGTGCTGCACTGCCACACAACAACCCCGAAGACAGAAATGGAAGTTTAATTGTAAATATCTCCTGCCCAACTCCAGTTTGCCAGAATCTCTATCTATTCAGTGTACTGCTTCGAGGTAGATTAGAAATGTGAGATTGATGATTTTGAAAGCAAAGCCAACTAGTTATTTGATAAGCAGTTGTAATTGTCAGCTGCTAAAGATCTAGATAACAGAAAAAGAAGTATCCTCTGAATGCAACTGGGCTGTGGTTTTGCTGTCACAATCTAGCACTGGCCCAAACAGACGATGGGTGTTTACTGCTCACTGGCACCAAAACCAAAATGCTGGTCTTCGGCAGAAGTCAGCCGTCTTCTGAATGGCTTGTCCACAATCCCTCTTACTGCTGGTCAGCCCATGGCTCTACAGAGGTGGCATCTTCCCAGTTACCCTGGGGTACCCGGGACCGGGAACAAACACTGCTGAAAGCCCGGTGTCTCTCTGGGCACTGGAGCCGTGTCTGGCCACAGAGGTGCGGGAGACACTCCCTGGAGCGGCTTCCTATGCTCCGAAAACGAAGGCTGCTAACTGCTGGAGGCCACTGCAATAGGCCTGTTTATTTGTCTGAACTGGATATACCCAGAACTCTCTCCGGAGGGAGATCCTGAGCAGTACACGGGCCCTGAAACCACCACTCCAAGGGTTGGGGTGGGGGTGGGGGACTGTGCTCTCTCTCAAGCACACGTTCTTCTTAGGCTCTTTGTGTCTCTAAGAGCACGAATCCCAGCGCACAGCTGTCCTGAATCAGTGTCGGCACTCAGATCATGCTGGGACGGAGCACAGGCGGCCTGCCCCGCGGCACCTGAGTCCTGGTTTGCAGAAACACTATGCTTACAGGACCATCTGTCTGCTGTCCATTTGTTTTACTTTTTAAATATATATATATTGATTTCAGAGAGGAAGGGAGAGGGAGAGAGAGATAGAAACATCAATGATGAGAATTATGGATCTGCTGTCTCCTGCATGCCCCCTATTGGAGATCAAGTGCAACCCAGATATGTGCCTGATCGGGAATTGAACCCAGACCTCCTGGTTCATGGGTCGATGCTCAACCACTGAGCCACACCGGTAGGGCCATTTGTTTTTCTGAATCCCAGACACAGTCTAGGAAAAACTGTGCTTCACTTTAGAAATAGAATACGTTTATTTTATGAGCTTTACAAATCCAGCCTCTGATAACATTACCCTCCTTGCTCTGACCTTGAAGAGACTCAAAGCCAACCCTGTGAATTTATTAAGACCTGTGCTGGAACATGTGGTCTCTCTACCCCAGCTCAGCTTCATGTTGCTGTCCTGCCTTCATTTCCCATTTACTGGTGACTTCCTTTTTTCCCCAACCCCTGCCACTGGTTAGCTTTAACCTCTTCCAGCCTCCATCTTCATAGCTGTAAAATGGGGATAAGGATGGTCCTTACCTCAAAGCGTTACTCTCAGAATTCAAAGAGACACTCCAGGAACAAGGTTTGGCACAGGGAACGGGCTCAATTTGTATTGTGTTATTACTGTTGCTGATGTTCTTAATTACCCTATTGTATATACTTGAGTAAGCTGCCTCAGATTCTTTCTGGTGTGAATTAGGGACTAAATAAATTATTAAAATAAACACTTTTTGTTTGCTGTTTAATAAAACGAAGCCTTTCTTTGGCACAACTACAATTTTTTCTCCTTAAGAACTGCTCTATCTACATTCAAGGGTGTCTGTGTAAACCAGTTAGCTGTAGTTTTATAGCAGCAATTAAGTTTGGCTGCAATGAGAGTAAGACAGACTGCATAGCAAGTCTTCATGAAGTTTTGTTATGCACTAAACCACTGCTGTAGAGCCTAAGACCATCGGAAAACACAGATATTTACATTACGAATCATTAACGGTAGCAAAATTACAGTTATGAAGTAGCAACAAAAATAATTTTATGGTTGGGGGTCACCACAACATGAGGAGCTGTATTAAAGGGTCGCGGCATTAGAAAGGTTGAGAACCACTGCACTAAAGAGTTATGTGGAAACTGCCCTAGCCAGTTTGGCTCAGTGAATAGAGCATCAGCCTGCGGACTGAAGGGTCCTGGGTTTTATTCCGGTCAAGGGTACATACCCAGGTTGTGGGCTGCATCCCTGGTAGGGGGTGTGCAGGAGGCAGCCGGTCAATGATTCTATTTCATCATTGATGTTTCTATCTCTCTCTCCCTCTCCCCTTCTCTCTGAAACTAAAGTTATGTGGAAATTAATAAAAATTACAGGGGAAAACCAAGATGGCGGCATAGGTAAGCACCTAAACTGCTGCCTCGCACAACAATTTCAAAACTACAACTAAAAGACAGAATGTCTATCACCCAGAACCACGGGAAAGCTGGCTGAGTGGAAGTTCTACAACTAGAAGGAAAGAGCAAACAGCATTGAGGGGTGCACAAGCGCGGAAAAGCTGAGGTACGGAGACGCGCGAATCGGGCTGGTGACGGGTGACTGAAAGCGCTGCTGTTTTCAACCCGAAGGGAGATAAGCTCCCGATTACTCCGAACTCATTTCTGGGGAGACACGGGGGACCCAAACTCCTACGGGGAGAAGCTGGACTGTCTGCCGTGGGGTCGGAAAGTGAGGGAGGCTTGCTTGCAGGGCTGCGCGCAGGAACAATTGTTTATTGTGCTGGGGCGTGGGACACGGGGACACGGTCGGAGACGCAGAGCCGCAGAGCCGGCTTACTGGCAGCCATCGCTGTTTGCCACGCCCTAGCCTAGTCACGCCCTGAGACCCCGCCCTGCACAATCTACGAACCCACCCAAGCTCCAAGCAGCGGCTTTAGCATATGAATGGCCTGCCCTATCGCAGCTTAACCTAGCAAACTTGCAGCCCGGGTCAGACAGCTCCAAAACCTCCAAACTCCAAGCAAAGAGGAGAAAACTGTAGTTCTTGCTGTAGCTCCTGCTGGGTGGCCTCAGACAGTAGCTGACCTGCACCCCATTGGAGATCCAGAAGCCAGTGTACCTAGTGGTCAGTGTGAGACACCAGATTTCAACTCCTCACATCCATAAGTGATACATTCAAGAGGCAGACTCAGTGAGCACCAAAGCCCCACTGAAACAAGCCCTGCACCATAAGCGTGTCTCCAGTGCAACAGTTCTTCCATTATAGACACAGCGGGTCCTCACAGCCAATTGGCCTGGAGGTCAATTCCTCCCAGTGTACCAACAGCAATCAAGGCTTAACTACACCAAGACTTTGCACTCAGCCCACAAAGGGGTGTACCAAAGGCGTCCACCTCAGGTGATTGGGGAGGCTGAGCTACTGGCCCCTATAGGTCACCTACCACACAAAGCCACTCCATCAACATAAGGAAGCAGCAAAATGCGGAGACAAAGAAACATGTCACAAATGAGAGAAATGGAGGAAAGCAAACTAATGGACGACATAGAGTTCAGAACCACATTTATAAGGTTACTCAAGAATCTTCTAAAAACCGCCGAGAAACTTGATGAGACCTCCGAGGAGCTTAGTGAGACCTTCAAGGACCTTAATGAGAATGCCAAAAAAATGGAAAAGGACCAGTCAGAAATTAAGCATACACTGTCTGAAATAAAGAATATACAGAAACTCAACTGTAGATCAACGTACCCCGAGAATCAAACCAAAGATCTGAAATATGAGGAAACAAAAAACACCCAACCAGAAAAACAAAAAGAAAAAATCCAAAAATCTGAAGATAGTGTAAGGAGCCTCTGGGACAACTTTAAGCGTACCAACATCCGAATTTTTGGGGTGCCAGAAGAAGAGAAAGAGCAAAATATTGAAAACCTATTAGAAGAAATAATGACAGAAAACTTTCCCTACCTGGTGAAAGAAATAGACTTACAAGTTCAGGAAGCACACAGAACCCCATACAAGAGGAATCCAAAGAGGACCACACCAAGACACATCATAATTAAAATGCCAAGGGCAAAAGACAAAGAGAGAATCTTGAAAGCAGCAAGAGAAAAACGGTTAGTTACCTACAAGGGAGCACCCATACGACTGTCAGCTGATTTCTCAGCAGAAACTATGCAGGCCAGAAGGGAGTGGCAAGAAATATTCAAAGTGATGAACAGCAAGAACCTACAACCAAGATTACTCTACCCAGCAAAGCTATCATTCAGAGTTGAAGGTCAGATAAAGAGCTTCACAGACAAGAAAAAGCTAAAGGAGTTCATCACCACCAAACCAGGATTACATGAAATGCTGAAGGGTGTTCTTTAAGAAGAGGAAGAAGAAGAAAAAGGTAAAGATAAAAATTATGAACAACAAAATGACATCAAATACATACCTACCAACAAGTGAATCTAAAAATCAAGTGAATAAAAAATCTGAAGAACAGAATGGACTGGTGAATATAATAGAATCAGGGACACAGAAAGGGAGTGGACTGACAATTCTCAGGGGGGAGGGGGTGTGAGGGGTGCAGGAAGAGACTGGACAAAAAGCTTACACCTATGGATGAAGACAGTGGCGGGGGGTAAGGGCATGGGGTGGGGTGGGGAATCAGGTGGAGGGGAGCTAGGGGGAAAAAAAGAGGAACACCTGTAATAATCTGAACAATAAAGATTTATTTAAAAATAAAAAAAAATAAATAAAATCAAATCTAAAAAAAAATAAATAAAATAAAAATTACCTAGGAAATCAATGCAAATTACACAATAATAGGTAAACTGAGGCATACATTTCTTTTTTTTTTTTCTGGTCTGAATTAATGCAAGTTAAATTAAAAGTATCAAATGGAGTTCTTTTTGCCTGCGTGTTTTGCCTAGTGAGCCACTTAAGTCAAATTTAACCCACTTGTGCATGGGCTGCCTGGGGACACCGGCTGGGGCTAAGGTGCAGGCGTCCGCAGCCCAAGCTGGGCTGGGTTTTCTTCCCACCTGACTTCTGCCTGGCTTGCCAGAGCAAACACCGGTCTTCTTGTAGAAATAGCAATTTTTACATCCTTAATTTTATATGCTTCAGGATTTTGTTTCTATTTAAGTTTACCAATTAAAGCGCAGTCTTATGAACCTCATCTTATGAACCTTACAAATCTAGCCACTGATAACTTACTGAGCTCAGCAGGAGGAGTGGGGTTTGGCAGCCCTAAGAGTGACGCCTGCCCCCGATGCGGAGCACGGGGCCCAGTCTGCCCTCCTGCTCTGCGCATCTGCCCTTTCCCTGCATCTCCGGCATCTCCTCGCACATTGCTCTTTTATTAGGGGTTGCATTAATTGAATTTGTACCGTAATCTAGAGCACTGGAAGTTGTCCAGCTATTTACATTGATTTGTTATATAAATTCCGGACTAAGAGTATGAGGCGGGTTGGCATTTAATTTTGTAGAAAAGAGAAAGCTCTTAGTGCTCCAGCTTCCCTTCCTGTGTCCCTCTCCTCCTATTCTGCGTCTCTCTTCATAGAAAGCACAACCATTTCCCTTTAATTAGGCTGGGAGAGCACAGGCTAGCATTAGGCCACTCAGTCACTCAGCCATGCTCACAGCCTGCCCATTTCCTATCTATTTTCTGAAGGAAAAGAGAAAAGTGTCTACATGCACATATAAAACCCCAAAGTCTGGGGGTGGGGAGCCACAAAGGAACCAGGTGGAATCACCTTTTATGAGACCGAGGCCACACGAATAGCAAACCCCAGAAAGCAAGATATTTTGCTGCCTCATTGTTCCTCTGGTGAAATTAATTGATCTTTACATTTTGAAAGAGTAGGAATATCATTCACTAGGACAGAATATAGACAGCGTATATCATGTATGTTTATAATAATCAATACATGTTTGAAATAATTCCCTTCCATAATAGGCTTTTCTAATTAATGTGTGTTTTTGTTTCTTATGGGAGCTTTTTCAGTTATAATGACAAACTACAAACTGTTCCTTCATTTTCTTTGCCACATTTATGGTTTCAGGTTTGTCGTTTCCAAAAATCAAGTATTAAAATTCAACTAACATATTCCAAGCTCTCACTTCCCAAAAACACAATAATGAGGGTAATGGATTTTAGCCCACAGAATAGTGTAAGAATCCGTAAGTCCACATGGTAACAGATAAGTGAATAAATTAATAAATGAAGGAGAGAGGGCAATGCTTCCCCACAGTCACAAGTCAGGTAATTAATGCAGAATGAAGGACCAAGTTAGCGGCCCACACTTTGGCAAACAACACAGTAACAATTGTTTCAGGCAAGAATTGTTTATGGATGCTAAAAGTAGGAGACAAAAGAATGATGAAAAATAGGATGTCTACACAGTCTCCAAGTACAGTATCTCTAATTGATTGAAGGTCAAAACAGTACATTTCCAGCGGAGAAACCTGAAGCCTCCACTCTCACCAAGTGACCACGTAAACAATGCTGTCACAGGACAACCTCAAACCAGGTGCCTCCTAATGTGATGCAACGAGAGGGTCACAGCATCGCTCGTGTGGTTCCTGCTAAGAAGGCATAACCTGGAAAGAAGAATAAGCAGACAAACCCCAACTGGTAGACATTCCATAGAAGAACTGGTCCGTATTTTTCACAAGTGAAAGCTCATGACAGTAAAGGCTGAGGAACTGTCCCACATTGGAGACAATTAAGGAGACACACTAATTACAATATGGGATCTGGGATGAAATTTGAACCAGAAGAAGGGACATCAATGGGAGGAAGGGTATACAAAGCTATTCTTTGTTCTATTTGTGTAACCTTTCTGTAAGTTTGAAATTATCTTGAAGTAAAAAGTTAAAAGAAATCACTGATTGTTTAGCCTCTTTATTGTCTGACTCTCAGGAAAGAAATGGCCTTGGAAGTGAGTTTCCAAATCTGATCCCACAGGATTTTTGTGGCTGGACTATGTGTCTAATAGCTTCCTACACAGGTGTACGCTGTGAGCACAGTAACAGACAGTGACTGGGTCCATCTGGTCACTTGTAGAAGGGCATACTTCACTGTCAGAGAGATGACATTCTCGGATTTGTTACGAAATAGCATAATAAGAAAACAGGTCCAGAGCAGCAACTGCCAAGACCCATGTTGTCCAGTCCAAAAGCCACGAGTCACCAGCCACATGTGGCTCCTGAGGACCTGCAATGTGGCTGGTCTGAACTGAGAGGTGCTGCAAGTGCAAAATACACGCAGAATTTTGAAGACTTACTATGAGAGAGAGAGAGAGAGAGAGAGAGAGAGAGAGAGAGAGAGAGAGAGAGAGAGAATGTTAACTGCTCATTGATTAACTGTTGAAAAGAAAATAGAGTTGGTATATATTGAGTTAAATAAAGATATTATTAAGATTGAGCTCATCTTTTTCTTTTTATGCTTTTAATGTGGTTATTAAAAAAGTATTTGCATGGCTCATACTTCCATGGACTAGATAAAAATTTTAAAAAAAATGCAAGTATTTGCTGAATGCCTACCTACCATGAGAAATATTCCAAATGAAAAGACGAATATGCCATGGGTCCTACATCCACAGGCTCTCCAACAAGACAGTTGACATAAAAAATAATTATAACACTGGTGACAAGTGCCGTAATAGAGCATAGATAAGCTTCATTGGTAACCCACAGGGAGCTGATTACAGAAACACTGGGGAGCATCTGTCTGGGTATGCAGGGTTTGTTAAGAGTATTCCAGACAGAAGGAACAGCATGAGAAATGTGGAGGCACAAACCTGCATGGGGAATTCTGGGAATGACAAATGGTTTGTGGCTCTAGTATCTAGTTGGATATAATGTGGAAGGTGGTAGTTGGGGCTAGATTCTGGTGCTGTGCCATGAAAACGTTTTAAACAACAGAGTCATGTGATCATTAATTCATGTTTTAGAACAACTAAACTGGAATGGGATGAGGCCAGAAGCAGAGGGACCCGTTAAATGCCGCTGCCACGATGGGAGATTGATTGATGGAGATGTAGGAGGTGGACCAGAATATCCTCAGTAAGCTGCTGGAGGGGCAAGAGTGAGAAGGAAGTGTGTACACACTCCCAGGTCCTGGCTTGGGAGACCAGGTGGGAAGCAGAATCCAGGATGGGGAGAAGGACAGGTCAAAGGGAGTAGTAGTAACCCCATTCCCTTTTTAACATGAGGTAGAGGCAGAAATGCCTGCAGAAAATTGAAGTGATAATGTCCATCTGGCTAGACCGACAGCAGCACAGACTGAGCTGAGAGCCTCAGGAGAGAAGGGGTGGCCCAAGAAAGGCAACATGAGAGGACTGAAGATAAAACCAGTATTTCATGGGAGCTGTGAGGTGGGGAGCAGAGGGAGGAGCTGGAGCAAAGCATTATCAGAAGTGACCAGGAATACAGGGAGAGAGCCAGGAGAGAATTTTTTTAAAAATATATTTTATTGATTTTTTTACAGAGAGGAAGGGAAAGGGATAGAGAGTTAGAAACATCGATGAGAGAGAAACATCGATCAGCTGCCTCCTGCACACCCCCTACTGGGGACGTGCCCGCAACCAAGGTACATGCCCTTGACTGGAATCGAACCTGGGGCCCTTCAGTCCACAGGCAGACACTCTATCCACTGAGCCAAACCAGCTAGGGCCAGGAGAGAATTATTGATTCCCAGCTGCCAAAGACCTTCCAGGAGCCTCAGCAAAGTCAGGTTTAATATGTTTTAATTGATTTTTAGAGAAAGAGGACGGGAGAGAGATAGAAGCATCGATGAAAAATATCGATCAGCTGCTTCCTGCATGCCCCCTACTGGGGATTGAGTCCACAACCCAGGCATGTGCCCTGACCAGGAATGGAACCAGTGACCTATTGGTTCAGGGGTCGATGCTCAACCACTGAGCCACACCAGTCAGGTGCAAAGTCAGGTTTAGGTAGTTGCTATATCAGGGAAGTGAGGCACTGATGGGTGTTTTGATAAGAGGGGGCTGAGAGGGGTGTACCACAATTTCTTTACCCATTTATCTATCATTAGACACTTAAGTTGTTTTTGTATCTTGTCTACTATAAATAATGCTATAATGAACATGAGGTGCATATATCTTTTTTAATTGTTTTTGTTTTCTTAGGATAAATACTCAGAAGTGGAATTCCTGGATCATATGGTGGTTCTATTTTAAAATTTAAAATTTAGTTTTTTAATAAAGTATAGTTGCCATACATTCAGGTGTACAACGTAGTATTCCTCTTTGACATTTATAGTCCTTACTAGAGGCCCGGTGCATGAAATTCATGCACTCAGTGGGGAGGGTCCCTCAGCCCAGCCTGCACCCTCTTGCAGTACGGGAGCCCTCGGGTGACATCCTTAGCACTGCCGCGGAGGGAATGAGCCCGGCTTCTGGCTGAGTGGCATTCCCCCTGTGGGAGTGCACTGACCACCAGGGGGCAGCTCCTGCATTGAGCATCTTCCCCCTTGTGGTCAGTGCGTGTCATAGCGACCGGTCATTCTGCCGTTCAGTTGATTTGCATATTAGCCTTTTATTTTATAGGATGATGTGGTCACCACAAAAAGTCTAATAACCACCTGTCACCATACAAAGTTATCCTATCTAATAAAGAGGGAATATGCTAATTGACCATCACTCCGTCACAAAGATGGCTGCACCCAAGCTGAGGCCAAGTTCCCTTAAGGAGTCTTAATGAGCAATCAGCAGGGACCTGAAGCTATGCCCTCCCCTGCCCCTGTGGGGCTTGACAGGGGACCTCAGGCCATGCCCCTGACCCTGGCATCAGGCTGGGGGACCTCAGGCCACACACTCCATCCGGCGGCTGGGCTTGATGGGGACCTCAGGCCGCGCCCCCCACCAGGTGGGGCTTGACAGGGGACTTCAGGCCGTGCCCCCCACCCTGGCACCAGGCTGGGGGACCTCAGTCCACACCCCCCGCCCCAGCACCAGGCCAGGGGACCTGAGGCTGTGCCCCCCTGCCTGGTGGGGCTTGACAGGGGACCTCAGGCCGTGTTCTCCACCCAGCGGGGCTTGACGGGGGACCTCAAGGTGCACCCCCAGTGCTGGGTCCAGGGAATTCAGGCCAAGCACCCTGCCCAGCGGGACTTGACAGGGGACCTGAGGCTGCGCCCCCCTGCCAGTGGGGCTTGACGGGGGACCTGAGGCTGTGCCCCCCTCCCGGTGCCGGGCCAGGGGACCTGAGGCTGTGTCTCCCTGCCTGGTGGGGCTTGACGGGGGACCTCAGGCCATGCCCCCCATCTAGCGGGGCTTGACAGGGGATCTCTGGCTGTGTCCCCCACCTGGCGGGGCTTGATGGGGGACCACAAGGCACACCCTCTGCCCCGTCTGGAGGACCTCAGACCACGCCCCCCGTCCTGGCACCTGGCCAGGGGACCTGAGGCTACGCCCCCTGCCTGGTGGGGCTTGACAGGGGTGGGACTGGCCAGGTCTGGATCTAGCCCAATGGAGGGGGGGCGGCCAGGTCTGGGTCTCACGTGATTTTGAGGCGCATGTGGGTGGGCGGGGACTTGACTCTGGGTCCCCCTTTTAATGTGCATGAATTTCGTGCACCGGGCCACTAGTTATGATAATATTGACTATTTTCCATATGCTGTACATTATACTCCATTATATATATACTAGAGGCCCGGTGCATGAAATTCATGCACGGGGGGAGGGGAGAGACATCCCTCAGCCTGGCCTGCATGCTCTCTCTAATCCAAGACCCCTTGAGTGATGTCCAACTGCCTCTTGCAATCCGGGACCGCTGGCTCCTAACTGGTTGCCTGCCTGCCTGCCTGATCGCCCCTAACCACCTCTGCCTGCCTGATCGCCCCTAACTGCTCTCCTATTGGCCTGATTTCCCCTAACTGCTCCTCTGCTGGCCTGATTGCCTCTAATTGCCTCTGCCTTGCCCCACACCTGAATTCCCTCCTCCAGCCGGTCACAGGCACCCGGGACCCGGGCTTCCTTCCCTCTGGCTGGCTGCAGGCACCCAGGACCCGGGCCGGCTGCAGCCGCAGGGGACTGTGGGCAGGCAGCTTTGCCTGGGCCACAGCCGCAGGCACCAGGGACCATGGGGCAGGCAGCTTGTCCCTTTCCTGGGCTGCAGCCACAGGTGCAGCCACTGGAGCCCGGGACTGCGGGGCAGGTGGCTTGTCCCTCTCCCAGGCCGCAGCCCCAGCAGCTGGTGCCTGGGACCATGGGGTGTGTGGCTTGTCCCTCTTCCAGGCTGGGCCGCAGGTGCAGGTGCAGCCACTGGCACCCGGGACAGTGGGGTGGGTGGCTTGTCCCTCTCCCGGGCCACAGCCTGACTGGTCCCCATTCCTCTTTTGCGAGCTCATTTGTACCTGGCTGGTCCCCATTCCTCTCTCCCCAGTGTTGAGTGTCTGAACCATGACATCATGACAGCATGAGGGTGTGATGACCATTTGCATATTAGCCCTTTATTATATAGGATAACTGGAGGCTTGGAGCTTTTATTCTCTTTACCTTTTTCATCCATCCCCTCATGCCTCCCTTCTGGCAACCATCAGTTTATTCTCTTTATCTACAAATCTATCTCTGTTTTATTTTATTGTTTGTTTTTTAAGATTACACATATAGTCCAGCAGGTGTGGCTCAGTGGTTGCGTGTCGACCTATGAGGTCACAGTTCCATTCCCAGTCAGGGCATATGCTGAATTGCAGGCTCGATTCCCAGTGTGGGCCATGCAGAAGGCAGCTGATAAATAATTCTCTCTCATCATTGATGCTTCTCTCTCTCCCTCTTCCTTCCTCTCTGAAGTATATAAAAATATTTTTTTAAAAAAAGATTACACTTGTAAATAAAATCGAATGGTATTTGCCTTTCTTTGTCTGATTTATTTCACTTAGCATAATGACTTCTAGATCCCTTCATGTTCTACAAAGGGCAAAATTTCATTCTTTTTTTATGGCTGAGTAATATTCCTTTATAAATATATATCACATCTTCTTTATCCATTCAACTATCAATGGACACCTAGGTTGCTTCTATAGCTTGGCTATTGATAAAAATGCTACAATAAACATAGGGGTGCATATATCTTTTCAAATTAGTGCTTTCATTTTATTCAGATAAATATCTGGAAGTAAATTGCTGGGTTGTTTGGTAGTTCTATTTTTAATTTTTTGAAAAACTTCCATGTTGGTCTCTGTAGTGGCTATACCAATTTGCATCCCACCCACAGTACATAAGAGTTCCTTTTTTTCCCCCACATCTTTCCAACACTTAATTACTTTCTTTTTAGACAAAAGCCATTCTAACAGCTGTGTGCCATCTTATTGTGATTTACATATTTTCCTTGATGATTAATGATGTTGAGCATCTTTTCATGAATCTGTTGGGCATATGTATATCATCTTTGGGAAAATATCTATCCAGATCTGCCTATTTTTTAAAAAATCTATTTAGTTGGATTAAGTTCTTCATATATTTTAGATATTAGCCCCCTAACAGATATATGATTTACAACTATTTTCTCCCATTCAATAGGTTGCCTTTTCACTTTGTTTCTTTTGCTATGTAAAAGCTTTTTAGTTTGACCTAGTCCCACTTATTTTTGCTTTTGTTGCTTGGGCTTTTGGTATCAGATTTTAAAAAATCATGACCAAGTCCTAGGTCAAGGAGCCTATGTTTTCTTTTAGTTTTCTGGTTTCAGGTCTTATATTCAAGTTTTTAATTCATTTTTAGTTAATTTTTGTATATGGTGTAAGATAGTGGCCCAATGTCATTCTTTTGCATATGGCCATCCAATTTTCCCAACGTCATTTACTGGAGAGATTGTCCTTTCCTTATTGTATATTCTTGGCTCCTTTGTTGTAAATTAATTGACCATATATGTGTGGGTTTATTTCTGAGCTCTTTATTCTGTTCTATTGCCCTATGTATCTGTTTTTATGCCATTTACCATACTGTTTTAATTACTATAGCTTTGTAATATAGACCAAGCTCCTGGGTCTGTTGCCTCTTGCTGTGACTTGGATATGGTAGCTGTTTAAGACCCCTTTCTCCATTAGCTACAGTCCTATGGGATGCAAGCCCCTTTGGCCATCAAAGCCAGGTGATGTAGAGGTGTCTCCTGGCAGCGGTCACAGAAATTGGTGCACTAGACAGGGGTTCTGAGCTCCTCTCTGGGTAACACAGATTATTACAGTATCATAGGACCAGGAATGCAAGCTCCTCTGGCCTCCAGATCAGGTGATCAAGAGGCATCACCGAGGTGGTAGCCATAAAAATCAGGGTACCAGGTGCATATGAAAGCTCCCTTCCAGGAGATACTAGTGCTCTGGAAGGTGGCAAAGGTGGCTGCTGGTCTCGATCCCTGGACAGAGTTCCAGCAGGCTCCTGGATGTGTGTGTGTTAAACACTTTAATGTAGGCAGGTGAGCCTCCTTCACTTTAAGTCTGGGTGCGATTGGCTGCCTCTGAGCTGGGCCCTTTAGAGCAGTTTCTCAGATTACTAGTCTTGTGCATCTTGGAAAGTGAACTATGTTTGTTTTCAAAGTTAGATGTTTCGAAGGCTTGTCTCTCAAGCGCATGTCTTAAAAGTTGGGATGTCCAACCTGGATTTGAAACCTTCACTCCTCAGGGAGAAGCTCTGGGTTTTGAGTTCTCTCCTGCTTGTGGGACACCATGCTGAGGGTGAGGTTTATGGCAAGACTGAGTCCCAGCCTCTCCTACCCACAGCAATTTTCTTTTCATTTGCCAGATGTGTAGTTATCCTTCAGCCAGCCTTTAGGTTTTTTAAGAGGAAACTGTTCCGTATGTAGCTGAAGACTCAATGTGTGCATGTGAGCAAGTGAGTTCAAGATCTTCCTACATTGCCATCTTGAACTCGGAGTATTATTTGGCTGTTGTACATTTGAATTCCATACTTGTTTTCAGAAATAAATTGTGCTTTAAAGTAGGAGAATGTATGTATTTCTTATCTTCTTTTCTGGTTTCAGGTCTTATATTTAGTGCCTGACATACTTAGAGTCTTTTGCTACCCTTTTTTCTAGAAAGAAGAGGATGACTGAAAAACTTCTGGTAGATCCTTTCACACTTAGATGATATGAGATCCACTGGAGCCTTCTTTAGGCGACAGATATTTCTTCAGTTCTCTGTCTCTGAGCTCTAAAGAAAGATGGGGATAATCTGGAAAGCATTCCAGCTTAAACCAGAATCCTCTCCTAGCTGCGGTTTAAGTGATAAGAAGTTGGGTGGCAGATAGTTTACTGGCACTGGGGTTGGACCTGAGGGGCGGGGGCTTTGTCTGGGATGGTGATTACCCATTGTAGCTGTGTAATTACATTATTAACAGCCATCTGATATTATTGAAAACAAGGTCATTATTATGATACTTTAACAGTCTCAAGCCTTAAAACCACTCACAGTCTAATTCAATAAATAAGCTACTTAAGCATAGACAGTCACAAGGAAGAACAGATTTTGTGTCATATTAGCAAATTTGATTTTCATTAATGCAAGATGAATGTCTTCTATAAAACACTTTCATATCATATTAATGACATGATAGCAAACAGCATTCATGGGTTGCTAGGCAACATGAGGACACTCTAATGATCTCCTCTGTACTTGAGAGGCCACAAAGGAAAGATGCCAGAGCTCTGAGGATATTTTCCATTTCTTGAGAACTGTTTCTGCTGGAAGACCACCATGGACTGGGAAGGAAGGGAATTAATGATACCATTTACCAAGGCAAATACACCTCTTCATTATTCCTTGCTTTTCATTGGCTGGCTATGTGGGAGAGCAAAAACTGAGAAGAGGGCTTAAATATGAGAGATCGAGTTCTCAATCCATATGTCCTTCCCTCTGCTGAGGTAGGCAACAGGCTGCTGTGAAACCAGGGTAGAAAATGTAGTGCACACCTTGAGGGCTGTTTGTCAAGTTTGCTGGAATCTGCTCCACTCCTTGCCAGCCCTACCTCCTTGTGGGTTATGTCCCCAGCAGTCATGCTGTGACTTCATGATTCCATGAAGCAGGGACAGTCACCTGATCCAATTGTTATAGTTATGTACTGATGTACAACAACCATGCCCAAACTTAACGGCATAGAGCAGCAGCCATTTTCTTGTGCTCATAATGGCTTGTCTCTGCTCCATGACGGCAGGTGGGAAGACAAATGGCTGGTGGCCACTCAAATGACCGGGGCTGGAATCATTGGAAAGCTTTATGCTCACATGATTGACACCTGAGCTGGTGACTTGGCATGGCTCAGCGGACACTTTTGCTTGAGTCTTTCCCCAACTGCCCCTGGATGGTTGGACTTCTTACACAACGAACGGGTCAGGACTCTACAAGTGACTATTCCAGAAAATGAGCTGGGAACTGTGTGGCCGTCTACAACTCAGCCTCAGAAGTCACATGGCCTCAGTTCTATCATAGCCCATTGGGCAAAGCCATCACAAGCTGCTCAGAGCCAAGGGATGGGGACACTGTCTCTGTGGAAGGAGTGCGAAATAATGTGCAGTCACAGTTGGAAACAGCCATACCAAACCATGCTAATGGGTCAGTCTCCAGGAAATCTGGATTAGGCACTGAGATGCCTCTGGCTCATTTCTGTGGGGTTTGAAGGGCCAGCTGAGAAAGCCGGTCTGCAGAGAGAAAGAAGCAGCTACTGCTTGGTTTCTAGCTATCTTGTGATCCCTCCCTAAGGACCAGCCATGTCTCTATCCTTTGAGATACAACCATGAATCCATAAAATGAACTCTGCTTTTTAACTTAAATCTAGATTTGGTTGGTTTATGCTGCTTCCAAATAAAGAGTCCCAAATAACTGGAGACTATCAGCAGATTTTTCAACTAATTACTGATATAAATGTGATTGCTTATATAGAAGATATATATTCTTATTTACTAATTTCATGCATATCCATTGACTTCTTATTATAGAAAATGAAGATTTATCTTTTAAACACAAACCCCCAATTTTCCCTAGCCTGAACTTCCTGAATAGTTTATATTGCAATTTTTTTTGTATCGCAAATTAGTATCTCTGTTTATATTATTTTATCAATGCAAAATTAACTACATTTCTTTCTAGTCTAACTTTGTGCTTTTCTTAGAAATAATAACTGCCTTTTTTCTCCCTTAGTTTCCAATATATCTAATACAATTTTTCTCAAAATATTCCAGCAATTCTGTAAAATACCACTTTATATTATTTTTCACATAAACACATCAAATAATCAAAATAATTACATCTCCCACCCCTCCACCCCCAGGATCCCTCCCTTTTACTGCCTTCTGTGCTCCGGTCTGGCCTGGCCTGGCTGTCTCCTGAGTCTCCTGGAACTGCCACACACTTTTCCAGTGTTTGAGCTCCTGCTTTACTACTTCTTAGGTTACAACTTTGGTTACTTCTTAAAAATAACTTTATTATCCAGAATTAAAAATTTTTTTAAATGTTTAAGAATATTTTTTAATTATTTTAAAAATATGCTTGAGGGCATTATGCTAATGAAATAAGTCAACTAGAGGAATTTTGGTCAAGGTGGCAGTGTAGGTAACTGCAGTACTTGAATCATCCCACAACCACATCAAAATCACAACTAAACTACAGAACAACCATCATTCAGAAACACCTGAAATCTAGCTGAATGGAAGTCCTACAATGAGGGAATTAAGGAAGAAGTCACATCAAGATTGCTAGGTGATGTCCCACACCCACCTGTGAAAGATAAAATTCAAGAGGGATATCTTAGCTGTAGAGGTCCCCACTAAGAAGGCAGGGGTCTCAGTTCCACACCAGGCCCCCAGCCCAGGGCTCCAGTGCCCAGAAGACAAGTCCCCATAACTTCTGGCTATAAAAACCAGGGAGGATTGTGGCTGAGGGAGCCGGAGGGCTGCTGAACCCCAGGCGGTTCCTCTTAAAAGGCCCCCACACAGACTTACTCGAACTCACTCTGAGCTCCAGCGCTGGGGCAGCAGCTCAAAAGGCACCAGGGACGTATGAGAAGGAACTGAATTGTCTGGCATCAGGATGAGCTGTGGGGTCAGACAAAAGTGCTGGCAGAGGCCATTGCTCCTTTGCTGAGACCCACCCCCACCACAGAGTCGGCAGGCGGATGCCATATCTGAGTTTCCATCAAACTGTCTCACACTATTACCCCAGCCCTGGTGATTCCCTAGAACCTGCCCCACCCAGGCTGCTGGCCACCCAAACTATTTCCAGGGGCTTTTCCATACAATGGCCTGTCTTGGCTCATGCTTCAAACTTTCCTGAAATCTCTCAAATAAGCAGCATCTGATGCCCTGTACTTCATGATATCTAGTCCCAGGCATAACACTAGCAGCAGCTGGCCTTGGTTTTCAGGTTGGCCTCTACTAGATACCTCCAAGCCCAGCACAAACAGTTTTGTAAGTCATGCAGGGGGGTGGGGTGGCTGGATAGAACATAGGTGGCCCTGCACAGAACATAGGTGGTGGCTGACTTTGGCCTGCACCTCAAGGGATGCCCCAAAGCCAGGATACCCAGTGGACATCTTCAGACCATGTTGAAGCACCACCCAACTACCTCCACAAGTGACCCACTCAAGGGGCAGATTCAGTGGGCACCAAAGTCTCAATGAAGTAAGACCTGCTCCATGTGGTAGGCCCCTGCATAGCTAATCCTCCATGCAGCCAGTCCTTCTAGCCAATTGTGCTGGGGGTAAATACTTCCCAGTGAGGTGCCAACAGCAATCAAGGCTCAACTACAACAGGAGGGTATACACATCCTACATGGGGTGGGGGCTAACCTGGAGTGTCCAGCTTAGGTAACTGGGGAGGCTGTGCCACTGTACCCTACAGAACACCTACTATGTAGGCCCCTCTAACAAGCCCAGGAGACGTAGCAGCTCTTCCTAACACATAGAAACAAATACATGGAGGCTGCCAAAATGAGGAGACAAAGAAATGTGTCCTAAAGGAAAAAACAGAATAAAACT
Organism: Plecotus auritus; assembly: GCF_963455305.1. Lineage (NCBI taxonomy): Eukaryota > Metazoa > Chordata > Mammalia > Chiroptera > Vespertilionidae > Plecotus > Plecotus auritus. The sequence continues at coordinate 82,704,405 of NC_137782.1, read as the reverse complement.
CCAGAAAAAGGACTAAATAAAATGAAAATAGTTTTCTAAATGCACATTTCATCACACTGGTTATAAGTATGCTCCATGGACTTAATGAGAACTTCAACAACGATATAGGAAACATAAAACAGTAAGAATGGAATAATACACTAACTGAAATGATGAGTACATTACAGGAAATCAACAGTGAAGTAGTTGAAGCAGAGGATCAAATCAGGGATTTGGAATATAAGGAAGCAAAAGACACCCAATCAGCAAAAAGTAAAAAGAATAAAAAAAAATGAAGAATGTGTAAGAAGCCTCTGGGACAATGTCAAACATACCAACACTCGCATCATGGGGCTGCTAGAAGAAGAAGAGGAGAGCAAGAAATTGAAAATCTATTTGAAAAAAGAATGACAGAATACTTCCCTAATCTGGTGAAGGAAATAAACATACACATTCAGGAAGTACAGAGTCCCAAACAAAAAGAACCTTAAAAAGCCCACACCAAGACACATAATAATTAAAATGCCAAGGGTTACAGACAAAGAGAGAATCTTAAAAGCAGCAAGAGAAAAGCAGTTTGTTACCTTCAATGGAGCTTCTATAAGACTCTCAAATGATTTCTCAACAGAAACTTTTCAGGCCAGAAGGGATTGGCAAGAAATATCCAAAGTGATGAAAAGCAAGAACTTACAACTAAGATTACTCTACTCAACAAAGCTAGCATTAGGAATCAGCAGATATATAAAGAGCTACATGAAATGATAAAGGATCCGTTTTTTTAAAAAAAATCCTCATCCAAGGATATTTTTCAATTGATTTTTAGAGAGAGTGGAAGGGAGGAAGAGGGACAGAAACATCAATGTGAGACACATCGATTGGTTGCCTCCTGCATGCACCCGGATAGGGACACAGGATTGAGCAAGCCTGCAACCGAGATACATGCTCTAAACCAGAATTGAACCCGGGACCCTTCAGTCCTCAGGCCGATGTTCTACCCACTTAGTCAAACCGGCCAGGGCAAAGGGTCTTTTTTAAGAAAAAGAAAAAAAAAAAAGAGATGAAAAGTATGAACATTAAAATGGAATTAAATACATATCTATCAACAATTGAATCTAAAAATCAAAATAAAAGACAAGAAGAACAGAAAAAACAAACTCCGCCTATGAACTATGAATAACTGACTTAAAGATGAAGTCTATAATATCTTGAAATTTTTGTATCAGAATTTTCCTTGGAGCATTTAAAATATAAAAAATATGGAAAGTAAAGGACAATAGAAACTCTGAGCCAACAGTCAAAAAACTGTTTTTTCTTCTTTTACTGTTATTTTAGGGGATTTCAGGAGGGAGAGGAGGTAAACCTCTATATTCAATCTGCCATATTTAACCAGAAGCCCCTGAATTCTTTTTCAGTACAATTCTAAATAGCAAGTCATTTTTATCAAACTTTTCTGAATTTAGGTTTTTATCCAGTTTTATTGAGAAATAATTGACATGCATCACTGTATAAGTTGATGGTGAAGAACATGATGGTTTGATATAAATACACATTGTGAAACAATGCCACAATAGGTTTCATTCACATCATCTCATATAGACACAATAAAAAGAGAAAAAGACTTCTTTTTGTGATAAGAACTCTTAGTATCTACTCTTTTGAGGATGTCCCTATACACCACGTAGCAGTGTTCACTATAGTCACCATGTGGTACTTGACATCCTGTGTGCTTATTTATTTCATACCTGGAAGTTTGTACCTTTTGACCACATTTCCAATTGAATTTCTAAATTAGGCTCATGGATTCCAAATTCTGGGACATAAATTTATTGGAAAATCCCTCTATGTAAGCCTGAGTTCTTTGTTCCTATGGATTTGGGGATGCTGATATAATAAAAAGAGCTGTGTTCATGATTTTCATCATTCTTGTTACTCTGGTGTTGCCTGCTCACTGAGGGATCAGAGCTTGAGGCAAAGACTGTTTTATGTGGAAGGTACCATACCAGGGCAGCCAGAGTGAAAAGAAAGGGAAATGGGGTGGTGAAAGATGGGGAACAATGCAGAATTATGGTCTATGTGCTGGCCACCGCTTCAGGCTAGGCCCCACGCAGGATGTCTCTGGATGGGTTATATGAAGAAACTGGGTCTTGGGACAGTCTATTGGAGGCAAGGAAAGGGGTTTATCTTCTCTGGCTCCCTCCCAGACGCAGAGAACTGGATCGCTGCACTTCTGTCCTGCATCACACAGCCTCTTTGGCAGTCACTTGGGGAGCCAGATCCTACCACCTGTGGCACAGGGCTTCAGCCAAGCCCAGGGATGGGAGGAGGAGTAGAAACTCTCGAAGATCAAGCAAGACTGGGATATGGCCATGCTGATGGTCTGAGTGGATGGGCTCATTATAGGATCCAGACCTTTCTGAATTCCTCCCCAGGAATTTTTCAAAGTGGGACTAGGAAAGAAAGGCCTCTCTGCTATCTAAATACCAAGCTAGGAGGTGCGTGAGCCTGGAACTTCCCATGACTTCCACCTGGGGGAGGCCAGTCTGAAACAAGGAAGCCCACATGCAGGGACAAGAAGGCAAATTCTGACGGTGTTTCAAACCCTGGCTCCGGAAGGCCTCCTGCCCATCCCTCGGGGTAGTTCTGGGGATGTTACAGTGTCTCCTGGGGTTTCAGTCAGTTTGGCCTGTGCTTCTGTCACTGTAGATCGGAGATTCCTGACTAATGGTTATGATCAGGAAGAATATTAACAAATAATTTTTAATCTTATATCCAATAACAACTTTAAATGAATCATTAAAAAAAAAAAAAAACCCTTGCCGAAACCGGTTTGGCTCAGTGGATAGAGCGTCGGCCTGCGGACTGAAGGGTCCCAGGTTTGATTCCAGTCAAGGGCATGTACCTTGGTTGCGGGCACGTCCCCAGTAGGGGGTGTGCAGGAGGCAGCTGATCGATGTTTCTCTCTCATCGATGTTTCTAACTCTCTATCCCTCTCCCTTCCTCTCTGTAAAAAATCAATAAAATATATTTAGAAAAAAAAAAACCCTTAAAATTAAAAATGCTTCTCCACTTCAGATATCTTCCTACCTAGCATGCTATGACTGACCTGTTGCAATGAAGGCCTAGGTTAGCGCTTCAGAAATGAGTTTGGTTTACATATTAAATCCTTGCCAGGGCCCCAGCAGCCTTGGGTCCTAAATCCAAAAAGACCCACTCGCAGATCTGTGCAGAGGGCAATAACTGACCGATGAACACCCTTCAGGGTGCCCTTGGTGAGGGTTCGACTTGGAGGCCTGACAAGCGCAGTAGATCCCTGGTAGCCAGTCCGTGTTAATATCTTGAATGAGTTCTAGCGTTGTTCAATTATCACGTGCAGAAAGCCTACAGCTTGCAGGCACCGCTTGTCAGCTGGGGCTGCTAGTGGCTGGGAACTAATCATTAAGGCTGCCATGAAGCAGAAAAGCCACCTCCCGGCAGCTCTGCGGCCTCCAGCATGGTGTACATTTTGCTATTTCACTTGGATTTGCTCCTAATGATTGAACTATAGATTATTAATGCTGCAAGCCTCCAGGAGCCCAGTTTGACTGTGCTGGGCTCTATTCTGCCCTCGGAGCCTTCAGCACGGATCTTGGCCTGGCAGACTGTGCTCCGGCAGCTGCTGGAGTTGCTGGGGCCAAGAGAGTGTCGTGGGATCCAAACAGTGGCTCCTATTAGCAGCTGCGGGGGCATCGTCAGTGGCATTTGGTGCTCTCTTCTCCCCAAATTACTAGATAGAGTGAATAAGTCACAAAACACAGCTCAGAGTTTGCTGGGTGGGTGACAAAGTGTTTTAGAGAGAAGGAACAGTGGCTGAGGCCATGCTGGGGCTATGCCATCTGTCACTCTGCAAAGTTATTCTGGGCGGGTGCTGGGGACAATGCTGAGTAGCACACACAGACCCAGGCATGGGGATGCACAGGGCCCGTGGCAGTGCGACCCTGGAGGAGGAGTGCAGCACAGGACCATTTGTGGAACAGCTCCCCCAGGGCGGGCTCTGAGCGGATGCTCCCTGTACATCATCGCGTTCAGTTTTCACCAGGAAGCAGAGAAGGGAAATGAAGCTTAAAGAATGAGGTGATCTGCCTAAGCCCATACTCGGGGCAAGGTCTGAAGGACCCCTTGGTGTGTTTTCTGAGGAGTGCTCTCTCCTTTTCAGTTTTCACCACCGAGTGAAAGCCAGGAGACCCCTTTATGCCCAGATAGGGAAGTGAGGCTGGTATACTGTTAGAAGCAGGAGTTGAACCTAAGCCTAGCAGACATGGAGCTGGTTCCCATGATGACTGAATGGGAGTGCCCAAGGGGTGGAAGCAGCAAACTACCCTCTGCCTGGCTTCATGGCAGCCTGATAAGCTGTGAGGAGACAGATCTGGGGTACAAATCTGTCTTAGCACAGGCTAAGATTGGGTGGCTTAAACAACATACATGTATTTCTCACAGTTCTGGAAGCTGGAAGTCCAAGATAAGGGTTCCAGAATGGTCAGTTTCTGGTGAGGACTCTCTTCCTGGCTTGCAGATGGCTGCCTTCTGTGTCCTCACATGAAATCTCTTGCTCTTCCTCTCCTTGTAAGACCACAGTCCTACTGGATTAGGGTCCCACCCTTATGACCTCACTTAACCTTAATTACCTTAATTACCTTCCTAAGACCTCATCTCCAGGTATAGTTACAATGGGGATTAGGGCTTCAACATATGAATTCTGGGGAACAAAATCCAGCCCTGGTGAAGGAAATAGACATACAAGTCTGGGAAGCACAGAGAGTCCCAAGCAGATGAACCCAAAGAGGCCCACACCAAGATACATCACAAAGACAAAGAGAGAAACTGAAAAGAAGCAAGAGAAAAGCAGTTAGTTACCTATAAGGGAATGCCCATCCGACTGTCAGCTGATTTCTCAACAGAAAATTTGTAGGCCAGAGGGAGTGGCAAGAAATATTCAAAGTGTTGAATAGCAAGGACCTACAATCAAGATTATTCTACCCAGAAAAGTTTTCATTTAGAATAGAAGGACAGAAAAAGAGCTTTCCAGACAAGAAAAAGCTAAAGGAGTTCATCACCACCAAACCAGTATTATATAAAATGTTAGAGAGTCTTCTTTAAGAAGAAGAAGGGGAAAAAGGGATTAAAAATCTGAACAATATAATGGAAATAAATACATATCTATCAACAATTGAATGTAACAACAATATAAGGGAACAAGCAGAACAGAAACAGACTCAGAGATACAGATAACATTTTGATGGTTGCCAGATGGGAGAAGGTTTGAGGGGATGGGTGAAAAAGGTAAAGAGATTAAGAAGTACAAATTGGTTGTTATAGAATAATCATGGAGATGTAAAGTACAGCAGAGGGAATAATAAAATTCTAATAATTATGTATGGTTTCAGATGGGTACAAGATTTATTGGGATGATCACTTAGTAAGTTATAAAATGTTTAAACACCTAATCACTGTGGTATATTGAATTTAATATAATATTGTGTGCCAACTGTAATTAATAAATAAAAATCATTTAAATTAAAAAGAACTTCAAGCAGACTTTGACAGTGGTCCACATGGCTTCTTCAATTTAGTGTAATTATTTGTACTCAAGAAAATAAAAATGTGGACTAACATTAACAAAAAAAAGTATTTATCAGTCTTTTTTATGATTATAAAAACTTTAAAACTAGATGATAGTCATTACATAATGAGAGCGATGTAACCATTGCATTTTATTTTTAAAACATTTTTAATGGTATGAGGAAATGTTCATATATTTTAAAATAGTGACACACAATGATATGTGATTCTGTTTTCATAATACTATATAGATAATGTATTCTTTATGTAATAGGGCATAAATTAACAGAAATTTAAAAACCAATGGAAATATTAACAGTAGTTACATTTAATGTTAATGTTATTAAAAAAAATAAAAGACTTTCAACATTAAGAAAAAAATCTTCTCTATGTGTGTCCATGAGACTTCCTTTGCTTTATGGTGACTGCCAGAGAGAAGAAAGGGTCGGGGGAAGTAGAAGAGGGTACAGGGGGGATAAATGGAAGTGGATGGAGACTTGGGGTGGCAAACACACAATACTGTGTAGAGATGATGTGCTATAGAATTGTAAACCTGAGACCTATATATTTTACTAACCAATGTCACCCCAATAAATTAAATTAAAAAACAAAATCTTGGCCATGAGATGAAATATTCACTTTTTCTTCATTCATTCATGAGCACTATGCTCAAAGCAATGTTTCTTACTAACATGAACAGGACTGAGGCACTTGAAATAAGAGTTTACACCTTCCTGATACCTCAAAACCATAAATAAAAATTAGATCCAGGCCTTTCTGATAAATACTAAGATGATATGCTAAACCATATTTTTATGACAAATGAGGCAAATTATTGGAACACACTGGATATTGAGATTTTTAAAAAAGCTCCATGCTGTATGCAGAGTTCCAGGTGCTCATTATTTTAAACACTCATTCCTATATGAATGGGTGCATTTGTTTTTCTTTCACATTATAATCTTTGGCATGAATATCCAAAGGGACATGCGCTGGCTATAATTTCAGGAAAGTTCAAAACAATCTCCATCCCAGGAAAGGCTAATTCCATACAAATGTCACAGTGGGAAGAAGGAGGTGATATATACTAGGAAAAACACCCAAAACCCTAGTTTTTTTTTTGTTGTTGTTGTTGTTGTTTTGTTAATCTTCACCCGAGATATTTTTTCCATTGATTTTTAGAGAGAGTGCAGGTAAGAGAGAGAGAGAAACATCGATGTGAGACACATCGACTGGTTGCCTCCCACATGCACCCTGACCTGGGGGCTGGGGATGGAGTTTGCAACCAAGGTACATGCCCCTGACTATGACTCGAACCTGAGACTCTTCAATTTGAGGTCTGATGCTCTAATCACTGAGCAAGCAAAAAGGCCAGGTCCAAACTCTAGTCTTTTAATCAGAGCAATATGACAACTAAAAATGGTCATATGTTCTGTCAACTGGCATTTGGCCCCACACTGGTCTATACTTCCAGATCTCAGGTTGACCATCTCAGTAACGAGGAATGTTTAAAAATGTAGGTTCAGCCTCACAGGTTATGTGATGATGTGAGAAACACCAGTAGGCAAGCCAGAAGGCCTGGGAATGGTCAGCGAGGATCCCCCGACCAGTGGTCGGCAAACTCATTAGTCAATAGAGCCAAATATCAACAGTACGATGATTGAAATTTCTTTTGAGAGCCGAAAACCGACTTCTGCGCATGGGCCACGAAGTTCCAGTCACACTGTACATGCGCGCTCGCACGTGGTATTTTGTGGAAGAGCCACACTCCAAGGGGCCAAAGAGCTGCATGTGGCTCGCGAGCCGCGGTTTGCCAACCACTGCCCCAGATGGATCACATAAGCACACCCCATTGAAATCCTTACAGGGCAGAGACCTAGACTAAAATTAAACGACTGGGAAGGAGAATGAAGAGAACAAGTTTTCATTTTAGCAAACATTTGAGAATATATTCTTTATAAGGCAGTCAAACAGAACGGCATTATAGGGAATGAAACAGACAAGCAGCAAGACCTTGATGAGTCTACAGAAAGGCAGGTCTATGACTTGTTAAGTAGTCAAAAGGGAGATTTGCAGCTCGGGAGATCTTGTATTCAACAACTTTTAGGTATGTGCCAAAAAACTGACAAGTTGGAGTGGGAAGTCCTATTTTAAGAAAATTTTGATAAATCTGCAAAAAACGACACTTAGGATTTAGTGTGTGATTTCCTACTGGAAACAACACCGGGCCACTGACTACAGCAGCACAGAAAACACTGAAGTCGTGATTAAATGACCGCCCATTAGAGTCTAATAAATGAATAAGAAGACGGTGTGGGCTGGCAACGTCCTGCTTTGCAGCTCCGAAGACAGAGCTAGCACAGGGCAGCTTTCCTGAGAGAGTAACTCCTGGAGCTTCACAGTTCAACAAGGTAATGGCAGCTCGTTAAAGGGCCTGCTCAAATCCCATTTAGAATATTGCGCACAGCAGCACTTACCCACTAAAAATAGGCTATCGAGTGTCTGGGGAAGTGTGGAGGAGGGTGGCAGCGCTGGCAGGAGGGCTGCATGAGGGCAGTCTTTGAGGGATGAACATGTTAAGATGTGAAAAGAGATAATTTAATCAAGGTTTATGAGTATCCGATGGGCTCATACAAAGAAGCTAGGGCAAGACCTATTCACACCGGTGAGGATAAAGGATGCTACAGACTGTTAATGAAGGCTAAGGGGTGGGGGCAGTGATTCAACAGGGCTATTGATAAGTGGGGTAAATGACGGTGAGGTAGAGTTAAGAAAGCAGGGAAGGCACTGGTCATTGCCTGTTAAAGCCCTGTGACAAGGACTTTGTGGCTCCCACCTTAAAGCTCCCTCTGTCCCCAGGTCCTGTGGGAGGGGCAGTATCACAGGGTGGAAGGTGCTGCTAATTCTAAACATCACCAACGGACTCAGCAGGTGGGGGGAATTGCAAGGTTTGCCATAGGCGTGTGCATGTGGGACACAAGTGCTCTTGAAAGGAAGATTGGGAAAAATCTTTAGTAACATTTGTTATGTGAGTTTTAAATGCTGGTTGGTTCAGAAATTAACTCATGATACAAAGGGACTCCATTCTTTTTCCAAAGTGATCAATCATTCTCTCTCTCTCTCTCTCTCTCTCTCTCTCACACACACACACACACACACACACACACACACACACACACGCAGAGTCACCAGTAGTGAACTTTTCTTCATTGCCAATGGTTTGTGCTGGCGCTCTGAGGTGAAAACAGAGACTAAAATAAGGTAGAATCCAAGCCAGCCTGGGCCCCAAACCCGCAGCACGCTGCTGTCCTGTGACAGCTGTCTGCCTGTGTATCCTGGTGGCTGACTGCTTGCCCACCACCACGTGTCCCTAAATGGATCCAAGCAAGTCCCACTGCAGGCAGCAGGAGCCACTGCTCACAAGGCCTCGACTGCCACAGCATCTGCCCCCCTGGCATCACCAGGGCCTGCGCTGTTCTGGTTCTTGATAGTGTGAGATTCGATTGGAGGAAGTAGGAGAAAGAAGCCAGAGGTTTCCTTTGAAACTGGAGAAGAATTGATCTTGAGGTCAGGCCTGACCGGCAGAAGGTAGAGCACCTGGTTAGCAGTCAGCCCTCCTGGAATAGAGAAAGGTGCCCCCAGGCGTAGTGGAGGGAAATTCGCCCAGATTCGAACAAGAGATGTGGCTGGTGTTGCCGAGGTCAGGGAAACAATCTGTAATCTCATCCCAGCCAAAATCAGCTACACCATTCCCCTGCCTGCTTGGAAAGAGTCTCGCCGGTCCATCTGACAACAGACAGGGCAGGCAGTGCTGAGCCAGGAATTAGCCCTGGGATCTGGCAGCATTTCACGGCACTTGAAAAGAATGCGGCCACAGCTGCAGGCACATATTAACACGCGTGTGGGAGTGACTGACAGGCATGGCGTTGCCCTCAGGACCTCACTTAAAATGACCAGTGACCTCTTGGAGGAGCAGCCACCGTTTTCCTGCCCTACCCCCTCCTTGGTTCTTTCTTACAGATGTCAATTGTTACGTCCTGTTGTCCAATGTCATCCTGTCTGCTATCTTAAATATTCACTCTTAGCAAATCAAATGAACTTAAAATTATTATTACCATCAGTTAACAGCTGCACCCTGACCAGTGTCCCAAGCTCACAAAGTCTGTCTGCTTCAACATCACCTTCTTCTTGGGGAAAATTTAAAAGATCCTATAGGTAAATTATTTGGATGAATGAGAGTTTAGAAAATTTGCAGAATACAAAACCATACAAAAAATCAGTGCATTTCTATACAACAGCAATCAATAAGAAATAATATTTACAACAGTCAAGAAATCAAGACCTATACTATGCTATGATACTGGACTTAATAACAAAGATGTCAATTCTCACCTAATGAATCTAAGTTTTAATACATTTGCTATCAAGTCACAGAGCTTGACAAGTTTACATAAACCTATTGGAAAAGCAAAGGGACAAAAATATCCAAGACACCCCAAAGAAGGCAAACATATTACATTAAAATTAAGAACATCTGTTAATTGACATCATAAAATAAGTGGAAAGACAAACCTCAAAATGGGAGAAGTTATATTAAGAATTCATAACCATAGCTAAGATTTGGAAACAGCTTAAGTGCCCATCAGCAGATGAGTGGATTAAAAAACTGTGGTACATCTACACAATGGAATACTACGCTGCAGTAAAAAAGAAGGAGTTCTTACCATTTGCAACAACATGGATGGAGATGGAGAGCATTATGCTAAGTGAAATAAGCCAGGCAGAGAAAGATAAATGCCACATGATCTCACTCATTTGTGGAATATAATGAACAACATAAACTGATGAACAAAAATAGATCCAGAGACAGAGAAACATCAATCAGAACGTCAAACCTCAGGGAAGGTAGGGGATGGTGGGGGTAAGGGGGAGAGATCAACCAAAGGACTTATATGCATGCATATAAGCCTAATCAATGGACACAGACAACAGGGGGGTGGGGGCATGAATGAGAGGTGGGGGGTAATGGGGGAATAAGGACACAATGTAATACCTTAATCAATAAAGAAATTAAAAAAAAAAGAATTCATAACCAATACAAGTTTGCATCCAGAATATATGGATAACCCTGTGAATTAGGAAAAACATGACACCCAAAGAAAACATGGACAAAGGTCATAACAGGCACCTCACAGGAACTACCACAAATGGCCCATACCGATAAACAAATAAAAAGGCACTGAATTGTCATTAATCAGAAGAGGGAAAATTAAAACCACAGGAAGACACCTTTTCAAACCACCAGAATACACAAATTTTAAAGCATAACAGCATAAGGATTGCCAGGGTTGTGGAGGCACTCTCATGCCCTGCTGGGAAGAGTTCAATAGATAAAATCTACTTTTGGGAACATTTCAGCATCACCTAGTTTACCCGAGAGAAATTCTTGCAGATGTGGTTGTTCGTAATGTCATCAAACTGGGGACAATTTAAATACCAATCAATGGGAAAACGGATGAATAGTGACACAGTTACATAAGGGAATACTATACAGCAGAGAAATAATTAAACTGCAGCTACAAACATCACCATGTGGGGCCTTATAAACATAGTGCTAAACGGTATTGACTTTCTCTAGTCAGCTACAGAATCAATTCAAAGAAGGCAAAATAAATTTATCTACTTCTTAGGAAATCATATATATGTAGCACATTTTTATTTTTTACTAGAAGACCAGTGCATGAAACTCGTGCACTGGTGGTGGTGGGGGTCCCTCAGTCCAGTCTGCGCCCTCTCACAGTCCGGGACTCCTCGGGGGATGTCCACCTGCTGGCTTCTGGCTGAGCAGCGCTCCCCCTGTGGGAGCGCACTGACCACCAGGGGGCAGCTCCTGCATTGAGCATCTGCCCCCTGGTGGTCAGTGTGCGTCATAGCGACGGTTGTTCCACAGTTCAGTCGATTTGCATATTAGGCTTTTATTAGATAGGATTGTTGACACTATTACAGATGTTCCCATTCCCTCTTCCTGCCTCCCCCATCTACTCAGCCCCACCCCCCTCCCTCTAGCTATCACCACACTGTTGTCAGTCTATGGGCTATGTACATACTAGTGGCCTGGTGCATGAAATTTCTGCACAGGGGTGGGGTGTCCCTCAGCCCGGCCTGCACCCTCTCCAATCTGGGACCCCTCGAAGGATGTCCTACTGCTGGTTTACAGGGATCGGGCCTAAACCAGCAGTCGGACATCCCTCTTGCAATCCGGGACTGCTGGCTCCTAACCACTCACCTGTCTGCCTGCCTGATTGCCCCTAACCACTCTGCCTGCCAGCCTGCTTGTCCCCAAATGCCTCCCCCGCCAGCCTGATCACCCCCAACTGCCCCCCCCCTGCTGGCCTGCTCACCCCCAACTGCCCCCCCCCCTGCTGGCCTGCTTGCCCCTACCTTCCCTCCCCACTGGCCTGCTTGCCCCCAACTGCCCCCTGCTGGCCTGCTCACTCCAAACTGCCCCCCCCCTGCTGTCCTGATCACCTCCAATAGACCCCCACTGATGTCCTGCTCGCCCCCAACTAGCCTCTCTGCTGGTCTGCTTACCCCCAACGGCCCCACCCCCCACCAGCCTGATCACCCACAACTGCCATCCCATCCTGGCCTGATCACTCAGAACTGCCCTCCCCTCTTGGCCTCTGACCACCTTTACCTTGGCCCCGCCACCATGGCTTTGTCCAGAAGAATGTCTGGAAGATCTCCTGAAAGGTCTCCCAGTCTAATTGGCATTTTATTAGTATAGATAGAGTCTTGGTGCATGGGTGGGGGGCCGGCTGGTTTGCCCTGAAGGATGTCCCGGATCAGGGTGGGGGTTCCTTTGGGGCATGGGGCGGCCTGGGCGAGGGGCCTGTAGTGGTTTGCAGGCTGGCCACGCCCCCATGGGGTGAGGGTCCCAACTGGGGGGATATAGCCAGCCTGGGTGAGGGGCTGTTTTCAAGCTGGCCACACCCCCTTCAGGGTGGGGGTCCCCGCTGAGGTGACTGGCCAGCCTGGGTGAGGGGCTGATGGCTGTTTGCAGGCTGGCCAAGCCCCCCAGAGGGGACCCTCACCCCATGGGAATGTGGCCAGCCTGGGTGAGGAGCTGAGGGCTGTTTTCAGGCTGGCCACGTCCCCTGGCGATCCAGGCTCCCAGCCCCTCCTTTTTTTCTTTTCTTTTTTTTTTCAGCGCCTCCTTGAGCAGAGGCCAGGGCCAACTGGAAGCAGGTATCTGGGATTTATTTATCATGTATAATTGAAACTTTGTAGCCTTGAGCAGAGGCCAGGGCTGGCCAGGACTGGTACGAAGTTTGGCTTCCTCCATCACCGGGGCAACCCAAGCCTCCTGCTTGCTCCAGCTCTGTGGCCGCCTCCATCTTAGTTGGGTTAGTTTGCATACTCGCTCCTGATTGGCTGGTGGGCGTGGCTTGTGGGTATAGCGGAGGTACGGTCAATTTGCATATTACTATTGTATTAGATAGGATGTTCTTTGGCTTATCCCTTCACCTTTTTTCATCTAGTTTCTCACGCCACCTTCCCTCTGATAGCTCTCAGATTGTTCCATGTATCCATGCATATGTTTCTAATGTTTGTCAGTTTATTTTTTAAAAATATTTTTGTTGATTTTCAGAGAGGAAGGGAGAAGGAGAGAGAGATAGAAACATCAATGATATGGCTGTCTCCTGCACGCCCCCTACTGAGGATCAAGCCCGCAACCCGGGCATGTGGCCTTGAGTGGAATCGAACCTGGGATTCTCAGTCCACAGGCTGACGCTCTATCCACTGAGCAAAACCAGCAAGGGCTGTCAGTTTATTTTGTTCATTAGATTCCATGTCTTAGTGAGATCATATGATATTTCTCTGACTGGCTTATTTCACTTGGCATAATAATCTCCAGGTCCATCCATACTCTTGCAAAAGGTAAGAGTTCCTTCCTTTGGGGGGCCTTGTAGTATTCCATTGTGTGAATGTATCACAGAAGAAGCCACGTTGAGACTGGTAGGAAGGGCAGAGATCAGAAAGGAGCTTGCCCAGAGAGGCATGAAGCCTAAATCCCAGCTAGGCTCCCCAGCTTGGAGTGCCAGAGCCAGGAAGAGGGGCCCACATAGCATCCAGCTGTGACAAGCAGCAAGGTTTCTATTGGCCACAGAGAGGCAGAGCCCACAGGAGACACAGGCACCCTCTTAAAGGGCCCACACACAAAATTTCTTTTGCAGCCCATCACCCTGGGCTCCAGTGGAGAGAGGGCAGTGCAGACTGGAGTTGCCTGAGGAGAGTCTGGGGGTTTGCGGCTTTGGAGAAAGAGGTGGGGAACAGCCAAAAGATACCATATACCGGCCCTGTCATCTTTGTGTTAGTGGAAATAGAGGAAAATGCTCTTTTCTAAGCACCAGACTATATCCAGAAGTAGCTTTCTACTCTGAAAGTCTAGCCTTCCTAGAGTGGTAGGATAAACAAGTGTTTTAGAATTTGAAAGACCAAGATCTAGATCAGCCAGTCAAACCAACCTGCCAGTATCTCAGACAAATGGCCACCTTTCCCTGCTTGAGCACAAGCTGTGTGGAAGACAGCTGGGGTCACGAACAGCATGTTTGTGGTTGTGGAGTTCTCTCCAGACTAAGTGCTTACCTATCCTGTTCCCAGAATTTCCTCTCAAACTTCTGACCACTGCTCTTACCAGCCCTGGGTCAAAGGAACTCAAAAATCATCGCATCCAGGCCCATCCATGGTGTGGAGGCCATGCATGGGTGCATCTGGGATTCAGGCCTGTGCATGGCCATGGGAGCTATGTGTGGCTACATCTGGAGTCCATGTACTTCCCCATGTAACTCTCCACCTTCAATGCTAGTGCTCAATGCTAGTGGTCAGATGTTATTTATTATATGAGAACTAGAGGCCTGGTGCACAGATTCGTGCACCAGTGGGGTCCCTCAGCCTGGCCTGTGCCCTCTCGCAATCCAGGGAATGTCGGACTGCCGGTTTCCGCCTGATCCCTGCAGGCCCTGGTGAGGATCGGGCCAAAACCGGCAGTCTGACATCCCCCAAGGGATGTAGTAGTGTGCGAAGCAGCAGGCGGCCAGGGAGGAGCCCAAGCCCGGGGCCAGGTGGCACGCTGCTCCAGCTCATCCCTGCCCCAGCTCATCCCTGCTCTGCTGCGCCTGCCACTGGTGCTCATAGCGCTGCCACAGAGGCATGAGAGGCTCGTGCTGCCGCAGCTGCGCTTGCCAGCCATGGCATCTGGTTCCCTCCAGTCAGTTGAGTGGCACTCCCACTGTGGGAGCGCACTGACCACTAGGGGGAAGCTCCTGCATTGAGTGTCTGCCCCCTGATGGTCAGCGCGCATCATAGCAACTGGTCGACCAGTCGTTTGATCATTCGGTCGCTTAGGCTTTTATATATATAGATGAAATCTCTGCCACTCTAGCTTCTCCCATGGATTCCTGTTTTGCTATCTGGTGCATCACAAAAACACACCCTTCATGCATAAGACACTAGGCATTGCATTTCCCCTAGTACAATGCACGGTCCAGCTTACCTGTGGAGATCTGTGATCATCTTGTCCTCAAACCGAGCACACAGGTTGTTGAGGACTTGCTCGTGCTGCCCAAACAAGCGAATGTAATTGGAGGTGGGGAGAGGCTCCTTAGAGAGGCATGTGATGGTCTCCACTAATTTATAGTTGTTAATATGTATTCGGAAATAAGTGCCTTTTTTCGCTTTACCTGTTACTATTTCTGTACCCTGTGGGGGGGGGGGAATGGATCAGAAAAAAAAATTAGAAACATTTCTGAACACTGGGAACTTTATCATAGCAATTAACTTTCCAAATATAACAAACTAGGTTATATCTTATGGCTTGTTGCAAATAACTGTAACAGATATTGACTAAACTCAACAGAAGATAGCTGTGTCCGAAGGCACAGTCTTGGACTTAATGACTAAGTGTTCCTCGGGATATTTTAACCTGTGATTGCATCATTCGGAGTTTCTAAATTAGTTGCTAGGTTACAGCCAATTCTCTAATCCTCAATACCTCACACAGCTAATACGTGGGGCTGGGTTTACTCTGCTCCGTGATGTGTGTTAAGACTGCTAATTTTCGTAGTTTTTCACAGCACCATTTTGAGAAAACTTCCTACTCAAAAATGATCAGAAAGAATTTCAGCTTTTTAAAGTTTACTTAAATAAAGGAAATGAGTAAAATGTGAATGTCTGACAGCTTGGTTTGGGGAGGTTTGGCTGTTTGGGAAGGTCTGTTTCCAGGGAGAAGGTTCAAGTTTATGGAAATACACATACACATTATGCAGGCCACATTTTCGCTTATAATTGTCAAAGCTTTATGTCCCCTAGAAACTGGCTGACACGGCCATAGAAGCCGAGATGACAAGGAAAGATGCCACTCTATTCCATGTCACCACCACCTTTTCTATGTCAGCCCCTAATGACAACTGACCTACCAACCAGGACACACTTCCCACAGGCTCAGGCAACCAAACCGAGAATTCGTGGCAGACAAATAGGTTTTGTTGATGGTGGATGAACCTTCAGTTTACCCCCAGACTCTGAACTTAGACTCATGGTCACACTCAATAAATCTTTCCTGAGTGCATATAGATTTAAGATTTTGCTCTGAACTTGAATATGGCATTTATAAATCCAAGGCAAGTTGGACCACACTGATCCCAAACATTTACTTAGTCCCAGACATCCCCTGGGGATTTTGTCTAAACAAGGACACACAGTTTAACTGGATTTTTAATATATATTGAAGCAACTGGTGGGTGTTTGAATATCATATTGCAAAAACCTCGAGAAGGTACAAGGTGAGGTTTACAGGAGGGATATTAGGTAAATCCTGGGCCAACCCCAAGTATGTGTGAGAAATTGGGTATTTGGGGTGGGAGGGAGAGCAAACATAACTTAGTAAAAGGGTTGGGGGTGCAAGCAGCCCATCATTCATAGAGATGGATGGATACAGAGAGAAAATCTACCTGCACAGCAAAGAATTAAAAAACAATTCAGCAGGGCATTACCTAACAGAACAATGGTACATACTAATGATAAGGTACAACACATTCCCTGTTACAAACTATATTTCATAACAGGGAAATATGTTTACAGTACATTTTATACTATAGAAGCAGTTTTAAAATGTACAGATAATTCCTTTTTTTAAAAAAAATATATTTTATTGATATTTTTACAGAGAGGAACGGAGAGGGATAGAAAGCTAGAAACATCGATAAGAGAGAAACATCGATCAGCTGCCTCCTGCATACCCCCCACTGGGGATGTGCCCGCAGCCAAGGTACATGCCCTTGACCGGAATTGAACCCGGGACCCTTCAGTCCGCAGGCCGACGCTCTATCCACTGAGCCAAACCGGTTTCGGCAGATAATTCCTTTTTTAATCAACATTTTAACAAATGTCATTTTCTGAGGTTGGGAGACTGGGTCATTTTTGTTGTTTCTCTTTCTGTTCATTTGACTACGTAGCATTTCTAGTTTTTAAACAATGACTACCACCTCTAAAATGATAAGTCATTTTTAAATACTCTGGCTATGCTGTGGCAACGAACTAGACTTTTGATGAAAAAAATTGAGAGGAAGAGAAATGAAACAGAAAGCAGAAAAAGAAAGAGGGAAGGAAGGAAGGGAGGGAGAGAAGAAGGGAGGGAGGGAGGAGGAACTGTGACAGGGTAGGGTTTGTTGAGAGAAGAGTTTGGAAAAAGCCAGCTTGAGCCACAGGCAGCAGACTTTCTGGTGTCCTTATCTAATCGCCCCCTTACCCTTTGTTCTTTCCACAGCATTTCTCTGGTCCCAGATCACCTCACACACTTTTAAATTCAGATCTGTTTCCTCAGGAATTCATTATATATATATATATATATAATTGATTTCAGAGAGGAAAGGAGAGGGAGAGAAAGATAGAAACATCAATGACAAGAGAGAATCATTGATCAGCTGCCTCCTGCACACCCCACACTGGGAATCGAGCCCGCAACCTGGGTACGTGCCCCAACCGAATGGGAATCGAACCATGACCTCCTGGTTCCTAGGTCAATGCTCAACCACCGAGCCACACCATCTGGGCATCCTCAGGAATTCTTGACTTCTCAGATGGAGTAATGAACGCACCAGGCTGGGGCACTTGGCATCACAGAATAATCTTTGGCATCAACTCCATCATAGCAAACACTTATTTCTGAATTAAATACACGTAGAACTATGAGAGTAAAGAATGTGCCCTTCATGCCTTTCTAACACCTGATGCAAGACCTAAAGACCATTTGAGTTGGTGCCAGCAACTTTAGGCCGGGAAGCCCCTTTGCAGTAGGGATGCCTTAGAAAAGTTGAGTGAGTGCCTGAGGAGGGGCCACTCCCTCGCTGTGGTGGGAGGGTGGCTGGGGGTCCAGGAGAGAGGGCCCTGTCAACAGCTTTGGCACAGTTTTAGCACCAGGTCTCTCCAGTATTCACTGGAGAGCAGAGTCAGCCATCCCACAAGGTCAAGACCCCTCCTCCTTAAAATTTCTTTATGCTGAATGATTAAGAAAGGGAACCCAGGCATCAAAGGGGCCCCCCACGAGATGTGCCCATGTGGCTGACAAAGTTTTGACCTGGCAGCCTTTCACTAAACACTCCACCTTCCGCTCACAAGGACCCCGTGTTTAGCGGGGATGGTTTGGGCCACCATGAGGTGGAGCCCAATGAGGCTGCTGGCCGACAGCAAGGCATCTGAGCAGATGTGCCCTTGGGTGTTAGCCGGGTCCAAGAGGGCCGCCTTGTCAGCATCATTCTCAATGACTTTTTATCACGATCTGTTTGTTTGGGGGCTTTTTTTGGTCTTACTTTTTAATTTAAAAACTGAGTTCTAATCTTTGGGTTGCCTCTGTATGTTTTCACACATCACGACTATGAGGGCTTAAAGAATGTAAAAAGTGGCCACACTGTAGAGAAAGAAATGACTTGTGCTATGATGGCTAATATTAATAAAACAAGTAATTGTGTTCACTTCATGAGATGTGACATTCTGTTAACTCAGTGGAGGTGGGGAGCATTCTGGGAATTTGAAACACGTCAACATTTTTGTACTGACATTAAGGATAATTCACCTACAGATGGGTTTCTCAGACAGATTACCGTTGGAGGGCCAGGCAGACGCATCTACATTTCTTAGGTCATTCCTGTACGGTGGCTCACAGATGGGGAAAAGCCCGCCTCTCCTCACAGAAAATCGCTCCACTAATGACAAGGCAGCTTCCAGCTCTGCCATCCCATGAGGAATCCTAGGAGTAATGATGATGGTTTCACACACTTTCTAATTCTGGGGTGTGTGTCCAGTTTCTCCTTTTATGTATATAAGCAAGTTGTTAGGAAATTTGGATCTTGAATTTAAGATTTTAATGAAGTAACTGGTTCTGATGTGTTTCCTTTTCCTTCCTTTGGATATAATCACCCTTTCAAGTTCCTTTATGATTTTGACAAAAGTTGGGAAAGGGCTCTGGAATTTATGCCAAATGAAAGACACGGGATTAATCAAACCTGGTGTGCAAGAAATTGAGTTCCCAAGTCTCGTGATAAATGCACAATTTTAAATTTAATGGTATCCACAGCAGAACTTGTTGTGACAAATTCCTTTACTCGGTGGTGTATAGCCAACAAAGCATGTGGACTGGAATCTGTAAAGATTAGTTCATTACAGGGATGACTTGAGGTCCCCTTTCTTCCTTTTGTCAGACTACCTCTCAGAGAGCTCATGAATTAATAAACTTCTGACTTAAACATTCCAATTCATGAGTGCTATGAAAGTCCGAAATCTGTACTACATTTATGGTAAAAATAGTAATTTCCTTTCTTTAGTGAAATATTGTTCAATAGCTCCACACTTGATCAACTGGCTATATTTAGGTGACTGGCTGAAAATTTGGGGCAACAATTCTACTTAATCAAATTAATTCCAGCTCCAAAAGATTGCCATGGAACCTTCTTACATTTTTTTTTCTTGGAGAATAAAATAGAAAAACATCTGTTTAGATCTTCTGTACTTATTAAAAAGAAGGCACACCGGGCAAAATGGTTCATTAAAGTCAGGGATCCTGTTCACATACCATCATAGTGCCAGCCAAAGAATCTATTCCAGTGGCATTCTTATTAAGACCCTCATTCCCTAAAAATCCCCTTTGGCTCCTCCTCTGACTTTATTAAGAGACAGTCATGGTTCATAAATAAATGACACTGCGTGTAGGAAATCACAGGGTCCTTGAAGAATCTGGTTCTGTCTGAAACCACGTCCAGTGTTTTTCAACTCTTGCACATCTTTGGCTCTAGTTATTTATTGATGATGACCAAAGTGCTCAGCCTCTGAACACATCATCTGGGCTTCATCCTGTTCATGAAATGCCTCATCTCATCAGTGGCAGATTGTACTCTACAAAGATGGCCACAACAATATCCCCCATCCCTCATAGTTTTCTACAATAAGACCTTGACACTCTTCCCACTGAGAGATGAACTCTACGTCCCCTCTCCTTGAATCCTGGTGGGTTGTGACAGGTCCAACTGAGAGCGTGAAGGAGGTAGTGCTGTGTGACTTTCGAGGCCGGTCATGGAAAGCAATGCAGCTTCTAATTGCTAGTGGGGCCACTTGCACTCAGAGCCCTAAGAAATCTGACTACTCTGAGGTTGCCAGGCTATGAGGAAGCCCAGGTCACACGGACAGCTCAGGTGTGATGCTCTGGTCAGCATTCCTTATGTTTGAATCATTCCAGTCCTTCAGAGGATCCAACCATTGTGTCGCCTCTAACCTTCAAGTCCTCTGACCTGAGGCTCCAGACATTGTGGAACAGTGACAAGCCCTTCCCACTGTGTCCTGTCTGAATTCCTGACCCACAGAATCTGAGCAGAATCAAATGGCTGCTTCATTTCTGTTACATAGCAACAGAAAATGGAACATCATTTGCTTCGATCCTTTATTTGTAAGAAAATTTTTCATCAGACCACATGTAAAAAGTAGCCCTAAAGGAGTCTGGGAGAGGCCCAAGGCAAATAAGGTTTAAACACAGAGCATCTGCCCTTTCCCTGGAGGAAACAGATTTCATTATTTATCTAAGACTATTATTAACAACATCCACCACTGATGGGTCACCTGTTTTGTTCCTAAAAGGCAGTTTTACTCTATATATGATCCCTAAGAATCCCAGACACCCTGAGAAATTGAATAACTTCTCCAAAGCCCATGGGAAGTATATGGAAGAGCTGGGATTCTAATTTTCCGAAGGAAGAAGAGTGAGGGGCCAAGAGTCTGTACAGTTCGAATTTGTCCCCCTTTCGAGGAATTTTCCAATAGTATCCACTTACATCTCATTGACAAGAACCTGCCACAGGGCTGATTCTATTCTCAAGGAAATCTGGGAAATGTGATTACTTTGGTCATTATCATTAACACCCCAAAATACTCAGGATACAAAAATGGGAACAGAGGTTACGTTGCCAACTTCCAGTGTCTGACTCACTGACGAAGAAAGCAAACATGACACATCAGAAAGAAAACCCCCAGTTGACCAAAAACACCACTTTGGGACCATCTGTCAGAGAATCTTATTTAAGGAGCTTGCCAACTGACCAACCACATGTGTCCTTCTGGTTATCTGGAACCCAGGGACGTCCACTCATTACACTTCTGCATCTTCTGCATGGTCCTTCTTGTGTAATTCAGGGAGGGCAGGAGAACAACAGGGTTTCATGGGCATTCCAAACCCTATGCAATTTACTTGCTATGTTGCCACAAAGGTAGTTATTTTAGTTACCTATTGATGTATCACAGGTTACCTCAAAACTTAGTGGCTTAATGTCCTTCAATAGGCGAATGAAGAAATAAACTATGATGCATTCAGAGAAAGGAATGCTATTTAGCACTAAAAAGAAATGAGCTATCAAGCCATGTAGCCCAAATACATATTACAAAGTGAAAGAAGCAAATGGGGAGTGGGGGAGAGAAAGAGGGAAGTGAAGAGGGCATAGAGGGATAAATGACGATGGGAAAAATTAAATTAAATTTGAAAAAGAGAAGCCAATCTGTAAAGGCTACATACTTCACAATTCCAACCACATGACATTCTGGATAAGGCAAAACTCTGGAGATGGTATAAGATCAGTGGGTGCCAGGAGTTAAGGGAGAGAGAGAGATAAAGAGGCGGAGCACAGAGGATTCTTAGGGTAGTGAAACTGCTCTGTATGATACTGTAATGATGGATACATGTCACTATATATTTGTTCAAACCCCTAGAATATACAACTCTAATGTAGACTATAGACTTCGGGTGGTAATGATGTATCAATGTAAGTTCATCGATCATAACTAATGTACCACTTCGATTGGGGATGTTGATAATGGGGACAGTATGCATGAATGGGAGCAGGGGTAGATGGAAAATCTCTGTACTTTCCTCTCAATTTTGCTGTGAGCCTAAAACTGCTGTTAAAAAACAATTAGGGGCTCAAAACAATAAGCATGTATTACCTTGGTCTTTGAGAGTCAGAAATTGGGAGTGGTGCAAGTTAGAAGCTGTAATATCTTTCGTGACCTAGCACTGGAAGCCTCAAACTGTCATTTCCACAAAATCCTGTTGGCTACAGAGGTCAGCCCTATTCAGTGTGGTAGGGAAGCACACAGGGGCATGAATACCAAGAGGCAGGAGTCATTGAGGGCCATCTTGGGGACCGGCTACTGCAGTGGCTTTCTGATGCATGAACCAATACATTACACTAAAGATCTGAACAAATAATGTTCACCCCTGTACACAAAGTGTTATATTTGAAAGTTAAATGAAATTTAGGAATAATACTTACAAAATCAGGCTGGGCCATTTGTACCTCCAAGGGAGATGGAATGGCAGGCTTGCTGATATGCAGATAATGGTAAGACCCAGGAAGCATGCCTCCTAGAGGAAATGGCAAGTTTTTCCACATTTTAATTTAGTTGTTAATAAGGTAGGTAACATGTTAATAAGGTGAGTGAGCTTATATCGGTACTACAGGACAAATGGAGATGCCTAAAATGGTGTATGCTACTCAAACATTCCCACTAAAGGAATTGGTTGGTTGGGATTTACTTAACAAAATCATATGAATGTACCATTATACCCCAAATGTAGCCAACAGTGCTCTAAGATGTGCTAAGCTGATCCTGTGTATCCTTTGATTTCTCATAATTCCTGTTACTCTACCTGCCAAAGCCAAACAAAGACCTTTAGAGTCTAAATGTTGCAATGGTTTTCCCCATCATGTCTCCAATATTTAAAAAATATTCTAAAAGTGTTATAAGGAAAATCAATAAATTTCTTGTTCAATGTTTTAGAAAACTATCATTATCAAACTATTAATATTTCTAGTTTGTCCCAGAAGTATGAGCCTGACCTAACTCTGGTCTCTGACACCCATCCCTTCTCTTCCTCTTTCCCATGGTCTCATCGAGAATGAGAAGCAGAGCGGGACTTCTCTGAGGCCATTTAGATAGATAGAAAAAGATAAGATCTGGAATATAGGGCTTTGTCTCTTTAGTCTGATGTCTATTTACTGGCTTAGGGTCCATGGACACCCTAGGGCAGTGGTTGGCAAACCGCGGCTCGCGAGCCACATGCGGCTCTTTGGCCCCTTGAGTGTGGCTCTTCCACAAAATACCACAGCCTGGGCGAGTCTATTTTGAAGAAGTGGCATTAGAAGAAGTTTAAGTTTAAAAAATTTGGCTCTCAAAAGAAATTTCAATCGTTGTACTGTTGGTATTTGGTTCTGCCGACCACTGCAGCCTAGGGCGTCTATGGATGGCTTTGGGTATTAGTCCTTCAACCTTTTGTAAGTAAACAAAATTTTGTAAGTATATGCATTTTTTTTTTCTAGTAGAAAGTTTGTAAAATTCAAAGACACTATTTCCAAAGGTATCTCTCAACTCTCAAACATAAAGAAATCCTGTGTTACTCATATGATCTTCTTAGAGGCCAACAAGGCTTAACAGATGAATGTAACTATTTACAGGTGCAAATGGTTTGGCTTATCCATCCAGATAGCAGCTAAGGCCTGGGATGCTTGGAAGGGTCTCTTTATCTCTGAACTTACATGAGAATGAAAGTTTGGGAAGACGTCAAAGCATTGTACCATTATGACCAGTTGTGAGTAACTTCTGGGCAAGTCACTGATCATGCTCCAGTCTGTTTAAACACAGTTATTATATAGTCTATAATAAATGCTAAAATTGCCAAGGACCATAATAATAATAATAATAATGCTATGCCTATAATAAATGCTTAAAAAATGAGAGTGAGAGCTCTCCTCTGTTTCTGTGCAGAGAAATCTCCCCACCAAGCCTAAGAGAAAGATGGAGGACTGCCCTGAGCACTGACCCAGACCCAACTGGTGGCTTCATCGGGGGGAGGAAGGTGGCTTACCACACACCTCGGATCTTGGCTGCCTTGTACATGGGAATGAGTCGGTCAAGATCAGCCGGTGGCTCGATCACAGGCTCAAGGGTTGGATCAAAGAGACAGAGCATAGCTGCTGCCAGTTGGAAGCCAACTTCTTTGGAACTGAAGTTGCTGTGAGACCACTCACTTGAGTAATATCTATTGGAGAATTTGGTGAGGGAGCCAGCAGCTCTGATGGCTATGTCGTTGGTGTGGAAGTTCGTATCAATCACAAGTCGGCCATCATAGACAAGACATGCATCATTTAATGCTTTAAATGTTTCATAATCCACATTCTTCTCACAGAAGCTAAAGAATACCTACCAAGTGAACAATTACATTGTTACTTAGTTATCACTCTTTACCTTCCCAAGAGTGTGAACAATCAACAGGGCATTTTATTATTTAAGGAACACACAAAAAATCTAGGTCTACTAAAAGTTTGTCATAATCGTATGTGTATGTGTGTGTGTGTGTGTGTGTGTGTGTGAGAGAGAGAGAGAGAGAGAGAGAGACTCCTGTTTGCTATGAAGAACAAATTATGACCAACTAGTGTCACTCTTTTATTTTTTTATCACTCAATCTAGATATCCAGTAAAGAGGATGCCAAATGATGAAATAGTTATCATAAGAGTCAATATTTTTTCCCAACAAAGAGGTTTACAATTCAGGGGACACCACTTTCCCCATATTCTTCTATATTTTACTAGTATTATTTATTTATTTACTTGCTTACTTATTGTTAATCCTCACCTGAGGATATTTTTCCATTGATTTTTAGAGAGAGTGCGAAGGAGGGGAAGAGACACAGAGAGAAAGACATCCATGTGAGAGAGACACATTAATTGGTTGCCTCCCTCATGGGGCTAGGAATTGAGTCTGCAATCCAGATACATGCCCTTGACTGGAATCAAACCCACAACCCTTCAGTCCAAGGGCTGACACTCTATCCACTGAGCCAAACCAGCTAGGGCTCATTCTTCTATATTTAAAATAACTCTATCTCGGTCTCCTTCCATTTTCCTCTTCTTATTCATGTGTCTGACATTTAGGTCTCTCTAGGTTCCTTCTTACAGTCACCTCATCTAATCTTGAGTTGTCAAATTGCCCCATCATTCCTGGCCTTTTAAACCCCTAAAGCCTGACCTGCAAGATGCCCCATAGAAGATGAGAGCTCCATCAGCCTCAGCATCTACCATGTCTGGGCTTCTCCCTTGTTGCATTCTACCCTGATATGGCACACCATCACTGAATAAATATTTATGGGGTACCTACAAAGCCCTCTGCATACTCCTTAGAAGTGATTGGTATGCCCCCTCCATTGTCTGCCCAAATTTCAATGCTTTCTCATGCTCATCTGAATATCTTCTTCTAAGTTGATGTTGAACATCATTAAAGCAGTTCAAGTTAGTTGTTTTTAAGCCCTCTGTTGTTGTTGAAGCAGTTGAGGTAAGTTTAATCATTTTATTCTTACCTAAATATAGTTTGCCACCTTATTTAAAGCATGCTAGAAATAAAAACATGATATGGATCCTCATCATACTGATGGCCGCCTCCCTGCTTCCTTCACAAGCTTGCTTTACCCACCTCACTTGCCCAGCTCTGTATAAAAATTAGCTGTTTTGGACCAAAGGTAACCCTCTCTCACATCCCTTCCCTACACCCATGAATGGTACATGAATGCTGAATAATCCTGTGGTAGAGATTAGTCATGCATAACTATGTAAATTTAAATATAAATTAATTAAAAGTAAACAAACTTTAAAATCCAAACCCACCGTTGTACTGAGGCAGGATAGTAAGAAGCTAGGGAAATTCCTAGGCAAGTGGAATAGGGAAACTGAGACAAGATAATTAAACAAGGCCAAACAAATTGAACAACTTACCACTAGCTAGTGAATTATAAGACCTTATCTTCCTTAAACCAAGGACGGAGGAAATCAGGGGAACAAATAACAAAATCCTGATTGGAACCACACAGACCCAAGATAAGAGTAAAACAGTAAAGCAGACCGAATAATAATCCCAAACTCTTCTCTACACTCATTTTGATGCATCAGCATATTAAAAACTCACCTGGAAAGCTGATGAATATTCTACGGAAATCCTCCCCTAAGATTCTCCCTTGCAAAAGAAACATAAAAACCCTCAAGACAAAAACTCAGTGTGGGTTTGCTCTAGAGCAGAGGTGGGCAAACTTTTTGACTCAAGGGCCACAATGGGTTCTTAAACTGGACCGGAGGGCCGGAACAAAAGCATGGATGGAGTGTTTGTGTGAATTAATATAAATTCAAAGTAAAGGAGCGGAGGGGAGAGCAAGAGAACTGGATAGAACAGCCAGATCCGGCCCACGGGCCGTAGTTTGCCCATGGCTGCTCTAGAGCATGCTCATGCCCCTTCTCAGGCATGAAAATTTTATTTCCCCCTAACTCTCAGGGTCCCCATGAGACTTGCAACCAGGGGAGCAGTGGGCAATGGCAACTCATGCTGGGCTTACCCCGGATCCTGTCTCCAAGACCCCCTTTTCCTCTAACTTTCCAGTGAGCTCAAAGCAGCCCCTCATTGGCTCACTTCTGTCACTGTGACCTTTACTTCCCAGTGACCTAATGGCAGCCCCACCTTGGCTCACTTCTTTCCTATAAATTCCTAGAGAGCCAAAGAAGAGCACCACCTAAGCTCTCTCTAGTTGTTTCTTTTACCCTAAATCCTTTTTATGTTTCACTGTCCCCAGCTTTAATAAATGTACTCTCAAAATCACCTGGATTCATACTGTGAAATCTTTCCTATATGAAGTCAAGAACTCACACACTACACTGAGGTAGACCCACTCTGGGCCTGGAGCCTCATCGGGTAACAGTAGTAGCTTATTTCAAACTAGAGGCCCGGTGCACAAAATTTGTGCATGGGAGGGGTGGAGGGGGTCCCCTCAGCCCTGCCTGCACCCTCGGGGGATGTCTGACTGCCTCGGGGGATGGGGATTGGGCCTAAACCAGCAGTCGGACATCCTTCTTGCAATCAGGGATGCTGCATGGACCAGTGATCATACTTTCATAAAGGTGAAAGGCATCTTGCTGTTGTATGGGCAGCTACATTTTTTTGCCCTGATTATAAGAAGTAGTACATAACATGGCCCTTCTGAGGCAGTAGTACCATTTTCCCCATCTTATGGGTGGAAAAACTGAAGCAGAGAGAAGTTAATAATTGGTTTTGTCTCACAGTTGTAAGTGTCACAATCAGGGCTGACCACAAAATGTGCAAGCCAGAGTCCATGCATGTCATCGCTGCATCATCCTGTTTTTCAGTGTTAGAGTAGCCTTGCCAGGTTTTAATTTTTAAATCTAAGATACTGTTCCCAATATATAGGGTAGGGTCCCTAGGCCTGGCCAGCGATCAGGGCTGATCTGTGGGGCAACTGGCAGGCGGGGTGATTGGGGGGCCCCTGCTGGTACCCACCTTGGCTGGCAGCTTGGCACTGCCCGCTCGCCGACCTCGCTCCCCAGTCACCGATGCCAGTCGCCTCCCCCTGGTGGTCAGTGCGCATGATAGCAACCGGTCATTCTGCCGGTCATTCTGCCATTGGGTTGATTTGCATATTAGGGTATATTATATAGGATGCTAAAAAGCTATAGCTGTATAGTTGCTGCCATATTGGACAACACAAATATTGACCATTTCCATCATCAAAGAAAGCTCTATTGGACAGTGCCAGACTCAGGTCCATCATCTCAGTAAAGCCTTTTATTCTCACTCAGGGAGCCAAAAGGATCTTTCCCCTTTTCTCTGTGTCTGTTCACTCAGCTATTTAACCCTATGCCAGTTACTCCCATCTCAGGCAGCTTATTTCTTTTGAATCTCTAAAATTCTTACTGTTTTATAACTCCTACGCAGTGACTAAAGGAAAATATTTTTCTCTGAGTCTGTCTCTGATTCTGAATCTTTCTGTCTCCTCACTCCTCTTTTCTCTCTCCTATACTCTTTTCCCATCTATATAAAAATAGATTTCCCATTCATATAAAAATATAGAAGTGTAGCTGGGGTTTCAGTGGAGCTAAAATTATAGTCAATGTCTAGAGTTTCCTTTCCATGTTGGAGCAGAGGCCATCCCAGAATCAGGCTGGCATAGTTTGTGTTCCCTGTTGCAGTCCACCAGTCCATTGCATGTGGGGTCTGCAGGGCCACATGGCTATGGAGGAAACACAGGTGAATGCAAGGAAGCAGGAACAACAGAGTCCCATGAGTCAAAAGTCAAGAGCACATGAGAGAGAACTCCTTTGTTTAGGAGATTCTGTATTCTCAAATATTCATGGGTTTGTAGTAGCCACATCCATTATGGCCAATGATTTTTGTCACTAGGTAAGACTGATAGGCAAGTATTTTCCCTATGTTACTCCAACTTTACTGGGCATGTGTCTGTTTTCCCTTTGTTGGATCCCTTCTCCCGGTGTTTTGCAGTGAATAGGATGGTGGTTCCCCAGGGAGTGCAAAGTGGCAGCTTCCTGATGAAGCTGCCCAAATGACACACCTATAATGTCTGGCTTCCCCCTTTGCTTATTTCCTATTATTAATAATTAGCGAATTATAACAGTATCAGTCTTATTTCTCTCCTTACAATTCACATGACTTTTATTTCTTTTGCATCCTTAATCATGCTGACTAGGACCTACAGTACAAGGGTATCCTGGTCTTGTTTCTTATATGAAGGAGAGAGTATTCAGTCTACCATTATTAAGTATGACACTGGCTGTGGGATTTTTTGTATAAGCTTTTTATTGGGTTGAGATACCTCTCATATACTTAGAGTATGGTGAATGTTTTTATCACAAAAGGTATTGGATTTTGTCAAACACCATATCTGTATCTACTTAGATGACCATATGCACATGTTTTTATCTTTTATTATAGTAATTACAGTAATACTAGAGGCCTGGTGCACAAAATTTGTGCACTGGTGGGGGGGGGTCCCTCAGCCTGGCCTGCAGCCTCTCGCAGTCTGGGAGCACTTGGAGGGATGTCCGATTGCCGTGGAGGCAGGAGAGGCTCCTGCCACCGCCGCTGCACTCGCCAGCCATGAGCCTGGCTTCTGGGTGAGCAGTGCTCCCCCTGTGGGAGCACACTGACCACCAGGGGGAAGCTCCTGCATTGAGTGTCTGCCCCCTGGTGATCAGTGTGCCTCATGGTGACCAGTCGTTCTGCCATTCAGTCGATTTGCATATTAGCCTTTTATTATATAGGATGGTGTATTGCATTGACTGATTTTTAGATGTTAAAATCAACCTTCCCTTCTTGCAAAAACTTAAGCCTTAAACAGAATTGCTCTAGTGAATAGCCTATTTGTAAGAAGAGCTATTTGCCTGAAGGTCATGGGGAAAACGTAGCTAGAATTAAGATAGAGTCAGAGAGGGCAAGCATTTCACTGTTACATGAACACTACTTTTGCTATACTCATGAGTTTTGGTATGTTTAGTTTTTGTTTTAATTCATCTCAAAGAATTTTCTAATTTCCTTTTTTATTTCTTTTTTAACCCACTGTTCTTTAGAATTGTATTAATTTCTATATCTTTGTGGATGTCCCAAATATCCCTTTTTATTATCTAAATAAATTGTATTATCTTTAGAACAAAAATATAGAAAGCCATTTGATTTGAATTACAATTATATATAAAAAAACAGCAGCATCAACCTCTTGAGCCTTCAAAAATGTTCAAAGTCCCCTCACTATCTCCACAAAAGTTCTTCTACCTAAACAGTTCTTTTCCTAATTAAACCTACTTTTTGTTAAATAGCACATTTAATCTACGAATTCTTGTTTTCCTGAGTTTTTAAAAATTACTACTATTGCAATGGTATTACTTTATACTGTTTTGGTGTAGGCATTCGCAATTTGGCTACCTTTGAGGTTTCACAGGAGTGTGTGGACATGATGGGAAAGCAAATCTAACAATGTTCATGGGAACATGTGCTTGAAGTTACAGCTCTCTCAAATACAATTCATGCCCTGACCGGTTTGGCTCAGTGGATAGAGCGTCGGCCTGCGGACTCAAGGGTCCCAGGTTCGATTCCGGTCAAGGGCACGTACCTTGGTTGCGGGCACATCCCCAGTGGGGGGGTGTGCAGGAGGCAGCTGATCAATGTGTTTCTTTCTCATCGATGTTTCTAACTATCCCTCTCCCTTCCTCTCTGTAAAAAATCAATAAAATACATTAAAAAAAAATACAATTCATGTGCTCCTGCAATGCCAACTAAATACTGCATATTGGATAAGACATGAAGTAAAAACATCTGGCCACACTGATGTTGTTCCAAATAAGTATTTAACACTACTTATATTTATAATTCAGATTAGGAAGAGCAAAACTCCCTGGTTAGAAAATCAGGAGTCACCAATCTGATAAACCTCATTCAACATGCATTCTGACAAACACTTCTTTTTAACAAAATGTACCTCAATTTAAACTAAAAAACACACAACACAGTTCACTCCTTTCTCCCACCTCCACTCCCTGCCTCTTGCAACCACTAATCTGTTCTCTGTATCTATAAGATTGCTGTATTTTTCAAGATCCTACATATAAGAGAGATGATACTGTATTTGTCTTTCTTTGTCTGACTTACTTCACTTAGCATAATGCTCTCAAGTTCCTTTCATGTTGTCCTAACTGGCAAGATTTCATTCTTTTTATGGCTGAATAATATTCCATTTTGTGTGTGTATCATGATTTCTTTATCATTCATTCACTTAGGTTGTTTCTATATGTTGGCTACTGCAAATAATGCTACAATAAGTGTGGGGATGCATATATCTTTTCAAATTAGTGTTTTCATTTTCTTTAGACAAATACACAGAACTGAACTTGCTGGATCATAGGGTAGTTCTCTTTTTAATTTTTAGAGGAGCCTCCATACAGTTTTCCACGTGGCTGCTCCAGTTTACATTCCCATCAACAGTGCACAAAAGTCCCTTTCTCCACATCCTCACCAAAACTTTTTATTTCTTGTCTTTTTTATAATAATCAGTCTAATAAGTGTGAAGTGATATCCCATTGTGATTTTGATTTGCATTTCCCTGATAATTAGTGATATTGAGCATCTCTTCATGTGCCTGTTGGCCACCTATATGCCTTCTTTGGAAAAATGCCTATTCAGATATTCTGCCTATTTAAAATTAAATTGCTTGGAGGCTTTTTGCTATTGAGTTATATGAGTTCATTATGTACTTTGGATATTAGCTCATCAGACATAAGATTTGCAGTTATTTTCTTCCATTAAGTGAGTTGCTACTTCATTTTTTTTATGGTTTCCTTTGCTATGCAGAAGCTTTTTAGTTTGATGTAATCCCACTTGTCTATTTTTGCTTTTGTTTTTGGTGTCAGATTAAAAAAGTGATTGCCAAGACCTAAGCTAAGGTCTGGCCAGCATGACTCAGTGGTTGAGTGTTGACCTATGAACCGATAGTTCACGGTTCGATTTCCAGTCCGAGCATATGCCTGGGTTGTGGGCTCGATTCCCAGTGTGGGGCATGCAGGAGGTAGCCAATTAATGATTCTCTCTCATCATTGATGTTTCTATCTCTTTCTCCTTCTCCTTTCCTCTCTGAAATCAATAAAAAACATTTTTACAAAGACCTAAGCTAAGGAAATTAGCACCTTTGTTTTCTTTTAGTAGTTTTATGATTTCAGGTCTTATGTTCAAATTTTTAATACATTTTGAATTAATTTTTGTGTATGGTGTAAGACAGTGGTCCATTCTTTTGCACGTGGCTATTCAATTTTCCAGTGCCATTTATTGAAGAGACTATACTTTCCCCATTATATATATTTGGCTTCTTTTTCATAAATTAATTGATTATCCATGCATAGGCTTATTTCTGGGCTCTCTATTCTGATCTATGTGTCCGTATTTATGCAAATACCATACTGTTTTAATTACTATAGCTTTGTAATATAGTTTGAAATCAGAGAGTGGGATGCTTCCAGCTTTCTTCTTCCTTCTCAAGATTGCTTTGGCTATTCAGCATCTTTTATGGTTCTATATGAATTTTAGTATTGTTTGTTCTATTTCTGTGAAAAATACCATTGGAATTTTAAAATATATATTTTATTGATTTTTTTATAGAGAGGAAGGGAGAGGGATAGAGAGTTAGAAACATCACCTCCTGCACACCCCCCCACCCGGGATGCGCCCACAACCAAGGTACATGCCCTTGACTGGAATCAAACCTGGGACCCTTCAGTCCACAGGCCGACGCTCTATCCACTGAGCCAAACCAGTTAGGGCAATACCATTGGAATTTTGACAGAGATTGTATTTAATCTGTATAGTGCTTTGGGTAGCATGGGCATTTTAACAATATTAAATCATTCAATCCATGAGCATGAAATATCTTTCCATTTATTTGTGTCTTATTCAATTTTTTTCATTGTCTTATAGTTTTAAATATACAGGTCTTTCACCTCCTTGGTTACATTTATTCCTAGTTATTTTACTCTTTTTGATACAATTGTAAATGGGGTTGTTCTAATTTCTCTTTGTGATAGTTTGTTATTAGTGTAAATAAATGAAACAGATTTTTATGTTTTTATTTTGTATCCTGCAACTTTACTGCATTTGTTTATTAGTTCTAACAGTTTTTTAGATAGAGTCTATAGGATTTTCTATACATAATATCATGTCATCTGCAAACAGTGATATTTTGCTTCTTCCTTTCCAATTTGGAAACATTTTTTTTTCTTTCTTGCCTAACTAGAGGCCTGGTTCATGAAATTCGTGCATGGGGAGTGTGTGTGTGTGTGTGTGGGGGGGTGTGTGTCCCACAGCCCAGCCTGCACCCTCTCCAATCTGGGACCCCTCGAGGGATGTCCGACTGCCCATTTAGGCCCAAATGCCCTCCCCTGCAGGCCTGGTCTCCCCTAACTGTCCCCTGCCCTCTCCTCCCTGCTGGCTTCTGTAATCTCCTGAACTGGCAACTCTGAGGATACATGTTGCAAGTTGAGCCACTACACTCCCCCAACCCGTCCAAAAAAAGGCACTCTATATATCTCCTATGTCTCTATTCTATGGAGAAAGACTCACTATTGGTATTTCCAGAATCTTTTTTTTTTTAATATTTTATTGATTTTTTTACAGAGAGGAAGGCAGAGGGATAGAGAGTTAGAAACATCAATGAGAGAGAAACATCAATCAGCTGCCTCCTGCACACCCCCCCACTGGGGATGTGCCTGCAACCAAGATACATGCCCTTGATTGGAATCGAACCTGGGACCTTTTAGTCCCCAGGCTGACGCTCTATCCACTGAGCCAAACCAGTCAGGGTTATTTCCAGAATCTTAAGCGGTTAACAGCAGCATAGACTTAAGGGCCCTGCTGACCTGGGTTGGTATCCCTGCATACTACCTATTTGGAGCCACGATGTTCTCATCTGTAAAATGGGATGCTTCCCTTTACAGAGCTGTTGTGCAGAGGTGACAGAATGCACTGCAAGCATTCAGCACTGTGCCTGGGACATGGCAAGCTCTCAATGTTGACACTGTTCAAATCGTTGACATTCCTTCCATGAAGAGGCAAGGTCTAATTCCCTCCCCTTGAGTATAATAAGGGTCAGCCTTAGTGAGGGGCCTAGT
This sequence comes from Plecotus auritus, assembly GCF_963455305.1. Taxonomy (NCBI): domain Eukaryota; kingdom Metazoa; phylum Chordata; class Mammalia; order Chiroptera; family Vespertilionidae; genus Plecotus; species Plecotus auritus. Next base: position 82,670,739 of record NC_137782.1, on the reverse strand, counting down.
GACTACAATGCAGGTGTAGTGATGCCACTTGGCTTCTGAGGTTGGGGCAGGAAAGGTGATCTCTCTCTCTCTCTCTTTCTCTCTCTCCAGATGCTCTTAGAACCAAGTCACCATAGTAAGAAGAAGTCTAGTCACCTGAAGTGGCCATTGGTAAGTGCTCTGGTCAAAACTGCAACTTAAGTTCATCCAGCATCAACAGCCAGACATGGGTGAACATACCTCCTAGATCTGTGGTCGGCAAACTGTGGCTCGCGAGCCACATGCGGCTCTTTGGCCCCTTGAATGTGGTTCTTCCACAAAATACCATGGCCTGGGTGAGTCTATTTTGAAGAAGTGGTGTTAGAAGAAGTTTAAGTTTAAAAAATTTGGCTCTCAAAAGAAATTTTAATCGTTGCACTGTTGATATTTGGCTCTGTTGACTAATGAGTTTGCCGACCACTGTCCTAGATGATTCCAGGCTCCCCCATGGGGTTGGACTTCAACCACATAAGGGACTTCCCGTGAGAACTGTCCAGCTAAGCCACCAGAACCACTACGTTTGTTACTCAGCAATAGATAAACTGAACAATTAGAAAGCAAACCCCCAAATCGTGACTGTAAATTCACCATCCACCATCTTTCAGACCTCAAGTCCAGAGGCAGCAAGGGGGGTTCCCTGGACCTACTTACAGAGCACGGAAGTTTGAAAGGCTTGGTGGGCGTGGTGAAGCTGGCGCTGCTAATAGGGTCTGGGTCTTCGCCATCGTTCCACTGAGCCAGGAGCGCATCCTGGTGAATGGTAACCCCAGCTGCTTGCAGCGCGTCTTCCACTGCTCTTTCCACCGAATAGTTGTTGATGCAGGTGATGCTGGAAGTGGGCGGGGGCTGCACCAGGTGGATGTTGGAGCCCCTCACGCCAAGGTGTAAGAGCATCTCTACTGTGGTGTAAGTGTCGATTGTATCTCCATAGACAATGATATTCCCTAGAAAAGGGCGGGGGGGGGGGGGGATGCTAAGATATACCGTTAAAAAACACACAACCTTATTAGTCAAATGCTAATAATGCCGAATTGCTCCCTGCAACCCTCACTATTTTCAGCTGCTGGAAGCCAGTGGTGTTACCTAGCAACGGCGACCAAGATAATTTAGTAAAAAATTGGCACAAAACATCCCACAAAGTAGTCAAGTACTTTTAACTCAGAAGTAGGACATTCATTTATGTTACTATGATTTGAAAGTTGAAATTATGCTAAATGAAACTGTCTAGAATAACAACCTTTTATCTTGTTTTGTTCCCTCTTTGTCACTTATTAAGGGGAAAATTACTAAAGTTTTCAATATATACAAGTTCTTCCTAAGATGAAAAGGACAATGGTAAAAAAAAAAAAAAATCATGTACATGATGGTACGAATATTTTAATATTTAAATGTTGAAACTTGTTGATTTTGAAGAAATTATTTTCTTTTTTTTTGAGAACTAAAGACTAAAATATTCTGCTTTTCAATGGATGATTTTTATAAAGATTCAAATTCTGATTTTTTTAAATATATTTTATTGATTTTTAACAGAGAGGAAGAGAGAGGGATAGAGAGTTGGAAACATCGATGAGAGAGAGACATCGATCAGCTGCCTCCTGCACGCCCCCTACTGGGGATGTGCCCGCAACCCAGGTACATGCCCTTGACCGGAATCGAACCTGGGACCCTTGAGTCCGCAGGCCGACGCTCTATCCACTGAGCCAAACCGGTTTCGGCCAAATTCTGATTTTTGAATGTACTGTGCCAAGACCCAGCAAAAGTGACCAAAGGGTGTTGTTTTGGTAACTGAAAAGAAAATCATAACTTTGGAAGATTTCCCTTGTGTAAGAACATTGTGATGGTAACAGTTTATACTGTTTATTTATATCTTCTTAAGAATACTACAAAAGCAATTTTATATGCTATCCTACTAATCTCATCAGTTGTAAGATCAAAGATACTATTAAATGAGTGAAATGTATTTATGCTACTTACATGCTATTTTTGACATTGAATTGGCATTTTTTACCTTTTCACAAAGAAAGAAACTGCTATAGACTCAGTTTTCAGGCAAGCTGTAACAATTTACTCCAAATGATAGATTCATTGAATCAAACCCTCCCCCCTTTACAAAATGATATGAAAAAGTATTTTACGAAGCAAAATAAATGGCAAGTGCATTTATTCAATTAGGTTGACTAAATTATGCAAAAAAATCTATTTCAATCTAAAATTGAAATAAAGGTGTAATGGCTTGTCTAATTTGCTTAGAAAAAAAGGAACTAGAATAACTTTCAGATGACTTCTCTGAGGATAACAGCATTTAGAAAGTTCTCCCAGCCTTCCTGTTGTTCAAATTTGGAACAGCAAGAGGGCACTGAAGCTAGAGGCAGGGTCCTTCCTTCTTGCCTTCACTAAGAGGCTCCAATTTTGTGGCTAGTCCCTCTTCTATTCCCTCTTCTCATGCAACATTCACTGGTGAGCTGCATTTTCCTTGGCTGAAAGTGCCAATGTTTTGCTGAAATTACTGAGGCTCCCACCTGCTGTGAAACATGAATCCGGTGTTCGGCACAATAAAGAGTCAGCCTGCCAGGAAAGCCAAAACTTGAACCTCAAACTGTCAAATGTTAGGTCTTATGCCCTTTTAAAATATGCATGCCAAAACAATGTTCATCTTCAGTGAAACGAATTTAAGTGTTTAGGCCCTAAATAACTCAGAGTTTAATATTTTCCCAATCTCCTTCATGTTACCTTTTAGTAACTATACTGTGAGATGAGCTTTTTCATTATAGACTCATGGAAGCCCAGGCAATGCATTGTTGCTGGGGTTTAGAAAGCTGTACTGTCTGCCCACAGAGAGTAGGCAGCTGGAGAGGATGATACTTTTCATTTCAAAAGGTAATACATTTTATAAAACCTCTAATGTTTAAGTTAGATGTATATTTATAGCCTAACTTCTATATATTTTGTCTTACATTAAGTTTAATTTAAAACAATCCCCACTCCAAATATGAGACTTTGATTATCATAACAGTCAGCTATTCTCACAATAATGCTGCATAACAAACTATCCCCAGAACTCAATGTCAAATAACAACAAGCTGTTGTAGGTTGGCTCACACATCGTGGGCTGGCTGATGTCAACTGATCTGGCTCAAATTTGTGGCTGGGGTCAGGTGTGTACCATGTCTTTCACCTTCAATGGACAGACAGATACCTGAGGCACATTCTGTTTATGGAGAAATGCAGAAGTACAAGAGGGCAAGGGCCTCCCCTTACATTACATCCTCTAACGTTCTATTTATCAAAGTGAGTCACACGGCCGTGTCCATGGTCAAGGAGGCTGCAAGTATACTCTGCCTGAAGTAGGAAAGGGAAGGTGTGGACAATAGTCCAAACCATCAGTCATACTGGGCATATATTAAATAAACTAGAGGCCTGGTGCACAAAATTTGTGCACTGAAGGGGTGTACCTCAGCCCAGCTTGCACCCTCTCCAATCTGGGACCCCTCGGGGGATGTCTGACTGCCGGCAGTCGAACATCCCTCTCACAATCTGTGACTGCTGGCTCCTAACTGCTTGCCTGCATGCCTGCCTGATTGCCCCTAACTGCTTCTGGCTGCCAGCCTGATAACTCCCTAACTGCCCTCCTAACCACCTGATTGATGCCTAACTGCTCCCCTACTTGCCCAATTGCCTCCAACTTCCCTCCCCTGCAGGCCTGTTCGCCGCCAACTGCCCTCCCCTGCCAGCTCGATTGCCCCAACTGTCCTCCCCTGCTGGCCTGTTTGCCCCCAACTGCCCTCCCCTGCTGGCCTGTTCACCCCCAATTGCCCTCCCCTGCTGGCCATCTGTGGTGGCCATCTTGTGGCAGTCATCTTGTGACGACATCGGGTGGCCATCTTGTGACAACGTGGGAGCGGCCATCTTGTGATGACATGGGGGCAGCCATTTGTGATGGCGTGAGGGCGTGAGGGATACCTAGGCTTTTATTAGCATAGATGCTTGTATGATCTAATTTAAAAAATTTTTTCATTTAAACGTGTTTATATGCTTACTTATATTTCTCTTACCAGGTGTACCAGTTAATAATGTGGATTTTATAATCAAAGAAAACACGATAATTTCAAGAGAAACATCAAAAGTGGTAATATCCATCACTAGCTACACATTTCCCCCATCTTTCGGGTAATTTGTGGATACCGTCCCAATAAAACTTTTCTTGTTTTGAGGCAAACCATTCAGAGACCCAATTTTCCACTTCTCCGTACGTTTTGAAGTGCTGCTCAGAAAGTACATGTGCCATCAATCGGAATAAGTGGCAATCTGAAGGAGCAAGGTCTGGTGAATATGGTGGGTGGGTTAATACTTCCCAGGCAAGATCTTTTAACATGTCTTTAACTGGTTTTGAAGTGTGTGATGGTGAGTTGTCATGAAGCAAAATTACTTTGTCGTGTCTTCTGGCACATTCTGGTCATTTCACGATCAAAGCGTGGTTCAAATTGATTATTTGTTGTTGGTAGCAATCAGTATTAACAGTTTCACCTGGTTTTAGAAGCTCATAATATACCACACCTTCTTGATCCCACCATTGTCTTCTTTCTGAAGCGATTTGGCCTTGTAGTCAATGTTGACGGTTGACCTGGATCAACCCATGATTCTGTGTGTTTGGGATTCTCAAAATAAATCCACTTTTCATCACCAGTCACAATTCGATGGAAAAAAGACTTCCTTTTGTGCCGCTGAAGCAACATTTTACTGATGACTTTTCGGTTTTCCATTTGTCTTTCGTTCAGTTGATGCGACATCAATTTTTCTTCCTTTAAAATCTTTCCCATTGCTTGTAAATGCTTAGAAATATAAATAAGCATATAATCTTTCCCATTGCTTGATTGGAAATTGTTGGCTGAGCAACGTTTAATCTTTCTGCAAGTTGTTTTTGAGTTTGACACACATCTTCATCCAATAATGCTTGTAATTGTTGGTCTTCAAACATTTTTGGTTGACCTGGACATTCTTTGTCTTTCACATCAAAATCATCACTTTTAAAGCATTTAAATCAGAGTTCACAAGTATCTTGAGATGGAGCATGTTCACCATAAGCTTCCTGAAATATATGATAACTTTCAGCAGCACTTTTCTTCAAAATAAAGTAATGAATTAAAACTTCCCGCAAATGTTCTTTTTTTGGCACAAAATTCGACATTTTTAAGCGTAAAAATATCTATGATGTTAACACCTTCAGAAAATTTGACGTATGAAGTTTTGAAGCTTGTTGTCAATATAACAAAATAGCATACATATCAAATCGCATATATATCAACATATGTTTAATTCCATCTATTGAAAAAAATCCGCATTATTAACCGGTACACCTGGTATTCCCTATAAAATATAGTAGAATCTCATTATAATTTGTTACTAAATAAAAACATGTCATATCCCTCCACAAGTATGACAAGACCCTATGTAACAAAATCAGCCCATTACTCTTTGCCATTGATCTCTTGCCTTTTAAATTTTCCCATTCTCTGGGGGATTATTTTTTCCTATTATCTTTGTGTAGTTTTGAGTTCTTTCTACATCACTTTTACTTTGTAAAGAATTTTTAGATTCCTGTTTATCTCGTAACTCCTATATACCAGGCACAGAGCACAGCACTTTTATACACAATCCATTATAATTATTATTACTAGTATTATCATCGCCATCAATAACAATATTTAAAGCTGTTAACAATAATATTGTTATTTTTAAAAATTTTTCTTTATTGTTGAACCTATTACAGATGTGCCCTTCCCCCGGTCCCCAACCCCTCCTCCCTGCCTTCCCAGGCCTTCACCACACTATTGTCTGTGTCCAAAGGCTATGCATATCTATAATAATAAAAGTGTAATCTGCTAATAAGACCAGACAGCCAAACGACCTTCTGGACATCATTCCGGATGTCCTTCCGGATGAAGCCATGGTGGCGGGGGCCATGGCAGAGGCGGTTAGGGGTGTTGAGGCAGGCAGGTGAGTGGTTAGGGGCAATGAGGCAGGCAGGCAGAGGTGGTTAGGGGCAATCAGGCAGGCAGGCGAGTGGTTAGGGGTGATGAGGCAGGCAGGTGAGCAGTTAGGGGTGATCAGGCAGGCAGGCAGAGTGGTTAGGGGCAATCAGGCAGGCAGGCAGAGGTGGTTAGGAGTGATCAGGCAGGAAGGCAAGCAGTTAGGGGCAATCAGGCAGGCAGGAAGAGGCAGTTAGGAGTGATCAGGCAGGCAGGCAGAGGGGTTAGGGGTGATGAGGCAGGTAGGCAGAGTGGTTAGAGGTGATCAGGCAGGCACACAGGTTAGGAGCCAGCAGTCCTGGATTACGAGAGGGATGTCTGACTGCCAGTTTAGGCCCAATCCCGCAGGGGTCGGGATGGGCCTAAACTGGCAGTCAGACATCCCCCGAGGGATCCCGGATTGCGAGAGGGTGCAGGCCAGGCTGAGGGACCCCTTCCCTGTGCACAAATTTCTTGCACTGGGACTCTAGTCTATATATATAAAAGCCTCAGTGACCATTACTACCAAACAACTGGACAATCGGACGACCAGCCAGTAGCTATGATGCGCATTGACCACCAGGGCACAAACACTCAATGCAGGAGCTGCCCCTTGGTGGTCAGTGTGCTCTCACAGCCAACCTCCCACAGTTGGCCAACCTCCCGCGGTCCCTCCTCCTGGCTGGCTGGCTCCAAGGGCCCTGATTGGGACTGGGTGAGACAGCCCCGATTGGCCCCAATCGTCAGCCAGGCCAAGGGACCCCACCTGTGCATGAATTTATGCACCGGGCCTCTAGTATGCATACAAGTTCCCCTGTTCATCTCTCCCGACCATGCCTTCCCTCTGAGATTCATCAGTCTGAATAACATTGTTATTGTTAACTCAGATGCACGTAATTAATTTTTCATATGAAAATATAAGCATGGAGAGAATTCATAAAACAACCAAAATCTAGTAGACAAAGATTTTGATTATTCATTTTTTTGCATTTTGGAACAAATAAACCTAGGCGTAGAAATATGATTACTTCTATTTATTGGAGTAATTTTACTAGTATGGATGGGGTAGACCTAGCATTTTTTTAAAAACCTTTAAAAAAAATCCTCACCAGTGGATATTTGCAGGGACTTTACTCACGTAATTAGGATATATACTACACTATATATATATTCTTTTGAAGTTTTATGCATATATGGAAGAAATAGAGTGGGAAAGCTGAAGATTTACCTTGAATGTGTGAGTTTTATGCTAAAAAATCTGGTCACTGTCTTCTTTGCTGCTCCGTTTATTTAATAGCTAAGAAACCAGTTTTGCATTTGATCTGATAGGTGACAGAGATAAGAATGGTGGGCTGCCCTACTTTGAAATAGCAAATGATAACTGATTATTAGAACACTCTTGGTGAATTTTCAATAAAGGATAATGGAATATAACTGTGGCAGTTTTGTGAAAGGCCAATCTTTGTTCCTCCTTTTAGGGAATAAATTATGCATCACTAAGATTACAGATCTGAAACAGGAAGCAGAGGGCAAGGAAGGCACCAATAAAAAGACGACTGTGTGAAAGCTCCTCAGATTAAAGTTGGCAAGAAGGAGCACTGGGTCACTCTCTCCCTGCTAACCTGCAGCAGCCTTTGAGAAGAAATGTGCAAGGATGCTTCCAAGAGAAAAGAGGGGCTTCCATGTTAACAACCCAGCTGGGGAAAAAGAGAGGGAAGGTAATGATTCATATCACTCTATTAGAAAAAAAGCACTAAGGCTTGCTATTTAAAATGTTGGCATAAAGGTAAAGGTGACCTTTTTGCTTTTTGATACATACTCTTTGAAGGTATAAATGAATACACTAGCAACTCTGATTGTGACCACCAGAATAAGGCAATCACACTTTAACATTTCCACTATCATAATGCACCCCAGAATTAGGAGACAATTTGTCTTAATTGGGGGGGAAATAGGAGGGGATTGTCAGTTTTATTACCCTGGTTCTCAGAGGAGGTAAGTAACAGTTTCAGGAGCTCAAAGCTCACTAATATTTAAAGTTAACATGGCTTTACAGAAATAAAATGCTGAAGTGATCCCCCTATTAAGTTAAAAAAATAAAATATAGTGTTAATATTTTGTCACAGATTTGCCCTAAGAGTAATAGAATAACCATTTAAACAAATTATTTTCAGTAGATGCTAAAAAGGCATTTTATTATTTTGAAATGATTGCTTTCATTTTAACAACCTGGAGAATACCAGGCTTTGCTGCCATTTTATCATCATGCTCAATACATCATGACTTGAAAAGAAGAAAAGGGAAGGCTGTCTGGATCTAGTCGTCTGGCCATGGAATCACATCGCAACAGTTTAAGAATAGCCCTGGCTGGGTAGCTCAGTTAGTTACAGCCTCTGTCCAGACATACCAAGGTTGTGGGTTTGGTCCTCGGTCAGGACACAGACAAGAAGAAATGAATGTGTTAATAAGTGGAACAACAAATTTATGTCTCTGTGTTTGTCTCTCTCTCCCCCTCCTCCTCTCTTTCTCTAATAAATAAATAAATAAATAAGTTATTCACACTGATATAAATATGAATTTTTCTTCACAGTTATTATATTTTTAAGGCTAGATCAGTGGTCGGTAAACTCATTAGTCAACAGAGCCTAATATCAACAGTACAACGATTGAAATTTCTTTTAAGAGCCAAATTTTTTAAACTTAAACTTCGTCTAACGCCACTTCTTCAATATAGATTCGCCCAGGCCGTGGTATTTTGTGGAAGAGCCACACTTAAGGGGCCAAAGAGCCGCATGTGGCTCGCGAGCCGCAGTTTGCTGACCATGGGGCTAGATAAAAGGCTTTTTTTCCACTTCAAAAGGGACATAGAGTTATTATATACAACCTCATTCATCCTCAGAACAGGCCTGTGAAGTAAGTTTTCTTATGTTCTCAAGAAAGCATTGAGAGATTAAGTAACCAGTTTCAGGTCACACAGCAAGTAGATGGTTCAGCAGGTCTCAGACCTGCCAAGTCTGATTTCAGAATTGGTGCTGACACCACTATACTATATTAGCAGATGGATATGCAATATATTCTAATATATATATATATAATAGACATTACAAATATAAGAATTCATGTATGGATATCACTGGTATTTTATCTGTATAACTAACTTTACCAAATAACTAGATAATGAAAGAATTTTAAATAGATAGTATAGAAAATTCATAAATTGTGAAATAAACACTCACTTAAAAAACATATCATGGTCTGGTCAAGATGGTGGCATAGATAAATGAGGAACTTACATCTTCCCACAACCATATCAAAATTACAACTAAACAATAAAACAAGCATCATTCAGAACCACCTGAAATTTACCTAAATGCAAGTCCTATAACTAGGGATTTAAAGAAGAAGCCACATCAAGACTGGTAGGAGGAGCAGAGATGTAAAACAGGCTAGTCCTACATTCACATGTTGTGGATAAAAATTGGGAAGAATATCTTGGCTGTGGTAGTCCCCCTAACCAAGGAGTCCAGCCCCACAACAGGCCCTCAAGCCCAGGGTTCTAGAGCTGGGAAGAGAAGTTCTCATAACGTCTGGCTGTAAAAACCACTGGGGATGTGGCTAAAATGGGAGGGCTGCTGGAGTCCCAGACAGTTTCTCTTGAGAGCCTGCACATGGACTTACTCTGACTCACTCCTTCTGAGCTCCAGCACTCGGGCAGCAGCTCAAAAGGCATCAGGGACATACAGGGAGGAACAGTAGTGACTGACATCAGGGTGAGAGCTGGGGGTATGCAGCCTTCTCCCAGACAGAAGTGCTGGCAGAGGCTACTGTTCCTTTGATGAGCTCTCTCCACTCAGCACCATATCTGAGTCTCTATCAACCTGGCTATCACTGTTTGCTCCAACCTGGTAATTCTCTGAGACCCTCCCCCAACCAACTTATGGGTCCACCCAAGCTGTTTACAGTATCTTCCTATCTAATAAAGAGGGAATGTGCTAATTGACCATCACTCCGTCACAAAGATGGCTGCACGCACAGCTGAGGCCAAGTTCCCATAAGTAGCCATAAGGAGCAATCAGCAGGGACCTGAGGCTACGCCTTCCCCCGCCCCTGTGGGGCTTGACAGGGGACCTCAGGCCATGTCCTCCACCCAGCAGGGCTTGACAGGGGATCTCAGACCACACCCCGCACCCGGCAGGGCTTGACAGGGGACCTCAATGTGCGCTTCCTGTCCTAGTGCTGGGCTAGGGGACCTCAGGCTGTTCCCCCTGCCCCAGCACCAGGCCAGGGGACCTCAGGCCACACCCCCCACCTGACAGGGCTTGACAGGGACATCAGGCCTTGCCCCCTGCGTGGCAGGGCTTGATGGGGGACCTCAAGGTGCACTTTCTATTCTGGTGCTGGGCTAGGGGACCTCAGGCTGCTTCCCCCACCCCAGCACCAGGCCAGGGGACCTCAGGTTGTGCCCCCCACCAGGTGGGGCTTGACAGGGGACTTCAGGCCATGCTCCCCACCCCAGCACCAGGCTGGGGGACCTGAGGCTGTGCCCCCCTGCCTGGTGGGGCTTGACAGGAGACCTCAAGGTGCAACCCCAGTGCTGGGTCAGGGGAACTCAGGCCACGCCCCCTGCCCAGCAGGGCTTGACAGGGGACCTGAGGTTGCACCCCCCTGCCAGTGGGGCTTGACGGGGTACCTAAGGCTGTGCCCCCCTCCCAGTGCCAGGCTGGGGGACCTGAGGCTGTGCCCCCCTGCATGGCAGGGCTTGACGGGGGACCTCAGGCCATGCTCCCCATCCAGTGGGGCTTGACAGGGGATCTCAGGCCATGTCCCCCAACTGGCGGGGCTTGACGGGGGACCTCAAGGCATGCCCCCCACCCCGGTCTGGGCTGGGGGAACTCAGGCCACGCCCCCTGTCCTAGTGCCGGGCCAAGGGACCTGAGGCTATGTCCCCTGCCCAGTGGGGCTTGACAAGGGTGGGACTGGCCGGGTCTGGATCTAGCCCAATGGGGGGGACGGTGGCCGGGACTGGGTCTCCCGCGATTTTGAGGTGCATGTGGGTGGGCGGGGACTTGACTCTGGGTCCCATGGTGCGCCCCAGACTCTGACAGGAGGAAAGTTTTCATATACATTTTACTAATTTTCTTTCATCTCTGACACTTCTATTATAGAGAAAGGGCAAATAGCAATATTAAATTATTTCCTCTAATTAATCCCCTTTTTATGTGCATGAATTTTGTGCACCGGGCCACTAGTTTCCATATAAATGGCCTGTCTTGGCTCATGCTCAGCCTTTCCTAAAATCTCTCAAACAAGCAGCATTTGGCCTCAGCATACCCCATACCTCTCACTAAGTGACCCCAGGCCTGGCACTAGCAGCAGCTGGCTGTGGCTGGCACTTGGCCTCTCCTGGGAAGTTCCAAGCCCAGCACAAGTGACAGCCAGCTGCAAATTGCCTGGTAGCTCATTCCCAAGTGGTCCTGAGCAGAAGATAGGTGGTGGCTGATCTTGGTCTGCACCTCCAGGGAGGCCCAGAGCCAGCAAACTGGTGAACAACTTCAGACCATGTCAAAACAGCACCCAACCACCTCCACTAGCCACACACTGAAGGGGTGAACTCAATGGGCATCAGAGCCCTGCTGAAGTTATTGCTGCTCTGTGTATAGGGCTGGTGCAGAGCTGATCCTCCACAGTGGCTCAGGTGAATAGAGAGGCTGTGCCACTGGACCCTACAAGACACCTACTACATTAGCCTACTCTATCAAGCCCAGAAGATGTAGCACCTCTACCTAATACATAGAAACAAACACAGGAAGGCTGCCAAAATGATAAGACAAAGAAACACGTCCCAAATAAAAGAAGAGAACTCCAGAAAAAGAACTAAACAAAACAGAGGTAAGCAATCTATAAGATGCAAGTTTAAAAACACTGGTTATAAGACTGCTCAATGAACTTAATGAGAACTTCAATAACATTAAAAAATGACACAGAAACCTCAAAAGGAACCAGTCAGAAATGAAGGATATACTAACTGAAATAAAAAATAATTTATAGGGAATAAACAGTACAGTAGAGGAAGCCAAGAATCAAATCATTGACTTGAAATATAAGGAAGCAAAAAAACACAATCAGAACAGCAAAAATAAAAAGGATTTTTTAAAAATGAAGATATTAAGGAGCCTCTGGGACAACTTTAAGTGTACCAACATTCATGCAAGTTGGGGTGCTGTAAGAAGGGAGAGAGCAAAAAATTGAAAACCTATTTGAAAAAGTAATGACAGAAAACTTCCCTAACTTAGTAAAGAAAACAGACATACAAGTCCAGGAAGCACAGCATCCCAAACAAGATGAACCCAAGGAGGCCCACACTAAGCCACATCATAATTAAAATGCAAAGAGTTAAAGACAAAGAGAGAATCTTAAAAGCAGCAAGAGAAAAGCAGTTAGTTGCCTACAAGGGAGCACACATATGACTGTCAGATGATTTCTCAACAGAAACTTCACAGGCCAGAAGAGATTGACAGGAAATATTCAAAGTGATTGAAAGTAAGGACCTACAACCAAGATTACCCAGCAAGGCTATCATAATCAAAGGGCATATAAAGAGCTTCCTAGACAAAAAAAAAAAAAAAAAGCTTAGTGAATTCATTGCTACCAAAACAGTTATCACATGAAATGTTAAAGGGTCTTCTTTAAAAAAGATTTAAAAAAAAACATGAACATTAAAATGGCAATAAATACATATCTCTCAACAATTGAATCTAAAAAAAATAAATTAAGAAATAGACTCATAGATATAGGGCACGTTTTGATGGTTGCCAGATGGAAAGGGGATGCAGGGAATGGGTGAAAAGGTGAAGGGATTAAGAAGTACAAATTGGCCCTAACCGGTTTGGCTCAGTGGATAGAGCATCAGCCTGCGGACTCAAGGGTCCCAGGTTCGATTCCGGTCAAGGGCATGTACCTGGGTTGCGGGCACATCCCCAGTAGGGGGCGTGCAGGAGGCAGCTGATTGATGTCTCTCTCTCATCGATGTTTCTAACTTTCTATCCCTCTCTCTTCCTCTCTGTGAAAAATCAATAAAATATGAAAAAAAAAAAATCTCTAAAAAAAAAAAAAAGTACAAATTGGTTGTTACAGTATAGTCATGGGGATATAAATTACAGCATAGAAAATATAGTCAATAATATTTTAATAACTATGTATGGTGTCAGATGGGTATTAGATTTATGAGGATGATTACTTGATAAGTTATATAAATGTTTAATCACTGGAGTGTACATCTGAAACTAATATAATATTGTATGTTGCCGAAACCGGTTTGGCTCAGTGGATAGAGCGTCGGCCTGCAGACTGAAGGGTCCCAGGTTCGATTCCGGTCAAGGGCATGTACCTTGGTTGCGGGCACATCCCCAGTAGGGGGCGTGCAGGAGGCAGCTGATCGATGTTTCTCTCTCATCGATGTTTCTAGCTCTCTATCCCTCTCCCTTCCTCTCTGTGAAATATCAATAAAAATATATTAAAAAACAATATTGTATGTCAACTATAACTGAAAAATAAAAAATTGATTTAAATAAAAACAAACATATTATGTTCAGAAATAGACCAGAGAATGCTTTTTTTATTTTTTATAAGTCAAAGCATAAGATTTCTATAACCCAAACCTGACCTGTCCCATTTTGCTCTGCCAAATAAAAAGGGAAGAATATATTAGATATAACATTAAAAGGGCTTTGTTCAGTGATTCATGCACTGGAATTTTAATGTTATACTTTTCCTACAAACATGCTTTTAATAAGGCAGTACACTGTATTTAGCTAAAGATGAAAATAACTGATCCATTTCATGCCATTAAGGCAATTATTTTAACTTTACTTTTATTCTACTTTTCATTTTCATGGAAAGTACAGAGGTAGTAACAGATACATTTCAATTAGTTGCAATTAATGCAGTAAGCTGTTATAATGTACTAAAGGCTCGATGCATGAAATTCGTGCAAGAGTAGGCCTTCCTTCCCCCGGCTGCCGGCACCAGCTTCCCTCTGGCACCCGGGACCCAGGCTTCCCTCCAGCCGCTGGCAGGCACCCGGGACCTGGGCTTCCTTCACAGCCCCGGCTTTGTCCAGAAGGTCGTCCGGTCTAATTAGCATATTACACTTTTATTATTATAGATTAGGTTGCTGGGTTCTATATGAACACCCCCCACATCCCTGACTCTCCATGGCTGAGCCCTCCAGGTTTGGTTTTGTTTGCAGTTGAAAGCAGCATTTGAGCCCATGACATCAGCCATTCTCCGGATGCTGGAGCAGTTCTATAGGTTAGAATACTTGACATCTGTAAACCCATCCAACTCTAGAGCCAAGAAAACCACTTCCTTCACACTGGACTAACTTCATCACAGAACCACGGTTTCTCCTCTGGAAGCAGAGGAAGGAGTGATAAAACAGCTACTAGGAGGAAAGTGGTGTGTTGGGGTGGTATCTGTGTAGTTTCAATGAACAGAAATTCAGAGGAGAGCCAGCCTCCTCCTAGCAACCCTCCATTGTTTCTGCTCCCCAGCATCCACCTCTCCTCCTAGAACTGCCCCTCCACTGATCTCAGCAAACAAGCCCCTTTCTTCAAGTCCCTGTGCTTCAGCAAAATAAGGCCTGGCATTTTCTAGGATTCTGGGTGCGATTCCTGGATGGATATCTCATTACAGCCAATGAGATTCAAGAGATATTTTCCCTCAGCCTCTTATGGGAAGAGCCCTATCCTCAGCAACTTCCCATCAACACCACCCTGAACAATTGAGAAGGGAAAATTAGCCCTGAAGGAGAAAGAGCTAACTCTCACGATAAACGTCCACATTCTTCCTGGGTTTATTAAGGCGACATGAAAAGGAAGCAAGAACTGGCAGGCAGAGGGATGGTAATGAATACAGAACACAGCTAGACTTCCAGTTTCTAGCTTCAAATACCATCATCCCATGACTGACTTGGAATGCAGAGCCACCTCATTTCCCACTCGTTATTGTGGCCTTTACCTCATTCTTATTGATCACTCTCTCTCTCTCTCTGCTGGATGGATGCTACAAACAGAAGGTGCATCTTCCAAAGTTGCTGTTTTGTGCACTGACTTTCCCCCTTCACTAGTTCCCCAACCCCTAAAAAGCAGCCAGTTAAACCTGCACTTGGCTGGACCCTGGGATCCTCCACTCACTCCTTCACCTTCATCTCCCTCCGTTGCCCTTCAAGGGTCTGCCCAGTCCAAGTTGTTGGGCCATTGTCTTTTGTACACAAATAAAACTCCCCCACTTCTCTCTATTGGCTTTTCCTGCCCTTCTTTATGGCTGAGCTCAAAACCTCTTTTCTCAGGAAACCTTGTCCGAACTTCACAGTCTCCAGGGCTATCAACAAGGCCAGGTGCCTCTCCACGACCAGACTGGCATCTGGTGTGCCCAGATCCCCATCTTTTGTGCAGAGACTGTGTCCCTGGCTGTGCTGTCACCAGGACAGCAGGAGCTGAGACTTTCATTCTGGGGAAACTTCGGTGTAGCCATAACTACATCACATGGGGAAGTAGTAATAGTAATGCTAATAACAGCCTATGTTATTGAACTCTCACTATGTTTGAAACACTGTTCTGAGTTGGACATGTTATGTCTTATTTATCTCATTTATCTCATAACAACCCATATGAGGAACATATTATCTAGAATGGGACTAATTAAATTCAAGTCTGAATATGACTCTAATTATGGAGAAGCTACACAGAGAAAGAGCTCCCTTAAGGCAGGAGGTTAACAGTTTCCTTTCCAACTTTTCTCACATGGGAAGTGCTTTGAAAAAGGGCACTGCACAGAGTTGAATTAACTTGGTCAGGCCAGATATCTCAGATGCCTCCCAGATCTTGGGGCCAGCATCTAAGCAATAAGAGCAAGCACCTGGGAGGTACTTTGGGAATGTCATAAGACATTAGACCTGGGGAAAACAGCCTACATTTAAGACAAAAAAAATCTAATGTTTACATCCTTCTTACCCAGGCTGTTTGGTGGACAAAAGCAGGCACTCAGAGGGGTTTTATGCAGTGGTTGATTGGAGACATACTTAAATCTTACAAAAACATTTCTCTTAGGTGGCACCAGAGTATCACCATTTGTGACAATTAGTCAACAGAATAGCACTGATGATCTTTGCCCATCTAAGAACCAAGAGGACAAAAAAGAAGGCATCCGAAGGAGAGCACAGTGATTTGGGATTTCTAAAGTCTCTGCCACATACAGTCAACCTTAAAAACTCACATTGCCAGTTTCAAAGCCTTGTTTCTTGTTAAAATATTCCTTAGTCCTAATATGCCTAACAGCCAACAGTTGAAAGTTAAAACCCTGCATGATAATAGGATTAGGCACGCTCCCAAGATATGCTTTTGTGTTTTCTGGGAGTTTAAGGTACATTTTGACATCTTGACTAGATGAAATGGTAATGCTTTATCACAAACTGTGTGGATAAAAACAGACTTCTGCAAACTATGTCTTATCACCTATTTTTGTAAATAAAGTTTTATTGGAACATAGCCATGCCCATTCATTGACATATTAGTTATGCTGCTTTCTTGCTACAATGGCAGAGTTGAGTCACTGGGACAGAGACCATACGGCCTGCATAGTCCAAAATATTTACAATCTGGCCCTTATAATAAAAGTAACCTGACCCCCAGATTAGAGAATTTTCTAGGTCTAAGTAGGTCATCGGGCAGTGATTAAAGAATGACTAAAATGTTGAAACAGGTTTAAACACATACAAATGCAAAACTGTAAATAATACAAAATATGAAAATAACAAGTTTTAAGCCTGGTCCCAGTATACATCTATATATTCTAACTCTTCCCAAAGGTTCCAGACCCAGTTGGTTTTACGGGTGATTTCTGTTCAACTTTTAGGTTACAAGAAATATGCCAGACCCCAGGAAAACATGAAAAACTTCCCCAAAAAATTTTGTGGGACTAGTATACACTTGATTCCAAAAACTTGGCAAGTAAAGCATAAAAGAGAAAACTACAGGCCAATCTCACTTATGAATTTAGGTGCAAATAGCCTATAAAGTATTAGCGCATTGAATCCAGCAATGTAGTGATCTCATCTGATACTTATTTTTTATTTTTAATGTAATAAACTAATAATTTTTTAATGTAGTAAATGCAGTAACTTGACAAAATTCAACAAATACCTAAATCTCCCACCAAAAATCAGAAGAAACTAGATTTAATGTAGCAATTATATTAACTAATATAATTATATTTAAATATATATATTAAATACATTTATATATTAAATTTTACATATTGCTCCCCACATTCTGGGCATTCAGTGATTTTTACATCCCTGAACTGAATCCAAGGTGTGGGTTAGAATTTCAACTCTTCTTGGGTGGTTTTATAACCCAACCAAGTCAATGGCCCTGCCGGTGCTTTTGGTAAAATAAAGGGGCTGCACTGTGTTCTCCAGAACGTGATTTCAAGGCTTCAATAGAGGACAAATAGGTAACCAGCCCTGTTCTAGTTGTTTTATCAGTCAAACAATTTTAATTTAATCTAAGCAATAGAGAGGATGAAGCTTGAACAGACACTTTTGAGTGGCAGAGGCATTTGTACAAATGCTTCCTGCTCTCATTTTGATTCAAAAAGTGGCATGCAGCTTGAGGTTGTGTGCTTGTGGGAAGGCCTGTGCAGCAACACCAGGCAAGAGAACAATGGGTGGTGAAAAGAAGAAAAGAGCCCTTCTGACGCAGACCCTCCTTTTTCTTCCCCGATCTTTTCAGCTTCACAAAAGGAGACATATTTTCCATATAATTGCTAAACATGTTTGCTTATTAAATTATTCTTTAATTAGTTAATGATTTTAGCCATGCTTTGCTCTTTGGATATTCATTTTGTATAATAAAATAATTATAGATAATTAAACTATCGCAAGCCTTTTTCTTTCCCCCAGAAAACATGCTGGGGATCCAAAAATGACAACAAGTTGTAAATTAATCTGGAAAACAAAGCATGACAGATGAATGATTTGGTTGGAATTAATTAGGCATTAATTAAATACTGGAACTAGATGAAGAATTAGATTCATTATTAAAGAAACAACACTGTTCTGAAAAGATGTGCAGTGACCAACATCCTTACCTTCTGTGATGATGGAGTTGTTTCTTATCCAAATCTTGGCCTTCAAGCAGTCCTCTTCATCATTGAGAGTGAAATGATTACGAGGAACTTGACCAGTGTATCGCTGCTTACTACAGTCTGAAATGTCTCTGTTGGTCAGGTGTTGACCAATATCAGCCCCTGTAGGGCATGGGACCTGAGGTATGTTACAGAGAAATGCTTATTTCAGTGGTAACAGATGAAGCACTGATATAGTACTAAATCAATCAATCAATCATACATAGCAATGTCTGTTATAGCAAGGCCTTTTTCTGTCCCCAGATACAATTCTTGTAATTGAAACAAGCTAATTCTCAGAAGGAGTTGCTCTGATTATATGATGCTGTGTAACAAATTATTCCAAAAGTCAATGGTGTAAAAACGCTTACAGATTCTAAAGGTCAGTAATTCAGACAGGGCGGGGGGCGGGGGGGCAGTTTTCTATGTGAACAATGTCAGAGGCCTCAGTGGGAAGATGAAGGCTGGGCGCTGAAATCATTTGGAGATAAGCTCTGGCAATCCTTTTTCTTTCTTCTAGAAAACTTGCTGGGTATCCAAAAACGTCTAGCAGTTGATATTGGCTGTGGGTTGGGATCTTAGCCTGGGTTGTTGGCTGGAACATCCACACGTGGCCTCTCCATGTGGTCTGGGCTTCCTTACAACATGGTGGCTGGGTTACCAGGGCAAGTGCCCTGAGAGAAAAAACCAGTCCGGGGATCTCTGTGTTCTTTTCTAATCTCATCTTGGAATTCTAGTGGTGTCCCTTCCACCATATTCTATTCATGGAGGTCATTATATTCTAGACGCCTGCCCAGGGTCAAGAGGAGGAAACCTAAAATCCACCTCTTCCTGCAGGGGCAGTGAAGCGATGGGAAAACACGCGAAACTGGATTGGTGTGGCCATTTTTGGTGAGAGCAATCTGCACAGAAGCAATTATATCAGGGGTTGAAATCCAAGTGCATATGGGCTCCAGGCAGAAAAGAAAATGAGGAAAGTGGGCTACTGTTTACTTATGAAAACTGTAGGATCATTCTTCACTTTGTTAGAGAGATATTCTCTCTCTCTCATCCCCATCTCCATCTCTCTCAACACAGAGCCCTCTCAGTATAACTTCTATGCTCACTTTAGACACAGAGTAAAAACGGACACTGTTAAGGAAAGCAACAGTAAAAACACAGCAAAGGATGATGCTGACACTTTTCCTCAGTGTCAAGGACTCTATGGCAAACTGAAGGGCTCTGGTCAGAGTTCGGCCATGACTCAACTCCATCCAGTTGTTGCCAGGATAGAGTGTGGATTCAGTATGGCCAGATGTGATTTCTCAAGAAATGCTAGGTACTTTTATTTTCCTGAGGACTCTTGGTGTGTTTTATTTTATTATTATTATTATTATTATTATTATTATTATTTCAGTTCAAATTAAAATCAAACAAACACCACTGTGAATGCCAAGTAAAATAGCACAGTGGAGTGAGTTTGCCCAGTGGGCCAAACTTTTACCTCTCCAATTTTTATTTGGCAGCCAGGTGATTATGTGGACGATAACGAGGCCAACACTGTGAGCAAGATTTAAAGGTAACTTGATGCCTCTGCTATTAGACCTGCACTAGCTGCCTGACATTTTCGTGGTACAAGGCCTCAGGGTGGTGAGGCAGGGGTGGCACTCAGCCACAATGGGCAAAAAGCTCACTTGTAGTAGAGGTGAATGTGGGTGCAGAGGAAGTTCTTGTCTCTTGAAAAATGCCTTGTTGTACTGGGTAGATGTGAATGCTGGCTGGTGCTTGAACAAATGGGGCGTCACTAAACCCCAGATGACCTTTAGGGAAGTTTTTGGTTATATTCTTTCTCAACAGAAATGGTAAAGCCACGGTACATTACTGTGATGTATTTAATTCCATTGCAAACTGGATTAGCTAATTTTTAAAAAATCAAATTTTTAAAGCTGGATGTCCTCTCTCCACGAAGAAGTTGCAATAGCATTTTATTTAGTAAAAAGAAAACTCAACTGAAATTGTGGAGGTAAAATTATCAT
This sequence comes from Plecotus auritus, assembly GCF_963455305.1. Lineage (NCBI taxonomy): Eukaryota > Metazoa > Chordata > Mammalia > Chiroptera > Vespertilionidae > Plecotus > Plecotus auritus. Next base: position 82,650,515 of record NC_137782.1, on the reverse strand, counting down.
ATTATCAATATAATTTGTTTAACCATATCATACTAGAATTTTGGCATTACTGTATTCATAGGTACTATAAAAGCAGTCCACTGAGGGCTTTGATGGATGGTTTAAGGTGCACAATATTGAATACTATGCTTTGGAGGTTTGAAATCTCACCAGAATTATAATAAGTATTGTAGTATAAAAGAAAATGAAATTTGGGTAACATTATGCTAGTTTAGTAAGTCATGCTTTAACAAATCAGGAAAAGTCCTTGGCAGAAAATGGCAGGGCTAAAGAACAAATTGAGAGCTTGTCAAGTTATAAAACTATCAATGGTTATTGTTTCAAATAGTGGGTGTATGGTTTAAGAAACAAGAGAAGGGAAAAGAAGAAGAAGGTCCAAAATGAAAAATGGCTTACTATAAACCTGAAATAGAATTGTATTTTTTAACCCATATCATTCTTGTATGCACTCAAATATTTTTGCACATTTCTAAACTATAAAGAAATAGAGAAATTAAAGAAAAAAATAATGGGGTAATATATATATATATTTCATATTCACACAACAGCATTTTCACAGAATAGGCAAAACCGAAATTAGGATTTTAAATCCCAAGGCCCATTAATCTGTCTACACAGAGTTTAGCAGAACTCAATATATGAGAAAGGATCTATGGGAAAATTCATATTATGTCATCAAAGTAAGGGAGAGAATAAAGATGAAAAGGAAGGCCTGGCTATATTTAATGAAGAAGTATCATCAATGCTGGCTACCAAAATGAGAGTGTTTTCTGCCACTAAACTGCCACTAACATGTGATTGGAGAACAGCAGACAACTTTTCAACCATTCATTCCATCAGGTAATTCTGGATTGAGCACTGCCAGCATCACTGGCTGGTGGGAGCCTGTTGGCCAGCTCATACCCTTCAGCAAGTTAGTAACTGAACAGTGGTAGGGACTGCTGGTGGCCTACTTAATATCCTGTCTCCCTTTCTTAGTAACAGACTTCTGGGAAATATGCCTGGCTGAAAAATTACATTTTCATGTTGGAAAGGAGTCCTTGGGTGGGGCAACATAAAAAGTCATTTTGTTCTAGTCCTTTCTCCTTCCTGTTTCTTGCAAATGGAATGGCTGGCGCCACAGCAGCCACTTCAAGATGTTGAGATGGAAGCCACATATTAAAGATGGAAGAACAGAATTTAGAAGGGCCTGGTTTCCTGATATCACCAGGGAGCTACCTTACCAGGCTGATTTGCTTTTCTCCAGATATTTTTAATGAGAGAAAGAAACAAACTTCTTCTTTTTGACTTTAGCTATAAACAGTTAATTCTAGAATTTCTGTGTTGTAAAGACTTTTAAAAGCAACCAAGTGTAGTCCCTGGACCACACCTGTGAGGAGGGAGGGAGGGAAGAAGGAAGAAAGAGCAAGGAGACAGAGGCAGTGGTGAAGAACTCGTGCCCTGGAGTCAGACCACCAGGGTTCCTAGTCTGCCACTTTGTCATCGTAACTTCATTGCTTCTTAGATCCCTCATCTATAAAATGGGGATGGAAGTGGTAGGATCTCAGAAAATTACCCCAAGGATTGCATCAGTTAACACAACTGTGGCAAATGGCAAAGACAAAACTCTGTCAGGTGTTTCTAGCCCACTTGTGAGGCCTCCACAGAGGCATCTTGCTGTCTCCTGGGGATGGACATCCCCTGTTGGAAAATACCCTGACTCTTAGGAAGCTGTTTCTTAGGATGAATCAGCACTGTATTCCCATCGCATCTGGTGGTCTGTCCTAATTCAGCTCTCCAGGACCATGATGTACACGTCTAACTTGTTTTCTATATCAAAACCCTTCAGGTTTTTTGAGGTTAGGCATCCTGAATCTTCACCCCTCTGGCTAAAAATCTTGGGTGTCTTTGAGTCTCTGGACATGCTTTCCGCTTGTTTTTTTTTTTTTTTTTTTTTTTTTTTTTCCCTTCTTAAATATGACTTCAAGAAACAAATACTATACTCCAGGTATAGTTGTTTTTTGTGACATGTTCTTGGACACAATCATGCTCAGCAGGTAAGGGGCTCATCATCTCTACAAGTGGTGTGCGCTACTCTCTTTTCTACCTGTTTGTAGCAGGCTCTCTCCTGCAGCTGCACCATTCTGGATACCATGCTCTTATTCACCCCATCTAAGATGTAATTAGTCTCCACGGAGACCAACTACATCATGTTGCTGACCCACGTCAAGCTCGCCATAACCAACATCTCTCACCTGGTTGGATGTTCTTGCCCCACCTGCTGGCTTCCAGTGAGTGTCACCCCTTTGAGAGTCCCCACCACGCTCTTCTCATAGTCAATACCAGACTCATTTGACTCTGAATTGACAGATTTTTATTCTTCCTCTTTTTGAGATAACGCGAAGGGCAGGCACTTCTTCCTCTCTGCAGGACTCTCCATGAGCCATGGGAGCAGCTCAGCAACCTCAGTTGTACATTGAGTGGTTTCAGAGTGGTTTTCAGGACCAGCATGTACTCACCAATAAACATAATCAAATCCATAGGCAAGGTGCGGACGGGGGTCTGAGGATACTGAACGTGAACTAGGTAATCTTCATCTTCCAAAACGGAAAGGTCATAGATAATGCCAGAAATTGACAGATCAAGGAAAAAACTTCTTCTTCTCACAACTGCGGCACCCACTGAACAGCTGCGAGCCCCAGAACACCGGTCCCCAATTGGTGTAAACACGTGGATTCAGAGGAGCTCTACACTCCACCACGGAAAGGTCAGATTTTGCCTGGGATAAGGAGAGAGAGAACTACATAACCAGACATCTGGAGAAGAGAGACCAAGGGGAGACAAAGTCACAGCCCACATATGAAAGAAAAGCAGGCATCACCAGAAAAGGAAGTAAACGAAATGGAGGCAAGCAACCTTCCAGAGAAAGAATTCAGAGAAATGGTCATAAGGTGGCTGAAAAGAATGGAAGACAAATTCGAAAATATGAGCGAGAACCAAGAGGAAATGAAGACGAACCAAGAAGAAATGAAAAATGACATCGCTGCTAGAAAGCATCAAGAGTAACTAGAAGAAGCAGAGGACCGCATCAGTGAGCTAGAAGACAAGATGGGAAAAAATACCCAAGTAGAGCAGCTTCTAGAAAAAAAAATTAAAAAGCAGGAGGAGAGCCTAAGGGAACTTTGGGACAACACGAAACAAAACAACATCCGCATAATAGGGGTTCCAGAAGGAAAGGAAGCTGAGCAAGGAATAGAAAACCTCTTTGAAGAAATAATGACAGAAAACTTCCCTGAAATAGGGAAGAAAAAACCCACACAAATCCAAGAAGCTCACAGAGTCCCAAGCAAAATTAACCCCAAAAGACCGACGCCAAGGCACATTATAATTAAATTGGCAAACACCAATGACAAAATAAGAATCTTAAAAGCGGCAAGAGAGAGACAGAAAGTTACCTACAAAGGAACCCCCATCAGACTAGCAACTGATTTCTCAACAGAAACTCATCAGGCCAGAAGGGAATGGAATGAAATATACAAAGTCATGCAAAGGAAGGGTCTGAATCCAAGAATACTGTACCCAGCAAGGCTATCAATCAAAATTGAAGGTGAAATCAGGAGCTTCACAGACAAAAAAGGACTAAGGGAATTTATTACCACCAAACCAGCAATGCAAGAAATGCTAAAGGATCTGCTGTAAAAAAAAAAAAAAAAAAAAGAAAGAAATAGGAAGCGAAGAAGGAACACAGGGGTAAAGAATAAAAATGGCGACAAATAAGTACCTATCAATAATAACTTTAAATGTAAATGGATTAAATGCCCCAATCAAAAGACATAGGGTAACTGATTGGATAAGAAAACAAGACCCATATATCTTCTGTCTACAAGAAACCCACCTCAGAAAAAAAGATGCACAAAGACTGAGGGTGAAGGGATAGAAAAAGGTCTTCCAGGAGAATGGAAATGAAAAAACAGCTGGGGTAGCAATACTTATATCTGACAAATTAGATCTCAAAGTGAAGGACATAACAAGAGATAAGGAAGGCCACTTCATAATACTAAAGGGAGCAATCCAACAAGAAGAAATAACTCTGGTAAACATCTATGCACCCAATAAGGAGTACCCAAATACATAAAAAATCTCCTGGAGGATATCAAGGGAGAGATTGACAGCAAAACAATCATAGTAGGAGACTTTAATACCCCACTATCACCATTGGACAAATCCTCTAAGCAAAAAATCAGCAAAGAAACATCAATCCTAAATGACTCACTAGACCAGATGGAATTAATTGACATCTTCAGAACATTTCACCCCAAAGCCACAGAATATACATTCTTCTCAAGTGCACATGGGTCATTTTCAAAGATAGACCATATGTTGGGACATAGGCAAAGTCTCTTTAAATTCAAGAAGATAGAAATCATATCAAGCATCTTCTCAGACCACAGTGGCATAAAACTGGAAATCAACTACAATAAAAACAATCCAAAAAAATCAAACACATGGAGACTAAACAGCATGCTATTAAACAATGACTGGGTTACCAGAGAGATCAAGGAAGAAATAAAAAACATCATGGCAACAAATGACAATGAAAACACAACAATCCAAAATCTATGGGACACAGCAAAAGCAGTCTTGAGAGGGAAGTTCATAGCTCTACAAGCATACTGCAAAAAACAAGAAACAATGGTAATAAATTACCTAACCCAACAACTCAAAGAGTTAAAAAAGGAGCAACAAGAAAAGCCCAGTGTAAGCAGAAGGAAGGAAATAATAAAGATCAGAGCTGAGATAAACGACATAGAGACCAAAGAAACAATACAAAAGATCAACAAAACCAAGAGCTGGTTCTTTGAAAGGAGAAACAAGATTGATGAACCTCTAGCCAGGCTCACCAAGAAGCAAAGAGAGAGGACCCAAATAAACAAAATCAGAAATGAAAGAGGTGAAATAACAACAGATCCCGCCGAAATACAAATGATTGTTAAAAAATACTACAAACAACTCTATTCCAACAAACTGGACAACCTGGAGGAAATGGACATATTCCTAGAAAAATATAACCTTCCAAAACTCAATCAGGAAGAATATAAACAGCTCAATATGCCAGTAACTATGGAAGAAATTGAAGCAGTCATCAAAAAGCTTCTGGCAAACAAAAGCCCGGGGCCAGACGGCTTCACAGGAGAGTTTTACCAAACATTCAAGGAAGAACTAAAACCTATCCTCCTCATACTATTCCAAAAAATTCAAGAGGAAGGAACACTTTCAAGCTCATTCTATGAAGCCAGCATCACCCTAATACCAAAACCAGATAAAGACAACACAATGAAAGAGAATTACAGGCCAATATCCCTCATGAACGTAGATGCCAAAATCCTCAACAAAATTCTAGCAAATCGGATCCAGCAGTAAATCAGAAAGATCATACACCATGACCAAGTAGGATTTATCCCAGGAATGCAAGGATGGTACAATATCCGCAAATCAATTAACGTGATACATCACATAAACAAATTGACAGATAAAAATCACATAGTCATATCAATTGATGCAGAAAAAGTATTTGACAAAATCCAACACCCTTTCTTGATAAAAACTCTCAACAAGGTGGGAATAGAAGGATCACATCTCAACATAATAAAAGCTATATATGATAAACCCACAGCTAACATCATACTCAGTGGACAAAAACTAAAACCATTTCCCCTAAGAACAGGAACAAGACAGGGATGCCCACTCTCACCACTCCTGTTTGACATAGTACTGGAAGTATTAGCCATTGCAATTAGACAAGAAGAAGAAATAAAAGGCATCCAAATTGGAAAAGAAGAAGTAAAGCTGTCCTTATTTGCAGATGACATGATATTGTACATAAAAAACCCAAAAGACTCCATCAAAAAACTAACAGACTTAATAAATGAATTTGGCAATGTAGCAGGATACAAAATTAACGCCAAGAAATCTATGGCATTTCTATACACCAATAGTGAACTTACAGAAAGAGAGACTAAAAAAGCAATCCCATTTACCATCGCACCAAAAAATTAAGATACTTAGGAATAAACTTAACCAAGGAGGTAAAAGACCAATACACAGAAAACTACAGAACACTGAAAAAAGAGATAGAGGAAGACATAAACAGATGTAAGAACGTACCATGTTCATGGATTGGGAGAATCAACATCATTAAAATGTCCATACTACCCAAAGCAATCTATAGATTCAATGCACTCCCCATTAAAATACCAATTGCATATTTCACAGACCTAGAAAGAACTCTCCAAAAATTCATCTGGACTAAAAAAAGACCCCAAATAGCCACAGCAATCCTGAGAAAGAAGAATAAAGTAGAAGGGATCTCAATACCAGATTTCAAGCTGTATTACAAAGCCACTGTTCTCAAAACAGCCTGGTACTGGCACAAGAACAGACATATAGACCAATGGAATAGAATAGAGAATCCAGATATTGACCCAAACCACTATGCGCAATTAATATTTGACAAAGGAGGCATGAACATACAACGGAGTCAAGATAGTCTCTTCAATAAATGGTGTTGGGAAAATTGGACAGATACATGCAAAAAAATGAAACTAGATCACCAACTTACACCATACACAAAAATAAACTCAAAATGGATACAGGACTTAAACATAAAATGGGAAACCATAAAAATACTAGAGGAATCCACAGGCAGCAAAATCTCAGACATATGCCGAAAGAACTTCTTCACTGATACTGCCCCTAGGGCAATGGAAGCCAAAGAGAAAATAAACAAATGGGACTACATCAAAATAAAAAGCTTTTGCACAGCAAAAGAAAACATCAACAAAACAACAAGAAACCCCACTGTATGGGAGAACATATTTGCAAATGTTATCACTGATAAAGGTTTAATCTCCAACATCTATAGGCAGCTTATACAACTTAATAAAAGGAAGAGAAATGATCCAATAAAAAAATGGGCAATGGACCTAAATAGAATCTTTTCGAAAGACAGAAGGAAGGCCAAGAGACACATGAAAACATGCTCAAAGTCACTAATTATCCAAGAGATGCAAATCAAAACAACAATGCGATACCATCTCACACCTGTCAGAATGGCTATCATCAACAAATCAACAAACAACAAGTGTTGGCGAGGATGCGGAGAAAAAGGAACCCTCGTGCACTGCTGGTGGGAATGCAGACTGGTGCAGCCACTGTGGAGAACAGTATGGAGTTTCCTCAAAAAGCTGAAAGTGGAACTCCCATTTGACCCAGTAATCCCACTCCTAGGAATATATCCTATGAAACTAGAAACACCAATCAGGATATATGCACCCCTATGTTCATAGCAGCACAATTTACAATAGCTAAGATTTGGAAACAGCCTAGGTGCCCGTCAGTAGATGACTGGATCAGAAAACTATGGTACATCTACACAATGGAATACTATGCTGCCATAAAAAAGAAGGAATTCTTACCATTTGTAGCAACCTGGATGGAATTAGAGAACATTATGCTAAGTGAAATAAGCCAGTCAATGAAAGAAAAATAACACATGATCTCACTCATTTGTGGATAATAAAAAACATTATAAACTGATGCACAAAAAGATAGATACAGAGGCAGTAAAGCATCAAACAGACTGTCAAATTACAGCAGGAAGGTTAGTGAGAGGTGGGGGAAATAAGAGATCAACCGAAGGACTTACATGCATGCATATAAGAATAACCAACGGATGCAAAACATTGAGGGGTGAGGGCATGTATGGGAGTGGGGTGGGGGGGGGCAATGGTAAGATATGTACACATATAATACCTTAATAAAAAAAAGAGTGTGAAAAAAAAAGGAAAAAACTTCTACAAGTTCATTATTATGGAGTTCAGGGGTAAAGGCATTGAAGAACTAACAATAAAAATGCCTCAGAGTGGTTGCCCCTGGCTTGGAAGTAGAGAACAGCCTTCCTCACATGCAACCCTGCAATACAATTTAATAATGTTTTATCTTGTGCATGGGTTATCTGGTAACAAGATTAAGTGATATGCATTTGATATCAAAATACTACATACTATTTTAGAATGATAGGTGCCATTTAAAGGTCTGATTTGAGGTTAAGACTTATAATTATATTTTATTAAGATAATCCTCTTGTTTTGGGTTTCTGCTTTATTTTCACCTTTTTGGTTTTTGTTGTGTGTGGGTTTGTTTGTTTTTTGTAAATTATGAAATTGGGACAAAACCATGAGAAAGTTGGAGAAGGAAATTAGAAAAGAAGTAACAACTGGACTTCCCCCACCTCCAAGGGAACTCAGCTGCTTTTTTTTTTTTTTATCACTCTATGTACCTTTAATTTTTATGTCCTAGAAAAATTAAATTGGAACCCCTTTTATCACTCTTCAATTCATTTTTCCTGTTGTAAAAAGGGCAAGAGCTTAATGTGCCACAGCTAAAGCTGTAGGGGCAGCTGGACACACATGGGCAGATGCCCGAGTCTGCCACTCATATTTTCCAAAGTCTGCAATTGCAGGCAGCAGCTGGAACTCAGTGGAGCAGGTGAAGGGGGGCAAGCTAAAGGGGTGTATGGTGCTTTTTTCTGGTATAATGCTTTAAAAAGAAGAATACTTAAGTGCCAAAACAAGGCATTCCTCAAGTTTATTTTTATCCTTTAACTAGGAAAAAAAGAAAAGAAGGAGACAAAAGAAAAGAAAATTACTCAGAGGCTCAGAATGTGGTCTAGTCACTAGCTTCACCTGGAAGCTGGTTAGAACTGCATGTCTCAGTTGCCCCAACCCCCTTCCCACTCAGAATCTGCATTTGAATGAGATGTACAAGGCTAGGTATAGATGTACACACTACACTTGGAGAAGTGCTCCTTTAAGGTACAGATGAGAGATTCTAGGCTGAGAAAGTTCAAGTTAGTGGTTCTTCGCCTGGACTTAGACTCATCTGGGAGCTTTAAAAAAAAATACTGATGGTTGAGTCCCGAGTCTCCACCCCAGAATAATTAAAACAGCACTTCTGGGCTTGGGAGCAGGCACGAGTGTATTTCAAAAGTGCTCCAGGCGATCTCAGTGTGTAGGCAAGGCTTAGAACTGCAGGTTAAGTGCCACTCAGTTGCTCAGCTGTCCTGTCTCCCCCCCACCCCCGACACGCTGCTTCTCCTTGGCTTGGCTATGAAAGAAAACCTGCACCCTCTTCTCCCTTACCCCCCACCCCTTACCCTCCTGCCCACGAATCCAGGACCATTCACAAGATGGCCTAAGACATGAATATGGCGGTGCCTGGGGTGGGGACAGGTTACTTCGTACTCCTCGGGAACAAACCCACCAAAGGGAGGCCTATCCAGGTCTCTGGGAGAAATGTAATGAAAATAGATTTACAAAATAAATCTCTTTTGATGAAAGAGATGCCCTAGTTTGTGGGCCACATGAAATGCTAATGTGGGTGGCAAAGTGAGAATGTTAACATTTGCTTCCCCAAGACATTAAACGGCTTCAGTTGTATCCAGCAATGCTTTCCTCAAAGGAGGTTTGAGAATTTCATAAAAAAATGGACAGCACGGTCACGGGGTAATCAATCAGTCACATTTCCTAGGTTCATAACGGAGAGACAACAGAAAGCAAAGGTTGACAGGAGGTTTGAGTGTCTGAAACACTTCTGCGTGAGCCCATCACCACCGCCAAATGTCGGCCTCTTGAGGCAGAAGTTAATTTCCACAAGTGCACGGGGTGGGGGCTGTGTCTGGATGCTGCTCTGGTGAGCGGCAAGTGTCAGGCTTCTGGACAACAGCGTCAAGAATGACATTTCCCCGACCTGCTGTCATTTTCATCCCTGAGCCGAATGCTTTTCTTGGAATGGGTTTCCGTGAGGGTTTCGGACACAATTTTGGCCGCGTGCGTGAGCTTTGGAGGACGCTTTCATGAATACAGAGTGGCAGCTGCCGGGCGAGAAGGCGCACTCTTCACCCCGAGTGCCTGCGCCTGGCACACACTAACCACCCAGCCAGCCACGCGCGGCCTCACCTGGTACTGCTGCCCGGTGCAGAGGATGAGGTGGTCATAGAGCACGATATCTTCCTGGGAAACCACCACGTGCTTGGCTGCTCGGTCTATGGCCGTCATCCTACCAACCACCACGTTGACCCAGGAGCACAGGGACATCAATGCGTGATCTTTATCATTAAAACTCTGGCTGCGAGAGAGGCGCTCCGTCAATGACATTTGAGCAGCTGACAGGGGGCATTAATTAGACATCTGGCGAGCTGTTCCGGTCTCCCCACCCCCCCCCCCCGCCCCACCCCCCCTCCCCCGTTCCTCCCGGTGGGGCTGAGTCTGTGCTCTTGCTGTGGGTTTACCAGGACCAAGGCTACACAGTAGGAGATTTTTTGTTATAAGACAGTCACACAATGACATCTTTCCATTAAAGCTAAATTGTTCTGCTTAATGTTGGCCAGTCCACAATAGGGAGTGTGTGTGTGTGTGTGTGTGTGTGTGTGTGTGTGTGTGTGTGTGAAATCATTAATATATATCCTTCTGCTTCTATTTCATGGTGAATACAAACTTACTTTGGCTGTTGACTTGTCCTAGTGACAAAGGACCGAAAGGGGATGAGGAAGAAGAAAGTGACATTGCACAAGATTCCCCAAGGCATGGGTCAAGGGCCTGAATATCGAGAACCCTGCCTATTTGCTAGTGCTTTTCAATAGATTTCTCATTCTTTGAATGAGTGTATGGATTTGAGCCCAAACAACAAAGCACGTTTTCTTTAGAGAAGATGTCAATTAGGGAATTATGTTAGAAGCAAGTCCAGTCCCTGGAGACTTTCGGGATCCATCCACTGTGCAGGGCAATGGTGACTTAAGGGGAACTGGTGCTTCTGCAAGCAGCAGGTCCAGGGTGCTTGGGTTTTCTTGTCTGGGTTTCATCTGAGTTTGAGTGTTCTACCATAATGTGAGAGAAGTGGCTTTCTTGTTGGTGTTGGTTTTTTTAAAAAAAGTTTTGTGAGGGTTGTTACAGAACTTTCTGGAAGGTGTGACCTCCTACACGTGACACTCTTAGTGACCTTGTTCTGATACCATAACAAGAGGGCAGGGTGGCAGAATAGTAAGTGTTTCATTTAAATCTAGGCTTCACTGTGCCAAGGTCTGTGTCACCAGGGAGACTGGACCCTGAGACTCTGCCTCCCCTTTCGACACTTCAGCTTCCTCACCTCTCAACCTGGGATAATTTTCCTCCCCGCATGCCTCGACCATTGTAAGGGATGCATGTGAGAATGTAAGAGATGCTGTTTTATCAAGTGGGATGCATATGTGAGGGGTATTATTCTAAATAATATTAATGATACATAATCCTGTTTACTCTCCTTGGAGGCAAACAGGACTAAAGTGATAATGGAAGAACATTTTTTCTTTTTGATCCACTCAGGAGTCTGCTCTCAATACACAAAAAGAATTCTCGTAATGGATGCACATTAGGCCCCGTTCTGGCACCCATGAAAGAGAAGAGAGCACTGGGCTTTGTGTCTCTCCATGAAACAACACTTAAAAACAAGAAAATTTCTTCTTAATAAGAAAAGAAAATTGGGGGCTGGCCTGTCACAGGAAAATAATAGAGAGTGAGATGAAATTCTTAAAAAAAAAAACACAAAACAATTTGGTGGCTTCACAGGAAAACAAGAAACCTCATTGATTTTGTACATTCATGAGAGATCCACAAAGGATTGCTTTTATTTGCATCACAGTCTCTTCATAACAGGAACAGCCCTGTCAGCCACCTAAGATGAGGAAAAATTAAACATAGTGCATAGGGATTAGTCTTATGAGGATCTGCTCAAAGATAAAGCTCTCAGGGGAAATTTGGGGAAGTCTAGGACATGTTATTTTTAACGACCGTAGGACGATAGTGTGAAAATGTCAGCACGCAGATTTCAGAGTTCACATGTGAAGCTCCATCCGGTGGGAAATGAGTTTTAGGAGCCGCAGAAAGCATTGAAGAATGTGGGGTGCTGCTTTTATAGTCTGTTACCATGGCTTTTTTCAGTTTAGAACGTCACTGTGCAGGTGATGACCATCTGTTCTGGATATCCCTATCCACTCTGGACCTCCTTTAATTTACTCATCAGGTAGGTGAAACTAAACATTGGAAATTATAAGTGATATTTCCCCAAAATTATTTCCTAAGCAGAGTGAATGAGCATTGCTTCTAACATGGCAGGGACAGGCTCATGGCCTGAGGACAAGAGAAATACCTCCATTAGGGTCCTCTGGAAAAGGGAGAAGGAACCAAAGAAGGAACATCAACGAAACTTAATGTTTCTCAAGTGAACTTGACCCTGACTTGAAAAGAATGTGAAAGGCTGTCTTCATAGAACGTTCTGGAGACAGGTAATAAGTAAAAAAAGCAGAAATGCAGGATGGAAAAATTGTTGGAAGGGACATTGTGACAAGCGGCCCACTTGTTCAGAGTTGCAGAGGCCCCACAGCTGGTGTCAGGAGACTTAGCCCAACGCTCCAGATGCAAAACTAGAATCAAGCCCCAGGGGAGCCAGTATAGGTCCGGTGGAGACCTGCACTCCGTGGAGTCAGAACCCTTCAGAATTGGAGAGAGCCTCGCAGGTTTTCATAAAGGATTTATCAGGACTCTCAGGAGGAGGAGCATCACAATGAACGTTGTTACTCAGGGCTGACTGTCCGATTAGTGGATTTCTCCTGTTTCCGCTTTCCCTCTCCTCCCACTGCCTGCCCTTCTGCTACATCCCTGGCATGTCATTAGTGCCTCTATCAGACGCTGGACAGGGCCGGAGAGCGAAGACAAAAACTGGCTTATGAAAAATATAGTAACAACAAAAATAAATCACAACATTGGTTAGGGCAGAGTTTAGAATTCGTATTTAAAATGAGGAATTGAAATTATTAAATTTAGGAATGTCAATGCACTTGTTATTTTTTAAACTCCATGACCAAAAATAATTTCCTTTATTGGAATATGAGGGCCATTTGAAAGGCAACATCCTCTTTATGTTTCAATGTGTAGTTTCTAGAATGATGACATGCAATTACCCATTCAGAGGCACCGAGCTGTGTTATTTAGTTTCTACCCACAACCTGATTACGATGACTTTCACAGGTACTTTTGGAGGTAACCTTCATCTTTTCAACATTAGTCATTGAGCACCTGCTCTGTGCCAAGCACTGTCCAAATGCTGGGGTCACATCAGTGAGCAGAGGCAAAAGATCCCTGCCCTTGTGGCGTTTACATTGCAGTTGAAGGATCCAGAATATGAAGAAAAAAACGTAATTTTAAAAGGCAAATTATATAATATTTAGAAGGATTTCAGTAGCAAGAAGGAATGGAGCAGAGTAAGGAGGATGGAGGGTTGGTTGCAGATGAATGGGTGGTCAGGGGAGGTCTCGGCGAGAAGTTGACATTTAAGCAAAGACTTAGAGAGAGAAAAGCAAAGCCTCATGGTGGGGACCTGCGTGCTGTGTTTCAGGAATACTGAGGAGGCTGGTGTGGTTAGAGTAGAAAGAACATTGGCAACAATGGTAGAAGATGAGGTCAAAGAAATAAGTGAACAGGGGTAGGTTTTAGGTTGGAGCATTCCAGGACTTTCTGTGATGATGGGAAGGGTCTATAGCTGTCTGACATGGCAGCTATGAGCCACCTGTGGCTATTTGAGCCCTTGCAATATGGCTGGCTTAATTGAGAAGCCGAATTTTAAATATCATTTAAGTCTAATCAATTTATTTTTTTATTTAAAAATAAGCTTTTTTTTTAATTTGAGAAATTTACGAACATTTTAACAGCAGAATCACCTAAAAACCCCACAATATAGAAATGTTTCTGGCATCATTAAAAAATAATTATTCTGTAACCAATGAAAGTGTTGTCATTACTGACGCATCAACCACGTATTTTATGACAGATGCCTTATTTTTTATTTTAAATAAGTTTTAAAACCTTTTTGATAGTTTTGTGGATTCCATAATATTCATTTTTTAAAGATAAAATGGAGTATGATAATGCCATTAAAATCAAGATTTATATCTAAAAGCAAACTCCTAATAAGACTTTCCACCAAGACTAGCCTACTCCCTCTTTTTTTGTATGTTATCACTTTAAAAACCTTAACTCTAATCAATTTAAACCTAAACAGCCACATGTGGCTAGGAGCCACCACATGGGGCAGTTTGGGGGTTGACGTGGTCTGACTCACATTTGTGCAGCATCGTTTTGGCTGCTGTGCTGAGAATGAAGAGAGGCAAGCAAACCAGGGGCCCTGGGAGACTTCCCACCCAGCCACATGCAGATCCCACATGCTAGCTCACCAGGAAGTCATTCCTAGTTCTTTCCCACAGCACACCTACCAGGGAGGTGTCACGCTGACTGAGCTAAACTGCTTGGGAGACATTTATCAATAACACCAGCATTTCCTGGGAAGCGTGTAAGTTAGAAAGAGGGCAATGAGGGGAGGGGATATATATGTACTGACCCTCTACTTTTTGTCAGAACTTACTGTTATACTAATTTTAACAAAAAGTCCCGCAAGGTTGGCTTATCATACACTTTTCACAGAAAACAAAACAAAACAAAACAAAAAAACACAAACAAAACTGAAGTCCAGGGAATGAAAATCCTTTTGTGGTAGGGACAGGATCTGAATCTGAATCCACCTGGCTCAAAACCCATGATTTTTCTTTTTCTTTTCTTTTTTTAAACCACATCCTAATGATGTTCTTAAAAAAAAAAAAAAGTTCATGGTCTGATAAATGTATTAGGTCAGAATGAGCCTGGTTCTGCTAACAGGAAAGCTGCAGGTTTTCTCACTGTCTGCCTCACTGTTTAAAGGCAAAGTAAGCCTTTTTCACAGAGGAAAGAGGATCTCTTTGCCATGGATTCTAAAATGAATACCATGAGAGGGAACAATTTCCTTCCTCTTCATTAAAAAAATGTGAGCACTGTTTCTAGAGACAGGGGGCCTAATCATTCTTGTACCCATGTTTTGCTGCAGGAAATTAAAATTATTGGAAGCTGTGTGATAATGAAATGGGATTCTACCAGGGTGAAATCAGCAAAGTTTGCCTAGACTGGCCTGGAAGGTCTTGCCTGGTCAGCCCGGATTAGGAATGACCTGGGTGGGTGTGAGATCCACCCCCCAGGCAGGTGCCTGCCCCTTATCTTCCAAAGCTGAACCGTGGGGGCATTGCCTGGTCTGATGCAACTACAGTCGCCCAGCTCTCCTGCTCTATGGTGCCAGCCGCTCAGAACCCCACTGCAGACGGTGGCTGGGTCAGGAGCTCCATCCATTGTGTGGAAGAGGGCACAGGTCTTCCCACAAATAGGAAAGGGCAGTCCAGCCCTGCCATCCACTCGTCAGCAGGTTCATACCCGTGTCTCCTAAGTGACATCCGAACTTCAGGAGAAAAGCCCACCACTTGCCTCTTTCCAATCTGAAATCCATTTAGCATAGAAATGACAGCTTAAACATTAGGACATTTAGGAAGGAAAAAGCAAATAGAATTCATACTCGCTTGCTAAAAACTTCCTTTGTTCCGTGCCCAGAAGTTTTTTCCCAGGGAGTCCATGGGTAGAAATTAGCGTGAGGTTACTGAACTTCAGGTGAGAGCTAGGGAGAAAGAAAAAAACAAAAAAAGAGGTAAAGCACGATTCGGTGAAAGTTTATTCTACAGTTGACCCTTGAACAATGTGTGGGTTAGGGTACCAACTCCTCATGAAGTAAAAAATCCATGTGTAACTTATTTTTTAAAAAAATATATATTTTATTGATATTTTACAGAGAGGAAGGGAGAGGGATAGAGAGCCAGAAACATCGATGAGAAAGAAACATCGATCAGCTGCCTCCTGCACACCACCCACTGGGGATGTGCCCACAACCAAGGTACATGCCCTTGACCGGAATCGAACCCGGGACCCTTCAGTCCGCAGGCCGACGCTCTATCCACTGAGCCAAACCGGTTTCGGCCCATGTGTAACTTAGATGCTCCCCAAACTCAACTACTAACACCTATTACCGATATCGTAAAACAGTCGATTAACACGTATTTTGTATGTTATATGTATTACATACTGTCTATAATAATAAAAGCGTAATACGCTAATTAGACCAGACGTCCTTCCAGATGAAGCCGGGGCTGCGAGGGAAGCCTGGGTCCCGGGTGCCACAGAGGGAAGCTGGTGCCGGCAGCCGGGGGAAGGAAGGCCTACTCTTGCATGAATTTCGTGCATCAGGCCTCTAGTATTATTATAATGAAGTAAGCTGAGAAAAGAAGATATTAAGAAAAACAAGGAAGAGAAATACCTTTACTGTGTTTACTGAAAAAAAAATCCACATCTAAGTGGATCTGCACAGTTCATACCTGTGTTGTTCAAGGGGCACTGTAATTCAATTTAACCTCATTTCATGTGTCATCCAATTGTTGAATTGTCTTTGGGCCCAGCATCTCTTTTGGCACAAACCTTCGAACAGAACTGGCCATTAGAATGAAAGAATGAAGATGGCACCGGAGTGGCTAATTACAGAAACCGCACAAAGCTGCACTGCAACGACAGACACCACTTAGTTTTTTTAAAAAATGCTTCTCAGAGTAAAACAAACTGAAATCCAAAATTGGGAAGGAGGTGCATTTAGGATGAATTAGTGCAGCTGGAATTTCCGACCGCTAAGAAACTGCTAAGAATCATAACCACCAGAGCTAGAATTCTGAGTTCGTACAACCAAGTGCTTTGCCTGTCCCTCATCGAGTCCTCGACTCAGTACGGTGAGGTCAGTGACATCATTATCCTTATTTTGTTGTATAGAACGAAGGCAAAATGATTTGACCAAGACCATGCAGTAGAAAGTCTGGAGGCAGTGTGTGAACCCAGATGCCTGCTCCAGTGTCTTCTCACCTAACCGCTACCTAACCTCTGCCTCCACTGCCCTAAAGACCCTAAACTGTTGACAGGGATCCACAGATCATCTAATCCCATTGGTCAACATTAACTTTATTACTTTCATACATATGTACAGTTATATATACACACATTTATATATAGGGAGAGGCAAAAGCAGATTTACAGTTGAGTCTGTGAAACGGTTCATTCTTGTATTATTTATTAATTATTGTATTATTTTCCATATGACAAGTATAAACCTACCTTTGCCACATCCTATCTATACCTCAAATCAGAATATCCAAGTAAATTTTAGAGAACTCCTGTCAAGAATAAAACCGCCTCATATTTGCATTAGGCTTTCCAGGGCCTGAGGCATGTGCATGGGCATTATCACAGAGATTAAAATTCACGCCCTCTCCACTCACCTCTCCTGTCCTCTAAGCAGTCCTGGGAGTAATGTTAAGTAGGCTGCCCAGCACATGGGAGTGGAGGCTTCTGAAGAACTTCTGTGCTTAAGACTCCCTCCTTCAGTATTGAAAATATTCCTGATGCAAATCTGCCCTCCAGTTAGCATCAGCAAAATTTACTGGATGAGCTGATCTTTTAATAGGTTTCAGGGTGATAGATGAGAAAGATATATTTTCCTAAAATCTCTACTTAGTTCACATTTCCCCTTAAACCAACCAAATGCAAAAACAAACAAACAAAAAAAACCCTTCACCAAGTCCGAGGAAAACATTTGTCTCCTTCCCCATGAGGAAACTGGACATTTTCCAGATGTGGAAATGCTACCCATGTACTGACAGTCTGTTAGTACCACTACAAGCAGGAGCTTGTGGCAACGGCACGGACCAGCCATGTAATAAACTCAACTGCTCCTGACATTTAAAAACAGCTAAATATTATGAAAGGTTTTGCTCTAAAGTCTCTAAGGATGTGTGTCATTTAAGAATAAATATTCTTATTTGATACAAAGAAAACCAAGCACATCTTATCCTCTTAATAATAATAAAATTTTTGAATACATTCAAATAACATAAAGGTCACAATTAACCCCAGCTCTTATGGCTGCCGGTTTGCAAACGCACACTGACGACAGGCCTCTGATTTAATACCATTTCATGGAAAATGCAAGTAATAATACATGTTTATACTCACATGCAGTTAAAATTTATTTTGGCTTTGGTGCCAATGTGATGGAAATGTGGTTTATGTTGTACTAATAAAACAGGTTTATATGCAGGCCCCTCTTAAAGTTCTGTGTGAAAAAAAGGCTTAATAATTATCCAGCTATATCTTTTACTACAAAGACTAATCCCCTTGGTACTGAGTAATTTGAATGATCTAACGACATGGATAAAATAGCTTGTAAATTGCCAAATTACCACTCGGTAGTATCCTGAATTATGCTATTATGCAATTAAAGATCTCACCAAAAGATTTTTTTTTTGGGGGGGGGGGGCGGTCGGGGAGAGTATTTTCTGGATTTTTACCTTTTAAAGGAACCAGCTTTCGCCCAGCCAGACTGGCTCAGTTTGTTGTCATCTTGTGCACCAAAAGGATGCCAGTTCAATTCCTGGTCAGGTCACATACTTGGGTTGCAGGTTCAATCCCCAATCAGGGCACGTACAGAAGACAACCAATCGACGTTTTTCTCTCTCCCTTCCTCTCTCTAACCATGTCTTGGGATGAGGATTACAAAAAAGAAAAAGAAAAAAAGAACCTGCTTTCTGTTCCTTTTCATTAGCCTTAGCCAAATTCGTTTTGTACTCTTCATTGTGGCTGTCTGGTCCTTTATTCAATCTTCAAGGTCACCACTTTAACCGTTCTTGTTCTCCCTACCATTCTCCTTCTACATTCTCAAGCAAGTACATTTCCTACACCATAAAAAAAAAACACACAAAACAGAGAACAGCCACCAGGCAAACCCCTCCCTTGTTTCCCTTCTTGCCACCTCCCGAGCATTGCCATCCACAACATATTCTTCCATTCCTTCTGATTCAGAAGACAGGTGTCTCGTCATTAACCCTGTATATTCTTCATGTTCCTCTCCCTCCTCTCCCTATAACTCAACCAGCAAATTTCTCTTACAACTGTACTCAAGAAACCTGGAAGTAACCAGTCTACTGCTGTTAAGGGGGAGCCATTATGCCAACAGAGGCCATGGCCCTGATTCTCCTACATCCAAGGTGGCTCCTAGAGCTCCAGCCATCACACCCTACACCCACATTACAGGCAGAAGGAAGAGGAAAGGGTAGAAAGGACTGCCCATTAAGGAGGTTTCCATAAAATTTCACATGACATTTCTGCTCACATTGCCAAACCACATCCACATGTAGCACCAAGGGTCACTGGAAAATGTGGTTTCTCAAAGAGGAACACAGTGGTTTTTCCAAGAACCACAATGCCCAGGGTTCTGTTACACGGACAAGGTGCAGAATGAATACTGGAAGGCTACTAGAAATCTCTACTCATGTTGACTCATGATGGAAGAGTGGGTGGGATGGGGGAAGATCCTGGTATCAGTCAGGGGCCAGGCTGGAAACGAAGGGCCACTCCACAAAGTTTGACAAAATGAAGGCATGTGTAGGGTTCTGAGAACCAATAAGGGATGGGGAGTCACCCAGGGGCTAGCAACAGTAGGATGCCATTACTGATTCGGATCATAAAGAGCAACGGATGGAGGAAATGGTGGCAGTTGGGCCCAGGGAGGAGGCCCCACCCAGGAGGTGCAGCCATAGCACATGCTCCCACAACAACACTGTCATGAGGTTCTCTTTTATGATGGCTTTTTTTTTCCCCACCAGCTCCTCCTCCTTTGCCCATTTATTTCTCACAAGCTTCCCAGGATTTTTTGTTAAATTGAAATTATTAGGATGACATTGGTTCACAAAACCATATAGGTTTCAAATATATAACTCAATAAAATATCATCTACACACTGCATCGTATGCCCATTGCCCCAAGCAAAGTCTCTTTCTGTTCCAATTTCCCCACCCCACCCCCTTTTGCTCTCCTCCACCTACCCACAATCCCCTTTGCTCTCTGGCTATCATCACACATATTGTGTATATATGTTTTTTGCCTAATCCCTTCACCTTCTTTCATCCATTACCCCACATTCCCTCCCCTCTGATAGCTGTCAGTCTGTTCCATATATCCATGCCTCTGTTTCCATTCATTTGTGAGTTTATTTGGTTTATTAGATACCAAATGTAAGTGAGGTTGTATGGTATTTGTCTTTCTCTGATTGGCTTATTTTTTTCAGCATAATAATCTCCAGGTGCACCCATGTCATCACAAAGGGTAAGAGTTCCTTCTTTTTTACAGCCACGTAAGATTCCATTGTGTAAATGTAACACAGCTTTTTTATCTACTCATCTACTGATGGGCACTTGGGCTTTTTCCAGATTTTGGCTATTGTAAATAACACTACAATGAACATAGGGGTGCATATGCATATATTCCTTCAAATAGTGTTTGGGATTGCTGGGTCAAAGGAAGTTCCATTTTTAGTTTTTTTTTTTTTTTTTAAATATATTTTATTGATTTTTTACAGAGGAAGGGAGAGGGATAGAGAGTCAGAAACATCGATGAGAGAGTAACATCGATTAGCTGCCTCCTGCACACCCCCCACTGGGGATGTGCCCACAACCAAGGTATGTGCCCTTGACCAGAATCGAACCTGGGACCTTTCAGTCCACAGGCCGACGCTCTATCCACTGAGCCAAACTGGCCAGGGCACCATTTTTAGTTTTTTGAGGAAACTCCATAATGCCTTCCACAGTCGCTGTACAAGTGCATCCTCACCAACAGTGCACGAGGGTTTCCTTTTCTCCACGTCCTCTACAGAACTTGTTGTTTGTTGATTTATTGATGATAGCCATTCTGGCAGGTATGAGGTGATAACTCATTGTGGTTTTAATTTGTGCTTCTCTGTTGATTAGGGATGTTGAGCATTTTTTCATATATTGGCCATCTGTATGTCCTCTTTGGAGAAGTAGGACCTATTCAGGTCCTTTGCCCATTTTTAAAATGGGTTGTTTGCTTCCTGGTGTTAAGTTGTATACATTTTGTATATATTTCAAAGATTAATCCCTTACCAGATGTATCATTGGCAAATATGTTATATTGGGTTCCCTCTTCATTTTGTTGATGGTATCCTTTGCTGTGCAAAATCCTTTTAGTTTGATGTAGTCCGACTTATCATTTTTGCCTTTGTTTCCCTTGTCCAAAGGGACAAATCAGCAAAAATACTGTTCCAACAGATGCCTGAGATTTTACTGCTTATATTTTCTTCTAGGATTTTTATTGTTTCACATCTTACATTTAAGTCTTTTTATCAGTTTTGAGTTTATTCTTGTTTATGGTATAAGTTGGTGGTCTAGTTTCATTTTTTTTGCATATACCTGTCCAATTTTCCCAATACTATTTATTGGAGACTGTCTTTACTCCACTGTATGCTCTTGCCTCCTTTGTGAAATATTTACTGAACATAATGGCATGGGTTGATTTCTGGGCTCTCTGTTCTGTTCCATTAACCTATATCCTATTCTTATGCCAGTACCGGACAGTTTTGATTGCAATGGTCTTGTAGTATAGTTTTATATCAGGTAGTATGATACCTCCAACTTTGTTCTTCTTTATCAAGATTGCTGAAGCTATCCAGGGACTTTTTAGTTCCATGTAAATTTTTGAAATATTTGTTTAAGATC
Organism: Plecotus auritus; assembly: GCF_963455305.1. Lineage (NCBI taxonomy): Eukaryota > Metazoa > Chordata > Mammalia > Chiroptera > Vespertilionidae > Plecotus > Plecotus auritus. The sequence goes on along the minus strand of NC_137782.1, from coordinate 82,628,932 downwards.
TGTGAAATGTGCCAATGGTATTTTCATAGGAATTACATTGAATTTATAGATTGATTTGGGTAGTATAGACATTTTAATGATGTTAATTCTTCTAGCCCATGTACACAGAATATACTTCCACTTGTTTTTATCTTCCTCAATGCCTTTCTTCAATGTCTTGTAGTTTTCTGAGTACAGTTCCTTTACCTCATTGGTTAAATTGATTCCTAGGTACCTTCTTTTTTTGTTGTTGCAATAGTAGGTGGGATTGTTTCCTTAATTTCTCTTTCTGATAGTTCATTATCCTATCTAATAAAACAGTAATATGCAAATTAACTATCACTCTGTTACACCCTAAAGCCATGCCCACAAGCCACACCCACCAGCCAATCAGGCGCAAGTATGCAAATTAACCCAACCAAGATGGCTGCGGCTACAGAGAGAGCAGGAGGGAGGCTTGGGTTTCCCTGGTGATAGAGGAAGCCAAGCTTTCCTCACATCCTGGCTGGCCCAGGCCTCCATTCCAGGCTACAAAGTTTCAATTATAGAAGATAAATAAATCCCAACAAAAATGGCGGCAGCTGGGGAGCTGGAGAGAGCAGGAGGCTAAGGTTGCCCCCAGCAATGGAGGAAGCCAAGTTTCCGCAGCCCTGGCCTGTCTTGGCCTCTGCTTAAGGCTACAAAGTTTCAATTATAGAAGATAAATAAATCCCAACAGAAATGGCTGCTGCCACAGAGCGAGCAGAAGGCTTGGCTCCGATCCAGGCTATAAAGTTTCAATTGTAGAAGATAAATAAATCCCAGATACCAGGGCCTCCGCTTGGGTCGCCGGGGGGCATGGCTGGCCTGAAAACCACCATAGGCCCCTCGCCCAGGCCGCCCCACACCCCAAGGGAACCCCCACCCTGATCTGGGACACCCTTCAGGGCAAACCAGCTGGCCCCCACCCATGCACCAAGCCTCTATCCTATCTAATAAAAGAGTAATATGCAGATTGACCATCACTCCAACACACAAGATGGCTGCCCCCATGTGGTCAAAGATGGCTGCCCCCATGTGGACACAAGATGGCCACCACAAGATAGCCAGCAGAGGAGGGCCGTTGGGAGGGACCAGACCTGCAAGGGAGGGCAGTTGTGGGTGATCAGGCCAGCAGGGGAGGGGAGCTGGGAGGGACCAGGCCTGCAAGGGAGGGCAGTGGGAGGCGATCAAGCCTGAAGGGAAGGTCAGTTAGGGGTGACCAGGCCAGCAGAGGAGGGAAGTTGGGGGTGACCGGGCCTGCAGGGAAGGGCAGTTGGGGGGGACCCAGGCCTGCAGGGGAGAGCAGTTGGGGGGACCAGGCCTGCAGGGGAGGGCAGTTAGGGGCAAACAGGCTGGCAGGGAGCAGTTAGGCATCAATCAGGCTGGCAGGGGAGTGGTTAGGGGGTGATCAGGCTGGCAGGCAGAAGCAATTAGGGGCAATAAGGAAGGCAGGCAGGCGAGCAGTTGGAAGCCAGCAGTCCTGGATTGTGAGAGGGATGTCCAACTGCCCACTTAGGCCTGATCCTAAATGGGCCTAAACGGGCAGTCGGACATCCCTCAAGGGGTCCCAGATTAGAGAGGGTAAAGGCTGGGTTGAGGGACACCCCGCCCCCGTGCACGAATTTCGTGCACCGGGCCTCTAGTTGGTGTATAAAAATGCCACCAATTTCTGAATATTAATTTTGTATCCTGCTACTTTTACTGAATTCAGTTATCAATTATGGTAGTTTTTTTGGTGGAGTCTTTAGGGTTTCTAGGTATAACATAATGTCATCCATGAATAATGAGAGTTTTACTTCCTCCCTTCCAATTTGGATGCCTTTTATTTCTTCTTCTTGTCTGACTGCTGTGGCTAGGACTTCCAGTACTATGTTGAATAGGAGTGGTAAAAGTGGACATCCCTGTCTTGTTTCTACTTTTAGGGAAAATGGTTTTAGTTTTTGCCCATTGAGTATGATGTTGGTTGTAGGTTTGTCACATATAACCTTAATTACATTGACATATGTTCCCTTAATTCTTGCTTTGCTGAGAGTTTGTATCATAAATGGGTGCTGGGTTTTATCAAATGCTTTTTTCTGCATCTACTGATAGGATCCTATGATTTTTATCCTTAATTTTGTTTATGTGCTGTACCATGTTTATTGATTTGTGAATATTGTAACAAACTTGCATCCCCAGAATGAATCCCTCTTGATCTTTTTAATGTATTTCTGGATTCGATTTGCTAATATTATGTTGAGGATTTTATCATCTATGTTCATCAGGGGTATTCATCTATAATTTTCTTTCTTTGTAGTCTTTATCTGGTTTTTGAATTAGGATAATGCTGGCCTTGTAAAAATAGTTTGCGAGTCTTCAGACCTTTTGAATTCTTTGGAATAGTTTGAGAAGAATAGGTATTAGTTCTTGTTTGAATGTTTGATAAAATTTGCCTGTGAAGCTATGTGGTCCAAGACTTTCGTTTGTTGGGAGTTTTTTATTTTATTTTATTACTACTTCAATTTCATTAGTTGTATTTGGTCTTCTCTAATTTTCTGATTCTTTCTGATTATGTTTTGGAAGATTTTATGTTTCTGGGAATTGGTCCATTTTGCCCAGGTTGTCCAATTTGTTGGCATACAGTTGTTCACAATATTTTGTTACTATCCTTTATATTTCTGTAATGTCAATTATTACTTCTCATTCATTTTTTATTTCATTTATTTGGGTCCTCTCTATTTGTTTCTTGATGAGTCTGGTTAAAGGTTCATCAATCTTATTTATATTTTCAAAGAACCAGTTCTTTGTTTCATTGATCTTTTTAATTTATTTTTAGTCTCTCTGTCATTTATTTCCACTCTGATCTTCATTATTTCCTCCCTTCTACTTACTCTGGGCCTTGTTCTTTTTTCATTCTTTCAGGTGTAGGGTCAGATTATTTTTTGAGATTATTCTTGCTTCTTGAAGTTGGCCTATTATGCTATGAACTTCCCTCTCAGAACTGATCTTCCTGTGTCCTGTGGATTTGGGGTTGTGTGTTCATCTTCATTTGTTTCCACTTATCTTTTGATCCCAGTGGGGCGGGGTATCAGGGACTTGGCAGGGAATATCCAAACAGTCTCCCATTGGTGCCTGCAAGCAGGAGCGCTGGCATTTTTTTCCTCCTTCTTGGGCTGAGCTCAGAGGGGAGATAGGAGTTACCCCCCCCCCATGCAATGTAGTCATACACCCCAGCACCTGCCCCTCTGTTTCTAAAACAAAAGCTTCCCTGATAGTCATGCTCCAAAGTCCCAGCTCTGAGAGGCATTCTGGTTCCCCTGTGCAGCTGAACCAAGCAGGACAGGGCTGGCCAAGTGATTCAACAGATGGTGGAGGGGTGCTGGCTGTGCATTCGAGGTTGGGGAGACTGGCCCTCTTTCCAAAGCCACACAGTTGGTCATTGTCTGAGTCTCTGCCAAGAGCCTCCCCAGAAAAAGAGGGCCCCAAAAGTCACTGCTGGGTGCAGTCAGAAGACCCCTCTGCAGGACCGAGCATGGCAGAGTGGCCTTGCCCGCAGTCAGGGAACAGGCAGTGCACTCCCCAGGCTGGTGCTGGAACAACAGGAGTGCTCCTTCCTAGGGGACTGAATCCCCACTGATTTTCACCTCCAGATGCTATGCTCCAGATGCTAAGCTCCTCTTCTCATCTCTGTTGCTCTGGTTTGGGAATCCCTGCAGGGGGTTGAGACCTCACACTTCTGGGGAGAGACAGTGTTGCAGCCACGATATCCTCTGGCTTCTCAGCTGCCACAAGATGGCCACCACAAGATGGATTCAGGGACCAGCCCTGTCTGCGTTTCCACCCTTCTTACCAGTCTCTATGTGGTTTCTTCTGTAAATCCTTGGTTATATTTCAGTTTAACTAGCCTTCAGTTGGTTATTCAGGTTGATTGCTATATAATGTAGCTATAAATCTGATTTGGGGTTGGGGGGCAGGTAAGTGCAGCTTCCACCTACTTTACAGCCATCTTGGAATTCTACCAAGTTTCCCTGTCTTCATGTCTGTCTCCCTGGGTGATAATTTTTACCATCATGACTTCATCTTACATTTTCATTGTCACTTTCTTTTGAACTCGAAACCCAATTTCCAAATGCCTATCCATCCTAACAGGGCTGCTTCACGGGCCTCTCAAATTCAATGTGTCCAACCAAAGGTCTTGTAGCTCCACTCCATTCCTCCTTTATTTCCATAAAAGGCATGGCCAACTAACCACCATCCAAGTTCAGAATTTGGGAGCTAACTTCAGACTCCTACCCTCTTTCTCACTTCCCCAAACTGGTCCACCATGTCCAGTTACTTTTACCTTGTCCACATCCCTTGAATACATCCCTTCTGCCATTTCCAGGACATATTAGCTTAGCTCATATTCTTGCCTAGAGAAATAATCTCAGGGTTAGTCTCTCTGGCACAAGTCTTTTTCTCTCCCTTGCTCATCTTCCACACAACTACTGGAAACCACTTCTTAAATTAAATCCAATCCAAATCATTCCTGGTTTTTGAAGTCTCCTTGTTTGCTCACCATATTGATAACAGCAGAGTAGAGTGGCTAAGAACACGGATTCGAGTTTCAGATCGCTTCAGTTGAACTCTCGGTTATAGAACTTGCTCATTTTTGACCTTGGAAAAGTTATTTAACCTCTTTGTGGCTCAGTTTTCTAGCCTGTAAGATGGAAATAATAGAAACTAATGCCAAATAGGGATGCTGTGAGGATTAAATGAAATAGTATTTGTAAAATGTTTAGAATATTGCCTGCTGCATAAAATATTTTCAATGAACGTTGACCATTTTTATTACCGAATGTTAAATACAAATTCTGGAGCATGGTATATAGACCTGATGGGCAGGGCCAAACATAACCTCCCCAACCTTCTTTGTAACATCTACCTTCTTGTGATTCATTCAAGTACCCTGCCTCCTCCATGCTTTTACATAAGATTAACACCAGCATTTACACGTTCTCCAACTTCGTATTTTTTTATTTAATTTTTAATTTGAATTAGAAGCATCCAAATATTTAATTTCTTAAATTTGTAACTATCTAAAAGTATTGGTCCAAAATCATGAAGTTTATAATGTGGAATTCTAAGAGATTTTAGCGTTCTGAGGATGACATATGGAAATCAAATGTTTAAGACTTTTAATTTGATTACCTATGAATATTTTAAAAGTTCCTGCAAATAGAATAGCAGGTCACAGGGTACATCGTGGATTTGGTCATGCATTATACAAAATGGCAGGAATAGCACAACCACAGAAGAAGCATGATTCTCAGGTCTAATGGTGTTGGCCTAATGTATATAAACAGTATCTAACAGCATTGTGGACCCTCTGCTCTGAAATCAAAGGTCACCATGTTGTGGAGGGGTGCGGGGGGAAGTTCAAGTTAAGTGCTCAAGCCAATGAAACATTAAACAAGTGCACCTGCATTTTCACAGCAGATAATTCCAGTGGGGATTTCACGTTGCTGTGGATACAAAGGGAGGAACAGCTCAGAGATACTTGTAAAGCAGGGAGGGATTAGAGTATCTAGGGAAATAAGTAAAAGGTATTGCATTTCATTCCATGCTTCGGGAGGACAGCTACAAATTGAGGTCTAAACATCCTTATCCTTCAAATGAAGAGGGTCACATTGCCAATTTATTGTGAACATGATAAAAGAAACATAAACTTTTCACGTTGCTTACGCTTCTAGGCGGCAGAAACCTGCCAACCTTCCAGGTGAATGCTACTTATTTTTTGTTTTTTTTGCTGATTTTTTTTTTGGCATAGCAAGGGTAAGCAAAGCAAGAGATTGATAATTAATTGCTTTCATTAATGCTTTTATTTTAACAAATAAATACTGTTGAGAGAGAATAATTACCCACATCAATCTAAATGTTCCAATTTAATTTACTAAAATCTCTGCTTTCTGAATGATTCAAAACAATGACAAAAATATGTGCCAAATGACATTGAATCCTAGCTCAAGACAGATATTTAACCTAACTGCATATTATACTAGTCAGAGAATAACTCAGATTTAATTAGGTCTTAATGATAAAACTTAACATTACAAAATTAATGAATGATAAAATAGTATGGACAGGGTTTAAAAGTTGGGAGTTCTGTGAACTTCCAATATTAGAAGAAAAAGGCAGAACAAATAAAAATATTTATTATAAGTATAATACATTAAGAGAATCTACCAGTTTTTCCCTGAAAAAATGTTAAACTTTCTTCAGCAATATTTTTTTTTTCTTATTTAGATCACAGAAGAGATTTTTGGACAAGGTCCTTCGCTTCTTTATTTTGTTGTATTAGTAAAAATAGCACAGCAGTTTCATCTGTGACCACACAGCTGCTGGTAGCAGCACACTCTGACTTCCAAGGGGAGACCGAAAAGTGTGGGATCAAGGATTCTGAGCACTTCTAGAAGGGGATGGAGTGTTCACGGGGCAAGGAAGAGGCAGGAATCTCTCTCCCTGACCTTACTTCTCTCTTCTCCTGGGTGTCATCTTGCTTGGCTGCCCTATTCATGGAAACCCCAGCAGGAACCAGGAGGCGCCTGGAGAAAGGGCCAAGGAGCAAGTAAGTCTCTTATGCTTGTGGGAGTGACCTTGGTGCCCTGTGGATCCTCTAGGGACCAAACAGGTGAGGGGGTAGCCCAGGGTAAGGAACTGGGAGGGTGGGGGAAGATATATGGGGAGTCAGGATCTCACGTGAAAAACTTTTGTATCTATGCATAAAAGAAAACAAATATAAAAAAAATAAGTATAATGTTTGAAATGTCCATTAAACAAATAAGAATAAAATTTGGGAATTCTGGCAAAACAGAATAAAGTGAAATTTGGCGTTGCTTTATGATGTAGAGAAAATGATTAATAATGTTTATATATGTAGTAAAAAGTTATATTTATACTTTGAGTATATGTTTATATACATTGGACATACACAAGATGTAGATACCAAGATGGCAGTTATAAAAATGAGTTGGAAAGCGTTTGCACACAGAGATGGCAAAATACCAGACACAAATCAACCAGTTCCGTAAGATTGGAATAACAAAGCACTATGGGAATTCAAAAGCAAGTGAGATCACAGTGGGGTAGGATGAGAAAGGTTTTATGTTTTGGGCAAACAAATGCTGTTTGTTAGGAAACTTTATTAACACCATATGGGCAGGTTTCCTCATGCTTGACAGATTATATCTTCTTGCACCTTCATTCTTCATGGTGATGGTTTAAGCATAAAGGTTTGTGGAACATTTTCTTACTAGATCCAATTCAGTATATAAATACTATGTCTTGGGGTAATGACCTAGGCTATGCAATGATTAATGATAACTTAATAATTATGCCTGGTAAGCCCTGATGTAATGATGTGATCTAGAAGTTATAGGATTTGTTGAAAACTAGAAAATGTGGTAGTTTAGGTACAATGAGCAATTATAGGGGGAAATGGGTTTTCTTATAGATAAGACTGCCAATTTTGAGAAATTATGTGGTTGATTTCTAGTTTCATACCATTGTGGTCTGTGAAGATGCTTGATATGATTTTGATCTTCTTAAATTTATTGAGACATTTCTATCCTAACATACGGTCTATCCTAGAAAATGTTCAATGTTCACTTGAAAAGAATGTATATTCTGCTGCTTTGGGATGAAATGTTCTGAAAATATCAATTAAATCCATCTGTTTTAGCATGCCATTCAAGGCCACTATTTCCTTGCTGATTTTCTGTTTGAAAGATTTACCCATTAATGTTAATGGGGTGTTAAAATGCCCAACTATGACTGTATTACTCTTGATCTCTCCCTTTATGTTCATTAAGATTTCCTTGATATATTTAGGTGCTCCTATGTTGAGGCATAAATGTTCACAAAGGTTATATCTCTTATTCAATTGCTCCCTTTATCATTATATGGTGTCCTTCTTTGCCTCTTATTATTTGCTGATTAAAGTCTGTTTTTTAAAGTATATTTTTTCTGACATAAGTATTGCTACCCCAGCTTTTTAAAATTTTCAATTTCATGAAATATCTTTTTCCATCCCTTTACTTTTAGTCTGTGTGTATATCTCGTTCTGAGGTAGGGCTCTTGTAGACAGCATATATATATGGGTCTTGTTTTCTTATCCATTGAGCTATGTTATATCTTTTGATTGGAGCATTTAAGGCATTTACATTAAACTGATTATTGATAGTTATGTGTATATTGCTATTTTATTCTTTGTAACTATTTCTTCTTCTTTTCTTTTTTATTTCTTCTTCTCTTCTTTTTTATTTCTTCTTCTCTTCTTTTTTATTTCTTTTTCTTCTTCTTCTCTTCTTTTTTATTTCTTCTTCTTCTCCACTTCTTCCTCCTCCTCCTTCTTCTTGTTCTACAAGACCCTTTAAACATTTCTTTTAATACTAGTTTGGTAGTAATGAACTCTTTTAGGTTTTTCTTATGTGGGAAGCTCTTTATTTCTCCTTCAATTTTAAATGATAGCCTTGATGGGTAACATAATCTTGTTGTAGTTCCTTGCTCTCATCACTTTGAATATTTTATGCCAATTGTTTCTGTTGAGAAATCAGCTGTTTTCTGCTGCCTTATCTTCCAAATCAATGATTTGATACTCTGCTTCATCCAATCTACTGTTTATTCCTTCTAGTGTATTATCCTTCATTTCAGATATTGTATTCTTCACTTATGACTGGTTCTTTTTCATGGTTTCTACACTTGGGAGTTCCACTGAGAGCTGTAAGAATGCCTGAAATCCTCTTGACACAGTCTTCTAATCTAGCCTTGCCTTTTCTGGGCCCTTGTCTATGCCCTCAGGCTTCATTAAAGAGCAACTGTATGACTATAAAGAGAGAACAAATAAAACAAACTGGGACATGAAATGTCCACCAACATCACTGCAAATAGTTTCCCCTCCCCAATGCTTTCCTGCCTCTCTTTGCCTGGGGGCATCTTCTGTCCATGGAAGCTTGAGGGACCAGCTGGAAGAACATCCCAGGGTGACCATGCAAACATAAAGACAGAAATGGTAGGTAAACAGGTTCCCCAGCTTCTTCATTCACAGAGGGAACACTCCATTGTGTCCAGTAGGACTGAATCTCGTGGCCCACAGTGACCTGCTGACAAATGCTTTTTTTGTTGTTGACTTTCCTCCTTCCCCATCTCACTGCCCTGCTTGCTCACATAGTTCCCCAGGATCATTCAAATACACTATTTGCACCCAAATTCTTTGTTTTAAGCTTTGGAAGGAACACAAACCAAGACAGGTGCTGATATCATTTGAAAATTATATAATAGTAGAGGGTGATGACTGAGCGGGCAAATTTATTACTAAGTCTGTGTATGTGAGGCCCTTGTGTGATCGTGAAGAATGCATTACATACTTAATGCCCTTAATGCCAAAGCATCACAAAGAATGCACAAAAAATGACAATAAGCTCATTCCAAAAAAGGCCTAATGCTGCTCAAAGAGTCTTTTGTTCTGGGGATTTCTAAGGTGGGAAATTGGAGATAAAGTTATTCTGAACTGAGCAGGAATAGATAAAGACACTTTAATTTAACATCAATTACATTTAAATATTGGAATCAGATTAGGAAGTCTGATTGTGAATAACCACACTAGGGAGAGCCCCAGGTCATTATTTTCTGGTGGCAGAGTGTCAGGTCCTTCTGCCTGGGGAGGCTGGGCCTTTGAGCCTGACATAACTATCCTCACCCTTCCACCCCCACCCCAGACACAAGACAGCGTCTGTATAAGCTCCTGACAGGTCCTATTGTGGTGCCAACATACAATATGGTGAAATTCAACCTGCCCTGTTGATCTCTGCCTGCCCCCCAGGCACAGAAGGGAGCAGCACTGCATGTGCTATGGGGCCTGTCATGCTGCATGTGCCCTGGTATCAAAAAGGCCATCAGAGGGCACATGTCCATCAGTTCATGTGGCAGAGACTGACAGTAGGGAACAGTAATAATCACCAACCTGTTCATTGGGGTTTCACTCTGAGATCAACAAGTAAGCATTAACTACTTCATTAGTCACATAATTAGTGAGAAGCCACACTGAAGGTTTCAGATGTCCTCAGACAAATGTAAAGATAAAAAGCCTAATTAAGCACTCAGCTGGCTCCTGCCAGCCCCACGGCTGCACCGATTATTGCGTGATCCTGTGCAGCCCAATAACAGGAGTTATGGTTATCCAGCTTCAATTGTAGCTTTGCCCTACTATTTCAAGCTATTCTTAGCTACTGGATAAGGGATCGATGTCTAGGTGGAAAACTGGAGACTTCATCCTTTGGTGAAAGTGTTTGGTCCAAACACTGGAAGACAAGGTAAGCTTGGGCTTCCGGGCCCACCAGCGCTTTCCGGAAATCAAAGTGTCTATTTCTCTAGTCATACAAAAGGTTATCAGGACATCACCCACGGCTGCTTTCAGTCATGTCATCCCAGGATTCATTGATGCATTTTTCTAGTGTCATTACAGGCTCTTCAAGAGATTCTTTACATCAGAATTGAATTAGGAAGGATTTAAAAATAATGGATTAAAAGGAACTGTTCCATAATTAGGAGTAAATAATATCATACACAGAAACACAGAAATGAGTGACCGAAACAATAAAATAGGAACTGTTTCAGCTCAGCCATTTCATGCCCAAGAGATAGTGAAGATCCTGTAGGGGTGTGGCTGCCCTCCTGTAGGAGTGTGGCTGCCCTCCTGTAGGAATGTGGCTGCCCTCCTGTAGGAGTGTGGCTGCCCCTCTGTAGGGGCGTGGCTGCCCCTCTGTAGGGGTGTGGCTGCCCCTCTGTAGGAGTGTGGCTGCCCCTCCTGTAGGGGTGTGGCTGCCCCTCTGTAGGGGTGTGGCTGCCCCCCTGTAGGGGTGTGGCTGCCCTCCTGTAGGGTCGTGGCTGCCCCCCTGTAGGAGTGTGGCTGCCCCTCTGTAGGGGTGTGGCTGCCCCTCTGTAGGAGTGTGGCTGCCCCTCTGTAGGGGCGTGGCTGCCCTCCTGTAGGGGTGTGTCTGCCCTCCTGTAGGTGTGTGGCTGCCCCTCTGTAGGTGTGTGGCTGCCCCCCTGTAGGGGTGTGGCTGCCCTCCTGTAGGTGTGTGGCTGCCCCTCTGTAGGGGTGTGGCTGCTCCCCTGTAGGGGTGTGGCTGCCCCCCTGTAGGGGTGTGGCTGCCCCCCTGTAGGGGTGTGGCTGCCCGAACAGAAAAAAAAATACTGCACACACACACACACACACACACACACACACAAATCAAAACATCACCCTCAACATTCCCTCCCCACATCCTCGTTATTAGTTGGTGACTTTGGGTAAATTACGTCAGCTCCCCAGTAACACCTTGCACCTGTGGAAAGAAGGATAAGCCCAGGGCAGAGAATTTATGCAAGGACTTCCTCAGATGTCCTTTGAAGAGGAGACCAAACGTGCTTTGTAATTTTTTGCAGGTAAATAATATAAGAACAAAGAGCGTGTCTCCTTTGTCGCCAGATGACAGGATTACCAGGTCTTCTGGAAAAAGAGACTGCTGTACTGGGCCTCAAATGCCCCAGCCAGTTAGAACACACAGTGCAGGAGCATAAGGAGGGTGATTTTTCTGAATCTTGCCTCCAAAATGTGAATTTATTCTTCACTGGGGGGTCAGTATTTGGTGAACACTATGTTTCTTCAATTTCATTCCAGCTCAAATCATGTTTAAAATCTTGTTCAAATGGCAGTTGGACTGGTAAAGTAAAATATGCACCAGGTTACTATGGTAATTGCTAATTTAAAATAATTAGGGAAAATAATGAGAAAACTCCTTCCTCTCTTAAGGATTAGAGAACCGTAAACTGATACCAGTCTATTTTTAGTGTACGTAATCTGTAACAATGATAGAGAATTATGAGAACTTTAAAATGCTTTTAAAAAGTCTGCCTGATTGCGGAATTTAATCAACCAACTACTGATATTAAAATTTATATGTGTCTTTATTAAATCTAAGTTGATTTCACAGAAGGAAAATGATATGTATATGTCTTAATGAACTCATTTAAATGAAACATAATGACTAAATATATAGCTAAATTAAGATTTAAGACCTGTTGGTACTCTCTCTCCCAGGATCATGCCCATATCTTTTTTCCCTCTCAAGCATGCTTTTTACCCTTAAATTCTAAGGGTCCACATGAGACTCGCAACCAGGGGAGCAATGGGCAGCGGCAACTGGTCCCGGGGTTAACTCCTGAACCTGTCTCCAAGGCCTCCTTTTCTCTGAAATTTTAGTGAGCCAAAGCAGTCCCACCTGGGCTCTCTCCTGTTGCTTCTTCTACCTTAAGTCCTTCCTTACTTCACTCTTCCCAGCCTTAATAAGCATACTCTCAAAATAAAAAAAGATTTAAGATCTGCTCATGATAATTTCTTACTACGATAATTTCACAACTCCACCCTGATAATTCATCATTCAAAAATGGTTACAAACAACTTGCTATTCAGAGTCTTAAGGAAAGAAACCCATCAGAATAAATGTAACCCTCAAACTGTGGCTGGCACACAGACAAATATGGGTATCTCTAGGGCTTCTCATTATTTTCTTCTGCAATAAAAGATTGCTGTAGACTGACCACAATGTTTAAATCCCATGAACTCTGTTCCTAATTTCAATAATGACACTTGACTTATTTTTTGGTTAACTAAGGGTATGTTCTGAATAACTGAACAAATTGGCTGGAAAGTGAAAAAAAAAATATTTATCTGGTTATTGTGGTATCAACTGAGTAAAATAGCCATGTGGGGTTAGCTCGTCTTCACATCAGCCAGGCATAAGCATCTTTTAGGGGGAATTTCTTCCACCCCTTCCCTTGTCTAAACCCTGACAGTTTTGCTGGTTTCTGGGGCTGCTCTTTCTCATCTTCCACATGCCTCTTAGCATTTGTAATTTTAAAAGTAGCTAAAATTTCTCATGTGATCCTGAGCAAAAAAATTGGTGGTGGTGGGGGGGGAGGGGGCCCTGCGGAATCTGGATTCTTTTGATTCAGCAATCTGTAGATGCGCAAAGTCAGGGCCTTTTAAAACATCTATGAAACTTTTAAAAACTAAATGAGGAACCTGAGTCTGAAGACATTAAGCAATGCATCTAGGGTTCCATGTCAGTGGATGGTGATGTGAGGCTATGAACCCAAATCCTTGGAGAATAACCCAGGGCTCTTCCTGTGAAGGAGGTGCTGAGATTCAATGAGCAGATGGAGGGCTAGTTGGGGAAAGCTGAAAATCCTCAGGAACCATACATCCAGGAAATGGGCTCTCAGAGGGAAGAGGGGTGGCAGGAAGAGATTAACCAAATAATTTATATGCATATACACATAGCTCATGGACACAGACAATAGTGCAGTGAAGGCCTGGGGAGAGGGCTAGAGCTGGGAAGAGGGGTTCAATGGGGGGAGAAAGGGGACATCTGTAATACTTTCAACAATAAAGACAAATTTTAAAAAAAGAAAGAAAATGGGCTCTGAAAGGAAACTTGCTTACTGCTTTGAGGATAATAGAAAACAGCATCCAAGAGAAGTGCAGGCGTCAATCTTCTCTGCAGGGTTTCATTCTGTTCCCTGGCATCTAAAATGCAGGGGTTGGAAGAATGGTCCTGGCCTGTCTGCCATCTCTGCAAGCCTATTTGTGATGCATAAAGCCAAAACTGGTTCCCAAACCAGCCTGATTGTATGGCGCACCTGTTACACACAGGTTTCCAGAACACTGCTTGGGAGTGTCTGACTTAGGACGTCTGACGTGGGGTCTGGAAAGCTACACGTGTAACAGATGCTCCACGTGATGCCTATGATCTGGCCAATAAAGGAAACACTAGTGTGGGACAGGGGTTGGCAAATTTGTTCTGGGAATGGTCAGAGTGTACATATTTTAGATACTAAAAGCCATATAGTCTCTGTTGCAACTACTCAAATCTGCTACTGTATCAAGAAAATAGTCACAGACACCACATACATACATACATACATACATACATAAATGAGTCTGTGTCCCAATGCAGGCAGACAGCCAGATTTGACCTGAAGGCTACTGTTGCCAACCTCTGATCTAGAATATTCCAAGGGGTGCGGGTGACAAACTCAGGTCTGTTCTTTCAAGGGACCTCTCAGGTGAGCAAGAGAAGGCCCCCTTAAAAATAAATAAATAAAGTAAAACAACTCACCAAAAAACCAATGTCTCTAGAAAGGAGATTCCAACATTGGATGCGCCAACCACAACAATCCTGGCATTAACCGTTATTTTAGGTTCCAGCGTTAGTTTTCTGTTTGTATGGTACAAGGCATAACTCAACTGAAAAAAAAAAATACAAAAAGAGGGACATGGAGAAAATGTAGGTGAATCTGCATTCTCAAATTGGAAATTATGTGGAGTTATTAACCAGGACATTATCAGCAAATCGAACTATGCCCATGCACAGCCATGGTGAAATTTACGGGGAGGTACTTTTAAGATGTCAATGGAAATATACCTAAGCTGGTTCACATCAAAATTCTTGGTTTGTGTCACTTTTGTCCTAATGTTGACAGATGTTTCATTTAGAACTGAGGCTCTTTATGATTGGAGACAATAAAGTTAGTAATCCCACAAGAAGACAAACAAGTTGCTTCCTGAGAATCTAGTTTCATGAAAGATCACAAGTCATTCCCACTGTCCAGGTCAGATTATAATAGTTGAGTACTTGAAGGCAAGTGTTATCTTTTATTCAATTCTACATCCTTCACTCTACTTAACTCACTGCCTTATGCAGAACAGGTGTTCAATAATATCTGTAGAATGTCATGTAAATACTATTAAATGACAAAAACATGTTGGATGATAAAGCTTGTTCAGGGAGGATTCTTAGAAGCACAGAAAATATCTAATGATAACTTTAGTGCCCATGTTTGCAAAAATTACCTGGATTGATAATTTGTTTGATTCACATTCCTGCAGAATCTTGGGGGGTGGGGGGATGGAGGGAAAGGGTAGCAGTAAATGTTCAAAGGAAAGTTTTCAAAGACCTGGTGGGATATTCGTGAAAGAACATAAAATATTCATGAGAGAACATTAAACTGTGTCAGAGATTTTGTTTCTATTTTTAATTCATTAATTCAAGACATTTTTATTTGATACTTACTATGTATCTGGACAATAACAAGAATTATAGCTGACTTCTCATCAGAAACAATGGAGGCCAGAAGTCAGTGGAATGACATCCTTATCAATGTACCTCATTTGGTTAAGTTCTCATTATATTGGCATTAACTCATCTTCTAGGTCAGGGATCTTCAAATTCAGGTAAATTAAACCTATTTTTAATTTTCTTAAAATCCTGCAATCCCAGGAGTAGGGAGACTAGTGGGCTAATGGTAAATCCTTTGTAAAGCTGGGCTCTCAGCTTCTAGAGCATAAGGTGGCATGGGTAGGGCCATATGATTTGCCATTTATCAGACAGCAGGTGAACTCAAAATGATAAATGCCTTCTCTCTAGCTCTAGCTAGCCTAGCAGGAGGTAGAAAAATGTCTTGAGCCAATTAATTAATAGAAATTTAAAACAAAGTTTGGAGATTTTAGCCTCCATAATCAACACAGTTGGTATCTCTCAGCACCTGCTTCACCCCCACTCCCATCTTTAATGAAGCACACCACGGATTTTGGAAGAAATTAAGCCCACTCCCATCTTTAAAAGAGGACTCTGATGGACATAAACCAAGTCAAATAATCCCACAACGTTTTGCTCAACAATGGGCCCAGGATAGATACATAATCTACTTTGACCTGATTGTAGTGAAGCCCAGCACTTTTGTATGAAGGCTGGAGAAGAGAAGCCTTTTGCTTTCCTGATGGTCCCGGGTACAGATGTGAAGCCCAAAATGATACAGACACCATATAAACAAGAGGGAAACCATCCTGGGTTAAAGCCCCAAGAGAATCACACAGAAATAGAAAATGGATTCCTTTCAAACCGTACCTGAAGCCCATGCTACCTTTGGATTCTTCAGTTATATGAACAGTATGTATCAGTCAGCTGTTGCCACAATAGTGCTGCATAACTAACTACCCTAAACCATTTAAGCATTGGCTTAAAGCAACTGTTATCTATCTCACTCATGCAAGTAGGCTGGATTCAGCTGGGTTTGACTGCAATCTGTAGATTCCAGAATGGCCTCACAACTCTCTTATCTTTTCTGATGAGTGATAGCTGGGGTGTGTTCTTCTTATGGTAATGGTAGAAGTATAAAAAGTGAGAAGCAGCAATATTTCTTAGCCTGGTCAAAGCACGAGTTGTGTAGCTAAGTCCAACTTCCACAAGGTGGGGAAGACCTGTCATGAGAGGAACCTCAAAGTCACATAGCAAGGACACAGCCCAGGAAAGGAGGAATGGCTGGGAGAATGACATAGCCCACCACATTTTCTTGATTGTTTAGGCCAGTTTGCTTCTTTTATATGCAACTGAAAACCTTGTAAACTGATACCCCTCCTAAATGATGAAAATGAATATACCGCCTGGGTGAAGTGTCTGTTCTTCAAATAAATATCACGGATCTGCTCTATGAGAATTTCCCAAGACAGGTCAATAAGGAATTCTACAAGAAAACTAGTTAATACCGGTACATGTTGGTGCTGCCATGTACTATGCTCTGATTAATTTCCAAGACAAACGGGCTGGCAGCAAATACACACTAGCCAGCCTTGGGTCTGATAGTTTAGGGAAAAGAAAACAGGAAGCAAAGTTGTTGGTATGATGGCATCTAATCGCCTAATAAACAGAAATAAAATGCAAGCATCTTAACAGAGGTCAGAGCCCCAAATTCCTTCCATAGGAGCCATGTTCAGACCTTCCCCTCTGCTGTCCAGAAGCGTATGGGCAGTAATGAAATTCCCTGGTAAAGAATAGTACCCACTTATGAAACAGCTCCTGTATCAACAATACAAAGGCGGCTGGAGAACAGAACAGAATGGCTTTTGTTTCTCACACAATAGCATTAACACCAACAGCTGCCAGGCCTCCGAAATCACCTTTCTAACCACTGAACACATAAAGTGGCCTTGGGTGTCAAGAGTTACCATCAGTCCCATTGATGGTGGGTGTCTCAGGGGAGTGATCAGGCATCACAGTGACTCAGAAAACCCAATTTTTTGTCCAGGCCTTAATTAAAAACATATTCATCATCAGGTATGATGAAGTGACCTGAAAAACACACACACATTTTTCTTTTGTGAGGCTAGATGGTTTTTAAATACCTTGAAAAAAATTTTTCCCAGCCTGGAAATGCTTTTCAGTGGCGCTGCAAATGAAGACTGCTTCTGACGCTTTATAAAGGGTTTATTTCACTCGGATTAGAAAGCGCAAGTCATTTTTGAAGGAAAGCAGAACATTTTCTTTCCTTACATTCCTTCAAGCTGCAGGTTTTCATGGTAAAGAAAACAAGGAAGACCCCCTGAGCTCTCCGGGGCCAGTCCAAGACTCCTTTTCTTGGCCTCAGCAACTACAAAAAAAGTCCCATGCACTAGAAATCCTGTTTTGGGTTTTTGCTTTTGATTTCCTTAATAGTAAAGTAAAAATAAAAGCCTTATCTACTGACTCATATTTGATAGACAGAAGTTATATGTGCCTTGTAACTGGGAATTATTTCAAAGACAAAACAGGAGACTATTTGACTACCTGATGCAGTAGTCATGAGTGGGGACTCAAGACTCTTACCTCCATGTCCATTCATAGTTATGATTCTATTTTTCTAATGACGCTCATTAGCATTTTTGACAAAGAGATGATTTTAAAGGCAGAAATTAAAATATACCGCAGCAAGAAGGAATAAACCATACACCATGGTATGTAAGCTTTTTAAGGCTAAAAGAAATGTTCCTTAAAATTGATGATGAGTTTCGTAATGAGTTTAAACACAAACCTTGAAGGGATGATAATATGGGATACCCATTTTAGGAAATTCTAGAGTTGAACTTGAGGCGGGGGAGGGTGATAGAGAGTGAAGAACTCTGAGGGGTAAAATAACAAATGTCAGGTGAGAGGGGAGGGGAGTTGAGATGAGAAAATAGGGACTAGGAATGAGCACGTTTACATTTTTAAATTATTTATGTGTCATTTCCTATGAGCTTCTGAAACAAAAGACTCTGTCCATTGGAAAGGTTTTAGTCACTTTCATTAATTTATTTGGTTTGCTTGCCGCCATCCACCTACAGTTTGCTTCCTAAGGTCACGAACTACATCTTTATTTCCTGAGGCATTTGTTCTATTTCGTTTTTCTTTTGTTTTATCTGAATCATTCTTGCCATCATTTTGGATATTCTATAAATAATGAAATAATAGCTACATTAAGTTTACATTTCATGAGCCCTTCTTAAAAGATGCTGAGATAATTTCTACCAATTTAAAGTATTTTAGCTGGTTGTTTTCTAGTTGCTCAAATGACCAAACAAATGATTTGGGTATAATTAGAACTACTTAGGATTAAATTTTATCTTTTTAGTAAAAATGATATTGATGTACATGCTCAATTGAGTTATGCCATAATTCATATATCATGAGACCTCTAATACATAATTTTGAGTTTAATGCATGTTTGTTAACTGTTCTGTGTGTATAAAAATTGATCAAAATTTAATTTTATCTGATATACACATACCTGATTTTTGTGTTTCCATATCTGGTTTGGTTTCTCTTATGTATTTAGAATGAGTTAGAATGACTATAAAAACATTCTTGAAATCCAATTTCAATAATAGATCCAAAATCAGAAGCTACTAAAATTACAAAGAGGCTGGTAAACTAGAAAACAGTCTAAATAAATACAAATAATCCTACATAATACATGCAAGATATATACTTAAATGGCCCAGGACACTATGTATGGTTAGTTTTTTTCTAATGATACCACTGTTTTTGGAGGTCATGTTCAACTTCCAGGGTCATTAGACTGGGCATCATTAGCCTGGTGGCAAGGTTTGGGCTTGTTTTCTTAATTCTGCTACTGGTTGAAATCCTGAGCCTTTTTCCTTAAATATCAGTTTCCTCAGGTGTAAAATGGAAGTAAATTACACAAACGTCTGCCTTCCTCAGCAGGAAAACATGGGAACTATTCATTAAAAACTGTCTACAAATACTTTGAGCTTTTCAGGCAAAGATGTTACACAAGGTAAAATTGCACATCCTCTCTCCCATCTGCAATATGAAAGGCAAATCTTCGAAAAACACATTTTAAAAGGGCAAAACAATGAGCTCAATTTTCAGCTCCATATATATAATATATATATATATATATATATATATATATATATTTTTTTTTTTTTTTTCTTACAGAAAGCTTCCAAAGACTTCAAAGGGAGCTCTGCCCATGCAAGGAAAATGGAAGGTGGAGAGATTCAAAGCCATTAGGAGTAGGGTTTCTGACATTTTTAATAAGCCTATTTTTGCTTTATAAATATAATTTTTTACTTATGCTTCTCATTCTTTTCTTTTTGAGAAGCCCTCTGTTTCCCAACTTGGTCAGAACAAATGATGACACATGGACAGTGCCAAAAATCAGTGTCAGTTTCAAAGTTCACAAGTCGACCACTTTGGGGCAAAGTATTGCAATATTTACCAAATAAATAAAGGGCAGGGAGCTACAGACACTGAAAAAAGAACAATAAGTTGAAAATACCTTCCACAGATATAAAACACAATTTTGAAAAGCCTTTCTGCTGAAATAATTAAAGAGGTTCGGAAGTATGATGTGCATGCCACCAGTTGTGTCCCAGCAGAGCATGAGAAGGCTGTTGGGAAGATGCCGTGGGCTTGAGCCTCTTATGAAGCATTCTCTCAACTTTCCTCTTTGTTGGGGAATAGGAGCTGCTCCAGCACCTTAGAAAAATGCACGCTGTCCCACCTGTGGTATCTGCTGAGCGCAATGATGGCTCAAAGGGCACCCTCTGGCCTGCTTTCTTAACATGGGAACCAGCACACTCCACACTGTGCACGTGGGGCACAGAGCGGGCTGTGATCGGTGCAGGATCTGCTCACTGGAGCATTCCCACCATTGCACCAGGCACATCCTAGGCTCTCTTTAAATATTTGGAGAGTAAACGAATTTTGCCTCTGTAAAATTATTAGTAATGGACCCATGAAGAATTGTTATTTCTTTAAAGAACTATGATAGCTTTAATTCCTTTACATGATTCACATTATCCCAGGCAAACAGTGGGGGCTTAATAGGTTCTTATAGCATTCTCCTCACAGATTGAATCCTAACTGAAGAAAGAGGGCTCCTTTATCACTTAGGGTGGGCCTTGGCTTCAAACTACAGAAAAACCAGCTTAAACAGAAACAATGGCTTAAACAGGATAGAAGATAATTTCTCTCTTATGCAAAGGAAATCTGGAAACATGTAGTCCAGGACTGTGGAGGCAGTGCCATAAACTCACCAAAGGCCCAGACTACCTGCTGTACTCCCTCACCCAGTGCGAAGTTCCACCCTCTAGGATGGCCAGGATGGCTGCTGGAGACCCAGATATTATATTCTCATTACAGGCAGCAGTAGAGAGAAGGGAGTTAAGAATAAAATGGCTTTCCACCCAGCTGAGCCACACCCTTAAAGTCTCCTTCCCAGAATTCCCATTCCAATGACTACTTCCATCTCAGGGGCCCAAACTGGTCCTATGGTCATGTCAGGTGCAAGGGAGGTGGGAAATACATGCTCTTAGTTGGATGTGTTGCTGCCTTGTACAAAATTGAGGTTTCATTACTAAAGCTAAAGGGAGGAATGGATTTGAGGGAAACTAGGGGTCTTTGCTATAATTCCTTTAAACCTCTATAATTCAATGTGCATTTTAAAAATATTTCTCTTATCAACTCCATCTGTCTCAATCCTTCATACACCCATAGTCACCACCTGACTGTTATCACTATTTTGCAAGTGTTTTATTTTTTTTAATTTAATAAATCTTTATTGTTCAGATTATTACAATTGTTTCTCCTTTTTCCCCCCATAGCTCCCCTCCACCCGGTTCCCATCCCACCCTTTGCCCTTACCTCCCCCCACACTGTCCTCATCCATAGGTGTACGATTTTTGTCCAGTCTCTTCCTGCACCCCCCATACGCCTTTCCCCCTGAGAATTATCAGTCCACTCCCTTTCTATGCCCCTGATTCTATTATATTCACCAGTTTATTCTGTTCCTCAGATTTTTAATTCACTTGATTTTTAGGTTCACTTGTTGATAGATATGTATTTCTTGTTCATAATTTTTCTCTTTACTTTTTTCTTCTTCCTCTTCTTAAAGAATACCTTTTAGCATTTCATATAATACTGGTTTGGTGGTGATGAACTCCTTTAACTTTTTCTTATCTGTGAAGCTCTTTATCTGACCTTCCATTCTGAATAATAGCTTTGCTGGGTAGAGTAGTATTGGTTGTAGGTTCTTGCTATTCATCTCTTTGAATATTTCTTGCCACTCCCATCTGGCCTGCATAGTTTCTGTTGAGAAATCAGCTGACAATCGTATGGGTGCTCCCTTGTAGGTAATTAACTGTTTTTCTCTTGCTGCTTTTAAGATTCTCTCTTTGTCTTTTGCTCTTGGCATTTTAATTATGATGTGTCTTGGTGTGGTCCTCTTTGGATTCCTTTTGTTTGGGGTTCTGTGCGCTTCCTGGACTTGTAAGTCTATTTCTTTCACCAGGTGGGGGAAATTTTCTGTCATTATTTCTTCAAATAGGTTTTCAGTATCTTGTTCTCTCTCTTGTTCTGGCACCCCCATAATTCTGATGTTGGTACACTTGAAGTTGTCCCAGAGTCTTCTTACACCATCTTCAACTTTTTGTTGTTGTTTTTTTTTTCTGCTTTTCCGGTTGAGTGTTTTTTGCTTCTTTGTATTTCAAATCTTTGACTTGTTTCTTGCGTTCCTCTAGTCTGCTGTTGGGTCTCTGTATAATATTTATTTCAGTCAGTGTATGTTTAATTTCTAATTGGTCCTTTTTCATATCTTCAAAGGTCTCATTATAGTTATTGGCCTTTTCTAGGATATTCTTGAAAAGCCTTATAACCGTGGTTTTGAATTCTATATCCAGTCGTTTGTTTTCCTCCATTTCTTTCATTTGTGATCTGTTTCTTTGATGCCGCATTTTCATTGCTTCCCTGAGTTGGTAGGGTAGATTTGTGTGCTAGGTTTCCTATATGGCCCAGTGGGTTGGCCTCCCCAGTTAACCTGAGGTGGACATTCTTGGTGCACCCCTTTGTGGACTGTGTGTACAGCCTTGTTGTAGTTAAGTCTTGATTGTTGTTGGTATCACTGGGAGGAATTGACCTGCAGGCCAGTTGGCTGTGAGGATCAGCTGTGTCTACACTGGGAGATTTTCGGTGCTGGAGACAGCCTTATAGGATTAGCCTTGCTAGATTGCAAAAGCCTCTGTGCTCAGCTTGGATGGGGTGGAGTCTCAGGGTGGAGCAGACAGTCTTGGCTTCCTGTCAGCTCTGCCCTTGCGCGCACGAGTCTCCAGACCTCTGCCTTCCGCAGTTCCCGAGTTTCCGCCTGACAGCCCAGATTTCCCCCGTAAGAGCGTGGGTCCCCAGGGGCTTGCCCGGAACTGCGGTTCAGTGCAGTTGGAACTGGGGTTCAGTGCAGTCAGGAGCTTCTGACTCCCTTCCCCTAGGGATAGCCTGTGATAACCTCCGCAGTCAGTCTTTGTGTGCACTCATGCCTCCAGACTCCTGCCGCCGCAGCTCCCCTGAGTCTCCGAGTCTTTGTGTGCCTTTCTCTCTACCTGACAGTCCAAACTCCCCCTGTATGAGCCTGGGTCCACAGGGTTTTGCCCAGAACTGAGGTTCAGTGCAGTCAGAACTGGGGTTCAGTGCAGTCGGGGGCTTCCTTCCCCCTCCTGCCAGAGAAAGCCAGCCAGGCACTCCGCCGCCCTTCCTCTCTGCGCGTGTGTCTCCGTACCTCAGCTCTTTGCCGCTCCTTCTCCGTGAGCTTTCTTCTTTCCTTCTAGTTGTAGAATTTCCACTCAGCCAGCTTTCCTGTGGTTCTGGATGGTGTCCGTTCTGTCTTTTAGTTGTAGTTTTGAAATTGTTGTGCAGGGCAGCAGTTTAGGTGCTTATCTATGCCGCCATCTTGGTTTCTCCTTGCAAGTGTTTTAAAAAGTTAAAATCATTGTCACTCTATGACATCCTCTTGCAACCATCCATAACCACTTATATTAGAAAAAAAGTGTTTTGGAAGTTTAGTTGAGTGACTTTACTGGATTTTATCAATTCTACGATGTACCTTCTTTCCACGTTAGCACTCCTGAAATCAGCCTCAGAGTCCATGCCATCTCAACCGTGGCGGTCAGCCAGGTAGTGACATGGGCAACTTGGTCACGGCTCTTGTCATCACTCTAGAGAGTGATGTACATTATGTGATAACATGTGTTGAGTTTAACTGCTGCTGACAATGTCTTCAGAGAGATTACGGCATGATTTGGCATTGAAATGAACACTTATTGTGTTCCCATAAAAGCCTGGAAACTGAGCAGCAGGGTGCAAATTTGATATTAGTGCAGCAAATATCAGTCATTGGAAGAAAGATTGTAATTTTGTATTTTCTTGCAATGCAACGATCAAGCGCTTTTCAGGAGCAAATAAAGGATGACAGATACCCACAAGTGGGTGAAACCCTGTTACATTTTGTTGCTGAGACACATGGAAAAGTTTTTTTCCCATCACACAGCAAACAATGAGATTGAAGAGAATGCAAATTGCCTTTCCACTCTGAATAGATAAAAGAAATCTGAAAGCAATAAGACTTACATGATTGATTCATTCATATTCTGTTCAGGACTCTTATTAAGACACCGTGTCATAGTTTACTTGGCCACATTTTTTTCCTTAATGGTACATAACATAAAGGTACATCTTATAATTGATAGCATCTTAGATTTGATAAAGGTAATTAATTCACTTGTTATTAAATAACAGCTCAAACTAGTAGCTCACATATTCATTAAAAATATGATTGCTTTGATGCAATACAAGAACACTGGCAAGGGAGATCATTGTTGGCTTTTCAGAGACACAAATATTTATTAATTCCTAATGTAGGGCATGCTAGCATGTGTACTAAGATGCCCTCAAATGGCTCCGCATCCATCCTACCTGGGCAGTGTCAGGTGTTTAGAAATGTCATCTGAGCCTTTGCTTCACACTGACTGAATCCTGTTATGTGTCAGCGACTGGGCACTCCAGGTATCATCTTCAGTACAGTGTGGGCCATAAACTGGGGGAATGACTTCTCTGGGGTGAGGACACAGCAAAAGGCAGGAATAAAGCAAATCCAGGGCAGGGGGATGGTTTGCAGAATCAATGACCTGACTTGCATTGTTCTAAAAGCACAAATTACTACTACATTACATATGTATCTCTTGAGAAAAACTCATTGACTTAACATCTAATCATTCTCAGCTTTTATATCCCCATGAAAGACCCATTTGTAATGGAACAAAATGAAGGTGTGGCCTCAAAGGTTTTGCAAAACACTCAAATTCAAAAGTGATGGAAGGCATTTTTCCTGTTAAATAACGCCCTTCTGAAACAATGGCACTTTCCTAAAGGTCCCTGAGGGCAAAAATTGTCTTTCCTATATATACTAATAAAAGAGAAAGATGCAAATTGACCATACCTTTGCAACGCCCACCAGCCAAGCAGGAGTGAGTATGCAAATTAATGGGCAGCATGGGAAGTGGAAAGGCGGCTCCAGGCCAGAGTGAAAAGGTGGCTCTGAGCTGGAATTAAGGCGGTGCCGGCAGCCAGGGGAAGGAAGGCCCATTCTTACACGAACCTTTGTGCATCGGGCCTCTAGTGTTAAATATAAAATGCATATCTGTATATGTTTATAATATACAATTTTAATGTCTTAATAGTTAGGTAACAAATTAGAGAAATATATGAAATGATTGGTGATAACTTTATTCTCTTGAGAATTTTGTTAAATAAAAAAAATGGTATTGTTGGTTATCTTCCCTTGCTAAAAAAAAAAAAAAAAAAAAAAAAGATTTGTGAGAATGTGTAAAGTATCATCTGTCTGAACATAGTTTGTTTAAAGAAAGAGGACTTCACTCTATCCTTCTCTTTCTATCCCACCTCATAATGGGTGGGGCATGTGGTTTATCAGAGATGCATGAACAATTCATATTTAGCCACAGGCTTCAAAATATCTTGCACTGAATATGCTGGAAGTAGACTAGAATCTGCACTATTCCTACAGAAGCAGCTTACAAATATATAGCAAAAAGTTACTATGTCCTAGAGTCATTTCCCCAGCTGGAGAAGCAACCCTGCAGGGGAAAATGTTTGTATGAAACTCAATATTCTAGCAACTTGTTGGTGATGAAGGTATTTGGATATCTGCAGTGATTCTGGGGACATTAGGATAACCCATTCTATATACCAATGCCTAAAATTCTACTATTAAAACTTTAACATAGAGATTAATTCAATCATTTCAATTAGACAGATACATATTGAACATTTACCATACACCAGACACTGGCCTAAGTGCTGAGGTAAGAATGAGGTCTGGTGTCTGTCTTAAGGGAATTGTCATTAGGTCGAGAGAGAGACATGTAAACAAATCAAGTGCAGTACATGTGACATAGGCAGTGTATCAGGAAGCTAGTGCTGTGTAACAAATCAACCCAAAATTTAGTGGATTAAAAGAACAAGCATTTGTCTACCTAATGATTTTGGGGTCAGCAGTTTAGTCTGGGCTGAGCTTGGCAGTTCCTCTGAACTCAGCTGGGAAGTCATGGAATCAGCTGTGCTTTGGCTGGTCTAGGGCAGTGGTCAGCAAACTGCCACTCTGTTGACTAATGAGTTTGTCAACCACTGGTCTAAGGCATCAGGGAAGTCATGAAAAGCTTCTTGGAGAAAGTGAGCTGGATATAGAAGCATCAGAAGGATCAGTAAGATATTTCCAGGTGGACAAGGGAAAGGACAACTTTTTGGGTGAGAGGGAAAAGCCAGTGCAAGGGTCTGGAAGGGTGCGACACATGCCACTGAAGTACAGACATGTCTCTATAAATGCATTTTCAGGTGGTTCCTGCATGGGCAATATGGGAAGCAGACATAGAGGGGGACTCACCAGGAGGAGGAACGGTCAAGAGAGAAGGCTGAGAGAGAAAGCCTGGGCCCACCTGTGTCCATGCTGCCACCTCCCACCCCCGGGCACAGAGGGAGATGAGAACTTTCTTTTCCCCCAGGGAAGGAGCTGTCTGCTCAGCTCAGCTGTGGGGCCATTTGCACTGCTGCTTTAGGCCTCTGGTTCATTGGCTGGGAAAATGCCTGCGTCATTGAAAAGAACTCATTTTCCTGGGAATTTCTGCCCCTAGTGAATGTTGTTCCACAGACACAACTTATCAATCCTGCTGTCTCCCCACCATTTCTTTGTTTTCGCTCCTGGGGATTTTCAACACACACTCACACGACTGTGAGCAAGCTGAAATGCATGACTCCGTTTTCAATTTCTAAGGTGTGCCTTCATGCACACTTTGAGTTTTTCAGTTAGGCTCATTATTTTTGTTGACATCCAATTGTACCTCTGAATTATTCTGAAGAAACTCAGCTTACTGCTTTCATCTCAATGCAAACAATGGTTTGTATTCTCTTTGGCATGACTTTGAATTCTGCACACCAAAAAAGTTTCCTCAGCTTTTGTAAGAGGAATGCACAACGGCTGTTTTGAAAGAATAATGAGCCTTTCTGAAAATTCCCATAGAGAGTGCTAAGACTAAAAACAAAGTTCAAAGGAATCTGGTGGGAATCAATGGGACAGCCTCCTGGTTCAGGGAAGGACTTGTAGGGAAGAATGAAACAAATCCAGCTTCTTTTTAAATTAAAATGAAGAGAGAGCTTGGTAGAGAGCAGAGCAGAAACATTAGCTGAACCACAATCGATGGGAGCGGCCAGTGTGGAGTGAAAGCGGAGATACATTTTAATAAAGCATGGGAGGTGACTTTCAGTCATTCAGACATTTCACATCAGAGCAGGAACTTGGCCCCACTGTTAATTCCTGTGAAAAGAAGAGTCCACTGTCTGAAAGAAATTGGTACAGAAATTTTCTACCTTTTTTTTTATTATATATATAGAAACAAGTTACATTTCCACAGGTCCTAGAAATGCTCAGCTTTTTTGTTTCTTTTTTAAAATATGTTTTTTATTTATTTTAGAGAGAGAGGAAGGGAGAGGGAGAGAGAGAGAGATAGAAATATCAGTGATTTGAGAGAATCACTGATTGGCTGCCTCCTGCAGGCCCCCTACTGGTTTAGAGCCTGCAACCAGGCATGTGCCCTTGACTGGGAATTGAATGTGACCTCCTGGTTCCACGGATCGACACTCAACCACTGAGCCATACCGGCCGGGCTCTACTTCTTTTCTTCTCCTTATTTTTTTAACTAGTTCCTGACCTCGTTGACAGCACTTTTTGGAAACACTAATTCCATGCTCTCAATGGGAATTTTTCCAAAATGTTAAGTTTTCATTTAAGCTATCTGAGGTGCCGAAACCGGTTTGGCTCAGTGGATAGAGCGTCGGCCTGCGGACTGAAGGGTCCCGGGTTCGATTCCGGTCAAGGGCATGTACCTGGGTTGCGGGCACATCCCCAGTGGGGGGTGTGCAGGAGGCAGCTGATCGATGTCTCTCTCTCATCGATGTTTCTAACTTTCTATCCCTCTCTCTTCCTCTCTGTAAAAAATCAATAAAATATATTTAAAAAAAAAACATATCACATAAGCTATCTGAGGTTATGAACAGCACAGACCCACAGAGCAATAACAATCCTGCTCAGCACAGAAGGCCACGCATGCCACGTGTGAGAGGCCCAAAAAGGGAGACGGCTTGCTACTCACGGGGGAACCACCTTTGGGGTGACTTTCAGGGTGTATAAGACTCCCCATACAAAATCAAGCAGGAGTCCTTGGGAAAAGGTTCCCCTTTGCTCATTCTGTATATATTCAACACAAAATTAGGTGTTTGTTTTTTTTTAAATCCCTTTTGGTGGGATGGAAGGGACTAGGCAAGCGTATTGAGCTGTCTTTACACCTGTGCACCAATGACATCACGCTTCAGTGCAGAGACAGGCCTGTACTTCTAATTTCTCACATGCATGTCAGTGGCAAACAGTCCCAGCGTTTGTGTTAATGACACCATCTGGCGCCTCCCATAACTGTGGAGCGTTCAGCTTCCAAACAAGATGTAATGGCAGCAACACATGAAACCCACTGACATTTACAGTAAGGAAATTTATTATCAGTCACCGGTTTGGTATAAATGTGTTTGCATGACTGCTGGGGCTATAAAATCGTCACCTTTGCCAGGCAAGTGAAGGTGCAATAAATAATGGATTTTAAGCCATGCATGTACTACCAGATCATTAAACATTTATCACACAGGCACAGTAGCATCTTAAGCAACAGTTACCACTTGAAAAATTAATGCCACTTTTGAGGGTTAAATGAAAACCATTTAGTCTAAGCATTAATGATTTTTAATATGGGTGAGTATAGAATACAAAGATTTTTTTTATTTTTAATTGAATATAATATATATATGTGTAAATAGCTCTTTTATAATTATTTTCTCTTGAGGAACAACCACTCTATGCTCCTTTGTTAAAAAATACTCAAAAATATAAACTGAAATGTTTCTTGAAAAAAATCATTATTAAAACCTTTTAAAACTAGAAATGATAAGAGAAAGGTCCTTTAGGAATCAAATGGTATAAATCCTTAATGGATTAGTCATTATGGTTGCAATTAAGTCATTTTAACTTTGAATTAAGGAAACAAATATAAGGTCAAAACCAATCAAATCCCTTGAGCAATATAGCCACATTTGTCCCCATTACGTACTCCTTTAAAATAGTTTCCTACAGGGTGCCCAGTAATTTTCTCCTATAAGCTTGGTGTGTAGGTATCCATTGCTTTAATAATAATAATTTAAAAACAAAACTAAGAGCCACACACAAAAACAGACAAAACACCCATGGAAATAATTCAAAATGCAGACAGTTTGGGGATGGTTATTAGCTCCATGGAGGATCTATCAAAGAATACTGTTTGACACAAAGGGGGAAAGAGAAAACTAGGTGTGAACTGGCTATTTATTTTCCTCCTGGACACACAATGAGGAAGGGAAGCCAGTGCTGCGCTCTAAGGAGCCACCTCCTGCAGGTCAAGTCTGGACAGGCCCCGTGCTCATAGGCTCTGCCACAGGATGCTGTAAGGAGGATGGATTCTTAAAACAACACAATCTCAACACACAAAGTGATCACGCAGCAAGAGGAAACAGGGTAAGTTCAATATTTAGTGAGCGGCACTGTTTTAAAAAAATGTTTTAGGCAGAAGTAAAAGAAAATGACTATTTTAAGGTTTCTAGCTCAGTTTGTGAGTGAGGTTTAATTCATCGGTGAGAGCTGTGCTATGCAGCACTTGGATTCCTCTCTCTCTCTTCTCTCTCTCTCTCTCTCTCTCTCTCTCTCTCTCTCTCTCTCTCTCTCTCTCTCTCTCTCCCCCCCCCCCCCTACCTCTGCCCCTAGGGCACACATCTTCAATAGGAAGCCCAGAGAGCACTCTGAAAGGCCTGGCCGGTGGGGAAGAGGGAAGAAGGTCTGCATAGCACTTCAGGAGGCTGCTCCAGAGCCTGGCTGAATCAGGGGGAGGAAGTGTGGAGGTTTCAATGCCTTCTCTCCAACAGCGATTGTCATCTAAGTGGGTCCGAGGGATTGCCCCCTCTTCCTGTGCCAGGCTCCTCAGGTGATGGGGGCAACCTCTGTGGGGAGCACCTGTTGTTTGGAGAGCTGGGGTGGGCTCACAGGAGAGGAGAGATCACCATGATACCCCCCACCACCCCCCATGAACACACAGTGCCTCCCTCTGCTGCCAGGCGGGTGAGCAGCATGTGTGAGGAAGTCACGAGTTCCATTTGTGTGCCCACAAGTCTCCATCACACCAGGGAACTGCTCCATGACCCCCTCCAGCGGGAGTTTGTGGACGTTAGCCCCACCCACTGGGATTCACGTACTATTATGAAATAGCTCCTCACTTGAGCCTGCACATTAAAACAAAAGCACCAAGTACGGGAATTCTGAGGCAGTGTCGTTAGCCAATATCCTGTGAAAGGGTTACACACTTGCCCTGTCCTTCCATCTGCCAGTAATCAATCTAAATATTTCCCAGAGTTCTAGCTGTTATAGTTCATGTTCTGGAAATGACTGTCGGGGTAGAGAATCAAGGAAGAACCCCAAGGAGGCCTTGCTCATTTCTTTCAAAGTTGTGTCAGTTGCTGTACTTGATCAGTCACTCTGCCCCTGTCTACCACGTGTTGTGAGAGAGATGAAGAGACAGGCAGAGGGAGCGCACCGAGGCCAACAGCTCTCCTGAGGGTGTGATGCAAGCGGACAGTCTGAATGCAACTGTGAAATGAAGAAACAGCGAACAATGAAGGAAGAAAAACAAAAGCAATTCAGCAGATGCATGTCATTTTTACTCTTTAGTGTGGATCAGTTTTTTCTTGTTAATTATATTACCTATTCTTTCCTTATATTGATAATTACATAATTACTCGAAACAGATGGGTGACAGAATGCACCCAGATGGTAAGAATGTAAACAGGCTTCCAAATTGCTTATTCTTGAGCGTAGTATAAGGAATTATTCAATAATACATAGATTTCTATACTCTACACATCTGTGAAGTAGAGCCTTCAAAACAGCAGTGACTCCGTCATTGTTCCTTAAAGAGATACACTGCCTTCCCTAGGAGTTCCTAGGAGGCCAATTGCCATCCAGGTAAAATAGTTAAAGTTTCTTTTTCCAAACATTTGGGCACCTGAAATCCTAAGCTCTTGTCTGAGTTCACTGGGGGGGAACTTATTAAAAACAGAAATGTCCACTTGAGGGGAAGGTACAATCACACAGAGCCCTAGTTCTGCTTTGAGCAAGTATGCAAGGTTGAAAGAAAGGGGGGTGATTTAAAAACACACTTTGAAATGTTTTAATTGCATCCGATGGGCTTCTTGCCTGAAATTCTTTTTTAAAAAAATCTATGAAATAAAAGCCAAAGCGTCAATGCTGGATGTGTGCCTGGTGGAGGAGGGCTTTCACCCAAGGGAGGGTCAGCGGCATGGGCAGGCTGGGTTTTGGACAGGTCTGAAGGAAGAGGCTATCCGCTCCTTCCTCCTACCCTTGCACCGGCCCTGTGCCCCATCAGAGTAGGCTTCCACTTTCACGAACCTTACCCAAGAGGTGTCCTCGACCCCGGTCCTTCACTCTCCATCCCCTCCAGAGTCGTCTTCTTGCCGCTCCTTGGCATGGAGCATCCTCGTCTGTCTGTCCATTGTCAGACATCCCCACTAGAACATAGGTGCCTGGGCAGCAGCAATTTGTCCATTTTTGTTAACCACTGCAGCCCAGTGCCAAGAATGGGGCCCACACATGATTGACATACAATAAATACTGATAGAACAAATGACATAAATTCAGTCTCCATCTCTAAGCTTCCTCACCAGGAACCAGCCCTGGGCCATGGTGGAGGCAGGATCTGAGGCCCAGGAGCCTGTTCACACAGGGGTAGGGGGTGATCCATGACAGGCAGGTCCAAACCATGGTTGGTACTCGAGTTCTGGACAAAGAACAGAATGCCTGGACAGATGATGAGGTCAGGACAACAAGCAGGCCCAGGGAGGGACAAACCCACTTGGCTTTTGGCAGAGAAGCCTAATGGGGAGGCATGGGGAGGGACAGAAAATTTCAGAATTGGGCTCTTGCCATCCATTGCATCTGGGAGTCGATTGTGTGTAACTGTATGTGAAATGCGGATGTTGAGCACTTCTCCAAGGCTATTTTTGGATGGTGACTGTGCATACTGTGTGTGTGTGTGTGTGTGTGTGTGTGTGTGTGTGTGTGTGAGAGAGAGAGAGAGAGAGAGAGAGAGAGAGAGAGAGAGAGAGAGAGAGAGATTCATCAGAATCATTTGAGAAGACTAGGGTTTGAAACCTATGTGGTTTATCAATGACCATAGGTGGTTTGGGGGAATTGATTAGCTAATTTTTATCTATATAATAAAAGCCTAAGTGACCATTATGGCAGAAGGACCACAACGACCAGTCGCTATGATGCACACTGACCACCAGGGGCAGATGCTCAACACAGGAGCTGTCCCCTGGTGGTCAGTGCACTCCCACAGGGGTGTGCCTCTCAGCCAGAAGCTGGGATCATGGCTGACAAGCACAGTGGCAGTAGCGGGAGCCTCTCCCGCCTCTGTGGCAGCAGTAAGGAGGAGTGATCCGAGTAGTAAGGAGCAGCGAGCAGGCAGGCAGTAAGGAGCGAGGGATCCCGGACTGTGAGAGGGCACAGGCCAGGCTGAGGGACCCCCCTATCCTCCCAGTGCATGAATTTCATGCACCGGGCCTCTAGTAAAGAATATATAATAGTGCCTTTCATGTATAACACTTAACAAATGTTAACTATCCTATATAATAAAAGGGTAATATGCAAATAGACCGAACGGGGAAACAACTGAACAACCGTTCACTATGACATGCGCTGACCACCAGGGGTCGCATGTGGAACATGGCAGGCATCGGCAGCAGGCGGCAGAGCGTGGAACATGGCGGGTGGCAGTCGCGGCGGGATGGCGGAGCAGGTGAGCGGGAGCGCCAGACCAAGGCAGGTGCCGGTTGCTTTCATCTGTGAGCCTCTGGTGGTTACTGAAAATTCTTTGCTCCCGCATACCACAGTCCCGCCCGGTGCTTGCACCCGCTGTCGGTGCCGGCCCCGCTTGCACCTGCTGCTGGCGCTGGCCCCAATCGCTCTGCACCATCAGCAGGTGAGAGCAGGGACAGCGCCATCAGTCAGTGCATGGAACTAGGGCCGGCAGTGGGAGCAGGGCTGCCAGCAGACAGGGGACAGGGCGCTGTGGTGTGAGGGGCTGGGCAGCGGCACGGAAGATGGGCCGAGACCCACCCTTGTGCCCAATGCAGCCTCACGGCCCACAGTTCCTTTCAAGGTGCACGAATTCGTGCACTGGGCCCCTAGTTATTAATATTTCTCCTGACTTTGCTTGTTCATAGTTTTAGCATTTTTATCTGAAAAGAACTGTAATGAGACTAATTGATTAGTAATAATGCATTGTTATACTTTATTTTGCAAAGGCAACAATATTCAGAAAAAAATAAAAATTCCCTCTAATACTAGCACTACAGCAGAACTGTATTTGTTTGTATATATTTTCTTCCTGTTTTCATCATAAACATACAAATTTCTATACAGTAGAAAAAAATCCATAGTCAAATAACAACATAAAAAAAGCATCTGATTACTCAGGGCCTGGGATTCTTTTGAAACTTGGGCTTGGTGTATTGTATCCCCCATGTGCCCTCCAATGGGGGGTGGGGTAGGATGCAGAGGGTGGGGTGTGGCAGGAGGGGGAAGAGAAGCCAGAACACTACTCCATCTCTGTTTATGCTCAAGGGAACCTGGATGTCAGTGTGACTGCCTTGAGCGGGGTCAAGGGTTCTCGGGCCTTAAGGCAGTATCCTCTCCCACAGAGCAGAACACAGAGGGAGAGGGGATGGCAGGAATATCCCACTGAGGAGGGGAGGCAGGCACCTCCACCTGAAAAGACAGCAGGGATGCAGGGTCAAAGGCTTGGCGGGGCCACAGGCATGGAGTCAGCCCAAACTCCTTCAGCCTCTGGCATCTGCTCCTGCCTTTGAGGCAAATCAGATCACCCAGGTGTGTACTTTCGAGGTGTCTGTCTCTCTCTATTGCTGAAATGCAGGGAGTAGTGAGCTGTTAGAAGTCACTGGTGGGGAACCACTAGCCACTGTCCTACCAACACAGAGTGATCCAAGACCCAGAGTGTGAGGAACGAGGCTGTGCAGTAAACAAATTAAAACAGTTGTCAACTGTATATACTTCCATGGGACACGATCAGACCGTCTATGTGACCTGCTCACAAGTTACATCTTGTGACACATCATCCCCAGTTCAGTTTTCTAAGTCAGCGATGACCTCTGGCTTCATGGGAGCGCCATGCTGAGGATGGTGCAAGGTGGGGACGGTGGGTGGTTCTGGCCGGCCAGCTTCACTATGGGGACCGGAAAGTGCTCCCTGAGACCGGCTCCCTGGGAGCACGGCTCCTTTTGGTTAAATACATAAACTGCCATAAAACCTCAGCTGCAACAACTACCATGGTGATCATTTCAATGCAATGAATGGCATTAAAACAAACAGAACCTGGGGCACGACTGAAGAGCGCGAGAGGCGGGAGCAGGGGTACAGCGTGTCATTTAGGTTTATTACCCTGGGTCTCAACCACCCCAATGGCGCAGACCTGCCTGCACTGCAGCTGAGTCATGTTTGATATCTCAAACAAGAAGCAATAAAAAACTTTTATGGTCCTACGCTATTTCCATCCCTTATTTATTCTTTTTTTCCTGTTTTTAAGCCATCCTTTTTGTTTTCTTCTTGCTTATTAAGTTGGTTACTATGGAGATCATGACATCAGTAATTTTGATTAAGCTTAATGGTCTTGAGGCAACATACAGAGTAAAGGTTTTTATACTTCCTCAAAGTGGTTCGGCCTCAGAGAACAGCAACATGAGGACTAAGGAGTGAGGGCTTCATGCTGCTTCTCTAATGGGGGCAACACACAGTGCTGGAGGTGGGGAAGTGGGGAGGGGGCAAAGCCCTGCCCCAGGCCAACTGGCCCGGGGGGGTGGGGGGCAGAGGCCGCTCCTGCAGACAGTGACACTCCAGTTTCCAAGGCTCCAGTTGAACCCTTTGTCTCAGAAACACAAATGCCATTTCCCTTTAGATTTGGTAAGCATGCAAACACTAATAACAACTAAGCACATATGGCTTTATGAAAATTACCAAATTGTGGAAGACTTTTAATCCACCTGAGATCAATTTGAATGTAAAACCTCTAGGTCCTTGGGGGTGTTTTTTTCCTTAGTCTTTTACATCTACCAAGAAAGCATATTCTACTTTGTTTTGTCTTAATCATCTGAGGATCTTTTCCCATTGATTTTTAGAAAGAGTGAAAGGGACGGGGAGAGAGAGAGAAACATTGATGTGAGAGAGACACATCAATTAGTTGCCTCCCGCACATGCCCTGACCGTGGCTGGGGATTGAGCCTGCAACGAAGGTGTGTGCCCTTGACTGGAATCAAACCCGGTGACCCTTCAGTTCGTGGATTGATGCTCTATCCACTGAGCCAAACTGGCTAGGGCCGTGGTTGGCAAACTGCAGCTTGCGAGCCACATGCGACTCTTTGGCCCCTTGAGTGTGGCTCTTCCACAAAATACCACGGCCTGGGCGAGTCTATTTTGAAGAAGTGGCGTCAGAAGAAGTTTAAGTTTAAAAAATTTGGCTCTCAAAAGAAATTTCAATCGTTGTACTGTTGATATTTGGCTCTGTTGACTAATGAGTTTGCTGACCACTGGGCTAGGGCATTTGTACTTCTTAAAGCTAGAATTTATTAAAATATATAACATCTAAAAGCTTCCATAAAAAGACCTAAAGACTTCTACTACTTTATAATAATGTGCATTTATTGATGTAAAACCACTTCATAACGGACAGAGCTGTTTCTATCATTCCTCCACGGGCCAGAGGGAGTGGGCCAGCCCCACAAGGGGCCTCCTTGGTCTGCAGTCTGTTGTATATTACTGTTATAACCATAGCGGGGTTACTTAAGGGACTTGAGCACCGTGGATTTTAGTATCCACAGGGGGCCTGGAAGAATCCCCCACAGATACCGAGGGACCGCTGTATTAAGCGAAAATCAAGTTTCAAAACACTATGTACATATGACCCTGCATTTAACTGCAGATATGTTTTTTCCCCACAAAAACATCATCTAGATGTAAAAACACCAAAATGGTAAATAGGTAATCTATAGTTAGAGGATTACAGATTTTATGGATTTTTTTCCCTATTGCTTTCCCTCCTAAAACTTCTACCATAATATGTACCGCTTTTGTAATGACATTTTTGTAATTAAGGGGGAAAGGTGGAACTTCCCTGGTCAGCATCTGCAGCTCTGCCTGTCCCCTTTGTCACTGTATATTCCCAGCTACTTTATTTTTTTTATTTTTTTTAAACAAAGCCTCCTGTGGGGGCTGCCAGGCCTTTCCTCCCTGAAGGCGGATTTGAAGAAGCCACTTAGCTGCGAAGGCCAGCTCCTGCCCAGGAGCTCAGGTCCGCCGGGCACTGGCTGGGCCTCGGCTTCCCGAGCCAGCAGGCAGCTGATGCATGGGGCACTTCTGGGCCTCTGCGGCATCATTACCCTGGCTCTGCAGGGAACAGAGGCATTTTTCCCCCTCCTACTGGGTTGTGCGAGAACCCGATCAGCATCCTGGAATGCCTCAGGATTTCTTTTCTGTTGGAAGCTGTGGCAGCTCTTTTTAAGAGCAATACCACGACTGGGAGTGGACTGAAACAAAAGACTTGCTGGTGGCTTGCAAACCCAGAAAGGCCTCCATTTCACCCCCGGGCTTTGGGTGGGTGTTTTCTTTGCGGCTGATCCTTCCTAAAAGTCCATGCAAGTCCCCAGAAGGGTGATACAGAAAAAATAAGAGCAGGGGAGGTTTTATTTTAGAAAACGGAAAGAACTGAATCTTTCATTAGTAGTGTGCCATCACAGAGGTGTGCAAAGCTCTGAGTGATGGGGAAGCGCCACTCCTGAAATCGAAAGGAATTAGCTGCATGACCAGCACTTCGCTGCTTAGCAGGGATGCCGGGCTGATCTAAGCATGATGGAATACAGAATGGTACAGCCACTTTGGAAAAGAGTTTGGTACTTCCTCACAGAGTTCAACATAGAGTCACCATATAATTCAGCAATCCTACTCCTACCTATGTCCCCAAGAGAAATGAAAACGTTGCTGTGGACATTCATGCACAGGTTTTTGCACAGGTTTTTATGTGGATAAAAATGTATGTGAATATTTAACCACATAAAAACCTGTGCATGAATGTTCACAGCAACATTATTTATAGTAACCAAATAATGGAGACTAGTCAAAGGTCCACCAACCAATAAAATGTAGTTTATCCACACAATTGAATATTATTCAGCAATAAAAATACTACAGAACAGATGAACCTTAAAAACACGCTAAGTGAAAGAACCCAGTAACATAATACCACACATTATATAATTCCACTTATACAAAATGTCCAGAACAGGCAAATTTATAGAAACAGAAAGTAAATTAGTCATTGCTTAGGGCTGGAAGTGGGGCTAAAAGTTGTGACTGCCAATGGCTTTCTTTTCTGGGTGACAAAAATATTCTCAAATTAGATAGTGGTGATGGTTGCCCAACACTGAATATACTAAAAAAAAAAAAAAATTATACTATTTAAATGGTGAATTATATGATATATGACTTATATGTCAATAAAGCTGTTAAAGAGAGAGAAAGAAATGAGGAAGGAGGGAGGGTGAATGGGAGGGAGGAGAAATATTATCCTATAATATCTATTCTAAAAAATGAGAATAAGATGTAGGATTGATTTTTGACAATACAGAGAGGTTAAGAAGTAACTCTACTTTTTTTTTTAAAATAAATCTTTATTCAGATTATTACAATTGTTTCTCCTTTTTCCCCCCATAGCTCCCCTCCACCCAGTTCCCACCCCACCTTCTGCCCTTACCTCCCCACCACTGTCCTCATCCATGGGTGTATGATTTTTTGTCCAGTCTCTTCCTGAACCCCCCCCCATACCTTTTTCCCCCTGAGAATTATCAGTCCACTCCCTTTCTATGCCCCTGATTCTATTATATTCACCAGATTATTCTGTTCCTCAGGTTTTTAATTCACTTGATTTTTAGGTTCGCTTGTTGATAGATATGTATTTGTTGTTCATAATTTTTCTCTTTACTTTTTTCTTCTTCCTCTTCTTTAAGAATACCTTTCAGCATTTCATATAATACTGGTTTGGTGGTGATGAACTCCTTTAGCTTTTTCTTATCTGTGAAGCTCTTTATCTGACCTTCAATTCTGAATGATAGCTTTGCTGGGTAGAGTAATCTTGGTTGTAGGTTCTTGCTATTCATCACTTTGAAAATTTCTTGCCACTCCCGTCTGGCCTGCATAGTTTCTGTTGAGAAATCAGCTGACAATCGTATGGGTGCTCCCTTGTAGGTAATTAACTGTTTTTCTCTTGCTGCTTTTAAT
Organism: Plecotus auritus; assembly: GCF_963455305.1. NCBI lineage: Eukaryota > Metazoa > Chordata > Mammalia > Chiroptera > Vespertilionidae > Plecotus > Plecotus auritus. Next base: position 82,590,727 of record NC_137782.1, on the reverse strand, counting down.
ATTCTCTCTTTGTCTTTTGCTCTTGGCATTTTAATTATGATGTGTCTTGGTGTGGTCCTCTTTGGATTCCTTTTGTTTGGGGTTCTGTGTGCTTCCTGGACTTGTAAGTCTATTTCTTTCACCAGGTGGGGGAAGTTTTCGGTCATTATTTCTTCAAATAGGTTTTCAGTATCTTGCTCTCTCTCTTGTTCTGGCACCCCCATAATTCTGATGTTGGTACGCTTGAAGTTGTCCCAGAGTCTTCTTACACCATCTTCAACTTTTTGTTGTTTTTTTTTCTTTTTGCTTTTTTGGTTGAGTGTTTTTTGCTTCTTTGTATTTCAATTCTTTGACTTGATTCTTGTGTTCCTTTAGTCTGTTGTTGGGTCTCTGTATAATATTTTTTATTTCAGTCACTGTATGTTTAATTTCTAGTTGGTCCTTTTTCATATCTTCAAGGGTCTCGTTATATTTATCGGCCTTTTCTAGGATATTCTTGAAAAGCCTTATAACCGTGGTTTTGAATTCTATATCCAGTCATTTGTTTTCCTCCATTTCTTTCGTTTGTGATCTGTTTCTTTGATGCCGCATTTTCACTGCTTCCCTGAGTTGGTAGGGTAGATTTGTGTGCTAGGTTTCCTATATGGCCCAGTGGGTCGGCCTCCCCAGTTAACCTGAGGTGGACACTCTTGGTGCACCCCTTTGTGGACTGTGTGTACAGCCTTGTTGTAGTTAAGTCTTGATTGTTGTTGGTATCACTGGGAGGAATTGACCTCCAGGCCAGTTGGCTGTAAGGATCAGCTGTGTCTACGCTGGGAGAAGTTCGGTGCTGGAGACAGCCTTATAGGATTAGACTTGCCAAATTGCAATAGCCTCTGTGCTCAGCTTGGGTGGGGTGGAGTCTCAGGGTGGAGCAGACAGTCTTGGCTTCCAGTCAGCCTTGCCCTTGCGCGTGTGCGCGCCTGCAGACCTCTGCCTTCCCCGGCTCCCGAGTCTCCGCCCGAGAGTCCAGATTCCCCCCCGTAAGAGCGCGGGTCCCCAGGGGCTCGCCTGGAACTGGGGTTCAGTGCAGTCAGAATTGGGGTTCAGTGCAGTCAGGAGCTTCGGACTCCCTTCTGCTAGGGAAAGCCTGTAGCAACCTCTACAGCCTTTGTGCACACTGGCGCGCGCGCCTCCGGAACCCTTCCTGCCGGGGCTTCCCCGGGTCTCCCCCGGGTCTCCGAGTCTCCGGGTGCCTTTCTCTCTACCTGACAGTCCAGACTCCCCCTATATGAGCCTGGGTCCACGGGGTTTCACCCGGGACTGGGGTTCAGTGCAGTCAGAACTGGGGTTCAGTGCGGTCAGGGCTTCCTTCCCCCTTCCGACAGAGAAAGTCAGCCAGGCTCTCAGCCGCCCTTCCCTCTGTGCACACAAAGACCCTTTGCCGTACCTCCAATTCTCTGTGAGCTTTTCTCTTTCCTTCTAGTTGTAGAATTTTCACTCAGCCAGCTTTCCTGTGGTTCTGGATGGTGTCCGTTCTTTTAGTTGTAATTTTGAAATTGTTGTGCGAGGCAGCAGTTTAGGTGCTTACCTATGCCACCATCTTGGTTTCTCCGTAACTCTACTTTTTAAAAAATATATATTTTTATTGATTTCAGAGAGGAAGAGAGAGAGAGAAAGATAGAAACATCAATAATGAGAGAGAACCATTGATTGGCTGTCCCACTGGGGATCCAGACTGCAACCCGGCATGTGCCCTGACTGGGAATTGAACTGTGACCTCCCGGTTCATATGTCAATGCTCAACCACTGAGCCATGCCAGCCGGGCGAGAAATAAGGTTACTTTTCACAATTTCTTGTCTTGGCACAACCTAAAGACTTCATTTTGCTATTCTATCACAGCCCAATTCTAAACAATGCCAAGGCCTGTCAATCATGCCACTAGTGTACACCCTACCCACCCCACCTCCCAACTAAACCTTCAGTCTCGCATCCTGGGCAATTACTTGAGCACTTTATAACAATACCATGAAGCCATGCACAACAAGGAATGGAACCTTGAGAAATTTATAGTGTCATCTACATATGGGATCATAATTTTCTCCTCCTTTCCCAGCAGCCACCACTATCATTTTGGAAGGTTTGCCAGAACAAGCTGATGCAACAAAGAAAGAAGGCAGACGGCCTGGAACAGCTGGTGTCCAACTGACCCCAGCACACCAGCCTGGACCGTGTGTCTGCTCCTCTGGCCAAGCCCAGCCAGGGCAAGGCTGGCACCGGATCAAACCCTAGAGTGAATGGCTCAGCCAAAAGGAAAGTCCAAACTGCTGTGGGGGAAAGCCAGTTATTGGTGGGTCACCTTTTGATTACATAGCTGGTGCCAAAGATCTGGGAGATTCCAAAAGATCGTCTTCCTTTTCTGTGGCTTGGTCTTCCTACAATAATCCTGTATAATAAAAGGGTAACATGCAAATTGACCCTAACGCAGAATGGCCAGAATGACTGCTCGACCAGTCACTATGAGGCACACTGACCACTTCTTGGTCCTTTTCCCCAGCCGGCACGCTCTGATCACCCGATGGCGAATGGGGAACCAGGGGTGGGTGACAGTGGGGGGCGGGTCTGGCTGTGGGCAGCCAGGGAAGATGGCCCTGATCGCAGGCCAGGCCTAGGGACCGTACCTGCGCACCAGTTTTGTGCGCTGGGCCTCTAGTTCAGGATATAAGCGCTTTAACTCTGTAGATAAGACAGTGCATATACAGTGGTTGAAGGTATAAAATTTGGCATCCAACTGCCTGGGTTTGTGGCGTGGTCACTGAATTAGCCTTTGCACATGTCATTTGCTCTCCCTCTTGCAAGCCTGTTTTCTTTATGTACATTGAGGATGACAGTAGCAGTAACTATTTAAAGTGCTGATATGAGGTTTAAAATGAGATAACTCATTTATGGGAATGCCTTTAGCAAGAGCTAAATATATTATTATTATTATTAGTTGTTATTGTTTCTTACTCTATAATCTTTCTAACAAGGAGGGATTATAATAATAATGAGAATCCACAGATTTATAACTCATTCTGATGTAAACATATATACCACGTATAGTACTGAACTAGATAGTGTTCAGAGAACTGGAAATAAATGACTATAGACCTTGTAATGTTTGTTTGGAGAAAAAACAAGAGCTCATGAAGGGATTTATATAAATTATTCTAAGGATTCACCATAAATTGGAGAAAATGCATTTCCCATAGGTAGCGTAAATGTGTAGGAAATGGCTGAGTCATGGCTTGAAAATGAAAACTTGACTCATGGTGGGGATTTAAAGTGGGTTAATTTCATTTCAAGAAAATAGCATCATGGCCACATAAATAATGATCAGTGCATATACAATGCTGAAAAATAGGGTTTATCTTTTTTAGAAACTTCTCCTAAGGCGATACTACCAGGCTAATTTAAAACACACACGCACGTGTGCACACAAACATGTGGCCCAACCGCAAGTACAACCAAGAGAAGTCTCAGTGAAAGTTTCCAAGTTTAAGGAAGGGGTTGGGAAACAATTAAGCTGGGGAAAACCTAGCAGGTGCTGGGAGAATAATGCAATTTCCCAGAGCAGCAGATGTACAAGTGAAACAGTATCCAGTTCAGTCTATCAGATGGTAATTATAGCTGGACTGGGTAAGCACAGCCAAGATGAAAAGGGGCAATTCAAAGGGTAACTGAATGCCAGTGAGTGACATCTTCCTGAGAGATCACATACCAGAAAAAAGCAGACCAGCACTTAGCCGTTAAGAGGGGTGTGTATGGGGGAGGGGTTGTTAATAAGCCATCATTTTTCTTTGGAGAAAGGATAAAGGAAAAACGGAGGCCTTAAAGAATTCATCAGCGGAGATTTAAACAGACCATCTATAATAATAAAAGTGTAATATGCTAATTAGACTGGACAGTCGAACGACCTTCCAGACGTCCTTCCTTCCAGACAAAGCCGCAGAGGCAAGCTGCCGTAGCTGGGAAGGCCGAGTCAAGCCGCCACGGCTGTGAGGGCCGAGCCCCTTGCATGAATTTCGTGCATCGGGCCTCTAGTCTAATAAACAACCCTAACGGAAATGACAGCAGTCACTGAGTGCTCTGCAAGTATGATTCCTAAAATGATTCTGTCATCTGAAAGATGAGGGATTTGATTCCGCCCCAAAAATTTTTGAAAAAGAGGGAGAGAGAGATGTGCACACTGTAATTCTATGAACACCGAAAACCAAAATGAAGAACTAACGTGATGAAGAACTAAGTGGATGATTGGAAGCATCTATTGATATGGATATTGAAGCAAGAATAGGAGCCGTTTAAGTTCAAAGCAGATTTTCTGGTGTTTAATATCACAAGTCAGAGTCGCTTCAAATCCCAGTGCTGGAAAGGGAACGGTGCTGGGGACCTAACTTATTCACTCCAGAAAGATTCTGCGGAGCGGGTCCAACCCCCATGTGCCATGCCTCCTGAGTCTGGCTCTCACTGCTGTGGGCCATGGCAGCCCTCTCCCGCCTCTGGGTTGACGACTGAACAGTCCCATGTTAATACTGACACTAGAGGGTAAGCTCCTTGAGGGCAGGGCCGGTCGCAGTCATTTCTGCACCCCTGTAGCAGGGCAGGAAGGAGGAGAGCAGGCTTGCATACAGATCCGCCCCAAAGTACGTGTGGGTCCACTTGTTTCAGCCTTTAATTAGCATGGCCTTTCCATGCCTTCAGCTAGATTTTGAGTATCTCCCAAGATCACAGTTCTCGTACAAGTGGGCCATGCTGATTTACTTAATAAAGAGTTGCCATTGCAAAAATTCTCAAAATGCAAAGGCCAACAAAGCTCATTCAAGCTAAGAAATTACTCTTTCAGGTCCATCCCACGGGGTTCTGGTCTTAGTCAGAAAAAGAGCCCCCTCTCTTGTCCAGGCATCTATCCTGATTGGCCATGGAGATATTATGGTGAATCTTTGGGGCCTACCTCTGTAATGTGTGATGAAAATCATTTACATGTTTTCCAGGTCCTTTCTTATGACCTGATATGGGGCAGGCTGTCAATTAATAGAAACAATAGGGGAGATATTGTGGCAGGAACACCTATTGTCCAAACCAGGCAGAAACGACCAGGGCCTAGGGGTGGGAGGGAGTGTATTTCCTGCCATGCGGTAATGAATTTCAATCACTGCTGGCTTGTGCCAGATTCAAATTGGCAACCCACGGAGATGAAACGCTTTCTATCCCATTACTCATGCCTGGAGGGATCTGTTTCCTGGAAGACTGGCTTCCCAGGTGAAAGAGAAGGGATGAACGGTCACTCTGAGGTGGTTTAAATCGGATAAAAGGTATGAACAATGAGTGCCCAGCGAGAGAAATATGCAGACATGGAGGGGGAGCTAAGGGGCCATCTGAATCTCCATGCACTGGGAGAGGGGATACAAAACATAAAGGTCAAAAGCCCAGAATGCATCTAGTAATGAAAGTGCTTAAGCTCACTTAGTTCAAGGCTGCAATACTATTTGCTCTGCTAAAGAAAAAGAAAAAAAAAAAAATCAGTGCACTCAGGACTGTATAGAAAGTCCTTCTAAAAATTTTCACTTGGCTCATTTCTTCTCCGATAATCAGCCTAAAACATTAAATCTACCTAAAATGTTAAAAAGAAAACTTTTAAATAATATAACGTAGTATTTTAACTTTTGAACATCCACGCCCCATCACATGTAGATTATGCTCTTGATAATCCTCTGATCAAACTTTCAAGATTTCTGAAATTTTTACTAAATCTAAATCTTTACTAAAACTTTCTGAAGAATGAATACAACAAGTAGCAGTAACAGTGCTTCTTTAAAAAGCCAGACTTCACCAATACAATGAACAACACAGCACAACGTAACAGGTAACGAGCATCAAGCTCGACCACAGGTAAGTGGTGGCCTTTCTGGACCAGGGATTTCAACAACCTGTCCTCTGCTCTGTCCTGAAATAAGCCGGGGCTCCGGGGGGACACAGAACACTTACATGACCACAGAAAAGGTTGTTAAATGTGAGCAATGATTTCATTCATTCCACTGGGGAAGTAATGATAGGATTGTTTTGAATGAAACACAATGTGTTCTCTGGCCATCTCCCACCGGAAACTCCAGCTTACCTCAACGTTGTCAGACTGTCAGACTCTGGGAGATGGGGCATGGGGAGGAGAAGAGGCGCCTGGTGCTCAGAACAACAGTGCTCTTGCTATTCAGGCAACAGCTCCATACCCTGCCCTCCGGCCCAGCCCTGCCACTCCTGTCATCAGCGGACTGTTCTGGCACAGTCACATGTTCTATCCATACCTGAAGGTGTCTGTCTCAGCAGTGGCTGCAGAAGGGTAGCGTCTCTCATCCTCACCTGATCTGACACAGCAGCTGCTTGCAGGTACTCTTACCTGCAGCCCCTTCATGACTGACAGATGCTCTGTTTCAGTGACAGGTACAAATGAAGCCACCCTCCCTGACCCCAAAGCTCTCTTTGCACCAAACATGTGGTCTTAGCTCTCATTCCAAAAGACTTGTTTCCCAGCACCTCCACCACAAATAGGTCACCCGGTGGTGCTCCCAAAGGTCCTCCGGATGGGCGTGGCACCCTTATCTCCAGCGTGGACAGAGCATGAGCTTCCAGGCTGTGGCCCTGCTACCTGAGACATGCCTTGGATCCTGGATGGAATGATGTGTCTGGAGATTGCGTCAAAATGATCAGGGGGGACGGGGAAGTGGGTGGGGGTGTAGAAGATCCAAAATCGGCCTAGAGTTGAAAATTGTTAAGCGGGTTGCTGAGTACCTGGCAGTTTCAGTGCCATTCAATATGTGGTCTGAGACAGGTGCCCATCACCAACGATCACTGGTCTATGAAGATGTAAGTGCAGAGGCTGAGAGAAGCATCTAGAAGCTTTCAGAGCAATTGGACAGAGCAATTCTATGTCTGTTAAATCTAGCAATAAAATAAGTAAGCTTGAATTTTTGTCTGTTTCTAAATCTCATTTTCCAAGGAACTCACTTTCTACAAAGCTATCAGTCTATGGGGGGTTGTGCAGTAAAGACAACGCCCCTCAGCGCAGACAGAAGCCCCGCTTTATATGCGGCCCCCTACTTGTGTACGCTTTACATTTCCTACAGTACAGAGTTGGTAGGGGGAAGAATTGCTATTTGTGTTTAGTCTCTACTCCAATATAAATTTAGAACTTGTCAGAAAATATAAATTTACCTTTTACAAATATACATGTAGATGTCGGACTGAAAGCAGCCTGGGTCACAGTGGGCCGCTGCCTCTGGGATCGGTCTTGGCTGGGGACCCCGCCAGGCATCCACAGTAAAGTGGGGGCAGTGCAGGGGCGCGCTCCTGCAGCGCTGGGTTGTCGCGAGCTGTTTATATTAGCACACCCAGCTCTGATGAGCAACTTCTTGGCTCAATGTTTGGAGAGTTTAAACTCTCCACTTTCCTTTTCTCTCTCTCACATGGACAACTGTCAGCCCACTGAGGGATTTTTTAAAACTTAGTTAAGTGGAAGTGTATTCTTCAAACACTACAAGCCTACATGTAAGTAAGTCAGCTTGACAACACCATGTGCATGGCTGTGTGTACATATACATGCCCACTCTTCCGTTTAAAGCGAATTGGATTTTATTTCTGTGCCTTTTCTTGTTCTGGGACTGTTCATTCCAAGGTCAAGCCTCCGAGCCACCCCAGAGCAGCTAATTCGTTCCTGTCAATCATCCTGGCTCCCAGCAGAGCTCACAAACCCAGCTTAGGACTCAGACCCAAACATCTTATAGTAGGTGCAGCCCGCTCAATTTTCTCTGTGAGCCTTGTCCGAATTGTGAATGGCCACTTTTGCCTTGAAAGTAACACATGATGGAAAGGGGGCTCTGCTTTTCAGCAAGGGGAAAGAAAACAGAACTAAGCTGGGAGGCTGGCTCCAGGCCACCTGTCCTGAGACACAGCAGAGCATGTGAGGGACCTTGGGGTGAAGGGAGGGGGAGGCTCCTTTCTTAGGCTTACTGCGAAATGACCAGCTGAGGGAAGGACTGCAGGGGAGCCTCTGCAGGGCACCCCTGGGAGGGCACGAGCGCCAGGCTGCCTGTAATTAAGAAGCAGCCTGCTCCCGAGAAGACGGTGCTGCCACCCCATCTGCCACGCCCGCCCGAGCTGGCACGGCGCCTCCTGCCTGCTGCCGCCAGCTACCCACCGGTTCCTTGGAGACCTCCTTTGATGGAGCGTTGATGCCGAGCTTTTCCAGAGGATAGACAATCTGTCGTCGTGGTCGCACGGGAACCAAGTAATGAAGGGCGGACGTCAGGGAGTGGGCGTAGGAGCTCTGGAACTGCAAGACAGCAATCTCCACTTAGGGGAGGAAATGTCAGAGCCTCGCAGCACAGATGCCTGCGCGTGGCTTCACAAACACAGAGCCCCGCACGCCGCCAAACCGGAGGGGGAAAAACCCAGCAAATAAACAAACACGCTCTCCGAGCAGAGGAATGAATTGCGGATAATGCCTGACACTAATGAAGATAATTACGAGAGTAATTATATTACTCTCTCTGTGGGAATGACAGATAAACAAGTGGTTTGGTTTATGGGATTTTCAGTACAAGTATTTTCCCCAGGAGGATATTCTTCTCCACAGCGAACATGAATCAGCTTCATTTGACCCCATTAAGCTGTGTTATCTGCGTCCTGTTAACCTTTGCGTGTGTGGCACGAGCTGCTGTGAGGAGGCACAGAGAGAAAAATGTCATCTGAGGGCAACCGAACGCAGATGTGAAAATCCTCCACTTCACTGGGCCTCAGTGATAAAATCAGTGTTTTGAAATAAAATGATGAAACTGAGGAGTGGGGGGGTAGGTGGGGGAATTAGATTATGTTATTTTGATTTAAATTAATACTAAATTATGACTCAAATTTATGCTTACTGAAATGAACTATGATAAATCATGTTTCAGGAGAATGCTTTAATATAAATTTTACTCAATTTTTAAAACTTGGCAGAGGAAACTGAACATTTCTTCCTTTCACATTTATGACTTCTTAGGGATTTTGGTGAAATTAATTCGGCGTTTCAAGCATTTAAATCTCAAGAGTTTAAACTGTGAAACCAACATTTTTTTTTATTGTCTGAAGTTTTACATATGTGTCCTTTTTCCCTGATTGACACCCCCCTCCCCCCCCCAGCCATTCCTACCCCGGGCAAGCCCTCACTGCCCCAGAGTCTGTGTCCATTGGTTATGCTAATATGCATGCTTACAAGTCCTTTTGAAAACAGCATTTTAAAAGATGTATTTATTGTACTTCATCTGGAAAATAAAGAAAATAAAACTAAACTGTAGGTGTAGTTTAATAAATAAGCTGGTTTACCTGTGACTTACTTGCTATTCTAAAATGCCCCCAGGCATTTCTAAGAGCTTCTAGAAGGGATTTATAAAACCCTTCTCCAAGGAAGGGTTTACCCACTGAACACAGACCCAGGAGCTCCCAGCCAGAGCTCCGCTTTTCCGCCCGGAAGAGCTCTCAGTCCATGTCCAGGGAGGATGGTGTGAAGGAAACCATCTTCATAACGTGAGCCCGGAGCTCATTCTCACTACTGTCGCCTGGGGACTTATTTACAGCAGAATCTGAAAATCCTGACCTAAATTATTTGGTACTGCTTCTTATGCTTGTTTAAATGTATATGTGTGAGTCGCCCAGAAGTGCAGACTGAGGAAATCTGTTCCCAAATTTTTCTGCGTCCCATATGAAACAGTCCATAGCATATTCTGAATCTACATAAATATATGAGCGTTCAATAGAATGCCTAAGATGCTGTTTGTATTATGCATGCAAAAGAACTTTCTACCAGCTTGGCACCAGCATGCAACACGATGAATAAAAACTAAGAGTTTAATATGACAACCCGAAGGTTGCCAAATTGGCAACTGGCCGATGGCAAACTAAAAAGAAATTGTGCAGGACCAGGATTTTCCAGCAAAACTGTTACCTGCCCATCTCATTAAGTTCAAATCTAGGGCTTTCCCACTGATGTAGTGCTGCATTGTGACAAAAAAATAAAAAAATCATCACTAAAACATGTTCTGTATCCCAATAAAACTCTTTTCCACGTTTTTCCTTCTTTCTTTCCCATTCCCTTTGTACTTCTCTAAAAGGCTTTTGTTATGTGACTGTACGAATACGCTTTAGAGTGTTTTTAAGTTTAATGAATAAGATCATTTAAAAAATACTTAGCTCACTTGTAGAAATATAACAACATCAAAGCTTCTAGGCAGAGCATGAGAAAGTTTTCAGTCATGAATGGGACCTGGGACAATTTCTACGTAGTCTGGTAGTGGAATCTCAAGCTGAGGACCAGGACTGCCAGTGATGGAGGAACAGCATGCAGGAAACAACACCTGGGAAATCCAGCTTGAAGAGGCCCTTCCCTGAGGAGCAACCAGGACACTGTAGTGAGTGTGTTCGTGAGTGCGTGTTTGTGTATGCACGTGCACGCATATACAGGGTGGGACAGAAGTAGGTTTACAGTTGTGAGTACGTGAAATACAGTTTATTCTTGTATTATTTTTTATTATATGATCTTCCATACAAACAACTGTAAGCCGACTGTTGCCCCACCCTGTATGTGAGACTCAACTAGGCACTTTGAACAAACATCTCTGCCTTCATGGAAAAAGATAACATATTAGCTAGTGAAAAGTGCTATGAAGACTAAAGCAGGATAAATGAGCGCAAGATGAAGAGCTTGCTCTCTGTGCACGCACACGGACATACTGTCTACACAGCAGATATGTGTTCATTAGAAAAGCATCAGCTACATAAGTGTAAAAAGTAGTGTGCAGAGTTCTATGGGCACTTTCTGGGACAGGTTAAGTCAGCATTATCCATCTCCACTTTTTACCCATTCCTTTCATGTGGTGATTACAGTGCTTATTTGAATGCTGTGACCACATATCAGTCTCACAGGATTGAGCTGCCTTTTCCCATGGGTTCATCACTCAAATGCTCTTTGCTTGAAGAACATGATAGGATCATTTTGGCTTTTCCCTAACGCATCATAAGAAATGGTTTGACTTTCATGTCCCTCGGAGCACTGTTGCATCGTTTTCAGTGTCTGTCTTGTCAAGATGGAAAAGCCAAGAAATTGTTCTACTAATTATATTGGTTGTGATTGTTTCAGAAATTCAAACCCTGAACCTTCACTGTCGTGGAAGGGCCAAACTCAATCTGGCCACTGAAATTCAGAGCCACGCTATAACCCAAGTCCACCGAGCGAGGCAGGAATAAAAGATGGCACACAGCACAAAGGGCACTGTGAGTGCTGACCCGTGGGAAACGTGAATGACAGCGTTTCTCACCTTGCCCTCCCTGGAAGCCGGGTAGATGGGGTAGTAGAGACAGGACTTGTGTCCTAAGCGGAAGATCTCCTTCAGGAAGAACTTGGTGTAGTGCCGGAAAATGGGGTTGATGGCGAAGTGAAACAGGTGTGCGTGCTCTTCACGCTGGTGGTGATTGAAGTAGATGAAGTCTTCAATGTTGTAATGGGATCGGATGTACTCTATATCCTGAAAAGGGGCGAGGAAAGGACATGTAAGAATGTGTTAAACAGCATGCATTTTGTGATACATACATTTTAATAAGTAGTTTAGGTACCATAGTAAGAAATATGTTTTTCTCCTGTGATTTACTACTTCATCCTCCTTGTTAATTTTTAAGAATTAAAAATTCTGTTTCACAAAAGCCATTGTCCTGATGGCTTGTCTCTGAGGCTGCATAGCTTTGGATTTGTTCCTCACAGAGAGCCTTGCGTCCCTGCTAGTGACCAGGTAGCGGGACGGCAGCTCTTCACTGTGGATGGGCAAAGGGGGCATGAGCTGGTCAGCATGACCGACCACGCATGTGCAGATGTCAGAAGCAGGACAACCCCCACCAGCATCCTCTGGACTTATTACTGATCCCGTCACTTATTAATGTGGAAATGAGTCACCCCACAAGTCACACACTTTGATTGGCACATGTGGCTGGGTGGGCTTATGATAAAACTGTGAGGTTGGATCTCATCCATAGGCATTCCTTAAACTTTTTATCTCTCTGTGATACCGTCATGTGCTGCTTAACAACTGGGATACACTCTGAGAAAGGCGTCATTAGGTGGTCTTGTCATGCTAACATCATAAAGTGCAGGTACACAAAACGTAGATGATACCACCTCTTCCTACATAGGCTATATGATACAGCCTGTTGCTCCTAGGTCACGAACCTGTACAGCATGTCACTGTACAAAACAACACAAGATTAAATCAAGCACAAGAGAAAATGATGCCATCAAGAGACTCAGTAAACCCGAGATGTTTAAGATAGCATACTGTTTTACAGCAGACTTTATTTTATTTTTGTTAATCCTCCCCTGAGGATATTTTTCCACTGATTTTTAGAGAGAGTGAAAGAGAGGAGGAGAGATAGAGAAAAAAATCAATGTGAGAGAGACACATTGAATGCATGCATCCGGACCAGGATATCCGGCCTGCAACTGAGGTATGTGCCCTTGGCGGGAAACAACAGTCTGCAGGCCAACGTTCTATCCACTGAGCCAAACTGGCTAGGGCCAGATTTTATTTTTTATAATAGAAAGAATACATTTTAAAGTAACAATTAAAAGTACAGCAAATATGTAAACCAGTAACATAGTTGTTTATTACCATCACCAAGTGTTATGTACTGTATGTAACTGCATGTGCTATACCTTTACTGGTATGACTGGTGGATTTGTTTACACCAGCATCACCACAAAAACGTGAGTGAGTACTGCATTAGGCTATGACATTAGGACAGCTATGATGGTGACAGGAATTTGTCAGCTCCATTATACCCTTATGGAACCACCGTCCTATATGCGGTCTGTCATGGATGTTGTTGTGTGGCACATGACTGTATAATTTTTTTAAATTTTTTAAATTGATTTTTAGAGATAGAGGAAGGGAGAGAAAAAGAGAAACATCGATGTAAGAGAGAAACATTGATCAATTGCCTCCAGCACGTGCCCTGACCAGGGATCAAACCTGCAACCTGGGCATGTGCTTTGACCAGGAATTGAACCTGCCAACTTTCAGTGTACAGGATGACACTCCAACCAACTGAGCCACTGGCCAGGGCCTGTATACCTTTTCACACTGTGGAAGGTAATTTAAAGGACTGGTGAGTGTTTACTTGTGCAAGGAAATACTGCACACACAGCTCCTACTTCTTCTGGGCCCGGCAAAAACCAGGGCACGTGACTCTCTCATGACAGCAGTGCACACACTTGATATGCAGGAAAAATCAAACCACATGCAGATTGAAAAGTACCTACTTATATTTCGTCTTACTTTTCACAGTAATAATGTCCTAAAAGCATACTTTCAAGAAGAGGAATTGGCCAGGCTGGCATGGCTCAGTGGTTGAGCATCGACCTATGAACTAGGAGGTCACGGTTCAATTCTCGGTCAGGGCACATGCCCGGTTGCAGGCTTGATCCCCAGTGTGGGGTGTGCAGGCGGTAGCCGAACAATGATTCTCTTTCATCATTGATGTTTCTGTCTCTCTCTCCCTCTCTCTTCCTCTCTGAAATCAATAAAAAAATTCTTTTTAAAAAAGAAGAATTGAAAAACGCAAGGAACTTTAAGCTGTGATTGGCAAGGCTGATGCTAGAAAATCCGGGAAAACTGTGAGGGTTGTGTCTAAGCTCCTCAAGGTTTCTTGTCTTTGTAGCACACACACACACACACACACACACACACACACACACACGCACATGCACATACACACATACACGCACACACACGAAACGGGGTTTGGGGTAACCAGGCCACTGGTGGTATCCAAGGGCAATTCTGGCAATGTCTGACCTTTCTGTCTGCATTGACCCCATACCTGCCTTTACACTTAACATGTTTTACTTAATTACCAAGGAGGCATCGCTCATTATAAAATAAAATGAGTAATAAGTGTAGGACTCAGAAATCAGTAAAAATAAAGAACCAATAGAGGTTATTAGCTCAAAACAGCAGATGGGCCATGTGCGTCTAATTTTCTCCCCATCCCAAATCCCTTAAACTTAAACAAAAAATTATTTCTAAAATAATGAGGGGGAGTGATGAAGGGACAAAAGAGTAAGGCAGTTTCACCTTAGAAGGAAACATACCAAAGTTCTCTACCACTAGGTGAACCCTTCCTACCTTGGTCCTTGCCTGCTGCCACCAGTACCACCGCCAAGCACCACAAGAGGAAGCCAGATGACTGATGCCCCCTCCCAATGAGACAGGGGGTGGGCAGGCCTCCAGTGACTGGAGAGAGGCAATGGAGACAACTGTCAAGCATACCCATGCCAGACAGCCATACTGGTAATCTGATCTGTCATTCATGACATGAACAGACTTTGGAGGAAAACTGACAAATGCAAAAGACCAGAATAGGGAAACATACAACTTACACTCCAGAGAAAACAGAGGTTATTTAGGGAACAGAAAGAAGAGAATTAAAAAAAAAAAAAGCTACTCAGTGTCCTCAGAGATACCAAAAAGGATCTTGAATGTAACAACAAACAAAGCGGCTACTAAAAAGAAACAAGAAAGAGACTTGGAAGTTAAATATATGAACCCTGAAATTAAAATTCCAATAGGGGGCCTGGATAATAGAAGAGACATGACTGAAGACTGAATTAGGGATCCAGAGCCAAATTAAAGAAATCTAGAAAAATGTACAAGAGATTAACAAATATAAGAAGAAAGTTAAAAGATAGTAAAGGATCAATTCAAAAAGTCCAATATCCATCTAAAAAGGAACCCAAGAAGAGGATAATAGAGAAAATGAAATGGAAGAAACAGTTAATGAAATCATAGAAGAAAGATGTTCCCAAGTTCAAAAGAGGCATAAGACACTTCTTGGTAAAATTTCACAAATTCAGGTATAAAAAGAAAAAAACATAGAAGAAGACATACCAAAGAGAGAGAGAAAACAAACAAGTATACATTTATTTATATCAGATTATATTTTATCAGTGACCTTGGACACTGAAAGACAATGAGAGTAAAAACATCAACATTCTGATGAGAAATAATTCGTATAAGAATTCTATACACATCCTGGCTGGTGTTGCTCAATGGTTAGAGTGTTGGCCCACACTCCAATCGAACCAAGGGTCGCAGGTTCAATTCCTCGTCAAGGCACATACCGTGTTTTCAGGTTCAATCCACAGCCCTGCTTGGGGCTTGCGCGGGAGGCAAATAATCAATGTGTCTCTCTCACATTGATGTTTCTCTCTCTCTCTCTCCCCCTCCCTCTCTCCCAGGCTCTCTAAAATTCAATGGAAAAAAATATCCTTGGGTGAGGATTAACAACAAAAGAATTCTATACATAAGCAAATAAATATTCAAGTGTGAGAACAAAATAAAAACTTCTTGTATATGTATGTACTCAGAGACACTGCCTACCACCCTCTCTAAAAGAATTACTCAAAGACATATTGAATCAAAAGAGAAATGAATCTAAGGATAAGGAGAGTTTGACTACATTAAAGGAATAAAGCCATATGAACATCTCAATAAATGCCAAAAACACATTTGATAAAATTCAACATTCACTCATAATAAAAACTTTTAGTAAACTAGAAATGGGAGAGAGCTGCCTTGACTTGATAAACAACATCTCCCAGTAACCAAAGCAAATATTTTACTAAATGGGGGGAAATGCAGAATCATTCCTACTAAAATAAGAAAAACCATAAAAGTACCCATTATAAACACTACTATGCGATGCTATTCTAAACATACAATAAAACTGGGGGGAAAAATAAGGTATAAACATTTTTAAAAGAAGGCGTGGCAGATTCTGAGTTTCCAAGTTGGCCATGACGGTATCTCCTGTCCCTCATGCTATCTACAGAGAGAAGCTGTCACATCGTGAGTTGGAGTCCATGTCTCCATCCCTGGAATCTGAGCCTGTCCTGGGACTGCTCTGACCAGTAGAATTATGGTAGTATGATGGGTCAGAAAAGAATCAGTGGAAAAGCTCTCAAAGCTAATAAGAGCCTTCAAAAAGCTGGTTGGATACAAGAATACAAAAATTAGTAGTTTTCCCACATATCAAAATAAACATTTTGAAAGTACATTGAAAACAATGTGTCTAGCCATAATATCCAGAAAAATGTAAAACATGTAGAAATAAATCATAAATGTCCAGGACTGTATTGGAGAGGGCCTCAGCAGGAAACAGATGGATGTTCAAATGAGCATAACTGGAGTTTAACAAAGGGACCATTTATCAGGAGAGGGCAGGATGCAGAGAAACCAGTAGCGATGATGTAGCAGCAACTGCAAGCTATTACCACCCTCATGAGAGGTACTGGTTGCTGGAATCCAGTAAGAGTCATGGAGAAGAGGCTGCCTTGAAAAGATGAAGGAATTCAGCGGAGAGACCAGCTGGAGGCAGCCCGATCTCACTTTCCTCCCTTCCTCTCCTCAGGGTTCCCCATTGGTCAAACCTAACTGGGAGCCAAAGGACAAAGCACCCATGATGCTACTCATCAGGTTAGGCTTCTTGGGACAGAACGAGCCAGAGAAAAGCAGGGAGTGAACCTGCAAAGGTAAACAGAGTATCCGGCACACACAGCCTATATGAACAAAGCCACAAAAGTTTTCTGAAGGCCCTAGCTAGTTTTGCTCAGTGGTTAGAGCAACAGCCTGCAGGCTGAAGGGTCCAGGTTCGATTCCTGTCAAGAGCAAATGCCCGGGTTGTGTCCTCGATCCCCAGTCGGGGTCGTGCAGGAGGCAGCCGATCAGTGATTCTCTCTCATCATTGGTGTTTCTATCTCTCTCTCCCTCTCCCTTCCTCTATGAAATCAATAAAAAAATATATAAAAAGTTTTCCAAAGAACCCAAAAGAATTCGACCACCACCACAACAAAAATAGAGAAAGCTATGTTCCTACAAGAAGCACCTCAATATTGTAATTGTCAATTCTTCCTAAATCTATAAAAATAAAAGCATAATATGCAAATCGACCGAACGACCAAACAGCAGAACAACCTTCCAGACCACCACGCCATGACACGCACTGGCACCAGGCCAGCCAAGGCAGGTGCAATGCGATTGTTCGCGGGGTGGGGGGACCGCCATTACCCCACGATCACCCCGCAGAGGGAGGCCCAGGCCACCCTCTGCGGGGTGATTGATGGGGGGGCTCTGCGATCAGTCGCCCCAAAAGGGAGGCCCAGGCCAGCCAAGCGATCTCACCCCATGCCTGTCACCGCAGAGGGAGGCAATTGGTGGCAGGGGAGGGGGGCAGCGCCTCACAGTTGGCAAGCAGTCGCAGTGGCAGCGGCGGAAGCAGGGCTAGCTGCTGCAGCCGGGAGAAGGAAAGCCCCATAGGCCCTGATTGCCCGCCAGGCCTAGGGACCCTACCCAAGGGGTCCCAGATTTCGAGAGGGTGCAGGCCGGGCTGCTGCAGCCGGGAGAAGGAAAGCCCCATAGGCCCTGATTGCCCGCCAGGCCTAGGGACCCTACCCAAGGGGTCCCAGATTTCGAGAGGGTGCAGGCCGGGCTGCTGCAGCCGGGAGAAGGAAAGCCCCATAGGCCCTGATTGCCCGCCAGGCCTAGGGACCCTACCCAAGGGGTCCCAGATTTCGAGAGGGTGCAGGCCGGGCTGAGGGCCTCTAGTTGTTCTATAAAATCTATATAAGTACAAATAAATTCATAATAAGTATTACAAGGTTTATCTGGAAGAGAAAATATCAAAGTAAAACCATTAAAATTTAGGAGAAAAGACAAATGAGAGAAGACTTCCCCACCAGATAGCAAAGCATAAAATAATGCATTAGATACCAACAAATAAATCCATGGAACAGAATAGAGAGTAAAAATAGACGCAGGCACATGGAAACTTAATAATGTAAAGGCAGCATTTTAAATCAGTAGGGCAAGAATGGACTACCTGTAATAAGTACTTTGGAGTAACTGACTGTGCACTTGGAAAACATAAATTCAGATGTCCACTTGACAAAACACACGCGCGCGCACACACACACGCACACACACGCACACACACAGCATGTAAGTGTGAGGAAAAATGTTGGGAGAGATAAATGCCTAACTCTCAATAGTAGTAATCCTTCAGGAAGAGCAGTGGGATTCTTTTCTGGTGGTGGTGGAAGATTATTTGAATTTTTAGAATGTGAATGTGTTCATATACTCTTTGTAATATTTTAAACACTTTTGAGCTAAAAAAATGAAAATTTAAGAGGCTATCAAGTGGGATGTAAGGAATAAGAGGCATTCATATTAAATAAGTAAAAATGAAACTTCAAAAGAGGTATTGTGTGCTACTTCATGAAATAAAGAGGCACAATCAAGGAAATTAATATCCATTTTGCAATTTACCATTTCGTCTCTGATCACTGCAATGCCAACCACTTGTTTTGCCACATCAGCTACAAATGCCTGCAGTGGTGTTCCACCCTGAAAAGATGAATATATTTTTAAGACCCTAGAAAATATTGCCATCCATGTTTCTGAAAACAGTCAATAGTAGGTTTGAACCATGATCACACAATGGTCAGAACCACAATCTATCACCACTTACCTTTGGACCATGTAGCAAGTTACATGGCCATCCTGTGTTCATTTAATCTTCATTCAACCCTGTAAGTATTATCATTATATCTACCTCATCTAGGAGAAAATAGGTTTGAGAGGCTGAGTAACTTGCCAAGCTCTCCCGCTAGTAAAGAATGACTCTGCGATTCAAATGGCACTCCCTTGACTCAGAATCTTTCTTTAGCTCTACATCAGTGGTTCTCGAATATTGTGACCTCAGGACCCCTATGCCCTGAGGACCCCAGAGAACTTTGGTTATATGCATATGTCACTGTTTTCTATATTAATAATTAAAACTGAGACTATTTTGAATTTTAAAATTTTTGTTTAACCTATTGAGACAATTTTTTTAATTTGACAAAAATATTTATAGAACAAGAAGTAGCATTGTTTCATATTTTTGCAAATCTCTAACGTCTGGCTTAATGGAAGACAGTTGGAGTCTCCTTTCTGCTTCCATATTCAATATGTTACAACATGTTATTTTGGTTGAAATACATGAAAAAAATCTATCTTCACGAAGATACATAGTTGGAAAAGGGAGAAGAATTTAAATAATCTTTGCCGATAATTATATTCTTTTTAGATGTTCCACCCAAACTCAATAAGTGGTAGTGTTTTAAAGATTAAAATCTTTAAATGTGGAATCTGAAAGCATATCAATGAACTTTGTGTGTACTTCTGCCTTAACTCCCATTGGTCTACTTTACATTTTGAATGATTCTTTTATATCTATGCATGATTTTGTATCATCATGTATTTTTATCAGGAAAATATTGGTTCACAATAAGCTCATTCAGATTTTCCAAATGTGGGCCTATTTCATTACAAAATATCAAAACGTCACATTTGGTATCATCACCACCAGGCTTATCAGAAAAAGTCTGTTAAGTATTGGGAAGCTGTCAAAGTCACAATGGCAGATACTGATTTTCCAAAATTAGAATTTTTTCTTGAAAGCTTGACTTTTAACACAGGGGACAAGTGTTGTCAGTTGTTTTCTTGGAGTGACAAGCTCACCTTTTGTTTTTTAAAGACAATGTCTGCCAACTACCTGAGAATGAATAACCATATTGTGTCTGCCAACTGTTCCTTCAAGTACAAACGGTGTTCTGTGAAAATGTCGGCTGGGCCAGCATGCAACTCAGGCAATTGCAGAACTGCCTTTTCCTTGAAACAGCCGGTAGGGTTCAGTCTGCAGCCAAAGAGCTGTGTGAGCACTCCTCATTTCACACACAGAACACTAAACATACATGCACTCAAGGATTAGGACTTACTAAAGTTAACTGTTTTTACTGTTTCAAGTTACACTGACTTTCTCTGGGTGTTTTTGGGGGAGTGTTTTTTTTTTAACTGAAATGTCTATTGAGATAGATGTAGACTCACAAGCAGTTGTAAGACAAATACAGAGAGATTCCTCTTACACTTTGCCCAGTATGCCCTACTGGAAACATTTTGCAAAACATTAGTATAATACAACAAGCCGGAAACACATGCTGATATGACTGTGTGTATGTGTGTGTGTTAAGTTCTACCCAATTGTATCCCCTGTATGGGTTCATGCATGTACCACCACAGTCCTTGGGGCCACCAGTGAGGAGATGAACAGCCTCACTTCCTTAAACCTCAGTTTCCTTCTCTTTCTCTTCTTGCTGCCATCTGCTAACACACCACACTGCTCCCACCACACAATTCTCCCATGGAGGTCCAAGGAAATTTCAGGTTGACCCTCCATGAATCACAATGGTCCCATAACATGACGAAAAGGAAGCCAACCTGACCATAGCAGGTACTTACAGGGTCTCTATGAGCATCATTGTATTGCCTTAAATCCTCCAATATGCGTCTGCTGAGTTTGAGGCTATTGACGAGATTTTCAACACCAGGAGTATCCAATAAAGTGGCTAATCTTATCTTAATCGTCCTAGGTAAAGAGAAATACACTTTTTTTAGGTTAAAGTACCAAATACATATTCTCCCCCAAATGGACACAGAATTATAACATCATATTTATGTAAGACAATAGGAGTAAAATATCTTTATATGACATTGGGGTTTGATTAATTATAAAAGTAACTGTTTCATTGTAAGAAACCTGGAAAAACATGAAAAAAAAGTGCAAAGAATAAGGTAAAAATAACTAATAATGTCATTAACCAGAGACAACACAAAGTTACACTTTAAATTATTATAATTAAAAATGTTCGGCACCATGCTTTATTTCATATTTAATTCATACATAAAGCCAAATTCTTCTTCAAAAATTTTAAGTATGTTAAGATTTTAATAAATTACATTGAACCTGGGCTGGCTTCATGAGTCTTAATTGTTGTTGTTTTTTTGTTTTGTATTGTTTTGTTACTTCTCACCCAAAGGTATTTTTTCCATTGATTTTTAGAGAGCATGAAAGGGAGGGGGGAGAGAGAGAGAGAGAGAGAGAGAGAGAGAGAGAGAGAGAGAGGATGAGAGGGAGAGAGAGGAACATAATGTCAAGACATATCAATTGGTTCCCTCCTGCATGTACCCAAACCCAGGCTGGGGATGAACCTCCAACCCAGGTACGAGTCCTTGACCAGGAATCCAACATGCAACCCTTTGGTGCCCAAGTTGATGCTCTAACTACTAAGAAACATGGGCCAGGGCGTGAGTCTTAATTCTTAATAATTTTATCTTTGATTTTGTGTTTTTATGTGAAATCGAGTAAAACAATAGAGCATTTCCGGGGGCTTGGAGCCTTGGCTCACATGTGGTACCAACTCCCACCACCACTCCATGATGGGTTCTCTCCCGCACCCTGCCCCATGACTGCTGCTGCCCTCTACTGGAGGAGAAAACTGGGTTGCATTCGTGGGGGAGGCCCACATTCAGGGAGGCCCACCCTGCTCCACCCTCATTGGGGTCCTGGACACAGATATGGGAAGGATAGAGGGTCAGATGTCCCAGAGCCTCTAGTCAGAGCATGGTGATGGCCATCCCCACCCGGGCAGGCAGTGCCATCAAGTGTTCAGCTGGCAACTCAGCGTAGCCCACTTCCTCACCCCCCACCCAGGTACTTTGTGAATCTTGGTGCAGAGGTTGTTAGCTGTTGGGGATGCACACTGGAGCAGTGGGCCCACAGGAAGGGGAGATGACTTCCCCTTCTTAGGCTAGAGCCCCACACTGTCATTTTGTAATGGGCCCGGCATATTCTTTAGCTGGCATTGCATTGAATGCTCTCAGTCATTCAGGTATAATTACTAAATTGGACAGTGCTATTCTAACTAACATTAATAAAATGAAATGTGGCATATTTGCAAAAAAATCTACATCTATAATTAACTTGTATGAAGATTAAAAATATCATCTTCATTTTACGAACAATTATTAAGTGAAAAATAAAAATTTGGTTCTGATATGGCCACCTGACACCAAAATCTAGTTCAGATGGATTAAAGATGTAAATGTGAAAAAGACCACAAAACTACAGGAAAATACCCAAGATAATTAAAAACATATGCCCACACAAAACCTTGTTCCTGAATGTTCACAGCATCATTATTTATAACTAGAGGCCCAGTGCATAAAATTCGTATACTCAGGGGGAGGGGGTCCCTCAGCCCGGCCTGTGCCCTCTCGCAGTCTGGGAGCCCTTGGGGGATGTCCGACTGATGGCTTAGGCCCACACAGTGAGCGGGCCTAAGCCGACAGTTGGACATCCTTAGCGCTGCCACGGAAGTGGCACTGACCACCAGGGGGCAGCTCCTGTGTTAAGCATCTGCTCCCTGGTGGTCAGTGTGCGTCATAGTGACCAGTCGTTCCACCGTTCAGTCGATTTGCATATTAGCCTTTTATTATATAGGATAATAGCCCATAAGGCAGAAAGAAACCAAATGTCCATCAACTTGTGAATGGATAAATGGAACGTGGTCTATCCATACAATGGAATATTATTCAGCCATAAAAGGGAATGAAGCACTGACTCATGCCACACCATGGATGAACCTTGAAGATGCTAAGTGAAAGAAACCACATACAAAGGCCACATATTGTATACTTCCATTCATATGAAATGTTCAGATTAGGCAAATTCATAGAGACAAAATAAATTAGCCACTGCCAGGGGGGTGGGAGGAGAAAAGAATAAAAATGGATGCTTAATGCATACGGAGTATCCTTTGGGATGATGAACATATTTTGGGACCACGTAGAGATAATGGTTACATAGCTTTGTGAATGTACTAAAAACCACTGAGCTGTATACTTTAAGTGGTATGGTATGTGAATTATCACAAGGAAGCTGTTACTAACAATGTGTAATACCAAAGGAAGTTGAAAAGCAAAAGAAAGGGGAATGGCAAGTGATAGCTAGCAAATAAGCTAGTGTAGCAATATAAATGCCAGGTAAACTAGAGCATAAGGCAAAAAGCACTATGAGAAAAAAAGTTATTTAATAAAAGCAAAAGCATAATGTTGTATGTCAATTATATCTCAATAAAAGTTAATTATGTAGAGTGTATATTTTCATTTTGACTCATCAAATGACTATCAATATATATTCTAAATGCCAATTACATATTTATAAAAATTCACGAGGAAGAGGTGACAATATCAAATCTGTAGGGATCTAACAATATAGCATTAGAATATTAAAGTAAAAATTTACAGAATTTGACTAACTCATAATCATACTGATAAAGTTTAATACATCTCTCTCAGAATCAGGTAATAGACAAAAGATTGGATCCTAAATCTACCAAGTGAAACAATTTGGCTATTTAATAGTTATCCCAATCTCATTCCAAAGCCCCACGCCAGCTGTCTCTTCTGCCTTAGCTACTCTCCCTCTCTTCCTCTCTCTCTCTCTCCCTCTCCCCCTCTCCCTCTCTCCATCTCTCCCTCTCTTCCTCTCTCCCTCTCTCCCTCCTCCGCGCCCCCCCCCCCCCCTCAGATGCACCTGATGGCCAAACTCCTGCTGGATCAGGAAAGGCCACCTCTTCAGGAAGAAATGATGAAGCCCTTGCTTTCTGGGTCTTGAAAATTCACCCACTTCACAAGACTTTTTCTCTACCATTTTTGATGGACTCTGCCTCAAAGGGCAGAATTTATAGTATATACTGAGACTTCACACCTAACAAAATAGAACATTTTATGTAAAATTAGAAAAAAAAAGACTTAACAGTGCATTTTAAACCCCAAATGGAATGAATGAATTGTTTTAGACACCTAGAAGTTTATGTATAGTCAGCCTTTCAGAATACAGGGCAATTTTGTTTGTTTGTTTTGTTAATCCTCACCTGAGGATATTGTTCCCATTGATTTTTTTTGAGAAAGTGGAAGGGAGGGAGGGGGAGAGAGAGAGAGAGGAGAGAGAGAAACATTGATGTGAGACACATCGATTTGTTGCCTTCCACACTTGCCTTGACCGGGGCCAGGGAATAAACATTCAACTCAGGTACATGCCCTTGGCTGGGAATCAAACCTGTGACCTTTTGGTGCATGGGCTGATGTTCGACCACTGAGCCACACCGGCCAGGGCGATAGGGCAATTTTTTGATGCCAGTAAATCAAAACAACATTATGGAAAGAAGAAACAGTAATTTGAGTCTTTCCAAATTCCGAAGGAGTGATCTGTGTAATAGATCACAAAACAATTCAACAGTCACAGTATTTCAGTTTAAACCAAACAACAAAACAAAACAATAACGATAAAATGAAGTTTTCTATCAGGCTCTATTCAAGGAGGCTGATTAAAAGCACGAAAACACTCTCAATAATGACACAGGCCTGAAATAGTATAATGGGGACCTGCTAGGAAAAGTGATGCGGGCATTACTGACTCACCCTCGGAAAAACAAACAGAACACACACACTGAGGGGAGAGCCCATTTAGAAGCGAGTTGCCTGAGGGCATTTTTATTTACCAAGCAAACTGAACACTGGTGGTATGATCTAACGTAGCAGTAAATATTTATTCAGAAAATTATTTCTAGCACAATAAATTTTAGTTGGATAAAAAAAAAAGTTTGAAGCACATTCCCTAAAATTAAAAATGGCAAATTCCAGAAAAGCCTAGTTTGGAAGGGCAGGCAGATGGACAGAGTGCTCTCCATTCATGAATAAACAAGAAGGAAAAGCCAGCGTGAAGGTTCAGATGGTCAAGCAGGACAAAAAGGAAGAAGAATTTATACCACATTCTAACCCCATATTAAATTTGAAAACATCCTAGAAATCATGATATAAAGTAAAAAATGTTAAAACAGTTAGGCCCTGGTCGGTGTGCTTAATGGTTAGAGCATCGGCCTGCACACCAAGGGGTAGCAGATTAGATTCCTGGTCAAGGGTTGGGGTTTGCTCCCTGCCCTAGGTCAGGGCATGTGCAGAAGGCAACCAGTTGATATGTCTCTCACATCAATATTTCTTTCTCTCTCTTTTTCTCTTTCTCTCTCCCTCCCTCCACACTCTGAAAAGCAATGGGAAAAATATCCTCAGATTAGGATTTAAACAAACAAACAAACAACGAAAAAGTCTTCAGCTTGTACAAATTTAAAATGACAGTTAACGCAAGTATTAGAATTTGTTCTTTCCTCAAAGACCAGCAGTGGTAAGTGAAATGAGAGGGAGCACTGGCGGCCTTTGTTGACAGAAGAGGTAGAGGCAGCTAAGAGTTGAATGAATGATGAGTCCCGGCCTCACCAGATTGGCCAGAGGCCAGGTGACAAGCACAAATATAATTTCCCCAGGGAAGGAAAACAAGAATAGGTGGGAGACCAGAACATGAGGTCATGAAATTTAAAGTAAGCAAACTTAAGACCAAGGACAATTCATCCCAAATGTCAAGAGAAGTGAAGCAAAAAATGGAAGAAGAAAACAATGTATTTGAAAACCATGGTATCAAAAAGCAGATGCGGATGTCCTGTGCCCTGGCTGTGCCCACGTGGCTTCCTCCCTCAGCTCTTTCCCCGAGGGGCCTTTCCTTCGCACCCCCGCATCCCAGCATCTCTTCTCCCCTCCTCTGCTGTACTCTTTGCATTCCCCCACATCGCTTACACTATGTATTTTATCTCTCCCCTTTACTTATGGCTTTCTCCTCTAACTAGAATACAGGCCCATGAGAGCGAGGATTTCTGTCTACTTTCCCAGCACGTAGAATGGGGCTGGCACACACTGCACAGTCAACAGTCTGTATGGGATGAATGAAGGGGTGTGCCGAGGTCTCTGGGAAAGGAAGCCTGCGCCTTCAGCCAGCTCTCCCTCTCTGCAGTGGTGCACAGACCGCAGCCCGGAGGCAGCAGTCTCTTGCCAAGATGATGGAAGCCAAAACCAGGCTATACTGAGACCAGGGAAAGCCGAGTGGAAAAAGGAAAGAGACCAAGACCCCAAAGATTCAAGCCCTAAAGCCCTGCTTATCTCCCAGTTATCTGAGTCGATACATGCCCTGTGGTTGAAGCCATTGTGAACTGGGTTTTCTTTTATTTCCAACTGAAAGCATTCCCACTAGTAACCTAAGTTTTGAAATTTATAAAAATGACTTCAGAAAACCACAGGTTAAAGGGAGGGTGTGTATGAAAAGACAAAAACTAGAGAGAGATTAGAAAAATTAAAGCATTACTTGGTAGAAGTAGATAAAAATCTGTAAGACTGTCATAGTTCATATATGCATTCTTATAAAATCTAGCCCAAGGGTCTATTTATGCAATACAGAAGGGCCTTAGTACCTCAACAGGTAACAAAAGGCTACATGGTTACAGAAAATCTGTATTTGGAGGGGAGATAGAATCACAATTTTTTGTGTGTGTATTTTTTTGTTTTTTATTAATCCTCATGGAAGGATATTTTTTCAATGAATTTTTAGAGAAAGTGGAAGGGACAGGGAGAGACAGAGAGAAACATTGATGTGAGTGAGACACACTGATTGGTTGCCTCCCATGTGTGCCCCGGATGGAGCCTGCAACCGAAGTACATGCCCTTGACTGGAATCGAACCTGCAACCCTTCAGTCTGTGGGCCGCTGCTCTAACCACTGAGAAAACTGTCTAGGGCAGTGGTTGGCAAACTCATTAGTCAACAGAGCCAAATATCAACAGTACAACGATTGAAATTTCTTTTGAGAGCCAAATTTTTTAAACTTAAACTTCTTCTAACACCACTTCTTCAAAATAGACTCGCCCAGGCCGTGGTATTTTGTGGAAGAGCCACACTCAAGGGGCCAAAGAGCCGCATGTGGCTCGCGAGCCGCGGTTTGCCAACCACTGGTCTAGGGCTCACAATCTACTAAAGGATATATCCATATTCATAAGAATGGTATATTCACCTCCAGTGCTTTTCAATCCTTAATGTGCATAAAAAGCAAGTGGAGTACTTGTTAATAACACAGAGCTGTGGGGAGTAGCTCAGTTGCCCATTTCTCCAGTAATGTCCCCAGATTTGTGTTGGGCAGTACACTCCTCCCCACCCAACCTCTGAGCTTTGGGAACAGACCTAGCTGATGCCAACCAGCAGCCTCTGGTCCAGTGATGAGTTCAAGGTCAGCACAGGACCAATCTGAGCCAATAAGATGCAAATAGGCCTTTGTATTAGGGCTCCTACCACCACTCTTTTCCTGTTGGACTTGGTGTGATTAAAGGTCTAAAGCCACCTCCCCATCCTGCAACCGCTGAGGAAGCACCAGTCTGAGAAAGGGTCAAGATGGAAGAGACAAATCAAACAGGGTCAGTTTTCTGATTAACCAGCATTGCCCTTGAATTCTTACTGTGCTCTGGGCACCAATAAATTCTCTAGTTAGAGAAGCCAATTTGATGGGTTTTTACCACTTGTCAGCAGAAGAATCCTAGCCAATATTCAAGTCTGGTGTAGAAAAATTCCAAAATTTAGGCAACATGAAGAAGAACATTAAAAATCATGTATAAGGCTCATAATATCACCCAGAGGCAACCACTGACCATCTCTCGTGTTACAGGGCAGGTTCCCTGGGTGGCAGCCTCACATAGAGATCTGCATACTGGGGATTTATTAGGGTGAGCTCATGGCACCCTCCACACGAGATGGGCCTGGGTGAGCACCACAGCATCCATTACATCTGCACATCTTCTTTTAGTCCATTTAATTGATATGTTTTCTCTTTCTTTGAAAATTTAGGTCATATTTAAGTGCTGTTTTATATATTGGTATGTTTTATTGGCTAATATTACATTATGAGCATTTTCATCATTAAATATTCTTTAAACGAATCACAAACATAGTTTTAGATTCCTTTATATAGGTACCATAATGTATTTAAGCAGTCTCTTACTATTGGATAAAAGTATTTCCAATATTCTTTCATCTTCATATATAAATTTTTGTTTGCATCTCAGCAACAAGTTTC
This sequence comes from Plecotus auritus, assembly GCF_963455305.1. Taxonomy (NCBI): domain Eukaryota; kingdom Metazoa; phylum Chordata; class Mammalia; order Chiroptera; family Vespertilionidae; genus Plecotus; species Plecotus auritus. Next base: position 82,562,776 of record NC_137782.1, on the reverse strand, counting down.
TTAGGACATATTTCTGGGAGTGGAATTAAAGAGTAAAAGGATATGAACTACTTTAGTATTCTGGCAAAATTTCCCTTTGAAATTTCATGTTAATTTACATTCTGATTAGTGCTATATTTGTCTAATTAAGAATTAAATTCTTACTATATTGGGGCCTATGTTTCTCATGTTACATTGTTCTATCCATAGAATCTACCAACATGGCATCATTTTGATTATTGTAGGGTTACCTATTTTTTAATATCTGACTGGACATGTAACTTCTTGGTATGACTCTGTCCCAAAATGTATTAGTTAAAATCACTTGATCAAGCCCTCTGCCGCCAATAAGACAATTTAAAAATAAATGATTAAATTGAAATGGTAGGGAGCTCCTTATTCCATTCCCTTTTTTTAACTTAATGGATATTCTTTTGGCCAAAGGTGCATGCCCTTACTTGAGCAATCCCGCCCGGTGGAAGACGTAGAGGTCCTGCTCCAGGGTGCAGTTGTTGAAGGGGACTACCTTCACAAAGTTCTGGATGAGGACAAACTCAGGGGTGAGATGCGGCAGAGAAATGAGGCAGAAGTTCTTGTCCTAACATGATGGGAGCAGTACACAAGGAAAGACAATCAAAAATCATTTATCACAACACTGAACAAAATTCCTGCTGTAAAACAATAAAGAAAATAGGAGCAAAATGTGTAAAGGAGAGGGTATGCAAATTAAACTTTCCTATAATTTGGAAAGTAATCATATAAAACTCAGCGGGATAAGCAACTGCCAGCGCCAGACTGAAACCTGGACAAATGAATATTATGAACAATGGAACCCATTCGGCATGGCTCCTTTGTGGAAGCAGATTTTTAGGACATTTGCCCTTTCAGTTTCATTTGCTGCCAGGAGTGAACGAGTGAGTGTGGTGTCACAGCAAAAGGCCCGGGGCTTACTAAGTGGTATTGTACCAGCCTGGTCCCCTCCTCTGTGAGAGGACTTTTCTTTTCTAAAATCCTGTGATTATACATAAAGAGATGTCTGTGTATGTTGTGACATGATCCCATTTGGGTGAACAGATCTAAGGACATGTTTAACCTGGGCAGTGGGCTTGCTTAGCTGACACAGAAGGGTCCACATCTCCTGACAGCTGCCACTCACCTTCTAGATCCGCACTGTCCAACATGGTAGCCAGTAGCCACATCTGACCACTGAGCATTTTGAATGTGGCTACTGAGACTCGGGAACTGAATTTTTAATTGAATTTAATTTTAATTTAAAAACTGATACTGATTTCAGTTATTAGAAACATTTTATGTATGTTTACAACAACTTGGTAATCCGAATCTACTTATTCAACTGTAAATTTTATAAAATCCAAATGCAGATCAAGTATTTCTGATGAAAAATTACTACTTGTATTGAATAGGTTATAAGGGTAAAATATACATTGAATTTCAAAACTGAGAAAAAGAGTGTAAAGTATCTCACTCATAATTTTTCATACTGATTACATGTTGAAATGATTAAATTTTGGACATATGGAGTTAAAAAAAATATATTGTTAAAGCTGAGTTCACCTGTATCTTTTTATATTTTTTAATGTGTCTGCTGGAACATTTAGAATGACTACTTATGCAGCTCGAATTTGCTGTCCCCGACCCCTGCATATCCATTTAACCCTTGGCCAGGTGCCGGTAGGCATAGCCTGCTCTTCCCAGAGCTAATTTGTCCCTTTGAGATCTTGCCTCCTCCTGAACTCTGTGAAGGTATTACTTATGCTAATCCAAAACCCTGGGGACATTTGTGCAACCCAAAGGAGTGAACCATTGTTTGACCTAATCTTCCTTTTTTCTAGCAAAATAACACAGCTCCTTCTGGGTTTTGGATTAGCATAAGTAATACCTTCACAGAGTTCAGGAGGAGGCAAGATCTCAAAGGGACAAAAAGTAAATATTTCTTTTACCTTTTTAAATCCATCATTGCTTTTGTAATACTAAAACATCTGCCTTTACCTGGACTTCAAAATAGGAATGAATTAAGTTTAGTGACATTACTTTGGGGCACCTGGCTGGTGTGGCTCAGTGGTTGAGCACTGACTCATGAACCAAGAGGTCACCAGTTCGATTCCCAGTCAGGGCACATGCCTAGGTTGTGGGCTGGATCCCCAGTAGGAGTCGTGCAGGAGGCAGCTGATCAATTGATGATTCTCTTCACCACTAATGTTTCTATCTCTCCCTCCCTCTCCCTTTCTCTCTCTTTAAAACTCAATAAAAACAAAGAAAAAAATTACTTTGGGGCATCTCCGAAGTAAACCAACTTTGTAAATCCTATTTTAGGATAATCTACATTGCTTTATAAGCTTTGAAATGCCTTAAAATTAAAAAAATATGATGGAGAACATTATTGCAAGGCTTCATTATATTAACAAAATGAGGATATACAATCTATGATCACAAAGCTTTCAGGCAACATAGTCCAACTGTATTTGTTTTTTGCTTCACTATAAAGAATATCAAGGAAAAAATGAAGCAGTAGATACTTTGCTTGTAATTGGCCAACTGCGGAAGTAGAGTTGTTAACTTTTCTTAACTTACAAGCCAACATGGAAAAAGTCTTTATAAAAACCCATGTGTCCCTCAGTTATCTCCCTTCCCCACTTTCTTTCTCCAATAAAGTGGTAAAATGTTGGTTAGAACCTCAATCCCTTGATGAAACAAAAGCGGAGAAAGAGGCAGTACACCCTGAGGTGTAGCATCTTGTTTGCACTTGAATGTGTGCCTAGGGGAGCCCCTCCTACACGCCAGGCACCAAGTCAGGCAGGACCAAGCTGGAAATCAACCACAAGTACCCACTTTCCTAGCCACAGAAGAGCGGCTCCCCTCAATGGTGTCAGAATTCCTTGAGCTAATGTATGCTATAAAGTAATACAATAGTCTAATCACTTCGGTGTAATTTCTGACATTTGCATGTACTTACCAGCATTCTATTAATGATTTGATTATTTAAAAAACAAAACAAAACATTGGTCATACTATCTCTAAAAGAAATTGGGCACTGAAAGAAAAACTATTAAAACAGCATGACAGAAAAATTATCAAAAAATGACAATATTTTCTATTTTTAAGAGTTCATGTTATATCAGTTAACCTTATTATCAGAACACAGAAGCAGCTGAAATCTCTACATTCCAAGCATTTTAAATGTTTGGACAAGAATATGGCATTTCACTTTTCTAGCTTACAAAGCCAATTACGTTACTCAAAATTCAGCATGTACTTACAGGAAAAAGGCTGAAAACAAATTTCATAAAGTCCAATGACCTGTAAACAAAACAGCAGCATGGTCACTGGCCTGCAAGCAAACGCAGCCTCAGCCTCGGTGTATATTTAAAGAGACGAGGCTCTCTCCCCCTCAGGCAGCGATTAGCCAACCACCAGCCAGAATTTGTGTCTAGCTGAACATTAAGCAGTTGCAGAAGCCATAAGCTTCATACGTCAGTAATAAAGTACTTTTCTAGAACTGAAGGTATATTACAGCAATTAATAATCTGTTCATTCAAAAAGCAAGCTAGTCATTCTTGAACGTGATCACTTCCTGCCTTTTCGGAAGAGCTGGGGGGCGATGTGGGCATATTATAAGCTACTCTGATCTTTTTCTCTTTTACATGCAAAAGATTTTCTGACCAGTGGCAGGTGACATATATCCATAGGCAAACCATAATGGGTCATCAGATTTCTGTTTGAAAATTCAAAAATCACATTCCAAGCACAATCATATATGAATGCACAGGGGGAAATAAATATACGCAACAAATCTAGGAGGGTTTATGGGCTTTTTAGATGGCTAGAATATAATTAAAATAAAAGGATTTCCCTTTTCAACCTTCCAGCTGGCCAAAGAAATTGAAAACTTAAGAGGAAAGAAGTATAAGTAAAGCGAGGCTAGGAGACTGGGAATGTGTTTAAATACAATCTTTCAAAAGGAAATGCCCAGCAGTGCTTTTGGTCACCTAAAAGATATTCCAGAACCTTCCTGTCTATCAAAATGGACTAGTCTATTCCTCTTCGAGATGGTTCTGTGCACCAAATGGTGGAGTTGGTGGGTACCCTCCAAATGTGGAATCTAGGCATCGAGGGCAGGGTCCCACATCCAGACTACAGGGGACAGCAGGCACAGAACATGGGGGTGCTCTGGAGGGGCAGGGAGTGGGTGACTGAGTTGCCTGCATGTCACCATGACTCCTCCTTCCCACAGCTGCCCTAGATTGTTGTTCCGCGTCTCACTAACCCCCCTCTCAAACTACCACTGGGTGAGGCTTCAGCCCCAGATTCCGGAGAGAGCTTGAGGCAAGGGGCTCAGCCGCTCAGCCCAGCCAAGACCATCAGCTCAGGAATGAGCACACAGTCCGATCGGGCCAAAGGGGCTTTAGATGGAGAGCTAGGCCCTAATCAGACTCGTGCTCATGAGCTTTTGGTGCAGAGCCCGAGCCCACCGTCCACTTTTTTAGCCCCCATGGAGACACTGCTCTGAGAAAGGGGCCAGCAGCAGGGAACCAGAGCTGGAAGGTGGGGGAGAGAAACTTGGCCCTTGATTGGGTGATTAAGACCTGAATCAAGGCCCAGTGAGACTCAGTCCTGCCACTGCACTTATCCTTTATCATGTGAGGCCATTAGTCCATATTTTCAAAGCTAGTTTGAGTTGGAGTTTCTGTTGCTTGCAACAACAACAAAAAACTCCAGTCAAGCAGAAACCCAAATCCCAAGTTTCCCCCAAATAAAAACTTCAGAGGATGGGGAGCAGCACGAGGTTACATAAATGATCATTTTCCAGATCCCCAACTGTTACATAGGCGAGCCAGACCCCAGGCAGCCCAGCCTAAAATGAGGGCCTTACCCACATTTTATGGACTGGAATCTCTGGGAATGGGGCCAAGGAATCTGTGCTTTTAAAAGAGTTTACCAGGAGATTAGGATTAGATGTGGCCAGGTTTGGAAACCATTGACTCTGTAAGATTCAAATGTCAGGCCACCAACACCCTAAGAATGCCTTACCATAACAGACAACCTGCGGCTCAGTACTTGCCTCGCTTCATACTTCTCATCAATGCAAAACAGCTGGATACAAAAGGCGGAAGAGGCTCCCTTGTAGACGGGGCGGAAGGGGGTGGTGTCGCCAGGCTGTGAGGATGCCGCGCTCATATGACTGAAACGGTAACTCTTAACATCTTCAAGGTATGACCATCTCATCTGAAACACATCCTGAGCCAGCCCTCGTGTTAAGGAGATGTTCTTAATAAGATATTTAAAAGATATTAAAAATGTATAAAAGGACTGAAACAAGTTCTCACACGTAGGTCAGAAAAACAAATGGCTTCAGTTGGCCTTTGATACAGGAGGCACATTTAAATGCATCCCTGGGTAGAGGTTAGAGAGCATGGTCGTACTCTATACATGTTAATTCCATAAGCAAAACACCTCTGTCCTCAAAAAAAAAAAAAGTGTTTTCATTGTGATTTTGTGTTACAAGAATTTGCGGATCTTGGGATTATTCAGGCGGTTTGGTGGTAAGGTGGAGCCTGGGAGGTCCGACTGCCCACAGGCACCTGGAAGCTTAGCCGAGTCCTTCTGGTCTCATTTTAGGGGCTCTAAGAAGGGGTGACAGCTCAGTTTGAGGGAAATGATTCCTTCTGAGATCCTTCTCGGAGTTCTTTTAAGTCAAAGTAATACATGCATATACTAAAAATTAAAATAACACTTATACTAAAAACTTATAATCAGGAGTCCCCCGTCCCCCCAAGTGCCTCTCCCCTTGGCTAGCATTTCCAAATTTCTCATTTCTTTTGGTATTTACCTCTATATTTCTGATTATGTGCTTACACTGTTGTTTCTTAATTCATCAGTTTTTGAAATTCCCTTTTTGGTATTAGTGTGATGGGTAGATGTAACCCCCTTACACTACCTGCTTCCCTTTATCCTATCCATCCCCCATAATTATAGCATGGTTAAAACAGTTAGTATTTACATTATAATAAATATGTAGGTATCATTGTTACTGAGTGAGGAATGTAATATGACTGTGCTCTCATCTGTGTACTTGGATTTGATCCTCTTGGATTCCTAAATTTTTTCACATGCTTTGTCAGATTTGCCACCTGTTTGTCAATATTTTCCAAACAACCAAGCATTTGGGATAATCTAGGGCTTCATTTCTTCTCTCCTCCTCCTCTGACCTCGCCTTGCTCACCTGCCTGCTGAACCACCTGCTTTCTTGTTTATAGCTCCTGCTCCAGTTCCAGGTGTTTTCCTTCTCTTCTTTGTCATGGTTTATGCCTATTATCACTGCAGCACTTTTCTAGCTTCCTCAATGCAACGGTTCTTGGTAGGCAGCAAAACTCAACAACTGACTGGGTACTTTGTGGTGTGATCAAGCACAAACCTGGCATTTTATTGGGCGACCATCTCCAGGGACATTATCTGGAGGCCTTTTCTTTGGGCCTGTAAGGTTTTGAGGGGAATTAAATTCTCCAATCGCCTGCATGAAGGACTTGGTAGGCAGAACAGTGGTCCCCAAAGATGTGCATGGCCTAATCCCCAGAACCTGTGGAGGCATGTGGCCCGCCGGCCGCAAGTTTGACATGCTTGTTTTACAGGGTAAAAGAGACTTTGTCCATGTCATTAAGTTAAGGACTTTGATACAAGGAGATTATCTTGGATGATCTGGATGGGCCCAAATCACAAGAGTCCTTGTAAGAGAAAGTCAGGAGGGTCAGAGTAGATGCCATGCTACCAGCCTTGAAGATGGGATAAGGGGCTACATGCCAAGGAACACAAGTGGGTTTTAGAAGTTGGTAAGAGACTGACTTCTTCCCTCCAGCCTCCAGGAGGAATAGGGCCCTGTTTGCACCTGGATCGTAGCACAGAAAGACCTGTTTGGGGTGTCTTACATCCAGAGCTGCAAGATAATACATTTATGTTGTGCGTTAAGCCACTAAGTTTGTGGTAATGCAGGGGTTCCTCCATTGGAAATGGAAAAATCCCACTTATTCTTCTATTCTCTGTGTTTCCCCATTCCACAGCCTCATATGTACAGGCTGAACCTGAATTTGGAGCTGCTTCTGTTCAATCTTTCCAGAGAGAGGTCATCTGGTCGTCTCACTTGGGGGCTAGATGACAAGTGACGTGCTGTCTGCAAGGAACCTAGTGTCCCCGACACTATAACAGACCCATGTTTCAGGCCAGTCTTGGCCCCACCTTCCACAGCAGACTAAGCCAGTGTGAACGCCACCACTGATTTCCTTCACGCCAAACATTTTCAAGTGCTCATCTTCCAACATCTCTCCCAGTCTCATTGTCTTGGCCCTTCTTATTCCTTTACTGTTATTTCTGTGTGTGTGTGTGTGTGTGTGTGTGTGTGTGTGTGTGTGTGTGTTTCCCCAAAAGGGAGAGGCAATAAACATGGGAGATCAATCCATCTTGTTGACCCAGATGCCCTCCGGGGTTCCAGTACTTCTGAGGCAGTGGGACCATCCTGTGCCCCACCACATCCTTGTTTGGGTTCCTAAAGGAATGGCTACCCTTTTAGAAATATCGAAGAGAAAACTTCTCCCTGGTGTGGCATGCCTGACTCTCTCCTCCCCAAGGCATGGGGGGTGAGTGCCCTACAGTGGGTCTCCCCAGAAGCAAACTCTGACCTAGGCTTATTTGGGGAGTGAAGCTAGGAAATCCTGGGAGGGGAGTGGGAAAGTGAGGCAAGGAAGGGAAAGGGACAACAATGTAGAGTGTTTAATGAGTGGGTTACCTACTCAAGATCCCAGACTGGCAACCAACTGATGTTTCTCTTTCCCTCTCTCTTTCTCTCACCATGTCCTAGGATGAGGATTAAAAAAACCCCCACACAAAACCCAGCAATAATTTGGCCTCTCCCAGGGACAGCAACTGGCAGAAGATGCTACCACCCCTTGGCCTGATCCGTTACAGGAAGGAGCAGTTACGGGAACCCGGGATGCAGATGAATGACATACATGTAAGTGTGTATATGAGCACATGTTTGTACATCTGATATGGAAAATTGCAGAAAATTCTTACAAATGCTTTGCCCCTACAAAATGTTTTCTCTGTAGACAATGAAAGAAAAGAGAAAATCACTAATTACTGAAATTGTTGCAAACAATTGATGTAGGAAGTGTAACTTCTCTGACTGAGCTGCGCAAGAGATAGAGAACAGAAGATTAATCACAGTAAAGGAAAAGTTAATCGAGGGAAGTTTTGTGGAGTAGACCCTAAAGGAGGTGGCAGATAGAACCTGTAGAGAGAGGCAGGGAGCCTGGAGGAGAAAAGGTCATGGACTCAGGAGGCGAGGCATATACCACATGGGGCCACCCAGACAGCACACAAAGCCCTGCGCGAGCCCTACCTCCATCGCACTTCCGAGTCTTGTTGTAAGTTCCTCCATTGAGGCGTCTTCTGCAATTTTCCCCTACAAATGACAATGGCAAAACATGGGAATTAATCATCGGCCCAGCGGCTCAGAGCCGGAGCTCTGAAGCAAACCGCCTGGGTTCAGATTCAATGCTTACTGGCTGTGTGGCAGTGAGAATGTTTCGGGGCCTCAGTTTCCCCATCTGGAAAAAGGGGCTAAGAGCAACACCTACCTCATAGGTTGTTTTGAGAATAAAATAAGGACAAATAGGTAAGATAGATGATAGAGATAAGACAGATAGATATTTAGCACAATGCTGGCAATTCCTAATTCTCTGTAGATGTTAGTAATAACTAGCATAAAATACTTTTCTTCTTTATACTGTTAAAAAGCTACACTAAGTTTTTAAAACTGCTTTATTGAGGTATAACTGACATATAATAAACTGCATATATTTGAAGTGTACCTTTTGAAAGTTTTGACCTATGCATGCACCCATAAAAATATCACCTTAAAAATAATGAGCATACACATCACTCCTAAAAGTGCCCCCCACCCCCACCCCATGCCATTCTGCAACTCAGGCAAACAATGACCTGCTTTTTGTCATTATAGATTATACTCAGAGTCTATAGATCATCTGTTCTGCTCCATTAATCTATGTGTTGACCTTGACACCATTACTACACAGTCTTAATTCCAATAACTTAATAGTAAGTCTTGAAATCAGAAGCATTAGTCCTCAACTTTGTTCTTATTCCAAAGTTGTTTTGGCTATTCTAGGTCCTTTCCACTTCTATGTGAATTTTGGAATCAATTTTTCAATTTATATAAAAATTCCTCCTGGAATCTTGACTGGGATTTCACTAACCAATTTGCAAAGAATTGATATCTTGGCAATATTGAGTCTCCAACCATGAACATGGGATATCAGGATATCTTTTCAATTATCTAAGTCTTTTTACATTCTCGCAGAAATATTTTGTAGTTTTCAGTGTATACAGGTCTTAGGCATCTTTTGTCAGATTTATCTCTAAGTATTTTGTATATTTGTACTATTGTAAATAATATTTACCTCAATTTCTAATTGTTCATTGCTATTCTATAGAGGTAAAATTAAACTTTGCATATTAATTTTGTGTATATTTAGCAACTTGCCAAAATACATATTAGTTCTATTAGCTGTTTTGTAGATTCTAGATGATCTCTTGAAATAAAAGAGAGTTTTAATTCTTCCTTTCCAATCTAGATTTCTGTTATTTCTTTCCTTGTCTTTTTGTACTGACCTCAGCCTCCAGTATAAATTTTGAATGGAACTGGTGAGAGGAGACATTCTTGCCTGATTTCTGACCTCGATGGAAAGCATTCAGTCTGTTACCATTAGGTATGTTAGCTATATAGATTTTTCAAAAATAACCACTATCAAATTGAAAAAGTTCTCTTTATCACTACCTTTTCACTATTTGATTATCACAATATGGCATGTTTTCTTTATGTTTCATGTGCTTGCTATTTGTTGAGCTTTTGGGTTTGTTGTTTTTATAAAATTTAGAATTTTTTTAGTTATTACTTCTTCAAATATTGTTTTGTTCCAACTTCTCTCTCCTCTTTTTTATGGACTCCAATTAAATACACGTTAGGTACTTGAAGTCATCCCACAGTGATCATTTTTTAAAACTCTCATTCCTGTTTCAAGTTCATTAATCTTTTTTATTGCGTTATCTAATCTGTGGTTAATCTTCCAGTGTATTTTTCAGCTCATGAATTGTAGTTTTATTTCTACAAGTTTTATTTGGGGTGCTTTTATATTGTTTATGTCTCTCTTGTTTAATCTTTAGAACGTATATAGTTATAATAACTGTTTTAAGGTTTTGTCCACTAATTCTAACATCTGCTTCAGATCTGGGTTGGCTTCAGTTGAGTCATCTCCACTTCATGCAACATGTATTCCCAGTTTTTGAGGCCTTGGTCATTTTTTATTGGATTCTGAACATTATGATTTAACCTAACTGGGCGATGATAATTTCGTAATACTATAGATATTCTTGAACTTTGTTCTGGGTCTCAGCTAAGGTACTTGGAAAAAGTTTTATCCTTTTGGTCTTGCTTTACAAATGTGTGAGGCCTGGAGCCGTGCTCTCTCGAGGTAACTGTTCCTACTGATGCAGGACCCTGCTGTACACTCTCCCAGTGCCTTGTGTCGTGAGGTTCTCCCGCCTGGCTGATGGGGTCAGGCACTCTTCCCAGCCAGTGCGAGCACTGGGCACTGTGAACTCTGATCCTTTTGGGAGGTTCGCTCACCCTGGCCTTCAGTAGTTTCCTCACATGCATGAGCTGGTCAGTACGCAGCTGAGTACTCAAGAGTGACCCTCTGCTGGTGTAGAACCTCTCTGTGAATCTCTCTGCCCTCAGGCACTCTGTCTTGCAAACCTGAGTGGCTCTAGTCTCCAGGGACTTACAGATCTGTCTCCACGGTCCAGGAAATCCCTGGGCTCCCCGGGTTCCTGCCGCCCTGCGCAGTGGCCTGGAACTCTCCCCGGGCAGCACTCGGCGATCAGAGGACTCGCCCGGCTCCTTGCCCATCACTCAGAGGTCACTCTCCATCGTTACCTGAGGAGCAGTGTCTTAAAAACTGTTATTTCATGTATTTTGGCCAGTTTTCAGTTGTTTCAGGCAGGACAGTAAATCCAGTTTCTGTTACTCAATTGTTGCCAGAATAGAATTCCCTTGCACAGAGTTTTGTTTTGCTTGTTTTTAAATTCCATTCATCAGCTTCATGTCCCTCGATCTAACCCATGACATATGACCTTCTTTAAAAGATTCGGGTATCCCTCAGTCCCTTATTCTGGGAGATTTCCCACCTTCTTTCCCACAAACTGCGTTAGGGTGCTTTCCTCTCCCCCAACCCGTCACCACCTCTTGGAGGCCGAGGCTGCTTTGGTTGCTTTTAGCACCTAGGCAAGTGCCTGAGCCATTTGAGTGCCCAACTTCTGTGCAGAGACTAAATCAGCACTGGCAATGCACCACCCAGCCAGCTACAGACTGGGTCCTTTTGTGGAGAAGAACGCATTTTCCATAGAGACAATATGAAAATCGGGAGGAGAAGCCAGGTGGCCTAGTGCTAAGATAAATGTCCTCCCTCTTCTCCCAAGATTTTCTTTGCATGAGTTGATGGGCAAGGGCATGTTGCTTTGTCCGAGGTTGGAAAGGAGAAGTAAAAGTGTTGGGCACTACACCTGCCCCCGATGCTGGGCTCAGGGTGGGTTCTGGGCCTCGTGGGACGAAGGAGTCTGCAGGACCAGAGCTGAAGGAGCTGTGTTGTGACACACGACTTGAGATGCTGGCCACACAGCGCTGGTGAGGGACCAGGCTGACAGTGTTGGCCACGAAGTGAGCCTGGCTGACTGGCCTCCTCTGTTTCAGGTTCCCCTTCTTCAGGTAAGGGCAGCAGGAGCAGCACAGGCGAGCTCCATCAGCGGCACCCAGGCAGCAGAATGGGACCGGGCTTCTGCTGGGGCCAGGCCAGGACAATGGAGCCAACAGCTTTCCAGGGAACCATGGTGGATGCTTCTGTAGTTTGCAGGAAGAAAAATGCTGCTTCATTTGCATATGTGGACAGTGTGCAAGTCTCCTCAGACAGTTTGGATTGTTTAACTGGCTTTCAGTGAACAGCTGCCCCCACCTCAGCCTCTTGAGCTCAGGGAATGGGTGCGAGGGAAGGTAGAGCCGTATTCCTGGAGAAAGCAGTGAGGATCCATGTCTTCTACAAACACACTGCCTGCTTCCTCTGGGCTCACTATCACTGCCCCCCGACCCTTAGTTCTCTTAGTGATGGTGGGGCCTTTTCCGTATCAGACCTTAGAATTTCCCACAATAACCCGAGCACCAGGACCACCCATGACCAGCACCAGCAGCCCCTAGGACCACCCCGCCCCCAGGCATGCATGAATGATCTCTCTTACCTGGATACTTTCCCTTTCCCTGCTCTCTGGAGTGTCAGGTTCCTGTGACTCTAGCGTTAGCTGGGAATCCTGGCTGCTATGCCTGCGATAAGTATCTGAGAGAGAGAGAAAAAGAGAGGGGGGTGGGTATAGGGACAGAAAACAGATGATAAATATCTGCAGAGCCACAGGAAATTGGAGACAGCATAGTAGTGTTTCTAAACTGCAGCATGTCTGGAGAATTGTATTGCAGAGGGCAGCACCGTGAGGTGGGAAGAACAGGCTCTTCACAGCCGACCCCAATTCTCACTTCTCTGTGCCCTCAAGGATGCCAGTGATGGGCGTGGTCTGGCACCAGGAGGCCTTCAGCCTCTGCCAGTTACTGAGTTATGTGATCCTTCCAGAGAAGCCCCCCAACCCCGGCCCCCACTTTGAAGTTCGTAACACTGATTATCAACTTCCTGGATGGCAGGCTTTGAAATGATTTTAAGATAGACCATGGCCCAGCTGGCTTAGCTCAGTGGTTGAGCATCGACTTATGAACCAGGAGGTCATGGTTCGATTCCTGGTCAGGGCACATGCCTGGGTTTTGGGCTTGATCCCCAGTGGGGGGCATGCAGGAAGCAGCCGATCAATGATTCTCTCTCATCATTGATGTTTCTATCACTCTCTCCCTTTCCCTTCCTTTCTGAAATCATTATCTATCTATCTATCTATCTATCTATCTATCTATCTATCTACCTACCTACCTACCTACTAGGGGCCCAGTGCATGAAATTCGTGCACGGCAGGGGCGGGGGGGGGGGGGGTGGTGGTCCCTCAGCCTGACCTGCACCATCTCCAATCTGGGAGCCCTCAGGGGATGTCCTATTGACGGCTTAGGCCTGCTCCCCATGGTTCTCTGCTCTCTGCAGACCTGCCTGCTTGACGCTACCACAGGCCCTGGTGTCTGCTCTCTGTGGGGGCCCTACGGGGGACTGCTTGCCCCTCGCTGCCACAACCAGGGACAAGCAGAGCCCTGCTGTCTGCTCGCTCACTGCAGGTGACTGCTTGCCCCTTGCTGCCATGGCCAGGGGCAAGCAGGGCCCTGCTGTCTGCTCGCTCACTGCAGGTGACTGCTTGCCCCTTGCTGCCATGGCCAGGGGCAAGCAGGGCCCTGCTGTCTGCTCGCTCACTGCAGGTGACTGCTTGCCCCTTGCTGCCATGGCCAGGGGCAAGCAGGGCCCTGCTGTCTGCTCGCTCGCTGCAGGGGACTGCTGTCTGCTCACTCGCTGCAGGGAACATTCCCACCCCGTCCCTGGCCGCTTGCGTGTGCGCCGGCTCCGAGTGCCTGGGTCCCAGGGATGTTCCTGCCCTGCCCCCGCTGCTCCGCTCCTGTGCGAGTAGGCCCAGAGTGGCCAGGGGGTCATTCCGGGACCCCAGCTGCTCCAAGCCTATGCGCAGGCCTACAGGCTCAGAGTGGCCTGGCTCCCGAGGACACCTGTCCCAGGGACGCAGGCCACTTCGCACCAGTGCGCACGTAATTGGCCACAGGGCGGGAACATCCGCCGCGTTGCCATGGTGACGTGGCAGATGTTCCCGCTCCACCCCGCTAGTTCGGGGACTCTGGCTGCTCCGGGCCTACACGCGGGCCTACAGGCTCAGAGCAGCCTGGGTCCCAAGGATGCCTGTCCCGGGGACACAGGCTGCTTGGTGCCGGCAGCGCACAAGTGGCCGCCCCGCCCCCAGCCACTTCATGCCTGCATATGCAAATTAACCCACCATTTTTGTTGGTTAATTTGCATACTCACTCTGATTGGCTGGTGGGCATCACAGAGATACGGTCAATTTGCATATTTCTCTTTTATTAGTGTAGCTATATATATATTTTTAGAGACCATGGAAAAGACCACAATTAGCTGTATCTAAACGCCAAAGATTAGCACCAGGGCTGCTTGTCTTCTGACAATACTGTGAGCATGCAGTCTGACAGGCACTCTTCATGTTTCTACTTTCTAAGCAAGAAGAACTAGAACTCAGCATTATTGCTGTAATAGGCTCTGAAAAGTCAATAATGAGGGCAATTTCATGTATTTAACCATCACTAAAATTATAGTAGAAAACATTTTTCCCATCTTCTCAAAAAAGCCTTCTTCTTCTCTTTCTCCTTTTCTTCCTTCCTTCTTTCCTTCCTTCCTTCCTTCCTTCCTCCCTCCTTTCCTTCCTTCCTTCCTTCCTTCCTTCCTTCCTTCCTTCCTTCCTTCCTTCCTTCCTTCCTTCCTTCCTTCTTTTTCTTTCTTCCTACCTTCCTGTGTCTTTCTTCCTGCCTTTCTTCCTGTTGGTCTCTCTTTCTTCCCTCCCTCCCTTTCCCCTCCCTCTCCCCCTCTTTAACTTTCTCTCTCCCTCCACGCCCCTTTTTTCTCTCCCCCTCTCTTCTGTCTCCCACTCGCATGCCTCCTCTCTGGCTCACCCTGTGCCTACTCTGCTGGGAATTCTCAGCCATGACATCTGCTCTCACCCTGTGGGCCTTGGCTCAGAGCAGCCCTAGGACACTGCGCAGAGGCTGGCCCTGCCTGGAATGCTGCCACAGATGCAGAAGGGACTGGCCCTGCTGAAGGACCCAGAGACACTGCTGCCAGTGTGGACCTGCTGCTCGTCTTCTTGTTTCTAACCTTTCCAACCGCCACATCAGACGCTGTGCAGCCACAGGCAGCCCAGATCCTCTCTGCTTCCTCCTCTCCCACTGTTTCCTTCTAGCGCCAGCCAGGGCAACTGCCCCTGCAGATGCCTCCCAACCCCAAGTCCCCAATCATTCACACCCTATACTTGCTTTGGGCAAAGATGTAGGTGAATAAAATAGAATCAAATTCTAAGAGGAAAATTCCATGCCCAGGTGGTGTAAAGGGCGCATACAAGGAGATACATCATGTTGCAGGTGCAGTGAGAGAGAATTGCATCCCACATAACAAGTAGCTCCTTTGGAGAAAAAAATGAGAGAGAAGTGAAGGTCTTAGGATCCCTCTTTTGACAGAGATACTTTGGGGAGAATAAAATGTATTATGATTCCAGTTCCTGCATACGTCCTGCTTCCCACAAAACTTTCCAGTCAGTCTACATGGAGTTTACAGCATTCTCATGGCAACAAGAGCAGCATAACATGCATATGGTAAAGTGTGTGAATTACCATGTGTATACTTCCATATAACAACTACCCAAATGAAATCTAAAGCATTTCCAGGGCCAGAAACTCCCCCACCCACAATCCTCCTGTCCAGCTAATACACCTCTTAAAGGTAGTTGCTATTCTGACTCCTATCATTGATTCCTTTTGCTCAGCAGCAAATTTTTTTTGTTGTAAATCCTCATTCAAGGATATTTTTTTCCATTGATTTTTTTTTTTAAGAGAAAGTGGAAGAGAGGGAAGGGGAGAGGGACAAAGAGAAAGATCAATGTGAGACATATCAGTTGGTTGCCTCCTGCATGCACCCTGACTGTGGCTGGTTACCAAACCTACAATCCAGGTATGTGCCCTTGACCAGGAATTGAACCCATGACCCTTCGGTTCCTGGGCCAATGCTTTAACCACCAAGCAACACTGGCCAGGGTGCAAACTTTTTGAATTAAAAAAAAATATATATAGATAATTCTCTATTCTTAAAAGCTGCACTTTTTTTTTAGATCTTTTCCTATTTAAATTTTAAATTTGAAGAACTACATAAAAACACAACTAAAAGAAAACCAGACTTTCACTGTGCATAATTTTTTTTTATAGTTAGGACAAAATTACTAAGAAGTCAGAAATTGTGAAGAATGGATTAGATTTGCAGTGAACTAATAATCCCAGTGAATGCACTGCTTCACGAGACAATTACCAACTACAACAACTAATTGTCTTGGCTGAGCTGTCCTGGGGTGTTGCAGGTTATTATTAAGCAGCTACCACGCTCGTCCCCAGAGGTGGCTGCATTTCAGAATGGGGTGAGGTGATGCTATATCTCTCTTTCCTGTGTCTCTGGGGTTTTGTGAGGTTGAATTACTTAATTTTCACAGTGTGCCCTGAGATCCTCAAATGTGACACACAACCAAAAACACACTCGGGATGCAATTTAATTGTTATTTTATTGCTTGTATCACCTATGTAGCTTAGAAGTCATGCACTAGTGCTTTATCCTAGTGAGAGTGAAGACACAATTTTCTGGGACTTTCTAAGTGAGACTGCTCATCTGAAGTGGGTTTACCACAAAGCTAATGAGGTTGGAGGTTCAGGCCCCTCCCTTGATTGGCCCCTCCCAAGGCACAGCTACTCCTGCATTCATAATTTTTCATTCTTTTTCTTTAAGAGAGCTCCCCAATTGTACAGACTTTAGGTCCCACAAAACCTGGCTCTGTCCTGCTCTTTACTAATAGGACTAATACATAGGGAAAGCCAAATAATACATTTTAAAAGGCAGTAGGAAAAAATACAAGTATACAATCTGGTGCTTTTTACATTTATTTTAAATATCAATAAAAGATTTATTAGTGCGATAAAATAAGCTAATTATAAAAACATAAATATGGAAGAACAGGTAGTAAACAAAATTTTAAGAAATAAGAACAAAGAGTGGGTCAAATGTCCTAATGAATATTAAGGCATTATAAAGCCATGTTATTAAAAATTTTACTGGCATAGAAATAGAACAAAATGAAATCCAGAAAAGAACTGGACAATTATGAAATGTTGATATACACTGAGTGGCCAGATTATTATGATCTCTGAACAAATAATAATCTGGCCACTCAGTGTATATCCTATATAATAAAAGGCTAATATGCAAATTGTCCCCTCGACCAGGAGTTTGACCAGCAGGCAGGCCGGCCAACCGCCCATGTCCCCTCCCCCTGCCCAGGCTGGCTGAACCCCACCCATGCACGGATTCATGCACCAGGCCTCTAAAATATATATATATATATATATATATAGATAGATAGATAGATAGATAGATAGATAGATATTGAGTGGCCAGATTATTATACGTTCAGAGATCATAATAATCTGGCCACTCAGTGTATGTTAAAGGTGGCATTTTGGATTGGTGAGAAAATAATAAACTACACAATCAACAGTGCTAAACATATGAGAAAAAGTTAATTTGAGCCCCTATTTCATACAATACACAAAAATATTTTGCAGATAAATTAACAGCCTAAATATTTTTTAAATAGTTTGAAATTACAAGAAAAAATATGAGAATATACACTAATAAAAGAGAAACATGCAAGTTAACCATCACTCCGCTACACCCACCAGCCAATCAGGAGCGAGTATACAAATTAACCCAACTAAGATGGTGGCTGCTACGGAGCTGGAGCAAGCAGGAGGCTTGGGTTGCCCCTGGCGATGAAGGAAGCCAAGCTTCCTGCCTGCCCTGGCAGGCCCTGGCCTCCGCTAAAGGCTACAAAATTATAGAAGATAAATAAATCCCAGATACCTGCTTCCAGCAAGCCCTGGCCTCAGCTTAAGGAGGCACTGAAAAAAAAAAAAAAAAGAAAAAAAGCCCCTTACCCAGGCTGGCTACACCTCATGGGGTGAGGATCCCCACTGGGGAGCTTGGCCAGCCTGCAAACAGCCATCAGCCCTCACCCAGGCTGGCCAGGCACCCCAGTGGGGACCCCCACCCTGAAGGGGGTGCGGCCAGCCTGCAAACAGCCCTCAGGCTGGCCACACCCCCATGGCCCGATCCCTGTAAACTGGCAGTTGAACATCCATTGAGGGGTCCCAGATTGGAGAGGGTGCAGGATGGGCTGAGGGACCCCGCCCCCCCCCGTGCACGGATTTCGTGCACCAGGCCTCTAGTATCTCTATAACCTTGGGGATGGAAAATTTCTTCCTTAAATGCAAAAGGCAGCCCTGACTGGTATGGCTCAGTTGGTTGAGCATCATCCCATGCACTGATAGGTTGCTGGTTTGATTCCCAGTTAGGGCACATACACAGGTTGCGGGTTCAGTTCCCAATTGGGTTGCATGCGGGAGTCAACTGATGTTGATTTTTCACCCTCCCATATTCAGGCCCTTTTCCATGTAGTATCCTCTCACTCTGATTCTGGGCTCAGCCATGTGACCCGCTTTAGGTTGGTGACATGAGTTACTTCAAAGCCTAGACCTCAAGAGGCCTTTTGTGTTTCCATTCAGCCTCTTACACCTCTGATGTCACCCTGAGGACATGGCCAATCTAGTCTGCTAAAGGGAAAAGCACATGAAGCGGAGCCAAGGCCATCCTAGATCAGCCAATACACAGCCAGCCCAAAGACCTGTGAGAAGATACTGTCAAGATCAGCAGTGCTTCCTAGCTAAGGCCACCTGTATGAGAAAAACATGCTTATTATGGTATGTAACTGTGGTTTTTACTTGTTTATTTGCAGCACTATTGTGGCAATGAATTATTGATGATGTAGTCATCCTATCTAATAAAAGACTAATATGCAAATTGACCGTACCTCTGCTACACCCACAAGCTACGCCCACCAGCCAATCAGAAGCCAATATGCAAATTAACCCAACCAAGATGGTTGCGGCCACAGAGCTGCAGCAAGTAGGAGGCTTGGGTTTCCCTGGCAATGGAGGAAGCCAAGCTTCCTTGCCGCCCTGGCTGGCCCAGGCCTACACTCAAGGCTACAAAGTTTCAATTATAGAAGATAAATAAATCCCAACAAAAATGGCTGCGGCCACAGAGTGAGCAGGAGGCTTGGCTCTGCTCAAGGCTACAAAGTTTCAATTATAGAAGATAAATAAACCCCAGATACCAGGGCCTCTGCTTGGGTCGCCGGGGGGTGTGGCCAGCCTGCAAACCACCACAGGCCCCTCGCCCAGGCTGCCCCACGCCCCAAGGGAACCCCCACCCTGATCCGGGACACCCTTCAGGGCAAATCAGCTGCCCTCCCCCCCCCATGCACCAGGCCTCTATCCTATCTAATAAAAGAGTAATATGAAGATTGACCATCACTCAAACACACAAGATGGCTGCCCCCATGTGGTCAAAGATGGCTGCCCCCATGTGGACACAAGATGGCCACCACAACATGGCCAGCAGGGGAGGGGAGTTGGGAGGGACCAGGTCTGCAAGGAAGGGCAGTTGTGGGCGATCAGGCCAGCAGGGGAGGGCAGTTGGGAGGGACCAGGCCTCAAGGGAGGGTAGTGGGGGTGATCAAGCCTGCAGGGGAGGGCAGTTAGGGGTGACCAGGCTGGCAGAGGAGGGAATTTGGGGGCGACTGGGCCTGCAGGGAAGGGCAGTTCGGGGGGGGGGACCCAGGCTTGCAGGGGAGAGCAGTTGAGGGGGACCAGGCCTGCAGGGGAGGGCAGTTAGGGGTGACCAGGCCTGCAGGGGAGGTCAGTTGGGGGTGACCAGGCCTGTAAGGGAGGGCAGTTAGGGGCAATCAGGCTGGCAGGGAGCAGTTAGGCATCAATCAGGCTGGCAGGGGAGTGGTTAGGGGGTGATCAGGCTGGCAGGCAGAAGTGGTTAGGGGCAATCAGGAAGGCAAGCAGGCAAGCAGTTGGGAGCCAGCAGACCTGGATTGTGAGAGGGATGTCCGACTGCCCATTTAGGCCCGATCCTACTTGCATCAGGCCTAAATGGGCAGTCGGACATCCCTTGAGGGGTCCCAGATTGGAGAGGGTGCAGGCTGGGCTGAGGGACACCCCCCCCACCCCCGTGCATGAATATCGTGCACCGGGCCTCTAGTAAAATATAATAGAACTGATTAAATCCTGAAGCTAGTTCTTTGAAAATACAAATTAAACAGACTCTGGTGATATTTTTTAAAAAGACACAAATAAATAACACCATAAATGAAACATTGAAACATAAGAAATACATATAAAGTAAGATGGTAGCTATAAGAATATGAAAAGTAAACAGACCAAATACTCTAATTAAAAGATAATAGTTGTCACACTAAATTGAAAATAACAACCCACTCTATGCTGTTTATAAGAGACACATCTAAAATGTAAGGAAGGACAAAAATAAAAGAACCAAAAAAAGATATGACATACAAACATGAATAAAAAAAAAGCAAGTGTGGCCATGTTAAAATCAGAAAAAGTAGACTTTAAAGCACAAAAGATCACTAGAGATAAAGAATACTTCATAATTGATTTTTAAAAGTTCAAGGAAGATTCATAATGATTTAAAAATTATGCACCTAATAACAAAGACGCAAAATATATAATGAAAAAAGGTTAGACTACGAGTAAAAATCAATATATCCATAACCACATTTTCTTTATCTATTTGGAATGTTTTAGTAATTTTTTTTATTACTAGGTTTTAGTAATTGCATTGAAGTCAGATAACCTACTCTGTATGATTTTAATCCTTTAAAGTTTGTTAAGCATGTGGTCAATTTTGTAAATGTTCCTTCCTTGAATCCATGAAAAGAGTATATATCCTATTGCAGGGCTCTATATGAATCAGTTACACTTGTTAACGTTGTCAAATATTTTATCTTTATTGACTTCATCACTGGTTTGATTAATTCACCTATATATATATAAAAGCCTAATATGCAAAGTGTCCCCTCAGGAGTTTGACCACTTACTATGACCTGTGCCGACCACCATGGGGAGGCGCGGAATGAAGGAAGGCCATGGCTGGTAGCCGGGAGAGGGAGGCCCAGCCGGCAGCCACTAGGGATCCTACCTGTGCATGAATTTTGTGCACTGGGCCTCTAGAATGCAGTTTGTCATTCTGGACCAGGTCATTCTGTTATGAAGGACATTATTGGCACAAATGGGGAAACCTGAACAAGGTCTGTGGATTGTGAGTTAGATGGTAGTAACATATTCAAGTGAATTCTTTGATTTCGACAGATGTTTGAAGGTTGTAAAGGACAATGTCCCTCTGTGGGAAACACTAAATAAAGTATTCATTGGTGACTCAGCATAAATGGTGGCAACTAATTTTCAAATGGTTTAGCGGGGGGGAAATTACCTGCAACTTTTCTATGAATTTAAGATTGTTTTCACATTTTAAAAAAGAGAAAGTAAATTTTTAAAAAGCATTGCCTTGATGTCCTTTCTGTGACAGCCAATTTTGTCATTTTAAATGATTACCCCCTAATGTTCTTCATAGCACAAGTTTCTTAGGTAGTTTTACTTGTACTTCAGTTCATTTTGCATGGACTTTTTCCACATAAGATTTATTGTAACCATGTCCCCTCACTATTGGTAACCTTCTTAAAGGCTACTGCACATCTGTCCAGTGGACACTCACAAATTCAGCAATGCCTCTCTTGTGAGAAATTTGGGGTTTTTTAGTTTATTTCTTTGGATATTTTTTGCTTGTTCATTTATAGCATTATGATTAAGCTTAATGAATAGTCTTGAATATGTATATATTTACAGACTTAATATTATTTTCTCAGATTTGCCACAGTTGAGGTAAAAGAATATGAACATCTAATGGGTTCTGATAATCATTTCTAAATTGTATTCCAGAGTGTTGAATTAGTCAACCTTTATAGCTGTCAGAAACTCTGAGTTAGAAAGCTCTGGCCCAGAATAGACTATTTTAATTACAACACCTATTTATAACTTAGTAGGCAGAAAAGGGGAGCAAAAGATCTTGGGTTTTAATGTGCAGTTCAGTTTTAGGGAAGCTGAATATTTTCCCAAACTTATTAATAAATAATATATTTTTGTATAGTTAATTTTGTGAAAAAATGTGTGTGTGTGTGTGTGTGTGTGTGTACACATATATTTTTTTTTTCAATAACTGTCTAGGCCCAAGAGAGAGCTGCTCCCCTTGGAGTGCCACATCAGCAAATGGAAACAGATCTAACCTTTGTGTCCCTGTAAATGCTCCTCTTGACCAAGAAATGCAGTCTATCCAGTCAGCTAATCCCCAAACAGCAAACCGAATCTGGGCTTTATGATTATTTTCTTGTTCTTTCTCACCCCAAACAAGGTTGATTTTGTGGCTCCAGCTAATTGGATATTTTCTATTTTTCTCTTCCTTGTTCTTATTCTGTATCCCCTAAAAGCTTCCAGCCTTCTGCCCCATTCTGCAATTCTCCAATAGAAGTCTATGCACTTTAAGAAGCATTAAATAAAGCTTGTTTACATCACCTATATTGTCTTCTTTAATCATTTTTAACAGTATGTATGCATGTGTGTGTGTGTGTGCATATATATTTATATATACATCCCTACACACTGAAAAATAGAAAATCTGAATATATATTAATAGCTTTGAATGGAAATGGAATGTCGCCAAAGAGGAACCTGAAGTCAGAGCCAGCTTCCAAGGTGACTGCTCCAGGTCTTGCGCTGAGCTAACCTATGCTCTCCTGAAAATGTGCAGACACCAACAGCCAGAGGACTCTGCAGTGTCGAAAGGGTTGCAATCCAGCAGCAAAATAACTGGCTTCATGTTGGGCTTAGAATTAAAACATTTTCCTTTGTTTGCTGCCATGTGCAAAGACTATGATTTTTAGTAATTGCTTCCTTAGTTGCTTTGCTCAGATTAAATTAGGTAGATCCGTGATATTTTAAGAGTCTCACAAACCCTGTGTAAACAGACACAGAACTCACAGTGACCCTAATGTAATGGGTGCAGCCCACAGACAGCCAATTTCATCAGGGCGACATTCAAAGTATTCACTTGCAAGCCATTGATTTTCAACAGAAAAGTCAGCAGGATCAAGCAGCCTGTTGGGATGAAAATCCCTTGAATCACCTCTATCACCATGTTTTCTAGTAACTAACTCCTGACACCATATAGTGTAACAGCCAAATTACTATAATTATCCAGCCACACAAGTGGCATATCAACATTATTTTAAACATGGATTTTTTTTGCATAATCTTTCATTATCATCATTCAGCCTACCATTTGGAAATGGAAAACAACAACAACTGTGATCTCCAACCAGAAGAAGAGAGGTCACCAAAGAGAACAAATAAAAGAGCTATTTACATGTGAATATACTAAGTGAGATGTGTTTTACAGTTAAATACACTCTTGAAATTCATTAAATGCCTTCTCCCCTGCTTCATAAATGTGGGCAAAAGAGACATTGCCTACTGAGAAAATAATCCCAGCACATAATGATCATAACGAATATAAATAAAGCCACTTTCCTTTCAAAGACCTCAAGGCTCTATATAAAAATGCATTTGCATTTCTACCATTGTGAAATGAATGTCAGGTGAGGAGCACAGCCTAGCCATAGGCCATTCCCAGTGCTTACAAGGAGAGTCTGATGCGCCTTTTAGTCGTCTTGCTCTCTGCAAAATAACAAATTCTTAAGTGGGTGCCTTAAGAATCATTTGGTGCTGCTGTTTTAATATTTTGAAATTTTTTTATTGTTGACATTATTACAGATGTCCCACATTTTCCCCTCTTTGCCCCCTTCACCTAGACCCTCCCCTTCCTCTGGCCCTCCCCACATTATTTTC
The DNA here is from genome assembly GCF_963455305.1 of Plecotus auritus. Taxonomy (NCBI): domain Eukaryota; kingdom Metazoa; phylum Chordata; class Mammalia; order Chiroptera; family Vespertilionidae; genus Plecotus; species Plecotus auritus. Next base: position 82,539,024 of record NC_137782.1, on the reverse strand, counting down.
TGTGTCCAGGGGCTATGCATATATGTTCTTTGGCTATTCTCTTCACCTTCTTTCATCCCGCCCTCTTACCTCCCCTCTGACATCTGTTAGACTACACCATATATCCATGACTCTAGTTCTACTTTGTTTGTCACTTTATTTTTTGCCCTGGAAGCATTTACTGTCAACCTTGAAGAGAAACACATTAGTCTGGGCAGAGATCTTGTATTACTTGTTTTGTCAACATCTCTAGTTAATTCTAGAATATCAAAGTTGACAAGAGTAGCTAAAGTTTTGGAAGAATGAAATTTTGTCACCTTTCTATACTAAAAAGGTATTTAGTGGTTAAAAAAAGACAAAATTCAAATTATAACAAAGCATGTATGAGCATTAAGTAGAGTGGACTCTGTTACCAATGTAATAGTCATTTAGACAGACATGAGCAGAGCAAGGACGATGGGTCAGGTACAGAAGGTCATCAGGGTGGAAAGCCCCTTGTGCCTAGCAAGGGGCAAAATTGGGAAAACAAGGACCTTGCCCCCAGAGTAACCCTTCCTCCCCTAGCCTGTCATTGGTCATGAGGTTTGGAACTCCTGACCTTTCCTCCCTAAAGATAACATCTAGGCCTTCGTCGTGTTTCAGCTCCAGGCCCAGAAAAGCAGCAAAACCAGACAAATGATGCCATGGCTGCCTCAGGACCAGCTGCAATGACTAATGACACCCTGCCCTGGCGCTGACCAATCAGTGGAGACCACTACCCTGAAAGGACACACCTGGAAAGCTGATGAATATTCTATTGAGACCCTCCCCTGACCCTTCCCCTAAGATTCCCATCTGCAAGAGAGAGAGAGATAAATACCTTCAACACAAGGGACCCAGCTCTTTCCTGGGGGGCAAGCCCAAGCCATTCCCTCCCCACCCTTTCTTCTAAGGGACCCCATAAGACTTGCAACCAGGGGAGCAAAGGGCAGTGTCAGCTCTTCCCGGGCTAACCCCATGAACCTGTCTCCAAGGCCCCCTTTTCTCTGACTTCCCAGTGAGCTACAGCAGCCCAGCCTAGGCTCTCCTGTTGCTTCTTCCATGTTGAGCCCTCCCTTGTTTCACTGTCCTGTGTGCATTTGCTGCAGCTAATACATTCTTGCTTGCTCTGCTGCACTTTGTCTCTTGACTGAAATCTTTCCTTCAAGAAGACAAGAACTGAGGTCTCGGAGTCTCACAGGTACCACCGCCACCTGCATTACTGTCATATCCTTGTAGACGTGGCCACAGGGCTCCAGACAACCATTGACACAGGATCCTAGGTGTTATAGGCTAAATTATGTCCCCACAAAATTCATGTTTAGGTCCTACCCCCAGTACCTCAAAATATGTCTATATTTGGAGATAGGGCCTTTAAAGAGATAATGAAAGTAAAATGAGGTCATATGGTGGCCTTTAATCCAATATGACTGTATCCCTGTAACAAGAGGAGATTAGGACATGGACAGGGACAGAGGGAAGACCACACGAAGACACAGGGAGAGAGCAGCCATCTAGAAGCCATGGAGAGAGGCCTCAGAAGAAACCAACCCTGCCAACGCACTGATCTCAGACTTCTAGCCTTCAGAACTATGAGAAAATAAATTTCTGTTGTTTAAGCTCCCCAGTCTGTGGTACTCTGTTATGCCAGCCTGAACAAACGTAATACAGAGTCCTAGTGGGTCACTAGTTAAATAACTACAGAACATACTGGATATTAAAATAGATATTCTGAGATATATAATGCAAATATTTTGGCAGAAATACTGCTATTCTCTGTAGATGAGTGTTCCACCCATATTTGGAATCCACAAAGTCAGTGGTCGGCAAACTCATTAGTCAACAGAGCCAAATATCAACAGTACAACGATTGAAATTTCTTTTGAGAGCCAAAATTTTTAAACTTAAACTTCTTTTAACGTCACTTCTTCGAAATAGACTCGCCCAGGCCGTGGTATTTTGTGGAAGAGCCACACTCAAGGGGCCAAAGAGCCGCATGTGGCTCATGAGCCGCAGTTTGCCGACCATGGACAAAGTAAACTAGAAGGCAACCAAGCATATAAAACAGAACCTTGGGAAGATGAACTAAAAGACCTGTCTTTTATTTTATTGAGACACAATAAATGGTTTGATTTAGCCATTGTTTCTTAAATCTGGCACATGGAGAGTGATTCCAGATGTTTCCTACCCTTACAGAGGAGAGAATCTGAGGTCAGAAGCAAATTTAAGTTCGATGAAAATAAATTTAAGACGCAAAGAAAATTTCATGACAAAGAGTGATTTTTTTAATTTAAAAGGCAGCATGGCTATGTTTTATGTGGAGATGTTATGAAAATTATATTTTGAAGGATCTTCTAAATGTATAGTAACCAGCACTTTTTCTGGGTGAGTTGGTTATACTGGTGAGGGCTGTATTGGTTATTCTTTTGAAAGCTCACCATTCTGTTATATAAAATTATATTTCTCCCTGCCAATGGCACATTACATTCCACAGAGATCCTGTATGCTAGGCCCCAGTGGTATGATGAGATTCACAGATCTGAACCTTGCAGGCCTCATTTAAAACAGGTCCCTGCTCCCCAGGTCATACTAACCTACATGACAAACAAAAGTTTTGTTTCTTGCTTGTTTCTATTTTTTTTTTTTTAAGTAGAAAATGTGGCAATGCCAATACAGCTGTGGAAACACACAGGCTGTGACCTATTTTGCCTTATGCATTATCAAGAAAATTGCTAGCTCAATTCTGATTCCAAAGTCTTTATTGTGTGATACAGCGAACAAGACACAGCTTGATTTGCAAAGGCTGGACAGGGCCAGTGGTGGGGCCAACTGGAAAAAAAATATTATTTTGAGCCATTGTATTGTCACTGAAGGAATATATTCATAAACTGCCAGGCATATGGACTATGTTGATATGTGTTCACTAAGTATTCAGACTCTTGGCATCTGTGTTTCTTTATGAATTCTTCCAATATTCAGAGAACTTGCTATTTCTATACTAGGTACTCCACTAAATAAAAACATACACTTTTATCAGATTTTCCTTACACTGGGACAAAATCTGTATCCTTAGACATTGTTCCCATAGGTCCCAGTTTGGTCCCAAGATTTAATAATTATAAACCAAAATTTTCAAGTCTGTGATAGGTTATATATGCAAAACGAATGGCTAAAGATGAAAACATATACAAATTAGTCAAGTAAAATGCAAATTGAATGTGCTGCTCAGTTACACTTTTTAAATGCAACATTAACTTCGGATATGGCTGAAAGGATGGACAGCAGGCTAATTAGAATGTGTGTAAATAGCTAAAGGAGAGCCACGGTATTAGCTTAAGGTTGAGCTGGGACGTTATTCTGCTTGCAAAGGTTCAGGCTGGTGTAAAATTGCAAGTTTCACAGCTGGTGGGAAAAGACCTGACCCTGAGTCCAGGATCTGAGAAGCAGCAGTTTATTTGAGAGGTGATTCCCGGAAGCACCAGGAGGGTGGTGAGGAAGAGAGAAAGGGAAGGTAAAGTATGTGTCATTGCATAGCTCACCACTGTGGACAGCTGGAACTTAACTCTGTGGAGGAACTGTGGGAAACAGTATAAAACTCCTGCCTCCCAGTTCTCCCACCGGAAGCATGGGTATTTATGCCCTGACTACTATCACCTGTGTATGTTTTCACAGCAGCGTCTTGGCGTGGGTTCCCTGAGAAGCAGACGTGGAGTGGAAGATTCCAGTTCAACCATTTACCCGGGAGCTGACAGAGAAAAAATAGTAAGGGGGCAGTGATGTGAGACAGGGAAGGAGAGCCTGTGCTCAGTGTGTTAATTCCTGGCAGTCCTGGCTTGCCTCTGGCACAGGGGAGAATGGCTGGCCAGTTCCAAATCCCACAGACACAGAGGTGAAGAGACCACAGATGGAATTTGTTCAGAGCACACACACAATAGTCTTGAGGCAGGACAGAAAGAAGTTAGGGAAAAATCCCGACAAGTGGGTTGAGGAAGTAGGAATGGACTTCACAGGCCAGTGAGCCCTTTCATCAGAGCCCTCACCTCCACATTTGACACCCCTGCCATGGTCACAGAAGTCAACAACAGGAACTTGCTACTGTCAGATCATTCCGAGGTGGAGATAAAAAAAACTGACCAGGGGCCGACCCCTAAACTCATTATATCAGCATTATAATGAAAATCGACACCACAAGTAGAAGGGGGTGGCCAAGGAGGACCAATACAAGAATAGACCATATTAGGAACAAGACCCCCACCCAACCCGAAGGTGGAGAAAGAATTTGGTGCCACAAAGTTCAAAAACTGGGATCATGTAAAACCCCAGGAACTGACTGTGTGCACAACTTACTCCAGTTGGCCTGCATCCACTTGGACATGCACTCCTGCTTCTTTCAGAGCAGTGCCCGCACCCTGACATCTCTCTTTCTCTACCTGAATAAAACTTGCTTTTGTTCTTACTCCGACTCGATCTTGAAACCTTTCCTGCATGAGTCAAGAGCCTGGAGGTTGTCTGATATGTGAATGGTCCGGGACCATGCCAGGCAGGGCCAGTCCCCCGTATTGCTGGTCTGGTGACAGTCCTAGGGATATGCCACTGAGAACCCATTAAAGTGCTAATCCAATATGTCTTTGAAGTAAAAAAACGGACCATGTATCTAGTGTAGTAAAACCCACTGGAGTTTTCAGTCAAAGCCATCTTACATAAGTTACCTTGGCAAGCAGAGAGGGCGGGAGCTGGGTGCTGGGTTAGCCCCTGATGAGCTTTAAAACCTTGCATGAGCTTAGGCAGGTGTAAAAAGGAAACCATGTCACCTATCCTAGCTCTCCCATCAACTTAAAGGAATAAAATGAGAAGATATATATGAAAATCCTTTGAAAAAAAAAGCACTAAACAAAATACAAGGTATAAGGCACAATGATGTATGCCCATCTGACCCAAGAATTTTAGTTCATATTTTAGAGAAATTATATTTCCTTTAACTTGAGACTTTCATCAGAAAAAAACATGAACAGGAGATCATAGAATTTTCTCTGGAGCCTCATTCTTTGTTGTTGATAGGAAGATGGCAGCAAATGTGGTGATGACTCTTTTCTTAGACATAATGAGCTGTTGATTATTTGTGGATCCATCCCTGAGTTATTTGGAAGGCTGCAATAGTGCTCCCTGGTGAAAATTTCATAATCATCTTTGTGTCAGTGAACATCAAACTGGATTTTCAAAAATAAACAAGGCACAGAAGATAACACAAGTTTCCTCATTTCCTTAATGTACCATCCTTTTTTGAGATCAACTAATTTTAAGTAAAAATATTAAAGGCCATAGAGAGAAATAGAACTTCTTTCAGCTTCCATATCTCTGTGGGCTTTTGCTAAACAGAGATATACTAGATTATGTGTGTTTTTAAGTCTAAATTTTAAATGTTGTTCTCCCCATACGTTTCCAAAATAGGAATTTTCCATTCATTCTATATATATCTGGCACGATCATCAGTAGCCTCAAAGCTTCTCAGGAACACACTGGAAAAGACTATATCATTTCAACTGTGTGTATATATATATAGTTTTATTGGTTTCAGAGAGGAAGGGAGAGGGAGAGAGGGATAGAAATGTAAACGATGAGAGAGAATCATTGATTGGCTGCCTGCTGCACGTCCCACACTGAGGATTGAACTTGCAACCTGGGCATGTGCCCCAATCAGGAATCGAGCCATGACCTCTTGGTCCATAGGTTGACACTCAACCACTGAGCCAAATGCGGAGGGGGGGACAACTTAAAATTTTTTTAGGACTTACTCTGTACTTGGCACTGAGTTAAGTACATCATGTAGATTCTAACATTTAATCTATCTTCCCAACAATTCTTTGGGTTAGAGACTATTTTTCATCTCCATTTTATACATGAGAAAATTGATCCATAAAACCTATTTAATGCCACTTTCGATAAGAATTTATACATTTGAAAATGACAATGATAACTTATGATTGAAGATTGCCTCATGCTGAAAAGTTCCTTCAGTGCACTCCAACATCTCTTTGCTAAGAAGCATGGGCAAGTCAGCCTTCACTATTAAAAAACAATGGCCTCAAATCTCTCTTTTGGGAAGAGTACAGTCATCACTGCAAAAAGGAAACCACGTCTGCATTGGTGGCTGGACATTCAGATGAGCTCTGTGCATCCATGCACTTGGTTTCCCATCAAGGGAATGACGGCACGTGCCAATGTTTAGATTAACAAGAGCTTTACCACTACCCAGTGTGTTTCCCTTTCCTTTCCTTTCCTTTCCTTTCCTTTCCTTTCCTTCCCTTTCCCTTTCCCTTTCCCTTTCCCTTTCCCTTTCCCTTTCCTTTCCTTCCTACATTCCTTCCTCTCTTCCTTCCTTCCTTTCTTTTTAACAATCTTGATATATAATCTTGCAGAAACAAGAAAGTGGAACAATTCAAAATGCCCAGATTTTAACTTGGGAAGACTCAAGTGGGTGAAAGGCCAATCACAAAGAAATAACAATTGCTAACGATGACCAACATTTATTGAGCACTAGAGTAAAGCCCTTGACATGGGTGATCTCAGTGAAACTTCACAACTCCTCTATGTGGGAGGTATCACTATTATTCCTATTTTACAAATGAAGAAACCCTGGTGTAGAGAAGTGAATTAACATACCTTGCCTGCATCTGTCTGATTTAAGAACCGAAACATTTAACTGCAAAGATACCTAGGAATGCAGTAAGATCTCGTTAAATTAAAATACCAAAGTTTGAGATTACCTAATTTCACTTGGTGAAAATCCTGATACAGACAATGTTTTAAAATTAATTTTGTTATTTCAGATGGGTAGGAATAAATTAAGCAAGTTAAAAATGACTATTTGCAATAGGCCAGCACTTCATAATAATTTGCTAACGACATAAACACAGAAGCACTAACTGGTAGGATTAAAACTTAAAGGCATATAGAACTTCTTGAGTTACTGATTTGAAAAATTCATTCATTATAATTATGCTTGCATGTGTACGTAAAATCATTAAATATTACCAATTATTTCACCATAAACAATCTAAAGGCAGACATTCTGAATTTAGGAAACCTTAAACTTCAAGGCCACTATGTTTAACTAAACTAAAATTTAAAATTTAGACTATTTGAGCTCATGGATGGATATATGCACAATGATTTGATTAACCATGGGAAGAACCTATACCTTAAAGAGAATTTCAGAAGGAGATATAAAATTAGTTCCATCACTTAGTAAAACACAGTTGAGTATAGGCATGGATTTAATTCCTCACATGTTCCTGTGATAGCCCCTGTACCTTGACTTTCTTGAAAGCTTAGGTCTTGTGGTAGTTCCAGAACATCATCAGGATGTGGGACGCAGAATCCATGGAAGGGCCCCAAGTCAAAGCACTCATGTAGGAGCTGCATGTTCACTCTTGAGCACACGCTCATGAACCCAACAGCTACACCTTCCACCTGAAACATCCAAAATATCTAGTTACTCTATCAGACCTCAAATGGATTCTCAGCATGAAACTTTCATGAGTCCATAGCATAGTGGGTGATTGGACCAACGCAGTTTGGCAAGTACTTTGAGGCATTTGAGGGAAGGAGCCGTGCTTTCCTTCAGCAGCTCTAGTGTCCAGCACAATGCATGGCACACACAACAGACTCAAAACAATCCTATATAATAAAAGCCTAATATGCAAATTGTCCCCTCTACCAGGAGTTCAACCGGGAGTTCGTCCAGGAGTTTGACCAGGGGATGGGGCCAGCAGCCAACAGCAGGAAGGGAAGGCCCTGCTGGTGGCGGCAGGCAGCCACAGGAGGAAAAGAGGTTCCGGCTGGCAGCCAGCAGAGGCTAGGGATCCTACCCATGCACAAATTTTGTGCACTGGGCCTCTAGTGTTCAACAAGTAACCATGGTCAACAATCCTAGAAATGGATACCTAACATAGGGAAGCTGCCAGAGAGTTCTTGAAGAAAAACTATTTGGAACTTAACATGTGCCCTCTTGGCCTAGGCAGTACCCCACCTGCCCCATATCCTTTGCATTATCCCACTGCAAGCCTAGCCTTCTGTCCACTCTACTCCTCGGTACCACGCATAGTTCTCAAAGACCAGCCATTGTTCCCGTGTCCATCTGATTGACTCCCGATTCAGAGAAAGTTCATGGTCACTCACTCCTTACCAGGTAGGAACTCTTTGATTTTCTTGAATTCATTTATTTGCTTAGATGGTCTCATAGGGAGGAGATGTGAGGAAACAGGTTTGGTGGAAATGTCTGAGCAAAGTAAACTCATGGGTCTAATCTAAAAATGCATCTATCACCTTCCAGCATCATAACAGCTACCTGTGTGAACCTCTTACAATGGTCTCCATGATTTTAGGCCTTTGATGAGAAAGACACAGTTAGGATTAAGAATGTGATAGTGTGATATAATCAGAAATTTATATTTGGTCTTCATCCCTGATCCAAGAGCAAGCTCCTAAAAACACTTGCAATTTCCTAAAAGGCGCATCTTTTGTTTATCATAATAGCCCTTTTCAAGGATACCTGAGTTTATGCTAATAAGGTGACTCTTTGAAAATGGGGGCTAGTTGTCAGAGGAACGAAACCTGTGATTTGAGGGTTGGAACTTTCAGTCGCACCCCTGACCTCAAGGGAGGGGAGAGGGGCCAGAGATTAAGTTCAATCACCAATAGCCAATAATATAATCAACCATTCATGGAACCACCATAAAAACCCCAAAACAACTGGATTAAGGAGATTTTGGTTTAGTGAACTCATTGAGGTGCTGGGAGGTGATGTGCTCAAAGAGGGCAGGAAAACTCACCCGTCCCCTCCTCCCCCGCCACACACACACACCTTGCTCTTTTCCATTTGAATGTTCCTGAGCTGTATCTTTTTTTTTTAAATTTTTATTGGTTTAGAGAGAGAGAGAGAGAGAGAGAGAGAGAGAGAGAGAGAAGAAACATCAATGATCGGTTGCCTCCTGCATGCCCCCTACCAGGGAGGGAGCCTGAAACTCAGGCTGGAATTAAACTGGCAACCTTTCGGTGAATGGGATAACGTCCAACCAACTGAGCCACACCACACTGGCCAGGGCCTGAGTTGTATCTTTTATAATGAATTGGTAGTAGTAATTAAAACATTTCCCTGAGTTCTGTGAGCTGTACTATTAAATTAGTGAACCCAAGGAGGGAGTTGTGGGAACCCCTGATTTATCGCCAGTCAGGAGTACAGGTGGAAATCTGGGGCTTGTGACTGGCGTCTGAAGTGGAAGCAGTCTTGTGGGTATGAGCTCTAAATGTGTGGGTCTGTGCTGACTCCAGGTAGTGTCAGAACAGAGCTGCAGGACACCCAGTGGTGCCTTGAGAGCTGAAGAACTAGTTTGTGTAGAAAGAAAACTCTACACATTTGGTGTCAGAGGGCTGTGATTAGAGGAAACAAATTATCTTTTAATGAGTAACTACCTAATCTGCACCTATGATTGGTACTAAAATATAAATTAACAAATTTAATTCTATCATATTCCACATTAAGAGATGACTGTTATTGAAATTCTTTATTACATCTATTAAATAAATCTATACTTCATTCTTCTCCATAAGATAAGCATTTAAAATTTTAAAGGAGTGTGAGAGAAAATGTATAGTTCCTTGGTTAACTAATCTTATTGTGGTAATTATTTTGTAATATGTACATATATTAAATCATTATGTTGTACAACTTAAATTTATACAATGTTATATGTCAATTATATCAGTAAAAGTGGAAAAAAGTAAATTTCACATAAATAATTCCTGCTGATTATTACATGGGTTTGAAGCAAATTCTGGTTGACTGCCAGTTCTTAATAGAAACTAGCATTTATCCCTCAAGGGTTTAGCCTATTTTGGGGGACAACCATTCCACTTAAAAAGTAGAACTCAATAATCACAGGCATTCCCTAGACCCCAAAATGTAGCATCATCCCATAAATGCCCATTTGGAGAAAATGATAAATATTTTAACTCACAATTTTCAACTGGTGTGCCACAAGAATTTTAAAAACATATAATACTTGTCTATTTAATCAGGGGCACTGACCTCTTTTCCTTTAGATTGACAAATGGAAAAAAAAAAAAGGACAACAACCCTGATTGGTGTGGCTCAGTTGGTTGAGTATGGACCAGTACACCAAAAAGTCACCGGTTTGATTCCCTGTCTGGACACATACCCTGGTTGCAGGCTTGATCCCGGGTAGGGAGTGTGCAGGAGGCAGCCAATCAATGTTTCTATCTCTCCCTCTCCCTTCCTCTCTCTCTAAAATAAATAAAAGCACTTTTTAAAAAATTACAACAGCCAACACAGCAAAAGTGGACTGTTGTGAATGCTCTGTCCCAAACCATAAATATATAGGTCATATAATAGAATCACATCTTATTAGTCATGTCGCATAAGATTGCATCTGATTAGTTAATTCTTGGTACCAGAACTCCTTATATACAAGTATTGGCACCCAATTTTTTCAAAAGTCACTTTGGAGCAAAAAGGGTAGGTAATTACTATTATTATTATTTTTGGTAAATCATTCAAAATTATACCTATATTTTTGGTCAGATTAACAAAAAGTATATTTTTTAATGTGCCACAGAATTTTAGTAATTAGTTTGTGTGCCATGAGATGAAAAAGTTGAAAATCACTGTTTTAACCTACTAAAGCAGAAAATTAACCTACAATAATGCTCAATCTTTTAAATGGCACAGAAAAATTAGGTATTAAACTAATGTTCTCAAATGTGCCTTCTAGTTTAAAACCATTTGTTTTCAAACATATGTTTGAAAAATACATGTGAGATTTCCTTTATTTTCTCTTTAATGCTAAAATATAAGGGGATGATTTAAAAATTAATTTTTCATGCATATTCTTTTATTTACCGGCTACCCAAAATGATATTAGCTAGCTGTAAAAGGCTGAATTTACACAGCTGTTTTATAAAGCCATTGACACTTTAATAAAAGTCCAAAATAAACATTTTAATTTTTTCACCAAATAACAAGCGATTGTTTGTCTTGTTTGCACTCATGAACAAAGGCTGAGTAGCTGCAGTTGTCTGGCTTCTCTGTAATTGTAGGCCCAAGACTCAGCAGACGCTGATTAACCAATCCATCTACCATATGTGCAGAAAGAGACGGCCAGCCTCCCTCTCGGCAGGGAAAATTGGCATCCATCTTGGTTCACATGGAGATGTCCTTCTAATCTACAGCCACACTGGCACAAAGAAACTTTGATGGCCTGAAATACCTTTTGCTGGCTTCATGGCGAGCTGCATGTGCATGATAAGAATGTATTATTTATAAGACTGCTGTTAGTAATGAGCTATTACACTAATGGCTCATTGTGTTTGGAATTTGATTTCAAATGGCATAGATCACACATTCTGATGAAAATGAGAAAAACATGTTTTGCCATTAGGAACAAAGATTTAACATTCTCCAATTCTACAACCTGTTATATTCCCATCATTCATCCCGGGTTGTGACAATTCACAAAAGTTCAGAATTATGGACTGCTACCGAGCAAGGACATACTGTGGACGTGTCTGCTATTTCCTTTGAGTTTCTTTCAAATAACTATTTTTATTTGAGAAACACTGCTCTGAATTATGAATTTGTGGAAGTATTCAAATGCATCTTTTTGCGTGTATGTTTTCCAAAAACAATAAATGGATGTAATGGACTATTTTCACCTGTACAATGAAAAGGCATTGATTGTTGGCTGCTATCTATCCTCCAGGTGACAGGGATACTTTCTACCACAAAGGTGTCTTCAATTTTCTTATACTGAAGAACAAAACTGTAAGTTTTGTTATTGTTGTGATCTACATGATCGTACATAAGGCTCAGGTTACTAGAAAATCATATGTGCAGTGGTCTTGTCCTCACAAGCAGGTCCATTTACAGACACATGTGCACTGTATCAAACATGCTTCCATCTAAAAGGCCTTATGGTCATCCATCCCTTTTGGGTGGTAATACTCCACAATTAGGTAGCCCTCACTGTGAACAGTGCCAGCTTTGATCCCCTCTTCCTTATGCCAAGGGCATGGCTGAGTTGGCAGGCTCTGTATACACACAGGTCAGCGGTGCCTACACCATGGATAATGCCAAAGCAGACATTCTGCCATCTGTCTCTAGGAGCTGCCCTTGGCCTCTAACTTCCCTTCCCAGAAATCTCAGTTTGGAGTAAACACCAGATGACAAGGTAAGCCAGGGCAAAGTTATGAGAAGCAACTTGCAGCAAAGTGATGACTCCAAAGTAGCTATCAAGCCAAAGAATGTCCTCACAGTTAAAAACCTTTAATTAAGGGCTTTGCTCACGGGACAGGCATAACTCTCAGACACTCTACATGCATAGCCTGTAACTACTGTGAGCTGGGCTGGTAAGAGACAGACTTGATGTACTTTCTTCTATTATCTCTGGTCAACTGGAGTCACATATAAGCATGGTAAGCAAGTAAATGCCTAATTGGCATTTTTTGGGGGGAAAGCCCTGACTTGTAGCAAATTCCAATTTCTGTGATATAAATACTCCAATTGTGGCCAATTGTAAACTACCAATGTAATGTCACTGAACAGGGAGCTGGAAAGGGATGCCCAGTAGCCACCATTATATAGTATTTCCACTATACAGAGACCACGGACGTAAACCTAAAGAGCACAGGTATTAGTAAAATAATCAGGAAGTGATGGGTATTGAGCATTTATTAACTTTGTTTTTAATATAACTTATTACACTGTAAGTTTATATAATTTAATTTTTAATAATGGCTGTGTTTAACAAAGAGCTTGCAAAACTGCTGAAGACTTAACAATTGGCTCTTAAGCCAGAGGGAGAGCTAATTCCAGCATACCACTGCCTAAAGAACCAACCTGAGGAAATCTAGGTCAGTGGTCGGCAAACTGCAGCTTCTGAGCCACATGTGGCTCTTCGGCCCCTTGGGTGTGGCTCTTCCACAAAATACCACAGCCTGGGCGAGTCTATTTTGAAGAAGTGGCATTAGAAGAAGTTTAAGTTTAAAAAATTTGGCTCTCAAAAGAAATTTCAATCGTTGTACTGTTGATATTTGGCTCTGTTGACTAATGAGTTTGCCGACCACTGGTCTAGATGATTGGAAGAATGACACAGGGAGACAGGGGGGAGGACAGTGACAGCACTGATTTTGAACCTGAAAAGGCTTAATTCCCTGGATACAGCTTGGTACAGACTGAAGATCTGCTTCCATATCCTAAAATGATTTCCTCCCTGTTGAGGGGTCCTATTTCTGCCTTTCCATTTGAGACTGAGTCTGTGGTCTCATCTCCAAAGAACATAAAGCTTCTGATGTCTGAGGCAGCACAACCTCTTGGAGATTGGCTCTCTAGAGACACCAAAGGGTCCTTGCAGGGTTGGGATTGCAATTTTAAGCCTATAACTTTCCTCTGATGGTTACACACAATAAAAATGTGTAACATATGACTAGAGAAAGCACGGATGTGAGTGTCTTCCCACTGCAGCTGCTCTTCAGGAGCACTAACTCAAGTGATTTAGGTTGAAGCTAGCACCTTGGAAGCAAAAAATTAAAAGCCTTCTCCAGAGTGATGTCAGCATCAAGGCAGCTTAAAGATATCCATCATTTTGTCCCCCAATTCAACAGCAATTATTCAGCATCTATCCATGAACAAAAGTGCCTATGAAATCCAGTACCATATGCAATGGGACCTGGAAGGAGTCTTGCCTACCTGTGCATCAGGAAATAGGCAGACAGCCATTGGTTCTGGCTATGGACCATGTGTGGCCTATGAACTGGATCCAGCACCTCTTGATGTGGTCTTGGAGCCACTGACTTAATCACTTGCAGAGGAGAGAGCCTTTGTGAAGGGACATGTTTCTAGAGAAGTTCCGGGACTTCATTGAAGCAAAAAAAATCTGGATTTGGACAAACTAGAGTAGGTAAAAGGAACAGTTTGACATTAACCATGTCACCCATCAACCATGTCACCCATCACCAAGGAGACATAGATTAGTGCCAAGACAGATCTTCCTTGGGACGGGGAAAGGGATAGCATATGAGGGAGTACCAGCATTCCCAGCTGTGAATGCTTCTTCGTTTATCTTCACCCCATTCATGTGTACTAAATCAGGGGCTCCAAAACTGGGGTGGGGTGGGATGGGTGAAAAGAGTCTAGGAAAACAGCAGATAGAACTCTTGGAGAACATTAAAGAAACACAGACCATAAATATGTTGCAAATGCTACCCAGAAGTCCACCCATGACCTACTGGTAATGTCTCACCCATGAATCCCCCCAACTGGCTCATAAGCACTCCCAGTTCTCTGTGTGCCTCACCCATATACCATCGTACCCCCATGGCTAGCTCCCTTGCATGTTTCCAGCAGCAGCATGAGCAGGCTTTGGCAGATGGCTAATGAGCACATGCAGAAAATCAGTTAAAGCAGTGGGCCAGAGAGAGACCACAAACTTGAGCTGTAGTGCCATCTTTGGGAAAAGAGGCTGTCAGTACTCAGCCTGGTGCTTCTCAAGATTCAGAGACTACATATGAGCTTAAGAATTCTGCCACAAGAGAAAGCAAGAAGCATGGAGCAGATGTATTCACAGGATATCCAAGAAACCTCAGAATTCCTTGTAGGGCTAATGGAGATATTTCACTTATGAAGGAGATGATTGCTACTTCAAAGGTGAAGCCAGTAACACAAAATTCCAAGGAACACTTAAAAAGCAAGAAAATATGACACTATCAAAGGATCACAATTATCTTACAGTAACCCAACTCAAAGAGATGGAGATCTCTGATTTACCACATCGAGAACTCAAAATAGCTATTTTAAAGAAACTTAATGAACTACATGAAAGCACAGAAAGACAGTTCAAGAAAATTGGGGAAACAATACACACACACTCACATTGAGAAGTTTAACAAAGAGACAGAAATCATAAAAAATTGAAAAGAAATTTTGGTGCTGAATAATACAATGAATGAAACAAAACAAAATTCAATAGAGAGCATCAACACAAGACTTGATCAAGCAGAAGAAGTAATTAGTGAGATCAAAGACAGGATCCTTGAAATGATCAAGTCACAGGAAAACAAAGAAGAATGAAAAAGAGAGGAAAAAGTCTACATGATCTAGAAATATTATCAAAAAGATCAATTTGCAATCATTGGATTTTCAGAGGGAGAAAGAGGGAAAGGGGGACAGAAAGCTTATTTAAGAAGAGCTGAGAACATCTCAAATCTAGGGAGAGATTTGTATATCAAAGTTCATAAAAGTCCTAGGTCACCAAAGTAAACTTAAAAAGATCCCCTCCAAGGCACATTTAATAAAACTATCAAAAATAAAAGACAAATAGAGAATCCTGAAAGTAGCAAGAGACAAGAAGCTGCAATTTATTATAAGGCTATCTTAGCAGAAACCTTACAGGGCAAGAGAGCATGAATGATATATTCAAAGTGCTGGAACAAAACCCTGCCAACCAAGAACACTTTACCCAGCAAAACTATCCTTCTGAAATGAAAGGTAGATAAAGACTTTCCCAGACAAACAAAAGCTGAGGGAGTTACCATACAGGAAATACTGAAAGGAGTTCTTTAAACCGAAATGTAAGGACACTAATTAGTATCGTGAGAACATATGAAAATATACAACACACTGATAAAGTAAATATATAGTCAAATTCAGAATTCTCTAATACTGTAATATGGTGGAATGTTGAACACTTACCTCTAGTATAAAGGTTAAAGTCCAAAAGTATTAAAAATAAAAATAGCTATAATTTATTAATAAATACAATATTAAAAAAGTAAATAGTGACATTGAAAACAAAAGGGTAAAATTTTTGTATATGATTGAAGTTGTTATCAGCATAAAATAGACTACTACATGTATAAAATTTTATGTAAACCTCATTGTAACAACAAAGCAAAAACCTGCAGTAGATCTCCAAAAGATAAACAAAAAAGAATATAAGCATACCACTACAGAAAATCAATAATTAACAAAAGAAGGCAGAAAGAGATAATGAAAGGAATAGGGTACTACAAAAAAGAAAACAGTAACTCCTTACCTATCAATAATTACTCTAAATGTAAATGAATTATATTCTCCAATCAAAAGATATAGAGTGGCTGGGTAAATAAGAAAGCAAGACCCAACTATATGCTGCCTACAAGAGAGTCACTTCAGTTCTAATGCTAAAGTGGAGAGTGTGGGGGAAAAAGATATTCCATGCAAGTGGAAACCAAAAGAAAGCAGGGGTACTTGTATCAGACAAAATAGACTCTAAGCCAAAAATGGTAACAAGAAACAAAGAAGGTCGTTATATAATTATAAAGGGTTCAATTCAGCAAGAAGATATAACAATCATAAATATAAATATAAGCATATATATATACACACACACACACGTGTGTGTGTGTGTATGTATCCAACATATCAGGCTACTTAAATATATTAAGCAAATACTAAAGAATATCAAGGGGAAGATAGACAACAATACAATAATAATAGGAAACTTTAATACCCCAAACATTGGATAGAATATCCAGACAGAAAATCAACAAGGAAACGTTGGACTAGATTGATACTTTAGATCAAATGAACATAACAGGAATATACAGAACATTCCATCCAACAGCAGCAGAATACACAGTCTCCTCAAGCACACATGAAACACTCTCCAGACAGATTATACATTAGGTCACAAAACAAGTCTTAGCAAATTTAAGAAGATGAAATCATACCATGTATCTTTTCTAACCATATGTTATGAAACTAAAAATCAATAACATTAGGAAAACTGAAAAATTCACAAATATGTGGATATTTAAAAAGACTCCTAAACAACAAAGAAGTAAAATAACTCAAAAGAGAAATAAAAAATATCTTTAAAAAAATGGAAAACAATATACCAAGCCTAAGGGATGCTGAAAAAGCAGTTCTAAGAGGTAAGTTTATAAATGTCACAGCGAGAAAAAAAGAGAGATCACAAATAAGCAACCTAATTGTACAACTCAAGGAATGAGGAAAAGATTAAATTAAGCCTCAAGTTAGCAGAATTAAGGGAATAACAAAAGTCAGAGCAGGACCAATGAAATAAAGACTAGAAAAATGATGAGAAAAGATCAGTAAACTAAGAGCTGGTTCTTCAAAAAGATAAATAAAATCGACAAACCTTTAGCTAGAATAAGGAAAATAGAAGGCTCAAATAAAATCAGAAATGAAAGAGCATATATTATAACTAATAACAAAAATACAAAGAATCATAAAGGACTACTATGAACAATTATATGGCAAAAAAAATTGGACAGACCAATAGAAAATATGAACAGACCAATAAAAAATAAGGAGATTGAATTAGTAATCAAAAACCTCCCAACAATGAAAAGCCCCAGATCAGATGGTTTCACTGGTGATTTCTACTAAATACTTGAAGAATTAACATCAATCCTTCTCAAACTCTTTCAAAAAAACTGAAGAGGAGGGTACATTCCCAAATTCATTTTATGAGTCCAGCAATAAATATCCTGATATCCAAATCAGACACTACCAGAAAAGAAAACTACAGACCAATATCCACAATGAATATAGTTGCAAAAATTCTCAATAATATATTAGCAAGCCAAATTCAACAGCACATTAGAAGAAACATATACCATGACCAACCAGAATTTTTCCTTGGATACAAGGCTGGTTAAACATACACAAATCAGCAAATGTGATGCACCTCATTAATTAATAGATATTAAAGACAAAAATCATATCAATAGAAGCAGATAAATCACTTGACAAAATGCAACATCCTCTCATGATAAAAATGGTCCAAAAATGGGGTATAGAAGAAACACATGTCAGCACAATGAAGGCCATATATAACAAGCTTACAGACAGTATCATACTCAACCCTGAATGGTTAAAAGATTTTCCTCTAATATCAGAAACACATACAAATGGCCAACAGGTACATGAAAAAATGCCCAACATCATTAGTCATCAGGGAAATGCAAATCAAAACCATGAGGAGGTATCACCTCACACCTGTTAGAACAGTTATCATCAAAAAGATAGCAAAGGATAACAAGTGTTGGCAAGAATATGGAGAAAAAGGAACCCTGGTGTGCTGTTGGTAGGAATGTAAACTGGTACAGCCACTATAGAAAACAGTATGGAGGTTTCTCAAAAAATTAGAAGTAGAGTTACTATATGACCTAACACTCCTACTTCTGGGTGTATATCCATTCATCAGTAGATGAACATTTGAGCTATTTCTACTTTTTGGCTATTCTGAATAATGCTGCTACAAACAATTCTGTACGTGTTATTGTGTGTATGTGTGTTTTCAATTCTAGGGGTGGAACTGCTGGGTCAAACAGTACTTCTATATTTAACTTAAAAAAAATTTAATCCTCACCTGAGAATGTTTGTTTGTTTTTTTGTTGTTTATTTGTTTGTTTGTTTGTTTTTAGGGAGAGAGAAACATCAATTGGTTGCCTCCTGTACATACCCCGACCAGGGATCAAACTTGCAACCAAGGTATGTGCCCTGACCAGGAATCGAACCTACAAACTTGGTGTCCGGGATGACGCTCCAACCAACTGAGCCAGGGCTATATTTAATTTTTGAGAAAATGCCAAACTGTTTTCCAAAGTGGCTATACCATTTTATAATCCCACTAGCAATATATGAGGGTTACAATTTCTCCACTTTTTTATCCACACTTGTTACTGTCCTCTTTTATTATAACCATCCTAGCAGGTATAAAGTGGCAGAATCAGGACACTTGTAGGGCATATCCCAAGTGATGGGGTCACAGGGCA
Organism: Plecotus auritus; assembly: GCF_963455305.1. Lineage (NCBI taxonomy): Eukaryota > Metazoa > Chordata > Mammalia > Chiroptera > Vespertilionidae > Plecotus > Plecotus auritus. The sequence goes on along the minus strand of NC_137782.1, from coordinate 82,520,172 downwards.
AGGCTAGTACAAAGTGGGGAAGACAGCCTGAGGGGTCATGAAGCCCCAGGGTGCAGTGGGGATAGTGCTGGGCTGGCGGGCACCAGGACTGCATGCAGTGAGAGCTGCTCCAGAGCTCCAAACACTGGGGCCCTGCAGAAGAGCAGACTCAACAGGCAGGCCTTCTGACTTTTCCAGAAAAGCTACAAATTCAAATTGTTATAGATACTTTCCTAATTTTTAAATGTTAGCCATTAACACAACAACATTTACTCCATAATAACCTAAATCATATCATGGGAAAACACTGGACAAATCCAAATTGAGAGATATTCCCCAAAATAACTGACCTGTGCTTTTCAAAACTGTCATTGTCATGACCGACAGACAGACTGGGACACTGTTCCAGATTACAAGAGACTGAAGACACGTGACACGTGAGCTCATTGAATGATCTGCATTTCCATCTGCTCTGACCGGGATCATGGGGACTATCAGTAAAATCTGAGCAAGGTCTGTGGTCAGATAACAGGATTGAGCTTGACTCAACCACTGTGCTAGTTACAGAAGACAACATCCTTGTTTTGAGGAAATATACATTGAAGTATTTAATGGTGAAGGGGCATTACTTCTGTATCTTATGCTTAAATGGTTCATAAAAAATACATAATATATATGCAATATATATTTATCTCTAGATAGACATAGAGAAAGAGCAAGCAAAGAGAATAATACAGAAAATGTGGTAAAATGTTAACATTTATGGAATTGGGGTACTTATAAGTTTGCTTTAAGTGTGAAATATTGTTAAAATAAAAAGTTAAAAATTATTTTCCAAGTCAAACAAAATGCATCTGCCAGTAGGATACTGGTTTCCAACTTCTGGCCTTTGGGAACTTAGGGTCTCAGAAATCCCCTCCCCCCAGCCCAACTGGCATGCCTCTGTGGTTGAGTGTCGACCTATGAACCAGGAGGTCATGGTTCAATTCCCCATCAGGGCATATGCCCAGGTTGCAGGCTTGATCCCCAGTAGGGGGCATGCAGGAGACAGCCAATCAATGATTCTCTCACCACTGATGTTTCTATCTTTCTCTCCCTCTCCCTTCTTCTCTGAAATCAACAAAAATATATTTGAAAAAAAGACACCTAAAAAAACAAGAAGAAATCCCCCTACATACCACTGGTGGATCTTTTCCCCTCTCTCTAACTCTAACCCCTACCTCTAGAGTCAGGGCAAAGAATCCACAACAGCCTGGGCATCTGGAAGGACCTCACAAAAACCTAAAAACCGAAAGCCAATTAACACTGGGAAGGGGTGTGATGCCACAGCTCGGAAACTGGCTTGGCATGCCACCTGGAAGGGCATGGAGAAGAAGGAGGGTATGACAGCTCCAGGAGTGCCGGCGAAACCTGGAACAACAATGCTTCTTATTTCTCCCATTTCTGTCACTAAGCGTATCCCTAGGGGATTAATCACCAACCTCACACACAACAGCATGGTTCTCTTTGTCTTGGGCCTCTATTAGTTCAGCCAGAAAGTATTCGCCATAAGTTGCTCTCAGAATTGTGTCATGTTGCATAAATATTGGCATGAGATCATCATGATCTTCCACCCTGTTAAGAGAAAGACTTAAGTTCAGTGTTCTTTCTTTAAAAGGAGCACCTATGTGCCAGACCCTGTTCTAAATGCCAGGAACACAACAACATGCAGGTGAAATGAACTTCCACTCTAATAGGAGAAACAGATGATAAAAATGTAACAAACACATCACTTCACACATTTCAACAATGACAGTGCTTTGGGATGGAGAGTGATGGGGTCAAGTGGTCAGGGAAGACCTACCTCTCTGAGGAGGGTACGTCAGAGTTGGGACCTGAATGAGGAGAAGGAGAGGAAGCTATGAGGAGACCTGGGGTGGAAACTTCCTGGCAGAGGGAACACACTCAGCATGTTTGGTTGTGAAAGGTAGAGCAGCTTATCATGAGCCAAAGAACAAGATGCTGGGGATAGCATTGCCCAAATGTGTTCCAAAGAACACTGCTTCTATGGCATTGTCCCCAGAATCCTCTTCCTCCCCCCAAAAGAATTCCTGCGATATTTCGACACTTCACATGGAGGGGGAAATGCTGACTTAAAGGCAATGAAGTTCTGCTCACCATCCATTCTCAGGACCCTCTACAGTGACCTTGACAACCAATGTGCGTGTGTGCGTGTGCGTGTGCGTGTGCGTGTGTGTGTGTGTGTGTGTGTGTGTGGTGGAGAGAGGACCCAAGAACCAGATTTATGGCAGCATAGTGATGCTAGCCTTGGACCCATTTTGCTGCCATATTTAACATTCTTTCCTTTTTAGTACTTCCTTAGTTATATTTAGTGTTCTATTTTACTCTCTAAGATGTTCTTATACTTTTATCCTGATACTTTTCTTGTTAAAAATATACACATTTGCATTATATTTTTGTATATATCTCATTTGGCTACTAACCTCCCCCCTCCCCGTTCATTTCTTTACTATGGCATCTTCATTATCCCACTTTAACTTCTATATGTTCTCTTTGATATTAATAGTAGCGCCACCTATGGAGTGATTAGTATGTATAGAAAGCTCAGGGCTTTATCCAGATTATCATGGCAATCGCAGGAGGTGGGCACCATATTCACTCCTCAGATGGAGGAGAGCAAGGCTCATGGGGATGATGGAATGCTTTGCCTGAGACCATAGAAACAGGTGGCAGCAGAGCTATGCTAAGAACTCAGGTCAGCTGATCTGGACCCAGCCATCACATGCTACACTAAGCCAGTGGTCGGCAAATGGCAGCTCGCGAGCCACATGCGGCTCTTTGGCCCCTTGAGTGTGGCTCTTCCACAAAATACCACGTGCGGGCGCGCACATACAGTGCGATTGAAGGAGTACCCTAATTAAGTTAATAACAATGTACCTACCTATATAGTTTAAGTTTAAAAATTTTGGCTCTCAAAAGAAATTTCAATCGTTGTACTGTTGATATTTGGCTCTGTTGACTAATGAGTTTGCCGACCACTGCACTAAGCCAACAAGGCACTTCAAAAATCTTCCTTTAAATCGGCATTCCTTTTGAAAATTGGCAGCAAGAAGCACAAGCAGTTGAGAAGGAGAGACTTTGGCTCAAGGGCAAGAGATAACACTGTGGATCATCCAGCCAGCCCTGCCACAGCTCCTCCAATCCTTGTTGGAAAAGATCCCCCTCCCCCGCCCCAATCCTGCCACAGCTCCACCCCCCAATCTAAATGCTTTAAACTGGACCACCCTGTGCACTCAGGATAAAAATCTCCACCCTTCTCCCAGGACAGTGGTCGGCAAATGGCGGCTCGCGAGCCACATGCGGCTCTTTGGCCCCTTGAGTGTGGCTCTTCCCCAAAATACCACGTGCGGGCGCGCACGTACAGTGCGATTGAAACTTCATGGCCCATGCACAGAAGTCGGTTTTCGGCTCTCAAAAGAAATTTCAATCGTTGTACTGTTGATATTTGGCTCTGTTGACTAATGAGTTTGCAGAGCACTGTCCCAGGATGAAACCTTTCCCTCTTGTGACACAGGCTTAACTTTTGGAATAATGATGGTTTTTCATCAATAATAAGCATCTTGATGGAAGAAACATATATTTGAAAAACTAGGTCTCTGCCCTATAAAACCTGAGAGCTAAGGAGAGAGCCAGCCAACAGACCCCGGCACAAGAAGGAAAAATACCACCTCTTGTCAACACTTCCTGGAAGGAGAGACAGCAGGGGGTCCTTATCCAGGCAGCCAGGATATTTGCTTGTTAAACTATTAACCTGGGTCTGATGTCACCAAACAGTCTCCTTCCACATGCCAGGGCATCAGAAGGATTCTATAGTGGTGAGTGGAAAATAGGGAACCAGAAAGAAACACCAACTGTGTTTTTAGGACAGACATGGCCATTTCAAAAACTATTTTAGCCCTAGCTGGTTTGGCTCAGTGGAGAGAGCCTCCACCTGCGGACTGAAGGGTCCCGGGTTCGATTCCGGTCAAGGGCACATGCCTGGGTTGTGAGCTCGATCCCCAGTGGGGGGCGTGCAGGAGGCAGCTGATCAATGATTCTCTCTCATCATTGATGTTTCTATCTCTCTCTCTCTCTTCCTTCATCTCTGAAATCAATAAAAATATATATATTTTTAAAAAACTATTTTAGCTCTGCACTCATTTTTTTTAAAGTAATTCTTGACCTCCTGCCCATCTATTTTTATGTGTATGTCACCTTTGGCTGGGATGTACTAAGGCCCCACAATAAATGTGCCAAAGGCTTATGGAGAGTGCTTTTGAAAAGACTGGAGAATATACCATACAGTGTAGTGGTCACAGCCTGGGCTGGGAAGCTAGAATGCCTGAGACTGGATTTAATAGCTGTAACCTTGGGCAAGTCACTTAACCTATGTCACAGTTTTTTCACCTGTCATAAGGACAGTAAATGATCAAATAATAATAAAAACAGGTTATTATCATTAACACTATTATTACTTAGGTAGCAAGGGTCAATAAGAACAGTTGTAGAACATTGATTAATGAATGGAAGAGGCTATCACTACAAAAGCTTGAATTATTGCACTAGTTGCCCCTTGGCCACTGTAGGAATAAACTCATCCATTCCATCCACCATCACCAATCTGTTTAAAATCCTGCTTTCTTCACCTCACTCCCTTACTCAAAAGCTTTTGCCAGCCTCCACTGTTTCTGGGATAAACCAGAGCCCTTAGCCTCATTTTTGATGCCTCCATCTTTCCATCCTCAGCACCAACAGTGAAACAAGTTGATCTATTTATTGTTCTTAGAAGGGCACCTCCCGTCCTCCCCTCCTTCCACCTCTTTTCCTCTCCAGCACTTTGACCCCCTCACTTATTCCAAATTCCAGCATCTTTCAAGGCTCACCTACACCTCACACCCTCCAGCCTTCTGTCCTAGAAACCCAATGACAGGGTCACCACTGGGTACTCATTGGCCACTTCTGGTGTTAACGTCAATGCAGGTCATGTTCCCAACCCAGGAACATGCTCTTCAGGGATAAGGGGGAGTTCTGTGTTTCTCTGTGATGAAGACTCTGTCCTTGACCCAACTCTGGCCAGGACACTCTGAGCCCTCTTCTCAACAGGCCTCAACCTTGGCCTGTAAAGACCTGAATAAACACTAACATATTTTCTAACAGCTTACGGCCACATTCCTAGGGTGGCCCTAGCCCCCCTTAAAGTGTTTCCCGGAGAATGCTTAAGGCTGCCAAAAAAATGTCCTGTTGGTTCCAGCCAACACCTGTGGATAGGACCCCTGTCTCCAAGTCTCTGTGGGGACGGGGGGAGAGTGACTTCAATAAGTGCCAGTTAGCAAACTCGGGTGGTTTTCACTTGGACCAATCCCCCCTTCCCACTTTCTATAATTTTTCCCTTCCCTGCTTCTATTGGCCCCCTATCGAGTCCTCCCTTTCCATTTAAAACTCCTACTCACCTCTGTACAAACTGAAGTTGAATTCAGTTTATGTTGAACTCTTTTCCCTATGGCAATAGTTATTACTGATTAAAATCTGTCCTTACCACTTTAACCAGTGTCTGGCTTTGCTTACATTTCACATCTGCACGCACTGTAGCCTGCAGCACAGGGGCAACAATGATGGCCAACATGGATGGGATCCTTATCATATGCCAGGACCTTGTCCAGTGTTCCGCATGCACTGAAGTGCCATAGCTAAGCCTGCTTTTCAGGTGAGAGATATGTGGCCTCAGAGGGTGTATCTGGGAGTGAGCCCACAGCCCCACGCTGGCAGCTCCACAGCCCTTCCACTCAGCCTCTGACTCCACTTGCTGAGAAACCTGCCCAGTCACTTTAACATTATGCATCTACAAAAGGGCCAGGGCAAGGATAGAGGGGAGGATACAATGTGGTGATGCAAGGGTGAACCTGACACCCTCAAGTTCAGTCTCTGGCAGGCAGTAAGCCCCCGGCAGCATTTGCTCCTGGGAGACTTCACACACCCGTTCTGTGCCAGGAATCACTGTCAGCTGACTCTACCTGAGCACCCAGGACCTCAGCTGAAAGAGCTCCACTGCGTTCCAGAAACCACTCGCTTTCCCACTTAGCAACCTGCGGAAAGGGTGCTAATAGCTCTAGCCTTGTTGACTCAGTGGCTAGAGCATCAGTCTCTGGGCTGAGGGTCTTGGGTTCAATTCCACTCAAGGGCATGTACCTCAGTTGCAGGCTCGATTCCTGGCCCCCAGTCGGGTGCCTGCTGGAGGCAACCAATCGATGTGTCTCTCTCACATCGATGTTTCGCTCTCTCTGTCTCTCCTCCTCCCTTTTATTCTCTCTAAAAATCAATGGAAAATATCCTTGGTTGAAGATTAATAACAAAAAAATGATGCTAATAGAAGTGGCTTTACTCTGTAACGAGTCCTGGATGATATTAGTTTTTAAAAAAGATTCTAAGAGAGAATAGCCAACAAATCCATTTTCAAACATTTTGAGAATCTGTATCAATATTTAGTAAAGAGACAATTATTTTAAATTATGGGGAAATAACCCAATATCCTAATAATTTTCATTTTAAATTGATCAAGACTGCTACAACCCAAGGAACCCCAAAACAAACTATGGACATGGCCTTATCTATATGATGCACACAAAAATATTAACCTATGGATATAAAAATCAGGAATAAAAGTTCAGAGAGACACAGGGCTGTAAGACTAATCATGAGCCCTCAATAGCCCATTAACAAAGTTATCCATATCATACCTCAATACCAGTTCTTTTGGAAAAAATAAGAGGAAACACCTAAATTGTGGCATTTTAAAGAGTCTCTTCCTTAGCCCTTCCCCAAAATGGGTAAAGAGGAACTTGTTCTGCTAAATGCATTCCTTGGGGTAATTGATAATTTATGATCTTGCATCAGCCCCCAGTGCTAATGATAAAGTATGACATCAGCCTCACAGAGTCTCAAATGGCACATGACAAGGTCTAGCCCCAAAGAAACAAAGCAACCTGGATACCAAAAACAATTCATCCATCAACATGTTTAAATCCAAGCACTCGGCAGTGAGTACCGCCTGCCATCAGGAGGAGAGCCAGGACTTCCTGTGAATTCCTTCTGCACAGGAGAGCCAGGTGCCCCTCACCTCTGAGGCACAGCATGTCAGTAGTGATGACTGGTGACTGTGGAAGGTTGAAGTTCACCAGCATACAGTACAATGGGAATGGCACCATTCTCTGAGTGAAAAGCGGCATTCCTTATTTCTTCTATTCAGTACAATGTGCTTGTTAACATAATCCGTTAGAGAAGATTTCATTTTAACTTGTTTGGAGGAAACAAAAGGCCCATCCCATATGTAGAGACTAATTGATTGCTCAGGCACCTAAATGTCTGTCAGACTATGAGAAACATGCCCGATGAAAATGGAGTAAAATTCAAACTTAAGAAAATCAACATCCTCTCAAGGATACTGTATCTCACTTGGGGTATGGATGTCCCTTAAACCCAGGAGAAGGCCAGGTGAAAAGTGACCGGGACCTGATGGCTCTCACTGGCTTCCTGGGAGGTAGGGACAAGAAAGAACACACTCACTCGTCATTCCCACTATGTCGGTTAGCTGGGCTTTCAGGAGCATTGTGCTGCCTGGACTCCAGACCTTCCCCAGGTGGCTGGCACAGTCTCTCAGTGACAGGCAGATTAAGATTGCTTCAATGCCTCAGCATCCTGTCCACTCTGCTGTATAATTACAATCCTGGAGGAAAACCTACAGGCAACCCTCCCTCCAGTGCAGTAGGTACACATATTCTTGCCAGCAAAGAAACCATTGCAAATTCTCAGATAGAAGGTTCACACTTAAGGACTATGACAGCAGCAGCAGCAGCAGCAGCAGCAGGCCATCTTTGCATTCAGAATATTGGCAGGGCTGCCTCTCTCCTATCTGATGGTATTTTGCACATTCAGAGAGGATTTGCATTTCATTAGCTAGACTTAAAAGTGTAGCATTGAAGAAGTATTTCTGATATCACTTTAAATGCCACGAATATCATATTTCTTCAAGCCTGAGTGTGTGTGCATATGTATATTTTAAGAAATCAAGGAATGGCCCTGGCCGGTGTGGCTCAGTTAGTTGGAGCGTAGTCCCAAACACTAAAAGGCTTCTGGTTCGATTCCCAGTCAGGGCACATACCTAGGTTGAGGGTTTATTTTGGTTCCCCATTGGGGTGCGTGTGAGAGGCAAGGATCACTGTATCCCTCACATCAATGTTTCTCTTTCTCCCCGCCTTGCCCTCTCTCTAAAATCAATAAACATATCCTAGGATGAGGATTAAAAACAACAACAAAAAAAGAAAGAAATCAATGAATGAGCAAAATAATTCATAGAGGATCTAATTTAGTGGTAGTGCTAAACAATGCAGTATATTTTAACTAAACCAACCTTTTACCATGAATACGGTTTGAACCTGGGGAAGGAGAAACTCCAGTTGACACATTTTTTCTTAGATGTGCAAAACAAAGCACCTTTTTCTTTCCAAGATCTCTTATGACCTCTAGTGGTCTTTCAGAAAATCAAATCTACCATTCCTAAACTTATTCCACTTTAGTACTTTAAAATGGATTTTTATTAGTTTAATAAAATAAATTTTATAACAATTTAGCTTCTACTCCTTGGAAAATGTCATTCTTTAAAAGTTACAAAGAATTTGAAACCTTACGTGACTTCAGAGCATATTCAAGGCCAATTAAAGGCCCCTGCCATTGACACTATCAGGATCTGACCCAAAAGTCTATCTGGGCACAACATCGCTGCAGCTGGACTGCTAACTAGTTCTATTGGCTGGGTACCAGGACTCCCGAAGATCGATGGTGAAATTCCTAACTGCTCTACTTCTTCTTTTTGAAGGCTTGAGGATATTCATGACGTAAGCATCAGAATGTCTATTTATATGAAGTTGCTCAGAAGTCAAGCTTAGGTAGATTCCTAAGAAGCATGAGACTATCAGATGCTTAATAAAAATAGATGCTTTGAGAGGTGAAAAGTTAGTATTTAAAATCCACCAACCTTATGTTTTAAAAGTCCTAAGTTTTATTTCATCTACTTTAAAGAGTAATGATGTTGACCTAATTTGGTCAACCAGTGTCATCAAAAAAGCAGTGGGCCATTTTAGTTACAGTAGTCCCCCCACCCTTTTTCTGTGGCTGTGTTTTCCATGGTTTCAGTTAAACTGCAGTCAACTGGGGCCCAAAAATATTAAATGAAAATTTCCAGAAATAAGCAATTCATAAGTTTAAATTGTGTGCCACTGTGAGAAACGTAATGAAATCGTCCCATCCCGGATGTGAGTCATCCTTGGTCCAGCGTATCCACACTGTACACGCTAACCTGTCCGACAGTCACTTAGTTTCAGTTATTAGATTGGTTGTTAGAGAAAGCCCACACTCACATAGCTTTTCTTACAGCATATTATTACAGCTGCTCTATTTAATTATGTTACTGTTGTTATCTCTTACTTGCCTAATTTATAAATTGCACTTCACAATAGGTATGTATGTACAGGAAAACATAGTATAGAGTTTTGTACTGTCACAGTCTTAGGCAGGGGGTTTTGTCTTGGGCTGTATGCCCCGGGGACAAGTGGAGGGGACCACTGTACTTGACAACACTGACTGACAGCACATAATCCTTTCCTGGTGAGTCCTTCCCTACCCCCATGATCAGATGTTCTTAAATTATACTTTCCTAAAGGGCAGGAGGATCTAATTTACCTATGCTGATACTAACAAGAGAAACTTCATAAATCAGAAAGGAGGATCTATAAGATGTGAGCGAATCAATTAAAAATGTTATTTCACTCACAAAATTCCTTTTCTTCAGAATGTGTTTGGCTTGTATTAGCATTTGTATCCTAATCCAAAGGATTTTATAAAGAGAGAATGACAATGTGAGTATCTAGCTGTGAATAACAAGTAAAGAAAAATAATTTTCTACAAGGAATTTTCTTCTTGTTCTAAATTAAGTGAATAACTTTTATCTGAATTTATTCTTCTCTGTAATCTTATTTTAGACACATGCTGTCTGGATCTCAGAATGCAAAGTAAATGCTTTACATGAAGAGTGAAAATGGAATCTTTACATTGTTTGCAAAATATTCAACATCTGCCTCCCTCTTTTTGCTTTCCTTCATCACCAAACTTCTCTAAAGAGCAGTGAGTATGACCTTGCCTTAACTTCCTTACCTCTATTCAACTCACTGAAATTTGATTAACAGTATCCAACTCTGCCCTTCAGGGAGGAGCAAGACGTGTCCTCAAACCAAGTAAGTGGTCAGAAGTAGGGCACTGAGTGGCCAAGGCTGGCACAGGGGAACCAAGGGGATGAGCTTGGAAGGAAGCTGAGGTCCAGACCTTGGGGAAGGCAGAGTTCAGAGCCATAAGAATAAGGCAAAAAGAGGAGAAGCAAATTAGGACGAGGTGGGGTTGGGGCTGCAGTCTGGGGGAGAGGCCAGTGTCAGGGCAGGCAGCCACCCTCCCTCTCATCCCAAGTTCGCTTGACTTCTCTTTAATAGATATGGAATTATTCAAGTTATTAATTTATCTCAAATGAGTTTTGGTAGTTGGTGTTTTTCAAGGATTTGGCCCATTTTCTCTAAATTGTTGAAGTTAAACAGTTGTTGCAGTGCTCCCCGACCCTTTAATGTCTGTGGAGCCTGTAGTGGTGTCACCACTTTTATTCCTGGTATTGCTGATTTGTCTTCTTTTTCTTGCTCAGTCTGGCTAGAAATCCATCAATTTTACTCAATTCATCTGTGCCTTTATAAATTTTCAAATCCAATGGCCTCTCTTTTATACTCAAATTATTTAACTGCCCTTCACTGTTTGCCACTTCAAGAGTCTTTGACTTCTGCAACACTCCTTCCTCTCTCTTGCAGTTTTCTTTCTTATTATCAGTAGCAGTTCATTTTCATCTTTCAATATCCTGCTGGACAATCTCCTTTACTCTCATGATATCCTCACTCATGAGAGGACCTGTATTTCCAACTCTCTCCTGTCCATCTAATGCTATTATTTCTACTTTCAGCTAATGAACCCTGATAGCAGCTCCCCGAAACCTGAGTCATCATTAACTCATTTTCATTCTTGAACTTCTCCATCCAAATTGCATTTTTACTGATCCATTCTCCCCTGGATTTCTTTAACTTGTCAAGGCCTAAATTTCAGCCAGCTGCTCTGTGCTCCTCCTCTATAAGCCATTGACCACACGGAAATCAGTTACCTAGTAACATACAGAGCATATCATGCCTTTCTTCTTCAGTGCTCCCTGCTGGCTCCAAGATAAAGACTTCTCATTACCGTATTTCTGCTATCCACAATCTGCTCTTTCTCCCCATACCTTGAATAGTAGCTGTCCCTGCTAACCTGCCTGGTAATAGACCGTGCGCTTTCCTGTCTCCATGCCTTTGCTCCTTCTGTCACTCTGACTGAACTCTAACTCAACCTTCCTGACCAGATTCAGAGGTTATCGTAACATTTACTAAAATGCATAGATATTAAGAATGCAGTTTGGCCCGGCCGGCCTGGCTCAGTGGCTGAGCGTTAATCAATGAACCAGAAGGTCAAGGTTCCATTCCTGGTCAGGGCACATGCCTGGGCTGCGGGTTCGATCCCTGGTGTGGGGCATGCAGAAGGCAGGCAATCAATGATTCTCTCTCATCATTGATGTTTCTTTCTTTCTCTCTTTCTCTCTTTACCTTCCTCTCTGAAAGCAATAAAAATATTTTTTTTAAAAAAGAATAGTTTGATGAGTTTTGACAACTGTCTAAACCACAATCAATATACAGAACATTGTCATCACCCCAGAATTCCATCATGTCTCTCCCTGTCTCACTCTTCCCTCCACTGGAGGCAACCACTGGCCTGATTTCTCTCTGTACAGTTAGTCTTGCCTGTTTTGTACATCGTAAAAGTGGGATCAACAGTATATGGCCTTTGTCTCCATGTTTGCCTTCTTTCACTCAGCATAACCTTTCTGAGATTGATCCATGCTATTATTGTGTGATAAGTACTCCATTCCATTTCACTGCTGAGTAATACCTATTGTATGGATGTGCCACAGTTTGAAAATATAAAGATTTAACTGTGGACATTTAGCCTTTTTTTGGGGGGGTGGGGTGGGAAGGTTGTATGAAGCTGTCTTTACCCCTTTCTGTTTTACCCTCTTCCAAGCTACATAGCAGTTTATTGTGGGTGGTTCTCTCTCCCCCACATAACTATACTACTACTACTAGTAGTAGTAGTAGTAGTAGTAATAGTAATAATAATAATAAATTTCCTTAAGCATTTATAGGTGATGGGAAGTGTGCTAAGAAATTGATTTTCATCAGCTCATCCAGTCAACACAGTGGGCACGATGCTTGCACCCACTGACAGAGAGGAAACTGAGGCTTGGAGAGGCCGGTTCCTTTTTTAAGTGAACCCATCAGTTAGTATCAGAACCAAGATCAGAATCTATATCTACCTCACGTCATTATTACAGATTTTTAACAATTATGCTGTAATACTACATGCCTGGTAAATAGTAGGTCTCAGGTTTTTAAGATTTTAATTCAATACTTTCTAGAGAAATTGAGCACTTATCAAATATGACAACAGTTGACCCGAGAAGATACAATTTATTCTTCACTGATAAAAGCCAAGCAACTACGCCTGTGAAATGGTTTCAGATGCACTCTTATCTCAAAACAGCCCTTCTATTTTGATCACAACTTTGTGAGTCAAAACTCTGAGGGGACACAGCTGGGCAGTCCTTGCTTGGGGTCTCTCAGGGCACCACAGTCACAAGTTGTCTGGGCTGCAGATACAGGGGGGCTCTCCTTGCCTGCATGTCCTTGCTGGCTTACTCACAGGGCTGTCAGCCAATGCTGTCAGTAGGAGCCCCGCTGGCCTACTGATCCGAGGGCAACAGGTGACCTTTCCAGCATATTGGTCTCAGGGCAGTCAGACTTCTACGCCTCATTCCCTCCAGAATGAGAGTCCCAAGAGAACTCCCGAGAGACCTAGCCTCAGATATCACAGAGCCTCCTTTCCACCATGCTGTATGGGTTGAAAAAGTCACAATCTGGCCCTAGACAGTTTGGCTCAGTGGATAGAGTGTCAGCATGCAGACTGAAGGATCCTGGATTCGATTCCGGTCAAGGGCACATACCTCAGTTGCAGGCTTCTCTCCAGCCCAGGCCCCGGTCAGGATGTGTATAGGAGGCAACCAATCGATGTGTTTCTCTGACATCTATATTTCTCTGTCTTTCCCTCTCTCTAAAAATCAATGGAAAAATATCTTCGGGTGAGGGTTAAAAAAAAAAAAAAAAAGAAAAAGTCACAATCTGGCCCAGATAGAGAGGGACACAGACCCCACCTCTTGATGAGAGGATGGTAAGGCCACATTGCAGGGGAGCTTGCAGGATGGGAGGTGGGGTTGCAGCCCTCTTTGGGAAACAGACTCGGGCATAGCCATCTCCTTAAGATTGCTGAGCTTGGGGGCATGTCTTGTGGGCCACTGATGGTAAAGACCTTTGACTCAGACACCCCTCTTTGGGGTCAATAGAATCGTCATCCACTGAATGCCAGAAAATAAGTGGGCTCTACTAGGAAACCTACATAAGTAGATTCATTTTTTATTTTTTATTTATTTTTAGGCAGATTCATTTTTAGATTTGTTTTGAAGTTATTTCACTCAGCATGGGACAAAAAAACTATGTGTTTTCAGAAACCCATAAGTAGTAAATCTACAACTTTCCTGGCCACACATCACCAAATGAGTTTCATCAGACATTTAGTTCCACAAATTATGTCATCAAGAGGCACTGTAGACATCTTCAAATGAAGTCATGCTTATGGGTATTCCAAAACAATTTAATCCAAGCTGTTTCTACTTACAGTAAAATTGACAATTTAAAAACTCTTCACAAGGCAACTGACAGGGTGAAGCTTAAGTGACCAAAGGCACTGCTCCAACCTTACCTGGCTTTGCGAATGTGCAGCTGAGGGTAATGGCTGTGCCTGTGACATATATGCACAGCAAAGTCCTCGTCAAAGGTCAGATTCGGAATGTTCCCCACTTGGTCAAACACAGTTATCAGAGTTGAGCCTAAATCATAAGAGACAGAGAAATGTGGCCTCGTTTTACCAAGGAATAACTAGAACTTCAAAACACAGTGTAGTTCCCATTCTCAATTGTGTTTTAAGTGCTATAGTCACAGAGGCTTGGTGTACATTGTGGACCTGGAGGTCATCCTTAGTTCCCATTCACCACGGCCCCAATTAAACATGAATTTCCTGTTCCCGACCCGGGCAGAGGTAGTTGAGCAGACCTTACCAAGGCTCATGTAGGCAGGCACAATGAGAAAGATGAAGTGCAGCTCTGGCACCGCCTTAAACACAGACCTGGCGAGGGAAAGAGAGGGCAGGTGAGTGTTAACAACCAAGCAATCCCATTAGCTGGCACCTGATTGAGACAAATGCCTTCACTAAGCAGATGAGGTGTCCCGACTTCCCTCTGCCCCCCTTTGCCCCCTGCCTGCCAAGGCAAGAACATCTTCCAGGCAGTTTCTTCTTCTTCTCTACTTTTCCTTGGGTTCCCCAGCCCTTTCCTATCTGCTCCATGGAGGTAGAAAGAATAAAGGCTGCCATATTCACGCAGCACACCAGATTTCTGCGAATATTAACCTTTGACCTGGCATCTGGAAGGTCTGGTGTGACATTTCAAGTGTGACTTGAAAGCTGAGCCCCCCTCCCAATGTCTGTGCAGGCTGTCAGCGACACATCACTGTCACCCTGGGAGCCCGCTGATCATATTTCAGTGTGTCCTATTATCCAGGATGCTTCTACAGTCTGTCATGTTAATAAACATTTCTAAAGATAGGATTGAAGAAAACTTTAGGAACATCCATCCAAACCTGTGACTTTCTTTCAGCAGTATCACTGCTATCCCATAAATGCTACACCTCAAAGAGTTTCATATCCTTTACAGATATTTTAAAACTACAGGCCCTCCATATCCACAGGTTCTACAGCTGTGGATTCAATCAACCACAGATCAAAAATATTTTTTTAAATGTTACATTGCTGCTGGCGTGTACTATGTAGTTAAGCCTACAATGGTTGCATCTGTACTGAACATGTACAGACTTTTTTTCCTTGTCATTATTCCCTAAGCAATACAGTAGAACAATAGTCACATAAGAATTTCCATTGTATTAGGTATTATAAGTAACAGAGATGATTTAAAGCAGCCATCGCCAACCGGTGGTCCATGGACCACTGGTGGCCTGTGAGGTCCGAATGGTTGGCGACCGCTGATTTAAAGTATACAGGAGGATTGTGTAGAATATACACTGAGTGGCCAGATTATTATTATCTCTGAACGCATTATAATCTGGCCACTGAGAGTTCGACCAGCAGGCAGGCCGGCCAACCGCCCATGTCCCCTCTCCCTGGCCAGGCTGTCCGGACCCCACCCATGCACGAATTCATGCACCGGGCCTCTAATATATATATACTGAGTGGCCAGATTATTAAGCGTTCAGAGATCACAATAATCTGGCCACTCAGTGTATGTAAATACTGTGCCAGTTTATATAAGGGACTTGAGCACAGCAGCTTTGGGTACCTGCAGAAGTTCTAGAACCAGTCCCTCTCGAGGGATGACTGTATCCACATGGTCTCTTTCATGTATTTTGGCATTAATGTGTCTTGTCTATGGTGCTGCTGCCAGCCCCCAAGAAACCGTCTGCAAGGCCCCAGCCACTTACCGAATTATCTCTTTGCAACAGCCAATAGAATACTCGTCCACGGCCACAAAGAGGTGCATGAACAATGTGTTCAGAGGCTTCAGAAGAAAAGAGAACATAACTAAGGCTGAGTGAGCAATTGGACTTTGTTAGAGCAGGGTGGGAGGTGGAAGGTGGGAGGTGGGAGGTGGGAGGTGGGAGGTATGAGGGGGGTTTGGTCACAGACACAGAGCAGCACTGTGTTTGTGGATATTTTATGTCTAAAGTGATGAGATGCCCAGGCAGTGTTGGAGTGTTCTCCCGTACTCTGCTCACCGCCTTCTGGCCTCCTAGCTCAGAATTATTCAAGGTAACAGGGATCCTAAATGAGTCCAATGCAACTGGCTCTTATTCCTGCCCCCACAAACGGGCTGTGGGCAGGGAGGTGCCTGCAGGAGAGTGAAATCGATTATTAACTCAGTAGTCTTGTCCTCGGGGGTGTCGATGCCAAGTGAAAGACAATCACCCTTTCCCCGGGGCTCTTGAGTAAGCAGCTGCTGCTCTATTCAAGTGACATAAGGGAACGAGTCTCTTATGAATTTGAAGGATGGAAGGCAGATGCCACTTATGAATCCAATGGCTTGTTTTGTTCAACATTCCCAGAGTCAGAATCAAATATTACTCTTGGGATTCAGAAAACCTGGGAGCTGAAAACTCAAAGTAGCAAGATTCTAACATGACTTTCAGGTTAAATGTTTCAAGTTTTTAATGAGCTATGTCTTGGAACTTCTGAAGACTTCTTAAGTGCTCTAAATAATGAATAGTTGGTCTATCTATCCACAGGTTCATCTGCTCAACTCAGTACCCCTGTGTTTATGGGCAAATCTGCAAATCGGGAGATCACGTGAGGTGGCTGGTCGGGGAGGGTAGTGCTTGCACCTAGGTCAGGACAACAGAAGCACTGTCTCTGTTCCTTGTTTCCTGAGCAATTTTATAGATGGCCTGGGGCCACCACCTGCACATCCATGTGCCTTGGTCTCCCCTGCTGTTGGATGGTGTGTGCCTTAGAACACTTGGGCATAAAATGGCTTGAGAAGTATCGTGAATTTGGTTTATCATTTCAATGGTCACCTCATTAGTTTATGGGTGACCATTGAGATGATAAAAATGATTCATTGTACGTGAGATGCTGGTTACTTTAGGCAAGTTAATGAGAGAATATTTTTTAAAATATTGCTGGGTATGATACAAAATAGTAAATGTTCCCTGGGCCATACCCGAAACCTTTGAGATTATCTCTTCCACCAGATAGAAATTATTTACATCTCAAACCGATAAACATCCATACGTTAATCACTGTTCTTAAAGAATTGTAAAATAGCCCAGTCAACAGAAAGTCAAAGATACAAGCATTGAATGAAAGAATCTTTCTGCACTATTTCCAAGTTTGAGATAATTTTTCTGACAATGGTAACTGGATGGACAGGGTAGTGGGGTAGAGAAGAGCATAGAGGACAAGGGAAGACACCATGTAGCTGAATATCTACTGGATAATGTGCCAAGTGTGCATGTGTGTGCATAGGTGTGTGTGTGCATAGGTGTGTGTGTGCATAGGTGTGTGTGTGTGTGTGTGTGTATGCATTTGTGGGAGGTGAACTCACTCATGAACTCAAGTGACTCTGGGGCTCTGGGGACATGCTATTGAATTCCACTGACAGGCAAGTGTGCTGCCCACAGAAATGGGGGCCAGATGCGGGCCTGGCTCTGGCAGGTGGAGGGCAGGAAGGGCTCAGATGTGGCACCAGTCACCTGGGCCCAACTCCCTGGGAACTGCTGACCTGGTCCCTATTTGCCAACAGGTTGTCAGATGCCCTCAGCTGGAAGACATCACATGAGCCATAGTCCACAAAGACACTTTGAAAATTATAGTGTGACAGGAATCTGAGGCTGTTGTCATTATTACAGAGGCAAATATATAGATGGAAGGTGCCCTTCCAATACATCAAAAACTTTGGATACAGATAATCGGAGCACAGGGTGGAGATCAGAAAGCAGATGTTCTGACACTCCCACTAATTCCTTGCTCCCAGTCCTCATCAGCAGAGTATGGCCTGGGCCTGGCCAGCAGCTGTCTGATCTGGCTACTACCTACCCCAGTGGTCAGCAAACTCATTAGTCAACAGAGCCAAATATCAACAGTACAACGATTGAAATTTCTTTTGAGAGTCAAATTTTTTAAACTTAAACTTCTTCTAATGCCACTTCTTCAAAATAGACTCGCCCAGGCCGTGGTATTTTGTGGAAGAGCCACACTCAAGAAGCCAAAGAGCCACATGTGGCTCGCGAGCCGCAGTTTGCTGACCACGGACCTACCCTTTTCTATACCTACAGACCCACCTTTCCTCCCCGCCAGCTAACTTCATTTCTAACTGCCATGATGTCACATATTTTCTGTTGTGAGTTTTGAACTGCTCAGTCCAAAACTGAAAAGACATATATGTAAGCACAGGGCCTCCCTTCAAAATGAAGACGGTTCTAATAAGCATGTCCATGATTGCTTACTGTGCATGGGAGTTCCCTGTCGAGCTCCCAGAACACGTACACCCACTCATCCTGGTTGGCCACATTCCAGTTGGGATAGTCCACGAAGGTGGCGTGGGCCATGATCTCCTCCTTGTCATTACAGAGAGTGATGGCAAGGTTTGCCTTCTCCCTGTGGAAAGGATTAAAATTGCACACACATGTAATAATGTGGGAAATGAGATGAGGATGTCATTTTCTCAAACCCGTTTGGCTACTGGAGCTCAGCAACCACTGCATAAGGTCTGATAGCCATTGAAAGCGGTGGAAGCAATGTGACAGCCAACTTTGGGAATAGATCTTTCAGGGCCTCTGGCACTATAGACTACATTTTTACTGAAAATTGTATTTCATTAGAAAGCCATTACATTTATGAAATGAATTGTCCAATACCCTTCCCTTGGAGATTGGCTGGGAAAATTGGTTGACTATAAAGTTTCTCCTGTCCATTCCATGTTGCCTATACCCGTGTTAACCTAAACATGTGCAGTTAGTGTGACCAGCTGTCCCAGTTTAACCAGGACTGATGTGTCCACTACATGGGACTGTCAGTGCTACGACCAGAAAAGTCCTGGAAACTGGGATGAGTTGGTCACCTGTGTGCAGCAGCATTCTTAACAATTTCTCCAAACCCTGAGCTGATTCTCATGGAATCCGAGCATTAGCGATATACCTGATCTACCTGCAGAAATGGAACCCCACAAGTTAGTGAAGACAAGGGAGGAGAAGCAGGTCTTCCGATTCCTCTGATGGCTGTCCCAAAGGGATGTTTTGATGGTCCCTCCCAACAGCTACTCTGGCATGTGGCCTATCATGGCAGCAAGAGCTATGACTTACAGACAGTATACATGTTACTTCACTGAGAACCATTTGTATATAAATTGAAATCCAATTTTCACTTTCTTAGTTAAGTGAAATCACCTGGTATCTTAAGTTGGAGGGGGGGAATATTTTTCATGTTCCTTCAAAAAACAAAGAAGGCAGAAGTTATCCATTCCTTATTAAGAGGAATAAATGAGAAGACAACATATAACTGAAGGAGGAGAAGAGACAATGGGGATAATAGAGAGAAAATTATATATACTCTGCAGTTACACATTTATCACCCAAGTATTATATTGTCAGTCCAGTAAATAATTAGAAAGTACTCACAAGCAAAAAGAAAAAAATAATTTGAAAAATCATCCTTGATACCACCTCCCATAGATAATCAACCTTTATCAACATTTTGGTGTCAATTTCTCCAGATTTGCCTTGTTTTCAGGGCAGCCATACATTGAAATGTGCTTTGTGTGTTTCTTAAAATGAAATAGCACAACCCATACTGTTAGTAACCTATTGTTTGCTTTTTCCCCACATGACAGCATATTATTTTCCAAAAAACAGTCTCTTACACACATGTACTTCTTGTTCCAATCTTTTGTCTTTAACGTGTTCATTTTGGCTTAAATACATATATTTTAATAGAAAACTTACATCACTATCATAAATGGAAAACCAGTATCCCTTGCTAGAAAGAGAGAATAACTATAAAAATAAAGACATAACATTTAAAACTAAAATGTCTTGTGCATGTATCAAGTCAAATCACCTTGGGTACCACCAGAGGTAGAGGCATCTTTGGGAAACATTGTGCTAGGGATGCTGATCTCAGCACCTACAGCCTCCATCCCCTCTCATAGAAAGTCACATCCCACAGCCACAGGGGACTCCATCAAGGGTGCACCCAGCCCAAGGGCCCCACCAAAGCACTGGCTATCATAGAGAAAAGGCAGCCGGCTACTCTCAGGTCCTGAGATTACAGCATTCACGCACAGGACTTCTCAGCAGAAGAATGTACCCCAACCTCTCCAGATGACTCACTGAAGCCCTGCAGAGGCTCCCTCCAGCTCCTGGTCTTCTGGGCTCCCCTGCCCCAGGCTCTCAGAGCTTCATACTGAGAGTTCTCACTCTAATTCGGGTGAGAAAATGCCCAGGACATAGGACCCCTGGCATGTCAGCCATGATGGTGGTGGTGTTGGAGGAGGAGGACGTGGGCAAGAGCTGAGACAGGGCAAACGCCATCCCTTCAGGGAAGCAAGGGAAATGTGTTCCTGGAATCCCAATTTGAACTTAAAATGCATTTATCCATGGGAACCCAGGATGGTGGTTGGGTTCAATAGTACAATTAGCACAGTACTGTATGACACAGACATTATAGATTACGTAGGATTTTGTAGGTTGGCCTGGGAAGCCAGCCACGAATAACTTGGTTTCATTGGGAAAATGAACTTCAATTTCCAAATGGCTGACTGCAAAACGTAACTTCTGCAGCATTATCCTTTGCACGTATAATTTCCACTTCTTGCTCTATGAACAGAATCTGATTTCTATTGGTGAATAATATCTTTGAACTTTAACTTATTTTGTGTAAAATATGTGTGTGTGCTTTTAAAAGGCCTCCTTTGGTTATGATTTGGCTTATTATAAAGAATAATTTTAAACCAGCTTTAAAAACACGCCTTCTCCCTCTACCTTTTTCCTCCTCTCCCTTCTTCGCTCCCACAATGATTTTTACTTGTCCTAGAGGTGATATCATAACTGATTTTTTGTTTACTTGATCTCCCGTTTATTAAGAAAGGTATTTTAAAATCTCCAATTATGAAAGTGGGTATATCTATTTCATCTTTTGGTTCTATTACTTTCTGCTTTATTTTAGGACTGTGTCATTAGTAGCATACAAGTTTAAAGCTGTCACACCTCTCTAAAAATCTAAACCCTCTTTAGCTGTATGATGCTTTTTGCCCTAAAGTATATTTTGTCTACTACTTATATAACAACACTAGCCTTTTTTAAGTGAGATTTTGGCTGGCAGTCTTTTTCCCCGCAGTACTTTGACTTTAAACACTTCTGTGGCCTTGTATCTTAGGTGTTTTTCAAACACAAAAATATGACTGAATTTTGTTTTGTTCTATTTCAGTCAATCTGCCCACCTTTATCTTTTAACTGAAGATTTTTTCCCCAATAAATTTATTGAAATTAGTGATATAGTTGAATTTTTTTCTATCTTCCTATTATGTGATTAACATGTCCCACATTTTATTTCGTTTTTCTTCTTCCTATCTTGCCTTCTTTATTCAGAATTTGTTTAAAATTTCTTATTCCATTTCCCTCTATAGGTCCACTTTTATCTATTGGGTTTATATCTCATTCATCCTTACAATGAACAAGCAAGTTTTATACAAAAGAATCTAATATTTCCGTCCTTAGGTGGAGGGAGTATTTATTTTCTGTTCTTTGCAAAGCTGTCAAACACAGAATCGTGAGGTTTCTAGAATATAGCATAAAATACCAAGGAGAAAGTGGCATTAAGACCTACTGTTCTTGCCCTAGCCAGTTTGGCTCAGTGGATAGAGCACCAGCCTGCAGACTGAAGGGTCCCGGGTCCAAGTCCAGTCAAGGGCACATGCCTGGGTTTCTAGAGCTTGGTCCCCAGCAGAGGACGTGCAGGAGGCAGCCAATCAATGATTCTCTCTCATCATTGTTTCTATATCTCTCTCTCCCTCTCCCTTCCTCTCTGAAATCAATAATAATAATAATAATAGTAATAATAATAATAAAGACCTATTGTTCTGCTGAAGTTTTTTATTTCACGCTGATGATGTTCTCTGCATAGTTCTTAACTTGTGTATATGAATGTGCATGAGTGTATGCATGCGTGTGTGTGTGTGTGTGTGTGTATCAACATACTTTTCCCATCCAGAGGACATCATCAAGGTATTTAATCCACAATAATACCAAAAAAAAGAAATAATTTAATTGGTGCATACATTTTAAATTATTTTATACATATTGCCCTACTGTTCTCTAACAAAATTGTACCAGTTTACATTATACTCATCAGTGTGCTGATCAGAAACAACAAATTTTAATGTCTTAGGTTGGCCTCAGTTTAATCATTTCAATTGTATTTAATATGTAGCTTTATGAAATCCACAATACTGAGCTAACTCTTATCTTCTTCAATAAAAAAATGAGGAAAGATTACAGGATATTTATATTCTGGTATCCAAAAAAGCAAAACAGGGAAAAAAAACTTTTTAAAGAAAAAAATCTATACAGATTTTGAAATTTAGAAGAATATTTTAACAGCAGTGGATCAGAGCATAACCAGGCTTTGTCACTTACTAACTGCTTGACCTTGGCAGGCCTCCATTTTCTCATCTTTAAGATGGACATGATAGTGGCTACCGCAGAGAGGTGTCAGTGTATTAAATAAGATCATGTTGGCAAAGCACAGAGCCTGATAGAAAATAAATTCTCAAAACTGGTAGCTAATATTATTAACTTGCCCCAAGTGAATCTACCAGTGGGTGGGGCAGTTGAGATTTGAACCCAAGTTTGTCTGAATCCAAAACCCATGAGAAACCCTTCCGACCTGCATGTTGTTACAGGGCTTAGAGATTGGTTGTTCCCAAAGATCTCCTGCTCAGTAGGGGAGATTTTCTTGCTGCTCATTTCCTCACCAAAGGCCCCATAAAGACAAAGGAGTGGGGGACTGAGGTTCCTTCCTGTTGTCTGATAAAACTGATAAAACATAGTTAAGCTTACTTGACTACGTACTTACAGAAGATAGATGATATTAAGCCTCCCAAACAGCTTCTGGGTAAATTTTCTAATGAGGTTTTTGATACAAAAAATATCCTGTGACTCTGTTCTTCGGCAATGAACGACTTCTACCTTTCCTCTTGGAGAAGTGAGTATTGACATTTCTTATCCTGTCCCCAAAAGAGAGAAAAGAGCCCACTGTTAAATGAGATGACAAGCTAGTCCAATTACAGTACTTACAAAATTGGACATTAACTCCATTTCTGTATGGTCAGAGTGAACATGGTATTAGAGTGCTGGTGGGACACATTTTCCCCTAGGGGTAGGCTGCAACGACTGACTGTCACCCCAAACCAGTTGACATGTTTCTCTATAGGACAATGATGTTTCTGAGAAGTGGCCTGTCTAGAAATTTCTGCAACTGTGTTCTTTGTTTCCAATGAAGCTGCTTTAAAGGATTCTAACAGTAGGCTTGAAAAACAATGAAAGAAATTATCCACTAATTCGGGGCCCTCTTATATTTAATTAGCCACGACTGCATGTGGCCAATAGTTACAGGGGAATATGGACAGCTGCTGCCCTTGTTCCAAATAGAGTTCCCCAAACTGGAGTCCTAAAGGGCAGCGATCCTGAGAGATTTTGAGACAAAACATCTCATGGTCAAATAGGTATAGGAAATGCTGCTTGTGATAGCATTCCTGACAGGCCATCATGCTCATTAAAGACTTTGAGAAGTTCCATAAGAAACTTTCTTTGTATAACCAAGCCTTTCTAAGGAGGATCGCTAATGATAACAGTGGAGAGTCTAATGTTTCAGACTGACATACAATGGAACGTACAGTACCAAGAGTGACCCTAATGTAGACTATGGACTTTAAGAGATAATATATCAATGTAGGTTTATCAAGTGTAACTAATATACCACTTTGGTGGGGGATGTTGATAGTGGGGAGGTGGAGGAATAGGCATTCTCTGCATCTTTCTCTCAAATTTGCTGTGAACCTAAAACTGCTCCAAGAAATAAAGTCTTTTAAAAAATTCTCTTAACCATTTGCTTGCATGTATTTTTTTTGTTTTTAAAGGCATGTCAAGAATTATACCAGCTAACATTTACTGAGCGCTACATAGATTTTCTCTTTAATCCTACTGAAATAGATATTATCCTCGTCTTATAAAGACATGGAGGCCAAGATAATGCATGTAATTAAGGCAGACTAAGAGAATTTAAACATCTGCTTATCTGACAACAGGCTGGCTGGTTTGCTAGTCTACTGATTTATTTTTATTTTGTATTATCTGGTTTTAAAATATCTCCAGTTATTTTTAATAAACTTTTAATAACCTTGGCGTTAATTATTTGGGCACTACTGTCCAGAAACGAAGTGTAGTGGGTCTCAGAAACTACAAAACCTAGAATGCAACGCAGCTCCGGGCTGCCCAGGAGCGCAACGGCTCGCCCCTTGGCATGCTGGGAATAGTAGTTTTTCGGCCTGCCTCTCTTCCCCCACCCTCGAGCATCCAGATTCGAGTTGATTCCTACTTCCCTTGCTGGACGCCAAAGCTAGACAGGTCCAGCGGTTCTCACGCTGTCACCCATTCCCGGACACTGACCTGGAAGCGTCCTTGACGCCCTGGTCCCAGTCCTCGCGTCCCTGCTGGGAAGGCCAGCTCTATCTACCTCACCCGCAGCTCCTGGACGCCGCGCTCCACACCCGGCTCTAAAGAGGACGCGCAGCCAGGTTACCACAGAAACGGCGCTCCCTGGGTCACGGAGCGTGCTGAAGGTTAAAGGTCAAGTCCAGTTCCGCTTCCGGTTCCGGGATCCCGCTTGTTATTAGAAAGTTTGCGGCGTCCGCGAGCCTTCGGGCAGATATCTGGGACTCAGAGTTTACCGAACGAATTCTGCTGCAGCCATGGCGGCCTCCACCGCGGCCGGGAAGCAGAGAATTCCCAAAGTGGCCAAGGTAGGCGATAGCGGGGGGCTTTGTAGGGAGGGCCCTGGAGAGCGGCTTGCCACGGGCTCCGTGGTACCTGCGGCGAGAGAGTGTTGTCCGAGATTGCAGCCCCCGCCCTCACCGCGCCCCCCCCCCCCCCCCCCCCCGCCGTGCGGGGCCTCGGGTGATAGAGAAGGAAAGAGATAGGCGGTAGTGGGGTGCAAGCTTTTGTCAGCCGAAGCACAGCCCGCACGTCGGCTTAGACTTCGTTCTGGGAAGGTGTTTTTGCGGGTGGAGAGAAGGTTCGTTCAGCAGAGGTAACAGCCAGGCAGGGCGCTAGGTACTGCGGAGCTACACTCTAATGCTGGCCACGAGCAGTACTCAAATGAGACACACGTGTAAAATTGCAACCGTGCCAAATGCTACGGAGGCAAAATAGAATGTGCCAAGGAAAAGGCTGAAAAGGAGTTAGCCCAGCTGAGAGTGGAAAGAATGAGAGTAGATGACAACAATTGTATAATGGTATAATTTTTAAGTTAAACAATAAATTGTTATCTAATATTTCCTTCGGTGGCTGATACTCACCAATGACTTACTATGTAACAGGCTTTGTTCTAAGCCTTTACAGATACTCTCCTTCCAGTCTGTTCTTCAGCCCAGATGACTCTTGAGCCTTTCTTTACATGTCCATGTAGATGACTTCCGGAGATAATGTATATAAAGCATATAGCACAGTATCTAGTACTAAAATGCTCATTAGGTATGAACTATTATCATCATCATCATTGTACAGCACTAAATAATTAGTATTTCCTATAATTCCATTCCATAAACTTTTACTGGTCCAGTAGAAGTAACATGAGCCCCATATGTAATTTAAGTTTTCTCATAGTGACGTTAAAAAGTCAAAGCAGGTGACATTAATTTTAATTATACATTTTATTTAACAACTTAGTGTGTCCATGATACTGTCATTTCAACATGTAACCAGTATAAAAATTTAATTAGGTGGTTCTTTTTTCATGATAAGTCTCCAAAATCCACTGTATATTTTACACTTATAGCCCATCTCAATTTGGACTCACCTCATGTGGTTCATGGCTATCGTGTTGGACTGCACAGCTCTAAGACCTGAAGAAGCTTATATTCTAATGATGGCAACTTACCAAATATTGTCTTGAACTTGAAATGCCATGAGAAATCCAACGCAGTTACCCACCTGGGGCATTATCACCCACCTGGGGCCTACCTTGAAGAATTATCTAAATAGAGATTGTAATGCTAGATAAGCTATGGTCTGCATCTTGATAAACAAAACCTCTGGTGAGAGTTTTACCTAGGCATCCTCAGAGTTTTTTATTTTACTAATCTAAAAGGAAAATTTGCTACTTTTGCTATCTTTTCTCTTGAGACTTTTTATCTATGGCTTGTTAATAGCTATCATACATAAGCTAGAACACATATTTTTTTGCTGTTTAGTTGCCCAGAGAAATGGGAACATGTTATACAAAGAGGGCATCTTGTGATATATAAAGTTCATATCCTAAAAAATATTTGTTAAACCTTGTGTGTAGAGCATCTACTAAAAATAGAAATATCTTGTCTTAAAAGGTGAAAAACAAAGCCCCAGCTGAGGTACAGATCACTGCGGAACAGCTTTTAAGAGAAGCTAAAGAAAGAGAACTTGAGCTTCTTCCACCTCCACCTCAACAGAAGATCACAGATGAAGAAGAGTTAAATGATTACAAACTAAGGAAAAGGAAGGTCAGTCAATGCAATGTCTTTCATTATGTCAATATTGTTAAGGATTTATAGGTCAGAGTGTGAAAAATTCCTCATTGTTTATCTATATACTAGAGACCTGTTTATCTATATACTAAAGTTTGTGCACAGTTAGGGTCCCTAGGGCCTAGCTGGTGATCAGGGCCGATTGGGGCCTTCCCTGGCTGCCGGATGGAGCCTTCTTTCCCTGGCTGCTGGCTGCGCCACCCCCTGGTGGTCACTCATGTCATAGCGAGTAATCGAACTCCTTTTATATCTATCTATATAAAAGGCTAAGCGACTGACCGGGCCATTAGGTATGACACACACTGACCACCAGGACCAGGCGCTCAATACAGGGGCTGCTGAGTGACAGCAACTTTGCAGAGTGCCCTCTCACACTCCGGGACCCCTCAGGGGATGTCGGAGAGCCAGTTTCGGCCCGATCCCCACAGGCCAGGCCGAGGTACCCCACCTGCTGGAGGGACCCTGCTCACTCCGCAGACGCCCTTCGAGCCCCAGCGCCGCCCCAGGTGCAGCCGGCTGGGGAGGGACCTCGAAAGGTTGGCTCCGGGCCATTGTCCAGCCCGTCTCGCCCAGTCCTGCCCCGCCGGCCACCTTCTAATAAATTTCCTTTCAATGTGCATTAATCTGTGCACCGGGCCCCTAGTAAGACTATAAAATGAGAAGAGGTTAATGTTTCTAGCCACATAAATAATACAACTTTTAGTTACCACAGAACTGCATTTGTTGAACTTTATGAAGTATACCGTGAATTGTCTGTTTTAGAGTATAGAGAAATTAAGTCCACGAGAGACATAATTTTTGGTGCTCAATTGAAGATTGGTAGAAGTTTAACAGGTGGAACAGTTGACAGCTAGAAGAGAGGTGGACTTAGCAAGGCTATGTTATATGCTTCTTCTGGCCATAACAGCACCTGTGTTGAGTTAAGATGTGGGAAAGAGCTATAAGAAGACTAGAGATCTGACCTTTTTACTCTAGAACCGTGGTCGGCAGACTGCGGCTCGCGAGCCACATGCAGCTTTTTGGCCCCTTGAGTGTGGCTCTTTCACAAAATACCATGGCCTGGGTGAGTCTATTTTGAAGAAGTGGCGTTAGAAGAAGTTTTAAGTTTAAAAAATTTGTCTCTCAAAAGAAATTTCAATCGTTGTACTGTTGATATTTGGTTCTGTTGACTAATGAGTTTGCTGACCACTGCTCTAGAATGTGGGATTATTTTAAACCAATAGTTTTGTTGTACCTACTTATTAGTTATCCTCATTGAGTTATGTATGAAATTCTGTGACATTACCAAAAAGACCTAGTCAAAACACATTTTCTTGTTAGAAACAAGTATATTACAGTAATCAGTTGTTATAGGCAATAAGAAAATATCGACAATTCTGCAATAATTCTTTATATCTAAAATTTTCCTTTTGCTTGCATGTAAGACACCTGTGATTGTAACCTTCTGGTGGTTTCTTATTTCTCAGAGATTCCAAGATGCAATTTTTTTTATATAAGAACTAGAGGCCTGGTGGGATCTGGTCTAAACAGGCAGTCAGACATCCCTATCACAATCCAGGACTGCTGGCTCCCAACTGCTCACCTGCCTGCCTTCCTGATTGCCCCTAACCGCTTGTGCCTGCCAGCCTGATCACCCCCTAACCACTCCCCTGCCAGCCTGATTGATGCCTAACTGCTCCCCTGCCAGCCTGTTTTCCCCTAACTGCTCCCCCGGCGGGCCTAGTCCCCCCCAACTGCTCTCCCCTGCAGGCCTGGGTCCCCCCAACTGCCCTCCCCTGCAGGCCTGGTCCCCCCCAACTGCTCTGCCCTGCAGGCCTGGGTCCCTCCCAACTGCCTTTCCCTGCAGGCCTGGTCACCCCCAACTTCCCTCCTCTACCGGCTTGGTTACCCCTAACTGCCCTCCCCTGCAGGCTTGATCGCCCCCAACTGCCCTCCCTTGCAGACCTGGTCCCTCCCAACTGCCCTCCCCTGCTGGCCTGATCGCCCACAACTGCCCTCCCTTGCAGGCCTGGTCCCTCCCAACTGCCCTCCCTTGCTGGCCATCTTGTGGTTGCCATCTTATGTCCACATGGGGGCAGGATCTTTGACCACATGGGGGCAGCCATCTTGTGTGTTGGAGTGATGGTCAATCTGCATATTACTCTTTTATTAGATAGGATAGAGGCCTGGTGCACGGGTGGGGGCCAGCTGGTTTGCCCTGAAGGGTGTCCCAGATCAGGGTGGGGGTTCCCTTGGGGCGTGGGGCGGCCTGGGCGAGGGGCCTGTGGTGGTTTGCAGGCCGGCCACGCCCCCCGGCGACCCAAGCAGAGGCCCTGGTATCTGGGGTTTATTTATCTTCTACAATTGAAATTTTGTAGCCTGGAGTGGAGCCAAGCCTTCTGCTTGCTCCGTGGTGGCAGCCATTTCTGTTGGGATTTATGTATCTTCTATAATTGAAACTTAGTAGCCTTAAGCGGAGGCCTGGACTGGCCAGGGTGTGTGGAAAGCTTGGCTTCCTCCATCGCTGGGGGCAACCCTAGCCTCCTGCTCTTTCCAGCTCCGTGGCTGCCACCATTTCTGTTTGGATTTATGTATCTTCTATCATTGAAACTTTGTAGCCTTGAGTGGAGGCCTAGGCCGGCAAGGGCAGGTGGAAAGCTTGGCTTCCTCCATTGCCAGGGAAACCCAAGCCTCCCTCCTGCTCTCTGTGGCCAATAGCCATCTTGGTTGGTGGGCGTGGCTTGTGGGTGTAGCAGAGTTATGGTTAATTTGCATATTACTCTTTTATTAGATAGGATAAAATGAGTAAGTATCCTTTTTAGTATAGGGTTAATAGAAAAAGGATAATGTTATTTTTAGTTCTCTCTTTAATTTGATCCATTTTGCCTTCGTAGACTTTTGAAGATAACATAAGAAAAAACAGGACTGTGATTAGTAACTGGATAAAATATGCACAATGGGAAGAGAGTCTAAAGGAGATTCAAAGGTAAAATTGCTGAGCATGAAATTTTTTTTCTGTTTTATTTCTCTTTTTTTTATTGATTAAGGTATTACATATGTGTCCTTATTCTCCCCCCCAATGCCCTTACCCCCCTGTTGTCCATTGGTTATGCTTATATGCATGCATACAAGTCCTTTGGTTGATCTCTCCTCCTTACCCCCACCCTCCCTTGCCTTCCCTCTGAGATTTGATGGTCTGAGCAATGCTGTAATTTTATACATAAAGATGTCATAAGTTAACAGATACAAAAAAAAATAGAAAAAGTTAAAGTACAAGTAGAAGATCGTGTCTTTGTTAGTAATTTTCAGTTTCTTTCATAGAACCCTAGGATTCCTTTGAGGGCTTCAGGGGCCCTGTGGTAGGCTAGTGTTAGGGGGAGCAGAGCAGGAGGCTGTATAGGTGGGTCTCTCCACCAGCACACACCCTATAGCCAGAAAAGTGTAGTTTCGTCTGCTTTCTCTATATTGGGATTTTTTTTTTTTAATCTTTATTGTTGAGATTATTATAGATGGCCCTCTTTTTTCCCCCATTGTCTCCCTCCATCCGGTTTCTGCCCCACTCTAGGCCTTCTACACCCTATTATCTGTACCCATAGGTAATGCATGTATGCATATAAGGTCTTTGTGTTTTTTTTTTTGTGTTTTAAAGTATTTTTTTTTAATATATTTTATTGAATTTTTACAGAGAGGAAGGAAGAAGGATAGATAGTCAGAAACATCAATGAGAGAGAAACATTGATCAGCTGCCTCTTGCACACCTCCTACTGGGGATGTGCCCACAACCAAGTTACATGCCCTTGACCAGAATCGAACCCGGGACCTTTCAGTCTGCAGGCTGACGCTCTATCCACTGAGCCAAACCGGTTTTGGCTAAGGTCTTTGTTTAATCTCTTCTTACCTCCCACCCCCATTCTATCTGAGAATCGTCAGTCTGTTCCATTTCCATGCCTCTGATTCTATTTTATTCACCAATTTATTCTGTTCTTTAGATTTCTTATTCATTTATTTTGATTTTTAGATTCAGTTGTTAATAGGTTTGTATTTGTTGCCATTTTGTTCATATTTTTTATCTTTTTCTTCTTACTCTTCTTAAAGAATACCCTTCAACATTTCATATAATAGTGCTTTGGTGGTGATGAACTCCTTTAGCTTTTTCTTGTCTGAAGTTCTTTATGTGACCTTCCATTTTAAATGATAGCTTTGGTGGGTAGAGTAATCTTGGTTGTAGGTCCTTGCTATTCATCACTTTGAATATTTTTTGCCACTCCTTTGTGGCCTGCATAGTTTCTGTTGAGAAATCAGCTGACAGTCATATGGGCATTCCCTTGTAGGTAACTAACTGCTTTTTTCTTGCTGCTTTTAAGATTATTTCTTTGTCTTTATCCCTTGACATTTTAATTATGATGTGTCTTGATGTGGTCCTCTTTGTGTTCCTCTTGTTTGGGACACTGTGCATCCTGGACTTGTAAGTCTATTTCTTTCTCCAGGTAGGGGAAGTTTTCTGTCATTATTTCTTCAAATATATAGTGGGATTTTTTAAAATAAAAATTGTTTCACTGAAAACCAGTGGCCAATAAGATTAAAGTCATGACCTGTTGTTCAGTCTTTCTGCACTCTCCCAGCACACCCCCTGCCCCATTGTGCCTGCATAGTTGGCATTACCTGGACATATCATGTTTGTTTGTTTTTTCAACCCTCACCCGAGGATATTTTTCCATTGATTTTTCTTTTTTAGAGAGAGTAGAAGGGAGGGGGAGAGACAGAGAGAAACATCAATGTGAGAGAAACATATCAATTGGTTGCCTCCCACATGAGCCCTGCTCAAAGCCTGGGATTGATCCTGCAGCTGAGGTACACGCCCTTGACCAGAATCGAATCCAGGACCCTTCAATCCACTGGCCAATGCTCTATCCACTGAGCCAAACCAACATGAGCTGGGGCTCATGTTTCCTTACTGTGACACTTGGCTGTTCTCTCTGCCTAGAATGAGTACCCTTCCCCACCTACCTTGGCCTCTAGGACTTTCCTTAAGTTCCAAATTTGTTTTCAGTTCTGGAGTAATACTGCTTAGCCTTTTACAGCAGTCATTTTTATTTCTTTTTCTTTCCTTCTTTGTACAGATCTTGACTATGATGTTTATCACATTGCATTGTAATTACTTGCAAAGACTTTAAGTCTTTGTAAGATTTCTGAGAATAGCATCATATCTTCTCACCTTTTTATGCCTAGAAACTGACTCATGATGGATACCTGATAAAATAGCAGGGCACTGCAAATGGTTTGAAATAGTTGCTATGTGTGTTATATGTACTGCTTTTAATGCCCCCCAAATCTTGCTTCTTAAGGGCTCGATCCATATACGAACGTGCTTTAGATGTGGACTATCGAAATATTACACTCTGGCTGAAATATGCGGAAATGGAAATGAAGAATCGCCAGGTCAACCATGCCCGAAATATCTGGGACCGGGCCATAACAACTCTGCCCCGAGTCAACCAGTTCTGGTAAGTTTCTTACCTAATGAAATGGCTTTTTGTAGACTAGGAAAGTTCCACATTTGCATACTTATTTCATTTACATAGTTGGAATCGTATTTAATTTTATATATGTTAAGTGTGTATAAGTGTTTCTGAATGTCTTATAATATATATATATATATATATATATATATATATATATATACACACTAGAGGCCCAGTGCACGAAATTAGTGCACGGGGTGGTGTGTCCCTCAGCCCAGCCTGCACCTTCTCCAATCTGGGACCCCTCGAGGGATGTCTGACTGCCCGTTTAGGTATCAGGTCTAAACGGGCAGTTGGATATCCATCTCACAATCCAGGACTGCTGGCTCCCAACTGCTTGCCTGCCTGTCTTCCTGATTGCCCCTAACTGCTTGTGCCTGCCAGCCTGATCACTCCCTAACCACTCCCCTGCCAGCCTGATTGCCCCTAACTGCCCTCCCCTGCAGGCCTGGTCACCCCTAACTCCCCTCCTGTGCAGGCCTGGGTCCCCCCAACTGCCCTCCCCTGCAGGCCTGGTCACCCCTAACTGCTCCCCTGCCAGCCTGTTTGCCCCTAACTGCCCTCCCCTGCAGGCCTGGTCACTCCTAACTGCCCTCCCCTGCAGGTCTGGTTCCCCCCAACTGCTCTCCCCTGCAGGCTCTGGGTCCCCCCAATTGCCCTTCCCTGCAGGCCTGGTCGCCCCCAACTTCCCTCCTCTGCCGGCCTGGTCACCCCTAACTGCCCTCCCCTGCAGGCTTGATCTCCCCCAACTGCCCTCCCTTGCCGGCCTGGTCCTTCCCAACTGCCCTCCCCTACCGGCCATCTTGTGGCGGCCATTTTGTGTCCACATGGGGGCAGCCATCTTGTGTGTTGGAGTGATTGTCAATTTGCAGTTTACTCTTTCATTAGATAGGAAGGCTAAGTGACTGGCTGACTGGCCGGTAGGTATGATGCACACTGACCACCAGGAGTCAGACACTCAACTCAGGAGCTGCTGACCGACAGCAACTTTGCAAAGTGCCCTCTCGCACTGCAGGACCCCTTGGGGGATGTCGGACTGCCGGTTTTGGCCCAATCCCCACAGGCCAGGCTGAGGACCCCACCAGTGCATGAATCCATGCACCGGCCCTCTAGTCTATTATAATATGTATAATAGGGGTGTAATCAAAACTAACGTTTTGATTGCAGTCTTTTATGTATAAGAAAATTCTTGTTGAACTAAGCAATTTTTAAGAAAAATATATTTCTAATGGTTCATCCTTTTCAAACTTACATATATATATATATATATATATATATTTAAATATATTTTTATTGATTTCAGAGAGTGGAAAGGAGAGAGAGAGAAACATCAATGATGAGAGAGAATCATTGATCGGCTGCCTCCTGCACTCTGCGGATCAAGCCTGCATCCCAGGCATATGCCCTGACCAGGAATGGCACTGTGACCTCCTGGTTCATAGGTTGACACTCAACCACTGAGCCACGCCAGCTGGGCCAGACTTATATTTTAATAAGAAAACATGTTTAATATACCCTTTAGGGAAGATAAAGTCTTAAATCATCTTCACATTTATCAAAGTTAAAACTAGAAATTGCCAAAGAACATTTTTTCCTTAAGTCATTTATTTAAAATATTTTTTTTATTTTTTACTTACAGTTGGCATAAAATATTGTATTAGTTTTAGGTGTACATTCCAGTGACCAGACATTACATAACTTAATACATGATCATCCCAATAAATCCCACAATATAAATCCCCATTTAGAACCATGGCCTAGTTATTAGAATATTATTGTCTACTAGAGGCCCAGTGCACGAAATTCATGCATTGCGGGGGGGGGGGGTGTCCCTCAGCCCAGCCTGCACCCTCTCCAATCTGGGACCCTTCTAGGGATGTCCGACTGCCCGTTTAGTCCCGATCCAGAACTGCTGGCTCCCAACTGCTCGCCTGCCTGCCTGATTGCCCCTAACTGCTTCTGCCTGCCAGCCTGATCGATGCCTAACTGCTCCCTTGCCGGCCCGATTGTCCCTAACTGCCCTCTCCTGCCAGCCTGGTCGTCCCTAACTGCCCTCCCCTGCTGGCCTGGTCCCCCACAACTGCCCTCCCCTGCCGGCCTGGTCCCCCCCAACTGCCCTCCCCTACAGGCCTCGGTCTCCCACAAATGTCCTCCCCTGCCAGCCTGGTCCCCCCAACTGCCCTCCCTTGCCAGCCTGGTTGCCCTAACTGCCCTCCCCTACAAGCCTGGTCCCCCCCAACTGCCCTCCCCTGCCAGCCTGGTCCCTCCCCAACTGCCCTCCCCTGCAGGCCTGGTCTCCCCCAACTGCCCTCCCCTGCAGGCCTGATTGCCCCCAACTGCCCTCCCCTGCATGTCTGATCACCCCAACTGCTCTCCTTTGCAGGCCTGGTCCCTCCCAACTGCCCTCTCCTGCTGGTCTGATCGCCCACAACTGCCCTCCCCTGGCGGCCATCTTGTGGTGGCCATCTTTGACCACATGGGGACGGCCATCTTGTGTGTTGGAGTGACGGTCAATTTGCATATCACCTCTTTATTATATAGGATTCCCTATGCTATACTTTACATTCCCATGACTATTTTTGTAACTGCCAATTTTCTTAATCCCTTTACCTTTTTCACCCAGCCCCCCAAACTCTTTCCTCTGGCAACTGTCAAAATGTTCTCTGTATCTTTAAGTCTGTTTCTGTTTTGCTTGTTCGTTTATTTTGTTCTTTATATTCTGCATTTAAGTGAAATCATATAGTATTTATCTTTGTCTGACTTTTTCACTCAGCACCATCCCTTCTAGGTTCATCCATATTTAATTCACAAAAGGCAGAATTTCATTCTTTTTTATGGCTGAGTCATACTACATCGTATAGATCTGTGGCCGGCAAACTGCGACTCACGAGCCACATGCGGCTCTTTGGCCCCTTGAGTGTGGCTCTTCCACAAAATACCACAGCCTGGGCGAGTCTATTTTGAAGAAGTGGCGTTAGAAGAAGTTTAAAAAATTTGGCTCTCAAAAGAAAATTCAATCGTCGTACTGTTGATATTTGGCTCTGTTTACTAATGAGTTTGCCGACCACTGGTATAGATGCACAACTTTATCCATTCATCTGTTGATAGACAATTAGGTTGCTTCCATATCTTGGATATTATAAATAATGTAGCAAGAAACATATAGATTCATGTCTTTTTGAGTTAGTGTTTTGGGTTTCTTCAGATAAATAACCAGGGGTGGAATTGCTGGGTCCTACTTTCTCTGTTGTTATAGCCTTCGTTTTAAAGTCTGTTTTGTCTGGTATAAGTATTGCTACCCCAGCTTTTCTTTTTTTCATTTCCATTTTTATGAAATATCTTTTTCCATCCCTTTACTTTCAGTCTATGTGTATCTGTTGATCTGAAGTGAGTCTCTTATAGACAGCATATCTATGGATCTTGTTCTCTCATCCGTTCAGCCACCGAAGTCATTTTGACCATGACAGATAACTTCGGATGATTTTATTAAAGGTACAAATACACGTACATGGAGGAGATGCTGGGAAATGTGGCTGGTGCCCGGCAGGTGTTTGAACGCTGGATGGAATGGCAGCCGGAGGAGCAAGCCTGGCACTCCTACATCAACTTTGAGCTGCGATACAAAGAAGTGGATCGGGCCCGCACCATTTATGAAAGATATATCCTTTGGATGAGGTCTGAGTGATGCCATTATTGTCCTGGTCCTGCTCCCGTGGAAATGTCATCGTGGTCAGGATACATCATTAATGTTGGCCTAGAAGTCAGGGATGCAAATTTCATCTTCATAAACTACATATGTATTTTCTAGGGACATAGGTTGGTCAGGAAAAAAGTCTGTGGTCTGAGTAATTGTTAGAGTTTTTTCCAGTGAAGCTTTGTTTTTGTTTATATTTTGACAATAATGCAATGGTTTCTTTTGGAAAATGACACACTAAGGCCCTGGCTGCTATAGCCAGTCCTATTTTTCTAGGGTTGAAGTTTAAGGTCATTAGCACCATTATTGGAGTCCATCCAAAGGTTTACCAATTACTAATGATATGATTGCAATGAGTCATTTAATTCCTTTGAGACTTGGTATCCTCATTTTTAAAATGAGAATAAAGGTTTGTACTACGGGCTGGTTGTAAAGATTAGATGATAACATGTGAAAGCACACTTAGCAGCTGAAATAATTGATCCTTATTATGCACTCTTACCATATATGTGACTTCTCCTACTTGCTAAAATTTATTTGTAACCCCCAAAGTCAATATTTGTGGCACTTTCAGTCATTTGCAAGCACAGAGTGATGAAAAATTTGAGTCACCCAAGGCATATGGCCCCACCTTAGGCGACAGTCTGCCTTCTTGTCTCTGCTCTGATACAGAAATGATCAGAGGATGGAGATTGGAGACAGGATAAGGCCATGCAGTGGAGTGTAAGAAGCTCTGCCTCTTGGTCCAGTTGGACATGTTTCAGTCCCTTTTCTGGCTCTGGTTTATGGGCAGCTTCTGGCAAGTCACTTAATACTTCTGAAACTTGTTTTCTCTGTTATAAAATACCAAAACTAGAATCTAAGGATTAGTCATTTTTAGGACTTAAGATTATACTCTCTATGAGATATGTATATAAGTACATACATACATGTTTCCCTTAGCAGCAGTGATTTGGTATTTGCTAATTAAGCAGTCACAGTGACTTCATAGGACATAACTAACACAAATAATGAGAATCAACTATTGTGCAATTTAAGCTTTCAATTACCTCTACTGTTTTTAATATTATTAGTTTAACAAAAGCTTTTAATAGCATTTCCTTTGTGTCATGCATTGCTCTCTAGGCACTTTACAAATATTGTTATTTAATCCTCATGACAACCCTGTGATACAGGAACTACTTCATTCTACACATGTGGAAACTGAGGCATGAGAGATTAAGTAGCTTGATCAGGGTCTCTCAGGTAGTGAAGAAGATAGGATTTGAACCCAGTAGCAGCTTCAGAGCCAATGCTCTTAATATCATTGCCTTATTTGAATGTGTTACTAATGGAAAAATGGTTTTCTCAAGGAAGGTAGATTAAAAAAATAGGTATATAGATCCTATTAAGAAATAAAATGGTAATTTAAAGCTTTCTCTTTTAGCTCTAGATAGCTGTTTTCTTTTTGTGACTTGTTTTTTCTTCATCATTAGCTCAAATACTAATGCTATTGAGCATACTATGTTATAAAGATGGAATATGCAAATTGACCGTAACTCCACGACAAAGATGGCAGTGCCCACAGCCAGTAAGGAGGGAATATGCAAATTGTCGCAACAAGGCAAGAGGTGGAAGGCTCCGGCCGGAGCGAAGGCAGAAAGGCGGCTCCGTTCTGGCCAGAGCAAAGGCCCAGGTCCCGGGTGCCGGAGGGAAGCCCGTGCCAGCAGCCAGGGAAAGGAAGGCCTATCCTTGCATGAATCTTTGTGCATTAAGCCTCTAGTATAGTATAATAGATGCCATGTATTAAGCATGCTCTTTTGGCCAGAAACAGCTAAAAGATTTACATCCATTTTCTTATTTAAAGACAGCAGTCATCCAGAGTGGTCAGTATTATTTTTAATACTGTGTTTACAGATGATAAAACTGAGGCTTAGACATGTTAAATGACTTGTTCAGGTCTCAGTGCTAATAACTAGGGTTCACCTTTAATGCCTCTAGACTCCTGTTTGTACCACTACCAAAAACGTGTCCCAATACTAAAGTATTGACTAAGCACTGGAGGAAGACACAACTCCCTCACAGAGGTCACATCTAGTGGTTCTCCACCTTCGTACATGTTTTATCATCCCGGTAGTCGTAGTGTGTTTTGTGGTGGATTTGGGTATTGGGTTTTGTTTGTTTTTTAAGTCACGTTGTCTTGCTGGTATTTCTTTAATTCCCTTGCACTTGTACTTGTGCACCCTGATGTTAAGAACTGGATCAAGTATGCCCGCTTTGAAGAAAAACATGGTTATTTTGCCCATGCACGAAAAGTGTACGAGAGAGCTGTGGAATTCTTTGGAGATGAACACATGGATGAACGCCTTTATGTTGCCTTTGCCAAATTTGAAGAAAATCAAAAAGAAGTAAGTAAACTTCACTCAGTTACATTGCAAAACAGCTTAGAAAACATTACTTCTTGTCACATCAAGTTCATTTCCATTTTTTTATGCACTTATTGGAGAAAATGTTTTCAAAATGTACATTTGTGGCTAAGCTGCATATTGCGAGCTGAGTGATTATAGATTATATCATAACTATCTTAATTTTATTCTGTGCTTGACATATAAGCCTTTAAGTCTGGAGTGAGAATATTCTCTATAAACAGAATGAGTCACTTGGTATCCTGATTAGAAGGCTTTACAGATAATAAACCTGGGGAACAAAAAGCCCAGAGCCCACAGAACAGAGAATATAATTTTAAATGAAAACAGATTGTCCCACAAGTCAGTTCTTTTCTTCCAGAGTATGTATGGAAAATAACCCATTTATTACTTTTTGTTGACGGCATTACAGATGTCTCCCTCTCTCCCCCCTTTACTCCTTCCACCCAGCCCCTTCCTGAATGCAGGGACTTACAAGGTCATAGTAGGGAATTCAGATTCTACTCTAAGGGCAGCCGGAAGTATTGAAGGGTTTTAGTAGGAGAAAAACATGGTAGATTATAATTTATATTGTAAGGAGTGCCTCTAGCTAATTTATGGAGATTGTATTGGGGGGAGGGTAGCAAAAGTAGAGGAGACTTGAAATGGAGATGGGTTGGCAGGGTGGTGGGGAGAAGTGAAGTGCTATGTTGAAGAGGTAGAAATGGCAGGGCTTGAAACAGTGAATGTGGGGAATGAAAGAGGAATCAAGGAGGGCTCCAGGGAATTTTAGCTTGAGCAACTGTGTGGCAATAGGTACTTCTTAATCAAGATTGGGAAGACTTGGGTTTGGTGGAGAGAAACAGGAGCTCAGTTTGAGACCTTTTAGTTTGAGATACACAGATGACATCCAGCTGGCAATGTTAGGTAGACAGCTTTAAATGTGGAGCTCAAAGGAGAGCGTCAGTCCTTCCTGACTGAAATATCTCATTGAAAGGGAGAAGAAAAATCTCATTTTTGACATTTTGAGGCCTTAAAATCTAATTTACAAGTAATGTTTTATGTCATAACTACTTTCCTAATCATGACTAGAATGAGAATGTTATGTAATGGCAGATAAAATCATCCTGTCTGCTTTTAGTTTGAAAGGGTACGAGTGATTTACAAGTATGCCCTGGATAGAATTTCAAAACAAGAGGCCCAAGAACTCTTTAAAAATTATACCATCTTTGAGAAGAAGTTTGGTGATAGGCGGGGTATTGAAGACATCATTGTGAGCAAACGAAGATTCCAGTATGAAGAAGAAGTGAAGGTGAGTGCTGGTGTATATGCTTAATTCTGCAAGTAAGTAAGGTGTGCCAGTCAATACTAGCTACAATAAAATGAATGAGAGCAAGTTAGGGCTACCAGTCATTACGCTTTTGACAATGTGTCTGCAGTAAATCTGCAGTAAATGGACTGCTATTTCAGGCAGATCAGGTAATTGAGGCTGATAAAAAAGGCAAGCAAACAACACCTGGACTTGTTCTGGCACTCACAGGATGAAAGTCACTTTGGTTGCTGATTGTGTGCTGTAGAAATTGAGCAAAATAAATCTGGAATCCATTTGAGCTTTTAAAAATATATATATGTGTGTGTGTGTGTGTGTGTGTATTACTGATTTCAGAGAGGAAGGGAGAAGGAGAGAAAGAGAAAAACATCAGTGATGAGAGAGAATCATTGATGAGCTGCCTCCTGCACTCCCCCCACTGGGGATCAAGCCCACAACCTGGGCATGTGCCCTGACTGGAAATTAAACCATGACCTCCTGATTCATAGGTTGACACTCAACCACAGAGTCACACTGGCCAGGCATTTGAACTTATTTTTGAAATAAGGTAGAAGAGTCAGGGATTGATAAAGAAACACAAAAACACCAGTTTTTATACATTACCTTTTAGTTTAACTGTTGGAATGTAAAATGTATTGTAGATATGGTTCTATTCTCATCTCTTTACCTGTAATGTACTACTTTGATTTGAATTTAAAGACAGTAGCATTTCAAGATACCTACCAAAGATGTAAGTCCAGTGTTAAATGAGGGCAGCAAGATATCTTAAAGATAAATTACTATTAATTGATAAATCAGGTTTCACAATTGTGAGCATGGTTTAACTATTGTAATTTTAAATCTAGATGTAAGGACATATAGTCACATATATAAACAAATACATTTGCAAATATAGGCATTTAATTACTGAATAATTGTCTTGGGAGTGGTTATGCAAGGAGCCTTGCTGTGGGACACCTGGCTAATAATCTGTACTCTATAAAGTAGTTTCCTCCACCCCCTCTGAAGTTTTGCTTTCCACTATTTTAATTAGCCACAGTTAATCATGGTCCAAAAATATTAAGTGGAAAATTCCAGAAATAAATAATTCACAAGTTTTAAATTGTGCCCTATTCTGCTTAGTGTGATGATATCTCAAGCCATCCTGCTCCGTTCTGCCTGGAACATGAATGATCCTTTTGTTCAGAGTCTACACACAGTGCACTACCCACCTGTTAGTCAGTCAGTAGCAGTCTTGGTTATCAGATAACTATCGCAGTAGCACAGTGCTTGTGTTCAAGTAGTCCTTACTTTACTTAATAATTGCCCGAAAGCGCAAGAGTAGTTTACCTTTTATCATAGATATGTATGTATAGGAAAAAACTGGGTGTGTGGGTGTGGAAATATGTACACACACACACACACACACACACATACATATAACATGGCTCAGTACTGCCTAGGGTTTTGGGCATCCACTGGGGTCTTGAAACATATCCTCCACAGATAAGGGGGGGCTACTGAATTTCATATTCTTTTCTATTTATAAAATCTCAGAATGATATATTTTTAGATGCCATAGCATGTAAAATCTAGAGAAAAAGTTGCTAAAATATAGAAAGTCAGTCTGGTGCTCTCTTTTAGCTCACATAGTCCAGCAAATATGGCTTATGGTTTTGTTTTTATTTATTAAACTTACTGCCTTTCTAGGCTAATCCACACAATTATGATGCCTGGTTTGATTACCTGCGCTTGGTGGAAAGTGATGCAGAAGCAGAAACTGTACGAGAAGTCTATGAAAGAGCTATTGCCAATGTCCCACCCATTCAGGAGAAGAGACATTGGAAGCGTTACATCTATCTTTGGGTCAACTATGCACTCTATGAAGAACTGGAGGCAAAGGTAATAATGTGGAATTACATGTCAACTACTAGTGATTTCCTCACCACTGTGCTTAAAGCTTGCTATTGTGAGTAGTAACTGATATTTACAATCCTCGAAGCAGAGGAATTTAGTTTTAGATTCTAATAGGCCTTCATTTCAGTCATATAATTATATATCCTCTAACATTTTTAATTCTATATCTGTTGTGGGCACAGGAGGTGTTTTTTTGTTGTTGTTTTGTTGTGTTTTGTTTTTTAAACCTTGAGGCAAAATGTGATTATCACTTGGAACTTGAGAGGAAACAATGAACCAGCCCTTAGTTTAATTATACATAGTTTTCTGGGCTTTCTCATAAATAGGGATCATGGCTAGATTGCACATCCTTGTTTTCAATAAAGATCAAGAGGGATTTTCAGAAGTTAGTCATGTATAAGTTAAGAGACAAAGATTAATTTTATGCTGTTGATCTGAGACTGTGAAGTATTTTTGCGTCTGCTATCAGGCCGAAAAGCCTTTCTACAGAGACTCTCTCAGAATTTGACAGCTATGTTGTTTGATTCTTAAACCAAAGTTTGATGGCCACTTTTTTTAAAATATATTTTTATTGATTTCAGAGAGGAAGTGAGAGAAAGAAAGAAACATCAATGATGAGAGAGAACCATTGATCGGCTGCCCCTGCACGCCCCCTACTTGGGGACCTAGCCCGCAACCCAGTCATGTCCTCTGACCGGGAATTGAACCTTGACCTCCTGGTTCAAAGGTCGATGCTCAATCAATGAGCCATGTCGGCTGGGTGGTAGTTCACACTTTTAATCATAAATTATAATCAGGGTTTGAAAATAGCAACTTGTGAAAAAATATTTCATGTTGGGGGTGTCCATTTTTTACTAGTATTAATAAAATTAGTAATATTTTGTGAAAACTTCTTATCCTAATACAGGATCCTGAAAGGACAAGACAGGTGTATCAAGCCTCTTTGGAACTAATTCCTCATAAAAAGGTACATTTACTCTTAGTGTTCTGTTTCAAAGTTAAAACCCTGCTTCTGTTGTGAAATAGTGCAGTGAAATATTGACTATTTTCTTTTGTAGGCACTATGAAAAACATAAATGAGATGTGCTCTTTGCCTCTGAAAATAGCTTATAGTCCACTTAAGAGGATAGTCTGTGACAAATGACTAATACAGTAGAAATTCAGAGGATGGTAATATGCTAATTAGACCGGACAGCTGAACAACCTTCCAGGTCATTCCAGACGTCTTTCCTGATGAAGGCGCCACGGCAGGGGCCAAGGCAGAGGCGGTCAGGCAGGCAGGCGAGCAGTTAGGGGCAACCAGGCAGGCAGGCGAGCAGTTAGGGGCAGGCAGGCAGAGGCAGTTAGGGGCAATCAGGTAGGCGAGCAGTTAGGGGCAGGCAGGGGTTAGGGGCGATCAGGCAGGCAGGCAAGTGGTTGGGGTGATGAGGTAGGCAGGCAGGTGAGTGGTTAGGGGCAAGCAGGCAGGTGAGTGGTTAGGGGCGATCAGGCAGGGAGCTGTTAGAAGCCAGCGGTCGTGGATTGCGAGAGGGATGTCCGACTGCCAGTTTAGGCCCAATCCCACCTAAACTGGCAGTCGGACATCCCCCGAGGGGTCCCGGATTGGGAGAGGGTGCAGGCCGGACTGAGGGACCCCGCCCCCATGCACGAATTTCGTGCACTAGGCCTCTAGTTGGAATAAACTGAGTGGAAGGGGGAAGATGCACATCCAGAGAGTACACAGCATGTGCCGGACACAGGGAGCAGGTGTTTGTAGGTAACTGAGTGGATGTATGCAGGCAAGGGTGAGCACAAGTGTATTCTGGAAGTGGTTGAGACGTTATCTCTGCCATATTTTTTAGCACAAGAAACTAATAGAGATGTTGACCGAGTTACCTCCTAG
Organism: Plecotus auritus; assembly: GCF_963455305.1. Lineage (NCBI taxonomy): Eukaryota > Metazoa > Chordata > Mammalia > Chiroptera > Vespertilionidae > Plecotus > Plecotus auritus. The sequence continues at coordinate 82,476,850 of NC_137782.1, read as the reverse complement.
AATAGAGGTGGCATACCCACAAAACAAAGCCGATTCTAATTAGGGGCTGTAGGGCCATATGATACTATACAGTATCTAGATTACTGGATGTTTTTGTTCTTTTTTATTAATTCATGAAAAATACTGTCATTTTTGCTTATAAAGAAAGAAAATACATCTGTCCTAGCTCTGAAGTTTTAGGGAAATCTAATTGCCTATGGCATTTTGTTAATTTATGCTTAACTTAGTTCAATTTAATTTAAATGAGTCTCTTAAGTTAGATGATGTTGTGCTTTTGTTTTCTAGTTCACATTTGCCAAAATGTGGCTACTATATGCACAATTTGAAATAAGACAGAAAAATTTACCATTTGCCCGAAGAGCTTTGGTAAGTAAAGAAAGGATCAAGACGCATCAACAAGTTCTATGAGAAGGAAATTGAAGTCTTGGTGCTTATAAGTTGTACAGTTCCTGTTAGCAATAGAAATATGCCTTTAAACACTGAGACATGTTAGAGCACACATGCCCTGTGAAAGAAGATTGGGTGAGAATGCTTAAATTATTATATTTCAACATTGGAAAGTTTATACCTAACAGTTACCAGATCTTTCCTCACACTGGAAAGATCTACTCTTAGGTCAGATTGATCTTTAGTCTGATCCTGTGAAAAATTTTTGTTGTATTAAATGCACCTCTTCTTAACAGTTGCTCTGAAATTTCTTAATAGGATCAAATACTCTATTTCAGTGCAGTTGTCCTCTGATAAGCTACTCTCATCCTGGCTGTGGACAGCAAAGTAGAGTTCATTCTTTGATTATCTTTTTACTTCTGGGAGATTTTATACATCTGACATCCATATTTGCTAGGAAATCCTGAGGAACTAAGTAAGCACCAAAATAGTGTCCATATAATTCTGGAACACTCTCCTGCTGAATGGGCACCTGAGGGCACAGGCTCTCTTGACAGCTGAGTGAATTAGAGGGTTACTTTGGCCTTTTGTCAAAAACCATCATGGTCATTGTGATATCACAGAAGGAAAGGGTGGCTTGCCATGTTGACTCTTCATGGTTCCTGCTCAGCAGAGAACAGTTTCTGTGCACAAGTCAAACCCACCAAGGTATTACAGCAGTTGGTCATTTTCTTTTCTAGGGAACTTCCATAGGCAAATGTCCAAAGAACAAGTTATTTAAAGGTTACATAGAATTGGAGCTACAGCTTCGAGAATTTGACAGATGCCGGAAGCTTTATGAAAAGTTCCTGGAATTTGGACCTGAAAATTGTACCTCTTGGATTAAATTTGCAGAATTAGAAACAATCCTTGGCGATATTGAGAGAGCCCGTGCAATCTACGAGTTAGCCATCAGCCAGCCACGCTTAGACATGCCAGAGGTGAGGATCTCAAGTTGAATATAAATTTGCTTTAGACAGCTCTGTAGTATTACTTTAAATGACAATCTAAATATGCATTTTAGAACATAAAGAAGATCTAATTTTCAGTCTTTTCCACTCAGATGAGGACGTTTCTGTTTTGGAGATAGAAGGGCCAGTGGAGCAGCCCTCTAAGTCACCGGTTGCCAACCGGTGGTCCGTGAGGTCTGAAAGGTTGGCGACCACTGCTCTAGGTGGATACCAGAGCACAGCAATGCCTCATTATGACATCAAACTAAATTGGGATATAATGGGTGGGTGACTGGCTCTCTTTCTCCCATTCTCAAGCAGGAATCTAAAGGGGATGGGAAAGTAAAGAAGACAGGCAGCAGATAATCCCATCTGGAGATCAAGGGAGATGGAAGTTGGGACTGCACATCTTTGGATTCTCCTGGCACGGTTTTGTCTGGATTGGGCTAGCAGAAGAGGGTCTAAGTAAACCAGGATGCTCCTGGAATTATTATTGCTACTGTACCTGGAAGTCCTGCCTTCAGCAGGATCTGAAATCATCCCTTCAATATTTAAGCTAGAGCCACGAGGTGGCGCCAAACCACAGCTAGAACAAATTTGAATCTAATAGGAACCACCGAACTCTTTCAGCCTTTTTGTTAATCTTGCACTAATATTACCTTTCATTTAATAGTTCACTGGGCCCCACCACTGCCTTGGGGCAGGGATTTTTGTATTACTAGTTCTGTCTATTGGCCTCAGCTCCTTCACATACTGCCAGTTCCCAGGAGTCCAGACCACATCTTGTTTAGCCTTGTGCTCTCAACAGGCTGTACATACTAGCAGATGGGCTCACTGCATGCTTGTTGAGTTGAAATCAAACATTTCAAGAACTTACAGTGGAGGTAAAAACAGTATACACTGGCTAATCTAGGCCTGTTTTCTCCCTGCAAGTTCAGTTGTATGTGACTCAATTATGACTGCCTGGGAGACTTGGCAAATTTCTCAGCTCCTCTTGTTAAGTCCAGCATTTGAAAAATTCTAAGATAATCCAAGTCTTTTTTTCTCATAATGTCGAATTCTAGCCAAGTTTGTGGCAGCTGGTAAATGCTAGTATTTATTTATCTATATGCCTTCTGTTCTTTGATTGTTCATAAAAGTCCTAGGTTCTTGGATGTCCTGGGTTGGAATGGTAGTTAAGTTGTGCTTTGGATAGGGGCATATTGCTTTTAAATGTCAAGACTCACCTATTAAGTTAACCTTCCTCAGGTGCTCTGGAAATCATACATTGATTTCGAAATTGAGCAGGAAGAAACTGAAAGAACACGCAATCTTTACCGACGATTGCTTCAACGGACACAACATGTCAAGGTATTCTGTGCTTTACAGGTTATCTGTGGTTTTGCATTATGTATTCCAGGTGACATGGTTAATTTGGTTCTGTAATAATTGTTTTTAAGGTATGGATCAGTTTTGCACAGTTTGAGTTGTCTTCAGGGAAAGAAGGAAGTTTGGCTAAATGCAGACAAATTTATGAAGAGGCTAACAAAACCATGAGAAACTGTGAGGAAAAGGAAGAGAGACTTATGTTGCTGGAATCTTGGAGAAGCTTTGAGGATGAATTTGGAACTACGTCAGATAAAGAAAGAGTAGACAAACTCATGCCAGAGAAAGTCAAAAAGAGAAGAAAGGTCCAGACTGATGATGGGGTAAGAACTGAGCCCTGGAGCTGGTCGTCTCGTGTTAAATGAGCAGAAATGCATTCTGACTTAGAAATCTGTACTTTTAAATGGCATATGTACATCTGAGAATGGGAGCAGGCCTGGGTAGGTGACAGTTGCAGTTGGGCTAATCAACTTTTAGATAGGACCTAATCCAGAGAAAGCTATAGGAAGGCTCTTATGCACAAAATGGCATGACCCAGTCATTGGCACGTTCTGCAGGAGACTCACGGGGCTTAGGTTGCAGGAGCTCCTATCGAGAGGCTGTGGGAAGCAAAGCAAGTGGAGGTGGAAGCTGGAACTAGAGTGATCTTTAGGAAGTGAAATCAGTGACCCACTGAAGGTGGGGATGTTAGGGCAGGGATTCTGAATCATTATGCAGATATAGGGCTTTCACTACTAGGTAAACACTAATAGTAAATCTTTACATTTTTTAAATCTTAGACTACAAGATGGAGTTAGAGATACTATCTCCTTGGTTGATTATAGAGGAGCTGTGCTTAGATTTTTAGAATATTTTCCCACCAGGTTTTTAGCTCTGAGTTACACTTGCAACACCACCGATCCAACAGCTACTCCGTCACTCCCAGTCTTCAAGGCCTTGCCCTTGTTCTTTCTGTAGCAGACTTTGATGTTGTTGTGTAAAATGAAGATAAGTTGATTTTGAATTATGGTTTTCCCAGTTAATATTTTCCACTTTAAGTAACTGAAATGTATTTCAACCATGTTTGCTTATCCTTTGTTTACTTCTTTCCTGCAGTCTGATGCAGGCTGGGAAGAATACTATGATTACATCTTTCCGGAAGATGCTGCCAATCAACCGAATCTCAAGCTCCTGGCCATGGCCAAACTTTGGAAGAAACAGCAACAGGAAAAGGAGGCTGCCGAGCAAGACCCAGATAAGGACATTGATGAGAGTGAATCCTGATCTTGTTCATACTGATGTTTTATTATTTTTATAAATTAATAGTTTGGAACTCTGTGACTCCTGTAAGTTTTTATATATTTCACCAGTAATGAACTGATTGAAATCTTTGGCAGCTATTTTTTTTTAATTCTTTTAAAAATGCTCTTGGGCTAGTTAGGTGGGTGGGGGTTGTGAGTAAAGGAATTTTTTTAACTGCTGGATTTCTTTGATGGAATCCGAACGTTTTTTATCCACATAATGCATTAGGAAATCTAATTGAGGTAACATTTAGCATCGATTTTAGATGGAAATGCAGGCTTTTGAAAGAATCTTTTTCTAGAAGTTTCCAAGTTACATTCTAACTTTTCTTATGCTTGTCTTTTTCATAAAGATAATTTATGCATTTATCTGAAATCTTTAACTTTTTCATGTCTTCTGTCACACTAACTTAATTCTATTGCCAGCTGTGCCACTTAGTGATATTAACTCAACTTTTATTTTCATTTCTTCCCTCATAAAATGGGCTAATACTTGCCAACTCATTTTGAAGATTAAATACGGACTATACCTAATGCATAGTAAGTGCTCAAAATGTTCATGCCTGGTCACTTGCTTAAATATGTTCATTCCTTATAGAATTGAATGTGCTTGGATTAATTTAACTTCTAAAATCCTTACTGTCATGGCCATTTATACTAAGTACTTTTCAAAACATTAACTGGAAAATAATTTACAGTGACTATATTTCTAAACAAGATCTTTTTTTACCAAGGACATATTAGTCAAATTTCAGTGATGCCCTAATCAATTTCCCAGACTGGTTGAACTCTGTAATGGCTTGTTTAAAAAATAGTAATAGGTGTGCCATGAAAAGTAATATCGCTTATTCAAGTTTGGGAAACCCTAAATTAAGGGTTAAGTCTTGTTAACCAAGTCTCTTTATAGGCTTCTCAGAGCCTTTGATATGCTACCATATGTATGAATTAACAGTAACAATGCTGGCATGTTCCCCAAACTCGCTGGACAAGGGAGTCATTTCTACCTAGAGTACCAGTAAGTATCTATCAGTGTCCTACTAAGCTAAATGAAACTTAATAGCACAAGAAGGATAATAGCAATTGTATGATACATTGCTCACATTCTCAAGCAAAAAACAATTGCCTTAATTAACTGATCTGAAATTGTTTCCTTTAATTTGGCCTGTATTTCTTAAGCCTTATCTTTTCTTGCTCCATTGACTGCCCAGGTTATTGAACTAGAACTATGTATCTTTAAGACTGTTTTTCACCTATAAGGAGAATTAGCAAATTTATTATCTGCAAATTTGTTTGCAAATATGTTACCCACAGGAATAAAAGCTAGTTAACATTACTAAATTGTATCCTGAAAATAAGGTAGTTTGTGATTTTTTAAGGGTAGAATAAAACAGGACTGTTAGGATAAAAGGGAACCATTTTCAGCCTCACTGGTTCAATCATTGGACCAGTATCAGCTATTGGGGGTCAGGTTCTGACTGTTGAGTAGTGAGGTCTGCCTAGTCAATGAGGAGGAGTATTTGTGATTTTAATATCCTTTCGCAAAGTGCGCAGTTGTCAAAGGGTGAGATGAAAATAGGCCAAAATGCTAATAAAAGTGAGTGATCGTAGAGTCTTAGGTAAAATTATGTTTATGTTGCATGTATGCATAAGAAAAAAGAAAAAAACTGATCAATGCAAAGTCAACACTTACTGGGAAGTACCAGAGTGTAATGCATGAAGGAAGAACTATTATTCTCTAACAGTAGAACGTAAAGGATTCATTTCTTGTTCACTCTTTCAACTCAAAATAAGTCCTTTCAAAAGTAACAGCTTTTTAATAATCATTCCTGTGGGGTTTGTTTTAGCTACTTCTCTTGCTCCATGTTTTCAGATATTACAGGTGATGAAAACTACACATGAAAGTACGTTGTTGGCCTAAGATCCATGGCCTTTAGGAATTAGGTTCTTTTTCCCCTTTAAATAAACCTCAACATCTTTTTATAATTTGAAAGGCATGATTTAAGCAAAATATGTATGAGATATGAAAAGGATCTAGAACTAACAGATTAAAACAAGTAACTGGGAAGAATTTATTTTGAAATAAGGAAGCTTAAGTGTGCTGGTCAGGGACTGTTTCAGGTATGCATTTTTAAAATGTTTTATATATAAATAAGAGAAGCATCATATCCTAAATGATGCTTTCTCAATCTTTATTTATTTTTAAATAAATCTTTATTCAGATTATTACAATTATTTCTCCTTTTTCCCCCCATAGCTCCCCTCCACCCATTTCCCACCCCACCTTCTGCCCTTACCTCCCCACCACTGTCCTCATCCATAGGTGTATGATTTTTGTCCAGTCTCTTCATGAACCCCCCATACCCCTTTCCCCCTGAGAATTATCAGTCCACTCCCTTTCTATGCCCCTGATTCTATTATATTCACCAGATTATTCTGTTCCTCAGGTTTTTAATTCACTTGATTTTTAGGTTCACTTGTTGATAGATATGTATTTGTTGTTCATAATTTTTCTCTTTACTTTACTTTTTTCTTCTTCCTCTTCTTTAAGAATACCTTTCAGCATTTCATATAATACTGGTTTGGTGGTGATGAACTCCTTCAGCTTTTTCTTATCTGTGAAGCTCTTTATCTGCCCTTCAATTCTGAATGATAGCTTTGCTGGGTAGAGTAATCTTGGTTGTAGGTTCTTGCTATTCATCACATTGAAAATTTTTTGCCACTCCCGTCTGGCCTGCATAGTTTCTGTTGAGAAGTCAGCTGACAATCGTATGGGTGCTCCCTTGTAGGTAACTAACTGTTTTTCTCTTGCTGCTTTTAATATTCTCTCTTTGTCTTTTGCTCTTGGCATTTTAATTATGATGTGTCTTGGTGTGGTCCTCTTTGGATTCCTTTTGTTTGGGGTTCTGTGTGCTTCCTGGGCTTGTAAGTCTATTTCTTTCACCAGGTGGGGGAAGTTTTCAGTCATTATTTCTTCAAATAGGTTTTCAGTATCTTGCTCTCTCTCTTCTTCTGGCACCCCCATAATTCTGATGTTGGTACACTTGAAGTTGTCCCAGAGTCTTCTTACATTATCTTCAACTTTTTGGATTTTTTTTTTTTTTGCTTTTTCGGTTGAGTGTTTTTTGCTTCTTTGTATTTCAATTCTTTGACTTGATTTTTGTGTTCCTCTTGTATGTTTTTGGGTCTCTGTATAATATTTTTTATTTCAGTCAGTGTATGTTTAATTTCTAGTTGGTCCTTTTTCATATCTTCGAAGGTCTCATTATATTTATCGGCCTTTTCTAGGATATTCTTAAAAAGCCTTATAACCATGGTTTTGAATTCTATATCCAGTCGTTTGTTTTCCTCCATTTCTTTCGTTTGTGATCTGTTTCTTTGACGCCACATTTTCACTGCTTCCCTGAGTTGGTAAGGTAGATTTGTGTGCTAGGTTTCCAATCTGGCCCAGTGGGTCTGCCTCCCCAGTTAACCTGAGGTGGACACTCTTGGTGCACCCCTTTGTGGACTGTGTGTACAGCCTTGTTGTAATTAAGTCTTTATTGTTGTTGGTATCACTGGGAGGAATTGACCTCCAGGCCAGTTGGCTGTAAGGATCAGCTGTGTCTATGCTGGGAGAAGTTCGGTGCTGGAGACAGCCTTATAGGATTAGACTTGCCAAATTGCAATAGCCTCTGTGCTCAGCTTGGATGGGGTGGAGTCTCAGTCTTGGCTTCCCGTCAGCCTTGCCCTTGCGCGCATGTGCGCGCCTTCAGACCTCTGCCTTTCCCAGCTTGAGTCTCCGCCTGAGAGTCCAGACTCCCCCCACAAGAGCGTGGGTCCCCAGGGGCTCACTGCAGTCAGAACTGGGGCTCAGTGCAATCAGGAGCCTCTGACTCCCTTTCACTAGGGAAAGCCTGTGGCAACCTCCGCAGCCTTTGTGCGCACTGGCCCGCGCGCGCCTTCAGACTTCTTTCTGCCTTTCCCAGCTCGAGTCTCCGCCCGAGAGTCCAGACTCCCCCCATAAGAGTGTGGGTCCCCAGGGGCTCGCCCGGAACTGGGGTTCAGTGCGGTCGGGGGCTTCCTTCCCCCTTCCGCCAGAGAAAGTCAGCCAGGCTCTCAGCCACCCTTCCTCTCTGCGCGTACAAAGACCCTTTGCCGTACCTCCAATTCTCTGTGAGCTTTTCTCTTTCCTTCTAGTTGTAGAATTGTCACTCAGCCAGCTTTCCTGTGGTTCTGGATGGTGTCCGTTCTGTCTTTTAGTTGTAGTTTTGAAATTGTTGTGCGAGGCAGCAGTTTAGGTGTTTACCTATGCCGCCATCTTGGTTTCCCCGCTTTCTCAATCTTTTATCAACTTCCAAAAAACATTTATAGAGTCAACAGTGTACTTTATTATACATCTTAGATTTAATATTTCATATATGGTTTTAAAGCTTCAATAGTTCAATACAAAATAAAAAAAATTATATATATTTAGCAGTGGTTCTCAGGCATAGAATTTAGGAGGAGATTGGGGCTTTTTTCCTCCTAGCATATAGTGAATATTATGAACTATGATAGTTTCCATCTGACTTAGCTGCCTTTCTGATTGAATTTTATTACAGTGGACAGCTTTAATAGGTATGAAGGTGCTACCTGGAAACAATGAAATTTAAAATATTTTCTTGAAGAAGTCTTTAAGGTCTTTTTCTCTAACAGAACTCTAATATCATCCAATGAAAATAATATTGTCCATAAAATACCTGGAGCATCAACCTAAGAACCACTGCCCATGGTTATTCAATGTCTTCAGGTCTCACAGGATGAGGTAATGGTATGATGGATTTCTTCTCAGTGTCCCTGGAAAGTGCTTTCCTCATATCTGTTAGAAAGCAAAATTTAAGTAAGTACCCAAATTTCAAAACATATCAAATTTAAAGTGTACAGGAAAAGTTCCCATAAGAGGTTTTGCCCCTTATCCCCACATGCACCAGAATCTAAAGGAAATGTCTTTATACAAGTGAGACTCAATCACCAGTAACCAGAGGCTAACCAAAGCCCAACTGGGATTCAGCTCTTCATACAAATGTTCTTTTGACAGAATCTTAGTAAAATAACATAATAAAATCTTGAAGTTAACGTAGTAAGACAATAACATAGTGACTAGCCATTGGTTAGTTAATATAAGCTAATTAGTGGTAGGTTCCTAAAGGCAGGTTAAAGGAAATTTAAATATTATAGATTGAATTTAAAGTATTAAGTCCAACAAATATGATTCTTTTAAGTTTATTAAAATAGATATTCAGTCTGTAGAATGAATGTAAATGTTCGGCTTTCTCTTTGGGATTTTGCCAGAGAAGACAGCTTACCATAAGCATCCTCGTCGGGCTCCCCGTTGCTGGCTGAATAGTACTCTATGACCGTCCTGTACACACTGTAGCCCAACTGCTTGTACATGTTGACTGCAACTTGGTTAGATACTCTTACAAAGAGATCAACAAAAAATCCACCTTTCCTTTTTTTTAAAAAAAAGAAAGGAAAATGTTACAGTGTGAGAAACCATAGAAAAAAATAGATACATGTATTTTTAAAAATAATACTTGCTTTTACTTTGACTACTTCCCTTAGAATGGCAGTAATAGGACCTTGCAGATGATTCCATCATAAATCAATTTTAAAAAAAATGTTGCTGAGGATTTATTTACTATTTCACTGTATAAAAAGATGATTTTGTCTGCATATTAATATTTCAAAATTACTGTGTGTTTTATGTCATAGTAATTGACATGCTTATGCTCATTTTACCAGTCATACAATATTCAAGTCTACAGCTAGGAGTGTCATTGATGGCTTGTTGGGGTGCACACTTCAACTTGTTAGATAATGTCTGTTTCTCAACTTGCTGTTCCCCTTAAACTCCTACAGAAATGGGTAAGACTCCAGTACCATATTACCAAGGCTTTTTGCATCAGACTTTATGTTTGAAAATCTTACAGTATAATAGTATCTCAGGGATATTAATTGGCATTTTGGATTACTAACAAGGCTGAATATATTTTTGCTAAGCATTTAGATTTCTTGTTCTGAAGTCTCTATTGGTCTCTGACACATTTTTCTTTTTCCTCCCCTATGCTATAGTTTGCTATGTATTCTGGATATTCAACATTGTGTAAAGGATGTAACAAATCTTTTTTCCAATTTGCGTATCTTTTTCCAGTTTGTGGCTAGTCTTGTCATCCTTATGTGTCCTTTGATGAACAAAATCACTTCAATGAACTTGAATATATGAACTTTCACTTCAATGAACTTGAATATATGAACTTTTCCTTCACAGCATTTTTTATGGCTTGTTTCAGAAGTTCTTTTCTACCTTGAGCTTAGGGAGATGCTCTCTATATTAACTCCAAAGGGCTTGTTAATTTTGCTTTTCACTTCTAGGTTTTTAATAAATGTGGAACTGATTTGTACATAGTAAGATGGCAATCTGGGAAAAATTTTTTCCCCATATGGATATCCTATTGTGCCACCACTTTTACTGAAAAGTGTATTCTTTCATCACTCAAGCAAGACAATGGCCTCCTCTGAGATATGTAAAAATTCATGTATTCCTGGATCTGTTTCTCAAATTGTATTCCACTGCTCTGGACAACTACTCCAGTCCGAACACACAGTCAGTCTTACTCATTACAGGTTGATATCTACGTTATTTAAAGGGACAAATCCGCCTATTTTGTTGTTCAGGAATATATTGCCTCTTTTAGGCTCTTAACCATTCCTCTGTACGTCTCAATCAATGTAAGTCCCACAAAGAATACCTGAGATTTTTTTATTGCAATTACATGGGCTTCTTAAACCAATTACCGGTTTACTATATTAATTCCTTTATGCACTGTGGTTTATCTCTGCATTTAGATCAGTGGTTTCCAACCTTTTTTTGGCATGCCCCACCTAAGCAACTCTAAAATCCTGATGCCCCTCCTGTGACATATAATTCTTATTATTCAAAAAGTGAACTCTTATTCATGTGGAGGAAGCCTAAAAGGCCATTAACTTGCATCCATGAAAGAGAAAAATAAAACAAAAGGACAGTTGAAGTACTGAGGAAGAAATCACTAAGAAATTGTTCAAAAAAATATGAAGTGATATGAAAAAATAGCAAAATTTCAAAACATATAACAACTGAAATGCATAAATGTCACTATATTTATACACTGTATATGAGGCCCCCAGAACCATAAAAAATGCAAAAAATTCAGTGTTAATAACTCATTCTTAAATTGCCTTCCTTAAAAATCAAATTGCTCCACATTGGGAACCACTTAGATGGATCATCTTTAATGCGTCTCAAAAGTTGTATCAACTTCAGAGATCTTGCAGCTTTTATTAGATTTTTTTCCTAAAGATTTAATGCATTTTGATGCCACTGCAAATGGCATCTTTTTCGAAATCTTATCATTTGTATAGAAATGAATTGAATTTTATACTGATGTTAAAAATGGTGTACTCGAATTTTTAAAACATGCAATACCTGACTTTTAGTCAGGGACACTGACATCTTTTCCCTTAGATTGTCAAAAAAACAACAGCAACAGCCAACACAACAATAGCCATCTGATATGAATGAATCAAAATTACACTTTTTTTGTCAGATTGGCAAAATTATATTTTTTTGTGTGCCGCAGAATTTTAGTAGTTAGTTTAATGTGTGCCATGAAATGAAAAAGGTTGAAAATCACTGGTCTAAACATTTACTTGTAGCTTCTTAATGAGTTTCCTATCTGCACAATCTTATCTTTGCAAAGTAAATTTGTTTTTTCCAATCCTCTTATTTGTCTTGGTTTACTGGCACTGTCTAGTATTTCCAGTATATTACTAAAGAGGGGCTGACTATAGGTGTCTTGTCCCAGATTTTAAAAGGAAAGCTTGCAATGCATCACCACCAATATTTACTACAGTTTTTTTTCAGATACTCTTTTCAGTTTAAGGAAGTTCTCCCCTTCTATTTCCTAGTTTGATCAAGTTTTTAATCATGAATGAATATTGAATTTTATCAAAGCATTTCTTGCATTTACTTAAATAATAGTTCTCCTTCAATGTATTACAGTGGTGGAATATACTTACAGATTTTCTAATGTTAAGATAACCTTCCCTTGATATAGCATCCTCTTTATGAATTGCTGAATCCATTTTACTAAGATTTTACTGGGTTTTCTGCATGTATAATGAGATTTCCCTCAAATTTTCCTTTCTAATTCTTGTCAGATTTTATTATCAAAGTTATCCTAGCCTTAAAAAAAAGTTTAAGAATGTTCCCTCTTTGTGTAAAATTGAACTTATAGTCATTATTTCTTAATTAGAATGGTAAAAATTTTTGCCAGGAAAGCCATAGTTTTCTATGTGGAAAGATTTTTGGCTACTGATTGAAATCTTTGAAGTCAGAGGTTAGCTCACTTATTTTTTTGTTGCTCTCAAACTAAGAATTTTTTATAATTTTAGAGGATTGTTATACACACACACACACAGTAGATCTTAGGTAGCCCACAAAGCCTAAATATTTACTATTTGGCCCAGAAAAAAATTGTAGACACCCGTTCTATATCCTTAATCAGTTTGTCTTATTGTCCTATTAATTAGAAAGACACATGTTCAGATCTCCCATTATGGTGATGATTTGTCTATTTCTCAATGTAGTTTTGCCAAGTGTTGCATTTTTACTTAGAATATATGTCACTGAGTATGTAAATAATTTTATTATTACACCTTCCTGATGGATTAAATCTTTTATCAATATGCAGTGACTCTTTTTAAGCTGGTAATTATTGAACTATACTGTGACAATTGTTAAGTATACCAGCTGTCTTTTGATTAGAATTTGTATAATTTTAAAAATGTCTTTACTTTCAATATTTCTATATCTAATCTTTACACATATTTCCTGTAGAGTCCTAAGTCTCCTTTTTTTCCAATTTTATTTTACTTTTCAATCTTATAACACAACATGAGATCTTAATAAATTGTAAATGTGCAATACATTATTGCTGACTACAAGTACAATGCTGTATAGCAGACTCGAGCTTTTTCATCTTGTTAACTGAAACTTTATGCTGATTAGTAACTCTCTACTTCCCCATATGCCCAGCCCTTGGCCACCACCATTCCACTCTTAGATAACTCATGTAAGTGGGATCATGCAGTATTTGTCTTTCTGTAACTAGCTTATTTCACGTAGCATAATGTCCTCAATTATTGGACTAATTGGACTCATTAGTCTATTAACATTTACTGTTGTAATTAGTGAAAATATTTGATTAACAGCTACCATCTTAATTCATGTTTTCTGTCATTTTAATTGCCTTTCTTCTTTTGAAGAGATGTGTCATTCTATTTTTTCCCTACTTGTTTGAAGTTACATACTGTTTCTATTTTTAATGTATACATGTATATACATGTATAGATGTATGGATGGATATTGGTATATACACACACATCCATACAAATAAAGATCACTTAAATCTTAGGTATTCTTAAGGACTAGAGTTGATTTCCTTTTTGGCTAACACTATTTCCTCTCTTCTCTGAATGAGCTTGAGTTCCTCTTGCCACCAACTTAGCTAGGAGCATTTTCAAGCCAGGGTTATTTTAAAACTTATCTCATTAATTAAGTGTAAAGCCGAGTGCTTCTCAGCAGCTATTCCCTTTATACTTTTAAGCATTTAGAGTAAAGGGAAAAATGGCAGCTTGACAACTGGTTTAACTTATACACACATCTATCTCTTCTAGAATGGCTTGGCAGGAGGGGTTCTCTCTTTAATCTCACTTAATAAGGATGTTTAATATATTCAATAGGTCTTTTTTTAAAAAGCCATAAGTGGCCAGACCGTCGGCCTGCGGACTGGAAGGTCCCACGTTCGATTCCGGTCAAGGGCATGTACCTCGGTTGCAAGCACATCCCCAGTGGGAGGTGTGCAGGAGGCAGCTGGTCGATGTTTCTCTCTCATTGATGTTTCTAACTCTCTATCCCTCTCCCCTCCTCTCTGTAAAACATCAATTAATAAAAAAAGCCATAATGTTGGGAGTTTCCCAAACTGCTCCAGGGCACCCCAAGGTGCCTAAAACTCGGGTGCTGTAGGATATTTCAAATGTTCGGAGAAAACACAAACAAACCTTACATATCAGACACTAACAAACTACTATTTTGATGTAATTCAAGAATACACCATTATATCATGTTATATTCCTTTTGATGACTACCTTTATGAAGCCAGATTTTGGGGCAGTTTCTATGATTAAAAAAATAAAGTACCACATGAAAACCAATGTGAAATAGGAATGCAGGTGGTTGTATCAATCCATTTCCAGGGTTTGAAAAGGAATACAATACCCAACAAGAGCACACATCTAATTAGTCGATAACCACAATTATTTAACAATGAAATAAAATTTTTTCTTTGAATTTATTTTTTTTTTCTAAATAGCTACTAGTTTGTTAGGCCATAAATATGTATTAATCAGGGCATAACTGCTTAAGACTCAACTGTTTTCCTTTTGGCCAAGGGGCACTGTGAAAAAATTATTAAGATGCCAAGGGCAATGTTAACAAAGAATATGGGAATATCTCCCACAGTGGCAAGAGCAGTAAAAAAAAAACTTGGAGGGCTAGTATTTGATTCCACCAATTACCCAGTTTATAAGCCTGTGGCAAGTCACTTATTTTGCTTTATTTTTCCTCAGTGGCAAATTAGGGACAATAATACCATTCTGAATATGTTGCACAATTGTTGTAAGGACTACTGGAGGCTAAAAATGAAACTTCTGTAAGTTGTAATGCATTGTATTTACTCAGCCTGAAGGAAAAAAGCCTTATAAATGTTCACATAGAGAAAAATTAAATGATCAGGGTTCATAAATTAATATCAGAAAAGTAAGATCTCACCTTTCTGAAATTTCCTCTAATAATTCCATAAGTTTAGCAGCCAAACCAAGGCGTCGAAATTCTGGGGCAACAGACAGAGCTGTGACATGCCCATGCCATTCTTCCCTAGCAACTGAGCCTTCTGCTTTACCCATAACTGCCAACAAAAGATTGCATTCATTAATAAACACAGGGGTTTACACATATAGAATTACTGTTTGGTACATTTTTATTATAAAGGACACTAATGACAAACTTTTAATTTTTAAATCTTAAAGTCATCTACCTAATGGTTAATAGTGCTTTTATCTGAATTTCACTTGTAAATGTCATGCTAAATCTAGTTGTAGAATCGGAATTAGAAAGTTTTTTTTAAAGAAATGATACACTAAAAACATAACTGATTTTGAACACAGAACCAGAATATGTATTTTTAAAAATACCTACATTTCACATAGGTATATGTGTGGGTATATGTATACATAACTGAGACAATCCATAGCTAAGTTTTTGTTAATAATGCTACTCAATGAAGATGCTACAATCCTTGTACTATGTGCCAAATAAACTATGTAGAAACTTTATATAGTTTGAAAGATCCAAGAAGACTGAGACCGTATTTGGTTGGTTCCCTGCTATATCAGCTGGACCTAGCATAATGCCTAACATAGAAGGGATCACTGAGTTTCTAATGGTTAAAAGAAAATAAATTATAGACATCGTGATTATACTTTCAATTCTTTATCATTCTAAACCAGTTTAAACCCATATTAAAATCTTAACTCCCTATCCAAAATAGTACTGGTGGTATTATACTTACTATAGCCCATTAACTCTCCACCAGGTGCCTCTGCAACAATGAAATACTCTGGCCAATGGGCAAGATACTGTAAATAAAAAGGAATCCCATACTAGAGTCTTGTTAAGGAGTGTGAAGAGCCATGGGCAGTAACAAGTTCTTCATAAAAGGGATAAAGAAAGTTCCCCTTAATAAGTATATTGTTACTTTATCCCCAGCGCGCTCTCTCTCTCTCTCTCTCTCTCTCTCTCTCTCTCTCTATATATATATATATATATAGAGAGAGAGAGAGAGAGAGCTGGGGATAAAGTAACAATATACTTATCATATCATTACAGGAAATATTTAGGTTAGCACTAATTTTTTAACAATGTACCTGAACATACCACCTCAAATGTGAATGGAGACCGCACCATCCAACAGAAAACTGAACCAGGACTCATTGTATCTAAATCTCTGCATAGCACTTATCCTCACCAGATATTCTTATTTGTTTAAAATCTGTCTTCCCTTAAACTATGAGTAATGTTTACTCTATCCCTGGCGCTTCATACATAGATGCTCAGTATGTTTATTTTTCCATAATTGCACTGGAAAATTGACTACTTTAGCTTCAGCTCTGAGACTGTGAAAATAACTTTAAAACGAAGTACTTTCTAGTTTTTTATTTGGTAAATTATGAACTGGTGTCAATTTGTACAGTTCATGTGTATGAACTATGGCAGAGGTGTACAGATTTCTATATTTTTGGATGAGAAATTTTTCTCTATATAATAAACTTTCTTATCTTGGAAAACAAAACAAAAACTAAGTACTTCCAGAGGCAACTTAGCAATTACCCAGTTTTCCCTTCCACTGACTTAAATTCTCCATTTCTAGTTATGGAAATAAAAGATGACTTAAGAGTGAATGCTCATTACTTAACTCTTCAATCCTGTTCTCCGTACTAATATGTGCTCATTCCTATATTTCTCCTTAATGTCAGCTTGCTGATGCAATTCTATGAAGGGACATCATCAATCATATATATATTTTTTAAAGTTCCTGGAAAACCTGTTTAGTAAATTCTTCAAACTCTCCTTTGAAGGACAAGCTTTACTTTCAATACTCTTCAAACTTAACCCCTAAAATGACAGGCCAGCCAGTCTTCCTACCATACAGCCTTAAAACACAACCATAACTGTCTCTCCTCCAATGTGCCCACTCATCAATCACTAGGAGCCTGGTAGGTTACTTTAAAATATGGCTTCACCTGGATTATGAGACTTTTACTGTAAACTTTACAGGTAACTGGAAGCAAACCATGTAAGTTGATATGCATCCTAATACTTTCTCCTACTTTGTGGTGAAAATTTGTGTCATTCAAAATCCTTTTACTTTTTTTAAACATGGAAAGGTCTTTAATAGGTCATAATTTTTAAAATATAAATGAAAACTTCGGAGTTTTTTTTTTTTTTTTTTTTTTTTTGCTTTTCTCACTCAACTGTGTTTTTGATACATAGCCCATTAAAACTAAAAATAATAAAACTACCTACCATTAGTTTTTACTGCTGTATAGTATTTCACTGTGTGAAAAGACAATTTAAATATACTATCTCTTGACAGTGGATGTCTGGGTTGTTTCCACTTTCTCAAACTTTTTAAAATCCTTTATGAATAGAGATAAATTTAGTCATTTCCTTACTGCTGTGAATGCATGTTATCCCCAATTTTTAATAACAGCAATAAATATTTTTGTAATGACATTAACTAAGGGGTTAACAAACATTTTCTGTAAAGGGCCAGATAGTAAATATTCTAGGCTGTGTGGTCCATATGGTCTCTGTTGCAACTACTCAAACTGTGAAGGCCATGGACAAAGACCATAGATAATAGAAAATTACTCAGTATATCTGTGTCCCAGTCAAACTATTTATAAAAACAGGCAGTGTGCAAACTTGGCTCTTGCACCTTAAGTTTGTCATGCACTGACATAATTGCCTCTATGGCTTATTATTTTCTGCTTCTAGGAATTGGAATTACTAAGAATTACATTGCCACCCTAGCCCAGTGGTCGGCAAACTCATTAGTCAACAGAGCCAAATATCAACAGTACAACGATTGAAATTTCTTTTGAGAGCCAAATTTTTTAAACTTCTTCTAACGCCACTTCTTCAAAATAGACTCGCCCAGGCCGTGGTATTTTGTGGAAGAGCCACACTCAAGGGGCCAAAGAGCTGCATGTGGCTCGCGAGCCGCAGTTTGCCGACCACGGCCCTAGCCGGTTTGGCTCAGTGGATAGAGCGTCAGCCTGTGGACTGAAGGGTCCCGGGTTTGATTCCAGTCAAGGGCACATGCCAGGATTGAGGGCTCAATCCCCAGTGTGGGGCATGCAGGAGGCAATTCTCTCTCATCATTGATGTTTCTATCTCTCCCTTCCTCTCTGAAATCAATAAAATAAAAATTTTAAAAAATTACATTGCCCAAGTGACTTCCAAAAAATGATTGCAGTTTATGCCATCACTAGCAATTTAAGAGAATGTTCCTGTAACCTCGCCCTCATCAGCACTGAGTTTTATCTTTTCTTTTTAATTCTAGATATTTTGATTAAGTAAAACATCACATTTTGGTTGTAATTTGCATGTCTTCTGACTGGCAAGACTGAACTCCTAATATGTTCACTAGCCTCTTATATGGCCTCTTTTATTAAATGATCAGTTAATATTATCCCCTTTCCTACCCTGCAATGGACATGGATAACTCAGAAATCCAACTTTGTGTTTTAAGCCTCTCAGGATGTGGGGATTGTCTGTTAGTGTGACATAATCCAGAGTACCCTATCTTCACACATCTTTGCCCATTTTTGTATTGGGGAACATGATACTGCTCATTGTTACCCCAAATCCTCTCTTCACTTTAGTAATAAGCCCCAATTTAAAGTAGGCACATTCTGGGACTCTTACAGCTACATAAGTGAGGCAGGTACTGATCAACAAAATACAGTGAACGGTATTTTTACCTTCCCTTCTGTTGATCCTCCTGCCAGGAACATGGATGTGATGTTGTTTGCTTTGGCAGCCATGGGATAGGAAGGCCAAGGCCACCCTGGGAATGACAGAGTGGTTCAACTGCAGAACCTGGTCACTGGTGACTACATGAAACCACCACCTGCCCCAACTGCTCGTCATTTCCAGACTTCATTCACAACACACAAAAATAACCCATCTTGCTGAACTCGCTACTTTCTGTTGTGTACACCCATACTACCGAGGGGAAGCTGGGCAGGGTAGCTGTATTGTTATAGATTTGAGGTCACTATATTAGCAGCTTGTTAGGCAGGTTTAAGACAGATCTTCCCAGTTTATTTAAATTGCTTTCAATGTTGCTTATGATGTTTCCTGATCTGAAGGCTTTAAAGTTTTTCAGTACTGGTCTATTTTTTCCCTTTGTTTCTCTATTTTCCTTTTAGTAAGCCTTCATTTAACTTTTTTTAAAAAAAGGATACAGTTTCTGTAAGTGGATCCAAGTTACTGAAAGAAATGAAAAATGACAGTAGTAAGCAGTGTTTACAAAACCAGTTTAAATAAGCCCATTAAAAATAATATGCACAAGGAAATCAAAACATGCAAAATCCACTTTAAGACCAACTTTAGGGCTCAGGAGGATGGTTTAAATTACCTAATGGCCATATTGCAAAATGATAGTTGCAAAAATGTTACTGTGGTAATAAGAACCTTTAAGATCTACTCACTTAGCAATTTTTAAGTATGCAATACAGTATTATTAGTTATACTCACCATACTATCCATTATATACCCATGATTTATTTTATAACTGAAAGTTTTGTACCTTTTAACCCCCTTCACCCATTTCGCATGAATAAACTTTTTAAAAAATTTGTATGTAACCACAAAAGACCCCAAATAGCCAAAGTAATCCTGTGACAAATTAATAAAGCTGGAAGTATCACACTCCCTAACTTCAAACAATACTATAAAACTACAGTATCAAAATAGTATGGTATGGGCAGAAACACAGATACATAGACCAATGGAACAGAACTGAGAGCCCAGAAATAGACCCAGACATGAAATTCGTGCACTCAGGAAGGGGGGTCCCTCAGCCCAGCCTGCGCCCTCTTGTAGTCCGGGAGCCTGTGGGGGATGTCCGACTGCTGTGGAGGTGGAAGAGACTCCCACTACCGCCGCTGTGCTCGCAAGCCGGGTGCCCGGCTTTCTGGCTGAGCCAGGGGTCCTCAAACTACGGCCCGCGGGCCACATGAGGCCCACCGAGGACATTTATCCGGCCCGCTGGGTGCCGCTGCCTGTCCTGCTTAGCAGCCGACTCGTCCCGGCCCGCAGTGCGCATAGGAATTTGTTCATAGTTTTTTTTTAAAACTATAGTCCGGCCCTCCAACAGTCTGAGGGACAGTGAACTGGCCCCGTTTAAAAAGTTTGAGGACCCCTGGTGAGCAGTGCTCCCCCTGTGGGAGTGCAATGACCACCAGGGGGCAGCTCCTGCAGAGTGTCTGCCCCCGGTGGTCAGTGCACATCATAGCAACCAGTCGTTCTGCCATCGGGCCGAAACTGGCTCTCAGACATCTCCCAAGGGGTCCCGGATTGCGAGAGGGCGCAGGCCAGGCAGAGGGACCCACAGGTGCACGATTGGGGCCGGGGAAGGACTGTGGGAGGGCTCCAGGGCATGTCTGGCCCATCTCGCTCAGTCCCAATCGGCTGGACCCCAACAGCAAGCTAACCTACCAGTCAGAGCGTCTGCCCCCTGGTGGCCAGTGCACGTCATAGCGAGCGGTTGAGCAGCCTTAGCATATCATTAACATACTAGAGGCCCAGTGCACAAATTCGTTCATAGGTGGGGTTCGGTGGGAGGTTGGCCGGCCAGCCCACCCCAATCGGGTTCCCATCAGGTCTGGGCCAGCCATGGAGAGGGGCTGTGGGAGGTTGGCCTGGCCAGCCCCACCCCTAACTGGGGTGGGGGGTCCGATTAAGGGTGGGGCCAGCCGTGGGAGGGGCTGTGGGTAGTGGGCCGAATGGAGTGGGGGGGGCCGATCGGGGGTGGAGCTGGCTGGGGGGAGGGGCCATGGGAGCTGGCTGGGGGAGGGCCGAATGGAGTGGGGGGGGGGCCGATCGGGGGTGGAGCTGGCTGGGGGGAGGAGCCATGGGAGGTTGGCCGGCCAGCCCCACCCCTAATTGGGGTGGGGGGTCCGATTAGGGGTGGGGGGGTCAATCTGGGGTGGGGCCGGGCAGCGGGGAGGGACTGCAGGAGGTTGAGGCAGGGCCGGCCTGGGGGACGGTCTGCGGGCTGATTGGGGTAGGGCGGGCCAATCAGGGCTGGGGCCAGCTAAGGGGAGGGGCTGTGAGAGGTTGGCCGCTGGCCCCACCCCCCGATCAGCCCGACTGTACGACCGGACACTTAGCATATGTACTTCTCTTGAGTACCTCATTTATTTGGTATCAAAGATACTATAAACCGTGCACCTGATCAGTTTTCCCCTTTGCACTGGCTAATTGAAAGCTCAGGGCAAATAGGTGGTTGATCTCCAGCAAAAGTCTAGAATACTTTTGGTACCCATTTGAGATACAAATACACTGAGTGGCCAGATTATTATGAGTTCAGAGATCATAATAATCTGGCCACTCAGTGTACACACACACACACACACACACACACACACACACACACACACAATTTTTGACAAAGGAGCCAAGAATATACAATGGGAAAAAAATGGTGTTGGGAAAACTGGACAGCAATATGCAAAAGAATGAAAGAAGCTAAACTACTATCTTATATCATACACAAAATTCAAAATGGATTAAGATTTGAATGTAAGACCTGAAATAATACATAGAAGAGTACATAGGCACTAAACTTATGGACATTGGTCTCAGAAATGTTTTTCTGAATTTGATCCCAAATGCAAGTGAAATAAAGCAGAAAGAAATTAATGGGACTACATCAAACTAAAAACTTCTGCAAAGCAAAAGAAACCAACCAAATGGGAGAAGATAAAAAGAACTCGTAAAACTCAACAACAAAAAGATAATCCAATAAAAATGGGCAGAGAACCTGAATAGACACTTTTCCCAGGAAGACAGACATATAACTAGTTATTAAGGAAATGCAAATTAAAACCACAATGAGATATCACCTCACACCTGTAAGAATGGCTATTATAAAACAAAAAATATATGTTGGAGGATATAGAGAAAAGGAAACCCTTGTATACTGTAGGTGGAAAGGTAAATTAGTACAGCTACTATAAAAAACAAAAAAGTCCTCAAAAAACTAAGACTAGAACTATCATACGATCCAGCAATTACTCTTCTGGGTATTTATCCAAAAAATATAAAAATACTTCTGCATCAAGATATATGTGTCCCTATTTTCAATGCAGCATTATTTACAATAGCTAAGACATGGAAACAACCTAAGTATCCACTGATGAATGACTGGACAAAAATGATGTGGTATATATGTAAAATGGAATACTATTCATCTTAAAGAAATGAAATACTGCCATTTGTGACAACCTAGATGAACTCCAGAGAATATTATGCTAAATGAAATAAAAGTCAGAATATCACAGATATAGATAACAGAATGGTGGTTATCAGAGGAGAAGTGGGATGGAGTGATGGTGAAGTGGGTAACGGGGTCAAACATATGGTTAACAGAAGGAAACTTCAGATGGGGATCACACCCTAGAATACACAGGTGTCAAATGCTGTACACCTGAAAGTTATGTAAGGTTATTAACCAATGTTACCCCAATAAATTTAATTTTTTTTTTAAAGTAAAATCAAGTTAAAATGAATACCAAAGCTTAAAAGTAGAAAAGGTCTTTCAGGCATGATCAGTCCCTCTCTTGGTGGGAGGGTGAATAAAAACACTGACCACTTTGGTTTTGCTGCTGTGTAGAAAGACCCTTGTTATAAATATGAACACTACTTATGGGAAAGGGAGAGTAATACCAACTGCCTGTTATGGGCTGACACTGTGCTCAGCACTTCCTCTGAAATATAACAATGAACTTTTTTCATTAAAAACCAATTAGAAGACAGACATTTATTATACTGATAATAGACTTAATGATCAAATTACTTTACTAGAGCAATACATTTGTAAAAGCCATTTTTCTTGTATTTTTCAGTATGAACTTGCCAATATCATTAACACAGAGAAAGAACTGTAGAGTAGAAAGTGATGTTCAGTTGTGGTGTTACCTGAACTAGCAGTGTGAAGGCAAGGACAATCAGCCAAATTCTAGGGACTAGGATGGTGATGCTTTGGGAGCCTCCACACTTACACATGTAATTATACTGCTAAAGGTAAATTATTTCACCATGTATTATAAATAATGCATTTCCCCAGGTCTACCATAAAGTTGTGTGATGTATTTGAAAAAAATAAAACACTTATTTAAAAATAAAATGTAGTGACAAGAATGGCATTGTTTTAACAGTTTTACAGATCTTTTTAATGTCTGGCCCAATAGAAGACAGGATTCTCATATCTGTCTGTTATACTTGCTGTTGTAAGATCACACATCTGGGAAACTCCACTATGCACTTGTGAGAGAATGAGAGTGCAAAAGGCAAAAAACCATCTAAGTGTTATCATGAAAATAGCTCTGACCTTGCAGAGCCCCCAAACAATCTTGAGGGGCCCCGGAGAATCACCTGCATACCTGGAGAATCACCTGCTCTAAACACATTCTCTCCTCTTGCCTCAACTCTCCAACAGGCCACCCCCCTTCTGGATCTCAGCTGCTTCCTATTTCACAAAGAAAGACAACAGTAAGAAAAAAGCTTCAAGTTCCCTCCACTGAACTCTTACTCTACTTGTTCTCCTGTAACCATGCTTAGAGTTCTGTTAAGCAGACCCCACTACCTGGCACTTCCCTGGACCCTGCTCCTGCAATTCTCCACTCCCTCTGGAAGAAGTGTACAAACCTACTTTACAATTAGCCATCAGCAGCTCTTGACATAGTTCCCCACTCCTTCCACCTTAAGTACTCTCCTTTCTCAGCTGCTACAATCCCACCATCAGGTTTTCCTCCCACCGCATTGGGCCACTAGGTCTTCACTCAACACTTGATGCCCTAGGGCCATGGTCGGCAAACTGTGGCTCTCGAGCCACATGCAGCTCTTTGGCCCCGTGAGTATGGCTCTTCCACAAAATACCACAGCCTGGGAGAGTCTATTTTGAAGAAGTGGCGTTAGAAGAAGTTTAAGTTTAAAAAATTTGGCTCTCAAAAGAAATTTCAATCGTTGTACTGTTGATATTTGGCTCTGTTGACTAATGAGTTTGCCAACCACTGCCCTAGGGCACCATTCCAGAGCCTCCTTTTTCTATCTACACTCTCTCCAGCACTTATGTCACTAGCCTCCTGGTTTCAATACCATCTACATAGTGTTGATCCCCCAAATTTCTATCTTTAGCCCAAATCTAAACTTGAGACTTCCATGCCCAGCTGCCTACCTAAGTTCTCCACCTGGGTATCTCAGTGCACTTGACAGAGAATCCCAAGTCCTATGATGGCTTCTCCAAGATGAAGCCCTTTGACTGTGACCGAGTCCCCTCCCACTCCCACTCGCTCTGCTCCAGCCACACTGGACTACTCTCTGTCTGAAAGATAACTGCACTTACTAGTTTCTCTGCCTGGAAGTTCCCCTGACCCTAACATCCACATGACTCACCGCCTCTTCCCTAGGTATTTCTCAGTGACACCTTCCCTACCACGCTACCTAAAGTTGAATCCTCACTCACCTCCTATTTCCCTTTACTGCTCTCATATCTCCTTTGTACTGAAGTTCTGCATGTATTTTCTTATTTTGTTTTCCCCTCTAAAATGTAAATTCCCTAAAGATAATATTTTATCCTGTTTCATTCACTAGTATGGTTCCTTAAGTAGATATGCAGATAACTTTCTAAGGATAAACTATTTGTTAAATTAATTCTAATGTTCCTACATCCACTGCTGCTTTCCATTCTTGCTGCAACACCCTAACCCTGTGATTCTCAGAGTTCTCTACCGAAGTGCCCCAATCAGAGTGAGAAACAGGAAAAAATGGGAAGGAAGCGTTGTTCCTCTAGTGACATACAATGAAAGGCCATATTAGACTGAATGATTCTTTGAAATCTAATGTTTTATTGCACATCTCATGCTTATTTCCCTTCTACTCAACTCATCTTCTCATAAAACAGTGTTGTCCCTTCCCAGATTTTCAGTTAAAACTGATTCTCCAAGAGGTTTTGCCTTCGCTATTTTTGAAGTTTCAAGACACAATGTCACCTCCCAAGCCTGAACCACCCAAACCCAAGCCTTTGTTGAGTTGTCACCTCTGGGCCATTGCCAAGACCTTCTCTATGGCTTACCGGCCTGGTATACCTCCTCCACTCACCTCCTATTCCACACAGCTCTGTGTTAAAGGGCTCCAGCTTCAGAGCAGTGGTTCTCAAACACCCGAGAACTTGCATTTTTAAAATGTTCCCAATGGTCAGGGACCACACTTTAAGAACCACTGCTGTAGCCAATCTCCTTGGATTAGATTCCTTGTTTGACTCACTCTCACTGCAAGGCCCTAACACCTGGGACAATTCGCTTGAACTGATTGTACATACATAAAATGGAGGTAATGAGACTACCTACGCAGAGAACTGTGAGGATTAAATGGTACTACAGTGCCAGCGCTGAGAGCTCCACACAAATTGCCTTAGTTGTGCCGCTTCAAACAGAACGTTCTTCCAACAGGATCAAGTGTAAACCCCTCAACAATGGAGACTTCCTTTCACCCTTTCTCTCTGGCTACTTAGTTACAGAGACCCACTCCTACAGGCACACTCATCTCCAAGGCGTCTGGCCACCTTAACTCCCCCTTCCTTCTCCCGAACTTCCTTCTTCATCATTATCAACATTTTGTCCATCTTTCAAACGTGGATGTGGGATTAGCGGTTGGGTGGGTGGATGGATAAATGTGGGATAAATGGAAAGATGACTGCATGGATGTAGCAAATGGAGCCAATATAGCAAAATGTTAACTGTAGAATTCTGCTGATGTGTCTACACAGGTGTTCAAAGTAAAATTGTCAACTCTTTAAATGCTCATAAATTCAAATTAACAAAAATGTTTTGGTCAGGAGGAAATGGTACCTGCAAGTCACATATCCTGACAACTCGCACTGAAAGAAACTGCAACAAATGGGCCTCTGCACAGCAGAAATAAGGTGTCCTGACTGGGGGCGCCGCTCCAGGAACGGGTACAAAACCAAACCCCGACTGCGGGGTGCCTGATCACCTCGTCATTTCACTCCTTTACAAGTTACCCGCTACCACCAGGTGGGCTACATCAAACACTTAGCTATCAGCTGCTGACCTCGCAACGACCTCCAGGCCAGTACTTTTGGGGTGTCCAGGACAAGAGGAAACGGGTCACAGGCCCGGAGGCAGCAGGGCCGGGCGCCGGCCAAGGGCTCACAGGCCCCCCCCCACCTCCGCCCACCCAGCGCAGCCTGACAACCACTGGAGGACGCGGGGCGGCGGGATGAAGTTAGAGCACCTCGGCCAAGGTCCGTGCGTCCGCCCCCACCCTGGCCTCGGCCCCTGCAGCCCCCGGGAGGCACCAGTGGCGGCCGGGCGGGGTTGACTCCTCGGACCCCGGCCCGGGGGAGGGGGAACCGCCACCAGGCTCGCCCAGTGCGCATCTCACTCACATGTTGTTGAAGCGGAACAGGTCGTCGCAGGTGAAGGCCCGGAGCGTGGTCATTACGCCGCTGCCGCCGCCAAAGCGGAATCGCCGCGACTTCGCCCGCCCCGCCGGAAGTCATCCAGCGAGCGCCCGCCCAGCCGGAAGTCATCCAGCGAACAACCGCCCCTCTGGAAGGCGGAGAACTTCTTCCGGGCCACCAGTTGCTCGGCAACCACGCAGCGACGCAGCTCCCTCTAGCGGCAAGTTAGGAATTGCCAGCCCACCTCTGTAAGGTCAAGAGGGTTATCCTTCAGAAGCTGGAAACCCCTTCCTGGGAGCGACTGGAAAAAGTAGATAAAGCAATCACCTGGGAAGGAGACACAAAGCTGCAGGGATTAGGAAACCAAAGCAGAAAAGCGGGGTTCAGGATCACTTGAGTGCCCTTGGTAAATGGGAAGATTCTCATAGTCCAGAGAGTCCTATCCCAAAGATGCAAACCTACTATAGAATCTCAAATTGCATAATACGATGTTTAAAAACAAAAAAAGGTGAAATCAATTTTAATAATATATTTTATTTTACCCAGTACATTCAAAATATTATCATTTTACATGTAATCAACAGAAAAACTATTAATGGAATGTTTTACTTCTTTTTGTATGTCTTTTAAATCATGTGTATATTTTACATTTGCAACATAATGCAATCCAGGAGCTAAACTGTCATAAGAAATACATGTTCTGGCCCTGGCCGGTGTGGCTCAGTTGGTTGACATTGTCCCATGCACCAAGAGGTCACTGGTTTGATTCCCTGTCAGGGCACAGGTCCAGGTTGCAGAGGGCTGGATCCCCAGTAAGGGGTGCATGGCAGCCAATGGATGTTTCTCCCCTTCTTTCCCACTCCCTTCCTCTCTCTGAAAAAAGAAATAAAAGTAAAAATAAAAGCAATACTTGTTTGGTATTTAGATTTCATAAAATTTATATGTAAAATGTATGGTTAAAAAATAGGTCACATACCCAAACAGTTCCAATCATGCTGAGTTTTCAAATAATGGAACATCAGTTTTTAAATTTAAAGTTAAAAATGTCATTCATCAGTGGCACTAGCCACATTTCCAGTACTCACACAATGGCCCCATGGGTAGTGGTTGTCACCATGTTGATTGGCCCAGGTCCAGAGGCTAAGAAATGAACATGTTCTACCCATTCTTGAAAGTTCTTTCTCCTCACCCCCTTCTAAGCAACTACTGAGGTTGTTTTGAGGTGCAGGTTGCACAAGTCAAACCAACCCAAAGGACTCCTCAAGAACAAATCTCACTTCTAAGGCCTTAAAGTCTCTAACTGCTCTGGGGCCAAAGTTGGTTCATAGGAATCTCTTCAGCAGGCCCCTGCCCAGACATGTGGCCCAGGCATGGAAGGAGGAGAGAGCAGATAGTTGGGGAAGTAGGTAGGCTCATAAGAAGGATGTCCCAAGGTCCAAGGTCAGCTCCAGACATTGTTTCCAAAACGTCAACAATATAGGCATATGAGTGTAAGCATATGTGTAAAATTCCTGGGACTACAAACTCATGCCCACAGGTATTACAGATGCACCAGGAGGGCAGAAGGTGGCATTATGAGCTCAGCTTCCGCCTGCCAGGTGTTTAAACAGGGGAAAAATAGAGGCAATTTCATATCGGCAAAGCTGAATGTGCCACAATAAATGAAGGTTAAAGGATAATGTTTAGAAAAGCTAAAATTATTATTCTCATGCAAATATAAAATGAATATTTGTCAAAGATTTTAACTCTTTAAACAATGAAAGGGCCAGTAAGATGTTACAGCCTGTTTAAAGGAGAATTTAAAATGCACAAGGCAATAGGATTGCTGAAGTATATTTAGAAATAGTGCAAAGCTTGTCAGTATCCACAGAGCAGTAATCTACTGCATCCAATGGACACACATGAAGCATTTATATTTCTATGGACAAAAATTATTTTCATTACTATCAATTTTTACAGCTTACAGGTTTTGTAAAATAGGCCAAAAATAATAAAAGGCAGAGTTATCCAGTCATCTTTTTTTTTTTTTTTTTTGTCATTTCAAAATGTCTCAATTTTATTTCTGGCATGAACTAATATTAATTTGAATTTTGTCATTTGTGAAGTTTTGATGATTTTTATAATTTTTATTTTGATTTATTAGCACTATAAATAGGATATTTATGACTATTCTGTTTGTACCTATTTAAGTAACGGTATAAGAAGAGCAATTTTGATTTTTAAAAACCACTGCGGATTCAATCAAAGGCAACTCTCAGCCCCTGCAGGAGATGGATGCTGTGGGCTACCAGTTTGCAAACTACTGATAGAAATTATGATTCAGAATCATCATTTCCAGCCACAGATCAAAACTCTACAGTAGCTATATGCAATGGCAATGTGTGCCAGGCCATGGGAAATGTGGAGGAAGTTAGAGAGAACATCCTGGAAACCCAAGCTGGGTCCCCTTTCTCTCCGTTTATATACTTACTTTTAAACTCTTATCAGTGTCCTCTGCTGAGCACCTGAACACCTCAGATCAATTAGCATCTAGAAGGGTGCCTGGCAGGTGCTCAGTAAATATCAGTTGAATGAAAGGTGACATATAGGTTACACAGAAAATCATTCCAGCCTTAGTAGTTTATAAACAGGTATTCACATTATCAGCTAACTTATTTCACTGTGCCTCCGTTTCTGAACATGGTGCATAATAACAATAATATTCATCTCATTGTGTTGTTATGAGGATTGAATAAGCTAATGTGTGGAAAGCACTTGGAACAGGGCTTGCCATTTAAGTGTTTGTAAAAGAAAATAAATAAAATTAAGTATTTTGCATTTTGGAAGATTGAAACTTTGAAATGTAGAGAGTGGGAGAGACAAAACCCTGGGCCGTGGCACCCTTGGCAGTCAATGCAGGAGAGCTGGCACATTGTCTGGGTCACGGCGAGCAGCTCTTTCGAGATGGGCAGGTCGTAGAAGCCGCCTCCCTTTCTCTTATTGTCTTGCTCCACCCAGAGAAGCCTACATGTCAGCATGACTAGTTTATTTTTTTTAAAGACCTCATAGGGCTCTCCACTTTTTAAAACGTATTTGTTGTTTAATGAAAGTCATATATGCACATTATTTAGAAAACTGAAGACGTGTAGAAATGTACAAAGAAGAAAGCAACAAATCACTAAGAATTCTACCACCCAGGAATAAACCATGTTAACGCTTGAAGAATTTCAGACATATTTTTATGTAGTTTTAGGGGAGT
This sequence comes from Plecotus auritus, assembly GCF_963455305.1. Taxonomy (NCBI): domain Eukaryota; kingdom Metazoa; phylum Chordata; class Mammalia; order Chiroptera; family Vespertilionidae; genus Plecotus; species Plecotus auritus. Next base: position 82,447,197 of record NC_137782.1, on the reverse strand, counting down.
AAGGAAAATACTCTTATTTAAAAGAGGATCAAATTATACATGCTAATATTAAATATAAACGTATTTAGTTTTTTAATATAACAGAATAAAAGAGAACTGGCTTAATACTAAAGAGATTATTGAGAACTAGATGGGTACCTAAAGGTTTCCTTTAAAGTTTAAGTATATATTTCATTACCTCATATATATTAAATATTATTTCAACATCTTAAGGAAAATCATTGAGGTTGGAATTGTATTTTTTTATTATAAATTTTAATTTAGTTACCGATACAGCTCCTAGGGCAATGGAAAGTAAGGAGAAAATAAACAAATGGGACTACATCAAAATAAAAAGCTTTTGCACAGCAAAAGAAACCATCAACAAAACAACAAGAAAGCCCACAGCATGGGAGAACATATTTGCCAATGTTATCTCAGATAAGGGTTTAATTTCCAACATTTACAGAGAACTCATACAACTTAACAAAAGGAAGATAATCCAATCAAAAAATGGGCAAAGAACCTAAATAGACACTTTTTGAAAGAGGACATACAGAAGGCCGAGAGACATATGAAAACATGCTCAAAGTCACTAATCATCAGAAAGATGCAAATCAAAACAACAGTGCGGTACCATCTCACACCTGTCAGAATGCTATCATCAACAAATCAACAAACGACAAGTCCTGGCGAGGATGCAGAGAAAAAGGAACCCTCGTGCACTGCTGGTGGGAATGCAGACTGGTGCAGCCACTGTGGAGAACAGTATTGGAGATTCCTCAAAAAATTAAAAATGGAACTCCCATTCGACCCAGTAATCCCACTTCTGGGAATATATCCCAAGAAACCAGAAACACCAATCAGAAAGGACATATGCACTCATATGTTCATAGCAGCACAATTTATAATAGCTAAGATTTGGAAACAGCCTAAGTGGATTAGAAAACTGTGGTACATCTACACAATGGAATACTATGATGCTATAAAAAAGAAGGAACTTTTACCATTTGCAAAGCATGGATGGAACTGGAGAGCATTATGCAAAGAGAAATAAGCCAGTTGGAGAAAGATAAACATCACATGATCTCACTCATATGTGGGATATAATAATCAACATAAACTGATGAACAAAAATAGATCCAGAGACAAAGAAACACTGAACAGATTGTCCAACCTCAGAGAGAAGGTGGGGGGGGGGGCGGGGGGAGTAGGAGTTGGGGGGAGCAGGAGGGAGGGGGTAAGAGATCAACCAAAGGACTTAAATGCATGCATATTAGCATAACCAATGGACAGGGACACTGGGGCGGTGGGGAGCTTGTCCTGGGAGGTGGGAGTGGTGGTGGTGGGATCCATTGGGGAAAAAGAAGACATATGTAATACTTTAAACAATAAAAAAAATTTTAATTTAGGACCCTATTTACAGTCTCTTTATAATGAAAGATGAACTGCTTATAATTTTTGCCTATTCTACCGTATCCTGTTGTTTATGTTGCGTGTATGATTACTTTTCAGAATGGATATACACTAAGTGGCCAGATTATTATGATCTCTGAACGCATAATAATCTGGCCACTCAGTGTATATTTTATATAATAAAAGGCTACTATGCAAATTGTCCCCTCGACCAGGAGTTTGACCGGCAGGCAGGCCGGCCAACTGCCCATGTCCCCTCCCCCTGGCCAGGATGGCCGGACCCCACCCATGCACGAATTCATGCACCGGGCCTCTGATACACACACACACACACACACACACACACACCACACTGAGTGGCCAGATTATTATGCGTTCAGAGATCATAATAATCTGGCCACTCAGTGTATACATCTGTGATACAGCTATGCATCCCCAGGTGTTTGCTTTTAAGTATAATTGAGTGAAAGTAACTCTCACTACTATATTTTATTATAGTTTTCCCATACCGTTCTTCCTTTTGATTCTTTTATGCGTTGCCTGGATTTTATTACAGTCTTTTTTCTTCCTTGGTTTTGCTTTGTTTTGTTTTCCTGGGATTGTCCTCTACTTCAGAGCTCCCTGATTGGAATATTGGCTGGATACATCCCATGCTCTCTCTCCCCGAGAACTTTGTCAACATTGTTACTCCATTGTTTTTGTGGGTTTCCCGTTGCTGGGAAAAAAGAATAAGGCCAGCATGATTTTTGTTTTCCCTTTTGTGGGTGACTTGGTTTATACTGGAATGTCATAGCACTTCCATAAATTAAATATTCTTAACACGATATTGTAAATGTAGTGAATCTCTGACAATGTCAGCAATTTAACACTGAAATTTATTTTTATTTTTTTAGTTTTTCTTTATTGTGTGTGTGTGTGTTTTTAATCCTCATCTAAGGATATTTTTCATTGATTTTTAGAAAGAATGGAAGAGAGAGAGAAAGACAGAAAAATATTATGTGAGAGAAACACATCAATTGGTTGCCTCCTGCATGAGCCCTGACCAAGACCTGGGCTGGGGAGAAGCCTGCAACCGAGGTATGTGCCCTTGACTGGAATCCAACCCGGGACCCTGTAGTCTGCAGGCTGGTGCTCTATCCACTCAGCCAAATCAGCTAGGGCTGAAATTTATTTTTAAAAATCAAAGCTGGATCATTCTCACATTGCCAGTAGCAATATAATATGGCACAACCTCTCTGAAAAAGGGTTTGTGGCTTCTTCACAAACTAAAAATTCAACTACCATATAACCTGGCATTTGCACTCCTGGGCATTTATCCCAGAGAAATGAAAGTGTGTGTTCAGACAAAAGTCCCAGAGTTGAAAGTCTGTGTACTGTATGATTCCATTTATATGACATTTTGGAAAGGGCAGAATTACAGATCGAGGTTGACAGGGTTTGATGGCACTGATCATGATGGCGACTCCATGGCTGAATGTATCTGCCAAAATCATAGAATGTGCACTAAAAATAGTGAACTGTACCGTATGCACGTTATACCTATATAATAAAAGGCTAATATGCATATTGACCAAACGGTGAGATGACCAGTCACTATGACTAACACTGACCACCAGGGGGCAGATGCTCAATGCAGTAGCTGCCCCCTGGTGGTCAGTGCATCTCCTGCCTCAGCTGCAGGTGGGTGGTAAGGAGCGAGGGGTCCCAGACTGCGAGAGGGATGTCTGACTGCTGGCTTAGGCCCGATACCCCCTGGGCCTAAGCCAGCAGGTGGACATCTCCCAAGGGGTCCCAGACTGTGAGAGGGCGCAGGCCGTGCTGAGGGACCCCTCCCCCCAGTGCATGAAATGTCGTGCACCGGGCCTCTAGTATATTACTAAAATAAATTATTAGTAACCGAGTGATATATTACTGTTGATTTTACCCATTTTTCCTTTTTTAATGTGGCTATTGTAAAATTTTATTTGTTTATTTTTTAAAATATATTTTATTGATTTTTTACAGAGAGGAAGGGAGAGGGATAGAAAGTTAGAAACATCGATGAGAGAGAAACATAGGTCAGCTGCCTCCTGCACACTCCCTACTGTGTATGTGCCCACAACCAAGGTACATGCCCTTGACCAGAATCGAACCTGGGACCCTTGAGTCCCCAGGCCGACTCTCTATCCACTGAGCCAAACCGGTTAGGGCAGGCTATTGTAAAATTTTAAAATGACTTATGTGGCTTGCTGCATATTTCTATAGAACAGCGCCATGCTAGAAGTACTTCTGCCAGCCGAATAAGAAATAAGATTGAGCCCAGTTGGCGTTGCTCAGTGGATGAGCGTTGACCTATGAACCAGGAGGTCATGGTTCAATTCCTGGTCAGGGCACATACCTGGGTTTCGGGTTTGATCCCCAGTGTGGGGCCTGCAGGAGGCAGCCGATCAATGATTCTCTCTCATCACTGATGTTTCTATCTCTCTCTCATCGTCTCTGAAATCAATAAACATATATTTTAAAAAAAGAAAGAAAGAAATAAGATGGAGAACTTACACATGGTTAGGTGTTAGTGGCCCTAGACAGGTCTTACCTCTCCCAGATGTGTTTCTATCTTAAGACCCAGGTGGTTCTCGGGCCTGATTTCGCAGTAGGGTCACCTTGGAAGTTTTAACTATGGCAGCCTTGTGCCATCTGCAGAGATATTGATGGTCTGGGCAGCCTGGGCCTCAGGAGCTTTAAAAACCTGCAGGTGATTTGAAGAATTAGCCAGAGCTGAGAACCAGATCCAAACAGGAACAGTGGACTCAGTCCTGGTGATGGGCAGGTGGGAGTGTTTGCATTGGGGCCTGACTCAAGCTTTGCATCTTTAGTTGAAATTAGAGAAACAGGTTGTGAAAAGGACGTGGCAAGTCAGAGCCCTGCTTTTAGCAAAGAGCCTCGTAATGGCTCTCATTGAAAACTACAGTGTGAGGGAAACCTGCCCTCCAGAGTCAGGGGGACAAGTGAAAGAGAGGGAAGGGATGGAGCTAAATGAAGAGAAAGGGAAGCCACGGCCAAAATGCCTCCGTATGAGGTGCTATTTCCTCCAGGAAACCAAGGGCTGGTTACAGAGGTGCAAACCACCCCCAGGCCCTCACCCCGCAGCGGGCTGAGAGGCAGACCTGGTGGAAATCCGTAGCCTTAGCTGAGCCTAGCCCTGGCCACCCCTGGTTCAGTGGTCCCTTCGCCCTCCAGGTTGAGCACCGAGGGCCGACTGCAGTGGTTCTAGCGCATTTAGTCAAAGGACATCTCAGATTCACGTATATGATGATATTCTCAACGTCTGTTACGTGGAGTCTCAGAATGCAGGCAAAGTCCGCTTAGGAATGTTAGTTTATCAGAATAAAGGAAGAAGCTATTCCCATTCCTCCAGCTGCCGCACTTGGACCAGAACTTCCACACAGATTTCCCCCCAGAGCTGCGGTCTCAGGGCCCAACTTGGTTATCACTTTATTCAAAAGCAGACTTTTCTGAGTAATTTCAATGTTCGAGGCCTATCCTGGCAAAGTCAGTGTTAATGTGGCAAACGCTTTTGTCAACTGCTGATCGTCCTCAGATACTGGAGAAAAATAGATCCTTCTCAAACAAGAACCACTTCTCTGAGACAAAACGCTACTTTCCTTCTCCTTCCTTCCATATCTTCGTATCTGTTTGTAATTTTGCAATGTGATGTGAATATTTTCAGATCCCCCACTTGACCAGGGCTAAGTAAATGAGCAACAGTAAAAGAGTTGTGGTCTCAAATTCACCATTGTGAATATGGTCTGAAAAACCATGTTTTTTTTTAGGGTTTTATTATCAGATACTGCCAGATGATTAAAATACCTGTGTCCCAGGTACTGACACATTTCTCTCGGAGTACCCAGGCTGTGCGGCTAATAATCCGAGTCCTCTCTCATTCAAAGTTACTGGAGGTGAGTGCTGGCCAGGGACTTCAGGCACATTTATGAATGAAAGCATTCATGGCTGGGCTTCCTGCCTCTTGTGTTTTCTTATAGATCTCAAGTTGTAACTTTCACATGACATAAACCACATTAACAGTTTCTATTTCTACTCTGTGTCCCCACGGGGGGATCCTTGGCAGTGCATGCAAGATTTTTTTAAAAATCCTTTCCTCTGGCCGGCATTCAACTTTTATAACACATTTTTAGATCTGGAAATGCATTTTCCTCTCCGGTCCACCAGCATGTATATTTTTACTCTCCTTCTATTCCTTCCAAACTACCAAAATCTGTTTCCTGACAATTTGAAGAACTGAGAAATGTCTGCGTGGGGGGAAAAAGCGAAGACACATGTGATGTTGTAATTTTAGCAGGGAAATATTGCCCAATGGCAACACCAGGAGCTGTCTTGTGATGTTTTCTTTTGCTCACACTAAGTTTTCCTATTTGGATCTCGATGTCCTCTCGCTAAAGGCTGCTGAGACTGCCTCCCATTCAGTCAGCCGAGTACGGATTTCTAAGGACAAGAACAACTCGGTGACCTTAACTTGGAGGGCGGGGAGGACCACTATATGGGTTGACTGTCATTTTTGATTCTTTGTAAATGCAAACAGCAGGCTGTCTGATGTTGAAGTACTCATCCTACTGGGTTAGGAAGTTTGCTCAGACATAGGACTTATCAAGCACTTCTAACGGCCAGGCGGGGCTCCAAGCACCAGGAATATAGCAGCAAAGAAGACCAAGCCTCTGCCCAGATTTTGCAAGAGCACTGAACGCTCAGCCAGGGCACCTCAGAGGTTGCCAAACAATGGGCAGGTGGTCTACAGGGCCTGTTTGATTAACTGTGATTGTCCTCTAGGTCCAACCACGCCCATTACTGTGTAGGCAACACTGGAAATCCTTTTCCTTCTGCTCCTAGAACACCCTTTTCCTTCTGCTTTTTGGTTTTTGCCTCATATCAGTACATAAGCTGCTGAAAAGGTAAAATTTTCTGTTTCCTCTCTGCAAATTATCTAACCACAAACACCAGCGTGGGTTTCTGATTCACATCTCATGATGTGGCGCGCAATTATATTCTGCTTCTCAAAGAAAAAAGGCAACTAAAGAATATTTCAAAATTATTTTCACACATGATTATCGTACATTATTACAATGTATTATGTGCAAAATTCCATTTAAAAAATCATTTACAAAAGGAAGTATAACACAGTATGTGCTGTGGGTTCTGGATGTATCACAAAAGCTAACAAAGGAACAAGGTACAAAGCCAACCAAGTCAGATGCCTACGCATCTTTGCACAGAACAGTAACATGTTTTTGCAACTACCTGTATTACGTGGATACAAGACCTCATACTTTGAGCACCCTCCAACCAGGTTTCACAAAACATGAGTTTACTTCGCCACACATTCTTAAAATGCAGATGGCCTTTTGGTGCATTTGCAAACTCTTTTCCAAACAGCATCTTACTTACCTCCATGAACGTCACCGTACACATTACTTGGTCTCTGCCCCAAACAATTTGATGCTATTAATTTTGACTTACGTGGAAAAGGGAAATAACTGTTATCTTTTTTTTTTCTTTCCTCGTGGAGCTTTCAAAATTGTTTCCAAAGGCAAATAACATGGAAAAACGTTGCCAAATCTCACTGTCTATTTATGGTATTCTCAGCATAGGTGGTTCTTCCATCTTCTTTTCTCACTTCCTTCAAGGAGCCTGAACCAGCAGGCTCACTCCTCAGTCCTTTGTTAGAGTCTGTATTTCTCTCTCAATCTCTCTCTACATCCCTGTCTCTCCTGATCCTCAGCATCACTTGGTTAAACCACAAAACAGCACAATCTCACGGAGCATGAACAAGGTAACAGTACATCAGATTTCCAAAGGCATTCTGTGGCCAGTGTCAGTAATACATCACTTTACGAAATCCAGCAGCCTCTCCCCACAAAGTTGCCAAAACATCCAGTTACAGAAGGAAGACTTATACAATGCAATACTCTCAAATCCAGCAAGAGATTTCTTTTGGAATATTAAATGTTAAAATCACATGCATAATTATAGAATATTTTAAAGTTACAAAAATAGTTTAAAAACCAATCCTGACAGTTTACCTGCAACTGCTATAAAATTTCTATGAAATACATAAAAAACACAAAGGCTCTTTGTAAAATAAAACAAAAACAAAAACAAGAAAGAATAGGAAAAAAGTGAAAGGATGAAGCCATCCACAGAACTGAGAAGTACTTGATGCACTGCATCGGCCAGTCCTGTCAGACACCTGCTGCTGAATGAATTCAAGAGAAGAGCTTGTACCTTACATGTTTATTAAACACATACATATATTTGTGAGCCTGGCTGCGGGTAGGCAGCAAACACTTTTAGGACACTGAGACCACCAAATTCAACTCTCCATCTCTGAGGGAGAAGCCTCCTGTTTCATGAACCTCAGCTACCTGGCTTGGGCAATGTGGCTAAAGATGCCCTTGGTCAAGTCCGCCCGTGGATGGCTTAGTCACTAAACCGAGGGGTCTCCAAGGAGGTGCCTGCTTTTCAAGCACAAGCACGTGGAAGGCGGGAGGTGAGGTTCCTAACCACTGGAGCGTCCGGCGTCTCCTAGGAGGTGGTGAGATCTTCTTCCCCATTCTGGAAAATGATGCCGTAAGGATCGTTCTTGATGCGCTTGTAGACAAAGTGGAAGATGTGGGGTTGTGGCCGGCTGTGCAGCTCAGCCTTAATTTTTTGAGGGTAGGTGTCCTCTGCCAGTTGCTGCCATGTTTCGTCGACAAAGAGGAAGAGTCTGTACTCCTCAGGGTCCCCCACCTTAAACTTCTCGGCACAGAGCTGACACACGTCCTCGGTGGTGACGTACGGTCGCACCAGAAGCGTCTTTCCCGTGCAGCCACTGTTGACCTCTTGGAAGGCAACTCGGAGGTAATTCTGCAGGTGGAAAGAGAGAGGTGGGGGGCCGGGTGAGAAAGGGGAAATGAGCATCCATAAGTGAGCATGATGAGATGCGAGGCAGCAGTCTAACTTGCAAGGCTCCGGCTCCTCAAGATCATGTCAGGATGCGAGGCCACCAAGTGCAAGCACAGAGGCTAAGCTAAATGTGGGCAGTGGGGGAGCAACAACATGGACTGAATAGTTGTATTTTAATTCCTTACAAATATAAGGAGCAGGAAGTTCACTGAGCTGGTCCGATCCCTGAGTGTCCTTCATTAACCCTGGGTAAGAAATCCCTGGTGAAGAGGGTGAGCCAGATCCGATACTGGGTGGATTCCCAGCTTGAAAAACAAACTAGGCGGAAGAGCCGGAGCCAGGAGTCAGCAGGAAGAGACGTGTAACATACGTGGACACAAGAGCACATGTACTTGTTTTGGACGACTTTTCATGAGGCGTAAGCAAGGGCAATAATGTTAGGTTAGACCACAGGATACTGACAACATTTGACCATTTCACCTCCCCACATGGCGATTGTATGTGGTTCAATTTAATACAATGGCTCTCCGGGCAATATGGAAAAAGTCAGCAGGAGGAAAATGTCCATTCTTACAAAAGGCTTTGGAGATGGAGCTGACTGAGTGCAGAGCGGTGCTGGGGGACGTAGAGGAGAGGTTTGCAGGCTGGGCTCTGTGAATAGGGCCAGGTGTATGCCATCACAAACTACAACAAGCCTCCGGTATCACAGATGCAAAGCCCTGATGAGGCAGAAAGAATCCTACACTCATAGCAGGCTCTCTGAGTTTCTGTGACCCTGAATAACTTCTTCCATGTCTTCTTCTTTACAAATGGGGTTCCCAGATAAAATAGAGAACACCTAGTGAAATTTGATTTCTCAGGCTTAAATCAAATTTCCATTTCTAAACTTTCTCAGGAGTGAAGGGAAGTGGTGCTTGCTCTCCAGGGTCTCCATGGTTACCATGAGGGATCACTGGGATCTTGGAAGGGCAAGTTCCATCAGAGGGAAGGACTGTGCACTCTGCACTGGTAATGGACATGCTGGAATTAGAACCTCAGCCAACACACATCCTCGATATTACCAACCCCCTCTTCTCCAATCTCCACCCCGACACCTGGCCCACACAGTTGGTATCCATTTACTCATTGACTCCGGAAGAGGACTTTGTGAAAGTCTACATTTTTTGCATTTGACTAGTGAAGAAGCTGAGGCACAGAGAGGCTGAGCAACTTGTCCAAGGCCACACAGCTAGTGAGTGCCAGACCCAGCGTCTTCACCACTGTTGCGTGCTGCTTCTCCGGTGAGGAGACTTGTGTGTGTGTCTGTGACCCTTGATTTAGGAGTTCCAAGTGGAGTTTTGTGTCTCTGTTTTTGTTTTTACATCCAAACTGAGTGCTAACAATTCCCCTCTTGGGTTATATGTTAAGGTGCGCCATCTCTGGGGCAAGCAGGGCCAGTGGGAAGGAGTGTAAAGAGGGAAGGGGGCCCTGTGGCCGCTGAGGATCTCCAGGTTAGAAACTCCAGCTGGAGAGAGGGGGCGGAGGAGGGGCTGGTGGCAGGTGGGGAGATGGGCGAATGAGCTTTTTTGATTTCTTCTGTTCCTCTCCTCAGAGGGTGGGCAGCCTTAGAGTCCCCTCCTGGGACAGGCAACCACAGTATCCCAAGGGCCTGTGTATGCAAAGCCACTTAACACATGAACAGCTCTTCAACAGCCCAAGGGGCAGGGGAACACACGGTATGTGTTCTTGCTTTTTAGATGTATGTATACAGAACTCTGCTATCTTAGAGAAGAACTTGAAGATCTTGCCTTTCCATGCAGGGCTGACTTTGTACCACATGTACCTTTGAGTATTTTCAGAGCATTGAGAGGCCGAAAGGGCAAGGAAGGTGAATCTGAATACGGACACGGACAAATCTGTCCTGCTTAAAAGTTCACCACATGGTACAGAGAAACAAAACACAGTTGAGTTTTATAATATGATTTGGAATTTGCAAAATATGATTCAAACACATTTGCAGATTTACTCGTAATTTCATAGACAATGAGCAAATCAAGGGTTGTTGTGCTGGGTAAAGTGTTCTATTGCCCTAATCTGCCTCTCCTCTCTCAGAAACAAGCTCTTTGGGAATCTCACATTCCTGGGCACCTGCTCATAGTCTTGGAATATTCCACATAGGGAACCAGGCAGCACCTGACCGGCTGCCAGAGCTGATGCTGCCAGTGGGATTCTGGGGTCTTCCGTTCTGGGGGGATGGGTGGAGAAAAAGGAAGGGGAGGCATTACTGTACCTCTCCCTCCTCTCAAAGAGGGGAGGGCCTAACCCTGCTATTTCTTCTCAGTCTTTTTTTTAAAAATATGTTTTTATTAATTTTTTGAGAGAGAGGAAGGGAAAGGGATAGAGAAATAGACACATCAATGATGAGAGAGAAACATCAATTGGCTGCCTCCTACACGCCCCCTACTGGGGATCGAGCCTGCAACCTGGGCATGTGTCCTGACGGGGAATCTAACCATGACCACTTGGTTCCTGGGTCGACACTCAACCACTGAGCCACACTGGCTGGGCAAATTTTTATTTACTGATTTTAGAGAGAGAGGGAGAGAGAGTAAGAGAGAGAGAGACAGACAGACAGAGAGACAACGATTTGTTGTCCCCCCTATTTATGCATTCATAGGTTGCTTCTTGTATGTGCCCTGACTGGGGATCGAACCCGCAAACCTTGGCATGTTGGGACGATGCTCCAACCAACTGAGCTACCCGGCCAGGGCTCCACGCAGTCTTCTGATGAAATAAGAAACCTGCCACCTGTGCCGGAGAGCTTCCTCCTTGTTTTCCTGTCTGCTTAGGGCTCAGTATTCATGCTGAACATTCTGCTAGAAATCCCGCCTTAATTTGACTTTGTTTTCTTAGGGGCAGCAAAACTTGGGCCAAACCCACATATATATATATTTTTTTTACTATAAGCAAAACAGAGAAGTGAAACAACAAGGTCAGAGGGTGGTTTAAAATATCTCTTCCGCCGGATGATTTGACAAAAGGGGGACCTCAGGCGCCCTGAGCTCTGTGTGCCCTGGGAGCCAGCTCAGCCTTGGTGACGGACAGAGGAAGCAGGCCCCTCCGCCCCCCGCCCCGTCACCATCGCTGGCCACATACCTGAAAGTCATCCACGGAAGGGATGGTCCGGTTGGTGGTTCTCCGTTTGTGCCACTGCCTCAGGGTGTCTCTGGTCTCGGAACTGAGCAGTCTTGCAGCTTGTTCTTCTTGGAAATTCTTTATCAGAGAAAGTGCCCCATAGGCGCTTGTCAAGTAATAGCCCCCTAGAAAGGACAGAAGGGTAAGGGTGAGTCTCCAAGATTCCTGCTTTGGTGACGAGTTAGGGGACTTGTGGAAGCTGTACTTTGTATTTTCTCCATTTCTCCCACACGCATGCCCTGTGGGACCACAGCAGCACACAGTCAAGAGCACATCCTTCGCGCCTCCATCTGTCCATTCACGCATCATCCCCCCGGGATGTACTGGGTGACCCATCCTGTGCCAGGGATGGGGAAGCCGACGGCCCTGGCTGACAATGCCCTGTGTTCACTGGTGGGATTCCCATTCCAATGGGCGAGACATACAAAAATCTCAGTTATTTAAGTGCAATTGTGAAAATATTTTGCCAGGAAAGGTCAAGCCTTTTTGTTGGCCTAAGGGAGGTGGGGAGGCATAGGGAGGTGGGGAGGCATGTGTGGGTTGGGGCCAGAATCATTTACTTTAGCAACAGGAGTCCGCATATCTCCTGGCAATACTTTCTGGGGCTTCCTTTTTTTTTTTTTAGGAATTAGTATTTTCTAAATTGTAAGTAAAATATATGCTTCGAAAGGACTACACAATAGACAAGTGTGCTCCCAATAATATGGGTTTTTCAAAAGAACTTCTCCCTCCTGACTCCCTTCCCTACCCTTACTTGGGAACAAAGGTGACACATTTAGTGAAAAAGTAATTTATAAGGAGAAGCAAGTAATGTCCCTTTTATGGAGCATTTAGGAATGATTCCTTATGCTTGGGGAATGTTAAAAGACTACAACACTGTGAGATAGACAGAAATGTGTTCATTGTTTTGTCCTCAACTGTAATTCGGCGCCTCCTGGGGAACTTGCAAGCACTGTGCTCTAACCACTAGGGGGTGCCCCAAATGTTTATTAAAAATTCCCTAAGTGGGCACCCCCATTTTATTTTTATTTATTTATTTTTTTGGGCACCCACATTTAAAAAATTATATATATGTCAGTAGAGGAACGATCCACCTTTTCCACTTGCAAAGGGTGAACAGAAAGCCACTATATTTCTTTAGGACATTTACAAAGAGTTTTCTTCACCTTAAGAAGAAACTGGCTAAAGTAAATGTCCACCCTCATTTTAAATTGAAAAACATTCTTTGTCAACACACTATTGAATCTCTACCATGAGCCCAACACAGGTACAGAGCAGGGGATGGGTTTTTAGGAAGTAGAGTCTGAGTCTCTCCTCTCCAGATGTCTATAAATTTACTAAAATAAATGGATACTGGTAGTTTATTCATGCAGGAACCAGAAGTTAGTTGTGATTAAATCAGTTTTGTGCAGAAGTACCAATTTCATGGCCAAAGTATTTACCTGCCAATGCAAGATCCCAAACAACTATCTCTGTTCAACAAGTGACAACAGTCAAGATGGCAACTGGTTCCCCATCTGAGAAATGAGCCCTGTGAATCACAGTGGCAGGCAACTTGAGAAAGAGAACACCTTTGTGGTTTTCAGCTCACTGATGAAGATTTGGGGGTTATTTTTATTTCTTGTTAATCCTCACCCGGGGATATTTTTTCCATTGATTTTTAGAGAGAGTGAAAGGAAGAAGGGAAAGACACACAGAGAGAGAAACATCAATGTGAGAGAGACACATTGATCGGTTGCCTCCTGTCTGCGCCCCGACTGGGGCTGGGGATCGAGCCTGCAACCGAGGTATGTGCCCTTGATCGGAATAGAACCCATGACTCTTTAGTCTTTGTGCCGATGCTCTATTCACTGAGCAAAACCGGTCAGGGCTGGGGTTATTTTTTATGGCTGCATCATCGAGGCCATTCTGAACAATGCACTTTCCATGCACAGATCACATGTCAGGCTTTTTGTTTTATTTAGACTTATTTGAATAGTTTCATGCCCCACCAGCTGGGGATAAGTTCCCTAAGGTAGCTCCACACACTAATTCAGAACTTCGAGTACCTGATTTTTACTAAATATTTGTTCTAAGAACAAACCAGCACATGATTGACTGTGAAATGCAGTAGTACATTTAAATGCCACAGAATTTCAGGAGAAATCAGTATCGACTTAAATATTCAAGAAAGAGGTGTATTAGAGCTGAGACTTGGAGGGACTGTTACAATCGAGTTTGGGAGGGAGGGTGTTTCTTTTGCACATCAAATATTAGACCCCATAGATCCAGAGATAATACAAGCATTGAACAGACAGCCAAACCTCAGAGAGAAGGCAGGGGAGGGTGGCGGGGGGGGGGGGGGGCGGGCAGGGGTAAGAGATCAACCAAAGGACTTATACGCATGCATATAAGCATAACCAATGGACACAGACACTAGGGAGGTGAGGGCATGTGCTAGGGGGTGGGAGCAGCTGGGGAGAGGCCAATGGGGGAAAAAGGAAAAATAAATAAATTTTAGACTCCATAGCTGTGATTTGTTCAGGCCACAAAGAGAAAACTCAAAATGCTGGAAGCACAAAACTGACCACACTTTGAAACATGTGGATGCAATTAGAGGAAGGTTTACGTTTCAGCAAAACTATCACCCTACCACAAGAGCTGTGCACTGAAAAGGGTTCTCTGATGCTTTTTCCGTCAGTGAAACTCCCTGCATAAGCAGCAGAAGAGCTGTGGGCTGTTGCCCTGCAAAGCAAAGGGCCTTGGGCTGGCCTCGAGGGCTGGGCCGGTGATGTAGCACTCTGCTCAGCAGCTTCTTGCTCCTGGTCACATAGCTTCAGTTCACTGACATGCAGGCCTGGTCTGTAACCAGAGCCAAGCCAACTGGGCTGCCCTGCTCTCCCACGGAAGGCAGCCAAGAAGCCTGAGACAGCAGGCTCCAGTTAGGCATGAGTTCACAGGCTGCTCTAAATGTTCACCAGCTGGGTCCTTGTGTCTCTCTCATGCGTGATTCCTGGAGGTGAGGACAGCAACCTGCTCATCTGTCATCGACACAGTGTCCAGGGCAGTGTCTTCCTTTGGGGAAAGGTGGCAGGAATTGGCTGTCTAGATTCTTGGGCCACAGATGTAAGCACATGTTTGTCCTAAGCACACATTGTCAGCAACAGAATGGTAATTTTCTTAGTGAAACTGGCATGCTCTTTCCCTAAAGTGCCAAGAATGTGACATACTTATCACTAGAATTAAACATGATCGGAGCTAAAAACAACAACAACAAACCTGGATGCACACAAAATTACAAAAATGATGCAATCCTATATAATAAAAGCCTAACATGGTAAGTGTCCAGTTGTCCAGTCATTTGTTCAACCAATCAAAGCATAATATGCTAATGATATGCTAAAGCTGCTCAACTGCTTGCTATGATGTGCACTGACCACCAGGGGGCAGACACTCCGACTGGTAGGTTAGCTTGCTGCTGGGGTCTGGCCCATCCGGACTGAGTGAGATGGGCCGGACATGCCCTGGAGCCCTCCTACGGTCCCTCCCCGGCTGACCAACCTCCCATGTCCTTCCCCGGCCCTGATCATGAACCCGTAGTGTCCCTCGGCCTGGCCTGCACCCTCTAGCAATCTGGAACACCTTAGGGATGTCGGAGAGATGGTTACAGCCTGATCCTGCAGGCCAGGCTGAGAGACACCACTGGTACACGAATTCGTGCACTGGGCCTCCAGTATGCAATAATGATGCAAAATGTGAGAATGATGGCCTGGATGCTTCTCTTGATGACTGGACAAAACCACTTGCCCCCCACCCTCTCCTGTCAAAGCCCAGGGCAGAGCAGGTAAGGAAAGCTCCAGGCAGGGCCTTGGTGGCTCAGGTTGTGAATGAAAATGAGGGGCGATAAACAGGCAAGAGGGGAGAGGGATGAAAGAGGCTCATTCATATCTGTCTAGGGTGGAGGGACGGGATGGAAGATATTTTCCCTAATCCTGAGTCAGCACTAGCCCTAGAGGAGTGAGAAGAGTGTACCCTATGGGCTCCCAGGAGGAGGACAAACCTGGTAAGAAAGGCCAACACTAGGGAACTGAGGAACACGTTGTAGGGGTGAGGATACATTTAAGATCCCTTCAGGGAAAATGCAAGTATGATGCATTCCCTGGGGAATCCTATCAGCCCCTGGACCTTTTTACTCAAGCCTGGACTAAAACTCACGGGAGAAAAGACGAAAAAAAAAAAAAAAAAAAAAAAGTATAGGCAACAATTCAGAACTCAGGGAACACATGAAAATGGATGACCTGGATTCACAACGCACAGGCCCTGATTTGTTCTCCTTTAAAAAGACAAGCCCGCAGAAGAGTCCCAGTTATTTCTGTTTTTCATCCAACTTATTTCCATGGCAAAATACCTAACGAGTGTGTAAGGAGAAGGAATTTCTGCTAAGACATGTTGGCGTCAGGCAGGCACAAGATGAAAACCGAACTGCCAAAATAAAGCAAAAGCAAACTGCCCAGATTTTACTCCACTTTTTTTTTATTTTAACTAAGAGCAGCCACTATTTTTTAAATAAAAAAGAAAATCAATGCTGTTTTCATCTTGAACACCAATTTTTAAAAAAATGATGAAAACAAAATAACAGGAGGACGTTCTCCTGACAGTGGAAATATTCTCTAGCAAATGTTTACGACTTCCTCTTGAAAGCAAAGAAACTATTTCTTTTTTCAAGATACCACTTATTCTATTGAACAACATTTTTTTTTTTAATTGCAATCAACCAATCTTGGTGAAGTGTAATTATGGCAGGGTTACATTTTTTTGTGTTTTTCTGATGTTTCCAAATTTTCTACAATGACTGTGTATTACTTTTGTTGTTACAAAAAAGGTCAGCACATTCTTTTAAATTAAAATTAGACCTAACCCTTACGATTTCTAAAAAGCTCCCACATAAGTGCTTAATAGATACAGGGTTTTATTTGGGGGGTATATATGTCTTTAAAAATTGTTTAATCCTCACCTGAAGATATGTTTTATTGATTTTTTAGAGCGAGAAGAAGGGAGAGTGAGAAACAGCGATTGGTTGCTTCCCATAACCAATCGAACTCGAAAACTTTTCGAGTACAAGACGATGCTTCGACCAACTGAGCCATACGGCCAGGGCTATTCTGGGGTGTGTTTTGGGGGCTAGATAGAAGTGGTGGATTACACAATATGTGAGTGTTCTAAATGCCACTGAACAGTTCACTTGAAAACAGTTGTTTTTGTTATGTGAACTTCATCTCAACAACAAAAACAAAATCCCCCCCTAAGCACCCAGTTCCTCCCACCTTCCCGAAAGTACACTACCTTCTCCGTGCAACAGCGAAGGGTCTAAGAGCTCCATCATGTACTCGATTTCCGTGTCCAGTTCCAGCATGTCGCACTGAGCTATGACATAGGTCAAGACTGGCAGAAAGTCGTCGGCACCATACATCCTCCCTGGGAGTAGGAGGAAAGGGGAAGACAGGAACGTTTTTACCAGCATTTCTTGCTTTCATCTCCTACTTGCTGCTTTTATTAGACAGTGGGGAGTCGTCCTGGGGCAATGTGCTATTCACAGGCAGAGGTGGGCGTTTCTGGAATCCGGTGTCGCCCACAACCCTCCCGGCTGCGCATGTCTCAGACCAGCCCCAACTCACAACTTCAGCATGAGCATCTAGGAGTCAATGAACAGGGGAAAGGTGTTCTTTCTCCCCACCACCAGGAGTTACAGCGTCATGCAATAGGACCCAGTACTTTCAAGCCGTTTAACTTTCAGCAATATTACAAGCCAGATTACAAAGTACCTGCTTACTATGTCACCCCTTGGTGTCCTGTTTCCTACTGCTTCCTGTGCAAGTTAATCCCAAACATAATGACAGGAGCACATTCAAACCAGGAATAGAGGTTGCTCTCCGCTCCACATGGGAGCACACAGTCAATTCATTTAAATGTGCGAATTCAGCATGTGTTGCATAGGTCCACACGATTAATAAATAGCAAAAAAATTTTAGTCCTGTTGCTATTTTTCATGACAGTGGTGATTCTCAGCGAGGGGTGGGGATGGAAAGAGAGTGTGACTTTACCCCCAGGGGAAATTGGCATTATCTAGAGACATTTTTAGGGTTGAGAATGGGGGGCGGGGGTGCAAATGGCATCCATGGGTAAACTTACAGGAAGCACACAGCCCCCCAACAAAGAGTTATCTGGTGAGGATGTCATCAGTGCTGAGGCTGAGAAACTGCTTCAGAACATGACCCTGTGCAGGTGTCTTCTGGGATCTTTCAGACATGATTTCATGAGCTACACAAATACTTTTTCTATACGTCAAATATGCTGGCAAAATTAAGAGGTGATGTTCATATGCTACCACTGCTAGCCCAAGAGCTCATGCATTAACGTCTTTCTTCAACAATTTGAATGCACGCACATTTCCATTATAACACACGAGGCGTGGTTAGCAGGGCCTGTGTTTTCTCTCTGCTCCTTCTCCAAGAAGCAGTTTCACTCAGAGGAAAAGGTGGGAGTCACCCACGGAATTACAACAGGCTCCCCGAAGACCTAGAACAAGGCAGGGCTCAATCACTGCGTATGAGTCACAGTTATGATCTACAAGAGGCAGCACAGGAAGTCCCAGGGCTTACTTCCCATTGCAACTCTTTTGTGAATTCCAAGTACATTGCTTTAGCTTGTGGCAAAGAAGGGAGAGCCAATGACAGGGCTGTAATGAAACTGCATCATTTTGAATGCCGCATTATTTCTGACACATGCTGTAGATCACTAACACAAACCCTCCCTGGCCAAAATGTAGCAATGGTCATCGCTAATATTTCCATTGCACTTGGGGCTATGCAGGCCTCGTCCCATCTAACATCCACCTTATGAAGGAAAGGGTCATAGCCAACAACAGGTGCAGACACTGCATCTTAGAAGGCAAAGCAAGGCGGCCAAAGTCCCCCAGTTAATGAACGCATTTGCAAAGCTAGGATTTAAACTGGGACTGCAGAGACTGAACATGAATTCGCTACTCTACACTACATCTTTAATAAAGTGGCATCGCAAACACCTTGTTGCCCTCATTTGATTACGCTTTTGGTGCTATTAATCTGTTGCCTGTGACTAATTTTCCAGACACTAGAGTAACGCTTGTATTTTTGTGAGCCGCTTGGTGAGAATCACGAGATTGAAAGAGACATTGGGAATCAGAAAGCTCTGGTCACCGGCCCTGGTGGGAAGTGGTGGCCTCACCTGAGTTGCTCTCCATGACAGTGTAAATAAGCTTGCAGACCCTCAACAGCAGCATGACTTTCTTTTCTGGCGAATACATCTTCTGCATAGTCATGAATTTGACTTTGATTTTCTCCACATCCACGATATCAGGGGTTGGGGCGAAGACGCCCAGCTCCTGGGGATTCCTCTGCCGCACGAGCTGCAGGTTCTCCTTGAGCTGTTTCCAGGAGCCATCGGCCATGTGGAAGTCCTTCAGCATGGCCTCCACGTGCCCCTTCAGGGGCTTCAAGATGCACTTGTGCATGGCTTTTTCCAACACCACATCTGCCAAAGAAAGCGCAGCTACTGTGACCACTGTCTGCAGAAAGAAGACACGCAGCTCTGCTTCCTTGGGACGGACATCTGCAACTCTATGCATCGGTTAGAAGGCAGGCAAGGTGTAACTTCATACCCACGCAACCCACACAACTTAGCAGCCGTATTTCACTCCACCTTTTCTTCCGAAAAGCCAGGAAGAAAAAAACCTTCCCTAATGAGTTCCCAGTTTCTATTGCATACGATCAATGCAATGAAATATATTTATTTTAACTACTTTTATGCCCTCCTCCCCCCATAAACACAGGCAAATATTTTAGAAGACATTCTTTTGACCCAGTTCTTCCAAGGAGCACTGCATTGACAGGTAAGCAAATATTATTTTAATGGAGGGATTTTCTAATAGCAAGGGTTCAAGATCCCTTAAAATGTTTTCTGAGGAAATAAATTCAACTAAATACACATGTTATCTTAGATTGGATTCGGTACTAAAAAAATAATTCTTTATTTCATTTGTTATGAAGGATGTTAGTAGGACATTAGATTTGAATCAAGTCTGCAGATGAGGTAATAGTGTTAACACTGAAGCAGTGTTAATTTTACTGTCATTTTTAACAGAATGTTTCTGTTTTTAGGAATTACACATGTAGAGTAAGGACACAATGTCTGAACTATCTCTCAAATGGTTCAGGAGAGAGAGAGAGAGAGAGAGAGAGAGAGAGAGAGAGAGAGAGAGAGAGAGAGAGAGAGAGAGAGAGAGAGAACAGAGAGAGAGAAAACAGAGAGAGGAAGGAGAATGATTCCAATGTGACACTCTGGGAATCTGGGCAAAGAGAAGACATGATTTCTTAGTACATTTCTGCAACTTTTCTGTAAGTCTTAAATGATTTCAAAATAAAAAGTAAAAGTTTTGGGGGGTGTTTTTGTTTAGAGTTAGGAAACACTTTATGTGGGAGGCATGATTTCTCTCTCTCCCTTTGAACGGTTGTCAAATGGAGTAGCCTCCTTGGCCGACAGTAAAATGACCAGGACCACACATCTGGGGATCAGACTGAAGATGATTTCTACAATAATAAGCTCTCTACTCTTTCAATGTCAGCCTTCCAATCTCAAATGTTTGCTTATTCTCATCAAAACTACCTGGGTAGTAATCACACCTAATATCTGACACTTTAATCTGATTTCATTGGGGGCACATGGATCTGTTTATTTATATGACTGGGAATGGCTGAGTTATCTCTCCGGCCTTTGGAATTCCCGACACTGGATCAGATCACATTGAATCCAAATTATCATCTATTGTTAGGAGGCCAAGGACAAAGAAATCTAAGCCAGACACACAACACTGAAAACAATTTCCCATAACCTAAATTAAAAGGATGCCTGTAGTTGATGCTGACCCCACAGTAATTAGCTTCCCCAGCCCAAGTTTTTCTCTGTTCCACTTCCATATCCAATTCAGGAGACCTGCTTGTTTAAACAAAGAGGTTTGTATAACTATAGAGATTCAGGATGAAGCAAAAGAAGTTATAAAGTAAGAAGAAAAATCACATTTTTACTTGACCTTTGGCATTAAAACAGATTACTTGGTCTCCATTGGTTATGTTGTGTTAGTAATGTTATGCAACTTCATAGCATCTTTGACTTTACTTTTTTTATTAGGATGAAAAGTCAATAATAGCAATTAATGCTGAGCCCTCAGTTGGGCGAGGCTCTAAGTGCTTTATTTCATTATGTCATCTAATTCTTACAACTCTATTACTTTTAAAGAATATATTTATTTATTGATTTCAGAGAGGAAGGGAGAGGGAGAGAGAGATAGAAACATCAATGATGAGAGAGAATCACTGATTGGCTGCCTCCTGCATCCACCGCCCCCCTCTCCCTACCCCCCGCACCCCCCTCCCCCCCAGCCACTGGGGACTAAGCCTATAGCTTGGGCATGTGCCCTGACCAGGAATTGAACCATGACCTCCTGGTTCATAAGTTGATGCTCAATCACTGAGTCATGCCAGCCAGGCACAACTCTATTGCTTTTGCATAATATTGACATTATAGACATTTTCTATATGAGAAAACTGAGGTTTGGAGATGTCTAATGACTTGCTTGAGGCTGCACAAATATTTTAAACAACTAATCCTATTGCTTTTCAAAGTAAATAATCTCTTAATTCTAAAGTTCTTTATGAATATTCACCAGTTTATTCCTCTCTATCCAAAGGTTCCAAAAGGTACATTCGTGATTATAAGTGACTCTGTTAGAATGAGGTCACCCAAGGGGGAGGGAAGTCATGTCAATCATTAACTAGGACTGTACATGAATGTGGATAGCAGCAGCATTTCTAATAGCCAAAACCTGGAAACGACCCATCCCAGCAGGCCCATCTCAACGGAACGGATACAAGGATATATTTGTACAGTGGGACTCACACAACGGAAGATTCATTCCATGAAAAACAGGACACTGCTGCTCCAGATGCAACTGGATGACCCTCACAGACACAATGCTGCATAGGAGCAGACATAAGAGAATCTCCTTTAGCATTTCTTTTATATAAAGTTCAAAAATAGGCAAAAGGAATCTATGAGGACAGAAGGCAGGATGGCACTTACCCCGAGGAATAAATGGGCAGTGGGGAGACCCTTCCAGGGGGTGAAGGTGCTCTATATCTGGATCTGGGTGGTGGCTACATGTGTGCACATGTCAAAATAGTCCTAGCTGAGCACTTAAGATATGCACATTCTATGGATGTAAGTTAAATTTCAGTAATGACGTATACATCAAACAAACAGAAACAGCTGGAGACCAGCTTGGGATTTTCTCCTTGAACCCCAAGGGCAACTGTAAATATCACAGTGAGTCAGGTCATGTCTGGGTCAGAGCATTAACACAAACTGTCTCCAGAAGGCGCTGTGCTGTTCCTGGGGGAGATGAGCCACAAGCTCAGTCCTAGCCAGCTGAGCAGGAAGGTCCCTTAGGCGGCCTCTGAGCTGTAAACTCAGAGGCCGCCCATGGATGGGGCTGTGGAAATCTGTAAGGAGGGTTGAAACCTAGGACCCATTGCTAAGTGCCTGATTGTTTTGAAACTCAGAATGAAAAACAAATTTCCCAGTGTTAGGACTTTTTTTTTAGTCCAGTTTTAAAGGCCATTATTTAGAAATAAGACTGCTCTCTTTGCATTGTTATTCAGGACTTTACTCCTAACCCCCACTCCAAGTCCATAATATATATAAGGAATATTAAAGTCCAAGGGACCTGGTACCCAGCTGTTTTTCTCTAATAAGAAAAACAGGTTCTGTTCAGGAAGGAACAGGGGAAAGTGATTTGAGTAAACAAAAGGAAGAGAAAATCTTTCAGAATGAGGACTAGCTCAGAGAAAACAAACAAGCACTTGGAAGGGTCACATCCTAATATATAAAGAGCCAGGGTCTGTAACGTCCAAAAAGACCGAATGGAGACTGAATGCCAGGCTGTGCGTGCAGCAGGCTCGGGTGGGTGGGGACTGGTGAGCAGGCTGAACTGCTGACCTCTTGGTCCCTCCTGGGTCGCAGGCGCTATGGTGACCCAGCACTGACTGCTGCTGCCAAGGCGGGTGCGATGTGATTGGTTGGGGGGCCCCGCCATCGCCACACGATTGCTCTGCAGAGGAAGGCCCAGGCCACTGGCTGTGGGGCTCTGCAATCACCCCAAAGAGGGAGGCCCAGGCTACCCAGCCAGTGGCAGTGGGCAAAGCCTCCCTCTGCGGGGCGATCAATCATGGGGATCCCGGACTGAAGGACGCCCCCCACCCCGAGTGCACGACTTTTGTGCACCAGGCCTCTAGTTTCTTATAAATTACAATCTGTGTCCCCAGTGCTCATCTGTAAGGGGAATGGTACAGAGCATGGCAGTTCCTTGAATGCTCCTCGCCTTAAAGAGACCTGATGTGGTTATTTATAAGGTTAATGTGTCTCCCTCCTGTGCTATGAGTGATCACTCCCCTATTAGGAAGGGAAGACAGAAGCCTTCTCCTTGTTGCTTCACTCTGACTGACAGCGTCGGTTCCAGAGAAGGCCAGAGATCAGAAAGGAATCATCACAAGACTGGGTCATGCTTGCTTGCCCAATGCTGTCTAGGGGGAAGTGAGAGCCCGAGAGGTGAAGGTGAAGTCCAGAGAAAATGTGTGTCTTAGAAAGCATGAGGCCTGGCAGCCAGCCCAACTCTCCCTTTCTAAGTAACCTTGGCCAAGTCACTTCACTTCTCTCACTCTCATTGCCTCAAACTTCGGAACTGCCATAGGTATCATTGCCCACAGAAGGTAAGACAGAACTAGCTGTCTGAACCTGATTGGTTGCTACAACAAAACAAAATAAATATCCTCCAGAGGATTCTAACAGAACCCAGAGTCTAAACAACATATCATTCAAAATGTACAGACTGCAACCTAAGGTTATGTGACAAAGATATCACCTCTTGGTTGATGAGAGTTCTAGAATTCTGATAATTTTCAAAAGTAAAGCAGTACAAATAGAAGCTCATGACAAGAGATGGGCCTTTTTCGCAGGAAACTCAAACGCTTATAACTGCTAACATTTAGAGGGCATCTATTTGTGCTGTTGCTATCTGAGGGGGCTCAGATATATGACCTCACTACGTGCTAACCCTCACTTAGCCCTTTGAAGTCGGAACTAGTGCCATCCCCATGATGCACAGGGGTTTGAGGTGTAGAAGTCAGATGACTTCCTGGATGGTGGAGATGAAATGCAAGCCTGGTTATTCCTGCTGCAAACAAGTCAGGAGATGGCATGATGGGCCTCCCTCTGCACAAGGACAAAAAGTTGATTTTCCTTTATGTGATGAAGTACTTTCCTTTGGCTGTATAATTGGATTAAGGATTAGACCCGAACACTAGGTGATGGCCAAGCACTATTACATACTTTCCACCCCTTCAACTGAGATGAGTACATAATCCTTATTTGTCTCAGCTTGGGTTTTCTCAGAAGTGGACCCTAAGACAAGGGCTTGAGTATGAGAAGTTCATTTGGGAGGTCAGCCCAGGAAGCACTAGCAGTGGACTGTGGAAGTGAGACAAGAGGAAGGCAGCTGTAGTGTGTTTTACTAAGCTAGTCATCACTGGGGCAGCTGGAGCTCAGCTCTCCTAGGAAGTCCAAGACACAGTACAGAGCAGCGGTCGCCAACCTTTCGGACCTCATGGACCACCAGTGGTCCGCGGGCCACCGGTTGGTGACTGCTGGTGTAGAGCATGCCTCAGCACTATCCCACTGGAGAAGAGGCGGCTGTGGCATTGATACATCTGCTCCCTTCAGACCCTGCAGCACGAATGCTGCGGAGGGCACTTCTATCCACCCTGGACAAGGGTCCTGGTGGCACGAGAACACATCAGGTAGAATTCCACACGTACTGGCAGTTGGAAGTCAAACAGGTAAGTGAGTGTCAGTGGGGCAAGCACAACAATGTCTAGCACACTGTGTTACATGTGAGGAAACTGAGACACAGATATGTGAAGACATGACCAAGTTCACATAGCTCAGCAGCAGCAGAGCTAGGACTTCCAACCCAGCAGTGTGAACCTCCACACACTCCTGCCTTTCAGCCCAGAAACTACTGATCCTTCCCATCTCAGTGCACTGAGATGTGACACCCAGGCAGCCACAACAGCACTTTGATGACCCTCTGTCCAAACTACTCATAAAGCACACCATCGGGTGTCCCAGTGGCCTCGGGTCAAATGTGGGTCCAAAGGAGAAGTTTTCTACTTTGCGACCTTAAGGTTCAAAGAAGATGACCTTTCCAGGTCTAAGATTCCTTATCTGTGCAATGGGTCCACTCAGAGGTTCCCAGTTGGATTGCTGGGAGGGCTGAGTGAGAGCTCACACAATGAGCACCTCGTATGCACCTGACACCTAGTCACCTAGTCAGTGGGCAAAAACCACTGATTCCCCATGTTCCTTTGAATGTGCGGTATATGCCTTTGAAAAGGGACACCAGGTTTAATGGTTCAGGCCCATTTTGTTTTGAGGGTTTTTAGGTGTTAACTGCGGTTTGCTTGGTTTAAAATGGGAACTGAAAGTGCTTCGAAAAATTAATTGAAAAGCCACCTAGTTTCCTGTACATCTTTCTCTCTCTCTCATGCCTTCTTACTCTTCCTCAGCCCCTCGCATCCATAGGCACAAAGACAGAAGATCTGAAGTCTGGACCTCTGGGTTTTTCTGCCCTGGAACTCCCAGTGTTTTGTCACAGCCTCATTCTGTCCCTAACACAAGTGAGCCAAACATCCTGGGCAGCTGTGTCTCTTCAAAGTGATGGGCACTGAGAGCCCCAGCCCCATTTCGGATGAGACGGTGTGTGGGATAAAGGATGGGTTTGGTTCACCACTAACTGTTTTGCTCTACTAACTGGGGAGGGCTCAGGTCACGCTGCTGTCCCTGCTATATGTTGCCACTCCAGGCCCCTGGCATCCTGGCTGGTCACACTGGTCTGCAGGTGTTTATGGCCAGCGTCTGATTTGAGTGGTTGGTGTCTGAGCTAGAGAAATTGATAAAGAGTTCCACTGGTGTGAGCTTTCTAAAATGCTCGCCACTTCCTTAAAGACTCAGACATTTCCTGGGGATGTGTCCCTGCCTTTCTCCCCGCCTCCCCCCACAATAGCCCATGTTCTTGCTGAAGCCAACAGAATTGCAGCCCTCTGTGCCTCTGCGCCTTTCCATATGCTGTTCCCTGTGTCTGGTGGGCCTCTTGCCTTTCCTGATGCCGATTCCCACAAGGCCTTGCTTTCCTGCCCCCTCCACGTGCTCCTCCCCCTTCCTGTGAACTCAGCATTCTTCCTTGCCTTTGCCATGGCATAGGCTTCTAGAGAACTAGGCTTCTCTCCTCAAAGGAAGGCCTCTGAACACCAGACTTGGAGGTTGTGATGTGAGCCACCTGCAGTCCCAGGTCCAAGGACCAGCCATAGCATGTGCTCCAAAAGTGACTGCTGAATTAAACTATAAATCCTGCCTTTGGGAGGCTACTTGAAAACTGTTTCTTCTCCTTACCTCTGCAGAATTCAGCAGGTGTGACTCTGGTGATGCAGCTATGACCCAGGTGCTGTGGGGCAGCCAGCCCCAGTCCTGCAGAGTCCCTGTCGCCCTGCAAGGATGCCCCGTACCTGGCTTTGCTTTAAGTACTGTCAGCAATGCATACTTCGGCCCATTAATAACAAATGATAAAGATCCCACCAGCCCAGCAGAGATGGTGCCAAAATAAAATGACAAGAACTAAGCAGTGATTTGCTTGCATTATTGTTTGTGTTGGTGGGCTTCAAGGAAGGGTATTATGAAAAACAAGCAAAAGAGACAGATTCATAGGCAGAGAGCAGGCTGACAGCTGGGGTGGGGGGAGGGTTGGGAGACTGGGGTGGTGGAGGGATTGAGCAAAAAAGAAGAAAATGGGGAAAAATCTCATGGACATGGACAACAGTGTGGTAATTTCCGGGGGGGGGGGCGGGGGGGCGGCATTATGGGGGAGGTGAAGGAGGGTATAGGGAGAATAAACAGTGATGGGCAGAAGCTTGACTTGGGATGGTGAACACGCAACAGTGTGTGCACATGATGTGTGTGGAGTTGTGTGCCAGAGACCTGTATAGTTTGTTGACCAGTGTCACCCCAATAAATTCAATAAAAGGGGAAGGGGGAGAAAAACAAAAACAAACAATAAACAACCCATTATGGAGTGGGGGGAGTATAAGCTATATTCATGTAATATTTTATGTATGAAATCCATCAGACTAATCTCAGTGTCTTCTAGTAACAGGCCAGTAAAAACAAAGGCATGAGAGAGGAGATCAATCCTCCTTACAGAAAAATTCCAAATAATTTATGTCAATTCCCTAGCCTCAGGAGGTGGGGCTTAGTTCTACCCTTATCCCTGGAGTGTGGGCAGGACTTAGTAGTTTGCTTCTGAAGAGTATAGCATGGACACAGAGGACATTAATTTTACAGAGCAGAAACCACCTTGGGCTGGTGATCCAGGGTAACAATACCCATGTTAAGTCATGTGGGTCAGGTGGCCTGCTACGGTGTGTCTTCATCTGCACAGTTGTGTCCTCCGTCCTCATACAACAGATGAGAAAGGCAGTGGAGCTCCCACCTGAGATACAGGAGAGCTGGCCACGAGAGCTGATTTCAGTCTTATGTGCATGCTGGCTTGTGCTCGCTAAGTCTATAAAAATGAGGATAATAAGTGGGGCCTCCCAAGGCATTAAGGAGATTTAAGTGGATTCTATGCATAAAAGTGCTTCAAAAACCATCAGGAACCACACATGGGTGAGGGGATTATGGGGGCTTTTACTTGGTTCTATTAAAAACACACTATGTGCCCTAGCTGGTTTGGCTCAGTGGATAGAGCGTCGGCCTGCTGACTGAAGGGTCCCAGGTTCAATTCCAGTCAAGGGCATGTACCTTGGTTGTGGGCACATCCCCAGTAGGGGGCGTGCAGGAGGCAGCTGATCGATGTTTCTCTCTCATTGATGTTTCTATCCCTCTCCCTTCCTCTCTGTAAAAAATCAATAAAATATATTTTTAAAAAAATAAAAACACAATATGCATGTGATACATACTCTGAACTGGACAGGAGGCGGGTTGTGAATTTTGGCTTTTGAAAGAAGCCCCTGGCTTGGACAATTAGCGAGAACCTCCGCAGTAGACATTGTGCCTGAGGCGAGAGGGCGGGGCTGTGCCTGCAGGACTTGGTCCCTGTTGAGAGCCTGGAGGAGTGAGGCAAGGCGATGGGTGAGACCCCTGAACAGTGAGGACTCCTCCATGCAGTGCTCCCCTCACCAAGACAGGCAATCTGAGCTGTCCTTTTGGCCAGAGTAGAGTACTTCAAAGCCTGAAAGACGGTCATGCTTCCATTTCAATCAATGCAGTATTTCAAGTGGCTCTTGCTCTCAATTCCTATATCAATTCCAGGTAATGGTGGTGTTTCCTGCCTAGGAGGTGCCTCTCTCTCTTGAGATGGAAGCTTCTGTAGTCAGAAAACCCTCTCACACAGATGTCTCCATGTGCCTTATTTTGTGATGCCACTCCTGAACCCACCTGGTTAGCAAGGGCTCTCTAAGTTACTGGGCTAACAGTTCCCTTGTAGAGAATGCCATGGAATCAGGGACTCCTGGGTAGAGACTCTTAACTCCAGGTTTACAAACCACCTTCTTTTAGTTGTGATAATACAATTAACCCAATTTTGATGCCCTAAAGTAGAAATTATATAACAAACTAGAGGCCCGGTGCACGAAATTCATCACGGGTAGGGTCCCTAGGCCTGGCCAGCAATCAGGGCCGACCGGGGCCTTCAGGCTGCCAGCTGGGGCCTTCCTTCATTCTGCGCCACCCCCTGGTGGTCAGCGCACGTCATAGAAAGTGATAGAACTCCTGGTCTCCCGGTCGAACTCCCGCAGGGACACTTTGCATATTAGCCTTTTATATATATAGATGATGCCCCACAAAAAAGAGAGGCGGTCTTCTTGCTGTGGTCCTCTATTTATTTAAACTAATTTTCAAAAATAATATAGGCATTCTTTTTATATGCTGCAAGGCCAATCTTTCTCCTTCCTCTCTACCCGTTGTTAACTGTGTAAGGATGTTCAGTTCTTCCCGGGAATATGGTCATATGGACTAGATCAGAAGTCAGATCCAAGGTTTTAATTGCAGCTTGGCATTAATAAGCCTCTCTGGTTGCATCTCTCAGAATGATTATCTAAAATAGGACAGATAACTCAAGGGCTTACATCAAACTGTGGATTAAAAATTAAAAACAAGTCACACTAGATATTAAAGCTTGAGCCAGATTTACATACTCATTTTTTAAAAAGTGATCTGGAGCAAAGTAGTTGTAATTGTTTAACTCCTAAGAGATTTCTTCAAACCCCCTTTCTTATTCATTCTATGGTCTCTGGTATCTAACCACATTTCCGTATTTCTCTATTAATAAAAACACATGTAGCCTGGGGGTGGTTGTGGTGGAGGGGGTCAATGAGGAAAAAGGGGGACATCTGTAAGACTTTCAAAAATAAAGATAAATTTTTAAAAATTAAAAAAATAAAATGGCTTAATAAAAAACAACATATGTATATGTAAATTGACACTCTTTTTGAAATAGATGGTAATTCAATTTAAGGATACTTTTCTTCAAATAATTACACATTTTAGTATACAGCAATTAAAGAAAAAATAGCATTGTCTTTTTTTTCATTATTGTCTTTTATGAATACAAACAGTTAGCTTTTTTTTGTATCGCTGATAATCTGTGGTGGGCAGTTTAAGTGAAATAGAAAATCTGGGATTAGTAAAACTTTTGGAGTTGCAGAAATTTTGTTTTTCTTGAAATAAGACTTGAAAACAGAGAGATTTCCCAAGATTAGCATCAAATAAGAAATAAAAAATTATTTTGCTTGAATAAAATTAAAGCACTAACCACAAAAATGCAACTAGTTTTGTAAAGTGGAGATTTTACCATCAGAAATTTTGGACTCATTTTCCCATTGGTTGAAAAAAGATGGTATGATGTA
This sequence comes from Plecotus auritus, assembly GCF_963455305.1. Taxonomy (NCBI): domain Eukaryota; kingdom Metazoa; phylum Chordata; class Mammalia; order Chiroptera; family Vespertilionidae; genus Plecotus; species Plecotus auritus. The sequence continues at coordinate 82,417,609 of NC_137782.1, read as the reverse complement.
AAAACTCACCAATGAGAAACACATGTTGCGATAAGGAGGAATGTCTTTGGTTCTCTGGGCAGGACACAGCAATAATGCATATACCTCACTCTGTTGATGAAGTTACTGATCCCAGGGCTGTTGAGTAGGACCCGAAACTGTGTACACTTTTTGTTAAAGTATCTGTTTGTCCTTCCATGTACCACTTTGGAGAGGGAGAGGTGAGTGGAGTGGATAACTGTCCACAGGGAAACATAATACAGGGTGTGGCATAAATAGGTTTATAGCTACTCGTATTATTATTTATCAGTTAATAAAAATAATATTAGAATAAACTGTATTTTGCATACTCACAACTGTAACTGTAAACCTACTTTTGCCCCACCCTATATATGGCCCTGGAATGAACAGAGAACTGGCTCACCTGGGAACTCACATCTTATCCTCATTGGCTTCATTCTTCAACCAGAAGAGTGAAGCTGATGTCAACCAACTAATATTTATTCAAGAACCTCTAAATAGCAGGGTTTTGGGGTGGAAGTGCTTTAAGGAATGATCCAAACAAACTGCCAATTCTCCATGACACAACCATGTAGAGTGGCAGGTGTTTTTTTGTTTGTTTGTTTGTGTTTTAACTCAATGGAACTTGCCAGGGTTTTTTTTTTCTTCTTTATACTTCTCTGTATTTTACAATTAATTTTAAGATGAGCATTTATTTTTTAAGGAAGCAAAAGCTATTTCAAAATAAGTTCTTTTTATAAAACTATATTTTAAGCTGAATCTTGTCTAAAATGATTCTCGGTCATGTTTTTTCTTTTTTTGTTTATTGAATTTATTGGGGTGACATTGGTGAATAAAATTATATAGGTTTTAGGTGTACAATTCTATAATGCATCATCTGTATATTGTATTGTGTGTTCACCATCTCAAGCCAAGTCTCCTTCCATTACCATTTATCTCCCTTTTATACTCTTCTACCTCTCCCCCACCACACTTTCTCTCTAGTAATCACGATACTATTGTCTGTGTCTATGAGGTCTTATTTTTTGCTTAATCCCCTCAACTTTTTCACTCAGCTCCCCAACCCCCTTCCCCTCTGACAGCTGTCAGTCTGTTATCTATATCTGAGTCTGTTTCTATTTTGTTAGTTTATTTTGTTCATTAGATTCCACATATAAGTGAAATCATATCTTACTTGTCTTTCTCTAATTGGCTTATTTTACTTAGCATAATACTCTCCAGTCCATCTATGCAGTTGCAAAGGGTAAAATTTCCTTCTCTTTTACAGCTGAGTAGTATTCCATTGTGTAAATGTACCAGCTTTTGTATCCACTCATGTACTGATGGACACTTGGGCTGCTTTCAAATCTTGGCTATTGTAAATAACGCTGCAATAAACATAGGGGTGAATATATTCCTTCAAATTAGTGTTTTGGGTTTCTTCAGGTATATTCCCAGAAGTAAAATTGCTGGGTTATAAGGCAGTTCCATTTTTAATTTTTTGAGGTAACTCCATACTGCTTTCCACAGTGGCTGCACCAGTCTGCATTTCCAACAGTGCACAAGTGTTCTCCTTTCTCCACATCCTCACCAACACTTGTTGTTTGTTGGCATTTTTTTCATTTTGGAGATTGACTATCATTTTGTACTCACCTAGAAAGTGCTGACCTAAAGGGTTATAATAGGAACATACGGGTAAAGTGGCAATGGGTAAGAGATATTTAGTTTTTTTCCACTGGGTTTTCTCTTTGTAATTGAAGAACCACTCTCGGAAGAAGAGAGATTAACATTATCTCCATAAACTAAATGCATACACAATTGCATTCATATGGTCATTTTTCACATATGAATGATGACTCTAATTCTACATGGGTAGTGAAATGCCTCCTTCAATGTCCTTAATTTCAGGATGGAAATTCTTAAATCCAGGCTGTAAATTTAAATTCTCACTTCCTAGTTCAGAACTATCTCCTTCACAAATTGTGGGAGAAAAGGACAGGACTAGATTTTTCAGAAGTAGAGGACCCTAACTGGCATTCTTCTTTTTTTTCCAATCCTCACCAAGGATATGTTTTACTGATTTCAGAGAGAGGGCAAGGGGGGGAGTATGAGTGAGGAGGAGGAAGGGAGGGAGGGAGGGAGAGAGAGGAAGAGAGGGAGAGAGGGAGAGAGGGAAAGAGGGAGAGAGGGAGAGAGAGAGAGAGAGAGAGAGAGAGAGAGAGAGAGAGAGAGAAAGAGAGAGAGAGAAAGAGAGAGATCAATATATGAGAGAAACATGGATCAACTACCTCCTGCATGTGCCCCTACCAGAAAATGAACCACTAACCAAGGTATGTGCCCTGACCAGAAATTGAAACAGCAACGTTCCTGTGCATGGAATGACACTCAGAGCCACACCAACCAACTGAGCCACACCGGCCAGGGCATAACTGGCATTCCTGAAAAGCCTTACAAGCATTAGTAGACACCTGTTCAGAACAAATTTGAGGCTTGGGATTCTAGGGATGGCAATCCAGCTGAGTCTATTCAAAGTGACTACTTCCACCCCGGAAGTGAGATGTGGTGAGAATGAGCAGACAACAGCGAGAGAAGACCTGGTTTGAACCCAGGATCCCCTACTTACCAGTAGTATAACCCTCTGCATGTCACTTTATATATCTTGGCCTCCATTCATAAATATGCAAACCACAAACAATACTTAAACAAATGTGCCAACTTTGACTTGGTTATTAGGCTCAAAGGAGTCAATTTATTAACAAGCCTGTAGTAAACTAGTGAGCCCTTCATTTATAAATATATCAAAATAGACAACTAGACTAAGTCCATTTTCTTGTCAGTCCTAATAAAGTAGCTTGTAAGGGGATTGGCTTTCTAATAATCAGGTCACCTCTTTCCCTCCAGTTGGGCTTGTAATCAGTTTTTTGGGTTAACCTCTGCTTGGTATACCTTCCTCTTAATTTCAAAAGCCCAGCATATTCACTGTACTTTCAAAACAGAATGATGATTCCTGGGGAAGCATCAGATATAAAGTACCTGTTTTAATGCAAAAGCTTTATTTTTTAAAATATATTTTTATAGATTTCAGAGAGAAAGGGAGAGGGAGAGAGAGATAGAAACATCAATGATGAGAGAGAATCATTGATTGACTGCCTCCTGCACTCCTCCTACTGGGGATCAAGCCTGCAACCCAGAATGCAAAAGCTTTAAAAACCAAAACAAATAAACCAATAAAAAAAATCATAGCAAAGCTTAAGTTAGTTACACCCACATCTCCACAAGGCTTTAGTCTGAGCTGCCTCAACAAAGGGTCAGCTTCTATTCCAATTCCCTTAATTTCTTTCTTAATGTAAATGTTTTCTTAAATTAATTTTTAATTGAGATGTAATTGACATATAACAATGTATTAGTTTTAGGTGTACAATGTACTTTACATTTTTTCAATTCCCCTTAATTTCTGATGAGAAAATATGAATGTAGGCAGCAGCAGGGGGGTAAGTTAGAAAAACCTGGGCTTTGAATCCGATAAGGAAGTTCAATGCTGCACCTGCCAAGGTTACTAGCTGGTGTGGCCTCGGGACAAAGGACTCCATCTGGCAAAGCCCCGCCTTTCCCTACTCCACAGGGATGATGCCCATGCCTGCTTCCCGGGTGAGGCCAGGACTCACTGAGATCATCTGATTAGGCCACCTGTCTCAAATTAGGGGCTCCATAGATGTCAGCCTCCCTTCTTGTATAGGACTTTAGATTTTGAATTAAAAGCTGCATATTTCTGAAGTAGCGAAGTGTATATTTATTTTTGGAGAAAATGGGGTCGTGCACTCCAAGAGCAAGTACACTGAAAGGATGCAGGTGCCATTTCCGGTCAGGTGACATACCAAGGCTTTGGGTTCCATCCCCAGTCAAGGTGCATGCACGAGGCAACCGATCAATGTTTCTCTCTCACATCGATGTTGCTCTTTCTCTCCCTTCCTCTCTCTCTAAAAAATCAATTTGAAAACACACACACATATCCTCAGGTGAGGATTAAAGGAACAAAAACAAGCTGGAAGAAGAGCTTCTTTCGACTAGCACTCGGGCTGGTGCTTACACTATTAGCAGGGAAGGGAGGGAAGGCCCTTGTCCCCTTGGAGCTTGTCTCTGTAGGCTGGTTGGCTTGGTGATGCCTGCCACATACCTCAGGGCTGACATCAGTGCCTGCCTTGCTCTCCCCGTGGGCCGCCTCAGAGGAAGCTTTTTGTGTCGGTTCTGGGTCCTTATTATACTATTACGCCTGAGCTGGTCTCCCCTGAGAAGCAGGATCCAGTGGGACGGGAGAAAGAGGTGGTCTGTGTGGTTATTTTGATTCTCCTTGAAGCCTTTTCCAATTCTGAGACACAACACTAGGGCACATTCCTCCCATCCTCTCTGTCTTCAGCTCTAACCACGCCTCATGGACCCAGGCTCCACCCACAGAAAAACAAACAAGGCTTTGATTCCGTTGTGAGAAAATCAAAGAACTGCTGAAACTCACTCAAAGGGGAGAGAGAGAGAGAGAGAGAGAGAGAGAGAGAGAGAGAGAGAGAGGGAGAGAGAGAACTACTCCTTACCATATACTGTGTACTACTTTCGACAAACAGCCCCAATCAGAAAGAAGAAACTTGTGTTTAGCTTTATGAACTGCCTGGAAGATTTTGAGAGCTATTTTGGCTGTTGCTGCCCAGTGAATGAGGTTTCTGAAATTAGTCTTTTAGAGTCAACCTTCTGAAATGTAAAAATAAAAACCTTCAACACTCACCCTGGAAAAAAAGACTGCCTGCCAAGTTCAAATTTTCCTTGGCCAAAGTAACTACCAATTTAGCCCTTCAATGAGGTTATAAAGAAAGTATTTCCCCTTGACTTCGGAGAAAACACCTTTCATGTGACCTCCAAACTGTTACTTATTTTTTAAAGGAACACAAAATAAACTTTTTTTTCCCCCTTACTCCAAAACGGTGCTTGTCACTGAATTCTGTAAGATCAGAAGCCAGCGGGCTGGTTACCCTTTTTGGGACCAGGGTGACAGGGGTCTTCTGGACGCTGGTCATGTTCTACTTGCTGAGCTGGCTGCACCCTATCATCTCCGTGCTTTTCTGAATGTAAGCGACACCTCAATAAAAAGTCCTTCCCAAACAAAGCAAAACCAAACACCCACTGCCCCGCCCCCGAAGACAGCAAACATAACTTTCTGTGCGTGCACAGCCTGTAGAGAGCCACTTTCAGAAAACCCTCAGCAGTCGTGTCACACACACTGCACAAAATCAGACAGCAACCGGACGCTCAGAAAGCAAACTTGATCCCCGAGCCGAACCATTCTGCAGTTCCCATCAGCGGCTCCCACTTTTCCAGCCTGACTGGTAGCAGCCCTGTGAGGTCTACTTTAAGAAGCTAAGTTTGCATTCAAATTGGGGCGAGGCAGAGTATGCTGATGTTTTGAACTCCCAGAGAAGTCTTCCTTCAGGTGAACACAGAATGCACGGTCCTACGAGGTTACTGTATCACAGATGTGCCTATACATAAAGGCAAAGTGGGTACTTACCTATTTGGTCTTCGGGGATCAGCGATTCAATGGGGGGGTCCAGCTCCGAGCTCTGAGACAGGTAGTTCTTCACCTGGGTCATGAACTGCCGGATGGTCTGCAGCAAGTCCGTGCTGGACACATGGCACTCCTTGTTCTCCTGCAGGAAGCTCACATAGTCCTGCACCAGGCAGCCGAAGTAGGTGCACTTGTCCCGGGACAGCTCGGAGATCCTGCGGACCATGCGCTTCTCCGGGGTCATGAAGGAGCTGAACACCCCGCTCATCTTGCGGAGCTGGGACTTGAAGAGCTTGGGCAGCACGAAGGAGCTGTTCCTCTTCTTTTTGGACTTGATAGGGGGGGCCATGGTCTCCTGATCACTCTCCTCTTCGTAGTCCTCCTCCAGGCTGCTGTTGGTGTCCGCCTCGTAGCCAAACAGGGGCATGCTGCGGTCGAACTCGAGCGAGTCGGAGGAGGAAGTGGAAATGCTCATGTCGCTGAGCCTCTGTCTGCCTCCATGCCACGGGGGCCGTGATTCAGAGCAGGCGGGCTGGGCCCTTGTGCAATCCCCCGGGGCCTCGGCAGGCGGGGCGCCACCTGGGCTGCCAGCTGCGCTGGGGTCCTGCTCCTGCGGCAGCTCCCGATCCTGGTCCCCGCCAGGCTGGCTGCTGGTCAAGGTCTTTGCGCCGCCTCCTGCCTGCAGAAAAGAAGCCTGCTTCTTCAGCCGGGGTGGAGGGATGGGGGTTGGTTTCGTTCCAAGCAGAGCTACGTTCCCATGTTTGTTATGGTTGACTGTTTCTGGCATGCTCGCCCGGGTTTCAGTCCTGGACAGCCGAGGGCTTGTGTGCAGACTATTAATAGCGGGTGGTGGGGGCCTGGGTGGGGGGGACCGAGGCCTCTCCGTGCCATTCGCGTTGGGAGTCCTTGTGCAGGGCCGCTTCAGGCCTCCACTGAGGTCCTGGCTGTGCACTTTCAAGAAAAGAGGATTAATAAAACACAGGGCTCCGTTGGTCTGGCTGCACTCCAGCTCTGAAGGCGTCCTGGTTTTTATAGAATGCACTCCATTTATAAGGCAGAGCTGACGGGAGGCAGGGCAAACACCGTCTGAGGAGGGAGGCCTATGGGGAGGTGGAGGGTTTGGGGGTTTGTTGTCAGCTGGAGAGCTCCAAAAATCTGAAAGTCATTATCAGTGAACACAAGAATGTAAATACAGTACACTGGGGTCATTCCTTCACAAATAAAAAAAGCACATTTTCATGACAATGGAAGGGGAAACACTTCATTTGTTTTTTTGTTTTGTTTCTGTTTTGTGTGCTTTACCTGCATTCCCTTACTGGGAGGGTAGAAATGCTGCAGGCCCAGCTGTGGGCTCAGGCAGGCGCCAGGGATTTTCACCTTCATAGCCCTTGAGAAATGGTTTGGCCAACATACAAAGCCAGCCCAGCCTTCTCACAGGTCAGGAAAAAAGAACCCGATACAGTGTTTGTTTTTTACAGTATAAGCTTGGAAAAGGCCATGGGGCTCCCCGACTTTACAAAAACCAAGCCACAGCACCCTCCCCAACCCCCTTCTCCTGGGATGCCCTCCACAGAGGACGGGCAGTTCCCCTTTAATGGGCAGGAGCGGCAGCTGGGCCTGAGGGATGTTACACAATCTGCTTGGGGTTTTACGTGTTCAGCATTAAAACCCCAAAAGGAAGAAAAATATACTCATGGGTCCCATCAGCAAAAACGAGGACAGCAAACTTATGCAAATGTTAAGTCCAAGTTCAACTATTTATCTTTGTGGTTTGCTGCCCATTGCCCCAAATCCTATAACCTCCTCACCAGAGCTATACATATTCAACACTCTTTGGAGCAGTACACATTGCCTATTGCAAGTAACACTGCCAGAGTCCCCTTTTCCAGATGGGTCTCAGTTTTCCATGCCAATCGAGGGAGGCAGTGCTATCTGTTGTAATTTCCATCTGGAATTGGTCATTCTCTCTCTCTAGCTTTGCCTTGCTGTGTTTGCTTAAATGTGTTTCTTTCTTGTGGGCCCAGAATGGCTGGTCATGGGGTGTGGGGAGAGACTGATATTGGGAGCACTTGCCCTGCCTTGTCTGTGATGGAAACACACCCGATATGGGGGCTTGTGTCACCTGCTTTCTCGCATCCTTCTTTCCCTTCCCTCTCATTCTGTCCTGTCCAACACGACAGCCAACAGTCAGTTATTTATTGAAATCCAGCTCGTGCCACAGAGAAACTCAGCTTTCACTGTTATTTAATGTTACTTAAAGCTCAATTCAGTACCTGGAAAACTGTTAAGTAGGCTTGGAATTTGGGTATGTGAATCTACTTTTTCAACCATAAATTTAATGAAATCTAAATACACATCATGTATTTCTGTTGAAAATTCAGTGCCTAAACACAGATATGCTGGAAGGAGAAAATACATACTTAGTATGAAAAGAAGAATGTCAAATATTTCATTAATGCTTTAATATTGACTATATGTTGAAATAACATTCCAGATATCTTTCATCAAACAAATTGTAAAAATTAATTTCACCTATGTCCTTTAAATTTTCTTTAATGTGGAAATTAAAAATTACACACTGGCTGGCCTTCTTTGTGCTTCTATTGGCCAGTGTGGGTCTTGGTGGAACTGCTCCGACTGCCAGCCAGGGCTAACACAAGCCATGTTTGCCTTTTTCTTTGCAGGGCACTACTATTGTCCATGACGCTTCAGTCCTTCTGCGTCAGCACAAAGCATACACTGCATGCTGAACCTTGAACCAGGAGTTATGGGGACAGACATCACAAGAGAAAACGGAGCCCTGATGCATGTCTTCAAGGGTCCTACAGTCTAGCTGGTGATATTAACTTAAATTCAGGAACTGTTTAAAATGCTAAAGGTGTGTAAACTCAGTTTGTAGGAGATGGCATAGCTTTTCCACGGAAACATTTATACAGCCCTGGTATTTTTAGCAGGATTCTATTTTCCAATCCTACTACCCAACTGCCCATGGCCAGGCTTTAGACACGTTGGGAAATTCTTTTGGAGCAATCCGGGTTGCAGAACAGAATCTGAATCTACCTCCGGGCTTCTCTACTAATTATGCAGGCTCCCTTGGCAATGACATCGGCTTCAAAACAAGTTTATATTAATAGAAAAATATGCCAAAGGGCCAACACATAGATATTTATTTGCTGGGTCAAATATAGTTTCTTAGGCCTTAGGAATCCCAGCACTTGCCCTTCAGAGTTGCAAACTTCCATTCAAAGACTATGGCCTGGTTGTTTATCTGCAGACTGAAGCCCTACAATCTTAAGAGAATTTTCCCTTCTCATCTAGGAGGGAAAATGTTTTGTAAAAGTTAAACCCACATGAAATCCCCAGGACAGTGGGACAAAGAAGTGAAACTGGGTGAAGTGTGTATCCTGATCCACTGTCAACCACTGTCTAGCAGCATGGTGTTGGGTTTTCAGGCATCCAAGAGGCCAGAGGAGGAGCAAGTGCCAGCCAGAGCAAGGATGCTTGGCGGCATAAGGGACGTGGCCCAGAACACCAGGACTGGAACTGAACAAGAGAGGTAGCGCAATAGATGTTACTCTAGACGCCTGTGCTGTCAGGAGTGCCGTCCATGCCTGTGGTTCCTCTAGGATCAAACCCGTGCATGTGAGAGGCACCACACTGGGTTTCTCTTTCTGTCAGGCACTGCCTTGCCCCAGCAAGATGCCCCAGAGAGGAGAGAAATGACACACTGCGGAAGTGTGCATTACATCAGGACATTTAGGATAGCTCAAACGCAAAGACGCTGTGGGGCCATGGAGGTTGTCACCCAGACAGACTCAGCATGGGCCTCTGCGGATTGGTGCAACATCTGACTTAGGAAAAGACTCTCAGAAGAGGTGATTCAGGAACCTTTTGGACCTGAAGTTTTGCCATGGAGGTCGGGATTACTCTTTGATGTATTATCAGCCAGCCCCACATTGACGCTGCTCCATGGAGTTATTTCAAGAGACCTGTGCAGGGGCCCCCACTTACTTAGTCCCAGCTGGGCTAGTTCTTCAAGCTGAGCCTCAGTCTTGGCTGTTGAAATGGCATAAGGCAACTTCAAGGTAAACGGCAGAACGTCCCTAATTTTTCAGGAAAGAGAATATTTGTAATTACATGTCATGTTTCTATCTTACTTTTATTTCCATCCTAGACATATTTTAGCTTAAACTATTCTAAGTGTCTTAAGTAGACATCAAATCATGCCTAACTGGAAAACTTCTGCCTGTGTTAACACACTCAGGACCAGAATTCCTTCCTGGTTACAATGTACCTAGGGTTAATATCGGAACTGTTGAATATGTCGGTGGATCTATCATAGACATAAAACATTATTACTAATTTACTAGATGCTCTGAATGTTGGATCCCAACTCCCAGGGCAGGAATGTGCAATTTGAAACCAACATTTATTGTCCCATTGCCTTGCATGTGGCAGATTCTCAATGAATATTGACATAAGAGTTCCTCTGTGTCTTAGGGTAGTGCACATGAACCCCGGGCATCTTGTTATACTGCATACTCAGACTCGGAAGGTCTGGGTGAGGTTGGAGATTCGGCATTTCTGCCATAGTCCAAGGCCATTCTGCTGTCCTGTGAGCACACTTGGAGTAGGAAGACAAATCTACAGGACCTCATTCAACATCCCAGCCACCGAGCAGCATGTGGGTGCCATGTGCAGACCGACAAAGACTGCACTGCAGCAACACAGACTCACAGGCCCAACAAGAAAATGCTGAGCTGGCACCAGGGTGCTTCCATGTCCAGGGCACAGCTCTGCCCCTAGTAAACGCATGGACCACGATCTCTTGCTTTCTCAGAAAGGGTAAAGGTAGGCTTAATAAACATGTTCATTTTCATATACACTGAATGGCCAGATTATTATGATCTCTGAACACATAATAATCTGGCCACTCAGTGTGTGTGTGTGTGTGTGTGTGTGTGTGTATTAGAGGCCCGGTGCATGAATTCATGCATGGGTGGGGTCTGGCCAGCCTGGCCAGGGGGAGGGGACATAGGCGGTTGGCCGGCCTGCCTGCTGGTCGAACTCCTGGTTGAGGGAACAATTTGCATACTAGCCTTTTATTATATAGGATATACACTGAGTGGCCAGATTATTATGCGTTTAGAGATCATAATAATCTGGCCACTCAGTGTATAAGGGGTAGGGCCATACTCTAAGCATTAGCGAGTTCTTCATAGGGCTCAGCACAATGCCTTACCTATAACAGACAGGGAGAAAGTGTGTTTTGAATAAATGAATGGATGAATGTTCAATACAATGATGTTATTTTTTTTAGTGGTGGTACTGGTTTTATAATGAATTCATTAATTCAACCAATGTTTATAGTCATCTATGATGTGCCAGACCCTGTTCCAGGTGGTGGGGAAAAAAAACAGACAAAAGTCCCCACCTGCACGGAGCTTCATTTAAGTGGACACCAACAGGCAATAAACAATTATACAACTGATAGAATCTAAGAGAAGGGGATGTGTGTCCTGGATAAAAATAAAGTGCAAAAGGGGCATAATAAAGAGTGTTCACGTGTGAGAGTTGGCCAGGGATGGCCCCAGGAGCAGACAGCATTTGATTGAAGATCTAAAGGTGGCCAGGGAGTAAACATGAGGATAAGAACTTTCCAGGCAGAGGGAGCAGCAGGTGCAAAGGCCCTAGGGTGGGAGAGGGTGTGGCATGTGTGAAGAACAGCCAGGGGCCATCATGGCTGGGGTGGAGTGAGGGACAAAACTTGGAGCTTCTGCTTGTGTTTTGTCTATACAAGATGCCCTGAAAATTTCCATTGAAGAGAATAACTATACCAAAAAACTTGTTGTTTACTATAAGATTAGGCAACATTCCTGGCTGCATCGGATTAAATCCAGATGACTGAGAATTTTGGAACCCTTGAAGCTGCTGACAATGAATAACAAATTAGAAAGGTCAATGAAAAGAACCAAACATAAATAAATATCTACTGTCACGAGGATTCTAACACACTGCTAATAAAAATGCGAGGAGTTGGGGGCAGGCTAGAAGGGGACAATGGGGGCGGGGAAGGGAACATATGTAATACTTTCAACAATAAATATATTTTTTAATGCTACAAGTTGGCAGTCAGGAGGCTCCTGTTTCCTGGGGTGTCTAGCCTGGGTCACCTCCTGCTTCCAGAAGACCCTTTCACCTGCCCCCAGATGCTGTGAGCACCTCCTTCTACTTGTCACCTTGCATCTGTTCCAGAGGAAGCAGGTGGAGCCTCAGGGGATGGCAGCATCTGTAATAGCTGCTGCCTGACCCCGGGAGACACAATGACCCTGATTATAATCTTACATGAAGATCAGTGGGAACCAGGACTTTGTAACGCCTAAGTATCATGCGAATATATGTTTTTATGGCCGTACCAACTTAACATCTACTTTCATTAGGCAATTTGGGGGAGAAAAGCCACATACAACACAATCAACCTACGTTTATTTTAAGCTTTTACCTTGCCCAATGCAGTACCTTGAGCTTAAATATCACATGACTGTTTTTGTTTTTTGTTAATGACACAGATGACAGGAAACAACACCTGACATTTGCTAATGGGTGGTTTTAGGCTTTGATCTACTAGAAAATTAGATGTTGTACATGAGTCCTCTCCCGCTGTGCCAGCCAGGGCCCAGCACAGCATCTCCTCCAAGCACACAAGCACATGCTCACAGGTTCTCTCTTTCTCTCTCTCTGTCTCTCTCTCTGTCTCTCTCTCTCTCTCTCTCTCTCTCTCTCTCTCTCTCACACACACACACACACACACACACAAACACACACACACACACACGGGGCACTTCCTTCTCACCTACACACTGCTAAGTAAAGGGGCCCTGATTCTAAAACTTGCATAACAGACAAGATAAAGCCATCTTAGATATAAACATTTCACCCAAGGTTTTCTTTTTATCTTAACTTTGCTCTATACATGTCATATTTCTAAAGGGGAGAAAACTAACTTCATTGACCACCTACTATTGCATTGCACCAAGCACCTTACCTCATATCGGGCCCATACACACCCTGGGAGGAAAGTTACATGTCCCTCACTCCACAGGTCAGGAATACAGGATAACGTAGATGAATAGGTCCCTACACCCACTCACAGAGCTGATGTGGGATGAAGTGTTGGACCCCAAGTCTGTGGATCTGTGCTGGCTAGTGGGAAAATATGGGCTTTGATATCAAGGCAGGACTGAGTTCAAATCCATTATTTGCTCCTGGTTAATTGAATGTGGGCAAGTCTCTCACTCTCACCAACCCACACAGTCTTCATGATCCTAATATCAGGGTTACAATGAGGATTAGAGCTAATGTGTGAATGGTACCTAGCACAGATACGGAAAGCCCCTGAAATGATAATGATATTTAACAATTAATCATGATAATTATTTCCTCTAACCCCTTGTTACTCAAAGTGCAGGTTCGGACCAGCAGCATGGGCCTCATCCCCTGGGCGCTTGTTGGGAATGGACTCTCAGGTACCGCCGCAGACCCCCACAGTCGGAGTCTCCGCTCTAACAAGATTCCTGGTGGTTCTGGCACAAGTTTGCGAAGCAGCGCTCTACACTACACTGATGACACCAACCGACAGAGAGCTACTAAGCACCGCTGGCCAAGCTGTGCACCGCTATTTGTATTCTCAGCCATACTTTTCCATGTGCCCTCCTGGTGTGGCAAATCACATGCTTACTGATCCATGAATTCTCTCATATAGTGCATTACGTGCATATATGCTCTGTTTGAATGCCAGAGCTGACAGTCCAGTCACCTTCTCTACCTGAGTATATTCAGGTACTAACAACCAACTAGGACATTTGAAAAATATGTTGGTAAGACTGGATCAAATCAATTAAGAACACAGATGCAAGTAAATGAGTAACGTGATAAAAAGGAGAAACAAAAACATCAAGAACCTTTGCATCTTGAAATAAATAAAGTGAATCGCAGGTCTCCCTCGTCACAAAATGTCAATGCTGCGATGTTTCTGTAAGCACCTTATTATATTCATTCCCATCGTGCCTTGTAGTTTATAAAAGGCTTTCATGTTCTCCTTCAATCATGGAACAGCCCTGGACAGCAGGCATTCTAGTCTACTATGAACACTGAGGGGAGAGATGGTATCTTTCATGTGCTGCTGCCCAACGCTGGTTTATAGGTGTAACAATCTTTCACAACAATAACACAGTCACCAACAAGCAAACTATGAAGACTAGCTACTGGCCAACTTCACCTCTAACCAGCCTGTTAGTGTTGAAAATCACTCCAGGGCCTGGTCTGCCTCCAGCCAGACCAGGTGTGGTCCCCTGGGGACGGTGGAGGCTCCTGCCCACACCTTGGCAGGTTTTGTCCCCTGGGGGATACTCACAGGGCTCTGGTCCAATTCTAGGTGAAGCCTCTTGTTTCTCCCTGCTGGGAAGCAGCAAAGGGTCCCCCTCCAAAATGGTCTCCCCATCTTCAGGCCCTCGATTGTGTGGCTTCCCCTGGGCTGGTGACCTCCAGGGAAAAAGGGCTTAGTACCTGCCCCTGAAAAGCCTAGTCCAACAGGTACAAGGAACATCTTACTCAGTCTCTGAGAAATAGCCTGACCCTTAAATTCACATAAAATAAGCCAATCCCAAGTAAGCTTCTCGGCCTCAGAGAGACTGCGAGAAGTGATCTTTGAAAACAACCATGAGTAAGTAGTGCATGCCCGTCACCACTCTTCCAGCTGCAACAGACACAGGAAAGCACAGGAGGCCAACTGAGCTCAGAGGGGCAATAGTCTCTGCAGATAAAGAGCTAGGGTTCTGTATCGCTGAAAAAGCACTTGATTTGAAAAGCTGTTATGGCTAGAAAGTAAAGAAAAAAAGGTCTTGCACAACTCCCACCCTCCTGACACTTGTTAACCTTGTGGTGTTTGGCTTAACTTCATGTCGACTGAGACAGTCGCTTTAATGAGGAAAAGGACATGAGCACCCAGTGGCCCTGAAGGATGGTGATGCACAGTGTATAGGCTGGTTTAAGGAACCCACGTTTTTAGAATGAACTGCACTCCTTGAAGAGTTTTCAGAAAAGTTATCAAGGGCCTTTCAATGTGACTGGTTTGCATTACTGGTCCCTTTCTCTCTGTGTGTGCATGTATGTGTATGTGTGCATGTGTGTGTATATGCATGAGTGTGTTTCCCCTGCTTGATGGGTCTCCGTAAAAGGAGCCATGGGAGCAGCTTGAGAACATAATCATACTAATGAATGAGATTTCACATTTGGGGGAGCCAGAGCCATCATTTGGGTCTTAGGCCTGGCACAGTGGGCTTGGTGACCATTTTATTCCAGTGGCTAATCCTTCCAGTGACATCTAATAGGTGTAAGCCTGACAGATCCCTCTGCCCTGTTTGAATCAAGAAACTCGGGCCAATTATATTGCATACCCAGCAGGTGTTGAAAATTATAAGAGAAGAGGCCTTACCTGCTGATGCAGTAGAAAGCAATGAGCCGGAATAAATCCGCAAAGCTGATTCCTGAGCCTTCCAGGGAAAAGGCTGGAAAAGAGAGATTTGGGAAACCAGCTGAGTGTCCCTGAGCATGTTCTGGGAAAGAAAGGCACTGCTGCCTGCTGCGTGTACGGGACCATCCCAGGCCCAGCGCTCTCAAACAACTACTGTGCGCTTATCAGAACCAGCTGTGAGGAGGGTGCACGCCAGCCGGAAACAGGCCAGTGCCGAGTGGACGGCCTGGAAACAGCCCCTGACTCATTTGGAGCACAGGCTCCAATCCTGGTAAACAGACGAGCACACGCTCCTATTGCACAACTCTCTCTCTCTCTCTCTCTCTCTCTCTCTCTCTCTCTCTCTCTCTCTCTCTCTCTCTTTTAAAGTTCAGAACACAAAGTTGGGCAGGGTCAAGGGGCCAGTCTGGCTGCAGAGAGAGGCCATCAGCATATGACAGGGCTTGGGGAATACCAAGGCCCTCACTGCCCTTGACCCTCCTGAGGTGGACCTCCTGGGTTACATTCCTCTTTGCCAAAATAGGCCACCTCTGGTAAAGACACAAGGCAGAGGGAGCACAAAGCTTGGAGGACAACACAAGATCTCCAGGAGTCAGCTTTTGTTTAAATTCAGTATGAAAAATTCTAAAACCCATTTACACAGAGCGCCCCCACCCACCACCACCACCACCAAGTGCACAAGATTCCTAATGGAAAAGAGATGTCTGGCAAGATAGTGGGCCATTTGTATGTCTTCCGAATGATGGGACAGCCTGTGGTTGGACTTCAAATGTTCATGTATTTGCCAACCACTCCTCACACCACGTTGGCTGGGGTACCACTCATGCAGTCATTCTTCCCAAGACATTTCAGACATCCTTAGCTTTGGGAAGATTTCTCATTTCCTCAATCAAATGAGGTTTTCTTCCTTTTTTAAAAAAAATATATTTTATTGATTTTTTACAGAGAGGAAGGGAGAGGGATAGAGAGTTAGAAACATTGATGAGAGAGAAGCATCGATCAGCTGCCTCCTGCACACGCTCTACTGGGGATGTGGCCGCAACCAAGGTACGTGCCCTTGACTGGAATCGAACCTGGGACCCTTCAGTCCCCAGGCTGACACTCTATCCAGTGAGCCAAACTGGCTAGGGCAAGGTTTTCTTCCTTTTATAACACTCCATATCCTCATTTATTTTGCCTATTATTTGCTTGTGTTGTATTATTTTGCTTATTTAGTATTTCTGTACTGTAGCAGCCAAAACACACCTATGCCTCCACACATATACCACAACAGAGAGACCCACAGAAACACACACTCTCACCACAACTTAGTGAGTTAAATAAGAGGAAACCATTTGGGGTAGGTTAACATCTCTGAGCCTTGGTTTTCTCATCTATAAAATCGACAATAGTGTGGAGAGCGGCTACAGTGTTTGGACAGGTTCAAGCCTCAGACTAATGAGAGGGCACAGTCCTCTCATTGCCACATGCAAGTCCCAGCTTGGAGGGCAGAGCCCTCCCAGCACAATTTATAGCCAACAGCTATAGTTGTAAGCTTGAACCTACGGTCCGAACACGTGGACCCACATGTCTGAGTAATGTGGGCTTGATAGAGTTCAGGTGCATGTCATTGAGTAGATTGGAACATTGTAAACATCTTGACCATGCCCTTACTTTGCTTTGTGGAATCACTCCGTCACAAAGATGGCTGCACCCACAGCTGAGGCCAAGTTCCCATAAGGAGCCTTAACAAGCAATCAGCAGGGACCTGAGGCTACGCCTTCCCCCGCCCCCGTGGGGCTTGACAGGGGACCTCAGGCAGCCTTCCACACCCGGCAGGGCTTGACAGGGACCCCAAGGTGCACTTCCCGTTCTGGTGCTTGACAGGGGATTTCAGGCCGTGCCCCCACCTGGTGGGGCTTGATGGGGGACCTCAAGGTGCGCTTCCCGTCCTAGTGCTAGGCTAGGGGACCTCAGGCTGCTCCCCCAGCCCCAGCGCCAGGCCGGGGGACCTCAGGCCGCACCCCCCGCCCCAGCACCGAGCCAGGGGACCTGAGGCTGCGCCCCCCTGCCGATGGGGCTTGACAGGGGACCTGGTGCCAGGCCGGGGAACCTGAGGCTGCACGCCCACCCCAACCCTCCCGCCTGGCGGGGCTTGACGGGGGACCTCAAGGCACGCCCCCCCACCCCAGTCTGGGCTGGGGGACCTCAGGCCATGCCCCCCATCCTGGCACCAGGCCAGGGGACCTGAGACTACATCCCCTGCCCAGTGGGGACTGACAAGGGTGGGACTGGCCAGGTCTGGATCTAGCCCAATGGGGGGATGTGGCCGGGTCTGGGTCTCACGCGATTTTGAGGTGCATGTGGGTGGGCGGGGACTTGACTCTGGGTCCTGTGGTGTGCCCCAGTCTCTGACAGGAAGAAGGTTTTCATATACATTTTACTAATTTTCTTTCATCTCTGACACTTCTATTATAGAGAAAGGGCAAATAGCAATATTAAATTATTTCCTCTAATTAATCCTCTTTTAATGTGCACGAATGTCGTGCACCGGGCCACTAGTATGGCTATAAAATAAAGACTCGGCTTACAGGCTGTGGCGCTGTTGCTAGCTCTCCATCAGAGAGGACAGCGTCCCACGGAGAACCCAGCTTTCATTCTCTTGTCTGTCTTTTCTCAATCCTTCACCAAACCTGGCTGAGCTGGCTCAGCACACAATAGTAGTACTTTCATTGTCTCCCAGAAGGGTAGTAGTGGGAACTGAAATTTTTTTTAAAATGGGGTAATTTATGTAAAAACAATCTATACAAAAATAAGGTGGTATTTATTATTAAACCACATTTTCTAAATGTTATGACAAAACAGGTATCTGTTTTTATAACAAGTCCTTCCTCTTCCAATCCACCTCAATTCCGGGAGAAAATAGGACCTGGGAGGGGCCATCACAGTGGGACCAAGGCCTGTGTTCACTAGTTATGGCTACCTTAATGCTTTGTGCATAAATAGCTCTTTCAACCACTTTAAGTCCCCTTGAAAGGAATAAGGAAGTGACAGAGGTCTTGACAAAAGAGAGAGGAAAACTTTTAGCTGGGAGGGACCTCAGATGAACATCAAGAAAGTCACTAAAGGGGTTTCCAGACTAACTTACCATGGTTAATATTAGAAGATATTTAAAAACAAGTTCTTGGCTGGCAGACTTCCAAAAGCCAATTCAGCATTGTCTTTTTCAACCTAGTATTTAATTCATTATCTTTAAAATGGTAGGTTTGAAATCTATCTTCTGATTACCTCCTCATGTAAATAAACTATTAATCATTCACCAGGTTTAATGACTGCTCCTGTGCCTGCACGTGGACGTTTTTTCCCTGGCACCAGTGACCTTGTGAGCCCTGGAGGAAAAACATTGCAGGGCCTTGCTGAACTTGAGGCCGATCACACAGAGGTTGGGAAGTTTAGTTTCTGCTGCAAATGTCTCCTCCAGACTCAGGTAAAGGCCATTTGGCTTAGTGAGATGATGAAGGTCGGTCTGAGGAGAATCCCAGACCTGCCCTTAAATGGACCATGGTAACTTCAGGTTCTTCCGATGCAGAGACTGGGGTCAAAACTGAGAAGTGAGAATCCTGGTCTCAGCCTCACTATTGGAACAGTCCACAGGTCTCCCCACGTTCTCCTCTTGCCTTCACACTTCAGCCTGCTGACCTGCGATTTCAATGAAGCCCTTCCCTTTGGGGTGCAGACCTCTCTTCCACTCCTTCTTGGAGGCTGGCAGTACCTGGGAACTCTATGTTCCCCTTTAAATTTGAAACTTGGACCCCTGATACTTCACATTTCCAGGGACCATGGAAGAAATACCAATGCTACTGAACACCACTCTCCCCTCAAAACTTAATTTTTCCAAAGGGATGGATCCTGCCTCTGATTCGCTGCATTTCACAGAAAAGTGAACAGCGATTGCTTGGAGGGAAATGTCTGCTCAAGGATTATTCACAAAGATGTGCAGACACATGTTTCAGTATTTGATCCTATAAAAAGACAGCCTTCCCTGAAGCTTAGTCATCAGCAAACCTGGGCACCAAATCCATCCTGTGCTTAACCGGGAAGTGGGTGAGGAAGCCAAACTCTATTGAGCCTCTGCCATATGCCAAGCAGTAGGCTGCACACTTTGCACATAGGTTGTTTAACTGAACTGTTAACAACTTTCTGAGGTTACTATCAGCCCACTGTACATATAAGAAAACTAGGGGTACGAGGTTCCTGGGGTACATTACCCACCCAGTCATTCAGTGAATGGCAATGCCGGGACTCAGACCCATGACTGTCTGTCTCAAAGCACAGGCTCTTTCCACTTGCTTGAGAGGCCTGAGGCCCTCATGTCAACCAGGACCCAACCATCCAGTGACCACTTACTGTATGTGCTTTCCTTTATGGCAAATTCCTTGAGTGGAGCTCCAAATTCACAGGGCAGGCGAAGGGAGAGGACTTTCTTCTGCATTTTGGTGGATTTACGAACCAGGAAAATCTAGGAGGAAAAATATTCAAGCTTAGGAAACATCTAGAAGGTTGGAACCTGGGCATATGATTTTCCATACCTCCAACACCCACAAATAGAGCCCCCCTTTATAGCTTAACTGCAAGGCTCAATACAGGACACTCTGCTCCCTAAGAAAGGTGGGATCAGCAGCAAGCATGCCATAGGTTATGAAGCATCTACCTATACTAATAAAAGGGTAATATGCTAATCAGACTGGGAGACCTTCTGGACGTCCTTCCAGACAAAGCCATGGTGGTGGTGCTGAGGCAGAGGCAGTTAGGGGTAATCAGGCCAGGAGGGGAGGGCAGTTGGGGGTGATCAGGCTGGCAAGGGGGGGCAGTTGGGGGCAAGCAGGCCGGCAGGCAGAGTGGTTGGGGTATTCAGGCAGGCAGGCAGGTGAGCAGTTAGGAGCCAGCAGTCCCGGGTTGCGAGAGGGATCCCAGATTGGAGAGGGTGCAGGCCAGGCTGAGGGACAACACCCCCCCCCCCCTGCCATGCACGAATTTCATGCACCGGGCCACTAGTTCCTTGATAACTGATTTCCATGGAATTCCTTAATAGCTGACTTTCACAGAATTCCACTCTCCCTTCAATAGAACCTTCCCCAGGAGGTAAGAGCTCCCTTAGTCTGCTGAGCATTTTCAGTTTGGTGATTGTTTTTGGGTCACACATTCTCTGGCTTGGTCTTATATGGGTATCTTGGTTGATGAAACCTAGATTCTAAACACAGGCAACAGGGCAGCAATATGGGTGATGAATTGGGAGTTCATTGACTAATTTGGCTCATGGGTGTATTTGCGATAGAGATTTGAATTTGTTGTCAACAATGAAAAGACAGGAGTTTTTGTGTGTTTTGTTTTTTTGTTTTTCACATTAAAATCTGAATTTCTACCTTCTCTTGGAAAATGGGATGACATGGCAAGACCAGGCATGGCAACAATCCACTGGAGCCCAACTATGACAGCTCCATTGGAAGGTGAGTAGGTGTGCTCTGAAGTTCATCATGGCCAACACCAAGCCTTGTGGTCCATTGACTCCTGACTCACTTCACTTTCCATAGCTCCCTCCAGGTCCTAATGTCTTCAGGCACATGCTTAAAACCGTACTGATGTCTCAGGACACCTTTCTGGCCTCTGTCACTACAGAGGCAAGTATGCCATCTACTCCTTTTCAGGCTGTGCACTGCATAATTCAAAATTGAGAGGACGAAGGCACCATTAGATTCTAGACTGAAAATAAAAGGGTGCTCCCTGGAGTGTGCACTAGTGGCCTGGCTGAGCCTGGTTCCCTTCTGCAGCACATGCCCCTTCTCCAGGGATCCTATACTGATGTTTCTTTAACACCTTCCCTTCTTCCTCTGCATTTGAACACTGTGCTCTCTGTTCCTCTACCACTCTTTATATTTTCCACATAATCTTCACTTTGGTCTGTATGTCCAGTCAATGGCTCCTAAGAAACATTTTGGAGGTGTGGAGGTTGAAGGGGAAGTTATGGGAATGGGGTGTTTGGTAAGGAGTGAAATAGTTCTCTCTTTCCTTCTAGCACCCACGAGGAGGTAGCCATGGAATTTACCTAGAAGCCAGTTCTGGGAGTCCAGGTCTTTAGGACACTCTAAAATTGAAGCAAATGTTTCCTAAATACTGTGAGAGGCAGCTGTTGGTGAGTGGAAAAGAAGTCATATTCCCTTATGCAGGTGGGGATCTCTGGGAGCCTTGGAGGCAGGGAGAGCACAACCTCTAGGCCTGTTTCCTGAGTCTCTGTAACCTGAGATCAGGGATCAGTGAAGTATGGCCAGCAGACCAAATGGATTTAAATATTTGCTCAGTCATTTAAATATTTGTCTATGGCTGCATCTGCACTACAAGCCGGACTTGAGTGGTTGTGACAGACTGTATGGCCCACAAAGCCAAAAATATTTACACTCTGGCCCTTTACAGAAACAGTTTGTAGTTGCCCGTCTTCAGTTGAACATTAATCAAGGATGGTGGGCATCCCAAGGACCCATGCCACGATGGCTAGCCTTTCAAATCTCCCTCTCGCACCTGCTTCTCCTGCTCTTCAGCATTCTAGCTTCTTCCAGCGCATCTGGCCTCTCCTGATCCATGTTGCGCCTGCCCTCAGCCTACCCATCTCATGAGGCGAGCCCTGGCCAGGGACCAAGTAGGTGGCTAGAGACAACATCCTGCCTGACTTGTTCCCCACAAGGTCTCAGCAGGAATGGACGTGCCTGACACCAGAAGGGGAATTGCTACCTAGCAACAGGGCCACTGCCTTCTTCAAAAATTTTGGCAGACATGCAGGAGCAGACAACACAACCTCCAACAAGTGGGGGCCTCACAGAAGGGGGTCTTGATCATACAGACCAAAACCAAAGGCAGCAACCCAGGGTGCTGGCCAGGGAATTCTCTGCAAAGATGATCAAATGCTGCGCCTGACATCCTGAGCATGTTCCAACAGAGTTCTTAGTCCTGTCTGCCTTCTGTCAGATGAGAAACAAAGACTCACTTATAAATCAAAAAGTGGTAACAGACAGGCTCTGGCTGAAAGGAAACACAAAAGTTTATTTTCCTGCCCAATTGTTACAACATTCCTCGGCCAGTTACTGATGGAGTTTTATCTTTGTCTTTCTACCTACTTCTGAATGTCTTCCTCTTGCCAGGAGGTTTTGTTTCAAGTCTTATTTTATCTAGGATTTATTGTGGTCATTCTTTCCTTTGCATACAAGCACTGTCCAGTAGAACTTTCTGTGATGATGGAAATGTTCTATATTCTGCACCATCCTATATGGTAGCCTCCTGAGGCTAGTGAGCACTTCCAGTGTGGCTAATGGAACAGAGGAACTGAATTTTTAATTGAATTTCATTTAATAAATATAAATTTAAATAGCCACATGGGGCAACTGGCTACCATATTGGACAGCAAATGATATACCAACCACTGAATAACTATTTTTTAAGGAAGTTCTATAGAGTTGTGGCCTGTTCTTGATTAAGATGAGACGGGACTTGAGTAGGGAATAGGTGAACAAACTGAACTGGACTTTGATTCATGTGTAAAGCCACTGAGAAAGCCCAAGAAAATTCACCGTCATCAGCCAAAGCAGACAAATCTATGGACAACGAACTTTTGAAGGTTAGGTCCCAAGTTAGATGGTTGGGCCCGGATACGGTTCCCAGACTCAGAACGAAAGTAAAACAACAGGGACAACTAACCCCCCCTCTCACCCCCAACCAGGCTCTTCCTAAATGTCTGGTCTCAAGAAGTCAGGCCCAGGGCCTCTGAGCAGCAGCCCCTCCTCATGACTGAGGTGCCCTGCTGTCCTGCTGAGTCCTGCACTTCCTGGGGGTAACTGAGCAGATGGAGAGAGAAAGACAAATTGCGAAGGGCTCTGGGAGCTGCCACGGGAATTTCCCTGCATTGCAACCCAGGTACACATGGGGAACCGTATTCCCTACAGGCTGCAAAGAACTTTCTAGACCTCCAAGTCCTTTTGTCTTTAAGAATGTAGCAGCGCTGCCTGCCTCAACCTGTTTCCTTGAGGTTCTGAGTCTTACCCCCGGAGGCTGGGACTGTAGGACTTCTGCCGCCTCCTCCTCACTCAGATTCAGCTGCAGCCATATGGAGTGGGTGTGGAGAAGCCGGTCCAAAATGCTGAGCCTGCTGGAGAGGCTGTCATAGCCAGAGTCCCGGGGACAGGTCTTCACATCCGTTTCCTGGGAACAGCCATCGTCCTTGTGTCTTACCATGCTAGGAAAGAGAGAGTCGGCAGGGGTCAAATGGCTGAGGCACAACTTCCCTAACACAGACACGGTTCTGCAACCTCATAGGCAAGGCCTGTCATAGCACACACCCCATCTTGTCATCACCACCTACTTGTCTTCCCCTCCAGAATGGAAGCCTGAGGGCAAACACCAGGTTATATTTCACTCTGTAGCCCCAATATTAAACGGCATACTCAACAACACTTAACAGACCCCACCTTCTATTTCTAACCCAGTTTTGTAAAGATTCTAAACATCCTAAATGCTGTTTAGTCTATCTTCTGGCATAAAGCATTTCTTCTTCTGGGCACAGACCCCTAAGTACTAATTCCATATGGGAACCATGAAGTCCTAAAAGTCAAGAGACTATATCATAAGAATGACCATGGCATGCTCTAAGCAAAAATAAACCATTCACATGCACGCACACTCATTTTGTATCCCAATGAATTGCATTTCATTTCTTTTCACACAGGTAGGAATTTTATTACTAATCTATATATATAAAACCCTAATATGCAAATAGACCGGACAGTGGAACAAACGAACAACTGGTTGCTATGACGTGTGCTGACCACCAGGGGCCGTTCGTGGAACATGGTGGGCATCGGCCGCGATGGGATGGTGGAGCAGGTGAGCGGGGATGCCAGACCAAGGTGGGGTGCCGGTCGCTGTCATCGAGGCGAGCCTCTGGTGGTTACTGAAAATTCTTTGCTACCGTGCGTTGCAGTCCTGCCCTGTGCTCACACCTGCTGCTGGCGCTGGCCCCACTCGCACCTGCTGCCGGCTCCCAGCACCAGCCCCAATCATTTGGCGCTATCAGCGAGTGCAAGTGGTGGCTGCTGGCCCTGATTGCCCCTCAGGGCTTCTCCACCTCCGCCTGCTCCTGAGGGGTGATCAGGGCCAGCAGCCACCTCTCGCACCCACTGCCAATGCTGGCCCCACTCACACCCACTGCTGGTGTGGGCCCTAATTGCTCTGCACTGTCAGTAGGTGTGAGCGGGGCCAGCGCCATCAGTGTGTGGGAGCGATGGCAGCAGCGGGAGTGGGGCTGCCGGTAGACAGGGGACCGGGGGCTGCAGCGGGAGGAGCTGGGTGGGGGCGCGGAAGATGGGCTGACACTTGCCCCTGTGCCTATGGCAGCCTCACGGCCCACAGTGCCTTTCAAGGTGCACGAATTTGTGTACTGGGCCCCTAGTATTATTTATAATGAAACCTTACAGTGGTATGTTGCTATGCTTTTCATAAAATTATATTGACATTATTCATAATCACCATAAAGTGGAAATAGCCCAAATTTCTATCAGGTAATGAATGAATAAATAAAATATGGTATACTAGTAGCCATACTTTATTTCAGCATAATATTCATTCATCCTTTTATGAATAAAGTACTGATCCATGCTACAACATGGATAAATCTTGAAGACATCATGCTGAATGAAAAACCCCAGACACAAAAGGCCTAATAATCTATGTTTCCATGTATATAAAATATCTAGATAGACAAATATATACCGACAGAAAGATTAGTGTTTGCCTGGGACTGGGAAGGCGTGGAGGATGGGTAGTGATTGCAAATGAGTATGGATTTCCTGTTGATGAAATGAAAATGTTCTTGAATGAGATGTGTGAATATAGTGAAAACCAGTGAATCGTACACATTAAATTTTGAATTGTATGTTATATGAGTGAAAGCTCAATAAAAAAAAAAAAAATCACACTGACTTCCATGGCTGCCTTTGGCCCTAACATTAATCCTGCTATTGAGTGTTTAGTCCCCATTTTACAAAAGAAGAAACTGAGGCCCAAGAAGTTATCAAGCTGCTCTGAGTTATAAATAGCCATGAGATGGCAGAACTAGAAATTAAAGTGGTCTGGTGTTCACCCAGCTCTGCAGTAACGAGTAAGATCATGAACACAGGATAGCTTGTACCGATGTGGTGTCTACCCCCGGTCATGCCCTTTGCAAACATTTTCTCATTTACTCATCTCAACAGCCCTGAAAGGAAGATACTAGGATCCCAGTTTAAAAAGAGAGGACTGGGAGGCTCAGACTGATTGAGTGACTTGCTCAAGGACATGGCTCTGCTAAGAGAGAGAAGGTGGAAATTGCAAGCCAAGTCTGGTCAGCTCGGGGGTCTCTTCCCCTCTCCCACACTCAGAACTCTCCCTTTCCCTGGCTCTCAATGAGCTGGTAATCAACTCCTGTCCTGGAGCAGCCATCAGGAACATCAGACCTGACCCTTCATGTCTGAAGGGCCAAGATCAGGTTGGAGTACACACAGACTTGAAATGTCTAACCTCCCCCGACCCCCAACCCCAAGTGTGTAGCCTGGGTGAAGTCCTCAACACTGAAAAAGATGAGTGATGGTTCCAAATGTAAGGTGAGACTGCGGGTAGGAGGTGAGCTATTTCCATGTGGACCTCTCCACTCCAAGGAAGGTAGACTGAATATGGAAGAAGCCCATGCAAGGTGATCGTTTTTGGGTCTGCCTTTGGGTAACAACCCATAATAGATAGCCTGTGGGCTGGCCAGAAACCCCATCCTAACTTCTCCCCTATACCTTCTTGACTTTCTACATCTCTAAAGACTCATGTCAAGAGTTCCATTTAGTTTTCTCTCAAATATATGAATGTTTCCCTTTACCTCTGCTACATGTTTCCAGATGGGAGAATCTGACAAGAAAGGCAATTTCTCGTTGTGCATATGACATTCCAGGGCCTCTGGGTATTTTGAAGTGAATCTTTGCAGCTAATAAGAACAAACTCTTCAAAATGAATCTGGTGTTAAAATTCCTTTCACATAAGGTAAGAGGAGACTTTAGACCAGCAATTCTCAACCCTGGCTGCCTATTATTAAAATTGCCTGGGGAGCTTAAAACATTTTGATGGCCAGACTTCACCAAGATCAAATAAATCAGACACATGGGGTAGGATGCAAGCATCAGAATTTTTTAAAGTTCCCCAGACAATCCTGACATGCAGCCAAGTTTACAACCACTGCTTTGGACCAGTCCTTGAACCTACATTAGCATCACCTGGGGTTTGTTAAACCACAGATTCCTGGTTTCAGCCCCATATATTCTAATCCTGCAGGGTTGGGGTGGGCCTGGGACTCTGAATTTCCACCAAGATCTGGGTGGTGTTGTCAGCCTGAGGAGCACTTGCTTGAGACCTAAGTGCAAAATGTGCACTGGAACTCAGATCCAATTAGGTTTTTGTGTGTTTTTGATGGGGGGGTGGGGGGGACAGTAACATGACATTGAAAGAACTCACAACCCAATTAAAATAACATTGTATTCCTGCTGTCTCGAGTTGGCGATATTTTACCAAGACCAAATTCTGCAATCTCTAAACAGCAACCCTGACACTCAGGTGTGCTGAGAGTAAACATGTTGACAGCCTTCCTTCCTTCAGAGGGTACATCCCTTGACACCTCAGTTGTTTCAAGAAGCTAAAAACTTTGTTCTAACAACTGACCTCAGCCTAAAAAGCCGGGGCCTCAACAGGGAGCTGGTAAATAAGATTCATGGAGCCTCATAAAGGAGCAACCATAAATTAGACCTTGTCTTTGCCAATGATTAAGCCAATGCCTTTATTCAGCTAGCTATTCTTTGATATTTATGGCCTATTATTACAGAACAAATTGGGTTTATCAGCCAACCTAAAGGACAACCTTCAGGAAAGAACTAATGAAGGAAATGCTGAACCTGTAGTGAATGCTGATGGTGCCCTGCCCAGTCCCCCTGTATCAGATCGGGCCCTCATGCCCCTGCTGCCCCCTTTTCTTGAAGTTATCCTCTCCCCTGGGAACGGGTGCACTGCTAATGACACAGGGTGTAGAGGAGTGGTCTTCTTGCCTACGGGTAGGACAACTCTGGGGTGCTATTCACGCTTCAGCGCTCCCAGTGCAAAGGCTGAGGCTAGACTTGAATGGACCCCAATTCTCTGCCTGGTTTCCTCCCATTGCACCCTGTATCCCTCAGTCCTGTACACACTGCTCCTGAGCCTCCCTCAATAGATCACAGCACAGGAATCCCACCCTGCCTCAGGCTCTGCGTTTAGGGAACTCCACCTAAAACAGAAGCAGATGAGATTAATAGAAATTTGTAATCCCTAAGACAGATGTCTGCTCGCAAATAAATATAAGGGAGGGCAAAGAACGAGTGGCTTATAAAAGATGAAACAATGTGGTCTAACCTAAGAGATTGTATGATGACGTAGTCACGGTGGGAAGGCCTCATGAGACCCACCTCTTTCTGAGCTTCCTCTTTCTAATCTGAAAGTGGTAACCCCACCACCAGGTAGAACTGATGCAAGCGTGAATCATGAGTGGATGCTCACATGAGTAGCTGAAAGGTGTTAGGGAACAGATCATTCACCATCTTAAAATGTCACCCCAGAGATTGCTTATCATGAAGAGGAAAGGGGACCCTGACAATGGAGAAACCTGGCAGACACCATCTGAACCAATTGATCAGCCTCCAAAAATGCCACACCCGTGATGCTCTGAGGTGTAGCCAAAGCTGGACATGTAGTCTAGCAGAGACTGACCTTTGTTTAGAGTTTATAACTCAGCCACGATTAACCTGTGATCCTACTTAGATTACTCTAAAATTTGTAAGGTTTGTGTAATGTTCTCGTAATTTGCTAAAAGTCTCACAGAAAGCCCAAGGCTTAGTGAGATGTTTGTTTATATTTATTTATTTATTTATTTATTTATTTATTCATTTTTAAATATATTTTTATTGATTTCAGAGAGGAAGGAAAGGGAGAGAGAGACAGAAACATCAATGATGAGAGAGAATTATTGATTGACTGCCTCCCGCCCATCCCCCACTGGGGATCAAGCCCGCAACCCAGGCATGTGCCCTTGACCGGAATCGAACCTGGGACCCTCGAGTCCGCAGGCGGATGCTCTATCCATTGAGCCAAACCAGCCAGGGCTTAGCTTAGTGAGATGTTTATCCATGCCCATGCAATCCCTGATGTTGATGGCCGACAGAACTGTTTTTCAGAACCAAGCCCAGAAGTTTTGCAGGACCAGGCGGTGAATTGAACAGCCTAAAGGACCTTCCAGTGACTTCCTCGTGAACTTCCTTCATAATACTAAAATATCCACCCCGGATATTTTCTTCCAGTTTTGAACATACTCTGTATGCACAGCCACATTTCCTGATTGTGAGTGGGCTGGCATGTCCCCACCTATGCACACAATGACAAAGTCCACTTTGTGTTCATGCACGATTTCCCCTAATAAAGGTGGGCTCGATGCTCTGTTCAGGGACACACTGCTCTGGGAACCATCCCTGGTGTGTCCTTGCTGGCTGGGTTGCATGATCAAGTTCCTTCTCATAAAATCACCTTGAAGTTTTCTCTAGGCTGGCGACTACTGAGTATTTGGCCCTGGTTCGGCATGGTAACAGAGGCTATAATATCACCTGGGTAGTTTTCTTGCCCCAAAATGTGTTCCAGCTGAATCTATGCAAGAGGATCAGACAAATCCAACTTCATGCTCTTTCTGCAAAACCACTAGCCTGAACGCTTCAAAATATCAATGTCATTTTTTTTAAGGCTGACTGTAGATAAAAGGAGAATAAAGAGACATGATTACTAATGATATAGCGGACACAGAACTGATCACTTATGGCATAAGAATAACAAACAGTTATAAAGGACAGTTAGGGATATTTGAATAAGTGCGTATAATAGGTAATATGACATTGATGTTTATTTTCCTGAGTGTGATACTTTTAATATGGTTCTTGTTCTTAAGAGATGCATACTGAAGAACTTAGGGGCAAAGTGTGAAAATGTTGGAAAGTAAGTGGCAAAAGCTAAGCCCCCTCATTTCCTCAAAAAAAATAAAAAATGAAAAAGGTACCCTAGCTGGTTTGGCTCAGTGAACAGAGCACTGGACTGAGGACTGAAGGGTCCCAAGTTCGATTCCGGTCAAGGGAACATGCTTGGGTTGTGGGCTCAATCCCCAGTGTGGGGCATGCAGCAGGCAGCTGATCAATGATTTTCTCATCATTGATGTTTCTATCTTTAAAGGTAAAAGTATAAAGGTAAAGAAAACGTGGCAAAATTTCAACAACTGGTGAATTTAAACGAACAGCAGTACTATTCATGCAACTTTTCTGGAACATTTAAGAATGTTTGCAATTTCTCAAAATAACACTGTTTCCAAGTGTCTAGGTCTGCATTCATGGGGCGATGAAGCTCAAGTATGAATTCAGTGAGACACACACCCACATGTAAAAACACTCGGCAAGCCATAGAATGCCCCACAAATGTAAGGTGGCTCTGGGGGCGGAGAACAAACACTAGAAAACTCTACATTATCTCTGCCCCCATTGCTAACAAGCCAGGCCTCATGGCTCTGAAGCTATTACACCCACTCAGGGGGCAGCGCTTGCCAGCACCAGCTACCTTCTGGTCTCACCCAGGTTGAGGCTGCATTCCCTTCATTTCCAGGAGCAGGTGTTAGTAGGCAACCCAGGCAGGGGCAAGAAGTGATTACAGAAAGTGCATTCTAACGCTGTGAGGCAGGATGGTAAAAAGCTGGGGAAATTCCTTGGCAAGTAGCATGGGGAAACGGAGACAGCTAGCTGAACAAACTCCCGAGCAATTTACCACCAGATACAGAAGGTCTCCTCCTGTAGATCACATCTAGGCCTTAGTTGCATTTCAGTCCAGGCCCAGAAAAGCAGCAAAATCAGGTGAACAATGCTAGGACCAACTGCAATGTCTAATGACTCCAGCCCTGGTAGAGATCTTGACCCTGAAAGGGCACACCTGAAAAACGGATGAATATTCTGCTGAAACCCTGTCCTGAGATCTCCCCTAAAATTCCCACTTGTGAGAAAGAGATAAAGCCCTCAAGACAAAGGATGCGAGCACTGGCTCTTTCGCAGCGGTCGCCAACCTTTTGGACCTCACGGACCACCACTGGTCCGCAGACCACAGGTTGGCGACCGCTGTTCTAGAGCACGCCCGTGCCTTTCCTTTCTCTGGCACGAACTTGCTCCTAAACTCTAAGGATCCCCATGAGACTTGCAACCAGGAGAGCAATGGGCAGCAGCAGCTCGTCCCAGGCTAACCCCCTGAACCTGTCTCCAAGGCCCCCTTTCCTCTGATTTCCCAGTGAGCTAAAGCAGCCCAGCCCATAGTGTTGCTTCTTCTATGCTAAGCCCTTCCCTGTTTCACTATCCCCAGCTTGAATAAATGTTCCCTCCTAGTCACCTGGACTTGTGCTGTGAAATCTTTCCTGCACGAAGTCAAGAACTCACACAATACCAGCTAGCCCTAGGCAGCCCCACTCAGGGCCAGTCCCCTTTCCAGTAACAGTAGGACAGGCAGAAAGCCACTAGGCCTAGTTTTGGTAAGTTTCACAGAATCAGATTCATCTCAGAGAAACCAATAACTTGCAGCCATTTTTAAACGATGCTCTCTCTTGCCCTAAAACAGAATTCCAGAGGATGGCAGAATCTACCAACGCAGTTCTCGCAACCAGGTACTCAGGAAGCTCCCTTGCACCTCTCAGGACACCACCCCCTCTCCCCAGGCTCCATCCCAAACAACACAGCAGGGGTAGACTTTGACTCTACCGTGTAGTGTGGTTTTTCAAATTAATGACAATTGACAGAGCGATATATCAAACACATAAAACTTGGATATCAGGTTGTTTCTGTGGAAAAAACACTGATGTAATAAATATAGCCAACATATTTTCTATGTAAGAATATAATACGTAGATAATATGTATAAGAATATAAAAATCCTCTTTTGTTGAATAGCCAAAATTAAGTTTAAGAGAACTAAGATATAAAGCAAAATGCCAAGTCCTTACTACGGTATCAACAAGGCTGGTGTACGTCCATGTATAAGGTCTCAGCGCTGGCACAGGGCTCTGGATGGCTCTGTACTCAATGTGAGGACACCGGGACAAGACGAGTAGGGCCCCCAAACCTTCTCCACATGAGTTAAAAACACACCTTCCTTAAGCTGAACAATTACATATTTTAAATGGGCAACTTGTATCCACAGCCATGATAAGATGTGCTTGATTGTTTTTGAAGGATACGACTGTTTTCAATTAAATATTTAAAGTGTACTAAGAATTTTCCTGACTACAGCAGACTGCCTACTAAGAATTTTCCTGTCTACAGCAGTCTGTCTGATCATAGTTAAACTAAAGAGACTGGTACAGTTAACGAACAACTTCTGGAAACCTCTCACAGAAGGAATGGCAAGTCCTTTTGGAACTGAATCAGGTGGAAGGGGCCTCTGATCAAGTAATGCTCCCCGTAACCTCGTTCCACGCTTCTTGAGCTCCCTCTGGGTGTGCGTGTGCAAGTGTGGGTACTTAGCACAAACACGATCCCATCTGCCCTGGAATTCGGTACATTTATGAACTGCTTTCTTATTCTGTTTTGTTCCTACTTGCGGAGTTAATGGGCTCTGTAAATTGAGTCACCTGGAGATGGCTGGTTGACTGAGTCAGCAGAACTGGGTGGAGGGCAGCATATCACAACCTCCTAAAATGCACTTGGCCTGGCCCTTGTCTCCTTCCCTGCTCCCCATCCCTGGCCCCAGGCACCACCCTTGGTCTCCAATATCAGACTTTACAAAGGTGTGGAAGGGAATTCTCTTCTTGGGAGGGCATCCCTGCTTGTGCCGCCTCTCCTGCCAGGCCAATCCCAGTGCTGGCTGAAGGACTGAGTAGTAATCCACAAGGGCTGCCTTGGATTTGGAATTTGAAGGAATGAGTGGCAGGCGCCACCGGAGTCTTACCTTCCCAAGCTGTACCTGGATTTCTAGCAAAGTGTCCCCGATAACCCTTAGGAAAGACTCAGTGCTCTTCAGCCTGAGGGCTGGTTCCCTGAAGGTCCCCAGTGGGCCTACCAGACTTTTAAGAAGACCAATAGTTTTTCCCTTGTTTACACAGTAAATGCCTAATAAACAGCCATAGAATGAATCAAGACAAATGATGGGGCTAATTATTGTCAATACAATGTTAACTGCATCAATAAAACAAAACAAAAACAAAAATAAACAAAAGCGGAGCCCAGGGTTCCAAGTTGCTTTTGCCTAGGACCTAATTATAGCTAAGTTTCATCACATTGCCTGTCTCTCTAACAGAAAGAGCTGCAGTCCTGCTACAAGGTGAAGAAACTTTGTAGATTAATTCTAATATTTTATAACTTCTCGATGCTATTAAAAATTGACAACATTTCTCAAAGGGTGTTGCATATACCAAGGCAGTACATGAGAGCATGGTTTTTATTTGAATGTCCAGGACTTATTTTAATAGTTACTTGTATTGGTAGTGTATGGTGCAGATATTAAATTTACTTTCCCCCCAATTTTCCATCTTAATCATTTTAAGTATACAGTTCGGGGGTATCACACGTAATCGTATTATTGTACAGCCATCACTACCATTCATCTCCAGATCTGTTTCCTCTTGCAAAACTGAAACTTTAAACTTATCAAACAACTAGAGGCCCCATGTACGAAATTCGTGCAAGAGTAGGCCTTCATACCCCCGGCTGCTGGCACCAGCTTCCCTCTGGCACCCGGGAGCTGGGTTTCCCTCGCAACCCCGGCTGCATCCTGAAGGACATCTGGTCTAATTAGCATATTATGCTTTTATTATTATAGATAACTCTGCGTTCCCTCCTCCTCCCATTACAGGCAACCACCATTTCAGTTTCTGTCTCTATGGTTTTGACTAGTCTAAGAACCTTACATAAGAGGAATCATACAGTGTTTGTCTTTTCATGACTGGCTTACTGAATTTACTTTTTATATATTTATTTTTAAAAATACACTTTTATTGATTTCAGAGAGGAAAGGAGAGGGAGGAAGAGAGAGAGATAGAAACATCCATGATGAGAGAGATTCATTGATCGGCTGCCTCCTGCACGCCCCACAATGGGGATCGAGCCCACAAGTGGGGCACGTGCCCTGACTGAGAATCAAACCGTGACCTCCTGATTCATAGGTAGATGCTCAACAAATGTGCCACACTGGCCGGGCCTACATTTACTTTTTAAAATAAATGTAGACAGTGAGCCAATTTAAAGAAATAGGCAATTAACAGTAAAGATGCTGTATGAGTAAAAGAAAAATTGTAACACAACAGAGGAAATTTGGGATAAGATAATTTGGATTAGAACATAATATTTTCCCTATATTAATGTTTACAAACCTCCCTCTTAGATTCCAGGGGTAAGATTGCCCTGAAAAATGTATCTGTATGCCATTGCTCGGCCCCTCTTTCCTGTGTTCAAGCTGTTCTTGAGGGTCCATTGCTATAACCGGCCCCTAACCTACCTGCCAAAAGCAAGCTCAGATCCTGTCTCCTCCCCTGTCTCCTGTAGCTGCAAGTGAACTTTAGGCACAGGTAATTCCTTTACCCATTTTGTATACACCTCTGGGGCACTCACCCCATTTTATGAGGCATTATATATATGTGTTTCTCTCTCTCACTAGCCTGGCTATATTCAGGCCTAGCCGGGGCAGGCATTGATCAAATGACTGCTGCACATGAGCAGGGGCTGGGGAGGAGGTGATCTGCAGACAACAGATTCGTTCCTGTGAGTGAAGAAGGGGAGAAGCTCAGTGGACAATGAGAAACATGGTGGCCCTGGGTCTCCCTTAGCTCCTTTCTGCACCCCTGCCCCCACCCACCCATAACCTCCGATTCTGGCCTTTCCTCAACCAGGTCCCAACAATAAAATCACATGGCTGCTCAGTTTCAGTCTCAGGAGACAAAGGGTTCTTGTCTCTGTGTTTATCAGGAAATAGGTGGCAAAAATCACCTCAGCTACCAAGAGCTCCCCCCTCCCCCTGCCTTGAGCCATCCTAAGGTCTGGGGTGAGAAAACAAAGCAACCCAAATCCTTCCAAAACAACAAATCCAAACTTTTAGCATCCCCTTCCTCTTTGCTCATGAATTTCCTTTATGCACAGCCCCTCTCCAACATCCCATCAACTAGCAAGGGGTGGCTTTGGGTATAAAAGTCAATGCTCAGTTTGAGCCTAGAACTGTAACTGGAGCCCACTGACACAGGGCATTGGTGATAAGTGCTCCATTCAAGGTCCCCAAATACCTTATTCTAACATTGGCAATGAGATTTAGGTTCCAACAAAAGAACTGATCACACCAGCTGGCTGAGCACAGAAAAAGGTAGGAGTAAATAGTATTGACAGGAAAGCTGTGAGGTATGAAAAAACCCAAAGTGGGAACCACACCAGCAACAAGGAGGGGGGGCACTTTAGCCGCCAATGCTAACTTTTGGCCCTGGCTGGTGTTTCCTCAGTGGTTAGAGTGTCAGCCCACTCACTGAAGGGTCTCAGGTTTGATTCCCGATCAAGGTCACATACCTAGGTTGCGGTTCACTCCACACCCCAGATAGGGACCAGTGAGAAGGCAACCAGTAGGTGTCAATGTGTCTCTCTTACATCGATGTTTCTCTCTCTCCCCCTCTCCCTCTGCCCATCCCTTCCACTCTCTCTGAAAAGCAATTGAAAAAAATATCCCCCGATGAGGATTACAAAAAAAAAAAAAAAGCTAACTTTTGTAAAGCATGTCATAGTTTCCATCTAGTCAACCCCCAGTTCTAGTCTCCCCTCAGACTCATAATCTTCAATGGTTGATGGAAAGAGCATCTGCTGGCAGACTTGAATCAAAGCCTCAGTTGTTTCTTTATACCTGTAAGGCCTTGATCTGATACTACATGTCATTTAGTCTCAGTTTCCCCATCTCTAAAGATAGATTCTTGTTGGAAAAAAAGGGAATACGGTACTAAAACAAACAAAATCTGCAAAGAACTGATTCTAAGAGCCTGGACTATCTTGAGAACTCTGAGTAAAAATTCTGCTTAGTAGAGTTTCCAGAATGTCTCTTTAATTGTCTCCTAATTTTAGAAATCCATAAAAATGAAGCAAGGCAATGTGTTTCCATTCTAGGACACAAAGACTATTCTATAAACAAAATTCTGGAGCTAGTTTTGTCAATTTAATGGCAACCTTTTTTGAGGGTGGCTCCTGGCAGGCCCTTGAGGCTGGAGCCATCTCCATCCTTGGTAGATCTAGACCCAACCTATACTCTGGTGCTGGCCATCCTCAACATTCAGATGGGAAGGAAAAAAAAGGATTGAAAGGCTACTTCTCTTGATATTTTTACATTGAAATTTCCACTCATATCTTGCCTCTCTGGGGCCTCCCTTCCTCATTCTGCTGGTGCTGAGCCTTCAGCTGTGTCCCAGCCTAACAAAGCCTTTTCACATGACGCTGCCTCAACCTGCTGCCAGGGCAGGAAGGTGCAGCCCGGGACGTGGTACGGCGGAGGGTTCAGGATTCCAGCTACAAGAGGCCAGTGCAGAGGCATCTTAAGAGTTAAGGACCAGACAGAAGCTGGAGTCCTGGAGCAGTAAATCCTTGTGCATATAGGAAGAAGAGAGCAAACACAGCCCAAATGCCAAGCAGTGGCGAAGATGCCAGGCTTGGTGGAAGCTGACTCCAGGGCCTCCTAGGACTGGGAGAAGAGAAGTGATGGGTCTGTGATCAGTGGTTTCTGAAAATATATTAATAGAAAAGGCCTCTTATGTAGAGAGACAGAGAAAAAAAACAGTTCATACAGAAGAAATCCATCTGATAAAAATTTCTGGCCCAGAGACCAATTCTAATTTTTGTTAAACACATATATACACACACAGCAAACAAGGAATTCCCAGAAAACCTTCAATTTCAAAGATACCTAGTAGTTGATGTCCAGTCATTTCTTAATCACATTCAATCATGAAAACAGTTCTTTAGAATCTGTGAGGCTGAATTACACACCTACTCTGTAGTATTTAAGTTGGGAGATGAAGGGAAGTAAAAATTCATTCTGACTAAAGAAGGGGCACTGGCTAGTTTCTCAGTTTATTGCTGAGAAATTGCCAGGTGAGTTGAGGAAACTTACCCACCACTCAAGGATGGGAAAAGTAATGGGCAGAAGTCTTGGGCAGGCGATATTCTTGTAAGGATCATGGCCTATTTACCTATGTTGTGAGAGATAGTACAGACCATCCGTCTATCTCCTATTCGAGGTGAAAATGTTAGAAAGTGATAGAGCTGGGCTTGGGACCACTCCTCTGACTTAGGCAGTTTACCTACCCTATACCAGTTGATATGTTAATTCCTCGGGTCCTTTTTTGTCCCCTTAAATTACAAAAGGAAAATGACTGACATAGTTCGCATTGCAAATTTTATTCCTGTGCGGCTAAGGACTGCTGCTTTCGGAGGGAGGAGGCCTCGACTTCGTAAAAAAGATTTCTAAAACCATGTCGCAGAGCATTTGCGAAAAACTTTTAGGACCTTCGGTGATTTTTAAGTTCTATCTGCTGATGACTGGGAAGAGAGAACAACACGGAAATGGGAACAAAAATGTGTGTCTGCCTCCAGGGAGGAGGCACTGCCATTTTTACAAGAGGAGAAAGATTTGGTGGCTTTTTTTGCTTATGAACTTCCTCTCGAAGGCTGAAAAGGGCAGATATGGAGCCAACGCTGGCAGGGACCTTCATTCATTCCTGTAAAACTAAGAAATGAAACAAAGAACCTGTTGTCCTGGGCACCCCTGCAGCTGAAAACAGGAGAAGGAGCCAGGCAGCTCCAAGTCTTGGCCCACTGACCTTGAGCCTAAGCAGCGGCATGCACCAGGCTTCACAAATTGGCAAGCGTTTCGTGGATTTGCAATTCTTGGCCTTTAAGTGCCTTTGATTACACTGGTATTATTTCATAGCTGGATTCAATCTGTACTGCACTCTAACCAAGCAGATATCTAGTGGCAGAATCAACTACCAACATAGCAAGGCAAGGTCTGTAAAGGGTAAAATGTATCTACCTTAGAGTATGCCCTGTGGAAATTGTGTGTACCTAGGGAAGCCAGCCTAGGATACACTGTGGATTTCCAGGATGATAAAAACACACACAGTGAAATCATGTGTGATCTACCATTTAAATGCACAGAAAAACAAGGAAAGAATACATACAAGGCAAAGAAATCAGCGAACAAGCCAAAAGGCCACTGGCTCAGGGCTTGGGCACATCCTAAAGTCCCTCAGCATCTGAGAGCAAGCCACTCTCCTAGGACAGTCGCACCTGTCAGAAAGGTGGTTTATTTTCCTTTCCTGTGAGCGCCAGTCTGGTTCAATAGGTCAGGAGAGGCTCACAATCATTTGCTACATAATAGCAATTATATTTTGCAGTATCTTAGGCCCCCTTGAAAAAAGTGTCTGGTGTTATCAAAGTTTATTGTTTCTTCTTACACATGATCTATTTCTAAGAACTGTAAATGTACATTCCCATAATTCTTGGAAATTTGTTGGTGCCTGCCTGTCCATATTCTTTCTCAAAGAATATCTGATGGGAAACAGAATAGAGAAACTCTTTGACTTGGGTAGGGATTGTGTTTGGAAAGGCAGCTGAAAATCTATACTCATCTGAAACACCCAAGTAACACCACAGACATGGCTGCTGTTTCTGTCAGTGGGGAGGGGTGGGCATAGCTTTGTTCAAACCAGAGGAGGTTATGTAGCGGAAACAGTTTTGCAATAAGACATTTTCCTACCATGCCCATTGAAGGTGTTCTGCTATGACTAGCTTGATCAATTTCCCTGAAGGTGTTTCCTGATTTCAAGCCACCAGGAGTGTTTGGAATATGAGTGTTTGGAATATGATTTCAAGGTATTCTATGAGATTGTCTGCCTCTTTGCTCCTACTGTTACCCATGCAGCTACAATTAAGTTCAACTTAAAGAAAATATTTATTGAGTGGGTGCTATTTGCCAAAATTCCTAGACAGTGGAGCCTGAAGTTTTATACAACCTAAGGGAGAAAGAACTGTAAACAAGTATCATATAATGGAATGAGTACATAATAGAGGAATATACTAGATGCCCTGGGGACCTTGGAGAGGAAGCAGGTAATTCTAGGTAGGAGGTGGTTTTAGGAAAGATGAGACTCATTAACAGTAAAGAATGCGAGGTAAGTCACCCATTCAAAAATGCTCCAAAATACTGTTTGGTCCGTCTTAATCGGTGAGACCTATTATACTAGAGAAGGTGTTTTTTGTTTGTTTGTTTGTTTGTTTTTGTTTGTTTGTTTTTAAAAAGAACATGTAAGATTTTTTTTTTTGATTACCAAAGTGGAACTTTACATTGTGCAAAAAGAACAATGCAAAAACTATAAAACTAAATATGACCATGAACCCACACCTGAGACAGAATCACTTTTGATTGTTGGCTTGCTCTCTTATTTCTTTGCCTGGGTGTGTATCTTTTTAATGCCTGGAAACCATGATGAATGAAGATAGGTATTTCTATGTTGTGACTCAAGTACTTATCTCAGTGTCGTGGGACTCAGGAGTGGGGACTCTACAGTTTTAACAGCGCATCATTTTACAATTTTCACACATCTAACTTCCAGGCTAAAGTCATGGGAATTCTGAGCTAGCAGCCAATTCGCTGGTTCATATTTATGGAAACCGTAACTTTATACAAAGGATTATCCGGGGGTCAGGGGGCGAAGGAGATGAAAAGAGAAAATAACCTAGAAAGTATGAGGGAAGTATAAATATATATGTACTTCTATTATTTATGTTTCTGCTTATGAACCTTAGATCATAAGCTCACAGCAAAACGAACAAAACTTAGTGAATTTCTTCCCATCTTTTAGATTTGCTTGCTTTACTTTGTTCAATATGCAGAAATATTATATGCAGAAACAGTCACCATGCCATGAATTGGTTTGGCCAAGGCCATTAGCTGCATCATAACGAAGAAACATATGTGCCTCTAAATCTGATACAATTATTTTTGGAACTTAAATCTTTTAAGCTCAGAATACACCTGCATCCATCCAATAGTTTTCCATATTTAAAAAAATATATGTCCTCCGCTTCAGTGACTTTGAATGTAGAACTTCATGTCACTTCATATTATTCCCTTCTGTCTTTTCCTCTTTAAACATCAGATAAAAAGTGACTATTCTTTGTTGATTTATACTCACTTTTACTCTTCTAAAGATTTTGGAGAGTGTATATGAGGTCATTAGGAAGCAAGTTCAAGTCACTGATGCAAAAATCTTTTTGCATTTTTGTCTTCTTGCACAGTATCTGTGTCTCATCTGTGTTAGCCAGCAAAACAAATCTTTTCCTCTTTTCCATACTTGGACTGATGAGGAAGTGGGGCCTGAATGTAGGGGAAAGAGGTGCTGGTCCCTCTTCTTTTCTAGGGAGGATGCTTAAGGCCTGTCACACATTTTCAACTTTTTATTTTTTTATGCACTGGCTGGGATCCCCTAATTGCTTTACAAGGGTGAAGTCTTGTTTATACAAGAGGCTTCTGATGCTGGAATACTTTTAGAAGGTCCAAAGGGCTAGCGCCTTTCATTCATCCAATCAACACATTGATTGAGTGTATGCTACATGACAGACACTATTCTAGGCACTGGGAAAAACAGCACCAAACACAGACCAAGCCCCCGCTGTCAAAACACCAACCTTCTAGTGCTGGGAGGCAGAAAATGCACCATTACGTAAGTGAATATATTTCAGATCTGTACAAGTTCTAGAAAGAAAATAAAGCCAGCTAAGGCGACAGAAGAAAGGCAGGGTCCAAGGATGAATGCTTCCTGGAGGAAGGACATTCCAGGCAGAAGGAACAGCAAGCACAAAGGCTGCTTAGCAAGAAGCTGGTGGGGCTGGAGCAGAGCACTGAAAGGGGTGAAGGGGAAGAGATTGTAAGAGAAGAGATGGTGAGGGGATGTGAGTCCCATCCTGTAGGCCAAGGTCGGGATTTTGGTTTTCAGTGAAAAATGAGCATGAGTGACATGACTTGGATTTAAATGAACTAAAGTCAGATCATTTTCTATGCTGCTTAGCTAACTGCGCAGAGAATGTGGAAGGGGTGAAAGTAGAGACAACAGGCAGAAATCTACTGTAGTGGTGCCGGTGAAAAGTGGACCGATCCTGGCTCTAACTTAAAGGTAGAGATGCCAGGATTTAGAGATGGATGGGAGGACGTTAGGAAAGAAGGAGAGGCACCAGGGATGACTGAGGGCCCAAGCACCTCGAGGCATGGTCACTGGGATAGGAAGACCAGGGAAGAAGCAGTTTGTGAAGGGAAAACAAGGGTTCGGTCTTGGTCTTTTAAGTTTGAGCTCCCAAAGGTCAGGCTGAATGAGCAGCTGGATGCAAACATCTGGATTCCAAGAGAGGACAGGCCTAGGGATGTAAGTCGGAAATCACCAACACACAGGGGAATCACTAATACACAGACATATTCAAGCCGCAGGACTGACTGAAATTACCTAGGAAATTACAGGTCTCTTTCACTAAACCATGCATGTGTTTACCACGTGCCAGCACCGGTGAAGTCCTTCACAGCTATGCATTCACTTAATCTTCCTAACAACTCTGAGGTCAAGTTCTATCATTATCCTCATTTCACCGAGGCACAGAGATGCTTCAGTGTCTTCCTCGAGGGTAGTATGGGAGGGAGAGAAGAGGAGATGTGTGAAGAGGAGAGGCTCAAGGAGTCAGCTCTAGGTGCTCCAGGGTTAGGATGTCAAGAAGATAAGCAAGAGCCAGCCAGGAGACTTGAAGCAGCAGCTTGTGATGGGAGAGAAACCAGGGCTCATGGCATCCCAGAAGCCAAGCCAAGCAAGTGTCCCAGGCAGGGAGGGTGGGTCTACTGCAGCCGTGGGCAAACTACGGCCCGTTGGGCTGTTCTATCCGGCCCGCGGAGCCGAAAGAGCGCAGGGTTCTCTTGCTCTCCCCTCCGCTCCTTCACCAGCAGCAGTGTTAACATGGCAACGTCGGGAAACACGGCCGCAGCTCCTTCTTCTGAGTGGGCGGATTTATATCGGCCCATTCAGTAGAAGGAACAACCTCTCAATCTTCCAGAGGCTCCTTGTAATGCCCGCTGACGCGTCCCCCAACATCACCCTGGGAATGCGTAGACACGTTATCGTGGTGATGTAGGGAGACACGCCCCTGGAGAGCACAGTATCAGAGCATTAGCTAAAAAGGAGACCAACAACACTGTTCCCACTGAAGTTGATGTTTTAAAGACCAAAAAACTTTCAACCCAGTCTACATTGCCATCTACATCTACGTCCCGGGCAAAATTTGGAAGTTGCACTAAAGAAAATGTTTAATTTACTGTTTACACATTTTGTTCTTTTCTATTTGTTTTAGTTTTAAATTATTTTATTATATTTAAGTTTAATTTGAAAGGCTTTTGTACCTTTCTTTTGTTAGGCAATTTTATTTTGCCTTTGCCATCTTCAATATAAGGTATGTTATTGTGCTATGATTCCTCCATTTTTTGAAGTTTCAAATTATAATAATTAGTGTTTACATTCTTCTTGTTAAAATGTTTGAAATGAATAAAACTATTGAAATAAAAATAAAAAAAGACCGTACCCTTTTATGTAATGATGTTTACTTTGAATTTATATTAGTTCACACAAACACTCCATCCATGCTTTTGTTCCGGCCCTCCGGTCCAGTTTAAGAACCCATTGTGGCCCTCGAGTCAAAAAGTTTGCCCACCCCTGGTCTACTGTGTCAGACGATGCCGGTAGGTCAAGTGGGCTGCGAAGTAGGAACTGACTATTGGGTGGAAAAAAGGGACTTGTGTTCTCTCACTAACCTGGTTTTGAAATGCACCCCCTCCCATTTTGAATGCAGGCAAAAAAATCTCAGCAGCTGAAACTCTGTCCCCAACCAAAACTCTAGATGTTTCCATGGTGGGCGCAGAAGTATTGCTTAGTCTCTTCTCTGCTTCCAGAGGACAGCAGTTCATAGGCCCACTGCCAGATGTATTAGTAAAGAACTACCAATGCTATGAAATCATGCATTTTTACATTCTAATCATTGTATTCCACTATAATTGTTTTCCCCTCGTCCACTTACATATTTTATTTTATTTTATGCATTCAAAATATTAATCTGAGAAGGGGTTCATAATACAAGAAGAGGTTTCAGATCTCAAGCTTATCTCACTAATCATCTCACTATGAACCACGAAAGAGCAATGAAGAGCCAATGCAGGTTGGGGAATAGCGATTTCTAACCTAGGGCACTGGCCTGACAATTAATCCAGCATTCAACAAACTAGGGAACC
This sequence comes from Plecotus auritus, assembly GCF_963455305.1. Lineage (NCBI taxonomy): Eukaryota > Metazoa > Chordata > Mammalia > Chiroptera > Vespertilionidae > Plecotus > Plecotus auritus. The sequence continues at coordinate 82,375,091 of NC_137782.1, read as the reverse complement.
ACAGACACTTCCTGGTGACTGTGGGTGGATTAGGTGAGGTCATATCACAGCTCACACTCACCAACCATGAGGCTGCAAAAGGCCACTCACTGCCAGGCATCTGTGCAGCCACCAGAACACTCCCAGCTAAGGTCCTGCGTGGCTGACTGCTTCTTCTCTCTCCACTGGAGGCGGCCCTGCCTGCTCCCCTCTCCCCCTGGGCTGCTCTGGGTCAGGCTGACCTGCTGCTCCCCTGCGACCACCCACAGCTCTGCTCCGCCTTCACTGTGGAAACAACACCATGTCCTCCGTCCCCTACTTCTGTGTTATCCGTCCCTCCTCACGTCATTGACAAAATGGAGGAATTAATAGCAAAGTCACCACTCCATGCTTCTAAAACTCAGCGAGAGACGCCAGCACAGGAGCTACAGCCTTATTAGTCAGACTTTTACCACAAAATACGAGTCTCCTATCAGCAGAAAAAGGGTCATAGTGGAGCTCAACCTCACCGTGCAGTTAGGAGCTTCAATGAGTTCCAGCGGTAATGCATTTAGAACAGTGATTGGCAAGAGGTAAACACCACATGCATTGTTAAATCAAGACAATCTTGCTTTTTTTCTTTCTTTCCCATCAAAGAAAGTGCCAAGTAAAATGCCTCTGAAGTTTCATAAATTCAGTGTTAACCAACATAGCATTCAAGAATACCTATTAACCTGATAAAATAAAGTTACAGTCACTCTCTAATTTAAAAAGAAAAAGACTAGAAGCGATGTTAAAGATTAAATGAAGGCCCAGCTCTCCCACTTCAATTCCCTCTGCAGTCAGAGATCAAGCTGTTGCTAGCCCTTATCACATTATCACTCCTTCCAGTAAGCCCAGCATCTCCGTGGCTTATACGCAGGAAGGGTCCTGTCTGTCCTCTGCAGAGTTTGGGATCTACCTTGTAGTATTATGTTTCCTGGATGTGGGGAAATCCATGCTATGAACTCTCTCTTCTTTACTTTTTTGTCATCAGCCTGGACACCCAATTTATTTTTAGCTTAGTAATGAAAAGGGTAAGGAGAAATCCCCTGGCTAAAGTTCCACGGAGTTTAGAACTACTCTGAATGTGAGGTGGAAAGAGAATCAGAAATCATGGTGTACTTGTCTAGATTATGGGGGGAAAATGTACCAATCGAAGCCATTCACATTGAAATCAAGAGAAATTATAGAATGCCTAGTTCTGCTCCAAGTGGCTTGGGGGCCATCTGGTCTACCCCTGTCATTTTGTAGAGAAGGAAATGTAAGGCAGAATGTCCACAGCTACGGGAGAATATAGTTTCCCCAGAGACATAGGAGTTAAAGCACCACCCTACAGCTGCCAAGTGCCTCCTTGGGATTGCCACTCTCCCTTCAGGCTAGGGCAGGGAACAAGTCCTGCCAGTTTGAAATTTGCCTGGACAACCAAACCCAGGTGGTTCCCCTGCCTGCCTTTGCAGTACGACTCCTGCCTGTCTCAAGACTTGCAAGCAAATCCTACCGGGTGAAGCTCACCCTCACCCTGCACAGGCAGCCTCAACCCCATTTCCTGGGAAAAGGGGCACACTGATCACAAATCTGGCCTCTCAAGTACCAAATGTCCATGCCATTCAGCAGACAGTATATTCTGTTGTTTTGCTAGCAATGAATTACACAATCCAAGAGCTGGATGAGGTTTGACAAGCTCCTCCAACCTGCCACCCCCACCCTGATCTGGCACGTCCATTCTCCAGATAAAGATCAGTCCCTTACTACCTACTCTGATCCATGAAATACGTTCACAACATATCATGCTTAACCAGGACAACCCACTGCCTCCCCTTTTTAGTCATTTACAGTCACATCCGTCAGAACTCGGGTCTGCACCGCAGGCTAACGGCTATGGTAGGTGCTGGGGGTTTTCTGACCTGAGAACGCAAAATGAGTCCATCCTCTGAGTGCTCCCCTTTAAACCTCCTGGAGACTGATACAGGCTACACTGAGTTCTATTTTGCGCACGGAGGATCCTGCTGCGTTATTGTTTCCATCACTGTGAGTAGGTGGATATGGCAGATAGAATTTTAGGTTTCCGGGTTCTGGTGCCAGGAGGAAGGGAAAGGTTGTAAAGTTCAAGTGCCTTCGCAGGGATTAAAATAAACAAGCAGACAACTGGTTCCTAGGCCACTCCCACCTCCTCCAGGGTTTCATCTGGAGCCGCCACCACACTCCCAGTTCCCAAACTTGAGGAGCCCCGGAAATGGCAGTTCTCAACACGAATAGGGTCCACTTAGCTCCCGTCTCGCCTCATCGCCTCTGTCACCTGTGGGCTTCCGTGGGTTCCAGGCCATTTTCCAGGCTGACATCTGTCTGCACCATCTCCTGTTTCAGTTCTCCGATCTGCGAGGCGATTGTGTCAATAAGCTATTCAAAGACAAAAATAGTGTGACGTCAGGAAGTGGAAGTGAAGAGGCGTGCCCAGGGCCTGCGGAGCTTCAGACACTTCAGTAGGAGCACACAGATGACCACCCTTTTTTTTTTTTTTAAACCATGGCTCTGTGAATTTCCTCTACTCAGAGGAAAGAAATAAAAAGGGAGGGAGAGCTTCTTCTTAGAAAGAGGAAGAACTTTGGTTTCGGTACTGCCCTAAGAAAAATAATATGACACTCAGTTTGGTTTCTCAACGTGAACACAAAAAGGAATAAACAAATCCTGGTCAAATCAGGCCTTGACACTCATCCTGTCAAGGTGAATTCCCTGGATTAAAACTTACACAATCATTATTCTGGTTACAGAAATAAGCATATTTTAAAGACATACATAGCTTGCAAATCAATTCCCAATGACACTAAACTTATTTCTCACTTTATTTATTTTTTTATGGTCAGAGAAAACTGTTAGGGAAAAGGGAAGAGAGGGCGGCATGGGCCGAAAGTGTGTGAGTGGGTGGGTGGGTGGGTGAACCATGAGGAGAATGGAAGGGGAAAGGCGTGGTCTTATGTCCTCTACCCACATGCTGGGCAAGAGCTACATCTGTCCCTAAAGTTTGGTCTGAATTCTTGAGCCCATATATATCCACTCATTCAACAGACTCTTTGCTGGTTATAATTAGGCACTGTATGTGTAGAGCAGCTCTTAAAGTGTGCCACTGCTCACGAATTTTTAAAAATGTTATATAAATGTTACTTATGTCAACACGTAATTGCTTATTTTTAAAAAATATTTTAACATTTTTTTATTTACTTTCTAATACAGCAAATATCTGTAGATATATTCCACATGAACACAAGGGCATTGAAGTCCTCCATCATTTTTAACAGTGTGAAGTAGTCCTGGGACTAAAAGTTTGAGAATCACGATTCTACCTAAAGACGTGTTGTATTGCCTCCAGTAGCTTTTATCCCACCCAGACACTGGGAGAAATTTCATTTGATGGCCTAGGGCCATCATTGTTGACCCCATCAATTCATTCACTAATTCAACCGAATTCTGTGGCCACCCACTTCTTGTCAGGCACTACAAGTATAGAGTAAGGTTGACAATTCTCATAGAGATGATATCCTGGCAGGGCACAGACCATAGCACTTAGCAATAAGAAGTTCCAGAACGAGCCCAGCTGGTGTGGTTCAGTGGTTTAGCATTGACCTATGAACCAGGAGGTCATGGTTTGATTACCGGTGAGGGCACATGCCTGGGTTGTGGGCTCCATCCCCAGTGTGGGGCGGGCAGAAGGCAGCCAATCAATGATTCTCTCATCATCATTGATGTTTCTATCTTTTTCATCATTGATGGTTTCTATCTCTCTTTTCCCCTTTTTCCTCTCTATGAAATCAATAAAAATATATTTAAAAAAAGAAGTTCCAGAATGAAAAAAATAGGGTGATGCTATAGGAACGAACTACTGTATAGCTAGGGTGGGTTGGTCAGGACAGAACTTTGAAGAAGTGGTGGATCCCTGAATGACAAAGGGAGCCATGAAAAGATCAAGGGAGGAGCCCTCCACATAGAGGAAGTCCCAGAGGCTAGAGAGGCATTGTGGAAGGAGAGGCAGGCAGGAACCAGATCTCATTGGTCTTCTAGATTACAGTATCCTAGAATTTGAGTTTTCGATACTAAGAACCATTGGGGGGTTTTACGTAGGAGGATGGCATTTTACTTTTTTTATGTTCTGTAAAGAGCACCTTGGCTGCTGGCTAGAGATGTAAGGGCAAGAGGACAAACAGCAAGACCAGTTAGGAGGCAACTGCAGTGATCCCAGCAAGAGATGATGGTGGCTTGGACCAAGGTCATGGGAGCAACAGTGGAAGTGGAAAGAAGGGGGGAAATTCAGGAACAATATGACATAGAAACTGAATTGGAAGATGGAAAAAAACAAGGAAGGATTAGACTTGAGGAGGAAATCTAATTGGGCATTAGGCAGGTTAAGTTTTAATGGAGTTGTACTAGCCATCAATTAACTTTGTTAAGTGGCTTTTGACATTCATGATGGAGCTATTTATACATTTAGAAGCCACTGGCCTATGTGTTAGTATTTCAAAGTCCTTTGTCAGGGAGAGATTATCTAAGGGGAGAGTGTAGATGGAGAAGGTGTCCCCACAAATAGCTCTGTGCACTCCTAATACTTAGAGGTCAGAAGAATGAAGGCCTCCCCAGTCCTCTATGCTTGATCCATCCCCTTTGTGTGTGACTGGGTGTGGGCTGTGGGTGGAGCTTCTAGAAGCACTGGGGCCTTGGAAGAGAAAATGACCAGGAGATCCATTTGACACACATCCCAGTGGCAAAATCTTAAAAGTCTGATAATATTCGAGGATACGGAAAAATAGGAACCCATATGCTGCTGGGGAGTATTGCTCAGAGTTACTTTGGAGAGGAGTTTGCAATATCTTGTAGAGTTGAAGATACACAGACCTCCTAGTTACACACTCTAGAAAAACTCTTGCACATGGGTGCAGGGAGACCTTTATGAGAATATTTGCTGCACACTACTTTTAAGAAATCCAAATTATAAGCACCTATTTGTCCATCACTAGGAGAATGGATAAATTGAGGTATAGAATACTATACAGCAGTTAAAATTAATGAACCAGAGTGTTGATGAAAAAACATCCAGCGTAAGAAAAAGTCTTATTAGAGTTTAGTTGAGTCAAACTGATGACAATTGCCGGGAGGAAAAATCTCAATGGATTGAGAAAATACTCTGGAGAATGGCAGTTCTGCAGCTTATTTTATACGTTAGAATCCAAAAAGGGGATATAAAGTGGGAGGGGGGCGGTGCATGAAATCCACTGATGGTAGATTAGGGAGGCAGGAGCAAACAAAGTGGGGACATCTCTGAGCTTGGATTAAAAAGTAAAATGAAGAGACACATACTTATTTTACATTATGTAAAGTGGCTTTTGACATTCATGATGGAGCTATTTCGCTGGATACAGGATAGTTAACATTCATAGCACACAGAGATGGTAGCACATAGAGATGGTATGTGAGCCACAAGATAATATGGTCTCACGCTCTGGTGCCAGCAGTTGTGCCTTCAGGGGTCTAGATACTTCAAAGATATGTTATCTTAGATGCACAAAGACAACAGACAATTTTAAAGTTAAAGACTGACCTTTTCCAAGGAAGCTATAGGCCTAGGATTACCCACTATGACCCATTGTTAGCTAGGGATTTTTATGTTCAGACCACCCTATGTGGTTTACTTTGGTTTCTGGATTTGTAAGGCCCACCATATGGGCCTTCACTGAACTTGTCAGGTTTAGAATGTGGCCCCTGTTTTGTCCACAATAGCTATATGCATCAAGACATATATAAATATAAAAATTCAAAAGTCTTCATTAAAAATAAAGACAATAGCCAAGATATGGAAGCAACACAAGTGCCCATGAATAGTTGAGTGATAAAAAAGCCATCCTATCCAATAAAAGAGAAATATGCAAATTGACCGTACCTCTGCTACGACAAGCCACGCCCACCAGCCAATCAGGAGCGAATATGCAAATAAACCCAACCAAGATGGCTGCAGCCACAGAGAGCAGGAGGGAGGCTTGGGTTTCCCTGGCAATGGAGGAAGCCAAGCTTTCCGCCTGCCCTTGCCGGCCTTGGCCGGGGGCAGAGCCAGGTAATTGGAGGGAGCTGGGGGTCCCCCGCCCAGGGCCTGAACCTCGGCCAGAGGCTTGCGGCCGGGGCTGGGGCCGGAGCCGGCAATTGGAGGGAACTGGGGGGCCCCTGCCCAGTCCCCAAGGCTTTAGGCCTTGGCAGGGTTGGAGCCGGAGATCAAAGGAGATAGGTGTGAACTACAGAGGAAACACCTTTTCTGACTGCTTATTGGCTAAGCTCCCTGTATGCCACTGGTAATATTCTTAGTAACTAGGGTATAAGAATCCACAAAGGTGATCTAGGGCTTTTCCACCACACTCCTGGATAAAAAAACGAAGGTCTGCTGCTGGAGGGCTAAGAAATGTCATATCCTGCCCTAGGCGGTTTGGCTCAGTGGATAATGGCTAGGTTTGCCAACCGCAGGGTCCGGGTTAGATTCTGATCAAGGGCATGTACCTAGGTTGCAGGCTCCTCCCTGGCTGGGGCCCAGGTCAGGGCTCATGCAGGAGGCAACCAATCAAAGTGTTCCTCTCACTTTGATGTTTCTCTCTGTCTTGCCCTTTCTCTTCCACATTCTCTAAAAATCAATGGAAACATATCCTTAGGTAAGGATAAAAAAAAAAAAAAAAGAAATGTCATATCCTATGAAAGACACATCTTGAAAATGTCTAAAGAAAGTTGTCATTTTTTCATGGTGAAGGGACCGGAGTCCGTGTTGATGAAAACACCTTGGTGGCTGCGGTGACTGGCAGTGGCTGCAGCAGCAGGGTGATGGGGCTGGTGCGTTTCCCTGATCAGCCCGGTTGCCTCCCACAAAGGGAGGCCAGACTGCGGCTTAGGCCCGCTCCCCACTAAGCCGTCAGTAGGACATCCCCTGAGGGCTCCCAGTATGTGAGAGGGGGCAGGCTGGGCTGAGGGGACCCCCCCCAACAGTGCACAAATTTCATGCACCGGGCCCCTAGTGATATATATAATGGGATATTACTCAGTCATAAAAAAGAATGAAATCTTTAACCATTTGCAACAGCATGGATTAATCTGCAGGGGTGGGCAAACTTTTTGACTCGAGGGCCACAATGGGTTCTTAAACTGGACCGGAGGGCTGGAACAAAAGCATGGATGGAGTGTTTGTGTGAACTAATATAAATTCAAAGTAAAGGAGCGGAGGGGAGAGCAAGAGAACCCTCCCCGCTCTTTCGGCTCCGCAGGCCGGATAGAACAGCCAAATGGGCCGGATTCGGCCCGTGGGCCGTAGTTTGCCCACGGCTGATCTAGAGGGTATTATGCTCAGTGAAATAAATCAGTCAGAGAAAGACAAATACCATATAACTTCACTTATATGTAGACTCTAAAGAACAAAATAAATGAACAAACTAAATTGAAACAGACTCATAGACACAGAGTGGACTAGTGGTTATCAGAGGGGATGGAGGTTGGGGTACTGGGAGAAAGAGGTGAAGGAATTAAGTACAAACTGGTAGTTGTAAAACAGTCATGGAGCCGAAACCGGTTTGGCTCAGTGGCTAGAGCGTCGGCCTGCGGACTGAAGGGTCCCGGGTTCGATTCCGGTCAAGGGCATGTACCTTGGTTGCGGGCACATCCCCAGTGGGGAGTGTGCAGGAGGCAACTGATCGATGTTTCTCTCTCATCGATGTTTCTAGCTCTCTATCCCTCTCCCTTCCTCTCTGTAAAAAATCAATAAAATATATTTAAAAAAAAAAAACAATCACGGAAATGTTAGTAAAGCACAGGAAATATAGTCAATAATATTGTGATAACTATGTATAGTGCCAGTTGGAGTACTGGAAGTATCAAAGGGGACACTATGTAAAATATCTGATTGTCTAAGTACTAAGTTTTACACCTGAATTCAATCAAAATAAAATTGAAAGAAAAAATATCTTTAGAAAAGAGAAGCTGAAAATGGTTGCATTCAGTGTATAAGTTTAAAACCATGCAAAATTGCATTACTAAGTGTTTGTAGATACACACATAGATATAAAGACTACTCCAATATGCACTGTGGGGTTACAATGACTACCAGACAGCGACCAACTCTGGAGAAGAAATAGATAGAGGTATTTACAGGTAAAGGAGCTTAAACACAAGTGAGATTTTTTTAAAAACTTTTTTTAAAAAATTGATTTTAGAGAGAGAGGATGGGAGTTAGACAGAGAGAAATATTGAAAGAGAAACATTGATTGGTTGCCTCCACACGTACCCCAACCAGGGATGGAACCCAAAACCTCCCTGGGAATCCAACCTGCCACCTCTTGGTGCATGGAATGACACTCCCAACCAACTGAGCCACACCAGCCAGGGGAAGATTTTATTTCTTAAAATGAAATGGCAAACTGATAAGATTTGACAGAGCTAGTGATTGTTTTAGTATTATATGGGATTTTCTGTGTTTAAAATACTTCAGAATCAAAGTTTTAGAAAAATAAGAAAAGAGGTGGATGTGTATGAAACTGGGGGGAAAAGGAGGGATTAAGAAAGTGGGAGAAAGTGGGGTGAGTCAGGGGAGCCTGAGTGTCTGAGCCAAAGCCCTACCACTCTAGGCTGGGGTCCCTCCTCCCATTCTTGTTCACAGCTGTGATCTTGGTCACAGGACAGACACACACAGCCCACCAGGGAGCAGAGAGCCCTGCTGATGGAGGACCAGCCACAGCCTCAGGCAAACATCTACAGAAGCTGAAAGATTCCCATCCCCAGCAGTAAGAAAGGTCACCCTCTCCACCCTCAGCCACCTTCACAGCCACCATATTGATTTGAACTAACAATCCCCAGTGGCCTTCCCCAGGAGAAGAAGCTGACCACTCCAGCCAGACTGCTTCCTCCCGACACTGCTCCTGCTGACACTTTGGCTGCATCTCCAGCCCTTGGGACAATGCAGGGCAGATCAGGGACACCTGGGCATTTGTGTTCATTTTCAATTCCTGTAGATGTTTGATAGCATGCCACAGTAACCTAAGCTTTCCCATGGTCCAGGTCTGTTGTCAACCAATTCAATGCCAATAGGAATCCCCAATTTGGAGTGCAGTGAAGAAAACTTTATTCAGTGCAAACAGCTCAATTGTGATAGAGCACAATTATGAAAACAGTGTGACTGTGGAACAGCTCTATAGATTTACAGCGCAACAATGAAACAGCCGGCTGTGGGAAAGCATGGTTGTGAGGCAGCCCTAGGGCGAGGGCCCTCTCCAGCTAGACATCTCTGTTTGACTCTGTTCTGCTCCACTCTGCCCTGCCCACTTCTCTCCGGTCCAGCAGGACATCTTTGGTGTTTTGTCTTCAGGGTTTCAGCTACCTTACCTTTACGTGGGAGGGGAAAGTGTGCTCTGGAAGCCAGGGGGAACTGACCTCTATAGTCCCTTATTGGTCCATCCTCATGCAAATGAGGACTCCAAATCCTTGTAGTTTGATTGGTCCTAAAAGCATTGTCCTGATTGGCCAGAATGGAGCTGTTCTGATTGGTTGCTTAAGATGCTAATGTAGATATAGCTGCACAGCTCTGATTCTGTGGGGAAAGTCTCAGTCCTATTGGTTAAAACACAATTCCAGGAACTCGTTTTTATAAGGGTTGGCTTAGGGGACAGGAACAGAGTAAAGCAGGCAGTTCAGTGAAGGAATCAGGTAGTTCAGTGCAGGCCTGTCCCTAAAGTGTGGTTTATGTGAGCCTAGAAGCCCCTATTTAGAAATGGTTGCTAGGCTCTTTTTAATTGTTTTCTTTTCTTTTCTCTCTCTCTCTCTCTCTCTCTTTCTCTCTCTCTCTCTCTCTCTCCCCCCCCCCCCCTCTCTCTCCCTCCCTCCCTCCCTCCTTCCCTCCCTCCCTTCTTTCTTTCTTTTTTAAATTGAGAAGTTAGCCACCAGGAGTCCTTTTTGGTAGGTATCTTTTTCAGGATCCACAAAGCCAACAGCAGTGTTAATGGAAGTGCTTTACTGGAGTTGATGCTGCTAACTGAAGTTTCTCAAGGTCCACGAACACAACCCAAGACCCCAGCACATCCCTGTCCTTGTCCAGAGTTCCTACAAGAAGAGGAAGGGCTGCCTAAGCATCTGCCAAGCTGGTGAGCAAGTGCTACTTCCACAACCCTGTTTTGCTGCCAAGGCTGTGTGGGCATCTGGGGAGGTGGCAACAGAGGCAAGCGGCTGTTATTCAGTATAATCGGAGAATGAGATAGGACACCCATTTCCAGGAAATTAAGTTGGTGAGACAGTGGTTCTTATAACAAAAGGCAACATTTGTGTTCTTTCCAGAAAACTCCACAAGCTGTGACCTAAGGCCTCAATCTAAGAGACAGCCATGTACAGGGCATAGCAGAGCTGCACTGATAAAGCCCGGACATACCTATGTTTGTTAGGTCCAGCTTTGTTGCTGGGGATGAAATGGCCTGTTTCATAGCAATGATCACCATTAATATAAAGGGAGAATTTAAATAGGAAGAGGATTTGGGAGCATTTAAGAACTTGTTACAAAGTGTTTTAATCTCATCTTTCTTGTAATCCTCCAACACCCTTTGCCCCTAGCTAGAGTCAGCCAACAGGAGGCCATGAGGGTATTTGAGGGCAGGTCTTTTTGAACCCAAAGCTGGGGGGCGGGGAGAGAATGGGGAGGAGTGTGTGCAGGGAGAGAGGGTGTTGCTGGCAGGAAGTGAAGGTCTGTAGCCACTCTAAGGAGAAGAGGCCAGAGAGAGGGAGCCTGAAGAAGGCAGGCCAGGGGTTGAGTCTCTGGGTCCCCTCCCTCTTTCTACTCAGAAACCCAGTGCGCTAGGCCCCCTAACACGTATGCCTCTGTGCAAGACACAGGAAGCCTGGAGTGCTCACCTGGGTGATTTTCATGCAAACTGGCATCCAGGCCCAAGGCAGAATTCTGGAAGCTCCAGGTTCTTTCTTGGCCCTCTGAGGTCACACCCAGGACTCAGTCTGCTATACTCCAGCCTGGCACAGATATCTACCCTGATCTGCACCATTTTGTAATCATTCTAGGAAATTTCCAGTAGGCAGGAACCTCACCTGAGGGGCCACATTTCAAGCCTTGTAGTGTTTAGAGGCAGTCTAGCTTGCAGCAACTACCTGGTAGTTTGGCAGCGTGAGCTAGTAGTGGTGAGCATACCAGCTTTGGGTTCAAAAAGACCTGCCCTCAAATATCCTCAAGGCTTCCTGTTGGCTGACTCTGGGGGCAAGGGGTGTTGGAGGATTAAAAAGGACAATGAGATTAAAACACTTTGTAACAAGTACCTGAATGCTCCTCAATCCTCTTCCTATTTAAATTCTCTCTTTATATTAATGGTGATTATTGCTATGGAATAGTCCATAAAGCTAAAAGACACTTAAAAAGGACTTATACCCCTCCCAACCTGGAGAGGGGCCATTTCAGCCCCAGCAGCAGACCTGTCCTACAAAAGACTAGTGCTTGTGGAGCCCAATCTTCTGTCTGTCTGCCCAGAAGTCTCTAACCTCCAGATCTGCCTGCTAGAGGTCGATTTTCCCTGGCTGGATGAGGGAGACAAGTCGCCATCTGCAGTCCCTATTTGTAAGCAAGGTTGGAGGGAGGAAGAGGGAGGGACTCCAAATCTTGGTTTCTTTCTTTTAAGGTTAGATAAAAGGAGAAAAATTATCTTGAAGGTCGTGTAAAAATGAAATGAGAAAAGTGCTTATAGAGCAAGTTGCGATACAACACTAATTCCAAGGCTAACTCAGGAATGTTATCAGTTGTTTGGAAAGGGCTGTGTAGCTGATAGAGGAAGACTTGAAACCGAGGGTGTGGGAAAAGTCAAGTGCTGGCTTTCAGCTATGGGGTTTCTATTTCCCAAGTGCATCAGCTTGGCCTCTCCAGTCCCATCAACTCGGTGGAATTAGACCCACCTCCCGGTCACGGAAACCACATGGCCAAGCAATTCCCTCTCCTGTCTGCTTCCGCTGAGGTAGAGGAGCTTCATGGACTGGTGGATACACCCACTGGGGTTTGTCTGAAGTAGTCTGGAAAATAATGGGCTTCTTACAAACTTTCAAATTGTCACCATGGAAACAAAAAAGTAATGGAGACTTCTTCCCTTTACTTGTAGAGGAGTGTCTGCGGAATGCCGAAGCATCTCGGAACCATGCCCTTTTGTTTTGTTTTGAAACTATGTTCCATCTCCTATGGGCGTTTGCATGTATATTTAAAGAATTTAATTATATTCACAAACATAAACACATGAATACATTCCCACTGAAAAACAGATTACTGTAGTTCAAGTTAATCTTCCTTGACCATAGCCCATAATCCTTTCCATCTACTATTGTCAGTTTTTTGTGTATCATTCTTGAATGTTATGATCCTGTGCTTTTTCACCTCTAGTTTGCTTAGTATAACCAACAAAATGTCGTGGGATGTATCCACACTGATAAAGGAAGCCCTAGTTCATTTTATGTGGGAATGGTTTTCCATCATTGGAGTATACCACACAGGGACATTCCACATATCCATTCTATTTTGACAGACATGTAGGTCGTTTTCAATGTTTTGCTGTCACAGGCAGTGTTGTGATGAACAGCCTGTGTAGCCTGTGAAACCTCAGAGTAAATGCCGCATTGCTCTCCAGGGGGCTGTGTCCATCTCTCCTGTCTCCGCCCTCTTCGAGAGCATCCACCACACTTGTCAGGGTTTTGATATACCCCACTTTTAAGCTTTGGCCAACCTGATGAGTGCAGTGGCTTTTCATTGTCTCAATGTGCTTTGTTCAGATGATATTGTTTGTATACTGACTGACTGTCTGCATTTCTTCTGAGGAATTGCCTATTCATTTATTTGTCGACCATTTTGAGGTTCCTTATTTTTTCTTAAGTTGTGATATAAATCCGCTGTCTCAACTATTTAAAAGGTTTTTTCTCATACTGCTTTCCTGTCTTTTAAATTCCTAAAGCTTTTAAGGTTGATAGAGTCAGAAGTTCATTATGGTTCTTGTTTTGTCTAAGAAGACATTCCTTATCTTGAAGCAATCAACACTCTCTTCTATTTTTTGCTAAGATGTTTTGCCTATTTACATATATTGTATTCACTTATTTGTAGGCCTTTCATTCATCTGGAATGCCATTTTTAGAAAATATGTTTTTATTTATTTCAGAGAGAGGAAGGGAGAAGGAGAGAGATAGAAACATCAAAGATGAGAGAGAATCATTGATTGGCTGCCTCCTGCACAGTCTCTACTGGGGATAGATAGAGCCTGAAACCCATGCATGTGCCCTGAGGGGAAATCAAACCATGACCGCCTGGTTCATAGGTCGGAGCTCAATCACTGAACCACATCATCCAGGCTGGAATGTCATTTTGAGTGTGATGTGAAGTCAGGATGAGGGAGTGAGGGATGACTATATTAGGGCCAGAACTAGTTTCCCCAAACCTAAACTCTGCACTCTGGTATGGCTTTATTGGCCAAGGTGCCTTCTGCAGGACAAGGAATGTACACAGAGGGCAACCTTTTCCAAACTTGCCTGAAGGCTGGGAGTGGCCCAGGAGGCAGCAGGTAGAATTCTGCCCTTGATTTTCATTCCAAAAGGGGAGCAAATGAGCTCAAAAATATTTATGCAATAGTTTACCTAGCCCTGCTGATTCAAAACGTCCCCTTAATCACAATCAGAGCCCTCCTATTTACCGAAAAACAATATTCATTATCTTTTTATCCCACTTTCCCTATTTTGGAGTTAAAAATAATACAACACAGTTCCACACACTTTTTCTCTATCCACCCCCATACCATATTCTGACTTAAGTGAAATGGTTTGATGTAAATAATTTTGATTTTAGCTCAAAGTAGTACATAGTAGTATTTAGAGAAAACAAACACACGTGAATACTTTAATACTTAAAAGCAAAATTTTGGCTAAATGCCTGGCTTGGAATTCCTTTGGCTCTGCTGCTTCAAGCAGTGTGCCCTTGACCAAGTCATCTGACTCATTAAATATCCGGATCCGAGAACTAAGGCTACGCTGAGGCCTGCCCCTCAGGGCTGCCTAGTAAGAGTTCACTGAGGTGATGCTGCAAAGCCCACAGCAGATGTTCTTTAGTACTTGAGTATTTGCTGGTAGGCTGAGGGCTTAGCCATTTACACCACCCACAGATGAAAGTCACAAGTCTGGTTTAAAGGGTGTGAGACGTGTAGGTATGTACATGTGTTGGCTAATTATATTTGTTGGGGGACCCAGGTTCTTGTGCAAGGCTCATGAGGGAGACCTTCGCATCTATGTCCCCACAGGCACTTGAATTCCATGAGATTTGCTAGAGGCCTGATAAGCATGGATGTACTTACAATGGATAGAAATATTTTAATTTAGGAAAGTCCCAGAAAATTCAGGACCCGGTGCCCCTTGTGTGTGTTGGTACCCCCGGGGAAACCTCAACATGTTGATGGACCAGGTTTCCATACCTTTTAGCTTCTTGGACCCTCAGATTTAAAAACTTCTGCAAACATCGCGCTGCAACACAGCGTCCCTTGAGATCAGGGCTTCCACCAAAGGGGGCTCTGAAGGCCTCCAGAGAGCCGTCATGAGAAGGAAACCTGGCCCTACACAGCCAGCCCCAAGTCCTTTGTCTGAGAATGGCTTTCCAGCAGCCAGAACCTGCTTTGTCTGGTGCAGAGACCCCAAAGGACCTCCAGAGTCAGTCTTCCACCAATGAGTGATGGGCGCTGGGGAGTAAATACTTCAGCTCCCTCTCCTCTGGCTGAGACCACTCTGAGGTGAGATCTACACTGTTCCCAAAGTTACCATCAGGGAACTTTGCTTGAAATTGGACCCTCGTCTGAGCTCTTGCTCTACCCCACTATGGAACTCTCTTCGGAGCACTTCCTGATAATCCATTTTCATAAAAATTGTTGGCTCTGGGCCTGTTTTGGGGGAATCTGAGCCATGATGCCCCCAACCTTCCTGCTTGGCCCCCTCTTTTACCATTTGAGGTGGATGGTCCTGCCTGTGGGTTATTCCTGAAGCCAGATGCTCTCCTGAGCAGCCCCAACTTGGATGTAAATTAGTCACAGCAAGAATGATGTCTCTTTGCTCCCCACTCCATCCTCTGAGCTCCGGACAGGCCCTGGCATACATGGGTTATTGAATGAATGAGTGCTCTTCCTTCTCTACCTTCCTCTTTGTAACTTCCCTGTTCATTTCCTTCTATACCAGGGGTAAATCAGGACATGACACAGTGGGGTGGAGCACCAACCAGTCCATTAGACCTTGGCTGGCCATGATGGGGAAGTAGCTGATGTTGTGGCAGCCACTAAAGAAGCACTGCTCAAGAGGATTTTTTGGTGTTTGTTTGTTTTTTTAATATATTTTTATTGATTTCAGAGAGGAAGGGAGAAGGAGAGAGAGATAGAAACATCAATGATGAGAGAGAATCATTGATCAGCTGCCTCCTGCATGTCCCACATTGGGAATCGAACCATGACCTCCTGGTTCATAGGTCGATGCTCAACCATTGAGCCACGCCAGCCAGGCTGCTCAAGAGTTTTCAGTTAGTCACCACCAAAAATACCAATGTGGTTGCACATCCAGAATGCAGCTGTGCTCTCCTTATCCATGGTTAAGTTCTCATTGTGTGGAAGCCGGTGACTTTAAACATGCCCCCCCGACCCGCAGTGATCTATACTAATAATAGAGGGATATGCAAATTGGCTGGGATGCTGTCACACAACAACCAGTCAGGATGGGGGTGGGGCCGTGGCGGAGAGCTCTCAGCACACCTGCGCCGGGGGTCCGAAGGGCGTGGAGAATAAGGAAGAGCAGATAGGCAGTTATGGGGATCAGGCCAGGAGGGGACAGCAGATAGGCAGTTAGGCGATCAGGCCAGGAGGGGAGAGCAGTTAGGGCCATCAGGTCAGCAGGGGAGCAGTTAGGGGCATCAGGCAGGCAGGCAGGTGAGCAGTTAGGAGCCAGTAGTTCCAGATTGCGAGAGGGATCCCGGATTGAAGAGGGCGCAGGCCAGGCTGAGGGACCTCTCTCCCCCCGTGCACGAATTTCGTGCACTGGGCCTCTAGTTACTTTATAAGCTGCCTCTACTGAAATGGAAGAGACCAACTTGGCTCTACCTTGGCCGGCTGGGAAAGGCTGGGTGGGCCACGCTGATACAGGTGTCGCTGACTCTGTGTAACTTCTAGAGGCCTAGACTCATTTTGTGTGTGTTTTTTTTCTAAACCATATTTGAAATGATACTGCAGAGCAAACCCTCTGATATAGCTTTCAATTTAGTGTCTCCTTGGAAAAATAGAACATAATTAAAAAAATAGTTCAGTACATGAAATATTGTAGCGGCTAGTGTGCTATATCTTGAAACAGTCATTGTGCCAAGGTGCTGCTTTACTTTGTCAGTTTCTGAGGCCAGTATTGTATTAGATTCTTCAATGACCTCAGAAGTCATAGATATCACCAAATTACTGCCCGTGGCTTTGAGTTTTAAGGTTAAATAACAAGGCAAATGAGAGAAGCCCCATGAAGAATGAAGTTCTTCCTAAGAGTTGGCACTAATGTTTCTACAGCCCTGGTTAGTTTTAGCATTTGTGTTTTAAGTTTGATTTTGCATTTTTTTTTCTTTATATTTTTATAGTATTTATTACACAGAAAGCTCTAGGTCTACAATGGGGAAGAACAAAACAAAAAAAAACACCTCAATGTGCTTGCCCTGGCCAGTGTGGCTCAATTGGTTGAACAACGTCCTGTGCACTAAAAGGTCACCAGTTCGATCTGGGTCAGGGCACATACCTGGGTTGCAGGTTCCAAACCAGTCGGGAGTGTGCAGGAGGCAGCAGATCAATGTTTCTCTCTCACCTCTTCTCTCTCTCTCTCTCCTCTCCTTCTCCCCTTCCCCCTCCTTCTCTCTCTCAAATCAATAAAAAGAAACATACACACATTGGAAAAAAAAACACACAAACATAACAATGTGTTCCATCAAATTTAGGATATGGTCAATTATAAGATACACTTATTTTATATATCATCAAGAAAAAAAGATTCCCCAATTATAATTATACCACACGCTTAATTATAAAATACACAAGATTTCATAGATGATAAAATATGACAATTGGCGCATCTTAGAATTGAAGTGTGTTAATCTATGTTTTCATGGAGCTCAAGGTGGGGTCTGAGATTGTGTTGATCATTGTTAATGTCCTGTTTTGCTGTCGTATTAGTGACAAACATGCTGTGTGAGGACTAGCATCTTGGAATTTACAAAATGGGGTGACCAGCAGGCATTCCAGCCTCCTGAGCTCCACCTGGCACCCTCTCAGGTGTCACAGGGCTTTCGAGAGGCACTCTGCCATGACAATGGCTGGCAGCCTGGCAAAAGCAGGCTCCTGCACAGTGAGCAAGCACCTCTGACCTCGGTCTTTGGAAAACACACAGTCGGGAGCCAATTTGCATGGGTAATGACAGCGAAACCCTGGCTGTGATGCCCTTTCAATCTTTAAACATTTAGAGGAACTGCAAGGCCAATGTAATGCCGGTAGAGTCACCATTGAGATCAACCTTGTCCACCCACACATGGGTTCAGCCACAAAAGGTTCCTACAGTTGAGAAAACGATGCAAAACTTGAAGCAAAAAAAAAAAAAAATTGTTTTCAAAGTCATAGTTGGAAGGCTACCTAAGTCACCTGGGATGTCACTTGTTTGATTCTTTTCTCTGATTAAGGCACAGACTTTATCAAGTCAAATGCAGAGCTTGTGGAAGACTGATATATGTTTGGTAGAAAAGATGGCCCCAAAGGTTTTGGGTTTATTGCCCTGTACATCTGTAGCCAGTTTGTATTAGGTTGAACTATATGAACTTGCAGTGATGGAAGGTAAAAAACGGTTGATATCAGCCATGTCAAGCTTATATCTAATCTCGCAGAGTTAGACACACAAGCTGGCTGACTGCAGCTATTACAGCTGGCTCAAGATGGGATTCTTCTGTCCACCGGCTATTTACCTGTCTCTGCCATCTGGCGTTGACTTTAACATCCCGTTGATCTCCCCTTTAATATGTTAAATCAATATTTGATACATATTCACTATGTATTTGTATAAGAATCATGATTTTTCACTTTTTGAAAATGATCTCTGAAGTTTATCCATATCCATGCTGTTCTAAGAGGCGTGACAACTGTGTATCTTTGGCTGCACGTGTGTGTGTGTGTGTGTGTGTGTGTGTGTGTGTGTGTGTGTGTGTGTGTGTAGACTTCATTTTCCTCAAGTGTTAGGTTTCTAACACCTCCTTTGGCTCAGACTTTTGAAATTGCCAGCTGCCCTTTGCCTTTCCGGAATGCAGTGGCATGAGTGCTGCAGTCACATTCACTTCCCTTTACCACCTCCGGTTTCCTTCAATGGGCTTTCTAGAAGCGCTGGAGGAGAAATAATGACTCGTTCCTTTCTGGAAGTCAATTTGAATGTATATATCAACGATTTAAGTATGAAAATTATTGGCTTCAGCATTTCTAATTCTAGGAATTGACCCGAAGAAATATAAGCATGTTCTTGGCAACATCATTTATAATAGTGAACAATGAAAAAAGGACTAAATGTTTAACAACAGTGGACTCATCAAAGTGTGGTAGAGCATTATACTGGAATACTATACAGCCATTAACATTGTGATCCTGTTATATATTAATTGATAGGCACAATATATGTCATGTATCAACACAGTAAAAAAATAAATATATAGTGATATATTATTAAGTGTTAAAAAAAGTTGCATAACAGTATGTATTCTCAAAGCCTATCTTTGTAAAACATTAATCTATGAGTTTATATAATACTAGAGGCCTGGTGCATGAAAATTCATGCACTGGAGGGCGTGTCCCTCAGCCCAGCCTGCCCCCTCTCACAGTCCAGGAGCCCTAGGGGTGGGAGGCGACCTGGTGATCAGGGGAAGACGACGCCCCCATTACACCTCTGCTGCTGCCACTGCCAGCAGTGCAAGCCTCGGCCAGCCCTGGTTACCTAAGCCTCGGGCAGCCCTGGGCAGCTGGGCAGCTGCCATCTGAAGCTTGCCTGTGCTTTGGGCATCAGCTGAGCAGCCAACATCCAAGGCTTGCCTGCGCCTTGGGCATCAGCTGGGCAGCCGCCATCCGAGGCACAGGCAAGCCTCTGGCCGGCCCTGGGCAGCTGGGGGACTGAGGGCAGGTCTGGCCACACCATGTGCCTGCCACTCCTCTGGTGGGGCTGAAAGGACTGGGGGACTCCAATGGGGCTGAGGGGACTGGGTGCCGCCATCTTGTGGCTATGGGCGCCACCATCTTTGTGACGGCATGATGGTCAATTTGCACATTCACTCTGTATTAGATAGGATAATAGAAATACAAACAGAGCAAAATTCTGGATGTATCAGCATCAAGATACTCACAGGGTTCATTTCCAGGTGGAGCATGAGAGGTGATACAATATAGGTGATATTCTTTTTCTTTACACTTCTTAAATCTTTCTATAAACTTTTTTAAAAAGGAAAAAAATAGCTATTTTCATTTTGGGAAAAATAAAAGTAAAAGAATAATTTGATGGGTGGAATTCATATAGAGCCTGGAATTATCAGCATAGCAATTAGACAAGTTTTCTTCAGAGCTCCTGGGTTCGGTGACAAAAATTGGACTATGGGTGCTGAAGTTTACCAAATGGAAGTGCCAGCAATACTTATACTTGGTTGGTGCAGGCTTTGAAAGGAAATGAGATGTTCTGCCGACCATCATGGCTGAACTACTCAATGATGTTCCTCGCTGACTAAAACTTTGGCCTTGCCATTCAGAGCTGTACCTCACCTATCCAGTCTACCTTTTTTGACAGCTATACTCAATTACACACCAGGGGTTAACTTCCATACGGATTGGAGTCACTCACTCTTAATTCCAAAACATCAGTTACATAAGGAAGTTCCCCCCCCACCCCCGCCGAGTTATAAAAACCAAAGTAAGCTCTAAGCTGTAATTTCTCTGTGCCCTGCTGCTTCTACTCAACTGACTCCAAGTGCCTACTAATTTCAAAGGGACTGAGTCAGCTGGGGTATGTGTTTAAAGCAGCATTTCCTCAAATGCTTTTCACTCGGCACTAGCAATGTAGGATGTGAACAGACATGATTTCACTGGAATACCACTGGAAACATCCAGTGAACTGGGTTAAACGTTTTATTCATCAAGGTCACTGTGGGTTCCTTAGGACCTTTTAAGATCAGGGGTGGGGAACCTTTTTTCTGCCAGGGGCCATTGGGATGTTTATAACATCATTCCTGGGACATACAAAAGTATCAACTTAAAAATTAGCCTGCTATATTTGGTCAAACATTTAATTAACTCACCCCTAATGCCTTGGCAGGGCCAGACCAAATGATTTCTCGGGCCTTCTACGGCCCACAGGCTGGACGTTCCCCACCCATTTTAAGATGCTCATGTGCTGTGTGCAGGGTTCCACAGGCCTACTGACATTACGAATTTTTGTTGATGACCATTCTGGGGAGCAGTGTTCTACAGAAACTCTCTCTTTTTTTAATCCTCACCAGAGGACAAGTTTAGAGAGAGGAAGTGTGGGGGGTTGGGGGGCAGAAGAGAATAGAGAGAGAGAAGGAAAGAAACACGGATTGGTTGCCTTCCATACCTGCCCCAACTGGGGATAGAACCCACAACCCAAGTATGTGCCCTGACTGGGAATCGAACCAGCAGCCTTTCTGTGCACAGGACAACTCTCCAACCAACCTAGCCACTCCAGCCGGGCCTGCTGAAACTCAAAGAAATCCTAACTAAGGGAATGCTGGCATGGCCCTTTGGGGGTGGTAACTGCTGCATTTGTAATATCATTTTTAATTAAAAAACAGACACAACTTAATGGTGTTAGGTTTCAAAGGAAAAGTGATTGGAGAGGAGACATGGATCTACATCTTGCGACATTAAAGTGAAAATTTTCAAATAGACCATTAAATTCTTTTTTTCCTGTAAGTTGAGTGTGTCAGTGTCATCTGTACACATATATTTGGTTTAGGGAAGGAAGAAGGCAGAGGGACTATGAAAAGGGAATTTGAATTTTTTAAAAATGTCAAGTTTGGCCATTTTCAGTCTTGTGAAGATGATTAGTAACTCTGAGAGGATGAATCACCGAGGCTTTGAAGCTTACTAGAATTCAAAGCGTTTGTTCCTCATGAGGAACCGGAGCTTTGATGCAGAAGTCTGCTCAGACACGCCGGTCTCAAAATTTCAGATGAGATATACGTGGCAGGTACTACCAGTGCCTTCCCTGTGACCCGGGGAGTCACTGCTCCCTTACACCGTGATGCCTTCTTACCACCAGCACCAGGAGTCTCTGCCCAAGGCCTGCGATGCTCAGTGGCTGGATGAGCTCAGAGCTCAATTGGACTTACTGCATGAGCACCCCGGCTTCATTGCCCTTATGGGGACAACTCTGACCCTCGCTTCACAATCTCCCAGAGGGCGCCAGCAGGACTGAGCCCCAGCAGCTGCCTTCTCTTCTCTGTCTCACTTCCCTACTCTGCTACCTGAGTTTCCTGTGATCACCCCCCAAATAGACGCCTGGCATTCACATCCAGTCTCCGACTCTGCTTCTGGGGAACTCAATCAATGTTTTTCTTTTCACGATAAATTCAGAGCAAGACCTCTCTGGCTACATCCTCCACCTTGGGCAGCCAGGTGCCTTCATCCTCCCTCAGGGCCTTTCCCCCTCCCGAGGGCTCCCAAGCAATGGGTATATACAATGGGTGTCTTGGACTCTTCTGAAAACTCTGCTTATGTTGTGTCCAGAATTGGGCACAGGGTTCCAGTGCCAGTTTGTCCTCATCTCTCCTTTACACAAACAGAACAAGTTTGATTAAAAGGTTTGCAACCTTCCATAGCATTAGAGTGGAATTAACAGAATAATAGCCACTAGTGTTTCTCAAACTGGAATGTGCATGTGCACCATTTGGGAGTCTTGTTAAAATGCAGGTCCTGATTCCTAGGTCCGGGGTAGGGTCTGAGGTTCTGCATTTCTAACAAACTCCTCGGCTGACTGACAGCCCACCCATGGGGGCAAGGTTCCCGTGGTCTGAGAGAGCCCTGAGGGCAAGACCAATCCTTTCGCATGTTTGTATATCCAGTGTCCCGTCCAACTGGCTGCACAGTGCGTGCTGAATATGTATTGGTTAATACTTCAACTCACTAACTTAATTCAGCTGCCCAACTGCAAATAAGGGAACTGCCTCTGTTCAGTGAAAACTTGCAAAGTCCTTCTGATGGTGGGAAAATATACATGTCAGTGCACAGCATGGGTGGACAGGCACATTTGGAATGTGAGTCATTGTCAGCTCACACTTATTGGAGACCTGCTCCTTTGAGGGTATTGGGCTAAGTGGACACTAAAAGAGGTATAACATATTGTTGTCCCTGTCCCAAAAAGGCTTGCACTGTGACTGGGAAGATAAGACAGAGAAAAATAAAAAAATAAAAACACACATGTCTGGTGAGTGGTCAGAGATGGTTAGTAGCACTGATAACTTTAATTTGCTTGACCTAACCCACTTGACATCCCAATAAAGCCCTCCTGATCCTGATTAGACTACACTGTTACTAAAGCCATTTGTCTTGCCAGCCAACAATCATGGGGAGCTGAATTTTGTAAGAGGGACTCAGGCTTAAACTTCAGTTCTAGCGTGCACCCACCACAACACACATGCACACATGCCTTGTGGGTGATGTACCCCTAATCAGAGAAGTTTTAGTATTCTTATTCAGGGCAAGAGAACTAAGAACACGTTCTTTAAAAACAGAATCCAACCCACATTCATCAGCAGCATTACTTAAAATAGCTAAAAGGGGGAAGCAACCCAAATGTCCATCATAAAATGTAGTCTGTACACACAATGGGATATTAATCAACCTTAAAAAGAAAGGAAATTCTGACACATGCCACAACATGGATGAACCTTGAGGATATTATACTGAGTGAAATAAGCCAGGCACCAAAGGACAAATATTGTATGATTCCAACTCTATTCCAGAGGTCCCTAGAATAGTGAAATGCATAGATACATAAAGTAGGAGGGTGGCTGCCAGGGGCCGGGGGAGTAAGGGATGAGAAGTTAGTTTTTTAATGGGTACAGAGTTTCAGCTAGAGAAGATAGAAACATTCTGGAGATGAATGGTATTAATGGTTGTAAAACAATCTGAATGTCTTTAATGCCACAAAATTGTACACTTAAAAATGGTTAAAATTATAAATTATGCATATTTTGCCACAATTAAAAACAAGCCAGAATCCATAAAAGTTAGAAAATGAGGTATCAGAGGTGTTTTTGTTGTTGTTCTTTCACAGATATATGCTACAGAGACAGTCTTTGGAGGAAATAATTTACAATAACTCAGCTCCAGCTTGTAAGTCCTGGGCTCCTCTAAGAAGGTAACAGTCATCTGAAGCAAAGCTCAAGAGGGCCCCGACATGTGAAAAAGCATAACCTCTCAACAACACTGACTCCATACACATGACTGAGGGCTGGCCCTGGGCTAGCAGAGGCAGACAGTGCTTCCTTTTTCTTTAATCCTCACCCAAGGATACATTTTTTATTGATTTTTTTTTTTTTTTTTTGAGAGAGAGGGAGAGAAAGAGAGAGAGACAAACATCGATTGGCTGCCTTCCATATCCTCCTCCCTGACCGGGGATCGAACCCCTAACGTAGGTATGTGTCCTGACCAGGAATCAAACCCCAAACCTTTTGGTGTATGGGATCCGAAACTTTTTGGTGTTTTGAACCATGTTCCAACCAACTGAGCCCCCTTCCAGGACCCAACGGTGCCTCTTGATGCTAGGGAAAAAATGCAGTCCCCTCATCTCTCCTTTGCCTTTCCCACACCTGGGCCTCTTCTGTTTCCTTATGACATCAAACTTTCAGGATGGAAAAGAAGGGCCTGCTGTCCACACACAAAGATGGTTAGGAATGACCATCCCAGCAAAGGATGCCGGGCATTTTTGTAATGTTGGATGAGCCTCTTGGGATCAAACAGCTAGGCTGAGATGGAAAAACACATCTTACAATAGGAACCGGAGACCTGAGATCAGGTCTAGAGCTGGAGAGCTGCGTGGAACCCCACACGTCTTTCTTTTGTGTCTATGAGCAATGCCTGAAAGCTCCCAGGGTTTTGGGTCAGGGCATTTTGGTTCAGATGAGAAACTTATCTATGGTCTAGGATGGGTGATTGAGGAGGGCTTCTGCAGTTAAAGCTGGAGTTTCAGAATCTGCTTTTAACGTTCAACTTAACTCAATTGTCAAAACGTATCCAGTGTGTTTTACTCTGAAATAGGTCCAAGGGGCCATAGGAATCTGCAGGTGAGGTAGTAAAAGCTGAGTTAAAAGCGGTCCCTGCAAGACCTTCAATCAAAGCCACGAGCCCTAACAGGTTTGGCTCAGTGGATAGAGCGTCGGCTTGTGGACTGAAAGGTCCCAGGTTCGATTCCTGTACAGGAGGCAGCTGATCAATGTTTCTATCTCTCTCCCTTCCTCTCTGTAAAAAAATCTATAAAATATATTAAAAAACAACAAACAAAACAAAACACAAAGCCAGGGTCATCCCACATGGCCTGGTCCCAAGGCGCTGGTTGGCTGCTGGGCTCATGTCCTGAGAACCATCTGTTCTGGTAACCACGGGATTGATGTTTTCGACCTCTTATGTAGGTACCATTTAAAACCAGTACAGCTTTGTTGTTTGTGAAGCTGGATACTGATGCAAATTCTTTTCATGTGCATGGTACACTTCAACAAAAAGTTGAACATGTAATAAAATAAAATGAATAAACAGTGCCATTGGTAGACTATAAGGAATCAACACACCTAAATGCATGAGTGAACCTGGGTTGGACCCAGGATGATGGGAAAAGAAATACTGTAAGAACATAACTGGGACAATTACCAAATACTGACTGTGGGCTAGAGCACAGCCTTGAATCAGTGTTTAATTTCTTGGTTTTGATCCTTTCACTGTGATTGTATAAGAGATTGTCCTTCCTCGTAGAAAATACTAAATGCTAAAGGATTTTAATGGCATAATGTCTCCACTGTGTTCTCAAATAGATCAGAAAATGTATTATGTATATAATTACATATAGAAAGACAACTTATATATTTATTGGCTATTTACATATTTATATGTGTGTGTGTGGGGGGGAGAGAGGATGATAAGGCAAATGGAGCAAAATGTAAACAATTGGTGAATCTGGACCTGGAGTAATGCATATATAGAAGTCCTCTGTATTATTCTTGCAACATTTATGGAAATTTGAAATGATATAGTGCATCCATACATGGAAGTATATCATACAAGGAACTCCTTGTACTATTCTTGCAATTCTTCTGTAAAT
Source organism: Plecotus auritus (assembly GCF_963455305.1). Classification (NCBI taxonomy): domain Eukaryota; kingdom Metazoa; phylum Chordata; class Mammalia; order Chiroptera; family Vespertilionidae; genus Plecotus; species Plecotus auritus. The sequence goes on along the minus strand of NC_137782.1, from coordinate 82,349,678 downwards.
TTGAAATTATATCAATAAAAACCACCTCCCCCATCCTCAGGGTGGAAAAAATTAAAACGATGAACACAGGAATGAAACGCAGGCTTCCAGGGGCCACTTCCCTAATTCCTCCTAGCACATCTCCAGAGCTCACTCTGCACATTCTGATTGTTAGGACATACCTCTTTTGGAAAGTGTGGTCAGCTCCGTTCCTTGTCCTCAAAATCCCTGTGTCCTTGGAACACAAGTCAGAGGAAGTGTGCTTCAGGAGGCCGCACCTCTTCCTGCCCAAGGCGGCTGGGCTCCGAGGCCTGGCCTGCCATGACCCCTGAGTGCACCAACCACACCCAGCTGGCCCCTTCACCAGGGTCCTGCCCAGTGCCCCCGGGAACCAACACTTAGTGGCCACCAGACAGGTCAACTGAACTCACTGATGAGCCCTGAACCTCGTAGTCCCAGTTGGAAGGCCAGCTTGGGCTCCTGCTCCCTGTGGGACCTCAGTTTCTTCGGGTAAAGGAGGCGATGATAACTTGGTGGGAGGATGAACGGGAACTAGCATAAGTAAGTTACCTGGCACAATCGTGGGCATAGAGCCCAATCAAAATCAGTCCAGGTCAGTGGTGGGTGGGCTGTGCAGCGAGTGCTGTGGTGCAACATGCAGAGGCACGCACGTGCACACCAACACACACACACACACACACACACAACAAATACTCATCTTTGATGGACTCAGTCAGCACTTGGCTGTCTAGTTTCCAGAAATAAAACAGTTTTTAATTTCATCATAGAGTTAACTTTTGTTTCACTTGGGAAAAATATAAATTTATTTTTATTTATGTATCAATGGTGGTGGTGGGTCAACATTTGTTAGTATTTGAAAACTCTAAAGACATTTTATGTGGCCTTGGGGGTGGGGCAGGAAAGAATAGTGGAATGAGTGTCAGGGTGAAGGAGACAGTGAAGGGCTCAAAGGAAAGATTATAAAACAGGCTGCTCTGGTGACAGGTGTATTTGTTTTATGATCTTTAGTAGATTACTAGCAAAAATGAGATCAGCACAGTGTTCTCTGTGTGTAGTTTGTTTGTTTGTTTGTTTTTGGTCACCTACACCCAAAGTTCAGCTCCTTCAAATAGTAGATATTTAACAAATGACCTTGAATCTTTCAGGACAGAAGGTAAGTAATTTCTGACACTCCAGCTTGCATCTGAAAAGCTTTGAATTTTTAACCTTGAAGCCTTAGTAATAAATGAAGATGTCTTTGGGTTATATGAATTGTTCTCAACCCTCATTCATTTGCATGCCAGAAATGACTCATTCCACAGCATTATTCTAGTTATCAGAGTTATTTTACCCATTCCCTTTGATGTCCAAAATCTTTCTAAAGTTTCTGTCTAGAACATAACATGACACTTCTTGGATGAGTCTTGCCAGGTCTTTAATTGATAGCACTATGGGTGTGATGAGCAGACCGGATGGAAGCTGTCCGAATTTGGGGAAAATCTCAGGGAGTCCACATCACATGTCACAGAAAAGGGAAAGAAATACATTTTGCTAGTCAACTCAGCTGATGGTAGCTACCACTTAATGAGTGGCTTTCTCTGTAGCAAGTATCATCCATTTTGTCACTTCACACTGTCCTTAGGTGATAGGACAGGGACTTTTTCTATTTTTGTTTTATAGACTAGAGGCCTGGTGAATAAAATTCGTGCACTGGGGCGGGGGGGGGGGTGTCCCTCAGCCCAGTCTGCACCCTCTCTAATCTGGGATCCCTCGAGGGATGTCCAACTGCCCGTTTAGGTGGGATTGGGCCTAAACAGGCAGTCGACATCCCTCTCATAATCCAGGACTGCTGGCTCCCAACCGCTTGCCTGCCTGCCTGATTGCCCCTAACCGCTTCTGCCTGCCAGCCTGATCACCCCCTAACCACTCCCCTGCCAGCCTGATTGACGCCTAACTGCTCCCCTGCTGGCCCAATTGCCCCTAACTGCCCTCCCCTACTGGCCTAGTCACCCCAAACTGCCCTCCCCTGCCAGCCTGGTCACCCCTAACTGTCCTCCCCTGCAGGCTGGGTTGCCCCCAACTGCCCTCCCCTACTGGCCCGGTCACCCCTAACTGCCCTCCCTTGCCAGCCTGGTTGCCCCTAACGGCGCTCCCCTGCCAGCCTGGTCGCCCCCAACTGTCCTTCACTGCAGGCCTGGTCACCTCCAACTGCCCTCCCCTGCTGGCCCGGTCACCCCTAACTTCCCTCCCTTGCCCCTAACTGCCCTCCCCTGCCAGCCCAATTGCCCCTAACTGCCCTCCCCTGCTGGCCTGGTCACCCCCTAACTGTCCTCCCCTGCATGCCTGGTCACCCCAACTGCCCTCCCCTGCAGGCCTTGGTCCCTCCCAACTGCCCTCCCCTGTAGGCCTGATCGCCCACAACTACCCTCCCCTGCTGACCATCTTGTGTGTTGGAGTGATGGTCAATTTGCATATTACCTCTTTATTATATAGGATGAGGAAACTGAGGCTCTGAGAGTTTTTCTCACATCAGGAACCTGGAAGTGGTTGCAACAAGGATTGGCAGCCAGGATTATCATGGTTATAAACCCATGACCTTTCCCCCAATATTTCCCCAGGTGGGGCACACATCTTTTATGCACTAAAAGTGATATTGGGCTGTACTAATTTGAAGAGGTTGGCCTGTGCACTCTGGGAAAGGCTCTGATGGCCGTCCCCGGGATGAACTTACCAGCTTCATCTCAGACTTGGAGGCTCTCCCGGGACCCATTCCCCTCCTCTGAGCTCAGCCTTCCTGCATCTCTGTATCTGCTTTGGCTCCTGGGTGCTTCCTTACCTCTGCTGATTACAGAATATGAGGCTGCTCTCTGTGTCCAGCTGAAGGCTTGACCAAAGCCAGGGCTTCCAGGGTGGGGAAGTTTTCCTGGTGAGAGCCGGCAGCCTTATCTAGAGCTGCTCCTCACCTGGATACCGAGCCACCCTTCCTGAGAAAGGCTCTGAGAGTCTCCAATGTGTGTGTCATATCAGAGGTCTCTGCACACACTCACTTTTTATTTCCTTTGTCCTCACATGGGCTTATCCTACCTTTTAAACATAAGGAATACTTTGTGCAAAAATCAGGAGACTAACATAAAACCCAAGCTCAAGTTTAAAAGTTCAAAGGTTTCTAGTTTGTTGAAAATTAGAAACACAGCTGTCATGGTGATCCTCAGTCTTTATTTATTTTTTATTTAAAATCATTTTTTAATTTTTTAATTACAGCTGTCACTCAATATTATATTAGTTTCAGGTATATACCTCAATGATTAGACATTATATAACTTACTAAGTGACCATCCCAATAAATCTTGTACCCATATGAAACCATACAGTTATTATAATACTAGAAGCCTGGTGCACGAAATTCGTGCATGGGGGGTGGAGGGTCCCCTCAGCTCAGCCTATGCCCTCTCGCAGCCCGGGACCCCTTGGGGAATGTTTGCCTGCTGGCTTAGGCCTGCTCTCTGCAGGGATCGGGCCTAAGCTGGCAGTCGGACATCCCTCTTGAGGTCCAGAACCCCTCGCTCCTTACTGCCCGCCTGCTCGCTGCTCCTTACCACTTGGCTCGCTGCTCCTTAGTGCTACAGTTCAGTTCCTCCCCATATGTCCCTGGTGCCTTTCGAGCTGCTGTCCCAGCACTAGAACTCAGAGTGAGTGAGTCTGAGTAAGTCCATGTGCAGGCCCTATAAAAGGAACTTACTGGGACTCCAGCAACCTTCCTTCTCACTCAGCCACAATCCCACTGATTTTTTGAGGCAGAATTTATGGAGACTTCTATTTTTGGCACTGCAACTTTTCTTTCTGGGCTGGATTGCCTGGTATGGGGCTGGGACCCCTCATTCTTCAGCCAAGATATTCCTCCTGATTTTTACCTGCCACACGTGGGAGTGGACCAACCCATTTGGCATCTCTGCCTTTCCTACCAGTCTTGATGTGGCTTCTTATTTATATCCTTAATTGCAGGACTTCCATTCAACTAGATTTCAGGTGGTTCTGAATGATGGTTGTTCTGTAGTTTAGTTGTAATTTTTACTTGGGTGTGCTCCAATACAGACCCCAAATGTCAGTTGCCATTTATCAACTTTCCCCTGGGTTAGCTTTACTGGTTTACAGTATCCACCTGGCCCCTGTAGGCACCTGAGGTTGAGGCCTCCACCTCCAGTGTATTCAATCTAGCTATTTCTGATGAACTCTATGAGGCAGGTAATGTGATTCAGGAAAGAGTGGACCCTGCCCCCAGAGACCAACCTCTTACTGACCCTGGCATGTATTCATTTGTAAACTGAAGATACTGCTACCCACACACAAGATTGCCTTTGATAATTCAGTGACAAAATGCAATTAGCTCCCAAGTCAATGGGCAGCAAACCTTTTCCACAGAGGACCAGAGAGTCAATATTTTAGGCTTTCGGCACAATACAGTCTCTAAATCAACTCAGTTCTGCAGTTGTGGAATAGAAGCAACCATAACCAATACATAAATGAAGGGGTATGGCTGTGTCCCAATTATAAAAGCAGGCACCCAGCCAGATTTTGGCCTGTGGGTCACAGTTTGCTGACTGTGTTAAGTGAATGTCTTGTTCCTTCAGCTGCTCCCCTCCAATCCAATCCACATATTTCAGGTACAGTAGTTATTTCAAATGCATGGGGCAGGCATGTACAACAAATAAATAAGAGTTTGCAATCTTCCTTTCTTTCAGGTAGGAAGTCAGCTCTGGCCAAGTGTTTGCTGTGTGGATTCTAAGGATCAGAGAAGAAAACCATAAAGCTTGAGACTCCAGACAGACCAAAACGATCTTCACAATAAAGCCAAGAAGGTCGGGGGTGAGGCAGAGTAAAGAAAGATGACTGCCAGACTCAGGGAGAAGTTCTGAGAGAGTGGAGAGGGACATTTCTGGAGGGAGTTGCTGGGCACCTGGACTAGGTACAGAGAAGGACCAGCAAGCTGACTGCAAGGGTGTTGGGTGGGAGGCTGACTCTGGTGTCCTTTAAGGGACAACAGGGAAGGTCTGAATTGCACTTTGGTTTTCTTGGTCAGCTGTAATCCTTGCTAATGCCCCAACAAGGTTTGTGAGGCTTGCACATATGTTGGATTGTGTCATTCCCATCCTCAAAACCCTTCATGGCTTCCAATTGGAGTAATAATGAGGTCTTAACTTCTCCCCTCCCACCCTTACTACATGCCAGTCCCCATCCCCCACTGTCCAGTATGCTCCCTACCCTGTTCTTTCAGTGTCTTGGGCACTGTTCCCTGGCTTTTGCATGTGCGTCCCCTTTACCTGGGAATGTTTTCTCCTTGACTCTCCTGAAGAGTTATGCTTAAATGCCACCGCCTCAAGAAGCCCTCCCCAATCATCCACTCAGGCAGCCCTGTAAATTCAGATTTCCCTAATTATTATCTATTTTTCCCATCATTGCAAACTCAGCACCAGGAGAGGTGCTGCCATTATGGGTGCTGAGTCATTACAGACCGAATAAATGAATAATATATGTATAATAGACTTATATGTGCATTACACATATCTTCATCCATTCAGCCATATGTATTGAACCCCTATTATTAATGGCCAGGTACTAAGCTAGTTCCAGGTGACACACATTCAAGACAGTGCATGCTAAATACATGCACACACTTTTCTTGCTTTCATTTCTTCTACTTCTGGAAGGCCTGCCCCAGAGTCAGAGAGACCTCAGAAATGGGCCACTTCCTAATTTCCATTGCAGTCCAGGAATTGTCAACCTCATTGGAAATTTGGGGCCAGATAATTTGTTGTGGGAATTGCTCCTGCATTGTAAAAGCCAGCCAATAGCACCTCCACCCAATTTGTCACAACCAAAAATATTTCCAGATAACTAGTAGCCTAGCCTGAACTAACTGGCTATCCTGGACCAGAACTCCAAGTCACCTGCATCTATGATACCTCACCCTCTCCACAGAAACAAGCCCAGAATCTGGAAGCAGAATGAGAGTGTGAGAAAGGCTCCTGGCATGCTCCCACCTGAACATAAATAATGATGAGCACACAATGAAAACAGACGATTCCATTCCACAAGGCCCCTAGGGACCAGGTCTAAGACATGGCAGAACACAGGCCACTCAGACTATCAAAAGGAACGGCCCCATTCTGTCACACACTGAGTGTCCGCTGCTGCTTTACCACTGAGGCCTCTGGATCCTTTAACTCCACCTGAATTCTAGATAAAATTTACGCAACTACCCAATCACTGAATTGTCCTCACTTCCTGATAACATTCAACTCCTTCTTCATGGTTGCCAGATAAATCACAGGATGCCCAGTTAAATTTGAATTTCAGGTAAACAATGGGTAATTTTTTAGTATATTTATGTCCCAAATACTGCATATACTTATGCTATAGCTGAAATTCAAATTCAGATGAGTGTCCTGTATTTTTATTTGCTAAATCTGCAACCCTTCCTTCCTTGTAATTAACCAGCATAAGCCCAAATGCTATAATAAGCCCCCCTCCCCCAACTCCCATATACTGAGACCTTCTCCCACCCCTACGTAGTTCTTCTGGTGTGTTCTCCCAGGCTGCAGCTAGCTAGTAAATCTAATTCTGATGAAGTATGTATTGTAGCTGGTGTTTTAGAAGAACAATCCCCACTTTTTGAGGCAGGACACTGAGAGGCAGCCATCTGAAAGGGACTGCTGTGGTTGGCCAGAAGGGGGCACACTTGTAGCACCTGTGTGTGGGTAAATGGTCTCATCAGGTGTGAGAGGCTTAGGGGGGAGATTTTGCCTCAGTCTGTCACAGCTGAATCACCCTGCCTCTAAGGATCTCCATGGGTGTGTGGGTGTGTGTGTGTGTGTGTGTGTGGCGCAGCCACTTCTCAGGGAGCAAACAGAATGTGGAGATGTAGTGGGAAAGCAGAGAGAAAAAAATAGAGCATCTTATTAGATGGTGGCAATAGCACCAAGGCTTACAGAGAATGGGTGACTGAAGTCTGATGTCTGAACTAACTGGTGAAACCCAGGGTTCTAATGACTTTGATTAAATTTAGTTTTGAGTCTTACCTTCAGAGAATCCCCCCCCCTCTCTCTCCCTCCCCCCCCTCTCTCTCTGTCACTAACCTTTCCCCAGGATAATGAGCAACCTGAGGCCCCCCCATGGCAGCAGGAGACAGTAGTCCACTTGATCTAAATTATGTTTCTGTACCTCAGCCTAAGGTGAAATAACCGCATAGCTACTTCCCCCTGAAACCAGACAGAAGGATGCCGCAAAAGACCTCTGAGCTGCCCTCAAGACCTGAAGAAATGACTCATCACTCTCACCTCATAGCTCTCAGCATGACCCCTAACCCCCAACCTATGGTGTCTTGTGATTTTGCCCTATATAATCCGTAACCTACACGCCCATCGGGGAGATGGGCCTTACCTTCCCATTCTCCTGGGTGGTGCCATTCATCAGTAAAATAAGTTAGTGGGTTTTATTTCTTCACTGTGACGCTCAGTGCCCAGTGTTTGGCTCTGCTAGCGCTGGGTGGGCGGACTCTTTCTCTTCTAGAACACTGGTGCTCACAGCCCAGCTGGGATGGTGATATTACTCCATTTTCCAGGCAGGGACATGAAGCCAGGTCTAGAATGCAGACATTTCTATGCTTTTTGTGTTGTCCTGTTCACTCATAGAACAGTAGTTCTCAAACTTGAATCCCCTGGCAGGCTTGTTAAAACAGATGCGTGGGCCCCACCCCCGGAGTGTCCAACTCACTGGTTCTTGGGTGGAATCCAAGGATCTATATTTCTTAGAAAGTTTTTGGTGAAGCTGCTGCTGGAAGCTGGCACTACACTTTGAGAATCACTGCTCTAGGCTGCCTTGCTAACAAGCTCTGAGCGATGCCAATGCTGGCCACCTAAAGATGATTTAATTATCTGTTTGACTTTCCTATGGGCTATTTTTATTGCCTTTTAGGACTTTAACTGGTTTTGATTTTAACTCAGCTAACTTATCACAGAATGTCTAAGTCAACTACAAATACATTAATTGTCAAAGTGCTCTTTGAACTAGTTTTGCACCTGTTTCCTGGTTTTGAATAAAGTCTGACAGTAGTTCATTCTAATTTATATGAGAGTCATGTTTTAACTTTCTGAAAATTACACATTTGACACAGCTTCAACTCTACACTCCCTCCTGTGCATCCTCCTAATTATGAAAACTCAGAATTTCAACTAAGCCTGGAGAAAATAGGTAGTTGAGAAGAACTGGAGGAATCTATTTCATTCCTGATTTTTTTAAAAAAAAGTTGCCTGAAGCAAGTGAGAATGTGTTGAGCCCCAATGGGCAACATGTGGTATCAGAAATGGATGGCCAAAATGTGCTGGAAAAACTACCCTATAAAATTATGAAATCCGTTGCCTTTTTGGAAATAAGAACAGGAATCATTGTCCAATAAGTTCATGGCATCCCTACAAAGTCATGCCCTAGAGCAGGGGTGGGCAAACTTTTTGACTTGAGGGCCTCAATGGGTTCTTAAACTGGACCGGAGGGCCGGAACAAAAGCATGGATGGAGTGTTTGTGTGAACTAATATAAATTCAAAGTAAAGGAGCGGAGGGGAGAGCAAGAGAACCCTCCGCTCTTTCGGCTCCGCGGGCCGGATAGAACAGCCGAACGGGCCGGATCCAGCCCGCGGGCCGTAGTTTGCCCACGGCTGCCCTAGAGGCTTGATCTGTGTCCTGGATGTGTTTGGAGAAGATGGTGAAAGAGATGCATGTGTATCTGAAAAAAGCCAACCCCTCTCCTGAGAGCCGCTGTCCCCACTGCCTCTCCAGCAGGGGTTTCCTGGGAGTTCTGCCTGAGAAAGGAGGAAAGAATCAGAGCGGGACCCTCAGGAGGCCATGAGGGTGGGGGTTCCACAGGAGAGAGTCAGGCCAGGTCTGATTCTCATCCCTGCTACAAACTACCCAGCCTTGTCACGTCAGCCTCCGGGGCCTCAGTTTCCCCATCTGTAAAAGGAGGAGGTTTAGACTCAGTGTAAACCTTTGCTGTCCAATACAGCAGCCACCAGGCCACATGTGGCTACTGAGCACTAGAAATGTGGCTAGTCCGAACTGAGACGTGCTCAGTGTAAAATACGCACTGATTTTCAAAGGTATGGTACAAAAAGTGTAAAATATCTAGTTAATATTTTTATATTTTATTACATGTTGACATGAAAATATTTTAGATATACTAGGTTAAATAAAAGATATTATTTAAATCATTTTATTTGATTTAAAAAATATATATTTTTATTGATTTAGAGAGGAAGGGAGAGAGAGAGAGAGAGAGAGAAACATCAATGATGACAGAGAATCATTGATTGCTTGCCTCCTGCATGCCCCCTGCTGGGGATTGAGCCCCAAACCTGGGCTTGAACCCTGACTTGGAATCAAACTATGACCTCCTGGTTCATTGGTCGATGCTCAATCACTGAGCCACACCAGATAGGCTGTTTGTGTGTGTGTGTGTGTTTTAATGTGGCTACTAGAACATTTAAAATGACATCTGTGGCTTACTTTGTAGTTCGTGAGACAGCACTGCTAAGGCCTGTACAGCTGTAAGTGCCTAGGAAGTATCTAAGAAAAAGTTATTTGTTATTTGTGGAAAACAAAAGACACACAAACATTGATGTGAGATATGCTTTGCAATATTATTATGAACTAGAGGCCCGGTGTATGAAATTCATGCACGGGGGGGGGGGTCCCCCCCCTCAGCCCAGCCTGCACCCTCTCCAATCCGGGACCCCTTGGGGGATGTCCGACTGCCAGTTTAGGCCCAATCCTTGGGATCGGGCCTAAACTGGCAGTCGGACATCTCTCTCACAATCCTGGACCACTGGCTCCTAATTACTCACCTGCCTGCCTGCCTGGTCACCCCTAACTGACCCCCTGCCAGCCTGATCACCACTCACTGCCTTTGTGTGCTGGCCTGATTGCCCCCAACTGCCCCCTCCCTGCCGGCCTGGTCGCTCCTAACTGGCCCCCCCTGCCGGCCTGGTCACCCCTTACTGCCCCCCCCTGCTGGCCTGGTCACCCCTAACTGTCCCCCTCTGCTGGCCTGGTCACCCCCAACTGCTCCCCTGCCAGCCTGGTCACCCCCAACTCCCCCCCCACCCCCGCTGGCCTGGTCACCCTTCATGGGCCCTCCACCGGCCTGGTCGCCCCATGCAGCCTGCTATTCAGTTGTTTGGTCGTCCCTCACTAACCACCCTGCTGGCCTGGTCATCCCACGCAGCCTGCTTGTTCAGTCATTTGGTTGTCCCTCACTAACCCCCCTGCCGGCCTGGTCGTAGACAGCCATCTTGTGAGGGTGTGAGGGTTAATTTGCATATTACCTCTTTATTATATAGGATAGCTATTGATATGTTAATTGTTCTAACCAAACCTCTAATCACTATTTTATTCCCACTGCAAGGTGCCTTCCTGGTCATAGACTGGTACATGGTGCCTCCCTGGACACTTGGTATGGTACATGACGTCTATTCACTGTTCAGGAGTCAGGTAGGAGACCAAGGGCTCAACACTCACATCTATGACTTTTAAACATCCATGGATCCATGTAAGGATTTCTTCAATTAAATTACTGAGTAAAATGTGATTTGGGGTCCATCCATTATTTTTCAAGCCCCTGCCATCTCCATCCCATCACACAACAGTGAATTGCTGTCCAGGGCTGTGCATGCAGAGAAATGGCTACTCACATAAAGAGCAGCCTGAAAACTCGCTGAGGCCCAAGGTGTGCAATGGTGCCAGTTGTGGATGGCTGGAAATTTGCCTGCAGATAGAATTTTTGAAAGCACAATAACTTTTCAAATGCCAAGGAGAGATTGATAGTTACAGGAAGTCTGTTGTGGTGAAGTGAATCATCACTCCTGGTTTATCTGTTTTGTGGAGTTAGATTTTAGCAATTAGGTTTCTTCAAATGAGCCACACTTCTGTTCTTTATGGTGGCAGAGAGCTCTCCTCCGGCTTCTCTGAACCATGACCCAGGCTTTCCATTTCTGAGAGACAGCCATGTTGAGCCTGTTACAAAAACTGTGCACAATGACCAGAAGAGGGTTCCTCTCACTGAGCCTCTGCTGCTGAGCTGGGCCCTCGAACACCCCAGGTTGTGTGTGAACCCACACTCAGGTCACCTCCCCACTGAATGAGCAGTTTGGAGGCACAGGAGAGCAAGGTCCCTAAAATCAAAACACATTTCTTCCTGGTCAGCTAAGACCAACTGTTTCCCTGTCACTGAGGCAAAGGGAGGAAGGAAGCAGGCACTCAGAGAGGAGGAACACCACCAACTTGTAGGCTGAGGGCAGGCTCCCCGAGGCACTCCTGGGAGAAATTAGAATTGCTATGTGGATAAGTCCCACTGATCCTTCCTGGCATTGTTCTGTGCTATAAGGGGGTCAGGAATGTGGCAACAAAAAGACAAAACAAATCCCCTCATGGCAGAGTTCAGAGTTCAGAGTGCAAGTTTACTTCCTGGCTCTACATTGGGGCCACAGCTAAGCCTTCATACACAACATTTCTACCATAATTTAACCTTTAGACAAAAATAAAGGTAGATACCAGCTCCACCTTGAGAGCTCCATTGTCAGGGGATAAAATGGGTGTACCCCACCTGGAAGGGTAAGTGGGAGCCTGATGGGGAGAGGTGGAGGGTGAGAGAGAGGAGGCAGGTGGGCAAAGTCCAGAATGTGGGCATGAGCCGGTTTGGGCCACGAGGACCCTTGGAAGAAGAGCTGAGGAGAAGGCGGAAGCACAGCTTGCAGGGGAAGAGTGCAGACCTGGTGCTGGGCCCAGATGGAGCCCAAGTCTGCGGAGGTAACGGGATGGATGTCGTGGTTCGAAATAAAGCAAGCTCACATGTTCAGGGACAATGCAGATGGATCACGAGCATTGCCCATCGTGCCCACAAATGAAGGAATGAGAACCCAAGTAGGGAGGTAATGTAGGAAAGGGAGGAAGGGTGTAGATGTTGGAGACTTGAGGGGTATTTGCCAGCACTGGACACCTGGATGGTGTGGGCACAGGGGTGGCTTGGAGGAAGCTGTGGAGCTCAGGAAAAGGAGGGATCAAAGATTACTTTGAGCTTCTCTGCCCTAGTGCAGAACCATCTAGAACTTTACCAGCCTAGGCAATGTTGTTCTTACACAATCCCTTTCACAAAGTGCATCCTTGAAATATGACAGCAATAGGTGTCCACCCCCATTACTTAGGGGCAGGTGACTGGCTGCCTCGTCCAGGGCATCGCTGGACTCCTCCGTGTATTTTCACAGAGACCTTATAGAGCGGGAAGATACTGTTTCCCACAGGTGGTGGAGGAAATTAACAATGGCGCTGGGAAGGACTCTGACGTGTTGGCCCAGCAGCACAGGATTTCTGTGGTCAGGGTTCCAGGATGTAATTCTACATGAACAATAACCCTGGGCACTCTCATTACCCCAGAATGCTCAGACAATCAGTGCGTTATCCACCACTCTGTGTCCTGTGACTTATCTGAGTCATTTCCATGAGCCAGGACAGATAGGAAGCCACAAATCAAGGCTTGCTTCTAGTGGTTAGCAACTCCAGTTTAAATACACCAGAAACTGGATGGGGGGAACATAGTGATGTAAAAGAGGCCCAATGATTGCCTTTCAGTTATCTACGCTTTACACAAAATCACAGGAGCCCTAATAAGCAAGAAAAGCGTAACAAGCATGTGGAATTCAGCTGTGAGCCAAGAACGTGACCGAGAATTTTCATGCTTTATAGTGGATGTGGAGAATGACACTGCAGTAGCTGAAGAGTCTCTTCGAAATGTAGCCCTACCCACATTCCTGGGAAATAGAGAGTCAATATCAGCTCTCCAACCAAAAGCCACTTCCTCAGGAAAGATTTCTCTAGAACCCTGCATTATGTTATACTAGTGGCCTGGTGCACGAAATTCGTGCATGGGGGGGGGGGGGCGGGGTGTGTTCCTCAGCCCAGCCTGCACCCTCTCCAATCTGGGACCCCTCGAAGGATGTCCTACTGCCAGTTTACAGGGATCGGGCCTAAACCGGCAGTCAGACATCCCTCTCACAATCCAGGACTGCTGACTCCAGCCACTCACCTGCCTGCCTGCCTGCCTGATTGCCCCTAACCCCTCTGCCTGCCAGCCTGCTCGCCCCCATCTGCCCCTTGCTGCCGGCCTGCTCGCCCCCAAATGCCCTCCACCAGCCTGATCACCCCCAAATGCCCCCGTGCCAGCCTGCTCACCTCCAACCACCCCTCCTGCTGGCCTGCTCACTCCAAACTGCCCACCCCTGCTGTCCTGATCACCTCCAACTGACCCCCACTGATGGCCTGCTCACCCCCAACTGGCCCCCCTGCTGGTCTGCTTACCCCCAACGACCCCTGCCATCCCATCCTGGCCTGATCACCCCCTGGCAACCCAAGGTCCCAGCCCCTCCTTTTTTTTTTTTTTTTTCAGCGCCTCCTTGAGCGGAGGCCAGGGCCAGCTGGAAGCAAGTATCTAGGATTTATTTATCTTCTATAATTGAAACTTTGTAGCCTTGAGCGGAGGCCAGGGCTAGCCAGGGCAGGCAGGAAGCTTGGCTTCCTCCATTGCCGGGGCAACCCAGCCTCCTGCTTGCTCCAGCTCCGTGGCTGGCCGCCATCTTGGTTGGGTTAATTTGCATACCCACTCCTGATTGGCTGGTGGGCGTGGCTGGTAGGCATAGCAAAGTGATGGTTAATTGCATGTTTCTCTTTTATTAGTGTAGATAGTCTCAAAGCCCCTTTTATTTCTCACATGAGGCACTGTTTTCTCTTATGATTTATTACTATGGGTTCAGTGTCATGATTATTTGATTAATATCTTTCTTGCTACCAGACTGAAACCTCGCTGAGGTCAGGGATGGCTTCTGGTTTTTCTCTCCGCTGTGCCATGTACAGAGGCTGGCTAATTAAAAGCTGTCAACACTTAAAATATAAAAGAACTAGGAATAAAACAAGGCCCAGTGCATCCCAGGATGTGCTGAGTGACAAACCATCTCAACAACTGAACTCTAGCATTTTAAAAATGATCCTCTAAGGAGCCAATATTAAATGTCCAAAGGGCAGTTTACTTCATCCTTGCAGATAATTACATGCCTAAATTATGAAATAATTAATAACTAATATAATTTATTTAAATTATGATTAACTAGTGGTCCAGTGCATGAAATTCGTGCATGGGGGGGGGGGCGTGTTCCTCAGCCCAGCCTGCACCCTCTCCAATCTGGGACCCCTCGAAGGATGTCCTACTGCCAGTTTACAGGATCAGGCCTAAACCGGCAGTCAGACATCCCTCTCACAATCCAGGACTGCTGGCTCCAGCTGCTCACCTGCCTGCCTGCCTGCCTGCCTGATTGCCTCTAATCACTCTGCCTGCCAGCCTGCTCGCCCCCAACTGCGCCCCCCGCCAGCCTGATCACCCCAACTGCCCTCTCTGCTGGCCTGCTCACCCGAACCTTCCCTCACCACTGGCCTGCTCGCCCCCAACTGCCCCCCTGCTGGCCTGCTCACTCCAAACTGCCCTCCCCTGCTGTCCTGATCACCTCCAACTGACCCCCACTGATGGCCTGCTCACCCCCAACTGGCCCCCCTGCTTGTCTGCTTACCCCCAACGGCCCTGCCCCCCACCAGCCTGATCACCCACAACTGCCGTCCCATTCTGGCCTGATCACCCCCCAGCGACCCAAGCTCCCAGTCCCTCCTTTTTTTCTTTTTCTTTTTTCAGCACCTCCTTGAGCGGAGGCCAGGGCCAGCTGGAAGCAGGTATCTGGGATTTATTTATCTTCTATAATTGAAACTTTGTAGGCTTGAGCGGAGGGCGGGAAGCTTGGCTTCCTCCATTGCTGGGGGCAACCCAAGCCTCCATTGCCGGGGGCAACCTGCTCGCTCTAACTCTGTGGCTGCCGCCATTTTTGTTGGGATTTATTTATCTTCTATAATTGAAACTTTGTAGCCTTGAGCGGAGGCCAGGGCCGGCTGGAAGCAGCTATCTGGGATTTATTTATCTCCTATAATTGAAACTTTGTAGCCTTGAGAGGAGGCCAGGGCCAGCCAGGGCAGGCGGGAAGCTTGGCTTCCTCCATTGCCAGGGCAACCCAAGCTTCCTGCTTGCTCCAGCTCTGTGGCCGCTGCCATCTTGGTTGGGTTAATTTGCATACTTGCTCCTGATTGGCTGGTGGGCATGGCTTGTTGGTGTAGCGGAGCGACGGTCAATTTGCATGTTTCTCTTTTATTAGTGTAGATAATATTTTCTCATAATAACTAGTTATGGATTACCATAGTAGAGAATAACAATGGCTATAAAGAAGAGGAAAGAAAGAAAATACAGTTGACCTTTGAACAACATGGGGCTAAAGGGGCCAACCCCAAGCAGTCGAAAATCTGCATGTAATTGTTGACTCTACAGTTGGACCTTTGCAGCTGCAGACTCAACTAACCTTGAATGGAAAACAGTATTTTCAATCCATGGTTGGGAAAGCTCTGGATACAAAGGGGTGACTATATTTATTGCAGAAAATCTGCATATAAGTGGACCTACACAGTCCAAACCCCTGTTATTCAAGGGTCAAATATCATTTACATGGAGCATCTAAAAATAAATGGAAACTCTGCAAACAAAAACAAAACCAAGAACAAAACAGACAACCCCAACAGTGCAGGTCACTTTGCCTACATTTTCCTCAAGGGCATTCAACTTAGGAGAGAGACAAGTAGAGCTTGCCTCAGCAGGTTCCAGCAGGGCTCTCACCTCTTGCTTGACTCTTTCAGAGAACACAGTCCAGATATAAAGTAATTACCTTTAACCTGCTTTTCAACTGAAAATTGAAAAAAAGAAAAGAAAAAGGAGATTTTCCTCAGGACTGTAGGAAAAACTGGGTCCAACAAGGCCCCTGCCTAAGGAATTTTCAAAGGCAAGTTTGACCATACTCAATGTTCTCATTTTGTCTTGAATTTAAGATCTAACTACTATGCAAGAGTCAGCCTCACTTTATTTCCTGAGCAAAAGGTGGTAATTATGAACTAGCCAGTATTTAGGCTGATGTAGGCAGTGCCTTGGGTTAAGGAGGGGGTTGGGTTCTTCCCTTCTAGCAGGATGCAATAAATATCTCATCCTAAGACAGAATCCTGGAACTGTAGCTGAGTCAGGAGCCTGATGGGTCTAGCCAGGGGTCCTCAAACTACGGCCCGTGGGCCACATGCGGCCCGCTGAGGACATTTATCCAGCCCGCCAGGTGCCGCTGCCTGTCCTGCTTAGCAGCCGACTCGTCCCGGGCCTGCAGTGCGCATAGGAATTTGTTCATAGTTTTTTTTTTAAACTATAGTCCGGCCCTCCAACGGTCTGAGGGACAGTGAACTGGCCCCCTGTTTAAAAAGTTTGAGGACCCCTGCCTGGTCTACAGGAGACTTGAGGAGCCCCTCGTTGGCCTCAGGATAGTGGATGTTGTGCAAGTTTGATTCAAATTGAGTAAACTGCTTGAGAATTGCAAATGCTACATCCACATAACTTAACTATGAGGGCTGAGAATCGAGACCATCTGTGTCAACATAACTATTTCTTCCAGGATATTCTTGCCCAGGAAGTTAAAGCTGTAAACCAATAAATAACTTCTCTGCTGCAGAAAATTTTTACAGAACAATCTGTCCTGGAAAATAGTTTGCTCACCTGGGAAAACAACTTGCATATCAATGATGGTTTACTGCCAGGACTCAAGACCCTTGTCTTATCAACAAATCAACAAACGACAAGTGCTGGCGAGGATGCTGAGAAAAAGGAACCCTTGTGCACTGCGGGTGGGAATGCAGACTGGTGCAGCCACTGTGGAGAACAGTATGGTGTTTCCTCAAAAAACTAAAAATGGAACTGACATTTGACCCAGTGATCCCACTTCTAGGAATATATCCCAAGAAAACAAACACCAATCAGAAAGGATACATGCACCCCAATGTTCATGGCAGCACAATTTACAATAGCTAAGATTTGGAAACAGCCTAAGTACCCATCAGCAGATGAGTGGATTAAAAAACTGTGATACATCGATACAATGGAATACTATGCTGTGGTAAAAAGGAAGGAACTCCTACCATTTGCAACAGCATGGATAAACCTGTAGAGCATTATGCTAAGTGAAGTAAGTCAGTTGGAGAAAAATAATTATCACATGATCTCACTCATTTATGGAATATAATGAACAACATAAAGTGATGAACAAAAACAGATCCAGAGACAGAAGCATTGATCAGACCGTCAAACCTCAGAGGAAGGCAGGGGTGGGTGGGGGAAAGGGGAGAGATCAACCAAAGGACTTGTATGCATGCATATAAGCATAACCAATGGACACAGACAGTCGGGGGAGTGAGGGCACGAGCAGGGGGGTGGTGCGGGCAATGGAGGGGGGATAAGGATACATATGTAATACCTTAATCAATAAAGGAAAAAAAAAAGACCCTTGTCTTGCTATACCCACCAATCCCAAACAATGATATCATAAACTTTGCTGAAACCCAATCACTTCTCTGCCTTGTAAAATATAGCTAAAAGGACATAGATTGAGACCTCTACACCCTATCCATACACCTCCTGACCTCCCCTGGCTTAGACCCAAAAGGACTATGTCCTGACCCTGTCCTCCCTTATTGCGGTCAGCTTACTGACCTTAGCTTTCTTTTATCAACAGGCTCTTCCAATGGATTATATGGAGTCTCTAATTGACACAATAAATCAGGTTTGGTGTCTTGGAAGCAGAATGCATTTAAATGAGAGTTAATACATACTTACAACCCATTAGGGTGGGAAATCTAGTAAAATTGTCAGTTTTCCTCTGTAATAAAGTTAAGAGGCCTCTATACCATTTCTCCTATTGAGGAAAGATCTGGTGTTTGAACACCTGCCTATGACAGATTTCAAATGCAAACTTTACCTTCATTTTTCTACTCTTTCACATGATTCTGTATTTTCCAAATGTTCTACGATTATGATGCTTTATTTTGAAGGTGGGCAGAAGGACACAGAGCAAAAGCCATAAGAAGGGAATTAACTTTCAAGTGTAAATTAGGAATGACCACCAAGTCTTAATTTAAAACACATACACACAGAGAGAATAGAAAACATCCTTTTAGAGTCTCATCTGTTTAAGCTAGCAAGGTAACTGTATGGCACCGACATCAGTATGCATATGGAGAAGTTGTACAGTTTTAATCATGCTGCCTTGGTTCACCCTTGTCTGACCATAAGAGACCTCTGGGGAGTTTGATAAAATAAATACACCAGTAAATAACATTCCGTCTCTGCTTGTTGTTGTTCTTTTTTTTTTTTAATGAGCACTAAGTGATTCATACAATCAAGCAAAGTGTAAAACCCAGGACCAACAGCACTGATTCACTGGAATGCAAAGTCCAACTTCCATTGTAAAACCATCCCACTAAAAACTGGGCGGATGGCAACTAAAGATCACCTCAACTGTCTTCCACAGGGTGGCATCTCTTGGTGCCTGGGTCCTGGGCCTGTCCCGAAGCTCACAAAAATCCCAACTACCGTCAAACCTGGTAACAGCTTGCAGCTGGGCTCAGGCACGCTCCTCCAGCCAAAGCTGGCTCAGAGAGCAGGCTTCCCCTGCAGCTTGCCCGGCTGCTGGAGAGCCTGCAGCTCCCCACGCAGCCCGGCAAAGGGAGCAAGCTGAAGCTTAGCGATCTCAATCAAGGCTTCCTTTACCTTAAAGAAACTTCCTCGCTTGTCCGGGCTGCGGGTACCCATGGTCCAGGATGACATTTCCTCCGGCGAGGCTCTACTGCACGCCGGGGACTCCTGGAGGTAGAGACATTTTTAATGGTTAGTCCAGCCTGTAGGAAATTCCTTTCTAAGCCACAGAACACTCACAACAACAGTCCTGCCAAGATCTTTTTCCATCAACAACATAGTGCCATTTATTTCCCACCAAAGCCCTTCCATCTCCTTTCAGGCTGGTTTCCTGCCTCCGACAGCACAGTTCCTAGACTCAGCCCCACCTCACTGGCCCGCCTCCCCCTTTTCCAGCTGACGCAGAAGGTCTCTGGGACTACAGAACGCATAATGATGGCTTTGTGTTTGCTTGACCTCACGCACAAGTTCTAAAGGCACCAATATTAGATGTCACTGTACTCTGCCCCAAAGTTTATGGACTTAATGTGGCTGATCACAGAGGGGCAGCGGAAGAACGAGGCTGTGCACGTCCCAAGAAACCCTGCTGGGATGGGATAGAGTCATCCTTAGTTCTACTAACCCTCTCCCCAAGGCAAGGTCAACACAAGGGCACTGGGAATAAGTCCTTCTATTTTCTCCTTAGACATCAAAGATTGAGATGAAATTCCATGTCCCTGTTTACCTAGGTTAACTTGTATAAGCAACAGATGTAAACAGCATCATGATAACCTAAGGTGGGGGTGCCCTTTGGTCCATGGAGGGAAATTTAAAGGCGTGCTATGGTTCTGAATCATAACCCTGGCTATGTGAGCTTGGAATTTCCCTTATCTGAGCATTAAAACCCAATACGCTTTCGTCTCGGTCACAAAGCCTTCTATGTCCACTTGTAAGTAAAGCACACACACACCCAGGCAGCTGGCTCCATGCCGGCCAGTGTGCATTGAGACCCGGGGAGCGTCCCCAAATCTTCCTTGCCCAGCGAGTCTGGACCTGCAGCAATTATAAAACCGCCCTCCCGCTCAAGATCCTGCTTGCTCTCAAGGTTTGTAGCTGGTCCTAACCACGAGCCACAGGTAGAGGACCATAAAGAAAGTGTGATTCAGTAAAAACATCTCTTGTGACGTTAAGCTATAAAAAGGGGTTCAGCCATGGGGATGGAGTGGGAGACACCGAAGCCATGGTTGTGCTGCCCGTTTGCTGAGGCTATTTCATTATTAGCTGGGGAACGGAGAGCCAGCAGCACCAAGGGGACATTTCAACAAGCAGAAGAGCAGAATTCCTTTGCAGAGAACTGCGTCCCTGCGAGTGAGCGATGCTCTTCGGAGAGAGGCTCATTTCAGCCCCACGCCTGGCCTCTCCGTCCACATCCAGAGTGCGCTGCAACCTGTGGGACTCCATCCAGGAAAAACTAAGAATATAGTGCACACCCACCCTACCTTCCAGAACATTCACCTATTTTAGTAAATTCTCCATCGCTCGGTCACTTTAAAGGTTTGGAGGTGTCTTTCCCGTGTTTCTTTCCACTTGCAATCCCGCTGGATGCAGGCCAGTTTCCTTAGACGGGTGGCGAGCTCCCCCCTGCCATTCTGCTGACTCCAGAGGTTCAGGTCCTCAGGCTCAGCAATTTACTGGAGCCCCGGCCCCACGGCCTTTGAAGTCCATCACTGATTAACAAAGTCCACAGACTGGAGCAACTCCAGAAAGAAAACAGTGCCGTGTTCAGAACTAAGAGTGGAATGGGGACCACGCTGTAACCGCTTCGACACAGCAGCACACAAATAGGAAAGTAGACTTCTTGAAACCAAGCCGAATGGCTGTAATTCCTTTCCTTTCAGACGTTTTCTCAGCAAGAGACCTGACATGGCACAGCAGTTAAGGAACGGCTCCGTGAGAGCCAAGACTTCATTCCTCAGCCAGACCTGCGTCTCTCTGTTCTGTTCAGAAATTTCCTGTATGCAAGCCCTTTCTGATGCGCCAGCCAGGCAGGGGATTTTGCCTATAGCGACGGAGCAGTTTGGATTCCAGAAGCTTATAGTTCAGGAAGCTGCCCGAAGAATGCGTGCCTGCACTTCAGCTTCAGCGGTCCTCAATGAAACCTCCACTCTGGCCTCCGCGCGCAGCAGGCAGATCCATCACGTTTCTTTAAGAAGATGAAGGTCACATCCACCCCTTCCTCCCAAGGCTATGCCAGCATGGAGATGCCAGCAGGTGATAAGAACAGGCTGCCTAGTGCCACGGTAGGTCCTTCCCACAGAAGGAATCCAAGTGGACTACACATCACAGATTATTCTAATTGTTCAAAATAAAGTTCTTAAAAGCCCCAAAGAAGTTTTGGATTACCGTCTTTCCTGTTGTAGCAATAGTTTCCTTCCCAAACCATAACCTCTGACACCTTGGCTCAATATGGGCAGAAATTTAATAGAATTTAAAACGATTACTTCTTCCCATTCGTGTTTAGCGCCCCGCCACCCCCCCCCCCCCCCGCCCCAGCCACCACAGTTGGTTCCCCCAGGGTTTACACCAGTAGTTTCATCCTAAAACCACCCCAGTATCAGGTCAGACTAAGAAACAGAAAAAAGTACCGTAGTTTGAGAGGCTGCAAAATTCCTCCCAAGTTAGCGGTGGGAGCGGCTGCTTTACCGGTTTTCCTGAAGTGGTAAAGCGGATTCTTGACACATCAGCCCAATGCATCCAATGGATCATTCCAGATGCTAGCTAAAAGCTAGCAAAAAAAGTCCTAATGGGACTAAAGGACACTGCAAACATTTTGAAGCTGCCAAGCCTCTTCAATAACACCACTGAAGGAATGTAAGCGAGCTGGTTGCGTCAGTTGCTAAAGGACAAAGGCAGGAAGTGATTCTACCTCCCTCTCCAGAAACACCAGGCTCTGCAGTCTGAGACCTCGCTGTGGCTTTGCAGGTGCCCCAAGAGCTACTGCTGAGGTGAAAGTCTGTCCTGAAATCTCAGCATAAAGGACTCGCTGAGTCACCTGGCCAGGCTCCAGGCGGCCCTGATTGCCTCTGAGCAAGACCATCCAAGGCTGACGCTCCAGCCCATTCTACAGAGAGCCCCCGAGGATAGGTGCCGAGGCTCCGCTGCCTGGACCTTGGCTGCGGGCTGGTGGGCGGGGCTAGGAACACCGAGTGCCCACTTTCCAATTTGCTGATCAATGGAGCTGAGTTGAGTCGCGGGCACTCTTCCAGCTTTTGCTCTTCCTGGCCACTGGCCAGATCTTGGAGAGATAGAGGGTCTGAGTTGTGTCCTCATCCTTCCTTCCTCTCCCCTTCCCTCCCTTCCCCCCTTGATTTATTTAGTCCAACTATACCCTTCCTATTTTATTTGCCCCAGATCACAAGTGCAAACCCATGGGAGAAGCAGCCCTAACTTACCCTGGCATGCACCACTCCCAAGTTCAACTTAAAAAGAAATGAGGCTTAGTCAAGTCATCTCCAACCGAGTTGCCACAAAAGCTTTCTCATCACTATTTTTCCTTCTTTCTAGCAAGACAAAGTGAACTTCGGTTGTTAGTAAACAAGGTATCTTTATTATAATTACATTACAGCCAAATTACTGAAGTAGGAGAAAGTGACTCACCCCTGGGGACCTGTTAGGTCAAGGCCAATCCCAAGAAATACACTTCACCTTCTCACCGGATGACGGCAGGTCTTCCTTCTTAAATTTTTTTTTTTTCTCTTTACTAAGAGGCAGAAGCAAGTGGGGCGTCTCTGTGTCTGGATCCAGGGCATGTCTCTGAATATTTTCATAATGTTCTATATACCACAGCTTTTAGAAGTTGGACAGAAAAACTCTATTCCAGGCTCTGGTTTGACAATTCATGTTATGTGCATTTTTACATTTTTCCTTTTTTAAGTATCTTGCATCGCTATCCAGCACTGATTTTTCAAACTTTTTTTAATTAAAGGAAAAACAAAAACAGGTCATGAAAACTCCTCCATCAAACAGAGAAACTAATTTGTGGGAAGTAAGAAATCAGAAGCAAAGAATTGTATTCCCAGTCCTCTCACTCACTAGCTGTGTTTTTAAAAAGAATGAGGAACAATGCTCAGCACCTTGATTTCTCCAAGAATAACCAAAAATAGTAATTTCAGTTGGAATGTACACTTCTTAGAGGTGGAATCTGCTTCTCTACTCCTTTTTTAAAATTTATCTCTAGTGTTGAAAGTATTACAGATGTCCCCCTTTCCCCGCCATTCACCCCTCCACCCCACCCCTTCCCATCCCCAGTATTCTTGTTTCTTTTTTTAAGAAAGTGCTCAGAGGGCCCTGGCTGGTTTGGCTCAGTGGATAGAGTGTTGGCCTGCGGACTCAAGGGTCCCGGGTTCAATTCCAGTCAAGGGCATGTACCTTGGTTGCAGGCACATACCCAGTAGGGAGTGTGCAGGAGGCAGCTGATCGATGTTTCTCTCTCATCGATGTTTCTAACTCTCTATCCCTCTCCCTTCTTCCCTCTCTGTAAAAAAAAATCAGTAAAATATATTTAAAAAATAAAATTAAATTAAATTAAAAAAAGAAAGTGCTCAGAGGTGAAACTGTGCATGTCTGCTATTGACAGGATTGGCCTGTAAATGGGGCTAATGCTGGTTGAGGTTTATCCCTTCCTTCTTTGAAAAACTTGTGTCTTAGAGACATTCACCTCACCCATGTGGCAGCAGCTCAGCGGTGCCCAGGTACCGAGGGGTGGACACTGCCACCGAGGGCAGTGAGCACAGCCCTGGACAACAGGTGGGCAGTTCTGCTGGCTAGAAATTCCTTCTTTTCTTGGATGGGAAACTGCCTCTCTTCTCTTACCTCCCAATGCCCTCATTCTACCCCTTGGTACAGAGGTGGTCCCTCTTCCACATCCCAGCAGACGTTCCTATGCCTCCCTTGAGTGGCAGCTTCTGAGCGTGGCGCTGGCCTCAGGGTGGTGCCCTCGGCCCATCAGGAAAGGGGTTAACAAAAAAGGGGGGTTGGGGGGGGCTGCTACCTTCAAAGCATCCCGGTTTGGCATTTCTGAAGTGTGTGTCATTTCAAACCCTATCACTTGAAAGCTCCAGGTGGTAAGTGGTCACACACCCTGCACATGTGACTTCAGGCATACAATGAAGACGCTTCATAAGCCATATTGGCTCTTTTGACCCAAAGGACAACCTGGACAGGAAGCTACACACTTCTTCCTCGGGGTCTACTTGTCGACCCGTTAGCACTTGAGTTTAGAGCTTTGTTTTCCAAGGCTCCCTGGCTATGATGGCAAAATGGTCTATATTGGTGGTTAATTTATGAGAGACTCTAGGAATAGTTTATTATCCAAGGTGTATTTTACACGGAGCATGTCTCAGTTCGGCTGGCCACATTTCTAGTGATCAGTAGCCACATGTGGCTGGTGGCTGCTGTATTGGACAGCAAAGGCTTACCCCCTCCCTTTACAGATGGAGAAACTGAGGCCCCAGAGGCTGATGTGCCAGGGCTGGGTAGTTTATAGCAGGGATGAGAATCAAACCTGGCCTGACTCTCTTCTGTGGAACCCCCACCCTCGTGGCCTCCTGGGGGTCCCGCTCCGATCCTTTCCTCCTTTTCCAGGGAGAGCTCCCAGGAAACCCCTGCTGATCTGCGTCCCAGAGGCATTTGGCGCAGATGGTGCAAGACATGCCTGTGTATCCAAAAAAGGCCACCCACTCCTCCAGAGAGTCACTGTCCCCACGGCCTCTTTATTAATATTTTTTGTTTGGTTAACCAACAGCCTATGTCGTTAATGGAGCAAAGAATAAGAACATACACAAAGTCCAAATGGCTACATAAATATGTCCTGTTTAAGAGGGTAGATCTCATACTAAGTGTTCTTACCACAATAAATAAAATAAAATAAAAATGTCCTAGGCTAAAATGTCATGACAACCACCTCTACGAGGAAAAAAAGGGGTATCATCTATACTTATAAAGGGGTAATATGCTAATTAGACCGGAGAGACCAGACATCTTCTGGATATCCTTCCAGACAAAGCTACAGTGGCGGGGGCCGAGGCAGAGGCTGTTAGGGGCAATCAGGCCAGCAGGGGAGAGCAGTTAGGGGCATCAGGCAGGCAGGCAGAGGTGGTTAAGGGTGGTCCGGCAGGCAGGCAGAGGGGTTAGGGGCAATCAGGCAGGCAGGCAGAGTGGTTAGGGGTGATCAGGCAGGCAGGCAGGTGAGTGGTTAGGAGCCAGCGGTCCTGAATTGGAGAGGGTGCAGGCCTGGCTGAGGGACCCCCCCCCCCCGCCCCCCATGCACAAATTTCGTTATATAGGCTAGTTCCTATATAATAAACTAGCCTCCTAGGGCATATGTTGCCTGGAATTTCATGCACTAATTTGCTACTTTTTCCTTCATTTTCAGTCCTGCCTTTTAATATGTTCCTATCTTTCCAAACTTTCCACTTCACCATTAGGATATTTACCCACCCCTTTAGTCAGGAATATGCTGAAAAATGTTTTACAACTGGTTTTCTGGAGAGTAAAAGCCCAAAGTTTTAGCATCTGCCTATTTTGTGGTGTAAACACTCCCATCATGGGCAATTTCAAATTACCGAGGTGACATCAACGGGCTTGCAAAGTTCATGAAAATGTATCAATCAGCTCTAGTGAGCAGGGAGA
This sequence comes from Plecotus auritus, assembly GCF_963455305.1. Lineage (NCBI taxonomy): Eukaryota > Metazoa > Chordata > Mammalia > Chiroptera > Vespertilionidae > Plecotus > Plecotus auritus. The sequence continues at coordinate 82,324,344 of NC_137782.1, read as the reverse complement.
AGGGACTCCAGCTCACCACTGCATTTCATTCACCCATTCTAAACCACAAGGTCTCTGAAGAGGTTGCTTTTATTTGATTCTTCATACGCTGAAGTAATAAAAGATAATAAAAGCAAGAAACTAGATCTCAAGACCGAAACCAGTACTTTATCCATGAAACCACATTGTTTGTCCCCAGTAAGATGTGAAATATTTCTGGCTAGCATCTTAACCAAGTTAGATGACGCCATCAGGGCAATTGGAAGGAAGCAGTATGTTGTCTGTTACTTCGGGCTTAGTAGGCTCCATTTCATTAGAAGCTGAAGAGAGAGAATAAAAGATCCTCCTTTAGCCACCCAGACATTGGGGATCCTATGTGCATTACCAGAGTAGTATCTCCAATGCCTTACACAGTACCTGTGCATATGTACTCAATGAAAGTTGACTGGATAAGTAAGTGCATGAGATTTTACAGAGAAGTCATGTAGGTTGAAAGCAGTTTTTTTTTTGTTTGTTTGTTTTGTTTGTTTTTTAATTCTTTATCGTTTAAAATATTACATAAGTCTCCTTTCCCCCTCCCCCCATTGAACTCTTCCCGGCCACTCCAATCCCCCTGCACATGCCCTCACCCCCACTACTGTTTGTGTCCATTGGTTATGCTCATATGCATGCATACAAGTCCTTTGGTTGACCTCTTACCCTCTCCCTCCCCTGCCTTCTCTCTGAGGTTGGACAGTCTGTTCGATGCTTCTATGTCTCTGGCTCTATTTTTGTTCATCAGTTTATGTTGTTCATTATATTCCACAAATAAGTGAGATCAAGTGATATTTATCTTTCTCCATCTGGCCTATTTTGCTTAATATAATGCTCTCCAGGTCCATCCATGCTGTTGCAAATGGTAAGAGTTCCTTCTTTTTTTTATAGCAGCGTAGTATTCCATTAAGGAATGGTTTTTAAGGAATGGCTTCCTCAAAGCACCAGATGAGAGAAAGAACCAGAGCTTCAAGAATGACAAAATAAGATCAAATACCAGAAACACATATACCATGCTGGAAAATATTCCTTATACTACTTTGAAATACACGTTCTCTCAGTGGCTGGATTTTCCCTACGGAGTCTGTGATCTGGAGGCCTTTCCTTTCTCTATAGCACACAGACCCACTTTGTTCTCTACAAGTCCGTAGCTGTCATGTTTCTCAGCTCTTTCATTTATGCACAAATCAGAATTCTAGAAAGGTTTTCAGGTGTGTTTCCAAGCCATCACATTTTCATTAGAGACCATAAAACAAAAAAATTCATCAGACAGATGCAAAACTCCCAATGAAATATAGCTGGCCGAGCAAATGGACTTTGTGTGTTTGTGCATGTGCTTGCATCTGTGTGTTATGGGGATTGAGATAGCCTTAAAATTCCCATTCCTGCTCGTAAGAAGTGGGCTGGAGAACAATGAAACGGTTGGGCCTCCTCTGAAGAACACCTCCTGCTAAGCTGCAGATTCCAAGTGGGACAGTCAGTAAAACCACATGATCCAATATCAAAATAGCAAAATGCAATACCTTCTATATGTACTAAATGCCCTATTAACATGCATTACTATCTTGCAGCCAGAACCCAGAAATTATCAAGGGAGATGCATTAAGAAAGAAACAGTTGATCTGCAAGATACTTGAATACTTTATGAGTCTACAAAAGAGTCAGAGACCCACACAGCTCACTGAGGCTTTCAGAGATATCTGCTGCCATCACCAAAAAGGTGGGTTTTGTGACCAAAAGTTGTGCCTCGGGAGTTCAGGCATGTTTAATAGTTGCTCTTTGTTAATCGATGGCATTCTTTTTCTGGGAGAGTCAAGTACATATGATTGGGGTATTTCACAAATCAATTTTGTGCAAGCTACAACTAACCAAATAGTTTCTGCAAGGCTCTGCAGATTCTCTTTGACTCGGTGTTTTCCTCTCTGTCTGCCCGCCCCTTCCTATCCTCTGGGGCAGGTGTCTGACGCACAGTTATGGCAGGGAGGCCAGACAGGGAAGGCACCATTAGGATCGAGGCCAAGGAGCAGGGGAGGCAGCAGGGCCAGCTCTTTTCCACCAGGAGTATCTAAGGGTGAGTATAAACTCACACCTGAGGGAGACTGCTCAGGTCATAAAGATAGCCGTGGGGTGAGACTTCTGAAAAAAGAAGGGCAAAGATATATGGTCAATGGGTCCATAGATGGATGGTCTGAGTGGACAGGGGGACTTGACTTCTCTGGGCTCTCCTGCCTCCCAAGGGAATGTTGGATGGACACTGATATTTTCAGGGCCTGGAGCAAGAAGACAAAGGGAGGCTCTGGCTATGAGATGTGGGCAAAAGGGGCCACATGCTAACCTGACAAGCTCCGGGGAGGCTTGCATGGCAGTCTTGATCCAGGACCTTCCCTTGCTTGGTAGAGGGTCTTACTTTATTTGAGCTATGTTTTAAAATCCTTGAGGTGGAACCAGGGTTGACAGAACCCAGGTTAAGGGTTGACAGAACCCAGGCTAAGGTGGGAGTGGAGGAAAAAAAAATGTGTGGCTGGTTTTGATTTTGGCTTTTCAATTGGAATTGGTGAGAGTCTGAGCAAAAATAACCTTCGCCATATAAATGAGCTGAACTCATTCAACTCTGTAGATAAAGGGGCACATCCTCCCTCCAGTCCGATTCTGGGGTGTTCTTAGGTGACTAAGAATCTTAGTGGAAGTGTCAGAAATGCAGGAGCCCCATAGGGAAGTCCCAATGCAACTATAATTAAATGGCTCATCTAGGGGGCCACCATAAGGCTTGGTCTGCCTGGGCCCCAAACCTGTCCTGCGGCTTTAGACAGCTGGGAGAGAAACGGAGGCCACACTTGACCCACTACATAACGTGTCTAGAAAGTTTGCTCAGACTACAGATATCCAAAAATAAAAAAAAAATTTAACATAGGAAATTGTGCCTCCAAGGCCAGAAGCTCCCAAAACCCCAGCCCTCATTTAATACTCCTGATAGGAAGCCTTTCCTTGCAAGTACTTTACAGAAATGGGAAGATTTAACTAGAAAATATTAACAGAGAAATGACCAAAATGCAGTTTGTTTTCGGTACCTACATTAATATTTTGCATGCAGAAATTAGAAAATGCCAGCTCTGAAATTAAACTGAATGACTATATGGGAAGCTTATCTTGATTTGGAAATTAGAAGCTTCTAAGGAAAAGCATAAAAAAAATTCTTCCAAAAAGATAGAAATTAATAAAAAGTTTTAGAGACTGCCTCAGAACTATTCTGAAGTTAAAAAATCCTACACCCCGTTTTCCCTTCTGTAGGAAGTGTGCCTCTGATTTATCTCCATAGAAAAGAAATAGTAGGTGGCCAGGCCATTACTGAATTTCCCCAGAGCAAACAGGAGTGGGGGTTGGGAGACATGTGGCCAATGGCACATGTCCTAGGAAGAGTCCCCCAGACAAAAGGTAGAAGCAACATTTTTTAAATAGTCCATTGGGAGGATGCTGAGGTTCTAGAGAGGGGCAGTTCCCAAATCAGGGACAAAAGACATTGCTTTGATAATTTTTAATGCCGGACATTCTCTGGTGTAAACTTTTAGTGTGTTCTGCGCACCTGCATAAGAGTGTTGTTTTGTGTCTCTTTGTTTAATTTGTTTAAAGAGGAGGCAAGTCCAGCTTTGGGGAAGCCCAGTTATGTGTGGTGAGGCTGAAAACGTAAAAGAGATTGCAGGAACATCCCAGCAGCTGCCAAGAATTCTTAATCTTGGGGACTCTTCTTGCTCTCCCTCTCAGGGTTCAGCCACCAGAAACAGCTAGTGAAATTTCTGTCTGTGTGTCTGTAATGTAATTTTGGCTTTCTATCTTTTAGGAATCTTGGTTTGCTCTTCCCTTGTTTATGAATATAGGGACAAAGATTACATGGGTAAGTAGGGATTACAGGCATGGGGAAGTAAACTACACAGGCTGGGTTGGGCAACAAGGTTAATGCTTCCATAATAATGTACAGTTTTTGAATAAGAATGGACCGCATTCCAAGGTTGAGTCCAAGGTCCTGGGGGCATATGACTCTCAGCCATGTTAGTATGTCCTTTCTTTGAACAAAACGGGCAATCATGGTTAACAGCATAATTAATATTTCCCATAACCACAACTAGTCCCCAATGTTCTATTTTTTCCCCATAACACTGGGAGGAACAGATCTATAGAAGTACCTTATTGCAGTGAAGGGGAAGGGGACACTCCTGTTTTATAAAGGAAAGTAAAATAGTACTTTCACATTAAAGCCACTGAAGGCTGCTGAGTTATCCCTGTTACAAAATTGGTCAAGAAAATGCTTTAGGTAATAATTGGCTTTAAAATCTCAAAGTTGTTAAGGCAAAATATATATAACTAAAATAAAAAGTATATGATAAAAAAACCTTTTTCAGTGGTAATTATATATGCCTAAACATAGTTTTCCAAAGACTGTGGTAACTTAAAACTTTGAAGTTTGCTGAATTAAATAATAAAAATTATTAAATATCTAGGTATTTTGAAATAACAGAATACTGAAATATCAATGAGTTTGCCTCGTATAAAAAATCTAGAGGATAAAAAAAATCTAGAGGATAAATTTAAATCTATTAATTAAGTAAGTCTTGTATTTTATTTGAAATATATCCTTAAAATGTGAAAATATTACTAATCTGAGAAATGCTAAGTATTCAACTTGCCACCTAAACATTTGAGGCTTCTAAGAGTTAAAAGTTCAAACTAAGTTGGGAGAAATTATATGGTTGTGATAATAAAATGCATAAAGTATGAAAATTCATTTTTGAGGAAAATAATTCTTGTGTTCTCTCTGGAAAAATTAGTTCAAAATATATTATATTCTTTATGTTTATGTGTGTCTGTGTATTACATGTGGTAAAATTTCAACCTTGGATATAATATTTTATTGGCCTGAAAAAAAAAGGGGGGGATTAATTCTATAGTCCAAACCAAATTTTTAATATTAAAACTGGTTTAAACTTAATTGATGTCTTTTAGAATAATTACAAAGAGTGTGTAATATAATCTTTGGATTGTGTATATTTGACAGTCTTTCCAAGTTAAATTTCAAGACTTTAACCGAAAAATAGCTTTGGGATATTCCAAGGGCCCTGGAATGACTCAAGGATTTATTCCCTCTTCTTAAAAGAAGTATTTTTGAACTAAATTAGGCCGATTTAATATACTTGACATTACATGGGAAGCTTTGTCAAATAAAAATTAGTAACTATGTTTATTTATATATATATATTTTGTTAAAATGAATGTTATAGGAATTCCTGTCTGCTTCAGAAAGAAACTTGCAGCAAAGATTCAGAGCCAAGTTCAAACAGGAAACTTTCAGGGGGTAGCATGTGTCCAGTCAGGGACACCAGGCAAGCGAAAAGTGATGATTCCCTGTGGAGGCGTCTGCCAGTGATATTCTGGGTATTTGCGTTTCACATATTGGGAGTTTATGAATTATTTTCAATGCTCAATACACTGCTTGCAATAAGCCATATGCCTCATTTTAAAATTTTACATATTATTTATTCTTTACTAGAGGCCTGGTGCATGAAAATTCATGCACTCGGCAGGGAGGGGGGGGTCCCTCAGCCCAGCCTGCACCCTCTCGCAGTCCAGGAGCCTTCGGGGGATGTCCACCTGCCAGCTTAGGCCCGCTCCCAGGGTGATCGGGCCTAAGCTGGCAGTCAGACATCCTTCTGGCAGCCCAGGAGCCCTTGGGGGATGTCTGACTGTGGCTTAGGCCCACTCCCTGGTGGGGAGGAGCAGGCCTAAGCCGCAGCCGGACATCCTTAGCACTGCTGCAGAGGCGGGAGAGGCTCCCGCCACCGCTGCTGTGCTCAAAGCTGTCAGCCTGGCTTGTGGCTAAGCAGAGCTCCCCCTGTGGAAGTGCACTGACCACCAGGGGCAGCTCCTGTGTTGAGTGTCTTCCCCCTGATGGTCAATGCGTGTCATAGCAACCGGTCATTCCCAGTTGTTCTGCTGTTAGGGTCAATTTGCATATTATCCTTTTATTATATAGGATATGCTGAAATTATAATTGAATCTAAAGGTATACAAATTTTATATTATTCTCTATGTCATTTTACAGGAATTATTATTTACCAAGAAATTGTTGTCTTGGAATGTTATATTTTATAGAAAAGCAAAGTGTTTTTTTTTAAATCAAATCTATAACCATGCCACTTTTAAATTTTGTCATTAATGGACAGCTTTACTCTGATGCATTTGTAGGTATATGTTTTAAAAAAAAAACCACGAAAAGGACTCTGACTTACTCTAAATTACAGGCTTCTAAGCAGGTCATATCTTTGAACTGGATGAAAATTTATAGAACTTCAAGAAATAACTGAATTAAAAAAAAACTAGTGGCAAATAATCAGAATAAACAAAAATAACTATGGGACTAAATGAATTGAGAATAATTATTATGACTCTATTTAAAATATTGTTGACTTTTAAATCTTTTGTTTCCCAAACATAAGGAAAGTAAAAAGCAGACATTCTGCATTGTAGGAACTAACAAATTAGTAACATTCATTTCATAGTACTCCCAGGAGACAAAAATTCAAAGACTATGATAACTCAGATTTTTGTCTATTGGGAAATACATTAATGAAAGACTCTCTCCAACAGTGTTAAAGGGACCTTACCTTATCAGGTACCTAACCACGAATGGACATCTGTCCCTGTCTCTGACACTCGCCTTCATCCCAAGGATGAGAAGCCGCCAACTACAGAGGAAATAGACAGCCATCCTAAGACATCAACAAGGCCTGTGTGCTCACAAATTGATGCTGCTCAAACCTTGTTCTTTATCACCTAATTGTTACTGATTGAATGTATATAAAAATAATTTTTATACTGCAATTATCCTCCTAATGGTTTTCTAGTGGAAACAATATCTGTCTCTCTAAACCCCTTTCCCTATTAGACATGACAAATTTCCCACCTACTAAACAGTGATATTCTGATTGTCACCTATGATAATGAAGTTAATGTTTTGGGGTTTTGGCCACACACTGGTCGTCTTCTACTATCAATTTAAGCTTTGGTACATTTTTTAGGCTATATCTATTATAAAGGACCTACCTTGGACAAACCTCTCCAAGAACACTTCCCTAATAATTCCCCTGGTAGAATAATATGTAAATCTAATCTAAATGAGTATTTTAGATGAATATTGTGTAAATATAGGAATGGATAAAATTAACTGCCTAAAAGAAAAATTAGAACTTCTGGATAATAGCAAATACTTGTTTTCCCTCAGATCCCTCCTTATCTAATAATAGACATTTTCTATTCCTAATCAATGTTACTGGTTTATTATTGTTACTTTTATTCCTGGTATGTAAATGTTATACTAGATGCAGAAAAAACAAAACTTAACAAACAGCAAAAAGGCTCAAATCATGGTGGCTCAAAAATTAGAAATGATCCAGAATACTTTTTAACAAGGACATATAGGATCTGACTGCCTCCTATTTACCTGCCCTTTTTGAATAATAACAATTCGACCTTAAATGCCATCTAAGGTTATGGTCTTGCCCCATCCCCAGTGGTCCATCTGTTCAGCAAGACATGCTGAAACCAAGACATCCTAGGAATGAGCCTTCCTATCACCGTGGGACTCCATTATCCAACCAAAAGGTTGGTCATCAATGCATCCTTTGGACTGATTTATGACCAAAAGGGGGATGTGTGGACGAAAGGGGCCACATGCTAACATGACAAGCTCAGGGAAGGCCTGCATAGCATTCTTGCAAACTCAGAGACCTACAGTAACCACAAAGGATGGTCTGAAATTAAACTTTAACTAAAAGCAGTTATGGTGGGTAATTACATCCTAGCTGGTATCTTCACTGACAAGGTCAACCTTTACCTTAACTGAGCCTATCTGTTTTTTGTTTGTTGTTGTTGTTGTTTTTTGCATATATAATAACATATCCTTTGAAATGTCTGGGTAACTTGTAACTTCCCTTTTTCTGGACCCGTTGGGGTACAACCTAATGTGCCGGGTGCCAGGACAGATACAACAAATTCCTTCATTACCATGTTAATTATTCCTGCACCCACCTAAGTATGTGTCTATCATGTTACTTTTTATCCAATCCCAGAAGTTTCCCCGCTTTGCTTTCTCCCACCTCTCTAGTCTATCACCAATGGATTTCATGTAACCCACCTACGTCCCTTTCCTTTGATTGTAATGTATAAATACAGATGTAACCCACCATTCTCTGGAGCATTATCTCAATTCATTGAGGTTTTGCTTCCCAGCATATGTGAACAGTTTGGCTCAAATAAACTCACAAAATTCTTTACAAGTTTCAATGTTTTTTTTTACATTAACAGAGATGTTAACTAAATATGTTCTAGTCTCCTACTATGACAAACGTATCTTCATAAGAAACTGGGAGGCCCAATTTCAATTTAAAATGTTCAGACTCTTCAGTGTTCTGTGCTGGACTCGTCCGAGTTCTGATTCTGAACCTGCCCCACAGCTTCACCCTTCTCTTCCCTCCAGCAGCCTTCCTGTCCAAGCACTCCCTCCCAAACCTTCCAGCCTGTGTAGGCAGGGCAAGCAGGTTTGGACATGTAGGCAGATTCCAGAGTGTGTGACTCTGGAGCGAGACGGGGAGGAGAACATGGGGTCCAGGTTGGCACAAGCCTTGGCCCACTGACTTCTCTTTCCATGAGAGCGTTGACACTGAAGTGGGACAAAGTCCATAGCCTAGGCAGAGGTCCCTCTTACCCAGATCTTAGGGATCTACTGGGTGAGCAGGCTGAATTATCTTAGGGCTCACGAGAGAATGGACAGCAAGCACTTCCACCACTGCTTTTGTTCTTCTCCCAGCCTCATCAGTCTTGCTTTGTATGAGTGTAAGGTTTAGTCTCTAGAGGCCCTGATTACACTCCTATGGCACTTGGAGAAAACAGATGGCCTGTAGTCAACAGCCCTAAGGCATCCTAATTTTGTTATTGCTCTTCATTCCAGTTTAAGAGGTCATGCTCTCTCCTTTAAAGCACCCTCGTTACTGTGCCCCTCCCTCCACAACACCACAGCCCCCTTCAGTATGGATCCACCCTCTTAGACCTCCTCCTCCAATCCTCTCTTAATCCTAAACCAGCTGCTTTTCCCTCCCAGCATCCTCCTCATCTTAGAGAGCAAAACACACCCAGAAAGCACCGAGCCCGTGTCTGAGATCAAGCCCCTCATATGCACACTTGCTTTGGGTGACCCTCTTTTGTGAACCTCTAATATTAGTTCCTATTGACCTAGAGCAGTGGTCGGCAAACTCATTAGTCAACAGAGCAGCAAACCGCGGCTTGCAAGCTGCATGTGGCTCGCGAGCCACAGTTTGCCGGCCACTGACCTAGAGGTACTGCAGACTATACAAAAGCAGACCGCATGTCTGAGCATCATCCTCAAATGATTATCTTGCAAAAACAACCCCCGCTCTCTTTGGGTGGCTATAATACGTTTCCAGTGAAGAGGAAGATTAGAGGTTAACGCTTTCATCTTCCTGAAGACATTACCCTCTAGTTCTCCTCCAGAAGGCTGAAAGTGTTTTTGTTAAACCAGGAAACATAGTTGTCTCTTTCAATAATGGGCCAAACCAACCTTCTCACAGTCCCCAGTGGCGTAACCCAAATGGGGGTGGGAAGGTGTCTGGATATAAGAGAGCCAACACCTCACTCCTCTGGGGACAGCGACCCAGTTGGCATATGGTGTTTTGATTTACAAAGGGTTTTTCTCCAGATAGCCATATTTCACCTGCCTGCTGTGGCATCACAGGCTACCTGCCACCCCTGTCTACAAACACGAGGCTCCCCTACAGCTGGAAGCTTCTATTTTAACCAAGCTTTCTCCACAGACCCTGTTCTCAGTCAGGCCTTTTCCTTCCTGCCCCCTGTTTCAGATTATTTTCTATCCCTTTATTATTTCATCAAAATGTACAAAGAGAGTAGACAGAAGTCAAATCATTCCGTTGGCAGGCTGTGCATTATTTCTGGATTGCAACTATTTATTTTGTCTGATTCCAATTTAAAGAAACACCAACAAGCAAAACAAAACCCAGTGTTTGTGGCATCCTCTTCCTCCTTTCCTACCTCCTTTTCTAAACTCAGAAATATATGTCTATAAAAAAAAGTACAAAAAGAAGCCCTCATTTTTGGTTTCTTCTTCTGAAAGGTAGCTTCGAATGCTGACTTACCACTTAACATTCCATTCCCCTGAAGTCCTTGCTCTCCCGTTAATGACAACACCAGAGTCTTCCTGTTCAAATGTCTCTCATCTTCCTTCCCATTCTCCACGTCCATCCAGGCCTCAGAAGGCCACAGCCCTAATGGTTTCAGCAGCTCCCAACGTCCGAGCATCCCCACCCAGTTTCGGCTCCATTCTGTCCTGCAGGCCACACCAACAGTCCTTCCCCAGCATTCTGCTGCCCAGCTCACACCCATTCCTTAGGATTTAATATTTATTTGCTCTGGTGGGGTATTCAGGGCCCCTTTATGATCTGTTTCCAACCCAATACTGCAATCTCAGCAGTGATGTGTGTGTAGACTGGCTCTGTCTCCTCCGGAATAGAGATCCTACAAAAGTAGAGGCAGAGAGCATCCCCATTGACCCCCAGTCCTCGCTGAGTATTTTCACACGTGACATGTGCATGCTGTTGCTCCTCCCGGCCACACTGCCAAAAGGGGACCTGAGTGGAAGGTGGCCAGAGCTGGCAGTGCCAGGCAGGTGAGATCTGAAGGCATCATGCACTGTGCAACTGCTACTTATGAGCAAACGTGGCTTGTCTCACCTTGACCCAGCTCCCTCAGCTCTCGGGTGGGGAGCTCTGAGGTGCGTGTTCTCCTAGGCATCCCCAGGGAGATTAGGCTCCAGACACCCCAGTGAGGGCTGCCTTTCCTTCCCCACTTCCCCACTCTCCTACCAATCTCCCCCCAAAACTATCTGCACTTGGCTTTTTATCTAAAGGTCTGCTTCTGGAGCCCGCAAACCAGGCAATCACTCACACACACACACACACACACACACACACACACACACACACACGTGCTTGGTAACGCACTTTAATAGCTGCTTCGCCCTGCCTGTCTCCCGTCCTTTTCCTCCTGGCTTCCCCTGAGATCACCTCCCAGTAAATAAATGACTTGGACTTGAATCTGTGCCTCAGAGTCTGGCTCACTACTTCTCTTAGGAATCCTGGTCAACTGCTACTGAATTTACAGTGAATGGAAACATTTTTTTTTTTTTTTGCCAGAAAAAAAGAAAACAAACATATTTTGAATGAATATTTCTATGTCCTTATAAACAACCACCATCCTTTGTGAGTGTAACTAACAGTATCCAGTAAAGAGTGATAAAAAAAAAAGAACTGAAAGGAAATACTTTTTTTTGCAAATTGTTGCAAATTTGCAAAGAAGTTTAAAATGTTATATTACCTTCAGTGCAAGTAATGACACTATTTTGAACAGAGGATGCAATTTTTATTAATAAAGAATCTTTTCTTGGGTTTTAGCCCTAACAAGATACATTTAAAGACCAAGAAGTGTCACCAACTGATTAGTCTTCTTAGGATACGCATGCCCTTTGGTTCAGCTCTGCTCCCATCTGACCACAAAGAAAGCTTTTAAGAAACCCTCTTATTTTTCTCATTATAATCCCTTACTTGTTTCTCTATGGTAATCAGCAATTAATCCCACAATATCAATGAGCCCTTGAATCAGTGAGGAGCTTTTATGTTTCAAGTAACAGAAGAGCCAATTCAAACTAGCTTAAAAATAAACAGCAATGTCTCCATACAGATTGCTTATTAACTGCAAGAGGAATGATAGTAACCACACACTGCAGAAACCAGACAACATCTCGACCAGGTGATCAAAATTAATATCCCCAGTGAGGGCAGACAGATGCTGTGTTCCTCCAGATTCCATGTCCCGAGAACACATCAATCACAGAATACTCTGGCAAGAGGTGTACACCCCAAATGAGGAAGATTCTATAAAAGAGCTGGCCTAGATTTTGGGGCGGGCGGGTGAGGGGGGGAAGCAATGTAATGAAACACAAAGAAATGCTGAGTAAACATTCCACATTCAAAGAGATTAAAGGGAACCGAACCCCACTACAAAGGACATGATTCTGAAGCAAGAAACATACTAGAGAGGACACTATCAGGAAAACTGTTAAAAACTGGTATCTGTGATTTAGATTTAAAAAACAATACCATTATCAATGTTTAAGCTCCAGTCTTGGATGATAGCACGGTGGGAATGTAAGAGGACATCCCTATTTTTTATTAATTTTTTTTTTAGAGAGGGAGGAAGGGAGAGAGAAACATCGATGTGAGAGAGAGACACACACCAATTGGCCACCCCCTGCATGCACCCCAACCGGCACCAAACCCACAACCCAGACATGTGCCCGGGCCTGATCAGGAATCGAACCCATGACCTTCTGGTGCATGGGATGACACTCTAACCAACTGAACCGCACTGGCCAGGGCGACATCCCTGTTCCCAAGAATTGCATATGGAAGAAGTAAAGGGGCCTGATGTCTGCAACCTGCTCTCAACTGGTCAGAGAAAGATTCAGCAAATGGGGCAAAAAGCTACAATCGGTGAATCTGCATAAATGGCAAATGGGAGTTCTCTGAACTTTTCTTGCAACTTTTCTGGAAGTGAAATTATTTCAAGATAGATACTTAATCACTAAGGAGTCAAGTGACTGAGGGGTGTGGCGGAGTCCACACCAGGGACTCCATGATGTCAACGGGTCCCTTCTTCAGTGGCTGTTTCTGGCCCCTGGTTCTGCCTTCCCGGGAGCAGTGCGGCCCGTTGTCAGTGTGACCAGCGGTGAAATGCCTGTGGCGGCTCCAGGCTTCACACCCAAACCTGCACATCTCGATACAAGCCAGCTCCCTCAGAAGGGTGAGTGGGGGTCTTCCTTGCCAGAAACCGTCCCCTCAAGTTTGAGCAACCCTACTCTAAAACACACATTCGAATCAACACACCCCTGCCACTCAGAACATGAAATCCAAACTTTTTTTTTAATTCACCACATTTTTACTGAACCTGAGAACAATTCATTTTGTAGAGTATAATGCACAGTCTTCTGCAATCTAACTCAAACATTTATTTCCATGTTTCTATTTATTGCCCATCAGCCGTGCATTTCTGCAGGGTAGGGCCCAGGGTATTGTCTGATGTTCAGAGTGTTACCAGCGTCTCTAAAAAATGTGGACAAACGCATAACATCTGCCCTGCCTGCGCCTCATGATTCCCGGCCCAGTAAAAATTTGTGGAATGAATTCATGCCTAAATCTGTGACAGTACTTAAAATAGTGCTGGGCACTAAATAATTCACTGAAATAAAGTGCTATTCAATAAAATACATCTTCATTAGTTTGGGTATTTTACTCTCTAAAGGAAAATTACCCTGTTATTCCAGCCACATGGAACCACTGAGAAACTCATAATTGAGCCAATACGTGGAAAGTGCATATGTTCTAATTTCCTGTTTTTCTCTGAGAGGCTGCAGTCCCGGCCTGGGTCAGGCAATTCATGACTTGTGGCCCAGCACTTTAGCAGCCCTGGCTAAGAAGAAAGACTGTCTTCATTTTATACAGGAAAGTGGGGAAACCTCAAGATACCCACACTGCACGTCACCAACGCAGGGGACAAGCACACTCAGCAATCAGCAGGGAGGTGTCAGCCCCTGGCACAGAATTTAATTTGGCTCTTTACGCACCAGGGTGCCGCACACCAGACATGCGGACACCGATGGCTTTTGCATCCCCCACCACAGACCAGGCTGCTGATGCTGCCCTTTCCGGGCCACAAAAATGCCTCAAAGCTCAGAGAACAGGCTGACTCACCCAGCGAGATGACATTTTCAGAGCAACTTTGGAGCCATCACCCCGAAAGGTCTAAATAACCCCCCTTGGATTCACTCCTCATTTTTCACCAAATAATGGTTCTTAAAAATCTCCCTCTGCCGCCCTGGCCGGTGTGCCTCAGTTGGTTGGGCATCATCCCATGTACGGAAAGGTTGCTGGTTCGACTCCCGGTCAGGGCACATGCCTGGGTTGCGGGCTCGACCCCTAGTAAGAGAAGTACAGGAGGTAGTGGATCGATATTTCTCTCTCTCTCTCTAAAAATCAATAAACTGCCCTACCTGGCTTGGCTCAGTGGATAGAGTGTTGGCCCGCAGACTGAAGGGTCTTGGATTCTATTCCGGTCAAGGAAATGAACCTAGGTTGAAGGCTTAATCCCCGGCCCATGTACCCAGGTTGCAGGCTCAATCCCCATGTCCAAGAGGCAACCAATGGATGTGTCTCTCTCACATCGATGTTTCTCTCTCTCTGTCTCTCTGTCCCTCCCTCTCCCTTCCACTCTCTCTCAAAATCAATGGCAAAAATATTCTGGGGTGAGGATTAACAACAACAACAACAATAAAAAAATAGTATAGACACTTAAATAAATAAATAAATAAATAAATAAATAAATAAATAAATAAATAAATAAACAAACTATTTTAAAAAACTCCACTGCAGAGAAACCTGGAGGACACCACCTTCATCCACCATCAGTTACCTGCACATGTGCCCTCTGACATCAGGCACAAAGGAGGCAGCACTTCTGTGGCATTCCCGTCAAGAGCACATGACCTGAATCCACTTGTGAGGAGCATTTGACACAGCAATCTGAGTCACTACAAAAACAACTGACCTGAACTCTTCAAAAATGTCAAGGTCTTGAAAGACAAAGAAAGGCTGAGGACCCATTTCAGATGGAAGAAATCTAAAGAGAAATGACAGCTAAGTGCAATGCATGATCCTAGACTGGATCCTGAATCTAAAAAGCAAAAAATGCAATTGCTATAAAGAGCAATATTGGGATAATTGGTGAAACTGGCCTGAGGACTATAAATTAGATAAAATTATTGCATCATTGTTAAATTTCCTGAATTTGACAACTGTGGTATTGTGGTAACATAAGAATGTCCTGTTCTGAAGAAGTAAACACTGAAGTATTAAGTAATACAGACATGACGCATTGATTTACTCTCAAATCATTTAGAAAAGTGTGTGTGTGTGTGTAAGAGAGAATGATAGAACAAATGTGGTGATACGTTAAAATTTATTAATTTGGATAAATAAATGTCATACTAGTATTCTTTGTACTATACTTGTAACATTTATTAAGTGTGGAATTGCTTTAAAACTTAAAAGTACATTCCACCACCTCATAACGCAAAGTAAAAGAAGACTCTGAGTGAATAGTTTAACGCCTTTGAGCAGCTCACCTTGCAACACTGGGAAATGTTTAATTAAACAGGACAGGGAACACTTTATTCCCTCACGTGTACAAAGTAAATAAGCCTGGGAGCACAATTTGATGTGTTAGAGTTTTTTTTTAAAGTTTTGAAATTTGATATAAAATGCATGTGTGGGTGTGTGTTTTGTTTCTTTTGCAATATTTAAGATACACAAAAAAAGTTGAAAAGCAGCATTGCACACCTCTGTACTCCTCACCCATGTCATAATCATATCCTCTGATTCCTCTCAGAAGTTACAAGATTTTTACACTTGGTACTCATCAATCCCATATATTTCTTTTTGGGTTTGTTACATATGTACGTATGTGTATACTTTCACTGTAGGTTTTAACAATATAACTCTGAATTAAGTTTGTGTAACTCCTGATGGACCCTCAAGGACTGCTAAGGTCCCAGGGATTATAGCTTTAGAACCATTATATGGGCTGATCTTTCAGGCTCTTCTGCGATATCTACCTAGTGACCATGATTCTACGTCCTTGGAAATAACTTGAATACCCTGACTACAATCCATAAAATATATGTCACAGAACACACACAATGAAGTGCTGGAACCCGAAAGCACTGGTTCTCAATAGTGATGGTATACAACTCTTCCCAACTCTGCCTTCAATGACATCACATTGGTAGTTTGAAATTCACCAGGGTTGGAGGATTGACACCATGGGAATAGGCAAGTGCTACATAACATACGAGGGTGTTGTAAATATTTACAACAAATCAATTAATGTACTTAGCTCCTAGATGATTTTGATATAAAAGAGAAAAATTAACGTTTTTCATGTAGTCTTTCAGATTCTCAAAAGGAAAAATGAAGAACTAAAGCTTGTTAAGATTACATAGCCCAGATAGACTGGTATAGAAAATGTTAAGATGAATCTTGGTGATAATATAAGAACAACTGTCCAAAGTATCCAGATATAATCATCCAGATATAATTTACAAATTACATTTGTCCAGTAGAGAACAACTCTATAAAGATTATGGTTTGATTGCCCTGTAGAATGGTAACCAGTTCTGCATCTAGTTAGCGAGCGTATTTCAGCAGCCTTACTTTGTACTGATTAAATACTATATGCATCAGTCTCCTGTATCCTACTTTTAAGTAGCTCGGCCATCCTTCTGATGCCTTCTTAATGGGTGAAATAAACCTTTAAGCCAAGCTCATTATATGTCCATAGGAGAGCTTTTATTTAAAAACTCTTTAACGATCATATTTTGCCAAAGGAAATGTGGGCTGGAACTAAAGAATTTGGTTCTTTTTTATTTTTGCCAAATTCAGTGTTGTCAGCCAGGAGGAGAAGCAGCTTTGGAGAAGTGAGAAAGGAGAGATTCAAAGGACCCGTGTTGGATGCGCTGGTTGTCTTGTTCATCAGAGCCAAAGCTCCATGGTTCTCAAAATGTAACCAAGTCTGGTTGTAATAAGAACCAGGAAAATCTTAACCACACACAGATGGATGTTTTGCCAAAAAGCCTGGTGCTGCACTGGGCAAACTTAACCCAACAACTTTATGACTGTTCAACTGCTAACACCCCACTCCGGAAGAGAGGACACGAACCCTGCAAACTAAACACTGCCACCCAGGATGGTCCAAAGCCAGGGTAATATCAACAGTAACGTTTCCTGCTTATGATGAACCAGCAGGGCTTTTGTTATTGCTATTGTACCCCTTCCAGGAGCCTTTCAGACATTTTATTCTAATTGATTCCCCATTACATTTTAACACCACAGATATGCTTTATATCTGTTTATATGCCATATAAACCTCTGTAATTTACAGATAAAAAAAGATTTTTAGTCCCTTCCAAAAAGCAATTTTTGGCTCCTTGCAACCAAAGCTCCCACTGAGAACGCATGTTATACACTGACCGTTATTAACTGGGCTCTCCCAGCCTCCTGACGTCACGGCAGCATGGACATAAACACAGAATGAGAAAGCTGGGCTCCTGCCTATGGGCATCTTTGCTTTCTACCGATGAACAACAATAATGGTAGAAGCAACAATAGTTTTGAGCACTTGTTAGATGCTAGGCACTGAGCCAAGCTTTCCATACTGGGTCTGAGTCTGCTGGAGCTGCCATAACAAAATACCACAGCTATTCCAAACAACAGAAACTTATTGTTCACAGTTCTGGAGGCTGGAAGTCCAAGAACAGGGTGCCAGCAAGGTCGAGTGAGGCCCTGTACTTGGTTGCACACTTCTTGCTGGGTCCTCACATGGGCAGAGAGGGAACTCTGTGAGGTCTCTTTTATAAGGGAACTAATCCCATTTATAAGGTCTCTACCCTCATGACCTAAGCACCTCCCAAAGGCCCCACATTCTAATGCCATCACCTTGAGCATTAGGATTTCAACATATGATAGGGGTGGGTGTATGTAGGGGGAGGACAGAAAATACCGGTAGGTGAATGTGGAATAAGGGAGAAAACAGGGAGGGAGGGTGGGAGAACAGTTTTCAAGCCCATGACCATGTGAACTGGAGTTTAATCCACAAAGAAACTCTGGTAAACTAATGTCAACCATGAACCTCAGAGTGATCCTACCCGAAAGCATGAGGGAGGTGGAATATTTATACACCAGCCCCCATCACTTATTGTCTGAGGCCTGCTCTTGCTCTCTTTTGGCAGAGAGATGCAAATGTTAGGAGCCAGAAGTCAGGCTGGTATGAACTGAAATGATGGGGTACAGGGCTGGGCCAAGGCTGGGCCACATACATGTTCTCATATAATTCTCACAACATCCATGAGAGGTTGGCATCCTAATTAGCCTAAATTTTATAGAAACGAGGTACAAACTCAACAGAAAGTAAATGATAAGAGATAACTGATCACTCCAGAGGCCACGTGCTTAATCCCATGCTATAAATTTATACTGCCCTTTCTTGGCATATACATGCTGCTCTTATTGATTTTTCCTTTTAGAACTGATTCAACAAATTGGTAAAACTCATATGAGATTGGAATCCTCTTACATCCATCCATAAGTTGACAAAGAGGGGAAGGATTCAGAGAAAAAATAATGAGTGAATTTTGGAATTGTTGAGTTTGTCAGTAGAACCGCAATGTGGAAATTTCAGGAGGCAGGTACATCCTGGCTCTTGACTGGGGGAGGGATGTGATCAAGATACAAGTGTGGCACTGTCAGCATGTACATGTGTTATGGACTGAATTTGCTGAATTTGTCCCCCAAAATTCACTTGTTTAAACCTTATTGTCCAGTACCTCAGAATGTGACGGTAGTTGAAGACAGGGCCTTTAAAGAGGTAATTGAGTAAAAAAGGCTGTTAGGTGGCCCTAATCCAATCTGACCAGTGTCCTTATAAGAAGAGGAAATTAGGACAGACAGGGAGAGTGACACCAGGAAGAGACAGGAAGAGGGTGGTCATCAGCAAACTAAGGAGAGAAGCCTCAGAAGAATCCAATCCTGCCAAAACCGGTTTGGCTCAGTGGATAGAGCGTCGGCCTGCGGACTCAAGGGTCCCAGGTTCGATTCCGGTCAGGGGCATGTACCTTGGTTGCGGGCACATCCCCAGTGGGGGGCGTGCAGGAGGCAGCTGATCGATGTTTCTCTCTCATCGATGTTTCTGGCTCTCTATCCCTCTCCCTTCCTCTCTTCCTCTCTGTAAAAAATCAATAAAATATATTAAAAAAAAAAAAAAAGAATCCAATCCTGCCAGCACCTTGATCCTGAACTTCCAGTTTTAGAACTGTGAAAAAATAAATTTATGTTGTTTAAGCCACACAGTGCCTTTTTGTTATGGCAGCTCTAACAGACTAATACGATACAGTAGCTGTTGTTGTAAAATAGAGGGATCTACATGAGAGCCAAGGGAAGGTTTTATTTCAAAACATAGTGACTGTAAAATGGAGCAAGTGCTGCAAAGTAGGCCAGAAAGACAAAGACTGAAAGCTATCTGCTGGGTGTGGCAACAGGAAGGAAGAGCCAAAAAAATGGGAGAAAAATGGGAAACAATATTTTATATGTACAATCCTATTTGATCCTCTTGTCAATCGTAGGATGGAAGACTCACCTTATAATTAGTAATTGGTAGAGCCAGAACTAGAACCAGGTATCTTTGATTCCAAGAGCCCTCTCTTTCTGCTACACCATGCTCATCTACCCCATCCCTGAGAGTACAGACCCAAGGGCATGTCTGCAGCCTTATCAACTCAACTTTTTGGAAGCTCAGTGGCTATTCCCACCTTGTTCCTGCCAATTACTATCTCTCAGGAGACCCAGCTCTAGTCCTGTTGTCCCAACAAACTCTTGGGATGGCCTGGCATGAAGCTATGTTCTCACTATCCAGCCATCCTGCCTTCCCAAGAAAGCTTCACGGTCCCATGGCTTCCAGAGGGCCCATCTCCCAAGCCCTGAGTTTCAACTCAGCTGCTCCTACCTGATCTAAATCCAGTCTGGGACATGAGTTTCTGTGGTCCTGCCTTCTCCCTGCCTCCCATGTGCCTCCTATCAACTCCCACTTGGCTCTGACCCCACGGTCTGGGCAGTTCTGTCCAGGCCCTGCCATGGTCTCATTATGGAAAGCAGACCCAAATATTTACACTGGACTGTAGGAAAACAGATGAGATCATGGAATTATTGACATTGATCTTTTTTAGGAAAACTTACGGAAAATGGCGGGGGTGTCGGGGGGTCAGCAAATTAGGGATGGGTAAATGTTAGGGAAGGTTTTATTCCCTATATATGGTCAAGAAAAGATGATTAAAATGATGTTTTTTGAGCACTTAGAAGGAAAATTATGGTCACTAGACATCAACATAATGTCCCTAAAATATGAACTTAGTTGACTTTTTTCTTCTTCTTCTTCTTCTTCTTTTTTTTTTTTTTTTTTTTTTTTTTTTTTTTTAGAGCAAGAGGAAGGGAGAGGGAGAGAGAGAGAGAAACATCAATCAGCCACCTCCTGCACACCACCCACTGAGGACCAAACCCACAACCCGGGCATGTGCCCCAACTGAGAATTGAACTGGTGACCTCTATGTGCACGGGACAATGCACAACCAACTGAGCCACACCTGCACACCTGCCAGGGCTTCATTGACTGTTTAATGTTTCTAGACAATAACTTAGGGACTATGAACATAAGAAGAGTTTGATTTTATAAATAAGTTAAACAAAGCTCTCAAAAATACTCCAAAAGATACAGTGTGAGCTGGACAGCAACACAAGTAATTGTCCAGTTACCCAACCATAAAGCCACTAGAATACATCTTTTCTTTCAGGTCCTTGGACCAAAATCTAATAGTGTTAGGCCTCTTACTTCAATCTGTTCTGCAAATCTGCAGACTTCACCTTTCTACCTTAACCTCTGACACATATCCTGTTTCACCCAGATTTAGCTTGACCTGATTTCCATTCTCCCTACCTAAGAAAATATATTGACGTTGACATGCGGTTAAATTGGCAAGAGAAACTGGGGTTATCAGACTAGGGAATTGAAGCATAGGCAAAGATTTCTAAACAGGACATAAAAAGTACGAACCATCTCAATAAAAAAAAACACACATTTAAAAAGGATAAACGATTAAGAAAGAGATAAATTGGACTTCATTAAATTTAAATTATATTCAATAAAACATTTCATTAAAAAGTGAATGAACAAACCAAAGAGTGGGAGATATTCTACACACATACACCTAGCAAAGAACTTATAACAAGAATATATTTTAGAAAACTAGCAAACCTGAAAACCAAGAAAAGCAAAACAAGTTTTAAAAAGGAGCAAATGAGCCCTAGCTGGTTTGGTTCAGTGGATAGAGCATCAGCCTGCGAACTAAAGGGTCTCAGGTTTGATTCTGGCCAAGGGCACATGCTGAGGTTATGGGCTCGATCCCCCCCCAGTAGGGGATGTGCAGGAGGCAGCTAATCAATGATTCTCTCTCATCATTGATGTTTCTATTTCTTTCCCTCTCCCATCCTCTCTGGAATCAATAAAAGTATTTTTTTAAAGAGAATATCCAAATGTAAAGCATATGACAAGGTGTTCAATGTTATTACAATACTCATCAGGAAAATTCAAAATAAGACCACAATGAGATTCACCCCTGTAATCATCTGAATGGGTAACATTTAAAAGACTGACCACATCCAGCTGTCAGAGGGCAGGGCGCAGGGGAGCACTGGATAAAAGGAGGTGAAGGGATTAGCCAAAGAACATATGCATAGTTCATAGACACAAACAACAGAGTGGTTATGGCCAGAAAGAAGGGGATGGCAGGGGCTGGGTAGAGGTGGGCAAAGGTGTGTGTGTGGGGAAATGAGTACATCTTTAAGAGTGTCAATAATAAAAACAAAGTTTAAAAAACAATAAAAATAAAAGACTGACCACATCAAGTGTTGACAAGGAAATGGAGCAACTGGAACTCTTATACACTGCTGGTGGGAGTAAACTTTGGTCCAACCACTTTAAAAAACTGGAATATCTACTAATATCTATCTATGTCTACCCTATAACAAGGAATTCTACTTTCAGGTATACATCCAAGATAAATGAGTGCATGTGTCAACAAAAAGTCATATGTACAAGAATATTCATAGCCACTTAATTCATAATAGCTGAAATTAGAAACAACTTAAATATTTATTAACAGGAAAATGGATAAACAAACGGTGGTATATTTATACAATAGGTAAGTACCCAAGAATTAACAGGAACAAATTATTGATATACACTGAGTGGCCAGATTATTATGACCACCTGATGTTTGTAGGCAAATTAGCCGTACACTGCATTGTATGGGATATGGAAGCCAAAGGCCTGTTTGAACACCTTTGCTGTCTGCAGTTACCAAGATAAAACGTCTCCAGTTCACACAGGAACACAAGGATTGGACAGTCGAGCATTGGAAGAAAGTCATGTGGTCCGATGAATCACGTTTCCAGTTGCATCATGCAGATGGCAGAGTGAGAATTTTGCGGAAACAGCATGGAAGCATGCACCCCACATGCATGAGTACAACCCTTCAAGCTGGTGGGGGCAGTGTTATGGTTTGGGGCATGTTTTCCTGGCATGATTCGGGCCCTGTAATTCATGTGTAACAACGTCTGAATAGCACAACATACCTAAGTATCATTGCTGATCAAGTTCATCCTATCATGTTGATGGCGTATCCCAATGGAGATGGCTTCTTGCAACAAGACAATGCGCCATGCCATGGTGCTCGTATTGTGCAGGAGTGGTTTCAAGAACATGAGGGAGACTTTACCTTGCTTAGGTGGCCCCCACAATCACCAGATCTCAATCCAATTGAGCATTTGTGGGACGAAGTTAAAAGAGCCATCAGGCAGCTGGTTCCACAACCATCAGATCTCACAGAACTGGACAGCGCTATTCATCAGGCACGGTGTCAGATTCCTCGCATCACCTTTCAACATCTTGTGGAGTCAATGCCAAGAAGAATCGCGGCAGTATTGAAGGCAAAAGGTGGCCCAACGAAGTACTGATGGGGTGGTCATAATAATTGGCCACTCAGTGTATATGACAACATAGATGAATCTCAAAAACATTATGTTGAACAAAAGAGGCCAGTCACAAAAAATGGGTATGTTTTATGCCATAGATTAGGTGAAACCATGCTGATAGGTATCAGAACGGTGACCACTCTCGTTTGGAGGTGGTACTGACAAAGAAACTGTCTGGGGTGATGGAGATGTTCCTTGATTTGAGTGGTGGCTATAGGGGTGTATACATATAGTTCATTGAGCTGTATATCACAGATTTCAATCTTACTGCATAGAAAATACACCTCAATAATAATAAAACTTTTTAAAATGAGGGCAGATAGAGACTAAGATATTCCAGTATACATAAAGGCTTTAAAAGGACACACAACAAGCAGTCTCTCTTCCTGTTTGTTCATTTCCAGCTGCCCTGTGGGGTCTGTAATCACTCCACTCATGTTTCTAGTTCCATTTCCGATGACCAATCACTGGGATGCACCAGTGGAGAAATACGAAATTTGATAGCATCTAAGCCACTATTAGTTGCAGCACTATTATTTTATGCACCACCTAGTAGGCCAAACCCTGGCAAATAAATCATGACACAATGCTTTCCTATCCCTTAGAATTCATTTTAATCTTATTCAAAGAGCCTTTAAAGGTTAGAAGGCTTATTTGGACATACAATGCTATCATATATACTTTTCCTGCACATATTACAAGGAAAATATAAGCAAAGTAAATTGATTAATTTAGTTCTAAAACTTCTTCATATACAGAGTCTGATCTTTCAAGAACATTACTGTTCCCCACTACTGTCTTTGGGGTTCCCTCCCAGCCTCTGACATCACCTACACACTTCCAATGCTGGCATTCTCTTGCTCTTACAGAAGGGGTCCATGTAACAACCCAGATTTCAGACAACAACCCAGATTCTTATTCCTTTCTCAAATGGTCTGTAAATGCTTTGGTGACTGAAACACTGGGGCTACAGGTATCCAGTCAAATCCCCCAAAATTATAAGCAAGTTCATACACACAAAGAATAGGGCAGCCACCTCATGACCACATGGCCAACAGGGAATGCAAGATGCCATCAGTTGTAATACCCATTGCGATTTCAGAGCTCCTAGTGAAAATGTAAAGCACCCTCTCCGAAGGGATAAGTAATTGGGTGGCTGGGGAGTTTTGCAAATGCCTTAATTCTCAATATGACGATCATCCTGTAGCCACAGAGGAATAATTTCAACATTAATTCGAATGCTATAGTTGAATCACTTACCTTGTACCTAAAGAAAGAATGAGGGTAAAGATGATCAGAGAAGAGGTAAGAAAAAAGCAGTACAAAAAATAAGTGGGTACTGTCTCCACCTAAACAGAGTGGTCTGCTCACCACCTCTTTGGCAGGTATTTTCCTGTTGTGGATAGGAAGCCCTCCAGCAGCCAGACCTGGATAATTTAAGACATTTTGACCAGCCAACCAATGCCCCTTGTTCTGTTTACACGTTTATAAGCACAATTTGAATTATGATTTGGTGTTCTAAGTAGCTTTCTTTATTTTTTCCTTTTCTATATATACTAGAGGCCCGGTGCACAAAATTCATGCACTTGGAAGGGAAGGGTCCCTCAGCCCAGCTTGCGCCCTCTCGCAGTCTGGGAGCCCTCAGGGGATGTTCAACTAACGGCTTAGGCACGCTCTTAAGCCATAAGTCAGACATCCTTAGCGCTGCCATGGAGGTGGGAGAGGCTCCTGCCACCGCCGCTGGGCTTGCCAGCTGTGAGCCCGGCTTCTGGCTGAGTGCACTGACCACCAGTGGGCAGCTCCTGCATTGAGCGTCTGCCCCATGGTGGTCAGTGCGCGTCATAGTGACCATTGATTTGCATATTAGCCTTTTATTATATAGGATTTTTTTATTTTTCAATTGTATTTTACATTCAGTATTATTCTGTATTAGATTCAGATGTACAGCCTTGTGGTTAGAAAATAATGTGCTCTATAGTAGATAATGTTTCCAGTACCCACTTGGCCCCATGCATAGGTATTACAATATTCTTAACTATATTCCCTATGCTGTAACTTACATTTCTGTGGCTATTCTGTAACAATTTGCATTTAATCCCTTCACCCAGCTCCCAACCTCCTCCTTCTGACTCTCAGTCTGTTTCTGTTTTGTTTGTTTTGTTCTTTAGTTTCCACATATAAGTGAAATCACATGGTATTTGTCCTTCGAGAAGTAGCTTTCTTACAAGGAAAGAATACATAGAGTGGATGATAATTATGTAGTCTACAATATGTTCAGGTATCTTACTGCAAATAAACAAATCGGCATCCTGGCTTATGCGTCAGGTATGTGCATTTAGTTAGTGGGAGCCCATTCTGGGCAGTGATCATACACAATCAGAACATTCTCACAAAAATCAACTTGATTATGTTACCCACCTCCAATTCTTCACCCCCAATCTATCCACACTCTTGCCACATGAACTTGCAGTTCCCCTCAACAGAGACAAAGACTGATGCTGGGCTTGGTTATATGAAATGCTTTGGCCACAGAATAAATGCCTGTAAAAGGCTTTTGCAGCTGGGCTTGTGCTCTGCTGCCTCTGCCACCGCCATGAGAAAAACACATCCCAGAGAGCTCGGGACGCTTAGGGACACGGGCAGTAGACCTGAACCAACCGATGACTTGGAGCCAAGCCCAGCTTGAGTCAGCCTAGATCGCTGAACGGCAGCCAACCTGCAGACGTGAGAGCGAGAAAGAAATGCTGGTGATGATACGCCTCTGAGTCTGGGGGTGCTTTGCTAAGCCGAGCTTTTGAGACTAGCTAAGTGATGTACCTTCTGGCCAATCTCACTGCAGCTGCCACAGTGCCCACCAACAGCATGCAGTCACCCCACTGGGAGCTCAGGGCTCTTTGTCCCTCTGGGTCCCTGGCACCAGGGGAGGGAGGGCCTCTGGGATGGCTGGAAATGTGTCCTGATCCCCTTCATCTACTATATCTGGCTCCAAGCTTCACCTAGGAATGGAATCTTGAAACCGCAAATCCTTCCTTCCTTTTGGGGAAATCCTCTTTAGCTGAGTGTCACGTCCATACCATCTGGACCTTCATCTCGCCTGCCTCAGGCTTCCTCTTTGTCCGCTGGCTGCACTGTCTCTCTCCCTGCCCTGGTTCCTGCAGGCCTGGAGATCAGTGCCCCATCGCACTCCAGGCAGACCCCCTCTCTCAGCCATCTCTAACCCCAGGTGCACTCTCCCTTGGAACTTGTTCTTATAACTGGATCCACTGCCCCAGGGACATGTGTCCTGATAAAGGTTAGGTGGCATTGCCACTGAGTTCAGTGTTCCCCAGACTCCTTTAGTAGCTTGTGCTGTTCTCTACAGCCCCATCTACCCATGTGACCGCTGCAAACAGAAGGTAAGATGACAGCAGTGGCCAACCGGTCTGCGAGAGCTGTAGGTGGCATTCCCCTGGAACTGACTCACAAGTGTTTCCGTCCCTATCTAGATCCAGTGAGAGACCTCACTGATGAGGAGATACACAGCACTTCTTACAAATGACCCCTCTGAAGAGAAAGGACAGCCCCACTGAGCCAGAGACAGACTATGTGGGGGCAGCGAAAAAACCTCCCCTTTGTCCTACAGGTTCTCATTCCACTACATGTGGGCAGAAAGGAGGGATGTGCAGGTGGAGCTAAAGACAGCAAGACCCTGCTCAGAAAACAAACAAACAAAGAAACAGTGGGGCTTCCTCTTAGTGGTAATTTATGGGAAAAATAATTGATGGTGCTGGAGCAACCAAATGCTAAGGGCCTTTGTCCTTGGGCACATGCTTTCAGAGTGTCCAGGCTGCAAGTTCCTCAGGTCGGAGGCCGTGAACACAGCCTGGGCGCCTGCAGAGAATTCTGAAATTTACGTTAATAGAGCAGTCACTTGCAGAAAACCAAAAATAGAGGTGGGGGAGGTTCAGGAGAAGGAACTTGCTCCTTCCTGATAAATCACAAGGGACAACAGGGAAAAGCTGATCTTTAAAACTGCTTCTTCTAGCCTCATATATTAAACTTCACATTTTCTGGAGGCTGCTGTTTTTGAGGCATTAAGAGACTTGTATTTTAATATAAAAACCACAAAACCCTTGCTTTTTCTGTGCTGTGCCATTATCTGACTCTTGGCAGACTTCAAATTCTTCCTTTTAAAACTATTTCCTTTTGGAGGTCAGCTGAAAGTCTGGTTCAAGCACTACATTGATAAAACCGAACACAGGACCACTCTTCCACGCCAGCCATTATGGGTCCCCATAGAAAAACACGACATGGTGCCAGGCTTCGGCGACATCGTGCCTCAAACGTGGCTTTGTGTCAACGCAGCTGTATCCACAGGCGAAAAGTTAAAAGGCATTTAAAAATGTTTCCATTTCTGGAAGCCCTCTCTCTGCAACTTCGATGCAGAGCTGGAGCAAAGAACAGGGGTAGAAAGACGCCCTCTCAGCTCCTAAGACCTGGCTGAGGACTGAGTTCCTGTGCCCAGACCTCGGCCCCTGTTGTCCAGCTCTCTCTTTAGATCTAAGCACAAATGCACGCACAAGTGCTGCCATAGTTGGTCGGCAATGAGGTCTAGAGGAAAAGTCTTATTTTCTGACCGTCTGTATTTAAATGACAAAATATTAAAACCTGTTTATTCGTTTTGCAGACAAGACGAGCTCATAGGGAATGAATTTTTTTTTTAAATTGGCAAAATCTAGTGGCTTAAGCATATGCAGCTTTAACACAGTTTAAACTTTGATATGCAGTAAATCCTTTTCCCTCACAACTCTCCAAAATAGCCTGGAGACTGACTTTTGTCCTTGTCGAATTCTCCCAGAGGTAGTGACCATTGTATAGAACAAATGGACAGTAAGGCAGAGTTACAGATACTTGGGGAAAAGCCAGATAACATTAGTTTCCTCTTATCCACAGAGGAAAGGTTCCAAGACTCCCAGTGGATGCCTGGAACCACAGATAGTACTGAACCCTATATATACTCGTTTTTTTCCTACACACATACCTTTTCACGTAAAGAAAGTACTTTATGGCTTCTCTTTGGCATATCTGGATTGCCAGCATCATTACTCTTGTGCTTTGGGGCCGTTTGTAAGTAAAATAGGGGTTACTTGAACACAAGCAGTGCAACACCACGATGGTCAATCTGATAACCAAGACGGCTACTCAGTGACTAACGGATGGGGAGCTTATACAGCACAGATAGAGGGACAAAGGGATGATTCACGTCCTGGGGGGAATGGAACAGGAAGGCATGAGATTTCATCACGCTACTCAGCATGGTGTGCTGCTTAAAACTTATGAATTGTTTACTTCAATTTTCCATTTAATGTTTTCGGACCACGGTTTACCATGGGTAACTGAAACCACGGATAAGGCGGGGAGGGTACTACTGTACTTTCCTTTAGGGGATGCAGAAGCCTACCAGACAGATTACCTAACTAGTACTGATTAGGCGATTCCTGGTTGACTGGTTTAAGAGTCCATTTCTGCCT
The DNA here is from genome assembly GCF_963455305.1 of Plecotus auritus. Classification (NCBI taxonomy): domain Eukaryota; kingdom Metazoa; phylum Chordata; class Mammalia; order Chiroptera; family Vespertilionidae; genus Plecotus; species Plecotus auritus. Next base: position 82,295,999 of record NC_137782.1, on the reverse strand, counting down.
GGCTGGTGTGGGTCAGTGGTTGAGCACTGACCTATGAACCAGATCACAGTTCAATTCCCAGTCAGGTCACATGCCCCAGTTGCAGGCTCAATCCCCAATAGGGGGCATGAAGAAGGCAGCCAGTCAATGATTCTCTCTCATCATTGATGTTTCTCTCTCTCTCTCCCTCTCCCTTCCTCTCTGAAATCAATAATAAAAAATATTTTTTAAATAAAAAAGGCTCCATTTTTGAAAGTGCTGAAACTATAATTACATTAAGTCTGGGTTTGTTGACAGGGATCTTAGCATAAGAGATCTATTTTGGCCTGCTGTCTTGTTTTTAACACAAGTGGAAAGAGGATTGTCACTGATTGACAAGATCTGATACATATCTCTGGCTCTTTTTAAGTCAGCTTTTTATTGAAGTACAACGTACATATAGAAAAATACACAAATTATACATAAACAGCCTGATGATTTTCAAAAAATTAGCACACCCACTTACCCAGCATCCAGACCAAGAAACAAAAGCCACCAGCCCCTCCGAAGTGCCCTGTCCACTCTCCAGTGACTTCTATCTTCTCATCAAGCAGGAGTCAGCAAATTCTGCCCCTACCTGTTTTTTTAAATAAAGTTTTATTGGAACACAGTCATTCCTGTTCCTTTAAATACAGTACGTCAATGCTGCTTTTGCACTAGAATGGCAGAGCGGTTGCAACAAAGTCCATATGGCCCGAAGAGCCTAAAGCATTTGCTCATCGGGACCTTTACAGAAGTGGCAGCACTGCTCAGTAGAATGTGATCAGAGTCACTGATGTAATTTAAAATTTTCTAGTAGCCAGGTTAAAAAGTAAAAAATAATTTCAATATTTTTACCCAATATATCTAAAATACCATTTTAACCCATAATCAAGAATTTTAAAATGAAATCTTTTTTTTTATACTGTTTCCAAATTTGGTGTGTATTTCACTTACACATATCTCAGTTCACACTAGCCACACTCCCAAGTGCTCAAGAGTCTGGTGGCCATGGCTACTGTGCTGGACAACAGGGTTCTAGGACAGCCTCTGGCTCTGAGGATGGAACTCCCACTGCCAGCCTGGGTTCCTCCCCTGCAACCATAGGCACATTTCTGCAGTTAGCTTCCCCGAGTCTTTAAAATGTGAACTGAAAATCACATTCTGAGATCCTACAACTCTTAGTTATAACATATCCCTAGGACAAAGAGAGTGAAAGAACTGCTGAAAACTCACAGCTTCGCAAGAAAGGGCAGGATGGGTGGGTGATGAGGAGCACAGAACTCTTTGAACCTTTGTTAGGGAAAAAAACGCTAGCAAACAAGCTAAAACAAACAAACAGCAACGAATGCTACATGCTTTAGATAAAGGATGAAAGAAAAAGAGGGACTAAGCGGAATTGATGGTCATCTCTTAAGAATACCTTCAGCAATTCAGCCATGTCATTGTTCTATTTGGCAATAAAAGAATGTTTCCCAGTGGTTGGCAAACTGCGGTTCACGAGCCACATGCGGCTCTTTGGCCCCTTGAGTGTGGCTCTTCCACAAAATACCATGGCCTGGGCGAGTCTATTTTGAAGAAGTGGCCTTAGAAGAAGCTTAAGTTTAAAAAATTTGGCTCTCAAAAGAAATTTCAATTGTTGTACTGTTAATATTTGGCTCTGTTGACTAATGAGTTTGCCGACCACCAATGTCACAAAACAATTAAGCAAACAAAAGACAAACTGAATAGTTGCTAATGTTTAAACATTAAAGCATACCACTTAGAAATCTGAATTTCTGGCATCTGTTGAAAAACTATAAGGGCTGGGAACACAAGTGCTGCACAATCACGTGACAACAGTCAACAGTCAGAGGGACGGAATAGCAGGTGCCGCTCCCCGACAGAAAACTTGCTCTCTAGTTGGCCACAGTCCTCACCCTTCCCAGTTGCCACACACTAGTCACACACCTGTTTACATGACTACCTGGTTTTTGAGTTTATGGCCCCTGCAGTAGACATAACCTTGAGATTACAAAATAACTTTTTGGAATTATGATAGGCTAATGTTGAAAGTAATACAGTTATATGCTACTGGCAATAGGAAAAATTTCAGCAGAAGTGAAACTATTTTTTATCAAGTGTATATTCTAGTGGTTTCAGTGAAATGTTGAGGGGCTTTTGATCCTTTAGTTTATATTTTGGTAGAATAATTGGTCCCAGATTCAGAGGCAAGTGATGTTTTTAATGCTTTAAATATCAGAGACAATGAAGTGTTGAATGGGCAGCAACCAACAGCACAGGATTACAATTACAAACTATTTCCAATCTCACCAGCCAAGCTGAAAAAACACTCCAGCGACATGGTTTCTAGAGTTATTCTCTCTTAAATTATTTTGGCAATGGAGCTTGACATACTTAAGGACTTAAACATAATTTTTGGCATCTCTATTTAAGCTATTTGTACCCTGAATCTTGCTAATATACCTAAATCATGTTGTATTAAAAGTTATAAATAGCTCATGGGCCATGACACTGCATGTTTTATAGAACTGTAAAATGTATTCTTTATAAAGTCAACATCTTTTATTTTAAAACATTTTCAGCACTGAAAGGTATTTTGTCAGAATAACTTACCTCCAACAACATTAGTTCTTCTCAAAAGAAACTCAGAGACCAGATATCATTGCTGACATGTACACTTAAGGAACTGTTTGACATTGAAACGGGGACTCAGAACTGTTGTACATTGAAACTGGGACTCAAACATTTTTTGTTATTATACGTTTATTTCTAGTCTGCAGAGGCAAGATTTTTTAAAGGAAAGAAAAGGGGGGAAAATAGATACAGACGCAAAGAAGCATTGAACAGACTGTCAAACCACAGCGGGAAGGCAGAGGAGGTTTTGGAGGGGGGCTGTAAGAGATCAACTGAAGGACTTGTATGCATGCATATAAGCATAACCAATGGATAAAAGACACTGGGGGGGCGGGCAGGTAAAGGCATGTACTGGGGGAAAGGGGAGGCCGGGGGGAGGTCAATGGGGGGGAAAAAAAAGAGACATATGTACTACTATTTGTAATACTTCAAACAATTAAAAAAATAAATAAATTTAATAAAAAAAAAAAGAAACTCAGAGAAAGTGACTCTGTTCTTTGATGTTGGTTGACATTTTAGTTTTGAACATGCTGGTGGGTATGGTAGTGTAAAGATTACTGGATCAGACCTCAGAGAGGCTGTCTTTGACTAGCCATACAATCCAGAATCTCTGTCTTTGACTAGCTGTATAATCTAAAAAGTAGTTAACTCACTATTCTGAGCCTCATTTTCCCTATATTTAACATGGAATGAATAGACTGGATTGGTGGATTCCAATTTTTAAAATTTGCATTAGGATCCTTTTCTTTAAGTAAAATCCTAGGTAACGTTCATCTGGAAAGGCAAAGCTGCTTTGATGGAAGGGGTGAGTGTAAGGTCCTCAGCTGGGACACCCCTCACTCTATTCACAGGCAGCCCTAACTGGTCTGAAGACAACTGGCTGAAGGATACATTCATTATTTTTCCAGGTTGTAAAGTGAATCAAATATTAAAATTAGGCAGGACAGTAGGGCTGACCTTCCAGGACTGTACAAACTCTTCTCACTCTCCTCACAATATTCTCCACACCTCCCGTCAGGTACCTCAGTAGCCCTGGCCCAGTGGTCGGCAAACTCATTAGTCAACAGAGCCAAATATCAACAGTACAACGACTGAAATTTCTTTTGAGGGCCAAATTTTTTAAACTTAAACTTCTTCTAACGCCACTTCTTCAAAATAGACTCGCCTAGGCCATGGTATTTTGTGGAAGAGCCACACTCAAGGGGCCAAAGAGCCTCATGTGGCTTGCGAGCCGCAGTTTTCCGACCACTGCCCTGGGCCATCCTTTGTTCTCCTCCCCACCACGCCTTTCTGCTTTCCTGAACCTCCCTGGGCAAGGGCTTTCTCAAGCCCCCATTCTGTCAGAAAGCTTTCTCAAGCACTTTGTGCTCCTTCCTCCTTGCTTCTCCCCAATTCCCTTCTCAACCATGAAGCACTTATATTACAGCAACTTTATCAGAGAACTGACAAACATCCCTAGAGGACCCCACCTGCAGGAGGGACAGGGGAGGTCCTCATAAACACCAGCTGAGCTCATGTGTTTCCATCATTGGCCCCCTACTTTCCATGTTGAGTCCAAAGCCTCTCCCTGACTTTCCACTACGGGAGGCTCTCAAAGCTTTTGATATTTGAAAAGGTCACCATCACATGACAGGCCCCTTCACTATGAGGTCACCTAGATCACCTTCCAAAATAAATATAAACACTTACTAGTAGAGAAAGACAACGCTCTGTCTTTATGGTTCAAATCATCGTTTCAACAGACAGTGACCTTTTTATTCCATAAGTTGGAAAAGACTTTGAGGCTGCATTTGTTACTCCCAGCTGCAGGTAAAGTTATAGATCAATTCACTTCAATAGAATCAAAAGAACAAAACCAACTCGTGTTCAAGGCAGCAATGCCAAAACAAAACAAAATAAAACAAAAAAAACACACACATAAAGTCCTCTTAGAAAAGTCCTTACATGGTACATATGAAGGATTGAACATGGCCCATATGATCACATGGTCCCTGAACAATAGACATCTATTAGGAAATGGGAGGCGCCGAAGAGGGAAGTGGTACAAAAGTCCTATGTTGGAGATGACAGGAACTCTCTTGAATTTGACTTATGTTTCAAGTCTCAACAACAAAGAAGCTTAGTCTTAAGGTTTTAAGATTTTAAACCTGTGAGTTCCTAGAAAGTAAAGACTTTAGTTAATGGATTGCCTTGGACAACCCCAAGCACAGTGAGGTGCCCATGAGAAGACCTTGTGAAATCCACACAGAAAAGGCTCTGTTGGGCCCCAGAGAAATGACTGTGTATTTGAGACTTGATCACTCATTACCCATCCTGGACAAAGATGCGCTCCCAGCAATTCAGGGCGTGACTGGACATATAAAGACATCTCCTTGGTTATCAGAGGTATTTGGGGGTTGGACCAAGGGGCATACCAACTTAACTCTTGGAAAGGAACCTATGAATGAGCTGTGTCAATAATTACAAAACATTCCTATAAGCTGTAGGGAAGGGCTCTCTATGGAAAGAAAATGATGTGTATTTGTATATTAAGAGCAAACAGAGAGTGTCTCTTTGTTTCAATATTTGTCTTCCTAGACATTGCCTGCATATTGTCACATAGAAGAATATCAGGAAGGAAAGAACAACAAACCCAAACTCCTGCCTGAGGAAGTGCTGATTGCTCACCACTCTCTTACCAGGTCTCGCACTAGGGCAAGAGACTGGGGACAGGAGCCATGAGACCTGGATTTGGCCAGCTCCACTGGGAACACATCATGTAACCTTGGACCAGGTATGTCATCTCCGAGTTTCAGTTCCTTTGTTTATGAAGTCTGAGGTTGAAAGTGGTGTTAGCATTTAGCATTTTTATTCCCTTGGTTATGGAAATAATACATGCTCATTGTTTATAATACATGATTCATCCAGACACTGAGTGGAAAGGGAAGGGCCCTGCCAACCACATCACAGCAGAAGTAGGGAAGGGAAGGGGGAGGCGGATGCAAAGGTCTAAGAAAAGGCCCAGGAGAGAAGCCAGGTGTGAAGGCTGAACTAAATCTTCCAGGTGAGACTAGAAGGAGTAGAAAGAACAGGGATTTCTCTAGTCCAGGGGTGGGAAATGTCCGGCCCACGGGCCATATAAGGCCTGGGAAATCATTTGGTCTGGCCCTGCCAAGACATTAGGAATGAGTTAATTAAATGTTTGACCAAAGAGAGCAGGCTAATTTTTAAGTTGATAATTTTGTATGGCCTGTGAATGATGTTATAAATATCCAAATGGCCCTTGGCAGAAAATAGGCTCCACTGCTGCTCTAGTCAAACAATTTGCTTGTGACACAGCTGACTGTGCAGGTTGAGCGATCCTTGGTAGAGGAAAAGCATTAGGCCAGGAGCCAGGAGACATGTCTGGCTCGGAACTGGTTTTGTGCCTTTGAGTGGGTGACTGAACCTCCCGAGTTTCCATTTCGTCATCTGTAAGACACAGATAATAGTCCTCACTTCAAAGTCTGGCTGGGATGGTAAAATGAATTTAGCTCATGAAAGCTGTAGGCAAGCTCCAAAGTATTATTTTCACTGCCACAAGAAAGGAGGTCCCTCCCTACCTTTGCCTTTATTTTATTTCCTTCACAAGTATTTAGGCAATTATAGACCCACAAAAGGGACTCTGTGCAGCAGATTTTCTCACCAGTTAATCTGTTCCTAAACGCGTGGTATTTAGGCAATGATTAAAGCAGACCAGGAGCTAAGAACAAATGCCAGGGCACATCAATGAGGCAGGGAGCACAGACAAATGCAAAGAAAACACAAAAATAAAAAACAAACAAACAAAACCACCACCACCAACAAAAGCAATCTCATCCAACAGTTCCTATGGGAATCCTGCTCTGAATACAGAGGTTGTCGGTCCATTCATGCACAGATTAAAAGTGATCACAGAGGCTTCACAGGCCCACCAAGGTGACCAGCTTGTGTTGTCAGGCCACTGATGACAGGGACTAGAGGAGGAGGCTTGGGTAAGGTCTACAGGGAGCCAGTGTAGGGGGTGCGGGTGGCACCTCTAGCATCAGCCCTGAACATAGAGCCACATCCCACAGTGGGAGAAACAAACACTGGAGTGTGGGTATGCCAAGACCTTCAGAGTGACCCAACCCCACAGGTAACAAACAGTGCCAAACCTGTCTGCAATGGATATATCCAGGCCATCACTTTAGATTTCACCACATTTGGGATTGTGATTTGCCCGACATTAGGGAAGAGACCTGAGTGGAAACAGCCAGCTCCGGGTCCCAGGAGGATGCCCAACGGGGAAAGGAGTGGCTACAACCTCAGTCCCCCCTAAGTGGTGTGAAAGTTCCTTGCCCTTCACAACCATCCACTGTCTCAAAGACTCCCCACACCATCTTCATCTCCTTCTAATACTAAATTGCCCATTAGATGCATTCCTTCCCCTGGTGCTTATTTATTCATTTAATAGTTTTCCAAAACAGAAATCCTTTTTATCTGCTAATGCACAATCATTACAAAAAAATTTCTCCCAAAAAAAGTTAGACACAGTGACATTCTCCACCCTGTTCCCTCTATAGTTCTACTTCTTCAACTCCCTCACTATTGAAAGTTTGAAATATATTTTTCCAGAATAACATTTTCCTTTAATTTTTGGGTAGATGTGAAATATAAGCACAGGTCTTAAGTGGACAACTCCATGAATTTTTTTACATGTCTACAGAAAGTTTGCAGGATAGAAGATTAAAACACAGAAATTAATTGTATTTCTATACATAAGCAATTAAAATGAAATTAAGAAAACTCCATTTATAATAGCATAAAAAAGAATATAATGTCCTAGCTGGCTTGGCTCAGTGGCTAGAGTGTCAGCTTTTGGACTGAAGGGTCCCATGTTCAATTCCAATCAAGGGCATATGCCCAGGTTGTGGGCTCCATCCCCACTGTGGGGCATGCAGGAGGCAGCCTATCGATGATTCTCTCACATCATTGATGTTTCTCTCTCTCTCTCTCTCTCCCTCTCCCTTCCTCTCTGAAATCAATAAAAATGCATTTAAAAAATATAATACTTAGGAATACTCATGGTTGGAAGAAAATAAGATGGCCATACCCTCCAAATTGATCTATAAATTCAACACAATCCCTTTTAGGACCCTTTTTGCTGAAATTGACATGCTGATTCTAAAATGCAAGGGACACAGAATAAAGAAAACAATCTTGAAAAAGGAGAAAGTTGGAAAACTCAACTTTAAATTTGAAACTTCCTAGTTTCAAAACTTAGTACAAAGCTATAGTACATATCTGATACCAATTATATGCAAAATTTATGAAGAACTTGCACAACTCTTATAACAAAAAAATAATCCAGGATATGAATAGCCATTTCTCCAAAAAACCATAAATTGAATGGTTAACATGTACATGAAAAGATATTCAATACCATTAGTTATGAGGAAAATGCAAGTCAATACCACAAGAAGATACCACTTGACACACACTGGGATAGCTATAATCAAACAGAGGAATGACAATATGTTAAGTGTAGGTGAGGATGTGGAGAAATTGTAACCCTCACACATAAAATAGGACAACTGCTAACCAGTTTGGCAATTCCTAAAAGTTAAACATAGAGTTACCCTATAATCCATCAACTCCACTCCTAGGTATATACCCAAGAGAACTAAAAACTCATGTCCACACAAAAACGTATACATAATATTTATACCAACATTATTCATAATAGGCAAAAAATAGAAATAACTCAAATGTCAATCAATTGATGAAAGGACAAACATAATGTGGTATAGTCATACAAAAAAACATAATGACGAATTGATATATGCTATAATATCATGAACCCTGAAAACATTATGCTAAGCAAAAGAAGACAGACACAAAAGGTCATATATTGTATGATTCTATTTACACAAAAAATGGTAAATCCAAAGATAAAGATAGTAGGTTACTGGCTGCCAGTGGCTAGGAGGAAGGAGGAATGGGGAGTGACTGCTAATGGTGATGGAGTTCCTGTTTGGAGTGATGGAAATATTGTGTAATTAGGTAATGCTGACGGTTTCAAAAATTTATGTATATACTGAAAACCACTGAACTGTGTGCTTTGAAAGGGTAAATTTTATGGCATGTGGGTCTTATCACAATTTTTTTAAAGTGAAAAAAAAGCAATAGTCTTATTAAAGTCACTGTTAGGCTTCATTGAGGAAATTACTTAAGTACCACTGTACCCATTCCTCCAGGAATACCTCTATTCTTTAAGACACAGAGCAAATGCATGCTCAGCTCACACTACCTTAATCCTATGGAGAATACACTAATCTTTGACAATGCAGAATCTGTTTAAATATAAGTTAAAAGATAACCAACAAAAGTTACTTCATGTTAAAAGAAAAACAAAACGGCCTCCCAATGAGAGATGTGATTTTATTTTCAAGCTAAAATCACTGAAGATTAAAAAAAAAGACCTGATTTTTGTGAAGTGACTGTTTCAGCCTGCTGAATAAACTCTTTTTCTTCTCCTTCTACTCAAAATAGGTATATTATAGAATTAAATAAATAAGTAACAAAACTAAATGAAAATATAGGCTTACATCTGTCTCATCTCTGGATAGGAAAGCTCGTTCTCAGCACACACCCCTTCCAAAAAAAGAAAAAAAAAAAAAAGGAAAGAATTGAAAAGAAAATGATTGATAAATTTAATTATTAAAAATTAAAGTATCTGTACATTAACACACATCCTAACATCATAAACACAATTAAGAGGCAAAGGAAAAGGATGATTTAACATCTGCTAGGAATTTCACAAAAGATAATACATTGAACTTTTAATTAATTCTAAAAATAAAGTATTCTAATATCCCAATGGTAAAATCTGCAAAAGTTATGAACAGAAAAAAAACAAACCAAACCAAACACAGGACAGAAAATATATGTGGTTAATTTTAAAATGTTGAAAGTTCCTAATAAAAATAATGCAAATGAAACTGACAATGAGAGACTGTTTCTCATTCATTAAATTAGCCAAGATTAGGAAAGAGGTAATGCTTATATTTGTTGATTCCTCAGAGCCTTTAATATTTTCTGAGGTATTTTAATTTTCTCTGAACATTTCCTCATATTTATTGAGTTCAATTAATTCTCAAGTATTTCTTTTTTTTTTTTTTTTTTTACTGATATTACATGTAAAGGCTTTGGGCTTAGTCAGAGCTAGGTTACAACTTCAGCCCTTTAACTTACCCTGTGTGCACATGAGTGTGTGTGCACATGTGTACATGTGGTTTATGTTCAGTGTTCCTTAATCTCTCTGAGGCTTAGTTTTCACACATGTAAAATGGGAACAAATAAAGCTTTAAGGGAAGTATCTGCATATGACATGCCATAAGTCATTGTAAATACAGCAGTGGAGTGTCCACTATAATGCTCAGTATCTTCCAATTCCTCTAAAACGAATGTCTGTTGTTTGCAGAGTTGTAAGACTCTAATATATTGCAGTTGTTTTTAAAATGTTATGATTTGTGTACCTTAAAGATTCATCAAAATTACAGTATGTTACCTAAACCACAAAAATTAATTGCATTATGTAATCTTAGTAAAGAATAGAAACTCACTGTATTACCCCATCATAATAATTATGTAATTCAGTACCTAGAAGAACCATTCAAAATTATGTAATCTTAATGGGAATAATGAAGAAAGATTTAAATAAATAGAGAGGCACATCACTGTCTCCTTGTTGGCAGGTTAGAAATATTACAGATGAAAGCACTTCTTAATTTAATAGAGATTTAATGTAATTCCAACTAAAGTACCCATATAACTGTGAGAAATCAAGTTAAATCAAATTTGAGTTTTTCCAAAGATTGGTAATATGTAATGAGAATTACTAGTCTCTTCATACTTTAATTTTTAAATTGCTGATTTGAGAGTTGAAGATAATTCCTTTTAGTTTTGGTATGATGCTATAATGAGGTAATGGACACTTACAAACTCATTCTAATTTAAATTAATTGAAATAGGAATTTACCTGGGAGAACTGAAGTGGGGGTGGCTGGAGAGGAATCTCTGTTATGCTCACTCAGCATTATCATTGTGGGGCATTAAACGCATTCATTCTTTAACCCACTTTGCCCAGGGCACCTCAGGATGGACTGCTGAATAAAGTCTTTCTTTTTCTTCTCCTTCTACTCAATATATGTTTCAGATATATTATAGAATTAAATAAATCAGTAACAACATCCTGGAGTCTCCGGGAAGCAGACTCTGAGGCAGAAATTAGTGTGCAGGTTTATTAAGGTGCACCTATCAGAACAATGCCTGAGATCAAGAGGAATGATGCAGGAGTGGCAGAGGGAGAAATGGAGTTGGGGTGCAGATGTGGACAATCCCACAGGTAGTTGAAATAGTGTTCAGAGTTGTCCTGAGTTGGGCTGAGATGGCTGGGCTTTCGTAACCCCATGGCCATCAGTCAATGGATGGGTCCCTCTGGGAATGACCATGATCTTGGACTAGGCAGCTCTCTGCAGTTGAAGCCTCCCTAACAGGGCTGATACTGAAGGCTGCCTGTGGTCAGCACACTCAGAACCTGAGGGAAAGCCTCTCCTTGAAGGAGGTCTGGTGGCCCATCAGTGTCTGACTGATGACACTTCACTCACTTTAGAGACACATCATGCAGTAACGACACATGCCTGATTCCACCACAATAGGAAATCCCAGCCAAACCAGGTTTAGGGTCCTGCAGATTGAATTAGTGACCTGGAGTAGACCATGATAAACATTTGTTTGTATGTTATGGCCAGTGAGAAATGGCATTGCAAAGGGCTGAGATTTATGGCTCATTACTACATTAGTAGAGTATTCCTCATGTAACACAAGAGGGCTGGCCAGTGTTGCTAAGTGATTAGAGCATCGGCCTGCACATCTTGGGTTCAATTTCTGGGGCATGTACCTGGGTTGCAGGTTCGATCCCCAGAGTGTGCAGGAGGCAACCAATCAATGTGTCTCTATCACATCGATGTTTTTTTCTCCCTCTCTTTCTATTCCCCTCCCTCCCTCTCTTCCTCCCTTCCACTCTCTCTAAAATCAGTGGGAAAAATATCCTCGGGTGAGGATTAACAACAAATGGAGCAGGAGGAGGAGGAGGGGGAGGGGAGGGAGAGGAGAAAAGACATGAAGCTAGCTAAAGAAACCAGAAGTCACAGACCTTATGCACAGTCATCAGGGTTCGCCTTGGCTGAAAACCCTAATAATCTCATCAAATGATATTTTAAAATAAAAATGTCATTTCACATGGTCTTAATGTTTGTGCTCCCCAAATTCCTATGTTGAAGACCTAAAGCCCAAGGTGATGGTATTAGGAGGTGGGCCTTGGAGGTGGCGCCTAGTAGGTGATTACATCGTGAGAATGGACAGCTCATAAGTGGGAGTAGAGCCCTTATGAAAGAGGCAGCGGAGAGCACCCTAGTCCTTTCCACCTTGCGAGGAAATAACAGAAATCTGTGACTGGGAAAAAGCCCTCACTTGACCATGCTGGCTCCCTCATCCTGGACTTCCAGCCTCCAGAACAGTGAGAAATAAATTTCTGTTCTTTATAATAACTGGTGTTTTATTATAATACCCTGAACAGGCTAAATATTACCCTATACTCCCTCCCTTAAGTGCCTTCCTATGGACACTTGTCATTTGTGTATGCCCCAAATCTTTGGACTGTATTCCCCACACTTTGCTAAGGTCTTGCAGGATAATTCCCATCTTTCCAACATAAAGTAAACAACAAAACCCTTATTTCCTGGCCGCCATGCTGCCAGGATGCAGTTGTGTGTTTAGGCTCTGCCAAGCAGAAGGGCTCCTGCAAGGCTCTGCTGGGAGCTGAGTGACACAGGGAAAGAGGCAGGGTCAGCGACCTCAGACCCCGTAGAGCTGGTGTGGCTCTGACAGCCCCTGGGGAGAGGTTTCCTGATTCACCAGCTTCCTGACCCTGGAAGGACTAATTCTGTGTGTTGTTCTGGGAATCACTTGGGAAGCTCAGCCTAAAACCCACTTTTGACCCATTCCAAGAATCTGAAAACTCTGTTCCTCAATATCCCTTCCTGCATAAACTACCTAGAGGCCAGTCAGTTTTATGCACCTAAAACCCTGACCAAAGCATTTCCTGTCACCCACGACAGTGGATTTTGAACTTTTAAAGCCATAGTACACTTTCATCAAGCAAAGTATTCTGTAGAAGCCGGTATATAATGCAGATTATAAATGGAGTTGTCTTAGCTTGATCTTCTTACCCTCCTCATTCTAGAACTATAGGATTCCAATGATCTCACCTATAGGAGAAAATAAACCTCCTTAACAAGGTTATTACAGAGGATCCTTCATACACTGGACCCAACCTAGTTTGTTCTACTTCACTTCCTTTCCTACTTTCTGTTTTACAGTCCTACCCAATTAATCACCATTTGCATGTGTTGTAGGAATGTGTTAGACCAGTGGAGTCAGACAGGACCTGGGTTAAACAACCTCAGTACTTGAGTTCTGGCTAGGAAATAATTCAAAGAGAATCCAATTATAGTAGGTCCTCGGGTTGCGTCGGAGATCCATTCCTATGGCGCAACGTAACGTGATTGTTGCTGTAAGTCGGAACCCACCTACATAAGCACCTATGTCACTCACATGGGGCACATACACAGCAGTAATTAAGTGGAACAGTAAAAAAAATTTAAAAGAAAGATAACAATTCCTGACCTTTACTTGTGGTAAATAAATAATAAAAAACATAAAGCACATATGTACATATGTCGAAATGACGGAACTTTTTTTTTTTATAAATAAATGGGAGGTGGTGATGTAACCATGAAATGATGTACGTGGAGTCCGACATAACCTGAGGACTGCCTGTATAAGAGAATATATATATATATATATATATATATATATATATATATATAGAAGCCAAGTAACCAAAAAGACCAGAACGACTGGTTGCTATGACACGCACTGTGGCCGGCCAACTGGCCAGATGGGGGCAGGGCCGGCAGCCAACCTCCTGCTGCCCCTCTCCCCAGCCGGCCGGCAAGGCCAGCTGGCCAGACCCCACCTGTGCATGAATTCGTGCATGGGGCCTCTAGTTTATTTATAAAATCACAGAGGTAGAAGTAATTCGTAGAAGAAAGGAACTTAGGAAAGAAGTTATAGAATAGAGTTACAGAAAGGGCCCTACGTGCTTGGGAGTGAGGAAGGTAATGGTAATGTGCCTGGGGCGGGGAAAGGGAAAGGCTCTGAAGAGTTCAGGGGAGGGAGTGCACACTGCGTCCTCCACCTTAAGGGTTTTAAGGGTGAAGATTTTAGGGGAGGCCCAGGGAAAGATCTTAATAGAATATTCAGCAGCTTTCCAGGTATGTCCTTTCAGGGTCTAGGTCTCCGCTGATTGATTGGCTGGCACCAAGGCAGGGGGTCATTATTCAATGCAGCTGGTCCTGACTTGAGTTGTGGCTGGTTTTGTTGCTTTTCTGGGCCTGGAGCTGAATGAAATACAACTGAGCTAGATGTTATCCCTAGGGAGGAAAGGTCAGGGCGTCTAAACTACATGACCAGCGATATGCTAGGGGAGGAAAGGTCACCCTAGGGGCCACCTTACAATTGTCCACTGCTAGGCACTTTCTGCTATGGTGACCTTCTGTACTTGGCCCATCGTCCTTGCTCTACTCATGTCTGTCTAACTGCCTACCACACATGCACACCGTACTCCAACTTTGGGTCTCCAAAACCATTCCTCTCTGCTCTTCCCTCGTTCCAGCATGTTTGTTGTGACTCTACCTGCCAGGAAAACGCCCATCCATTCTTCAAGACCCAGATCAATTATAACCTCCAGGTACCTCTCACCAATGAGTTTCACATCCTATAACTGGTCATTTCAATAGCCCTTAACAGTCACAGGCCTACCACTTTCAGATGCAACTATCTGAATCATGAATACACCAAGGCTGGTGAATTGTCCTGGCTTTTCCCTTCCCTCTACCCACAACACCCATTGGTGCTTCATATTGACCAAACCTAGCAAGAATCCAGTTAGTAAAGGGAGCCTGAGGAAATGTAGCTTGTTGGGCCAGTCCAGTGGCAATACAGAGCAAAGCAGAAAAGGCAAAAACTGGTCTAGGGATGGTGGAGGAAATAATTAGGTCAACAGAAACTCATAGGAGCCAGTGAGACTTCAAGGAATGGGACTCACGATTAGAATATGACAAAAGGAGGACATACTACATGTTTTGTTCCAAAGAAATCCATTTTTTTAGAGAGGCAGTAAGCTGTCTCTGTAAGTCAAGAACCAATAAATCTATGCATCTATACACAATGGCAAATAATGGAGAAAAGTATGACTGTAATGACCACAGTGGTTTTCACAGCCACTGTCAAATGCGGGAAATAAATGACTCATTCCTGCTACAGAGATCAAGAGGAAAGATTGAAGACAGAACTGATGGGAGATTCACTGTCCACACACATTATCATTGTGATAAAAACTGCATATGACACACCCTTGACCTAACTGGCTGACAGATTCAGCCCTCAGAAGATTGAGAAAGCAGTGTGGGGAGCTGCTGTTCTCAACTGACTTCCAATTAACAAGGAGGAACTAATGGTAAAAGTGGAAGTGACAGGCATTGTGAGAGAAAACGCTCACATCATCTTTATGTTCTCGGCCGCTGGGAATTAGAAACCTAGTCCAGGTGAGAATTTTATGGCTTGAGCAGAGATTTCCAAAAGGTTAAGGTGAGCTGGAGTCTATAAAAAATGTCCTTCTTCTCATCAAATAGGTTGGGAATTTCTTGAAAACTAGTGGCCCGGTGCATGAAATTCGTGCACATTAAAAGGGGATTAATTAGAGGAAAAAATTTAATATTGCTATTTGCCCTTTCTCTATAATAGAAGTGTCAGAGATGAAAGAAAATTAGTAAAATGTATATGAAAACCTTCCTCCTGTCAGAGTCTGGGGCGCTCCACAGGACCCAGAGTCAAGTCCCCGCCCACCCACATGTGCCTCAAAATCGTGTGAGACCCAGACCTGGCCGGCCCCCACCCCCATTGGGTTAGATCCAGACCTGGCCAGTCCCACCCTTGTCAAGCCCCGCCAGGCAGGGGACGTAGCCTCAGGTCCCCTGGCCCGGCTCCAGGACGGGGAGCATGCTTTGAGGTCCCCCGTCAAGCTCCACCAGGTGGGGGACATGGCCTGAGATCCCCTGTCAAGCCCCGCTGGGTGGGGGGCATGGCCTGAGGTCCTCGGTCAAGCCTCGCAGCCTCAGGTCCCTCGGCCTGGCACCAGGAAGGGGGCACAGCCTCAGGTCCCCCATCAAGCCCCGCTGGGTGGGGAGCACGGCCTGAGGTCCCCTATCAAGCCCCGCCAGGCAGGGGGGCGCAGCCTCAGGTCCCCTGGCCCAGTGCTGGGGTGGGGGGGTGCGGCCTGAGGTCCCCTGGCCTGGTGCCGGGATGGGAGGCGCGGCCTGAAATCCCCTGTCAAGCCCCACCTGATGGGGGTGTGGCCTGAGGTCTCCTGGCCTGGCACTGGGGTGGGGGGAGCAGCCTGAGGTCCCCCCAGCACCAGGATGGGAAGCGCACCTTGAGGTCCCCCATGAAGCCCTGCTGGGCGGGGGACATGGCCTCAGGTCCCCTGGCCTGGTGCTGGGGCAGGGGTTGTGGCCTGAGGTCCCCCTGACCCCAGCGCCGGGGCAAGGGGCGAGGCCTGAGGTCCCCGTCAAGCCCTGCTGGGTGGGGGGCGTGGCCTGAGGTCCCCCAGCCTGGTGCCAAGGTGGGGGGTGCGGTCTGAGGTCCCCCAGCCTGGTGCTGGGGTGGGGGACTCGGCCTGAGTTCCCCCGACCCAGCACTGGGGGTGCACCTTGAGGTGCCCTGTCAAGCCCTGCTGGGTGGGGGGCATGGCCTGAGATCCCCTGTCAAGCCCAGCCAGGCAGAGGGGGCACTGGCCTGGTGCTGGGGCCAGGGGCGTGGCCTGAGGTCCCCCATCAAGCCCCACCTGGTGGGGGGTGCGAACTGAGGTCCCCCAGCCTGGCACTGGGGCTGGGGGAGCAGCCTGAGGTCCCTTAGCCCAGCACCAGGACAGGAAGCGCACCTTGAGGTCCCCCGTCAAGCCCTGCCAGGTGGGGGGCATGGTCTCAGGTCCCCTGTTCTGGCCCCAGGGCGGGGGGTGTGGCCTGAGGTCCCCCAGCCTGACACCAGGGCAGGGGACGCAGCCTGAGGTCCCCTGTCAAGCCCTGCCAGGTGGTGGGCGCAGCCTGAGATCCCCTGTCAAGCCCTGCCGGGTGGGGGACACAGCCTGAGGTCCTCTGTCAAGCCCCATGGGGGCAGGGGAGATGTAGCCTCAGGTCCCTGCTGATTGCTCATTAAGGCTCCTTATGGGAACTTGGCCTCAGCTGTGGGTGTAGCCATCTTTGTGACGGAGTGATGGTCAATTAGCATATTCCCTCTTTATTAGATAGGACAAGGTTCTGAAACACAGGTAAAGAGCTAAGAGAGAAGAATCACAACAAGCTAATGTGTTTTCACAGACAACTTTGCGATGAACTAACAGCATCTCTCTCATTAATGTAAATCAGTGAGCACGTACAGTGACTGGCAGGATGTACATCATCAGCAGGCTTTAAATTAGTCTACCTGTCCTGCAGTTTCTACTCTGCAAGTCTCCCAGGAAGCCCACACATCTGAGCCACCTAGAAATAAAATACACTTGGGTCTATCTTAAAGGCTGGAACACAGAATGGACTTTGTGGAACTGAAGATTCTGGAGGCCATATTCATAGGTAGTGTGAAAATATCTTTTAAAAATTTGTGGGAGATGAATGAGCCAGCTCTAATTCTGGCTTTCACTTTTCCAGTGCTCCCTCTCTCATCCTATGACCTGAGGATGAGTGATACTTGGCCCACAATTCCTCAACCATTCTCCTGTTTAATACTCAGGACCGAGCATCTGCAATATACCAGGCGATGTGAGATAAAAGACAGTAAAATGCTGTCCTCTGCACCCAGACACACTGTTAAAACGGAGATTTGTGACCAATGCAATAGGAACAGAAGATAGAAAGTGTAGTATGTCCTCCTCCTGTTCTTCTGGGGGAGAACAGAAGAGCTTTACAAAGAAGGCAACCTCTAGGTTGAGCCTGGAAGAATGAGTAGGATGTGGAAGAGATTCCAGGCAGAGAAAAGAACATGAGAAATGCAGGCAGAAGTGAAGGGTGAGCAAATGCTTTGGGGAAGCCTCATACCCAATACTGCTCACTATTGCTAGAGCCCCAAATACTCTGTGGAAGGGAAATTGAGGCTGGACAGGGGAGGTCGGATTGTTAAAGATGCAAAGGAATTTAGATTTGCCCCTATGGATGACAGGCATCACTGAAAACTTCTCAGCACAATAGTGGCATTGTGGAGGACCAACGTGGGTTGGGGAGGGGAGGAGATAGTATAAATGTGAGATGAGTATAAAGGATAAGGTACCTATGTGAGATTTATTTAGGAGGTACAGGATTTGATGCATGCAGGAGGTGGGAAAAGGAAAAGGTAGCTAAGATAACATTCAAGTTTCATCCTTAGAAAACTTGGTACAATTTACCAAAACATGGCATCTAGAAAGAGCAGGTATAGTGGGAGAAACATAAAATAGCTGAACTTTGGACCAGCTGAGCTTGAAGAGCCTATGGGTCATCAAGGAGGAGATGACCAAGAGTGAGCTGGATACATGAGTTTAAAGCTCAGCACACAGGCAAGGGTCGTGGAGACAAAGAGCAAGAGGCGGCAGGACTGGCAACAGATACAACGGATGAAATTCATGGCCTAAACCTGAGGGCTGCTCTAGATCAACAGTAACAATATCACCTGTGGCAACGGTCTGGGCCAGCACACAAGAGCCAACTGTTAAATACTCCGGGCATTTTGAAAGCTGGTTGTTAAACTCTTGGTAGCCTGGTGGGAATATATACACCACACAGAAATCAGCAAGTACTATAAATCAGGCCTGCTTTCTCCACACTCCACTCCCAGAGCTGGCAACCAGCACACACCACACTTGAGAACTTGTTAATCAATGGAAATTCTCAGGCTGGACCCTAGATAGACCTATTAAATCAGAAACTCGGGGAGTTTTCTTAAGCCCTGCAGGGGATTCAGATCCAAGGAAAGGCTGAGAATGCCCATTCTAGACGCATGGAACACAGGGTCCACACTAGCCCAGGAAGATCAGCCTGGCCTGGGACTGGATGGAAATGTGAGGCTGGGCTGCTCAGGGAAACCCCTGGCCTGCCCTTGAGGGGTGTGTGTTGTGGGGAAGGGGAGTTCCAGACCACAGGACACAACAGCAGACTGTTGAAAACTGGTCAACATCTCTCTAAATCTGTGATAGGATTAACAAGCCCTGTCACCTATTCCACTCTTCTCAAATCTAAAATTATCTTTTTTTTTTTTTGACAGCTTCAAAGAGATTTGGGGAGGACAGTGATCACTTAAGAGTCTGCAGTGCATTGCTTTGGTTTATGGTGCTGACGGGGAACAGGGTTTACCACCCCAATATATGTCTTTTTTCTTTGGATACTAATTAATTTAAGCTGTTTTTTTTAAATTTTTTTATTTTAGAGAAAGGAAGGGAGAGCGAGAGAGAAACACCATGTGAGAGAAACATCGATTGGTTGCCTCCCGAATGTGCCCCGACGGGGATCAAACCTGCCACCTCTTGGTGTGCAGGACGAAGCTCCCACCAACTGAGCCGTGCTGGCCAGGGCTAAGCTGGTTATTTTTAAGGAAAAGACTCAGGAAGAACCTTTGACCTACCCTCAAACTGCTTAGAATTTAGATAAACAGGACATGCACCAGGAAGGGAGTTTTCATCACAGATAACTACAGTTTAAGATGAACACTGTGACAGACAGAGGAAGCTAGCCAGGCCCCTTTGATCCAAGTGCTCTCTGTGTCCCACTGTCAAAGTGGCCCAGCAGTGTTTGCCAAACATTTGCTTTTCCATTTCATGTGAATTGCCTACCTTCCCTTTGAAGTCCCAAACCACTACCCCTCTATCCTCAGGCTTAAGAGGGTTTATAAACCTCAACCCTCCTCAGTCACATGGGCTTACGGAGCATAATCAAATTTGGTTATTTTCTCCTGTCAATCTGTATCATGCCAATTTTATTATTAAACCAACCAGAACTAAGAGAGAAAAGAGGGGACATTTTCCCCTCCCCTACAGGGCCAAGTTAAAACTTTAAAATCTGACCAAGAAAGGCTAGGACAGAGCCTGTTAAAACTGGCATCTTCTCACTTACCATTAAAATGACCTTACTTAGAATCAGGCTTTGTTTTCTGGTTTCACCTTACAAATAAGTGATCATAATATTGGCAATCTGGTTTTACTAGTCTCTACTACTTTATCACAATAAAGGTTAAACACCAATGAAATTAGCAGTGGAAACTACTGTCTGTGTGAAAATGGCCACAAATTGCCTGGAGTACTGAGGACACATTTCAAGTTGTTTTGGCCTTTTTAATTGAATGAGAACTGCATCATGCCATTGTTTTGATTTAATACTTGATGTGATTAATTTGTAGCATTTTATAGTAGAAAGATCATCCGATTAGAAATCTTGAGTTTGCATTTTCACTGATGTGACCCTGGGAAAGCCAAAAACCTCTTTGTTTATCTGTAAAAATGAACTAGGTGTCATTGGACTAGGTGACATTTCTGGCCACTTATACCTATACTAGAGGCCCGGTGCATGAATTTGTGCAAGAGTAGGCCTTCTTCCCCACCCCCCCCTCACCCCCTGCTGCCAGCACTGGCTTCCCTCTGGCACCCAGGACCCGGCTTCCCTGGCAGCCCCGGCTTCATCCAGAAGGACGTCCAGTCTAATTAGCATATTATGCTTTTATTATTATAGATGTTTTTGTATTCAACATATTGTTGATCATTAAGTAATAAATATTCTTTGTAAAAAGCAAAACAACACAAAAATATATTAACAAAAAGAGTCTCTGATACAGACTGAATATTTGTATCCCCACCCAATTACTATGTTTAAGTCATAACCCCCAGTGTAACGGTATTTGGAAAAGGGACCTTTTGGAGGTTATTAGGTTTCGACAAGGTCATGAGAGTGGGGCCCTCATGATGGGATTAGTGCCCGTATAAGTTGGAATATCAGAGAACTTCCTTGCTCTCTTTTTCAGCCAGATGAGGGCACAGCTGGAAGGGGGTATCTGCAAGCCAGGAAGGTGCCGTCACCAGGACCCAAACATGCTGGCACCTGGATCTTGGACTCCTAGCCTCAAGAACTATGAAAAAATAAACCACCCAGTTGATGATACTGTTATAGCAGACCAAGCTGAGTAAGACACTTTCTAACCCTTCCCCACCCCTGGACAAATTCCATTAACCAGTAAGAATGTGTCTTTCTAGAATTTATGTGTATGCCCACATGCACATACGTGCCCCGCCCCCAGCACACAAAGTTTTCCCAAAATGGGTAAGATTACACATGTTGTCCTGTGAGCTGTATGTTACATTTTATAATATAACATGGACACTTTTTCATGTTAACACAAATATATCTACCTCATCCCTTTCACATTCATTTGAAAGGCACACTATAATACATTTAACTAATTGGCGAACATTTAAAAGTTGCTTTAGATTTTTGCTGTTTTGGGTATTTTTAAAAATCTTTATTGTTGAGATTATTACAGATGTTACCCATTTTTCTCCCATTGCCCCCCTCCACCCAGGTCCCACCCTACCCCAGGCCTTCACCACACTATTGTCTGAGTCCATGGGCTATGCATATATGCACATAAGCTCTTTGGTTAATCTCTGCCCACTCTCCCTCCCCATTCCCTCTGAGATCTGTCAGTCTGTTCCATGCTTCCATACCTCTGAACCTTTTTGGTTTGTCAGTGTATTTTGTTCATTAGATTCCACATGTAAGTGAGATCATGTAGTGATACTTGTCTTTCTCTGACTGGCTTATTTCATAGAGCATAATATTCCCCAGGTCCCTCCATGCTATCTAGAAGGGTAAAGGATCCTTCTTTTTTAAAGCTGCATAGTATTCCATGGTGTGAATGTACCACAGCTTTTTTCCCCACTCATCTACTGATG
Organism: Plecotus auritus; assembly: GCF_963455305.1. Classification (NCBI taxonomy): domain Eukaryota; kingdom Metazoa; phylum Chordata; class Mammalia; order Chiroptera; family Vespertilionidae; genus Plecotus; species Plecotus auritus. The sequence continues at coordinate 82,274,239 of NC_137782.1, read as the reverse complement.
GGCACTTGGGCTATTTCCAGATCTTGACTATCTATACATATAAAAGCCTAAGCGACCATTACGACTAAACAACCGGAACAACTGGAATGACCAGTTGACCAGTCGCTATGACATGCACTGAGCACCAGGGGGCAGATGCTCAATGCAGGAGCTGCCCCCTGGTGGTCGGTGCGCTCCCAGAGCCAACCTCGCACAGCCAACCAACCTCCTCTGGTCCCTCCCCCTGGCCGGCAAACCTCCCGCGATCCCTCTCCCCATCCCTCCCCCTGTCCAGCAGGCCCTGGCTGGCAGCTGGCAGGCCCTGGCCAGCTCGGCTCCAATTGGGACTGGGCGAGAGGCCCCAATAGGCTCTGATCGCCGGCTAGGCCTGAGGACCCCACCCATGCACGAATTACGTGCACCAGGCCTCTAGTCTATATATATAAAAGGCTAATATGCTAAGTGTCTGACCATCTGACTGGTCGCTATGATGTGCACTGACCACCAGGGGGCAGACCCACAATGTAGGAGCTGCCGTGGCGCACACTGGCCATTTACAGAGAAACAGCACTGTGGACCTGGCACCCACAAAGCAACACTCGGCTTCCCCCAAGTGGGACACAGGCCCCGCCACCACCTCAGAGCGACACCCCACCAAATCGCAGCCGACGCTGCCAAGACGCCATGGCATAAAATGTGGCCCACAGCCCAACCCAGCCCAGAAACGGTCACTGTGGGCTCCAGGTAATGATGTCACAAGCAACGCCTGGCTTCCTCTCCCCAGTGACTAGCCTCCTTGCAGTTTCTTCAGCCCAGGAACACAACTTGCTTTATAGCCAAGTGGAAACATTTTACACTTTAACCAAATGTCTGTGAAGCATTTTCTCACACCTCATCTCATTTGATCCTCACAGAAGTCCTGTAGTAGATAGATAGGAGACTCCATGGAATCCTATTTTCTTTTCATTAGCTGGAAAACAGAGATTTAGAAAGCTTAGAAACTGGACCCGAATAAAAATAAGTAAGAAATGGTGGACCTTGAAAATGACTTCAGGTTTTCTCACTGCACAGAATATAGTCAAACACTGCTGCAGTTAAATATTTTACCCTTGGTTCTCCCTGAGTGATCTACAATAATTTACTGCTGTGTTGCTGGCAATTACCTGAAAGAGAAGTTGGGGTGCTTCACTGGGCTGGAAAAAATTTAGCTAAATCAGAAAGCAGGTCTAATTAAGCAAGTTTATTTTGTATATATCAAAGGCTAAGTTGACTCACGCATGTGTGATACATATAAAGCTCTCGCTGGAGCCAATTGCACACATGTGTTTCGATCTGTCATTGTCAATCATGAATTTGGTTAACACTTCTATTATAGAGAAAGGGCGAATAGTGATATTAAAATATTTCTTCTAATTAACTTCCTTTCAATGTGCACGAATCCATGCACCGGGCCACTAGTTGTAAATAATGCTGCTATGAACATAGGGGTGCATATATTCTTTCTGATTAGTGCTTCAGGATTCATAGTACATATTCCTAGAAGTGGGATAGCTGCATCTAATAGCAATTCCATTTTTAATTTTTTTTGAGAAAACTCTATACTGTTTTCCATAGTGGCTGCAACCTTTATTCAAACATCTTTTAATCCATGTCCAATTAGTTCTCTAAATTGAGCTGTATGAAATGGCTAAAATATGATAAATGAAAGGCAACAGAGAGCAAACATTATTGTAATCCCATTGAAATAAGTTCCTCTTCCTTATTGTAACAGCCAAGAATGACAACGTAATTAAAACCAAACAATCCAGCAAGAATGGAAACTGAAACAAAAAAATTTTATGAAAATCAGTTTCTCAGAGTTCCTGTAAATTGATTGTTTGTGGAGGGGACTGGTCAGATATCCAGTACCTCTAATTGCAGAACAGTCACCATGGAAAATAGCTACTAAGACCATTCACTTTCTTTCTAATTCAAAGCTCATCAAAGGCACCTTTTGAAAAAGCAGTGCATTTTCTTTGCCCTACAAATTCCAAAGCAGCAGAGAGGATTCCCCACCAGGCACTAGCTCCCCGGGCAGATCAATATCCTGGCACTGTGGTTTACAGTGGAGCAAGCTGTGAATCCAGTCAGAAGAAACAGTCTAGACCTGGGCCTCCCCTTGTGGTTAACTGAGTTTCTGGGCTTTTATAGGTTTCTGGGCAAGTTCAGACTAGCTAGGTATCCGTGACATTAGCAACAAATGTGACCTTCTAGACTTGTCATAAGAGTCATGACATTTTAGAGTGTAGTTAGCACTGGGAGGCAGCTGAGATCACCGAGTGCATGGACGCCAGGTAGGGGGCATTCCCTCTCCCCCTGACACTGGGGGATTGATAATCAGTTGGCACTATTTCCCAGTGGGGTACCGCAGAATCCTTTTCAGTACAGCACTCCAGCCTTCAAGCAGAGTTGGCTTTAATCTGATTCCATCAGTGAAGAAAGTAAGGCCCAAAGGTTACGTTACCTACCCAAGGTCAACTTCCCAACAGCATGCCAAAAACCTACATTCTTATTCCAAATAGGAGGGTTACTATGTTCTGTATTCCCTAGAGCTTCCAGACATCAACAACAGAGGCAAGAGCAGAAATATTCAGACAAGAGCTCCGTTGTTTCAGTGAGACAGAGCTGGTGATTATTTTCATTGTGAAGGTTAAGGAGTTATACTTGCTATCTGTTCATCTAATATTTTGTCAGTCTTTTTGTTTTAGGGACCCAGTTCTGGACAGGTCAACCATGTCCAACCCTTACCTGGAATGCACTGTTTTCTGTTTGTAACTCCCCATGCTAAAAGACTCATAAGAAACCTAAGGCCTAGTAAGGTAAAAACAGTCTCCCAATGCCACCTAGGGCTCAGACGAGAATGTGATCTTCTGACACCCTGTTTAGCCTGTCTAACTGGCCCATCATTTGTCCTAGCTCTTCAACTGCTCTAGTTCCTTAAACTTGAAAAGGCTGTACACTCACTAAGAAATTAAAGAGTTCTCCCGATTGCAGAGGCAGAAGCCATAGCAGCCAAAGGTCAATGCTATCAAATGGAGGTGAGATTGAATCTATACCCTGGGGATAAGAGCTCACAAGCTATCAATCAGTAATGCCAGATCAAGTTAAAATGTAGCAACAATAATTGATATGATTAAGGTATGACTTTAGAAATGTCTTCATAAGCCTGGCCTATGAAACATAATTCCTTGGCTTGAAATTAAATCCAAGTGGGTTAGATATAAGACATGTTTGAGACAAATGAATCTGTACCAGGTTCTTCAAAACTACATCGATACAGGGTAGGGCAAAAGTAGGTTTATAGTTGTAAATATACAAATAGTTTATTCTTATATTATTATTTATTAATTATAGTATTGTTCCCCATATGAACAACTGTAAACCAACTTTTGCCACACCCTGTACATGAAGATTCAACCCATTCACAAATATGATGCATGTGCCACCAGCAAGGGGCGCTGATCAACTCTGATGTCCATTTTCCTGAGAACAGAGGTGTGCCTGAAAAGCTTCTGAAGCAAATGCAACATCTATCTTTTTTAACATCTAATGTGCCTGTATGTTGTAAAGGTGAATTATGGACTGCAACAAACCTTACAAACCCCCAAACAGAGGACATAATAATTCCCCAAAAGGAGATGCTATAGCAACTTTCAGACTCCTCCTGAGGACACAGTAGTTGGAGCTGAGCGGACTGTAGGCATGCAAGGTGCCTTGCTCAGCATGACTCATACATTTCCCAGAGAGCTCTGCAGGAAGTAGATGGCAATGAATCACAGTGCTCAGGAGTGGAAAATACAATGTGATTCACATTAACTGAAAGAAAGGTTGAAGGAGAATAAACAACTAATAATGAAAGCCATACACATACTCTCACGCATCAGCAAATACCACACTGAGCGTGTCAGAGTAGCTTCTGCTTTTCCAAAGTTCAAAGAAGAAAGAAAAGGCAAATTTTCTAAATAAAGCCTAGTAAGTCTATGGAAAAACTGAACCACTATAATGCATAATGTAGTTACATAAAAAGACATGAATTATTTTCAGTGAAGTTGGTATTTGTTATAAGAAAAAGGGAGCTAATTTATTATTTTTCACTCAATCTCAAATAGTCCTTCAGTTATCTTTTTAATTTGTTGTTGCATACTATAAAACTTTAAAATCTTAACTTTTGCTTAAACTACACTACATCTCTGCAGAGAAAATTCTTGCCTCATCATAAGCCTCTCAAGTAGTATCATTTCATTTCTCAATAATGAGTTATCTAGGAAAGCAGGGGAATAAAAGTTGGGCTCCTCATAATCTAATCACCAAGCAAGTAAAAATTAAACAAGCAAACAAAAGAAAAAGCTTCAAATCTACTGGAATCAATCACTGAAAATAAGGAAATCCCTGGAAACAATGAGTAGAGCTACAGAACTTAAAGTAAGAGCCTATTAATAATCCATGTGGACACAAATTTTGAATTTGTGTTGAATTTGTATTGGTTAGTTACAAGAAAACATGATGAAGTTTACAAAACATAAAATGAAGTTAATATTTGGGTAGAATTTGGTTTATTCGAGCACTCGATTGGCCTACTAAATTGTAAAATCAGTATAGACCAGAAATTGAATGACTTGACAGTGTGGGATAGGGAGGTTTAGAGTTGATGTCTTGGGTGGGGGTGTTATGTGACCACAGCAGTTGTTGTGAGCTGTTGTTACAATAAGTGGTGATGTTAGGAAATAAAATGTCACCTCTTTTGGAAAATGGCACAGGTCAGTGAAAAGGCAGAGTCAGGTGTGTGGAAGCCCTGGAGAGGAAGAAGAGCAGGGGGAAGAAAAGTAGAAGTAGGCAATGTTATCTCACACACACACACACACACACACACACACACACACACACCATAGACATATGCACACTCACACTTCCAGGGAGCTGAGCCCCCAGGCAAATACCTGGGTCAGGCCTTAAAATGTTTTATTTTTGTCTGAATTTTCTTGGGCTGAGTTAACCAAATGACTGAAATCTCCACTTTATGTTTTGTTGTGTGAACTCTGACACACATTTGCACTCCCATTTGCCAGTAAGAACCAAACCAAACAAAACAATGTCAGGAGTAGCATTTTGGTCTCAAATGTTTTGGTCTCTGGATCTTGTAGTTAATGCTACCATTTTCTATTCTTACAGTTTACCAAGACTTGAAGAGATTCGTCATCATTTCAAATTACCCATCAGGAAGGCATTTTATAAAATTTTTTAATTTTCTATAACTTATTTATCTTTCACTTCCAAATATCAAAATTCCTAAAATGTGCAGAAACCAAACCCCAGGTAATAAAGACTATGTATTATTTTCCAGTTACATTTTTTCAATATTTTGGGTTATAAAATTATGATATAGGTATGTGGACATTCAAATCTAATGGATTTGGTAAATTAAGAATACCTTTTTTTTTTTTTTTTACTGCAAAAACAATACAAGTTTGTTATAGAAGTATAAGAAACTAGATTACTAAAATAAATAAATAAATAATTTAAAAACTATAGGTCCATTGTTAATCCTCCGTAGTACATCCTTCCAGAATTTTTATGAACCCATCTGTCTCTACCTCTATTTTTTTATTTCATAAACCTTATTATAACCTGACATGTATTGTATATTTGTTTGCTTTATTATTTACTAGTGTCCTGGTGCACGAAATTCGTGCACATTAAAAGGGGATTAATTAGAGGAAAAAAATTAATATTGCTATTTGCCCTTTCTCTATAATAGAAGTGTCAGAGATGAAAGAAAATTAGTAAAATGTATATGAAAACCTTCCTCCTGTCAGAGTCTGGGGCGCACCATGGAACCCAGAGTCAAGTCCCCGCCCACCCACATGCACCTCAAAATCGCGTGAGACCCAGACCCAGCCAGCCCCCTGCATTGGGCTAGATCCAGACCCAGCCAGTCCCACCCTTGTCAAGCCCCGCTTGGCAGGGGGCGTACCTTCAAGTCCCCTGGACCAGCGCCAGGTTGGGGGGCATGACCTGAGGTCCCCCAGCCCAGACTGGGGTAGGGGGCATGCCTTGAGGTGCCCCGTCAAGCCCCATCAGGTGGGGGACACAGCCTGAGATCCCCTGTCAAGCCCCGCTGGGTGGGAGGCATGGCCTGAGGTCCCCCATCAAGCCCTGCCAGGGGGGGAGCGCAGCCTCAGGTCCCCCGGCCCAGCACTGGAAGGGGGGCCTGAGATTCCCTGTCAAGCCCCACTGAGTGGGACGCATGGCCTGAGGTCCCCCGTCAAGCCCTGCCAGGGGGGAGGGGGACGCAGCCTCAGGTCCCCCATCAAGCCTTGCTGGGTGGGGGTGTGTGGCCTGAGTCCCCCCAACCCAGCACTGGGGGTGCACCTTGAGGTCCCCTGTCAAGCCCCACTGGGTGTGGGGCATGGCCTGCAGTCCCGTCAAGCCCCGCCAGGCAGGGGAGCGCAGCCTCAGGTCCCCTGGCCCAGTACTGGGTAGGGGGCACGGCCTGAGGTCCCCTGTCAAGCCCTACTGGGCAGGGGGTGCAGTTTGAGGTCCCCCGGCCTGGTACCGGGGTAGGGGGCATGCCTGAAGTCCCCTGTCAAGCCCTACCTGGTGAGGGGCGCAGCCCGAGGTTCCCCCAGCCTGGCGCTGGGGTGGGGGGAGCAGCCTGAGGTCCCCTAGCCCAGAACCAGGACTGGAAGTGCACCTTGAGGTACCTCGTTAAGCCCCACTGGGCAGGGGGCGTGGCCTGAGGTCCCCTGTCAAGCCCCATGGGGGGCGGGGGAGGGCGTAGCTTCAGGTCCCTGCTGATTGCTCATTAAGGCTCCTTATGGGAACTTGGCCTCAGCTGTGGGTGCAGCCATCTTTGTGACAGAGTGATGGTCAATTTGCATATTCCCTCTTTATTAGATAGGATTATTTCTCCCATGGTGATTGAAGCCTCTTGGGGGAAAGCACTTTGCCACCTTTGCATACTACTAACACCCTTAGCCTCACACAGTGCCTGATGCATATTAGAGTTCATAAAGATTGAATGAATGAAAGAAGACTCAATAGTTGGTACTCACTAAATATTTGAAAAAAAGAAAGCCAGTTAGTACAAGCCAACCTGACCAGAGTCATGGAGAGGGCAAGTGGACTGAAACATCTTTCTTTTCCACCTTATTGTTCTTTAATCCATTTGCTATTGGCTAAATTAGCCCATTACTTTGTGTTTAAACTCATCAAGTTTAGCTATAGGCATCTATACAGGTTCACTCATTACATGAGACATAAAAGCATGGATTTGGTGGGAAGTGAGAGGTAACTCCACAAATGGATGGACTGTGCCCCAATCAGGGTCAATGTGGAGTGGGTGAGAATGGGAAAGACTGTTGTATAGCACACACATAACCATGCTCATGCCACATTGGGGGTGTCTGAACAGGTATGTGCATCCCTCCGCTCTCAAGGTCTGATATACACTGTCAGGTGGACACAGAGCAACTGCCTCTTGCCCATACCCAAAGGGAAGAGGCTGAGGAAGTTGAGGAACTTCTGCAGTAACTGAAGAAAGGAAGATAATATAATCCCTTTCATGTTTTTCTTTAGCCAACATCTGGGAATTTCTCCTCCCAGTTTCCCATTCACAAAAAAAAGTGGTCAAGGAAGTATGTCTTGATTTAATAAAGACCAATTGTGTCATTACCAGATAATGCCTCTTTCTGGCAAAAGATTTAAAAGCCAATCTCGCTATTCCCTTTCATTCTTTTGGTGAAGATGTCCACACTATAAAACAATTCCAGTGTGCCATTCTGATGGCGTGTTAGGGGAGTGATGGGGGCTAGACATTTAAAAATTTTTCTTTGGAAATAATTTTGAACTTACAGAAAAAAATTACAATATGCCTAACAGTGGTAATCTGCTCATTCACATAATTGCTTTTCCTTTCCTGTCTCATTTCCCCATTCCCCCACCATTTTGCCTAGAATCATCTACCAAATAAATTACTTGCACCTAAATCTTTGTTTCAGGGTCTATTTTGAGGGGATCCCATAATTAATTGCCACCAAGAAATAAAACTTAATGATTGGTTCATATATCTGGTACCTCCTGCTCAATCCTTATGCATTTATAAAGATGACAACAAGCCACTAAGTCCACAGGCAATTAAAAGTACTAATAAGGCATATGGTTTCCTTAATGGGTTAATTAGAATGCTCTGCCAAGGGCCATTTGGATATTTATAACATCATTTGTGGTCCATACAAAAGTATCAACTTAAAAATCAGCTATATTTGGCCAAACATTTAATTAACTCGCCCCTAACACCTTGGCAGGGCCAGACCAAATGATTTTGTGGTCCTTATATGGCCCAGGGGCCAGATGTTCCCCACCCCTGCTCTACTTGGACATATAAGGTGCCATTGCTAAGATGCTAGCATCAAAGTCTGGGTTCACTTGCTTGCTTGCTTGGCCAATGCATGGACAAAGTATAAATAACTTACAAGTGTTTGGAAAAATATTTAACCATTCGAGGCTTAGGTTTCTTCCACAGACCACAGGTCTCAGAACACAACGATCAAGCCACCCTCAGCATATGCTTTATGACTTATAACTCACCAAAAGCATAAAAACTACAAGTCTTTTCCATGCTAACTTGGAAAAGTCCTGTAAATTTATGGCTGCAAATTCCAACCAACATAAAAGCTTTTGCCTCTTCTCCTTCCAGCTGAATTGTATTCGTGCCAGACAAGAGAGCCAAGGTACTGAGAGAAGCAAGAAATGACATTTTTACAGAATTCAGATCTTTCTCCTAAAATGTAGGAAAATAAACACATCAATGCAATTGACAATTTATTCATCCCACTGCTGCTCGTATTTCATTCTGACGAGCATGAGCAACTGGTATGCGCAGGTGCCACATCTAACCAATGTAGGCAGCTGCCAAGGTGGTAACAAGTTGTCCTTGTGGGAGGAACAAGCTCACAACTCCACACACCTCATGAGTCCACAGTGATGGAAGCTATGGGACTCGATAAGGCAACAATCCCAGCTTGAGGTCTGAACTAACAAAGTGGTGTGCATCTTTTAATAACCATGTCCTCTCCCATTAATAATCACCTAGAATATCAAGGAATTGGAATTACGCCCAAAGTGGTAACTAAAACTGGCATTGATAAAGATTTCTACATTTCACATTTTATTCGCCCAACTTGGCAGAAGGCAGAGGAAACACGCAGAGGGCCTTTTTGAACTGAAGCCAAGGCCAACAATAGGAACTTCCCCAGTGAAGACAGAATATACCTCTTTGCCTCTTGGCTTGGTTTTGGCCATGTGACTTGCTTTGGTCAATGCAATAACGCAAAAGTGCCAGTTAGGAAGCTTCTCGGGTTTCCATCTGCATCCTGTGCTTCTGCCATGGTCATAAGAGCTTCCCTCGGGTAGCCTCAGCCCACAGCTGGACTTAGAATGTTTTCAGATGGAGCAGGCCTGAACCCAAGTCTCACCGGGCCTGTGCAGGAAGCAGAGTCACCCAGCTAAGTCCAGCCTGGATCAGCCAGCCCGCCTCCTCCCCGCCATGTACATTAGCCCAACCCAGATCAGCCAAACCCCAGCCAACCTTTAGTTGGTGAGCTAAATAAATGCTTATTATGAATGTGCCCACTGACTTTGGAGTGGTGTGTTGCACAGCAAGAACGGATGCAGAGCCCTAGCTGGTTTGGCTTATTGGATAGAGTGTCAGCCTGCGGACTGAAGGGCTCCAGGTTTGAATCCAGTTAAGGGCACATGCCCGGGTTGCCAGCTCGATCCCCAGTGGGGCATGCAGGAGGCAGCCAATCAATGGTTCTCTTTCATCATGAGAGAAAGATGTTTCTATCTCTCTCTCCCTTTCCCTTCCTCTCTGAAATCAATAAAAATATATTTTAAAAAGAAAAGAACTGATGCAGAAAACAAATGGGAAGTGCAGGAAGCCAAGGGGATAATGAACAACAGGTTTTTCCACTTTCCTTCCCTGGACAAATGGGTGGCAACATGCAGGACACAATTATGAAATTCACAATTACTTTTAAAAGGTCCCCATGATTTCTCTATAAATACCCCAATGTCTGTGTCCCTTAGTGGGACAAGTCCAGGATGTATCCTATGCTTGGGATACACCAGTAATGCTTGGGTCTTCTGTGTCCCTTAGTGGGACAAGTCCAGGATGTCACAGACCCCAGTAAGATTGACCCCAATCGCCCACAGTGGTCACCTGCTCACTGTCACAACCTGTAAGGCCTGTCTCCTCCCTTCCCTATCCCATCCCTCAATTCCTCACTGTGCTTCTAGGAATCACTGCCCATACAAATACCTGCACCCTAATTCTTGACCCAAACGAAGACACAGCTCATTTTTACAAATAATGAACATTCATCAAGAATTTCAATGTGCTAGGTGCTGTGACACACAGATGACTTCACCTCTTCGTGCCTCAGTTTTCTCATCTATAAAATGGGAACAAAAACAGTGTTGTTGTGAGGAAAGAACATGTAATGTGCCTAAGACAGGACCCAACCTAGAGCAAGTTTTCGATAAATGCTGCTGCTTACAAGCAAGACTTGCTTCTCCTTATGATGATCAGACTTCTAAGCTGCACCTGCTGGTGTTGGAAAGAACGGGGTGGATGGCGAAAAAGAGAGAATGAGGAGAAAAGGAATGAATTCTATCTTCTCGAAACCAATTTAAAATCTCAGTCTGCTGATGGCAGCACCGACCCCTTCCTGAACAGTGAACAGGGAGAACAAAAGGTAAAGCGAAGCATTCTCCATCGATTATATTTGGTTAGGGAAGTTCTGTTGCATGGAGGGAGGAGACACCTGGGACCAGAGGAGATAAAGGAGAGGCATCCAGGGGAAGAAGCCGGTGGGGTTGTGCTCTTTAGTGCAGGTGACTAAGCCTGGGAGGGGTTTCCAGAGGAACTGCCTGAGTGAGTAATATTTCCAATGGGCTTAGCAGTGACAGAGGACTTGTGAGATGGCATAGGGACACCAATAAGCCAACCACAAGAATGTATCTCCCCTCCACTCCCGAGGAAAAATGTCTTATCTACCTTCTAATAACTTTATTTTCTTTCTATAAAATATATTTTATTGATTTCAGAGAGGAAAGGGAGGGGAGAGAAAGAGAGAGAGAGATAGAAACATCAATGATGGGAAAGAATCACTGATTGGCTGCCTCCTGTATGCCTTATAATAGAGATGGAGCCCGCAACCTGAGCATGTGTCCTGACTGGATATCGGACCATGATCTCCTGGTTCATAGGTCAACGCTCAACCACTGAGCCACGCCAGCCGGGCTCTAACCACTTTCTAGCAGATGTCAAAACCATTTTTCCGCACGTACAGTTGGTCAAGATTTGGTGAATACATGACCTTCCTGGGGTGGTGGTAATGAGCAACATGGCCATCTTCCCCCCACAGCCCACAGGCACAAAGGTAGCTGCCAAGCAACTGGACGGAGGAGGAAATAACCCCATCCTGACATGGAAAGTTCCACTCCAGAACCCCTTGCAAGACCACCTTTTTCACAAGCTTGCTTTCCCACATAAGCCCACCTTGTTCCCACCTTATAAAAGTAGCCAAGCAAACCCAGCCCCTGAGTTTGGAGGACCTTCCTTTCCTCTGTGCTGCCTCCCTTGTGCTTAAGAATAAACTTAATAAAATCTGTCTGGAGATTTCTCTGGGGTTTTCTCTTAATTTCTATCTTGTGGAACCCAAGAACCCCAACACCAGTAACACTTGGGTCTGATGGGAAGAGGACTAGGCTTGCTCCAGACACTATCAGAGCAACTCCTTGGGGTACTATGAAATAGGGTGCTCAAACCTGGCCTCTGGAGGGCCTCATGACTTCTCTACTCTGTGTCCATCTCAGTGTCCTGTTCTCTTTTCTCAATCCAGTTCGTTTTCTCTTGTTATAAATCATGCAAATGATTTCCTTTCCACAGTCTCCATTGTAATGTTGGTTCCCTCAGTATAATATTTGCATTTCACTTGGTGTTGTAGGTTGCAGAGATGGCCACAGTTCTCCACCCTCCCTGAATGCCTGCTCTTTGCAAGATGGCTTTGCAATGCTTCCCATCAAGGCCTCCTTCTCAGAGAGATTAGTTTATATCAATAGAGATGAGTCTATTTCTCATCTCGAATTTGGACTGGCCTGTGACCTGCTTTGGGCCAACAGAATGTGGCAGAAGTGGCCTTGTGTTATTCTCAAGCTTTAGCCTCAGGAAGCCATGCATGTTCACTTTACTGGGGCCCTGACAAACCTGCTGAAGGATGAGAGACACGTAGAGCTAGGGAGCCATCCCACTGAGGCCATCCTTGACCAGTCAGCTCCCAGTCAACCTGGAAGCTGACTGAAGACTCGAGAGGCAGCCCAGCTGACCTAGCTAGACTGGCCTGAGCCTAGCCCGAACTGCCCACCTGCAGAATCATGAATGAAATAAATGGCTATTATTTGAAGCTACTAAGGTTTGGAGTGGTTTGTTAGGCAGCAAAAGCTAACTGGTAGATTAGGCAATAAAAATATAATTAAGGAATTATACTAATCTAACAGTTTGCCTGCACTTTTTTATCCTTCTCAATTTTTAAAAAAATCCTCATATTCTATTCCTGCTGCTGCACCCATTATTATTGGAGCCTTATACCTACTAAGCATAGGGAAAGTACTGGACATTCTAGACAATGTAAAGAGTTGTTCAGAGTTCTCAAGCAGCTGCCATGACAGGCACACACATATATAAATACAAGGTGAAAGACAAGTGCCACTAATCCTATGGCAAAGGCTGACCAGAATGTATGCAGAAGTTACATATGCCATATTTTAACATTCATATCAAAGTCCATTCTCCAATTTCACATCTGAAAATATTTTCCACTTGGATAACAACCTAGTGAAAAGTGGTGTCTCAGAGCCCTGCCAGTTCCTGGTATTGTTTAGTTTACTGTTGCATTTTATTGAAGTTACTTATTTATAAAAGTCACACACAAAAATGTTTTATCTAACAGGAAAGATAGAGGAAGTGAAGAAGAAACCTCTGGCCTCCAAAGACAAACCTTTAGCACCAAGATAAGTCTCTTGCCCAGAATTTTGCACTTCTTATCATCATCATCCTCAAAAAAATCACATACAATGTTCTTTGGTATTTATTTAACTGGCATTTATTCACTGTCTACCACAGGTTAGAGTTTGTGCTATAAGAAATGAGGGACATGAGACATAGGCCAAGCCCTGACCTCAAGGAGCCTGAAGTCAAACAAAAAATAGAAACATTGATGATATAGAAACATTCAATTCACAAATGATTATTACTTTACATGCTATGAAAAAAAAATATCTCATGTAACCCGAGCAGAAACCACAGAATCTAAACTCATGGAGAGATAGCAGATGGCTTCCTGAGAGAACTGCATGTTTAAACAACCAATACCGACAACATTGATCTAGGGTTCAAATTAAGGAAACAGAGTCACAACACACTATGCAAAGTTATTTCTCAAAGTTACTCTCTTGTCCCCAAATGGGTTTGCTTTCTCTAAGAACAGTTATGTCTGAGGGGCAGGAAAGTTCCCAGCTCCTGGTCCAGACAGAGGGAGCAGTTGGGGCAGGGGTGGATCTCACAAGCTTGGCATCAGGGAGCCCTAAGTTCAAATCCCATCTCGTTGTGTGGCCTTGGGTAAGTTACTTCATCTTATTTGTAAATGAATGTATGACATCTATCTTAGGTGGTGCTGTAGCGGGTTTCAATGAGATCACTCAAAACAATGACAATGTTTACTTTGCTCCTGAATCTGCTGTGGGGGCAGGGCTCAGCAGGATGATTCATCAAGGCCAGTTTGTCCCAGCTCTACTCAACATCAATGGGAGCAGCTCCAAGGCTGGGGCTGGAGCCTTCCAAAGTTGCACTCAGAGGTCAGCGGGATTTAGGTGGGGTTGTCGGCTGGAATATCTCCACATGGCCTTTCTATGGAGCCTGGCCTTCCTCACATCATGGTGGCTGATCTCAAAGGCAAGTAGCCCAAGAGAATGAGAGAGCCAGGTGGACACCATGTCACCTATGCTGATCTCCACTTTGAAGTTACTCATGTCACTTCTGCCCATTCTCTCTATCAAGGCAATCACTGAGTCCCACACAGATTCCACCAAGAGAAGAAAAAGTAAACTTCCTGGCTTGAGGGGGCGTGGGAAGGTTCTGGAAGAGCAGCAATAATTCTGTGGCCATTTTTTAAAAATATGATCTGTCCTAGTGACCTATATTGATATCCCTTTCATGCTAATTCTCTTTCAATGTGGAGATCTCTGATTATATGAAAAAAAAAATAGATGAGAATTGGGGACGAGAGGAATGGTAAAGAGGAAATATATGAGAAAGGGAGAAAGAGGAGTAAGGCTTTTCCATTGGGTTGGGGCCCCACCATCATGACTGTCCTCTCTCAGTAACTGACCAGGTTGTTCGTGCCCCCTGGTACCCCCCCATCTAGGATGTGGGCAACAGCAGTGCCTATTTCATGGTGCTATTGTGATAATTCAAAGAATTAATCCATTAAAGTGCTTAGAGTGGTGCCTGGCACATAGTGCTCCATACATGTGAGCAGTTATATTTTATGTTCTTGGGGCTCCTGAGCACTCCTAATCTTGGCTTGGCCCTGTGGTCAATACATTATAAACTGAATCCTTCAGATAACCTGGAAACAGGTACACATCCCGGCCCTCTGACGGGGGAAGTTACACCCACACCAACACAACCAAGCTAGAGCACACAATATTCCCATCCTGCGGAAGAACCTGGCAATGAAAAGCAATCGTAAGTTGCCATACACTGGGTTTTATAATTTGTTACATACCCTTCACAGCAGCATTTCTTCTTGTCTCCCAATTTAGTCCAGCTCCAACCTCCCCAACATCGTAAAGGACTTGCACATTTTATCTTTTCCAGCAGAAGTTCAGAAGTCCGGATCTCTTGTGTCCATCTACAACACAAATAATCAAATATTTAGAGTTTCTTATGCATTAAAAACATACTATGAACACCACACAGAGGACTTGCCTCTTCACTTGGCCCTGGAACAGGAGCGCAGTGAATGACTTTCCATCCTATTCTGATCCCTCATCCCAACCTCTGGGCCAGGTGACTGAAGAAGGACCTTCTTTACCAGAATGTTCTCTAAATCCCGATGCCAATACTCAGATTTCTAAAACTCCAAATAGTCTTCCACTTAAAAAAAAAAAAAAGAAAGGTACTAATCAGCAATGATTAGTCAGTCAATTCGTATTTTCAATCAATTAAGTGACAATTTGTGTATCCCTTTACCCCTTGCATCAAATTAGGTCATACAAATTTAAACAGCCCTGCAATCTTCTAATCTAAGATTTAGAGATAGAAATAACCTGAATATTAAATTCTAAAATGATCCCCTATTTCATTATTTTTGCATCAATTCCATGCCTTTTCAAAATTCAGTACATAAATGCAGTTATCTAACTTGCAAACAAGTAGAAAACCAAGAACAAGTATAAAATCAAAGCTCAAGTTCCTTTGATGATCATCACTAATACCAGGATCCTTGTCAGAGGTGAGCACTGTTATAATGTGGGATTATATCTTCACAGATCTGTTCATTCAAATATTCAATATCTCTTTCTCAATGGTTGTGGTTCTTTTCTAAAGAAATATTTAATGTGTGTCATCCTGCACCTTGTTTGTTTCATCCTCAGGGTGTCTTATCATACATCCCTACATCAGGATAAGATAATGATCTCATTAAAAAAAAACTCTGATTAATATTTCACAATCTCAACTCCTCCATTAGGCCATATAACTGAACTATGACTTCCTCCCTTGCTTTCCTCCCTGGCTGGTGTTACACACATTCCATCCCTTCCTTCATCCTCTGGATATAAATTTCTGGCCTAGAATATCCTCCCTGCCCCTCTGTAATTGAGAAGATTAGCTCTCAGGCCTAGAGGCAACATACTTGGGCTTAAATCCCAGCTGAGAATTTCAGAAAAAGTACTTAATTTTTATTCACTTGGATTCCCTATGTATTAAGTAGGATGATGGTAACAGCACCTACTTCAAAGGGTTATTCTAAGGGTCAAATAAAATAACCCATAGCACAGTCCCACTACAGGTACTTACTAAATGCTCAATAAATCACCAACATCAGTCACTGTCATCATCATCATCATCACCTTTTATTTCTTTTGGTAATAATTTAAATCCCGCTGTCTTCTTAATTCAGATTTTCCCCTGAATTTCTACTGCACATGTAGATAGGAATACTAAAAATGATACCAATAAACTTTAAGTTCTATTTACTTCCCAATGTCTTCTCATCTTTGCTCTCTGGACTCAGGATGAGCCTCAGTCTCGCAGCGCAAATGAAGCCAGGAGCAAAGAAAGGCTCTCCTAAGGTATAAAAAATTGTAGTGCTTCCTCCATTACATTGTTTATATTATCATATTAAATACATATCCACAAACAAAATAACTAAATATCTTATTCTCATGAACCTGTACAATTATACCAAGCAAATTTATAAATTAACTAAGAACAAAAATGTAAACACTACAATTACAAGTAACAAGAGGGGTCCAAGATGGTGGCGGAGTATTTGGAAGTTACACGCAGTTACACTCACCTCCTCCCAGGTCCAAACTGGAATTACAACTAAACTGTAGAACAATCAACCTGAATAACCACTGAAAACTAGCTGAACAGAGTCTTATAAACTAGGATTTTCCAAAGAAGCCACATCCAGGCTGGTAAGAAGGGCAGAGATGTGATAAAAGCTGGCCTTGCACACATACACGGCCATTGAAAAACCAAAGAAATATCTCGCCTTAAGGATCTCCCCTGAGGAGTGAGGGGTCTCAATACCCAGAGCTCCAGAGCCAGGAAGAGTATCCCACTAATATCTGGCTATAAAAATCAGCGGGGAGCCCTAGCTGGTTTGGCTCAGTAGATAGAGTGCTGGCCCTGGGACTGAAGGGTTCCAGGTTCCATTCGGGTCAAGGGCACTTACCTTGGCTGCAGGCTGGATCCCGGCCCCATCCAAGGGACGCAACCAATCTATCTGTCTCTCTCACATGGAGGTTTCTCTCTGTCTCTCCCCCTTCCTTCTACTCTCTCTAAAAATCAATGGGAAAAAAACATCTTAGGGTGAGGATTAACAAAAAAACAAACAAACAAAATCAGCCAGGATTCTGTCCACCAGGTAGAGACTGGAAGCCACTAGAAACCCAGGTGCCCTCTTCAAGGGGCAGCACACAAAATCTCATTCCTGGCCAGTCACCCTGGGCTCCAGCAGAGGGCTGGTGGTTTGAAGTGGACTGGAGTTGTGGGACAGACTGTGTTGTGTGGCTCCAAGGAGAGAGCAGAAGGAGAAGCTGCCAAGGTGCCTGTGCTGAGTCCCAATCCCACACTGCCCACAGACTGGATCCAGGACTCCCTCCCCTACTGCCACATCCTGGGGAAATGCAATAACCCCACCCTCTCAACTCCCTGTCTACTCCCCATGTCCTGCCCTACGGAGCTCACCCTGCCCAGGAGTCAGCTGCTTGGGCCCCTGGTGAAGACTTTCTTGGAGGAGTTTGGAGGGTGAACTCAGGGGATGTCAGAGACTGCATCATGTGGCTCTGGGGTGGGGGCCACTCCCCTTATGCCCTGAGGGCCTCTGTCTCCACCAGAGATTCACTAGCCCCATACTCCTGACTCCGCCCCCTGGGGTCCTGACATGTTCTTGCACTACAAAGGAGTCAGCGGGCTGTGGTCAGCTTGGGCCCTTGGGAAAGACTCTCCTTGAAGGCTATCAGGAGGTCCCAGCAGAATCAGTGAGAGGCTGAGTTGTGTGGCTCTAGGGCAGAAGCCGTTTTTCCCTTGCACGTCCATCCAGCGCTACAGTTCCTGTGCAGCGTCCTCCCTTACACGGCTCATTTTTGGTCTGTTTGGACCGGATGAACGCTGATGCCCTCATCCTGATGACTCCCTGCGACCCCGCCACACCACAAAGGTCTGAGGACACCCTGCAGGTGGCAGCTGGCCTTTGTGTACTTGGAGAATTTTGCTGAGTGGCTGCAGTGCCAGCACTGGTGCGGTTTGAATCTGTATCAGTTTGGTGAACAACACTCGCCCCTACCTGGAGACTCACTGAGAACCTACCTCATGCAAATGGCCCTACTAACCAAAGCAACCTATAGATTCAGTGCAATTCCTATCAAGATACCAATGGCGTATTTCACAGAACCAGAACAAGTAATCCAAAAATGTATATGGAACTACAAAAACCCCGAATAGGTTCAGCAACATTGAGAAAGAAGAACAAAGTTGGTTTCACACTACCTGATATCAAACTATACTACAAGGCCATAATCATCAAAACAGCATGATACTGGCATTAAAACAGACATATAGATCAATGGAACAGAATAGAGAGCCTAGAAATAAACACACACCTATATGGTCAATTAATATTTGACAGAGGAGGCAAGAGAACATACAATGATGTAAAGACAGTCTATTCAATATATGGTGTTGGAAAACTTGGACAGATACATGCCAAAAATGAAACTAGACCACCTTCTTATACCATATACAAGAATAAACTCAAAATGGATTAAAGACTTAAATGTAGGACTCCTACAAGAAAACATAGGCAGTAAAATCTCTGATATTTTTCCTCACAATATTTTTTTTCTGATATAGCTTCTTGGACAATGGAAACAAAAGAAAAAATAAACAAATGGGAGTGAATCAAACTAAAAACAATTTGCACATCAAAGGAAGCCATCAACTAAACAAAAAGACAACCTACTGAGAGGGAGAAAATATTCACCAATGGTACATCTGAAAAGAGTTAATATTCAAAATTTATAACACACTCATACTACTCAACATAAAAAAATAAACAATCCAATTAGAAAATGGGCAGAGGACCTGAATAGACACTTATCCAAAGAGCACATATAGATAGCCAACAGACATATGAAAAGATGCTCAACTTCACTCATTGCCAGAGAAATGCAAATTAAAACCACAATGAGATATCACCTCACACCTGTCAGAATGGCTATCATCAATAAATCCATAAACAACAAGTGTTGGCGAGAATGTGGAGAAACAGGAACCTTCATGCACTGTTGGTGGGAATGCAGACTGGTACAGCCACTGTGGAAAACATTAAGGAGGGTCCTCCAAAAATTAAAAGTGGAACTGCCTTATGATCCAGCGATTTCACTTCTGGGTATATATATCTGAAGTAACCCAACACATTAATTCAAATGAACATATGTACCCCTGTGTTCACTGCAGCACTGTTTATAATAGCCAGATATGGAAGCAACCCAAGTGCCCATCAATAGATGATTGGATAATGTAGAAGTGGTACATATATACAATGGAATATTACTCTGCCATAAAAAAGAATGAAATCTTACTATTGGCAACAACATGGATGGACCTAGAGGATATTTTGCTAAATGAAACAAGTCAGTCAGAGAAAGACAAATACCATATGATTTAACTTGTATGTGGAATCCAAAGAACAAAATAAACAAACAAACAAAACAGAAACAGAGCCATAAACACAGCGAGTGGACTGGTTGCTAGAGGGGGAGGGAGTTGAGGGACTGGGTGAAAAAAGTGAAAGAATTAAAAGTGCAAACTGGCGGTTACAAAATAGTCATGGTGATGCAAAGTACAGCACAGGGAATTTAGCCAATAATAATGTAATAACATGTATGGTGCCAGGTGGGTACTAGAAACATCAGGGGTACCACTGTGTGAAGTATATGATTATGTAACCACTGCGCTATACGCCTGAAACTAACACCAAATAATGTTTTGTAAAAACTAAAAATAAAATGTTCTTTGAGAAAAAAGTGATGTCAAAGAAAAACCCACTGTGTCCCTTTAAAATGTCTCTAAGAGATTGATGAAATATTCTTAAACATATTTACATTAAAAAAAGATCTGTACTTTTATTTAGTATTCAACAGACTTTGTACATTTAACTATTTATAAATCCACAGCATTGTTTTTTTTCTATTGTAAGAATATATTTTCCTCAACTCTCCAAAAATAATTAACAGAAAGGGCTGACAAATAGGAAAGAAAAAAGTAACAAGATTATTTAACAGATGATGATGTTGTATTGAAACTAAGTCACTCCTTGAAAATGAATATAGTGGAGTTGCATCCTCTGTGAGGAGAAGGGCTAACGTAAGAGAATAAAGCAGGAGTTATCCTTAAAGTTAATCTGCTGTGTTGAGAGGCATCCGTGGAAAGGCCACCTAGGGAAACAGGAGCCTGTGGTGTCCCACATCGTGCGGACTCTGGGGCATTCACTCGCTGAGTAGAACGGAAGGGCAGGTGGAATGGCTCACACAATCCAGATTATTCCCATCTCTCTTCGACTCTGAATACTCTGTCAACACTTCTCTATCTGAACTACTGTGCAGCTTTCATTCCTCCTCCCCACTGGACCACATTTGGTCTTCACCTGGGGCAAAGACACCGTCTATGTCCTCATCTGCTCCTTCTTCATATCCTGCAACAATTCCAATATGTGGGATGACTTGGTCCCAAGGCAAATGAAATAACCACAAACCAAAGGTGGCACTGAAATTCCCTGGCAGAACTTGGCTACAAGGCTCATCTCTCCAGAGGCTCTCATCCCTGACTGCACACCTGAGAAGTTTTATGTGGCCCAAGCCACACTCAAACCAATCACAGCAAAATGTCTGGGGATGGGACCTTTGCAGCCCTGTTTTGCAAAGCCCACTGGGTGATTTCAGTTTGCAGTAAAGGTTGAGAACCACTGACCTAGGGATTAGTGGCTTTCAAACTCTTGACTTCTGCCCATCCTATCTAATAAAAGAGTAATATGCAAATTAACCATCACTCCGCTACACCCACAAACCATGCCCACCAGCAATCAGGAGCGAATATGCAAATAAACCCAACCAAGATGGCTATGGCCACAGAGAGCAAGAGGGAGGCTTGGGTTTCCCTGGCAATGGAGGAAGCCAAGCTTTCCGCCTGCCCTTGCCAGCCTAGGCCTCCACTCAAGGCTACAACGTTTCAATGATAGAAGATACATAAACCCAAACAGAAATGGCGGCAGCCACGGAGCTGGAAAGAGCAGGAGGCTAGGGTTGCCCACGGCCATGGAAGGAGCCAAGCTTTCCACACACCCTGGTGGGCCCAGGCTTCACTTAAGGCTACAAAGTTTCAATTATATAAGATACATAAATCCCAACAGAAATGGCTGCTGCCACGGAGCAAGCAGAAGGCTTGGCTCCGCTCCAGGCTACAAAGTTTCAGTTGTAGAAGATAAATAATTGCCAGCCTGATTGATGCCTAACTGTTCCCCTGCCAGCCTGTTTGCCCCTAACTTCCCTCTCCTGCAGGCCTGGTCCCCCTCAACTGCTCTCCCCTGCAGGCCTGGGTCCCCCTCAACTGCCCTTCCCTGCAGGCCCAGTCGCCCCCAACTTCCCTCCTCTGCCAGCCTGGTCACCCCTAACTGCCCTCCCCTGCAGGCTTGATCGTCCCCAACTGTCCTCCCTTGCAGGCCTGGTCCCACCCAACTGCCCTCCCCTGAAGGCCTGGTCACCCCTAACTGCCCTCCCCTGCTGGCCTGATTGCCCACAACTGCCCTCCCTTGCAGGCCTGGTCCCTTCCTACTGCCCTCTCCTGCTGGCCATCTTGTGGCAGCCATCTTGTGTCCACATGGGGGCAGCCATCTTGTGTGTTGGAGTTATGGTCAATCTGCATATTACTCTTTTATTAGATAAGATAGAGGCCTGGTGCACAGGTGGGGGCCAGCTGGTTTGCCCTGAAGGGTGTCCCAGATCAGGCTGGGGGTTCCCTTGGGGCGTGGGGCGGCCTGGGCGAGGGGCCTGTGGTGGTTTGCAGGCCGGCCACGCCCCCTGGTGACCCAAGCGGAGGCCCTGGTATCTGGGATTTATTTATCTTCTATAATTGGAACTTTGTAGCAGAGGCCAAGTCAGGCCAGGGCTGCTAGAGCTTGGTTTCCTCCATCACCAGGGCAACCCAAGCTTCATGCTCTCTCCAGCTCCGTGGCTGCCGCCCTTTTTGTTGGGATTTATTTATCTTCTATAATTAAAACTTTGTAGCCTTGAGTGGAGGCCTGGGCCCTCCAGGATGTGCAGAAAGCTTGGCTTCCTCCATTGCCGGGAAACCCAAGCCTCCTGCTCTCTCCATGGCTGCAGCCATCTTGGTTGGGTTAATTTGCATACTCGTTCCTGATTGGCTGGTGGGCATGGCTTGTGGGTGTAGCAGAGTGATGGTTAATTTGCATACTACTCTTTTATTAGATAGGATATATATATTTCAGAGAGGAAGGGAGAGGGAGCAATAGATAAAAACATCAATGATAAGAGAGAATCATGGATCGGCTGACTCCTACAGACCCCCTTCTGGGGATTGAGCCTATAACCCGGGCATGTGCCCTTGATCAAAATCTAAGCCAGGACCCTTCAGTCCACGGGCCGATGCTCTAGCCACTGAGCCAAACCAGCTAGGGCTGAACATCTTTATTATACTCCCAAATCTTTCATTTTTACCAAAGGTCAAACTCATGTATACATTTCCTCTTGTGTGTACATATGATGTATGTTATGCTTTGCCCACTAGCCATTATTTCCTATCTATATTATCACACAACATTTCATCTTTTTGGATAATACTTAAATGACTACATTGTGGACAGCATTCCCCCCCACCCCCCGCCCCAGAGCTTGTTTCACTCTGTTGCTCAGGGGGTGCTGGTCTTACGTTTTGCTTTGTCCATGCACCATGGGCATCACACAGGATGGACCATGAAGCAAGCATCTGCACTAACACTTGTGGATTGAGTTTTCACATTCTGGTATATATTTCCAACTTGGATTTATCAAAATAGTACACTAGGAAGGCTGATAAATATATCTGGCCTTCCAAAGAAACGGGTTTGCCATCACTAGCAGTCTCTCAATAGTTACTATGCTTCTAACACCAGACTATAGTCCTAGCTATCCAGTGCTCTTACCACGTGGGAATAATAGAATTCAATGTCGCTGCCAATATCTAATTTTCACTAATGTTGCTGCAGTCGCATCCCTAAGTGTTCAAGACAAAGGGTTTTTTGAGCACCGTGGGAAAAACCCATCAGGCAAAATGTTGTTAGTCCACTTCCAAAGAGGTTTTGACTTTGAAAAATATAATAACTAGCCAAACCTAAATCAACCAAAAGAGATGCTAAACTAAGCTTATATTTGACATATATGGCATATGTTATAAAATCTTACAGAAACTTCAAACACCAGTGCCATAAAGACTGTCTTTATATAAGAAAAACATAATTGTATAGGAAAGAGAGAAGCGGGCTGACGGAGGCTTCCCTTTGGCCGGGGCAAAGCAGCTGGAACGACTTGGGAAGCGGTCCGACTTTGTGGACTGGACTCACAGCATGTGGACACAGGAGCATTTCCTCGGCGAAGGGCATCTGTTTTCAATTTGGTTATTAAACTTCAACATGGTTATTTTCCTAAGAGAAATGCAAATTCATTTCAAGCATACTGGTTTCTTAGCAGACTAAAAATCTCTCCAGGGTATATTACAGTGTTTCTAACCTTCACAATTTTAAATTATCGTACGTTTTCATTTAATTCTTCTATGGAGGAAAACTAATGTATGGGAGGTGTCATGATTACAGCTATTCATTAATTAAACAAATATTGCTTGAGCATCTATTAGATGCAATGTGCTTTGAGAAATACTGAGTCACTTTTCAGGGGGAATTCTGGAGCCCTTACACAATATTTAAAACCCCTCAAGGTAAAATCAGTTTGAAGACAACAGGATGCCAACCGATTTACCAACATTAGTATAAATGTTAAAAGAAAACATTGTTCCATAATCTCACTAAATTGGGAAATGTGGAGTTACAAGGATTAAAACAGGTTTCTTTGTTGCAAGATTTCTAAAGCTTCTCTGTGACTATGATCCAGAAGGTTTACAGTATGACCAGTATCTTCTAAAATTCGGGAAGGCAACCAATCAATGTTTCTCTCCCTCCCCCTTCCCTCTCTCAATGAGCATGTCCTTGGGTGAGGGTTAAGAAAAAAGGGAGTCTGCACCAAAAGCCCAAGCTGGCCACAGATGACTCCTCTGCAGGTCATGAGCTTGACAGTGTGGGGCCATGGATGGTTAGGAGGGTGGATCTCTGGGAGGCGGGGGGAGGTGTCAGGGCAGATCTGGGAGTGGGAAGGTGGAAGAAATGGACCTTGCCTCAGATCCACACAATTCAATCTCTGACATCCCAAGTTCACACTCAAGAGCCCTCCAGGAAAGTCTACATTAGGGACCCAAGCTGCTGTCTCCTCAGCAGGACATGAGCTCCACAGGGCAGGGTGGAAAGGAGTCGAGGGTGGGGCTAATGTGGTCTTCCAGGATGATGCTCTATGGAGAGGTGGCGTCTGCAGGAAGTTAGGGAGAGGGACTCAGTACAGGAACTCTGGCAGCTGTCTCCTGGGCGCCATATAGCCCAGTCTGTCCTCGCACAACTCCAGTCGTCTCCAATCTTCCCTCCCTCTGCTGGAGGCCAGGGTGAGCTGCCATGGATGAGATTTTGTGGGCTGTCGCTTTAAAAGAGTATCTGGGTTTCCAGCAGACTCCAGTCTCTCCCTAGTGGGCAGAATCCATACTGATTTTCACAGCCAGATGTTATATGGGCTGCTCTTTCCATACTGGTGCTCCAGGCTGGGGAGCTCAGTGTGGGGTTGATAACTCTACTGCTGTGATATCCCTGAGGATTCTTAACAGCTATACATGAGTGCGCGGCCAGCCCTTTTCCTGTCTCCACCCTTCCTACCAGTTTCGATACGGCTTCCTCTGTAAACCCTTGGTTATAAGACTTTTGTTCAATTAATCTTCAGTTTGCTATTCAGGCTGATAGTTCTATATTTTAGTTGTAATTCCAGTTTGGACCTGGGAGGAGTTGAGTGTGACTGCTACGTACTACATTGCCATCTCTGATCTTCCTAATTTCCTCTTCTGAGTCCAGCCAACTTTCCTTTCACATTTTCCTGGGTTTATCCATTTTAGTTTTAATTTTTTGAAATTTTGATTCAAGATTATATATATGAAAATGTTTATCTCAGGATACTTAAATAATTAATGTTGGAACACTATATTTCCATTTTCTTCCGCTTTGGTGTGTGTGTGTGTGTGTGTGTGTGTGTGTGTGTGTGCGTTTAGAGGGTGTGAGGTGAGGCCTGGCTGGTAGAGCATCAACCCATGAAACAGGAGGTCATGGTTCCATTTCTGGTCAGGTCCCCTGCCGGGTTGCAGGCTAGATCTCCTGTGGGGGGCATACAGGAGGTAGCCGATCAATGATTCTCTCTCATCATTGATGTTTCCCTCTCTCCCTCTCCCTTCCTCTCTCTGAAATCAATAAAAACCTATATAGGGGGGGAGAGAATATTCCAATCTTGAAATTTTTGATTTTCAAACTTTGTTTTCTTCTTATTAAAGTGATGCTTGCATGTTGTCTGTCACTCTCTGTTCCATTTACAATAGATTTTCTTTTCTGGACAGCAATGAAGTTTATGCAGAAGAGGGTCAGGGCTTGAAGTGGCTAACTAGGTTTCTGATTCAATCGCACCCTCTACTGTTGATATGGTGAAGTGCAGTCTATTGTATGGTGCAGCTTCTTGGAGGAAGGGTGTCCATGTGATTTTGTGATTCTTTTATCTCTGCAGGACGCTTAATTTTTATCCTTTTCGCCATTCTTTCTCCACATTTCCCAGTCTCCCAGGGGGCAAGTACCCTTCCAAATTTCTCCATCTTGAAACCCATCTTTCGGAAGACTGTTTCCCTGGGTCCCGCACACATTCAAGTATTTCCCCTGGGGATAGGCTGTCTTTTCAGGGGGGATGTCTAGGTTGGTCACCCCAGGCTCCCCGCACTCTTGTCCTTTTCTCCACGTATCCTCTGTGGTCCCCAGAGCCACCTGGCTGGACCTGGGTGTTTATTCCGCTCCTTATAACTTGAAGTTTGTGGAATTCCACTTGAAGTTTGTGGAATTGTCTCCTACTAATACTGTGGGTGATTTTAATTTGCTCTATTTGTTGACTTGGGTGACTTTTTTTTGGAAGTTACGTGAAGAATTTCGGATCTAAGAAGCCACCATTATTCTACTGAAACTCAGAGAGCTCTCTATGTGTTTAAATAATAATGCCATTTACTGCTTTTTACTCATTTACCCATTTCACTCAAACCTATTTACTCTTCGCAATACAGAAATGTCTCGGTGCAGCTGTCTATATAACTTTAAACAAGGAACTCTTTGTAATAACACACACACACACACACACACACACACACACACACAAAACCAAGTGTTTAGAATACTTAAATAACATCAGCCATCACCAGAACCTCCCCTGAATATCAGCAAAAGGCA
Organism: Plecotus auritus; assembly: GCF_963455305.1. Classification (NCBI taxonomy): domain Eukaryota; kingdom Metazoa; phylum Chordata; class Mammalia; order Chiroptera; family Vespertilionidae; genus Plecotus; species Plecotus auritus. The sequence goes on along the minus strand of NC_137782.1, from coordinate 82,247,753 downwards.
GAGCACCTGAGAGCATCTGCCACCTGGGATGAAATCATAGGTACTGTAAGTTACTGGAAAGCCACATGTGATTCAAGTTGCCCCGGAATAACAGCCTCTGGCTAAATTCCGTAACTTCTGGAGGAGCAGACAGCGCTCTCCTGGCCGCGGGTGCCACACGTGGTTTTTGAACATTTCTCCGACTATGGGAGCAGGCTCTTTCCAGGAGCCCAAAGGGTCTGAGGTGAGGAATGAATCCTCACCCCAAAGACCTCATGCAGGGCTGTGGGAGGGGGCACAGGAGTACCTGGCCCTCCCTCCCCACCCCTCCAGCAGGATAACTGAGTCGGTGTTTAAACTGAGGCTGAGTAAGCTCTCATCCATAGGGTGCATCAGCGGCCTCCCTTCCCTGACTCCCCTCCCCACTCCCCTCAGGGTTTCCTGGGATCACACCACTTGCCCCATAAAGGGACTTACTTACATGTGATTCTTTGCTCAAGGCCTGCTTCTGAGGGAACCTAGAAGAAGCCTCCCGGAGCATCCCCCAGGGAGAGAGCCCCCAAACAGGTCACCAATCCGCACAGGACGAGGAGGAGAGGGGTCTTGGACATCACACCCACGGGTCCAGAGAAGCTCATGAGAAGATCCTAATGGCAGTGTGTGGAGCAGAGTCTACAGTTTCCTCTGTTCCCAGGGCCACTCTTGTGACCAGGGCCAAGAATTTAAAGGGGCAGTGGTGAGGAGGAGCCTCTGCATTCCATGACAAAGGCCTGTGTACATAGTAACGTCTCATCTCTGTAAATACTTGTGGAATGAATGAATGAGAAGGAATTACGTTGGAGAAAACCACATTAACATAAACTCTGCTATAAGCACTCAGGTTTTTCCAGTTAACACTCTAGTCTCATGGAAATATTTGTTACTGTATGATGTGATAGACAGATAAGAACACCAGAATGAGCCGGAGCTGAATTCTTCAGAAGTCCTCCCGCTGCCACCGTGGGGGCTCTAGAAAACCAACCATGGGGGCGGTCGCATGTAGATGGAGCAGTCATGTGTGGAGAGGTGAAATGGCAGAAGTTCATGTCACCATCCCCTCATTTTGCCATAAATCTAGAGGGCACCCCAGGTTCCCCTCAGATACAGGTGGGAGCTGCCGTCCCAGGACCCCATGGTGCAGGGGTCCCACCCAATACTTGTGGAGTGGCCATGAAGAAATACATCTGTGCAGCAGATAGGGACTACCCTAATGATGAAGGCAAGGACAGCCAACAGGGGTTGACTTCAGAAGCCAGGTTTTCGATGTTTTAAAAGAGGCCATGCAAAGCTCCTGACTGCTATGAGCAAGTGAGGCATTTAGAATGCAGGAGAAGAGATGAACATGTATAGGCAGAATCACTGCTTTTGTGACTTCTTGGAAAGATCAGTTAATCAAATCAACAGTTATTTTAAAACTTTGCTATTTTACAATAATCAACATTTAAAAATGTGTATTTTGTCCTGAGCACTAGGTTAGAACAAGCAGGTTCCATCTGCCCCCTTCCCTCAAGGGGTTCAGTGAGAGAGACAGGCCAATCTAGTGTGACCAATCCACTAAATAGTCTATTAACAACCCTCCTGTAAATATCTACTTTGTCTGCCCTCACTGGTTTGGCTCAGTGGATAGAGCGTTGGCCTGCAGACTGAAGGGTCTTGGGTTTGATTCCAGTCAAGGGCACATGCACAGGTTGTGGGCTTGATCCCCACTGGGGGGCGTGTAGGAGGCAGGCGATCAATGATTCTCATCATTGATGTTTCTCTCTCTCCTTCTCCCATCCTCTCTGAAGTCGATAAAACAAATTAATAATAAAAATAAATAAATATCTACTTTGTCTGATGTGGGCTTATGGGTTCTAGTTGTGTGCAGCATCGAAATAAGGATTGGCTAATCATTTAGTCATTAAAACCTCAAAAAACTAAACAGGTTTTTATGGGGCTTTATTTAAAATGTGTTCTAAATCACCCTATCTAACTCACCCTACCTTGGTAACCAGCTTATCAGGAGACATGCTGCATTATAAGTGCAAGCACAGCTTTAAGGAAGATTGCCCAAGATGAGTACCTGCAGCACCTTCTCTGGAAAAAAGAAATCAAAATAGTACGTCACCTTTCTCTGCATTCCCTGCACTTGTAAAAGCATAGTGCAGGGAATGCAGATATATGATTTTCCGGGATGATGCAACATTGCTGCCTTTCTAAACAGATCCCCAAAGCCAGGACACAAGTTTCCCCAATCTCCAGAAAGTCACCTATTGAAAGCCATGATCAGTATTCTCTCCTCTGACCATAACATAATAAGTGATTTCTACTTCACTACTTACAACACAGCAGTCCCTGGGGCAGAGGCCATGGCTGCTCACCATGCTGCTCACACATATGCACCTTTTATTTCTGACATTCTTGCAATTGGGGAGAGCCTATGTGATTGGGTTCTGCCAGCTACCTATGGGTGGAAAGTGATGTCTGCCACCCTCAGGCATGACATTTAAACCCATCCCATACGTCCCTAGCTCCCTCTGTGTTCCAGGTGACTTGCTACAAGATGGAAACATCCTGGGTCCCTAAGTCTCCACCTGGAGAAGAGCTGTCCAGACCACATCAGCCAGACATGCACCTTTATGTGTTAAACTCCTGAAAGTTTGGGGTTCACCTGTTAACAAATGCCACCACCTGGTCAGGCTGCAGCCACTCTCCCATCTCCCCATTACTAGGAAAGAAAATGGACAAAGACCCTGCTCCCCATTGGAGACTTCTATTATTGTCCTTACTGCACGTGAGAATCACAAGGACAAATACTGAGTGCATACCACAGTATCACACATGCAAAACTCTCCTAATGCTCTCCTTTGTGGCAGGGCTGTTCTTCTCCCCACTCCACATACAAAGAGTCTCAGGGAGGTGAATTGATTTGCCTAGCTATCCACTGCTAGTAGGCAGAGGCCCTACTGCTCTGGAACACAAGCTCTTAGTCACTGCACTGCACTGCCTCTCCCCGGCCTTTGGTTTCAGCACCAGCCATCTCCTGGAGCACTGCATACTTGGACTAACACTGTTGTGAGTCACGGTGGACTCCTCAAGAGAGACTCAGGACACCCCGAGTTCCGAGGATGGTAGGTCATGTGATGTCTCAGCAGAGAATGAAACCGTCTCCCACTATGATTGTATGTTTAGGGAGGTACTGCCTCTTCAGAACCCATAAATTTATGACTATTATGGGAAGCTGTCTCTGAAAACAGTTCTAGGTCATGACCGCTTCCATGTCATTTTAATTTATAAGTGCCTCGGGGCATTTATAAAATGCAAAATAACCTTGCATTTAACAAAATTTTAGGCATATGCAGCCTTAAACTTATATAATTAACCACATTAAAAAAAGAAAAAGAAAAAGGAAGCCCTAGCAGGTGTGGCTCAGTTGGTTGAGCGGCGCCCCATGCACGGAAAGGTCCTGGTTTGATTCCCAGTCAGGGCACATGCCCAAGTTGTGGGCTTGATCCCTGGCAGAGGGCACGAGGGAAGCAGCCAATCAATGTTTCTCTCTCACACTGATGTTTCTTCCTCTCTCTCCCCCTTCCCCTTTCCCTTCCTCTCTCTAAAATCAATAAAAACGTGTGTTTTTTTTTAAAAAAAAATAAGCAAAGTTAATTGCTTAAAATCTCTAAAACTTCACATTCAGAGTCCAACTCTTCTGGGTCACTTTGTACTCAGTGTTTTATGGGCAGGATTGTTCCATATAACACTGTCCTCCGTGATATCAAGAACATAAAGAGCATAGAAGATGCTGGTTTTCTTTTTTCTCCCTTAATTTTTACTTATTTGAGAAAATTATCGGTTTGAAATTAGAGCATCTGGGGGCAATAAACCGCACCCCCTAAATCCAAATAGCTAAATATAACTCAGTTAAAAAATATAATTTACAAAATCACATCTCAGAAAAGTGAACAAAAACACTAAATGTCTTTCCTTTAAGATAAGAGTGGTTTCTCCCCAGAATGATAAAAAGCAACTAATGATTTGAGATTAAAATCAAACATAACTGTTATTCACCCCAGCAACATCTAAACCAATGACCTACACAGCACAGTTCTAGCACACAGCTAACAGCCCTAAAATGGTAAGTATGCGAACTACATGAACTTGGATACATAATTTATCTTTCTGGGACTCCGTTTCTCCTGCTGTAAAATTAGGTGGTAGGATTCACTGATTTTTAGGGTCTTATCCTATATAATAAAAGTGTAGTATGCAAATTGTCCCCTTGACCAGGAGTTGTCCCAGAGTTCACCAGAGGGGGGAGCCGGCCGGGGGAAGGGAGGGAGTACCCAGCTGGCAGCGGGCAGCCACTAGGGATCCTACCAGTGTATGTATTTCATGCACTGGGCCTCTAGTTGTTATATAAAGTTCTCTGTCTCTGTAAATGCTCAACTTTAATTCACTATCATGTTTGAACACCAAATACCACACCTTTTTCCCTCCAATCATCACTTGAGGATATACTTCTATTTATTTTTAGAGAGAGAAAAAGGAAGAGAGAGAGAGATACATTGATTGGTTGCCTCCCAAACATGCCCTGAGCAGGTATCAAACCTGAAACGTTCTGTTGTACTGGACAATGCTCCAACCAACCCAGCCACCCAGCCGAGGCCTACCAACCCCTCCTTTTTTTTTTTTTTTTTAATAACATCTGGCAATGAAGCATGTTCATGTAGATAATTTATAAGTGCCTAGGGGCATTTATAAAATGCAAAATAACCTTGCATTTCTAAAGTTATCTCTTCTATAAAAGGAGACTATTTTCCTTCCCAAACAAATAAAAATATACTCAGGTAGACTCCAAACAGAAACATGATTTTCTTTTCCCATTAAAAATATAGCTTCTATGGTATTATTTGCCTTTCTAAGAATTTCAATGGATGTGGATGAAAATCCTGTGAGACTGGATTACAGTATGTATTGATTGTAATCATGGGTCCCAAGCCTCCCAGCATTTAATTATGTTGTTTGTTTTTAAAAGAGTGAAATGTGACTTCAGAAAAAGCAAAGTAAAAACCCAGGGATACCACAAAGCAAGGCTCTGCTTCATCTGGGCATTGCAGTTGTTTGCTTTTTCATAGTATTTTTGAGTTCATGGAATGCAAAGTGCAATAAAAGATTACATGTGAATAGGAAATCCCCTTTCTTAAATAAAAGAGAAAGGAAAGATTCCATGTAAATAGGAAATCCCCTTATTAAAAAGGTTGATTTTCAGCTGGAAATATATACAGTTGGAGGAAAATATTTACAAATATGTTTATTGTAACTAAGGCCCTAGTTTATTGGAGAGTTTAGTTTTTCTTTTCTTTTTCATTTTTTATTGTTGAGATTATTACAGATGCCACCCTTCCCCGCCCCCCCTCCCCCCGCCCCATTGCTCCCTTCCATGTGGATCCCGCCCCACCCTAGGCATTCACCATTCTATTTACTGTCTGTGTTCATGGGTAATGCATACATGCATATAAGTTCTTTGGTTAATGTCTTCCTACCCCCACCCCCTTCCCTCTGAGATTCGTCAGTCTGTTCCATGTTTCCATGCCTCTGGTTCTATTTTATTTATCAGATTATTTTGTTCATTAGATTCCTTGTTTGTTTATTTTGATTCAATTGTTGATAGATATGTATTTATTGTCATTTTATTGTTCATATTTTGATCATTTTTTTTCTCTTCTTCTTCTTAAAGAAGACCCTTTAACATTTCATGTAATACTGGTTTGATGGTAATGAACTCCTTTACTGGAGCATCCATCTGAGTGTCAGCTGATTTCTCAACAGAAACTTTGCAGGCCAGAAGGGAGCGGCAAGAAATATTCAAAGTGATGAAAAGCAAGGTCCTACAACCAAGATTACTACACTCAGCAAAGCTATCCTTTAGAATTGAAGGTCAGATAAAGAGCTTCACTGACAGTTTAGTTTTACAGGGTCATTGCCTGAAACCTGGAGGCTATGTGGGGATGAGATTTAAACATCAATTTATAAAAGCCTGTTTAATTCCTGTGATGCAGGTTTAGGGTAACTGAAGTGTGGGATTTTAAATTCCTGTGTTGAGTGGAAAACATGTAAATAATGGAGAACTAGTTGTGGACAAGTGGCTCAGTTGGTTGGAGCATCATCCCGTGCACCAAAACGTTGCATGTTTGACTCCTGGTCTGTAGGCAACCAATCCATGTGTCTCTCTCACATCAGTGTTTCTCCTTTTCTCTCCCCCTTCCTCTCTCTCTAAAAATAAATAAAAGCATATCCTTGGGTAAGGATTAAAAAAAAAAAGAATGGAGAACTAAGGTTTCACAATATCTTTCTCCGTGAGAGTGGGGCTATCAGACCCTGGATCTTCACTCTGTGGGACACCTGCTCCCTTCTTCAGCACCTGGGGCAAAGACCCCACAGGACAGGTGAGCAGGGAGCCATAAAGGCAGAAGGAACTGGATAGGGTGGGGATGGAGAGAGGGTTTCCCAGCTTAGAGAGGAAGGAGTCATGTGGACCAGGTCACCAGTGGTTAGTGTAAGCCCCACTCCTTGGGGCATGTCTCAGTCACAGCTGCCTCCCTGTATCCCTGCAGTTTTCCTAGTGCAGTCCTAGGCCCTGGCCCATCACCTTTCTTCCCTTCCCAGCCCTTCCACTCCTATTTCCACAGAGGCCACTTGGCCTCTGCATTTAAAAAACAAACAAACAGAAAACTCTAAACACTCTACCATTAATAATGGAGAAAAGAGGATAAAAAACATTCCCTCCTGTCCTTTTAAGATCAGGAACAAAACAAGGGTGCCCACTTTCACCACTTGTATTCAACATAGTACTGGAAGTTCTAGCCACAGCAATTAGCCAAGAAAAAAAAAAGGTATCCAAGTTGGAAAGGAGAAGTAAAATGATCTCTGTTCACTGATGCCATTATCTTATATGTTAAAAAAAACACCTATAGATTCCACCAACAAACTTAGAACTAATAAAAGAACTCAACAAAGTTGCAGGATACAAAATCAACACACAAGAATCAATTATATTTCTATACACTTACAATGAACAATATGAAAAGGAAATTAAGAAACTAATTCCATTTACAATCACATCAAAAAGAAGAAAATACTTAGGAATAAACTTAACCAAGAAGTAAAAAGACTTGCATAATGAAAATGACAAAACATTGCTAAAAGAAAATAAAGACACAAATTAATGGAAAGACATCCAACATTCATGGATTAATATTGTCAATACTACCCAAAGTGATCTACAGACTTAATGAAATTGCTATAAAAAAAACCTATGGGGCATTTTTGCAGGGAAATAAAAAGTCCACCCTAAAATTCATATGGAATCTCCGGGGACTCTAAGTAGCCAAAACAATTTAAACAAGAACAAAGCTGGAGGACTCACACTTTCAAAACTTACTACCAGTTACTATGGCTTTGTAGTAAGTTAACTACTGTGGTTTTGTAGTAAGTTAATTACTGTGGTTCCGTAGTAAGTTAATTACTGTGGCTTTATAGTAAGTTAATTTCAAACCTGGTGTAAAGACAGACATAAACACCAATGGAATAGAATAGAAAGCCCAGAAATAAACTCATGTATATATAGTGAAATAATTTTTTAAAATATGTTTTAAAATTTATTTTAGAGAGAGGAAGGGAGAGGAAGAGAGAAATGTCAATGGGCTGCCTCCTGAATGTCCCCACTGGAGATCAAGCCTGAAACCTGAGCATGTACCATGACCGGGAATTGAACCTGGGATCTCTCAGTGCATGGGTGGGACGTTGTTCAACCAATTGGACCACACCACCAGGGCTACATAGTGAAATGATTTTCAACAAGAGTGCCAAGGCCATTCAATAATAAAGGGCAGTCTGTTCAACAAATGGTGACAGAAAAACTGAATATCCACATGCAAAAAAATGAAGTTGGTCCCTTACCTTACACCATCTACAAAAACTAACTCAAAATGGATCAAAGCATAAAAACTAAAGCTATAAAAGTCTTAGAAGAAAAGCTTTGAGACATTGGGTATGGCAGTAATTTCTTGGATATGACACAAAAAGTTAAACTACATAAAATTAAAAGCATATGTACCTCAAAGGACACGAACAATTAAGTGAAAAAGCAACACTCAGAATGGAAGAAACCACTTAAAAATTTTGTATCTGATAAGAGATTAGTATCTAGAATATATAGAGAACCTCTATAACTCAACAACAAAAACAACTGGATTTAAAAATGGGCAAGAGAGTTGAATAACTATTTCTCCAAAAAATATGCAAATTACCAACAAGCTAATGAAAAGATGCTCAGCATAAGTAATCATTAGGAAAAGGCAAATCAAAACCACCATGTGATACTATGGAATACCTATTAAGAAGGCAGCTATGCTATGCTCATCACTATACCACCAATGCTATGTCACGCCCATTAGTTTGACTACTATCAAAAAAGCAAAATAGCAACTTTAGGATATGGAGAAATTGAAACCCTTATGAACTATTGGTGGGAATGTAAAATGGTACAGCTGCTGTGGAAAACAGTATGGCAGTTTTTAAAAAAATTAAAGATAAAATTATCAGATGATCTACCAAGTCCACTTCCAAATAATTGAAAATCCAGTTCTCAAAGGGATATTTGAACACTCATGTTCATAGCAGCATTATTAACAATAGCCAAAAGGTGGAAGAAACCCAAGTGTCCATCAATAGATGAATGATAAATAATGTGGTATGACATACCATGGAATATGATTCAGCCTTAAATAGGAAGGAAATTCTGACACTTCACAACTTGGTTAAACCTTGAGGACATTAGGCTGAGTGAAATAAGACAGCATTTCATTTCACAGATATATATAGTATGCTGTATGAAATAAGCCAGTAAACAAGACAAATACTATATGATTTCACTTATATGAGGTACCTAGACTAGTCAGAGACACAAAGAGAATGGTGGTTGCTAGGAGCTTGGGAGAGAAGGATGAAGAGGTATTGTTTAATGGGTACAGAATTTCAGTTTGGGAAGATGAAAAGGAGTTCTGTGGATGGATGGTGGTGATGGTTGTACAGCAATATGAGTGCCACTGAATTGCACACTTAAAAATGGTTAAGATGGTAAATTTTGTCATAATAAAGAAGTAATAAAAATAATAAACGGGAGGAAAAAACCTATAATCAATCTCTTAGTTGAAATTCTTTATTTGCTAAAGAACGATGAGACTTTGGTGGTCCACCAGCAGGATAGCCACAGAAATAAAAGAGAAGATCGTTAAAATGAGAGAGCGGGAATAAAACATTCCTGTGCCTTCGCACCTCCACCTCCCTCCTATTTCATCAATTAACTACAAAGGGATTAATGATAGATATTAGGGCACAAAAAGGATTGAGGCTGGAGAATGCCTGGGGAAGTCTTGAATAAACTATAAGCATCACAGGAATATTTGTTAGTGTTAGTATTTCTATTTCTAATTCAGAGGGAAACTAAAACCAGATGTTGTGTGCATTTCTCTATAGCTGTGGCAGGAGCTGAGCTGGAGGCTTGAGGACCCACGGAGGATGAGCAGCTACATGTACTGAGTCCCACACCCACCTAAACAGCAGTGGGGCAGCGATGGAAATGTTCCTTAGCTGCTGACCTGGCACGAGGAGCTTGGCTCTGTCAATGGATATACCTGAGACCAAACCCTGTCCCACTACTGATTAGCTTGACCTTGAGCAGGTTACTTATGCTATCGAAGCCTGTTTTCCCAATATAAAATGGGCATAATAAGGGTACCCATCTTCAAGATTGGCACAGAAAAACATTTAATAAGATGCTGCATGGACCATACCAGCCCTACGCATGACACATACGTACTCCATAAATGTTAGCTCTCATGATGACTGCTAGTGTTATCACCCCTCTGGACTCTATCAACAGTCTCTTGCCAAAAACAAGTGGCCTCCTTGCTGCAAGGCACATCTCCACCAGACTCTTATTAGAGGGAGCCACATGTGAATGTCTTAAGTCCCAACTTCAAAAGGGCCATTTGCAGGGAACATATGCAGCTAAGTGAATTGAATCAGCAGCTAATCCTTGAGTGGCAACGTTTTCAGACTTTGGATGGCATATTTAGACACATGAAAGTCTGCACTTGTTACCGTCCTGCTCCGTAAGTTACCCTAGGGCCGCATCTTCATATCCTTTCCTTAGGCAATTTTATCCGACCCTGACTTTAATGTACTGAAAATGGCTAACAATGTACTGGCAGCTCAAAGCTCCCTTTTAGGCTCCCGATTCTGGCACTAGCCTCCTTGACACATCCGCTGGGTTCTTGCAAGTACTTCAGAGTTTCCCTATACAAATTGGAACTCTTTATTGTCACTTATTTTTCTCCCAGATTTACCCATCTCCTTCAATGGTGCCTCCGTTAACCTGAGTGGTCCTGCAAGAAGCTCAAGGCCATCCTGGATGCCTCTCTCTTCGCAACCCTCACATCAAAGTCATTACTGAGCTCTGCTGGGTCCTTCTCTAAATTTTGCCTCTAATTCTTCCCTTGAGTTCAAAGCTGACTCTCTGTAGGATCTCTGTCTTCTCCCATCTGGTCTCCTTGAGGTCCCCCTTGTTCCACTGAAATCCTTTCTGTAACCAGCCATCTGAGTGATCTTTTCAAGATAAAATTCTATTGTATCAGCCTCCTCACAAGACATAATGATGCCTGGATGGGGATGATGGCCATGAGGATTCTAGGAAGTACAACAGTGGGTACCCCACTGTTCAGTACCTCACATATAGTAGGTTCTCAACAGCATTTTGAATGAATACATGCAAGGGTTTCAATCCCTTTTTCCCTTTTTCTAGACTAGAAATGCTTTTCTACAGGCCTTCAATTCCTTCATGTGCCACAATAGCAGACTACTAGCAGCAATCATAGCCTCTCCTAGCTAAATGTTCCTCTCCCATCTTCTGCAATCTCTGGCAACTGGTCCTTTCCCCATTTCTTCTCTAGTTGCAAAAATATCGCTTTTATCACACAGTGCGCCAAGAAAAATACAATGTGCCCAGTCCACATTCCTATCTGACTTTCTGTGGCAACATAAATCACAGCTGGTTCTGATGAGTGCTTCCTGTTACTCCACCCCATTCTCTGAAGCAATCCCAAGGTCTCCCTCCTGCTTCAGTGAACTGTGCTTCGGCGCGAGGGAAGGAGGGGGGGATTGACAGTGGAGTCAGTTTTAGACACATTATGTGAGCTGAGTCCAGGAACCCGAACTCTGCCTTCACCAATTTTCTGTGAGGGAAAAAGAGGGCAACCTGGAGAGGCCTCCAACTCCTGCCCAGGCGAGAGAGCAATCGTTGTACAGGGAAGAACCCAGGAGTCAGAATGAGGGACCCTCCAAGGCCATGGAGACTGCTGCTGGTGGTGGGGAAGCAAGGGTTTGACATAAAGTTATATGTACTAGTATTCCTTTTGCTTTTATATTATATACATATCATATATTATGACAGCTCTATAATATTATCTATAACTAGAGGCCCGGTGCACGAAATTCATGCACGGGGGTGTGTGTGTCCCTCAGCCCAGCCTGCAACCTCTCCAATAAGGGACCCCTCGAGGGATGTCCGACTGCCCGTTTAGGCCCAATCCCAGTGGGATCGGGCCTAAACGGGCAGTCGGACATCCCTTGCACAATCCAGGACTGCTGGCTCCCAACCACTCGCCTGCCTGCCTGATTGCTCCTAACTGCTTCTGCCTGCCAGCCTGATCACCCCCTAACCACTCCCCTGCCAGACTGATGGATGCCGAACTGCTCCCCTATGGCCCAATAGCCTCTGACTGCCCTCCACTGCAGGCCTGGTCGCCCCCAACTGCCCTCCTCTGCTGGCCCGGTCACCCCTAACTTCCCTCCATTGCCAGTCTGGTTGCCCCTAACTGCCCTCCCCTGCAGGCCTGGTCATCCCTAACTGCCCTCCCCTGCTGGACTGGTCGCCCCTAGCTGTCCTCCCCTGCAGGCGTGGTGGCCCCCAACTGCCCTCCCCTGAAGGCCTTGTCCCTCCCAACTGCCCTCCCCTGCAGGCCTGGTCGCCCCTAACTGCCCTCCCCTGCAGGCCTGGTACCCCCCAACTGCCCTCCCTTGCAGTCCTAGGTCCCCCCCCCAACTGTCCTCCCCTGCAGGCCTGGTCCCCCCCCAACAGCCCTCCTCTGCTGGCCCTCCCCTGCAGGGCTGGTCCCCCCCCAACAGCCCTCCTCTGCTGGCCCTCCCCTGCAGGCCTGGTCCCCCCAACTGCCCTCCCCTACAGGCCTGGTCCCCCCCAACTGCCCTCCTCTGCTGGCCCAGTCACTCCTAACTGCCCTCTCCTGCAGGCCAGATCGCCCCCAACTGCCCTCCCCCGCTGGCCCTCTTGTGGTGGCCATCTTGTGTCCACATGGGGGTGGCCATCTTTGACCACATGGGGGTGGCCATCTTGTGTGTTGGAGTGATGGTCAATTTGCATATTACCTATTTATTATATAGGATAATAAAATCATAATATGCTAATTAGACAAGACGTCCTTCTGGACAAAGCCACGGTGGTGGGGGCTGAGGCAGAGGGATCCGCTGTGGCGGCGGGGGCTGAGCCCCCTGCATGAATTTCGTGCATCGGGCCTCTAGTAGAATATATTTTAACATTTTTATTGTCGCCCTCTATGATGTTATTTTTAATGGCAACTGCCATCAGAATGGTATTATTAGGAATATTGAAGTTCTATTGTTCATCTCCCAAATATGGTCGTTTGGCCTCTAGCACAGCCTACGCCAGCAGAAAGAAGCTGTGCTTCATCAAACGCTGCCCTCTCAGGGGCCCTGCACCTAACAGTGTCACTGAGAGGTCACTGAAACCAGCCCCAGTGGTTTAATGGACAGCATCTCCCCAAACCAATAGTCAAAACCACCCCCTTCACCTGCCTTTCTTTAAGCCCCCAGCTCCCATCCTCGACTTTCCCCCAATCCCGAGAAGGTACAAGGACCCCTTCCCTGCTAGAATAAGGCAGGAGAGGGGAGATTTCACTCAGGCACTCTGATCAAGGAATAACCATTTCCTACTGAGAATGCCCAGCTATTTTCTCTGTGTGCACACTGCTCACACTTCTTGGACATTTGATCAGTCTCTAATGATACTTTATACCCGGTTATGGGTTGAATTATGTCCCCCCAAAAAGATATGTTGGAGTCCTAGTCCCCAGTACCACACAGGATGCCCTATTTGGAAACAGAGTCTATAAAGACTTAGTCAAGTTCAGATAAAGTCATTCAATGGTCCCTAATCCAATATGACAGGTATCCTTATAAAAGGGGGACATTTAGACAAACATGCATGTGATGAAATGCAGGGGTACCGCCATGTAAGGATACAGGCAGATCCTGGAGAGAGTGTCACAAGCCAAGGAACCAGAGGCTGACAGAGGCTAGGAGCAAGGCAGGGAACAGCCCCTTCCTTAGTCCCTTCTGAGGGAGCAGGGCCCTTGATTTTGGGCTTCTGGTCTCCAGGAATCTATTTATATAAAAGCCTAAGCGACCGTGGCAACTGAACGGACGACCAAATAGGTGGCGTAGGGTGATCAGGCCGGCAGGGGGGTTAGTGAGGGGTGACCAAATGACCGAGCAGCAGGCTGCATGGGGAGACCAGGCCGGCAGGGGGGTTAGTGAGGGGCGACTGAATGACCGAGCAATAGACTGTGTGGGGCAACCAGGCCAGCAGGCAGAGGCAATTAGGGGTGAGCAGGCCAGCAGGGGGGGGGCAGTGAGGGGCGACTGGGCCGGCAGGCAGAGGCAGTTGGGGTGATCAGGCTGGCAGGGGGGTAGTTAGGGGTGATCAGGCAGGCAGGCAGGCAGGTGAGCCGTTAAGAGCCAGTGGTCCGGATTGTGAGAGGGATGTCTGACTGCTTGTTTAGGCCCAATCCCGGGGATCGGGCCTAAACTGGCAGTCGTATATCCCCCAAGGGGTCCCAGATTGGAGAGGGTGCAGACTGGGCAGAGGGGACCTTCCCCTCTGCCTGTGCACAAATTTCGTGCACCGAGCCTCTAGTATGAGACAATAAATTCATATTGTTTTAAGCCACTCTATTTGTGGTACTTTGTTATAACAGCCTTTGGAAACTAATACACCCTCCTATTTCCATATAGAGATACTATGGAGATATTATAGGGCAGATGCTAAGTGTATTCCTTTTGTATTTATATTATCTATATATATAAAAGCCAAGTGACCAGAATGCTGGAACAACTGGAACTGGTTGCTTTGACATGCACTGCAGCCCCAATTGGCCCTCCCACCTGATCGGGGGCAGGGCTGGCCCCGATAACCCTCCCTACCCTGAAGCCAGCTGGCCAACCACCCACATTCTCTCCCCCCTGCTGGCCCAGCCCCAATTGGCCCCAATTGGGGTGGGCCGGCCAGACCCCACCTGTGCACAAATTCATGCACCGGGCCTCTAGTATGTATATAATATATGATGATATATGTATAGGTGCCAGTGTTTGACAGACCTGGTCTGCATGCCGGCTCTTCGGCACCATCCTTTAGCTCTTTCTGTAGTTGCCAAGTGTCTTTATCTCTAACTTAATTTGAGCACCACATGTACTTGTATTTTTAAAAAATCTCTCTTGCAGAAATGTTTTTCAGGGGTGGGAAACAGGATAACGGGAACTTCCAGAGCTCCTTTTCTTCCCATTCCTCAGTGGGAGCCATGGGGCCTTGATCCTGTGTAACTGAGTGAACTGTCTCATACTGGAACTTTTGAGGGCTTCCTCAGAACAGGCATTTTTAGCCCAAAGGGTTATTTTGGCCTCTGTAGCCATTCACTCTACCCAAGCCTACAGGAATCCTTCTGCCTTAACTATTTAATTCCACAAATATATACATACATACATACATACATACATACATACACTAGCATTATGGCAGGTGCTGAGGAGGCAACCTGGAGCAAAACACACAAAGCCCCGCCTTTCCTTATCCATACCAGGTGAGAACAATGCTTGGAACACAAGGCAGGGCATGGAGTGGAGCGGGTCAGGAGGGTGGGTGGTAGGTTTGCTATTTTATGTGGGGTGGTCAGGGACATCTCTGCAGTGGACATTCGAGGGGAGTAAGAAAGTGAGGGGCAGGTCATGTGGATATTTGGAGGGAGCACATCTCAGGCTAAGGAAGAGTCAGTGTTGAGGCCCAGAGGGAAGCAGGCTTTTAACCCAATCAAGGAAGCTGGTGTTGCTGGACCGTGTGAGTGATGGACAGGTGGGATGGTGGGAGAACGTTATGGAGAGTCCAGATCATAAAGGGACGTGCAGGTTGTGGAGAAGATGTGGGATTTACTCTGAGTGAGAGGAAAACTAGAGGAAAAGGAAAGGACCTTACTTATGTTTTAAAAAGATTGTTGTGGAGAAAAACACTGCCAGGAACAAGAACAAAGCAAAGGCATCAGTTAGGCAGATGCTGCAAAATCCCAGGTGAGAGGCGGTGGGGGCTTCGAGGTGGTAGCAGTGGGTTTCTGAGAAGTGGTCAGATCATGGATATATTCTGAAGACACTGAGCTGACAAAACTTGCTGATAGACTGGATGCTCATGGGGGTGGAGGGTTGGGGTCCAAGGCGTGGAGCCTGGGAACCTGGAAGAATGGAGTGCTATTTGCTGAGACAGGGGAAATGATGAGGAGAGGAGCAGGGCTGTGCAGGAAGAACAGGAGTTTGTACACATTCATCTGGAAAATTCCTATAAGACCAAGAAATGTAGATACCAAAAAGGCCACTGAATCTCCAACAGCATCTGCAGTTCAAGGAGGAGCTTGATTTGGAGACTATCTGCACACGGGTGGTATTTGAGGCAGTGAGGCAGGATGACTCACTAAAGGGAAGTCTCAGCAGGGAAGAGAAGAGATCCAAAAACTAGACCCTGAGGTGCTCAATACTTAGGGATCAAGGAAATGAGGGAAGCTGGCAAAGGAGGCTGAGAAGGAGTCCTCCGTGAAGCTGGGAGAGCAGAGGAAGCATGATCTTGAAGGCCATGTATTTGTAAGAAGGCGGAGCAGGTACCTATGTCAGATGCTGCTGGAAAATAGAAGGGTATGGGGACCAAAATTGACCACTTGATTTGGCAACATGGAGGTCATGGTGACCTTGGCATGATCAGTTTAGGGTGCAACATCTTGATGGGAGTGGATCTAAGGAAAAACAGGAGAAGGGGAGCTGGAAACCAGGAGCACCAACACGCCTGTGAGGAGCTCTGTTGTAAAGCAAAGTTGAGAAGAAGGAGCTGGAAGTGTAAGTGGGACGAGCGAAGGTTCTCTAAAGATGAGAGATATTACAGATGGATTGTACTCAGATGGAAGTGACCAAACAGAAGGGGGGAAACTGGTGGTCCAGGATGGAGAGGGGGCAACTGTTGGAGCAATGCCCTTGAGTATGTGAGAGAAGTCCGGACCCACTGCACAAGTGAAGGAGTTGACTACTCAGAAGAGCATGGCGGGTGTTTTATTCACTGCAGCAGGAGGGGAGGTAGAGCATATGAATACAAACACAGGGCTGCTGGTGGAAGTTCTTCTAATTAAAAGGAAATATCAGAGTAATAATAATAAAAAAATCAAAGTAATAATTCCAAACTTTATTTAACCACTCATATATATATAACAGTAGTAAATGGCAGTCAAAGACTGATCTGAAGAGGAAAGTGGATGGACTAATCAAACAAAGTAGGACCTCTACAAATCAATGGCCATGAACCCTTTAATGTGCCCGCAATTTTCCAGCCATGCCCATCTGCCTGGAACAGGCACAGACCAGAGGAAGCATACTTCAGCCAGGGCTGGGTTTAGCAGCAGTGGGGGGGGGGGGGGGGGAGGTCCCCTGAAAGAGACCAGAAAGGAAGGGTTATAATTGCAGACCATGGGATCTGAGTTGGAAAGGAGGCAGGTGAGGATGTGATTTGAAAGAGGGGCAGTGACCTGGTGGCAGGGTCAATGGATTAGAGTGTGGTGGTGGATGAGCCAAAGCAAATCTCCAAGAAAAACAAGATTTCACATGTCTTCCTCGAGAATGAGAGCAAGGCGAATTATGTTCCTTCATCAACGTTCATTCACAGAAATTTTCTGTTAAATGATTTCTTGGAAATGCTTTATCAGAGGGCCTTCTCCTTGCTTCTTTGCTAGGCTTTTCAGATGGTGTGTAAAAATGTTTGAAGTCAATAGGTGTCATATCTTGATTAATTTTTTCAGCACTCACCCCCAAAAAAAAATTCCTCAAAAAGAGTTTCGTTAAGTTAAATAAACTGTACTACCTAGTCATATAGTTGTACAGTGCCTTCAGTTCAGTCAACCTTCAACAACTCCTTCGCTGTGTTTATTAATTTTTATCTGTTTCTAGAAGGATATTTATTTTATCAAAGAATCATAATCCCTGAGAACTGTGAAGTCCTGGGTCTCAGGCCAGGCTCTTTTTCTCTCTCTGGATGAACTGAGTCCAGCCGTTCATACTTCCACTGTACCATCTTTCATGGATTGTATAGAGAATCCCGCCGAATATTAAAGACCAGCTAAGATCCGAAGTTTAAATGGACTCAAAGGAAAATAGTAGCTAAAATGTTGCCCTTTCTGCTTGTACTGTTCATCTTCTTTTATCCCTACTGCTGATCCTTTTTCTCTTGCAATTATTATTTTAATGGTTTCTTTATTATTAAGCTAAATGAAAAATACCTTAGAAACACTAAAGGAGAGATTGGTTTCCACCATAGTTTAAATAAGACCTTAACCTGATGTAGATCTTGAGATCTTGAACCATAATGTTTAAAATGTCATCTGATTCCACATGGTCCTGCCATGTGATTTTGGCTTCTCTGTCTCAACCATTATCCCAGCTTCTGCATGCTCAGAATAGCAGATGCACAGAATTCTTACTGGCGGTGTATCATTGGCAGCATCGTGGTAAGTTGCAACCTCCTGGTAACAATGAGCTTCATCTCTGAAGCCTCCTGTGATTGGCTAGCTATCACCACCTAATCCTTCCTTCTGAAAGATTCTGCCAGAGTCCTTTTCTGACACGGGAACAGGACAAAGTGCCTCTTTTATATGCAACTATGTCACCCTTGAATAGAAAGAGATCACTCTCCCCTTTCCTAGCCCGACTCTTTGAAATGACTCCACCTCTAGTAGGTACGAGTGAAGACAGAGTTTAAGCAAGCGGGATCACACAAACCAATATTAAAATGTAGGAGGTTACTTGTATTGTTTAGATCATCTGCATAGCCTAAGGTCACCCTATACACTGTTTAGGGAAAGACATTAGCTTAAAATATTAGGCATAATCGGGGTATGAGAGGAATTTTCCCAGAGGAAAATTGTAATGCCAAGTATGTATTAGGTATGTGTTAAGAAAAGAATCCCAGAACACAGATAGAATGGGGTGGAAGGGCATGGACAGATGGCCAGCAGAAGACTCCCACACTGGGAGAGGGGCAGGGAACTGTTGGGTCTGTACTTCAAACATCAGACCATCCTACAGAGCAAGTAAGAAGCTTTGAGGAAACCACCCTAAATGGAGCACCTTCATCAACATCGGGGCGGGGGGGGGGGGGGGAGCCTTCCTGTCTGCTCATTGGACCCTATTCCCTCCCTCCCACCCTCCTTCCCTCCCTCCCACCCTCCTTCCCTCCCTCCCACCCTCCTTCCCTCCCTCCCTCCCTCCCTCCCTCCCTCCCTTCCTCCACTCCTTTACTCAGGAGCCACGCACACTTCCTTCACATGCTAGTGTAGCCAGGAGCTAGAGAAGTCTCTGCAATCCACACACCCTTCCTATGCTTATTTTAAAATGACACCTTTTAAAAGACACAAGCCTCTGTCTTTGTTCTCCTTCAGATCCCTAAATTGCCAAGGGGGAAAACAATTGCAAAGGAAAATAATAAAGAACTTTAATTAGAGGTTTTCAAGTTCAAACTTGACACGTGTGTCTCCCTAGTGTGTCTCCCCAGTCAAGTAGTGACTGCACTGTCCTGCTCTCACCAGTGTTTGTAAGTATTCCCTGCTAGGCTGGAGGGCCCTCAGGCCAGGAGTCATACAGGGGAACCTGACAGATCACAAAGGAACCTGGAGTCCCTGGGAGTCTTCCAGGATCCCATATCCCCACCAGGACTCTGCAGAACCAGTCCAGTTAGTGTTTCCTTCCCCAGGCATTGCTGGCGGGTCAATACATGTGGTCGGTAGGTAGCTAGTTATTAATGAGAGGGAAAAAGAGAATCAGACATTAAGAAGCCTCATAAACTGGGAAGCTGAATCAGACACTGAGCCTGCTTGCTCCACTAGGAAGTTACAGCTTCACACACTCCCCAGGGCATCCTCTGCCTTCAGGACCTAATCCCCCTGAACCTGGCATACCAGGGGAAGAATAAAAACAGCAGGAAAAATTCCTCTGCTGGGCACATGCCCAGTAGAAGTCAAGATGCACAGGGGGAGGTGCTTCTACTTTGAGGCATGCAGAATAGGAGACAAAATGGGGACCATAGAGGCCTGTCTGTCTAGCCAGGGCAAAGAAACAGATTGGATAAGGGACACAGAACCCGAAAGACCTAGAAAATGGATTGGTTAGCGAGAGGATCCAGCACCAGCCTGCAAAAGCTTGGGAAATAGATTGGTTAGTTTGTAAGGCGCCTGGTCCTTCCAAGTCCAAGATAATATAATCAGCTTAACAAAGAAGTGTTCTCTCTCTCTCTCTCTCTCTCTCTCTCTCTCCCCCACCCCCTCCCTCTCTGCCTCCCTCCCTCAGTAACATGCACTCTCTCCAGTCACTTGTGTGTTCTCTCTCCTTAGCCATGTGGCCCTAGCAGCTACCATAAAATTATTTTCGTTGCTACTTCGTAACTGTAATTTTGCTACTGTTAATGAATCGTAATGTAAATATCTGTGTTTTCTGATGGTCTTAGTCTCTACAGCAGCGGTTCTCAACCATAATTTTATGGTTGGGGGTCACCACAACATGAGGAACTGTATTAAAGGGTCGCGGCATTAGAAAGGTTGAGAACCACTGATCTATGGTTTACTAGAAAAAGAGGATCAAAAACTACAAAGTCTTCCCAAATCCGTGTCTAGGCTTAGTATCATTCCTAACAAATCCATGGAATAAAAGTTGACTGGAAGAATTAATGGTGAGCATTGCTTAGAAAATTGGGCAGGTAGGAAGAAAGAAAAAGATAAAGGACAGAAAGTAGAGTGGGACTTGCCCTGCCAAATACTGCATGAATTCCAGGGCTGGGGAGAGGTGGGTTTGTTATCATCATAATTAGCTAGTTACTATTAACAGGAAGAGAGCAAAGGGGAGGCCAGACATTATAAACATGGTCATCTGGGCAGCTTCACCAGGGAACTACAGTTTCACATTCCCCTGCAGATCACTGGGGGAAGGGACTGAACAAAGACGAAGATGGGCACATGTGCAGAGATGTCATGGTGGCATAGGGAAGGTGCTTGCCTGTCCATCTACCCTGGGGAACAATGGATTGGCTAGTGGGTGGACCCCATCAGAAGCACAGGAAATCTTGGACGGTTAAGCTCCCCAGACATAGAGTTCCCTCTCCTCTTGTTCACTCTCTTGTTCTGTGACCTGCACTTGCCCTTGCACTCGCCTGTTGTCTCTCCATAGCCATGTGGCCTTAAAGCAGCCGCATAACCCATGGCCATTCAGACTCACATGCAATGGAGTGCAGCTGGGAACACAAGCTAAGCTAGACAGACACTGGACTGGACAGGACTTTAACATGGAGCAGAAACTATGGGCAGTGGCCTTTATTCTGGCCCTGCTGAAGACCAGATCGGACTTCTTCCATGGCGGGAGGGACAGAGATGACACCTTGGAGGGAAACTCCCTTAATTTTACATCATCAATAAAGCTTTCCATGAAATCCCATCCTTCCTTGGGGGCCTCAGGAAATTCATTTCCTCGTGGCACCCCAAGAACTCCACTTCCACTGATAACAGTTTTATTCACCAAATGATGCTGGGCCTGAGCATTAAGCTAGTGTAGGGGGGGGGAGGGGGGAAGGAGAGAATTAAGTAGCATTCTTACTTCACAAACCATCCATCAAATGATTCTAAATGAATTTAAACAGTAATCTGTAAAACTGAGTCCATAAAAATTAGAAGAAAAGATAAATGACTAGTTGCTTATGAATATAAGCAAAGCTTTCTGAGCACAGGAGCCATTAAAGAAATCCAAAGAAAAGGTATGAACATTCCACTACTCAAAACATTGGTTTCTGTATGACAAAATGTCACGAACCCTCAGCACGTAGGCAAGAAACGTCTGGACAGTGAACGGAGGCGTGTGGTTTAGATGCCCTCTCACTTATCCGGGCACCACGTGTTGAAGTCAGACACACTCCAGATTGGTCTTAGGAGACAGGGCCTCTAGTTTCAGCCCTGCGAGGGGGTGTGGAAATCTGGCTGATTTGGGGGGACTCAACCCGACATGTGCAATCCTACCAAAGAAGGAGACCCTCGTTTACCATATAGGAGAGATGTCTGCCTCAATTAAATTTTTAAAAATTATCCTTGCAATCAAACCAAAGTTAAATGCAATGGGGCATTAGCTATTTGGGAAAAAATCTAAATGATTTTTTCAATAAGGAAAAAAAAACTTTATTAAGTAAATCAAGTTAATCTAGCTAACTATTTAAACTAGCTAAAGGTTTGGATTTTTATTTTTTTGTATTCCTGAACAAATACATAAAACCATATATGTGAAAACCAAAATGTCTGTTTATCTCATTTAGTAGGTTAACCTACTAAATTGAAATACTTAACTCATTAAAAATTGTAAAATATAAATGTTTCCAACAAATCTGATTTTTAAAGTGCTAAACTTTTCAGAATATCAGGTAATTACATATTAATATCTTCATCATTTACTATCACTTGATCAAATAAAAATGAGATATAAGTTCACAGCAGCAATTAGAACACCTCATGAATTTGCTTCTCATTTGGGCACTATAAAGCCTGGCCACATCATTTAAATCAATCTTACAGATGGTTTCAAAATACAAATCAGCACACCTTTATAACTTTTCCTACAACTCTCAGTAGTATTCAAAGTTACTGACAAGAGTTGCTGCCACCAAGGATTCTTGTCCAGAATAAGGATGAAATGTTCATAGCCTCATATCCCACTCCCCCAAAAATCCAATTTTATTTTCTGAGATTCTTCTACAAAATGGCTCTGTTTACACTTTCACGAAACCATTAAAAGAGTTTCTAGCTCTGGCCAGTGTTTCTCAGTGGTTAGAATGTCGGCCTGCAGATTGAATGGCCATGGGTTCAATCTCCAGTCCCAATGAGGGCATGTGCAGAGGCAACCAATCGATGTGTCTCTCTCACATCAATGTTTCTCTCTCTTTCTCTCTCTCTCTCCCTCCTTCCCTTCCACTCTCTCTAAAAATATCAATGGAAAAAAATAACCTCGGGTGAGGATTAACAAAAATAAAATGAAATAGTTTCTACTCCAACAAGCACTGTCATTTAATCATTCATTCACTCATTCATTCATTCAATCAATCAATCAATCAATATTTGATAATGCGGTTGAGTGGGTTTGCTAGAGACTGTACTAACTTGTGTGGTTCCATTCACACTCTCAGCTGACACTCCGCATTTCTCAGGGATGATATTAAAAATACTTCACAACTTGGGTCAGCCTGGGCTCTGTGATTACAACAGATGCTGGCCATAAGCTAGCAGGTGGAAGGTTCTGGATGGTCCTGCTCATCAGTGCAGGTTCTTCATCCCCCTGCCTGGCTTCACAATCCCCTTCCCTGCCCCTGGATCCATATCCAAACAAAGTTCTGGTTTGATCTTTCTGCTCCTCCTGTGGTCTCACTCTGAGTAAATTCATCAACTGGAGACAGCTTCCGTGTCTCAATGACTTCCTGTGTCTCCAGCTACTTATGGAAAATTTCTATTTGGGTAACATACAGAACTTTTAAACTCAACAGGTTAAAATCATACTCAGTATTTCCTTCCCATTCTCTTCCATGGCCACAAACGCAGGAGTGCATGAGTGTGCAATCGTGTGTGCGCATGCGCGCGCGCACACACACACAGTTGCTGAACACACACACACATACACACCAGGTGATAGGTGTCCATTTTCCTCAAAACGTTCCTTTCCTTGACTTCTATGATACCACTCTATTCAACACTGGTATCAGCGGCCACTTTTCACACTTTGGAAAACTCTATGAGACAAATCTAGAGATAAATTTGCTCAGCACTTGGAGATATAGAAATAACTGCGGGTGGACAGTAAATTCACCCAGCTACGTTTCTCAGATTACGGTATTACTTCCCATGGCTCTGCTCCTCTGCTAGCCCACAATTCTTCTCTGAACTCCTGAAATAGGAATCCCAGCTTCTCCAGTTCACCTCCTCTCTTAAATGCAAAGCCTTAACAGCCAGGGTTACAGATCTGTGAAAAGTGCCTGATATTACCATAGTAGGTTGTAAGCAAAGTCTTTTTAAAAACAGAAGATTTCACTTTGGCTGGTAGGCACCAGGTGTAATATACAGATCTTGTAACATAGAAACCTACACTTGAAAACTATATGTTCATGTTGACCAATGTCACCCCAATAAAATTAAAAAAACACACACACCTGATTTTAAATAATGGGTGCACATGAACTGGGGGTTACCATCAGCAGCCTTTTGTTCCAGGCCAGAGGCACCCAGTGAATGATTGTTGCTACCTTTTCATGAATAGACATTGACACCATCCACACTGCCAGCTCCCCAGGAGAGAGGAAGTGAGACAACTGAAAACTCAGGGTGTATTTCCTATTCAGTGGAGGTGATCAACCCAATGTGCCATCAGTTTCAGAACCCCAACACTGCCATTCCCAATACACAGCTGCATCTGAGGCATTCTCAGGGGAGGCGGAGTGAGGTCTGCAGACCTCTGGGCAGCATGAAGACAAAGCTCTCTAGGGCCCGTTTGCCCCTTTTATCCGACTCCTCCTCAGCTCCCTCAGATCTGATCAAACCTGGAGAACTGACTCATGTTCACCAGGGTCACAGAAACTGGCAGACCAAAAATTCACTCTAGATTTACGAGAGGGGATTAGGTTTAATGTCCAGAATATATATTTTTACTATCTTGAGTGCCAACGTTTTTCAGAAACTGCCTAGATGTTTGAAGGTGAACTAAAAACCATTTGGGTGAACGAAACATTTCTCAAAGTGGACCCGTTGGAACGCTGGCTCCAAATGATGCTTCACAAGACAGTGTTCTGTGGCCAAATGAAGTTGGCAAACATTCCATATTATGGCATCATCCTAAAAAGTCCCAATGCACATTCTAATGATAAAGGCACTGAAAATCCTACATTGGAAAAACCTTAGTTTAACATTAGCATTACTCTAATATATGTATTTTACCACTGTGACTCTTTAGTAATTCTTCAGCAATGTTTCATCCTAAAATTCAACTGGGTAAATTCTCCTCTAGACATACACTGAGCACAGCCGCCTCTAGCAAGTCAGCTGGTACAGCGAAATGATTACTGGATCTGAGCCCTGGTTTTAGCTTTGGTACTTGGACCTCTCCAGGCCTCTGTTTTCTCACCTACCAAATGGAATTAATAATATTGCTTTGAGAAACATATGAGGCATCCTCTCTAAGAGCACTTTATAAAGTGCCATAAAAATATGATTCTCTGCTAATGATATACTTCTTGTGTAACTCCTCAAAATGCACTTATAGTCCTGACCAGTGTGGCATAGTTGGTTGGCACATCGTCCTGTGCACCAAAGAGTCACAGGTTTGATTCCCAGTCAAGGCACATACCCAGGTTGTGGGTTTGATCCCTGGTCAGGTTCATGCCAGAGGCAACCAATACATGTTACTCTCTCTTATTAGTGTTTCTCTCTCCCTCTCTCTAAAGTCAATGAAACATATCCTCAGGTGAAGATTTTTTTATAAATGCATTTATAAAGGGATATTTTTGTTCATTCTTTCAATACCAATTCCTTGAGTGCTA
Organism: Plecotus auritus; assembly: GCF_963455305.1. Taxonomy (NCBI): domain Eukaryota; kingdom Metazoa; phylum Chordata; class Mammalia; order Chiroptera; family Vespertilionidae; genus Plecotus; species Plecotus auritus. The sequence continues at coordinate 82,222,705 of NC_137782.1, read as the reverse complement.
ATCAGGAAGAGCTATGACCTGGTTTTCAACCTTAGGAAATTCAGACAGTGGGCAAGTGGGGTCCGGTGCATACTGCTCATAAGAGATACAGATACAAGTAATTCTGGGATTCTGAAGTGGGTGCCTGGCCAGGAAAAGGAGGAGGGAGGTCAGGGAAAGCTTCCCAGCTAAAATCTTAGGAATCTTGAAGGATCATTAGGAGGGTTGGATGGATAGGGGGAGTGGGACATAATGCCAAAATGATATCATGTGGGGAGTATGTGAAGAATGGGCCTCCTTGCAAGGAGGAGAAATAACGTATCTGTCTCTTCTAAGCAGAGGAAGAGACTTAGCTCGGTAAGGAGGTTGTTTCTTGAGAGTAGAACTCCTCTTTGGAGTAGTGACCCCTGAAAAGGGCTGGGGGACATTTGGAAAAGGGCTGGGGGACATTGGGTAGAGATAAGAGGGCTGCTGGGAAGTTACCTCTAAAACCAGCACATACCATAGTCCTACAGGGAGTCAAGTTCCTGCCATCTACCCCTGCATGAGGGTCAAGTGTGGGCTATTTTAATTTTTTTTCTGCTTAGATAATCTGCAGGAGAATGTCACTAGACAAGGAAATCCTGGTAGCAGGCTGGGCCTTCTCTCGTGACCCCAGCTTCCAAATGCTGAGAGCAGACTTCTCAAACCTCAAGGCTACTGTCAACGACCAGCCTTCTTCTCCAGTCCCAAAGGCAAGGCCCTCTGGCTGTCCAAGCCCCTCCCAATCCCCCGGCTCCTGATACCCTCCATGGAGGTTCCAGAGCACTGGTAACTCACCAGTGTGCAACAGACATATTGGAACATGAGGCAAAAGGGAAAACGTGTGCCTCCATGTACACTTATCAAAATATTCTCCCGTATTTGAACTAGGTAAAAAGTAAATAAAAGCTGCACAGTCCAAAAACCTGACTGTATAGAAAGCCAGCACTGCCTAATCTGTTGCATGTTTATGTTCTACTAACCCTCATAAACCTCTAAGTGGGGACTAAACACAGGGAGGGCGTCTGGAAACAACTGTTCCCATTGCACAGGATGCAGGGTCATCACTACAACCCATCCTTATTTAAAATGTTGGCATGTTGTTCATCGTGGATTTTTTACATTATATTTGATTTTTAAAATATTGCTTTAAAATACTATTTATCTTAATGACTGAGAACCACCAAGTGTTTATTTTTGCTGCAATATTTACACAGTCCTGCTGGTTGAAGAATGCTGAGGTTTCCTTGTTGATAACAGGATGTTCCTAAGAAACCCCAGCGTGCCTGAAACTCTCAGGCTTGCAAGCAAGTGTGGCTCCACTACAAGCAAGGTCAGCGTTGGCCTCCTCGCTGAATTCAGAAAGCCCTGAGGATTTGAGAGCTTTAAGAAGAGAGGAGCCTCTTTGGGCCCAGGGGGCCGGTATTGCCCTGTATTTTTTGGCAACATATCAGAGACTCTAAAGCTGAATTCTGCGAACCCTGCAGTCTCCCGGCCGTCGAGGGGCGCCCTGTGACGGGTGGGTGGATGCTGAGCCGTGGGAATAGAGGCCAGGGGTGGAGGCCTCTAAGTGGGAAAGTGGCCCTATCCCTTCCAGGCAGGAGGAACCTTGGGCTGCTCCTCCTCTGCCAGCAGCGCAATCAATCACCGCTGCAGCCCTATCGCCCCCAGCCAGGACTCACCGGCCCCCTCCTGCTGAGGCTAATTCCCGAGGAAGAAAACCTCAGCCCAGAGTGGCTGCCTAGTGCTCAAGCTGGGCGCACGAACCAGGTCCTCGCCACGCACCTGAGCTGTGCGACGCCCGCTCCCGCCCGCGCGCACTTGACACCGAGTAGGCGTCCCCACAGGTAGAACTCCACAAAGGTCCCTACCTCCTCCTCCGAGCCCACGCGCGCGCACGCACACTCCCCGCTCCTCCAGCCACCGTGCCGTCACCTCCTAGCTGCCCCGCACGCCACCCCGCAAAGGTCAGCTGAGGATACCCCATGACCCTGCCTGGAGCGGCGGCGCCGCGCAGCGCTGTTAACGTCACCCTGCCCCGTCCCCACTCCCCGGCGCCTCCTCCCCCATCGGCCCCCACGACCTCCAGGCCGCTGGCTGCTCTCTCCCCAGGTCTTCCCGGAGGAAAGAAGAGTTTGAAGAGCAGCACCCCGCGCCCTGAAACCCGCAGAGACCCCGCCCGCACCCCGGCGTCGTCCAGGGCGCTGGGTGCGGGTACGAGGGGTGGGGTCTCCGCGGCCGCCGCCCCTTACCTCGCTCAGGACCTCCCCGCAGGTCCGGGAAGTGGGGGAGACCGGTAGCCCCGCGGACTAGCGCGGGGCTGGGCTTCCCCACCGGGGAGGAGCAGGAGGAGGAAAAGGGGGAGGAGGAAGAAGAGAAGAGGGGAAAGGGAGGAGGGGAGAGGAGGGGAAGGCTTTGTGTCAGCCTCCGGCCCTCCCTCGGCTCCAGCGCTAGTAGCCATCCCCACCCCCAGCACCTCTAGGGGGTGATGTGAGGGGCGAGAAGGCGCCTGCGCGACCTGGGGTCCCGCCACCCCTCCCTAGTGCCGCGCACTCTCCGCCCCTCCGGACATGCAGCCTCTGCACTCACCCTGGGACCGGGAACCCCGGCTGTTAACGCGGGAGAGCCGGGACCAAAAAGTTTACTTAACCCGGAGCAAACTTGGCCTGGCTGGCATCGGGGCGCAGCCGCCCCTCTCTCCTGCACTCCCGCAGGAGGACCGGAGTTCTCTTCTCGGAGATTCTTCCCCGTCTCCTTCCTTTCCGCTCACTGTAGGGCAGCACAACCGCGCACGGAGCCCCCGCCCAGGACGGGCCCGCCGCCCCTCCGCAGACCGGGCTGGACGCGCGGCAGGCGGAGGCCTGCGCGGCGCGGCACGGCCCTTTGTCCCGGCTCCGACCCGCACCGGGAGCCCTGGTGGCCGCCGGCCCCCACCACTGCGTGTTTTTTTCCGTGGTCGCGGGGAAGGGGTCCGCCCAGCTCGGGGAATCAGAGCAGCGGGATGTGGTTTGCTGGTTTGCTCGGCGCTGGGAGACCTTTTTCACACCCGGGAGGGCGACAGGGACGGGCTGGGAAGCTGGGAGCTGCCCCCGCCAGGAACCGAGTTGGGCCGGTCCCTGGTGAGCTTCCTGCCGAGTTTCCCTACCTGCCCCCGGGAGAGCTCCTTTGGGGAGAAACTGCTGACCGTGGTAGAGTTACCGAAGTAGCCAGTGTTGCAAAAAGAGCAAGGGCACCTGTTTTGGACAGAAGCAACAAACAAAAACCCACAGAAACAAACAAAAACGGGGGAAAACCGTATTCTTGTTCTTTAGATCAGCAGCAGAAGAAACTTTTATTGGTGTTAGTTCTTGTGAACCCTGCCTTCTAAATACCAAGATTTATTTATCATTTATAATCAGCTCAGCTCGCGGGAAAATAACCCACTGCACCCAAGGTTCTGTTCCAAGACGCTCATTCAATAAATAATTGAGCACTTGCTATGCTCCAGGCACTGAGTCAATGCTTGGGGTATGCGCTACAGAAAGATCTTCCTGCCCTGGCGGGGCTGACTTTCTGGAGGGCTGGGGGGCAGGTGCCAGCATCTGCAAATAATCACAGTGTGCTACACACTTTTTAACTAAAAGCAGTTCATGGCGTTAGTCACGTCCCTGGCTGGTATTTTCCCCTAACAACGGTCAATCTTTGCATCTATGATAACATACCTGATGACACACCTTTGGAATGTCAAAGTAATTTCCTTTTTTCCCCCAGAAATTGTCAGTGTGGCTCAAATAAACTCATAAAAATTCTTACAGGTTTGGACATTGTTTAAAAATATTTTTCTATTGGTTTCAAAGAGGAAGGGACAGGGAGAGGGAGAGGGGGGGATGGGAGAGAGAGAGAGAGAGAGAAACATCAGCGATGTGAGAGAATCATTGATGGGCTGCCTCCTGCACACCCCCTACTGGCGATCGAACCCCCAACCCAGGCATGTGCCCTTGACCAGAATCACAGTCCGCAGGCTGACACTGTATCCACTGAGCCAAACCAATCAGGGCAGGTTTGGATATTTTCTATGTTGACACTACACACCAAGGCTATGCAATATAGCCTATTGCTTCCAGGCTACAAGCCTGTACAACATGCTACTGAACTGAATACTCTTGGCAATGATGACACACTGGTAAGTATTTGTGTATCTAAACAAAGAAAAGGTACAGTAAAAATATGGTATAAAAGATAAAAATTGGTACACCTGTATACGGCACTTACCATGCATGGAGTTGCTCTGGGTGAGTGAGTGGTGAGTGAATGTGAAGGTCTAGTCTGGGACCTCACTGGACATTACTGTGGACTTTATAAACACTATACACTTGTGCTACACTAAATTAAAAATAATTCTTCAATAATAAATTAAATTTCACTCACTGCATCTTTTTTACTTTATAAACTTCTTGGTTTTTGACCCTTGTGATAACACTTAGCTTAGAACACAAACACATTGTACAGATGTACAAAAAAATATTTTCTTTATAGCATACTATAAGCTTTTCCCATTTTTTAAAAATATTTCTCTCTCTTTTTTTTTTTTACTTCGTAAACGTTTTTGTTAAAAACTAAGACAGAAATACACATGTGAACCTAGGCCTACACAGGGTCAGGATCATCAGTATCACTGACTTCCACCTCCATTATCATGTCCCATTGGAAAGTCTCCAGGGGCCTTAACATGCATGGAGGGGTCATCTCCTATAACAATGGCTTTTTCCGGAATAACCCCTGAAGAACCTGCCTGAGGCTCTTCTTAAGGAGGTGTCACTCCTTATAGAAATATGTCCATGGTGGTTTCCTTGCTTTGTTCCTTTTTTTAAAAAAATCATAGACTAGGGGCACACTGCACGAATTCGTGCACCTTGAAAGGAACTGTGGGCCACGAGGCTGCAGTGTACACAGGGGCAGGTCTCAGTCCATCCTCCGGTCCCCCACCTAGCCCCTCCCGCCACACCCAGTTCCCTGTCTGCCAGCAGTACTGCTCCTGCCACTGCCAGTCCCACACACTGATGGCAGCAGGTATGAGCATTGGGTGGGACCGTGGAGCATGGGAGCAAAGAATTTACAGTAACCACCAGAGGCTCGCCCAGATGACAGTAACCAGCACCCTGCCTTGGTCTGGTGCCCCGCTCACCTGCTCCACCATCTCTCCGCGGCCTGTGCCCATCATGTTCTGCGCTCTGCTGCCTGCTGTCAACACCCACCACCATAGTTCCGTGCACCCCCTGGTGGTCAACACACGTCATAGCAACCGGTTGTTCCATTGTTCTGCTGTTCAGTCTACTTGCATATTAGCCTTTTATTATATAGGACTAGAGGCCCCGTGCACGAAATTCATGCACTGCGGGGGCGGGGGGCGGGGAGGGTGTCCCTCAGCCCAGCCTGCACCCTCTCCAATCTGGGACCCCTCAGGGGATGTCTGACCGGCAGTCTGACATCCCTCTCACAATCTGGGACTGCTGGCTCCCAACCGCTCACCTACCTGCCTGCCTGATTGCCCCTACCACTCACCTGCCAGCCTGATCGATGTCTAACTGCTCCCCTGCCAGCCCGATTGCCCATAAATGCCCTCCCCTGCCGACCCGATTGCCCCCAATTGCCCTCCCCTGCCGGACTGGTCCCCCCCAACTGCCCTCCCCTGCCAGCCTGGTCCCCCCCAACTGCTCTCCCCTGCAGGCCTGGTCCCCCACAACTGCCCTCCCCTGCCGGTCTGGTCTCCCCTTACTGCCCTCCCTGCCGGTCATCTTGTGGCGGCCATCTTGGACCACATGGGGGCAGCCATCTTGTGCCAGGGTGTGATGGTCAATTTGCATATTACCTCTTTATTATATAGGCTTTGTTTGTAAGTAGATAATGCACCATGAACATTTCTCTCTATTAAAGAAAACCTTTTCAATGCTGGAGGTTCATGTTTAAAATTTTTTTAAATTTTTTTTTTTGAGAGAGAAACATTGCTGAGAGAGAAACATGGTTTGGATGCCTCCTGCATGTCCCCTATAGGGGATTGGTCCCACAACCAGGGCATGTGCCCTAACTGGAATCGAACCAGCAACCCTTTGGTGCACAGGATGACACCCAACCAACTGAGCCACCCTGGCCAGGTCATTTTCAAACTTTTTAAGAAGCTTGTTGAGGTCTGCAAAACCTTCTGCTAAACCCTTCACTGAATTTCCTTGGGGTTTCTTTGTTTACTTCTCCTGTAGTTTAATTTCTCTTGCCTCTTCTTCACCTATGCATTGCTATTCCAGTTCCAAGAACTCCTCATTAGTCAAAACCACAGGAACCACCTCTAGGAGCTGCTCAATGTCACCCTCACCACACCACGTTGAAGTTGTTTACCATTAACCACATCCTTGTTGATTTTTGCAACCTTTGCGCAATGATGTTAAGACAGCTATGCCATAACGAGGCAATAAGAATTTTTCAGCTGTTATCTTATCAGACCAGCATCTTAAACATAATTCTGCAGCACATGACTCTATTTTGAACTGACAAGAATTTCTAAAAAGTTGAATATGTGAGTGAATGGAAGAGGTGAACAGAGGCATACCTGGCGTCACCTCCTTCCCTCTTTTGTCCCTTCTTCAGCCTAACAGTGAATCTATTTGATAGACAGTGCCCCAGGCAAATGCTGAAAATATGTGGCTTCTGCTTCTTCCTATGCCTTCCTATTTCTCTCTTTCCATTCACCCTCTTAAAAACTTCCTTATCTTGGTAACATTGCCCCAAAGATGTCCCCACAAGTTCAATCAGTTCCAGGACTGGGGCCCATTGGCCCTTTCCTCCCCAGGAAAAACATCTTGTACTGTAGAGATGGGTTGGGATTATTCATTCAAAATTATTTATTGAATAGCTACTAGGTACCAAGTACTATTGCAGGCAAAATTGGGGCTACAACAGTGAACCAAACAAACAAAACACCACACTGTCATGGAATTCAGATTATAACAGAAAGAGAGAGGCAATAAGTCAGACAAACATGGAAAATATGTGCCATGGAGAAAAATTAACCCGGGAAGAGAAAGAGCAGGTGCTGCAGAGGCCACAATTTAAAGCAGGTGGTCACGCCCGGCCGGTGTGGCTCAGTGGATGAGCATGAACCTATGAACCAGGAGGTCACAGTTCGATTCTGGTCAGGGCACATGCCGGGGTTGCAGGCTCAGTCCCCAGTAGGGGGCATGCAGGAGGCAGCCAATCAATGATTCTCTCTCATCATTGATGTTTCTATCTTTCTCTCCCTTCCCCTTCTTCTCTCTGAAATCAATAAAAATATATTTAAAAAATAAAACAGTTTTCTCTTTTTTTATCCAGAGAAAACTCAGAGGATAAAAACAACATGAAAATAAAGCATGTTGGACCTCACAGACATAGCTCACTTTTGGCAGGTTTGACGTCCCACCCCAGGGTTCCCGGAGTCTGAAGTGGCTCTCCAGTCAGCCATAGAGATCACAAGTGCTCTAGAGGCACTTTTGTCAGCTGAGGACCTGCTAGCCAAGAGATGTCATTTCTAATGGAGCCATTTCCCCTCTAAAGGAAACCCAGCAGCACTGGCTCCAGGAACACTGCCCAGAGCTGGCAACGCGGCTATTTCTCTCTTCTATTGCACAGGGCAAGTAGAAGTGAATGTCTTGTGCACATATAATGACTTGAAAAGAGTGGTTTTAGACTCCAGGGTCTGAGCAGTAAAATCATCATCGTAGTAATTATGGTGATTCTTTCTTTACTAGTCTGCAGTGGTCCTGGTGACATTACCTTGCTCAATTCCCATAGCGACCCTGGGAAACAGGTGAAGAATATCATCAGATAGTTAACTAATTCCTAGTGTTAGGACTTACCTAATAGGTGGTAGTTAGAAATGCCCATCTCCTTTTCCAAAGATGTGGTTCATGTAGAAGGAGGTGGTTCATTTTTTTTAAAAATGTTTTTATTGACTTGTAGAGAGAGAGAAAGGGAGAGGAAGAGAGAGAGAGAGAAATATTGATGAGACAACCAGCTGCCTCCTGCATGCCCCCTTCTGGAAATCAAGCTCAAAACCAGGGCATGTGCCCTGACTGGAAATCTAATCAGGGACCTCCTGGTTCATAGGTTGACACTCAACCACTGAGCAACTCCAGCCGAGCATAGGGAGGTGGTTCTTAGCAGGAAGGGCATTTGGCACAATTACATATTTTTATTTATTTGTTTACTTTTATCTTTGTTTCAAAATCTAAAAGGAGTGATTATCTCTGGAGTGTGCGATGATTGGGGTTTTAATCTTTCAAGTTGTATGTTTATGAACAGTCTGAATACTTAAAACGGTGTATTACTTGGTTAGAGAAAATACATTACCGTTATATATAAAATTGTATGAAGAGAATTAGAAGTACAAGTATAAAAGTGAATTTAGATATTTAATATTTTGATTTCTTGTTTGACCTTATTATTTAGATCACTTTTGGCTGTGGTACTCTTCAGGCATATGGTACTTTGGCCTGAGAACTGACAATACTCTGAGGGTACTGACTATTCTACCTGGCATATGTATATGTCAAAGGTTAGCTCCCATCTATGTTGCTCCCCATGAGTTTAAAGATATGTTTTCTACTGCCACATAACAAATTACCATAAATGTAAGTGGCTTAAAAACAGCACATAGTTATTATCTCACAGTTTTTATGGGACAAGAGTCTGGGTACAGCTTAGCTGGGGTTCCCTGCCCAGGGTCTCATAAGGCTTCAATCCAGGTGTTGGCCAGGGCTACTGTCTCAGCCAAGACCTGTGAACTCTCACCCAGAATTCACTTCCTTACAGCGGTATGACTGAGGCTCTTTCTCTGTGGAAACAATGACCAAGCAAAAGCCATTGATTCAGAGCTTGCTACAACAAGGGAGTAGGCCACCATCACTTGCATTTGGCAGGGAGTCAAAGGCAGGCAGAGTGGGAAAGATTTACAGTGGAGAAGGGAGGTGTCAGTTCACATGTGCCGTAATTGGAAGCTTTCAGCCTCCAGAAACTGGAATCAGGCTACCTAGCAGTCAGCAGCCTACATGACTGGTCAGGGGAATATATTTGACCTCTAGTTGGAAACAGAGATAAAATGAAGAAGCTGTCAGTTATTAATCAAGTTCTGGTTATTTTGGACCAATTATTACAAGGGTTATCGTTTGATCCCTGGGCCAGTTGCTATAGTGTTGTGAATTCCCACAAGTCTGACCTATAAATAGCACTGGCTTTGTGGGCTGGTTACTGTAGATAATGGGTGGTTTCTTGGGCTGTTCACTGCAGAATGTGGGTCAGAGTTCTATGTCTACATAAGGTCCATTTGCATATTTAGTCTTTTAGTTCCTAGAGACAGGCTGTGTCTCCCTGCACGTGGCTCTCTCCACAGGCTGTTCACAACAAGGTAGTCTTCTTCCTCTGGGCCAGCGAAGAGTTTCTCTCACTCTCATGCATTCTAGTAATACAGAGTTTTTATATATGTCATTATGTATTCACAAGAGTGGCATCATATCTTTGCCATAGTCCCATGGTCGGCAAACTGCGGCTAGAGAACCACATGTGGCTCTTTGGCCCCTTGAGTGTGGCTCTTCCACAAAATACCACGGCCTCAGCGAGTCTATTTTGAAGAAGTGGGGTGAGAAGAAGTTTAAGTTTAAAAAATTTGGCTCTCAAAAGAAATTTCAATCATTGTACTGTTGATATTTGGCTCTGTTGACTAATGAGTTTGCCGACCACTGCCATAGACCATTGGCTAGAAGCACTGGAATATTGTCCAAACTGGAGAGGAGAATATGATAGGGCATTTTGCCTTCCACTTAGGATTCCATCTACCACAGTGGGAGAGGATGAGCCATGAGCAGTGCTCCAGGCTCTGGGGAACACTGCTGATCACTCCAGCTTGGCTCTAGGGTCTGGAGGAAGGAATGGCCATGGGCCATTGGTCTCGGTAGCCTCTAATAATGACTTCTCACTGAAGCAGACTTTTGTGCTGCCCTAATATCCTCTAACACCCGCATCCAGGCTGTTGTGGCTGATTTCTGTGGGTAAGGAACTTCTACTGCTTCCTTTGAGTGGGGGGTCCCCCAGCTCCTGCTATGGGGGTCTTTTACCTATTTCTATCTCCCCATTACTGCTCTGTTATATGCTAGGGCAGAGGTCTCAACCTTGGCTGTATATTACAATCACCTGGAGTTTTCTAAAATCTCAATGCCCAGGTAACACCCCAGACTGTTAGAGTCTCTAGGGTGAGGCACAGACATAAGCAACTTTATAGCTACCAGGTGATTCTATTATGTGGCCGAGGTTCTAGAAGAGTCACTGTCTGAAGCTGCAGCCTTTAAATCGGCTCTGAGGCTTGCTGCACACCAGAGTCACCTGGAAGCTTTTAACACAAACCTCTGGTGACCGGGCCCCAGCTCTAATAACATGAAGCTGACTGGGAATCTAACCAGTGACCTCCTGGTAGATCCACAACACTATGTATAGCAGTGCAGTGGTCGGCAAGCCACGGCTCGCGAGCCACATGCGGCTCATGAGCCGCGGTTTGCCGCTCTGTTGACTAATGAGTTTGCCAACCACTGATCTATAGCAACTGGCCCAGGGAGTCAAATAATCTGATGTGACTGATCTAGAGGATGGTCTGTGCATGGAACTTTTCAACGTTCCCCAGGTGATGCCAGCACTCAGGCCTGATGAGAACCACGGATTCTACATCCATGTAGCAAGGTGCTCCCAGGGAATGGGGCTCACTCCTCCCTCTCTGTGAGGAAAGGGGCAGGTCCCCAGTTTAAGTGTGATTAATATAAACTATGGGCAGAACATAAGGAAGGATTTGTATTGATTGTTTTTGCTCTGAAAGTTGAAATAATCAAGAATATTAATTTAAGGCTACATCAGATTTCCTGCTTTTAGAAAAGTTTTCCAAGCTAGCAGTGGAAATTTCCCTTTGCTATCATATTTTGCATGTGTTTTTATTTTATACATAGCATTAAGAGAATGTTCTCTATGTCATTTGTCTGGTAAGTCCGTTTGAGTTTGTCACGTGGTTCCCAAATGTACAGTGAGATTTCTGTAGGCTGAGGCTGCCAAAGGAGCAGGGAGCACAGTGGAGACGTGGAGACATAAGCTGGAGTCTAAAGGGCAGGCTCAGTGGGGATGGAAGAGAGGGAATGGCAAGGCCAAAGATATGGAGGTGGGACAGTGCAAGGCGTGACCACCTGAAAACATAACTCAATAGATCCAGGAGAGATGAGGTTGTGATGAGGACAAGCGGTTTCTGACTACCTCCATGTTAGAACTTTTTTCTCCATCATCTTTATCAATTACATATTTACTTTTACATGTACATTCTGCTCTATAATTCAACTAGAGGCCTGGTGCATGACATTTGTGCACTGGAGGGGGGGATCCCTCAGCCCAGCCTGTGCCCTCTTGCAATCTGGGACCCCTTGGGGGATGTCCAACTGCCAGCTTAGGTTGCTTAGGGGAGCGGGCCTAAGCTAGCAGTCAGACATCCCCCCAGGGGTCCTTAGCGCTGCCACGGAGGCTTCTGGCTGAGCGGTGCTCCCCCTGTGGGACTGCACTGAGCACCAGGGGGCAGCTCCTACATTGAGCGTATGCCCCCTGGTGGTCAGTGTGTGTCATAGCGACCAGTCTTTCCACCGTTTGTTCAATTTGCATATTAGCCTTTTATTATATAGGATTTTCTAGACCTTGTTTATAGATTGATTCTAAAGACTAAACACCAATAAAACACATCAACATCATCATAACCAGAGTTCACTATACAGCCTCATAATTGGCTAAGATTAATTTTCCTTTTCTGTGAATCCAACGTCACCATTCCTGTGACACTTAAAGGAAAATATTTCCAGAATCAAGGTCGATGAACTCTTTTCTTGCCCCCACTTACATTCCTCAATATCATGATCATGCTACATTTCAGTTTGCTTCATATTTGAACCCTTATTTTCTTACATAGTCTCCTTCCAACCAAGGTTTATAATTGCCTTTTCCTTCCTTCCTTTCTAAAAAATTTTCTTGTTTATGTTGTCAACAGAAAACATTTACCATCATAGATCTTTTAAAACACCCAGCCTTCCAATTACAGTAACTGCTGCAGGGAATCCACGTTCTCTCAGAAAACTGTGCCTCCAGAGACTTCTGCATTTCTGCTTTCATAACAATTGCTTATTTGCTACATCTGTTGGGAACTATACTTCCGAGGCTCTTTTTCTCTGTACTTCTGGAGTAGATCAATTGTTTTCTAGATCTCAGGTCTTCTTAGTTTGTTTTCTCCCTCATTTTATCTCAGGAGGGGCTCTGGGAGGCTTTCAGAGTGTGTATGTTTAGTTTGTCCTCATGCTTGACTGATATTTTGACTAACAGACACTCTAGGTTCAATACTTTCCTTCTTAATTTGAAGGCTTTCTTTATCCTCCAAGTCGTAAAATTCATAGGAATATGTCTGAGCTGGATCTTTCATCCATTGCTTTATTTTATCCATCAGTGTCCTCTTACCTTTTTTTCTTCATTAACTTTATTGTAAGTTCAAATTTCTGATAAATGTCATACAGACCTCTTTGTTGTGGTTGATTTAATTCCTCTTGTATTCCTTTACTTTCATTTTAAGGGGACTTAGGGTGGGTAGGGGAGTAAATGCATGTGATTGGTCTGCCATTTGGAACTCTACAGACATAGTATTTGGATATTAAAGGAAAGGAGGACCCCTGAAGATGGAAGGACTTGGAGACCCTTGGTTTACATCATGGGGAAACTGTAGCTCTCATAGTGCTCACTGGTGGCCCAAAGAGGTAACATCAGGTGACCATGTGTTCTGTTCTGAAGCAAACTATGACATCACTTTTCCAGTGAATGGAAATGATTGGGAATGTTCTAATATATTCTGGACTATTTCCATTAGGTCCATGTGTATTCAGAGTACTAAGTGAAGGTTGGAAAAATAAAGGCAGAATACTGTATGACCTCTAAGTATCCCACACTTCTGGAATGTACCTGGTGCCCGTCAGTGGGCACATCTTGCAATTCTTACATTCCAGTGCACTTTGTAGCTGTCACACGAGATGCATCCTAAACTTAAAAATGATGCTACTCATCTGAGTATGGAAGAATGAAAAAAATCAACCTATGATGGTTTTGACCAGGCGTTGTGTAAGTTTAAGCCCACTGACGGAAAGGCACAAATGGCCCTGCTCAGTCTGAGTTATGATCAGGAGGAATTATAGATTCCCTATTCTACTGGATGAAGATCTGAGGGTAGAAGGGACTCTGCTTCTCCTCTCCAGTGAAGTGGGAAGACTTCAAGGTCCTCCTTCACTTGACACGATGTGAGATCAGGAGAAATGGCTATGAGGGAACGAGGCACATGAACCTAAGACTACTCCAAAGACTCATCACACCTCCCAGGGTGGCAGTAGGGACCTGCATGGGCCAATGAAGAAGAGCAGAGAAAGTGAGGGCATGCCAGCAGATGCCAGAGTAAATAAATAATGCTATCCTGTGTCAGATGCCTCTCCGAACCCATCCCCCAGGCTGTGGATTGGGGCAGTGATGGGAGAGACTAGAGCTGACTAATAGTTTCCTCCACTGGTCTCTTGTGAGAGCAGGTCTGCCATGCTTTGGAGAATCATATCTGCTGGCTATTCTTTGGCTGGCATCCAGAAACATGGCTCATGCAGCAAGTGATCGCTGAGGACGATGGTGCTCTCAAGCAGGAAGCCCCTTGGGTGGACACTTGGTGCATAGCTAAGTGGGAAGTGGCCACTATACACTCCTGCACCCACATGCTCTGTGTCCTTACTGGTCTTCCTGGTGTCAGAGGCTGGCAGTGTGATCATCCCCATACATCTTGGGGAAGTCTGCTTCTGTCCCACCCTGGCCCCAGCCTCTGCCCCTTCCAAAGGAGCTTTGGCTTCTTGTCCCTATTGGACATGCTGTTCCATAGGGAGCGCCCTCCCCTTCCCTTCTGCCTGCCCCACTGGCTTTGGCCCTCAGCCCCTCACATAAGTGCAAACTGGAGCAGAAGTTGCAGAAGTCTGGGTCTCTCTTATGTGTCCTATCCCCATTAGACAGTGACCCCCAAGCCCCTAGACTAAACCTCATCCAATAAACCCATGGCCAACCCCACCTCTGGCAGAACACAGAGGCATCTAGTCCCATCTTGGGGGCTTTGGAAGGGTTTATGTGGAGGTGCTGGGCAGCGGCTTTGGGGCCCTGGCCTCTCCAAGTGCTGCCTGGAATGGACTTCCCATAGAAACACTGTTCAGAAGTGGCAAATTTGCGGTTTCCTACTTGTCTTTTTGTACTGTGGCCCCACCTGGAAAGGGACACAGAGGGCTTAAAAAGTGTGTGCAATTTTCCCATGTTTACCAATAGTTATAACTATTTCCTGTAAAATCGTTAAGGTCCAATCAAAGAGACCTGGTGTGTTGATAAACTTGGTATTATTTCAGTGTAGCTATCCAAATCATCATTGAATTAGTTTCATAGGGCAGCCATGACTAATGACCCTGTGGTGACTTAAAACAACACAGATTTATTCTCTTGCAGTTCTGAAGGCCAGAAGTCTGAAATCAATTAGGATTGGTTCCTTCTTGGGGTCCCAAAGAAGAATCTGTCCCACGCCTCCCTCTTAGCTCCTTCGTGACTTTTGGCAGTCTTTGGCATTCCTTGGCTCATGGCTGCATAACTACAATCTCTGCCTCATGGTCATATGGCAATTTCCGTGTGTGTCTGTGTCCAAATTTCCCTCTTCTTATGACACCAGTTGTTGGATTAGAGCCCACCTGAGTCCAGTGTGATCTCATGTTAATTTGATTATATCTGCCAGGACCATTTCCAAGATAAGGTCAAATTCACAGGTAGCAGGACCATTTCCAAGATAAGGTCAAATTCACAGGTAGCAGGGGATAGGACTTGAACTAATTTTTTTTTGTGTGTGGGGGGTACACATTCAATCCACACCAAAATTTACTTTTATCAAAGTAAATTAAAAGACAATTAGAAAACTAAATGCACAAATCTTTTTTGTTGTTGTTGACAGTATTACAGATGTCTCCCATTCTCCCCTCTTTTGTCCCCTCCACCCAGCCCCCAACCTACCCCAGGCCTTCCCCACACTATTGTCTGTGTCCATGGACTATGCATAAATGCATATAAATTCTTTGGTTAATTTCTCTCCCCTGAGATGTCAGTCTGTTTCATGCATCCATATCTCTGAGCCTATTTTGTTCAGTTTATTTTGCTCATTAGATTTCACATATGAGTGAGATCATGTGATATTTGCCTTTCTCTGACTAGCTTATTTCATTTAGCATAACAATCTTCAGATCCATCCATGTTGTCACAAAGGGTAAGAAATCTTTCTTTTTTTACAGCCTCATAGTATTCCATGGTGTAAATGTATCACAGCTTTTGTATCGACTCATCTACCAATGGGCATTTGGGCTGTTTCCAGATCTTAGCTATTGTAAACGACACTGCTGTAAACATAGGGGTGCATAAATCCTTTCTGAATGGTGTTTCAGGATGCTTAGGGTATACACTGAGTGGCCAGATTATTATAAACTCTGAACACATAATAATCTGGCCACTCAGTGTGTGTGTGTGTGTGTGTGTGTGTGTGTGTGTGTGTGTGTATACGTTAGAGGCCTGGTGCATGAATTCGTGCATGGGTTGGGTCTGGCCAGCCTGGCCAGGGGGAGGGGACATGGGCGGTTGGCTGGCCTGCCTGCTGGTCGAACTCCTGGTCGAGGGGACAATTTGCATATTAGCCTTTTATTATATAGGATATACACTGAGTGGCCAGATTATTATGCTTTCAGAAATCATAATAATCTGGCCACTCAGTGTATATCCAGAGGTGGGATTGCCAGGTCAGATGGCAGTTCCATTTTAAAATTTTTGAGGAAACTCCACAGTGACTACACCAGTCAAAAGGCAACAAATCTTGTTATTCTTTGAATGACAGTTGTAAAATTGCCCTAGGTTTACCAAAAGCCATAATTTTTTCAAATATAAAAAAACTGGCTTATAAATACATAGATTAGTGAAAATGGAATAATAAATGCTCTTACCTCTAGTAAACTCCTAATTAACGCATGCAAGTGGGAAACCAGTGATAAATACAAGTAGTCCACTATAAAAATGGCAAAACAAATATAGAGACATTGTATTAATACAAGTATGAAAAAAAACAGTTCTCTTTTAAAATAACCAGTTTGTCTCTTATGTCATCTTATTTTGAGGTGTCAAATCTCATTAAAGGAAAAATAATATTTGAGAATGAACCTCTACCATCATAATTCTTGAATTCTTTTTCTTTTTTAAACTGTAGAATCTCCCAAAGTAGAAATGAACACCATGTCACATAAATGTTTCGATTTTACATGTCTCATGCATGTGTTGTATTAAAATGAGAAGCATCACAGAACTTTAATTCATCTGAAAAATGAAACGTAAATTTTAATTCAACCCAGCAAAGCCTTCCTGACATGTCTGGAACACACGCTCAGTTCAATTGTCCCCGCTCTGTGTTTTTTGCAGCTTTGAATGAAAATGTGGATATTGTGCAGCAGAAAAAAAAGGCATGTTTGCAAGTTAAAGGAATCCAGCTACATTCATTAAGTTTCTTTAAATTTATATTCTATATGTGGGCAAACTTCAAAAGAAGATACTTCAGGAAGGGGGAAGGCAATGCTTTTAATGAAAATTCCAGGAAACGAGATTTTAGGCCTGCTTCGCTGATCTCTTCTAAACATGCATATATAGTGAATGATTTCGATTGAAACTAATAGGAGTTTCACCTAATTGAAAAGAAGGACAAGAGAGGGTCTAGGATTAAGGTGAGCTTGTCATTTCATTGTCATCCTTTGACATTTTTTGAGGATTATTGCGTGATCTAGGGGATGTGTACCTCTGTTTGACTCACTATTATTGATTAAGGAATCAGAATGTTGACCTGTGGGTCTTGTCTGAAACAGACAATTTCTGTCAGGTAACAAAGATCACTGTAGATTGTGGTTTGGTTGCCCTGACCTTCATTAACCAGTCTTATATTTAGGAGTATTTTTTCATCGTCCTTGCATATACTTATAAATACCCAGGTCCTCAAAGTGCTCCTTGAACCAGCTTCACCATTTTACTGGTTCCCATAATTAGTTAATAAATCTTAAATCTATACTTATTGCCTTATTTTTGCATGAGAGTCACTTGGAAAAACTTTGGAATATATACTTTGACACATTTTTGGACTTTTAATCTGTATCGTGGTGTTGGCAGTGGAATATAAGAAGTTATTTGTCAAAGTGCCAGTAATGTGCTTTGTGATGCCAGGCCCTAGCTGGTCCCGAGAGGAGGCCACGGACAAATCCCCACACTGCTTTGCTCTCATCTGTGGGTAGGGTCACATAAAGTGCCAGAATAAAATACCTCATTTGTTTTCATCTTGTGCTTATTTGCAAATGAAATTCTGTAATGAATGCTTTAAAAAACAGCTTTTGTCTAAGACAGTGGTCAGCAAACTCATTAGTGAACAGAGAGGCAAGTTTGCCGACCACTGGTCTAAGAGAAGGAGGAGATGAATGTTAGTATCAATCAAATAATTGAATCCCATTGCTGAGGTACTTGCAATGGCCTGAACAGCTGTGAAAGGGGCATTTAAAACTAATTCTCAAAACAAACCAATATACTATTTTGTTTTGTACTTGGATTGGGGGGTGGGATGTAAAGGGAAAGGAGTACTGGGGATGGAGGTCCCTAAGAAAGGAACAGTCAACCCTACAGAAAGTTCAGGGGTTGTTGGTGCTAAGTGTCCAGAATTTGGGGTGCAGAGAGCTGTAAGTTACTTCCATGAACTGCATAAGGACCGATTTTCATTCTCACTCAGAACCGACGACTACGCTGAGATGATTACACAACACCACCAACAACAGATGACTGCTGGTGCTCTCCTGGGTGAAGAAATATCCTGGGGACCAAGACATTTGCTTCTCCATTTCCTGGCTGCGCCTTCGTCTGAATTCTAACCTTACCACCGTCCAGCTGGGTCCCAATTATCCATCCCTTCAAAAATTACAGCCTAAATGTCCTTCCTGTGGGACCAGTCCCCATGCTTATTACAAAAAATTGCTGTTATGTAAGCCCCTCTCCTCTTGTTCTGTTTTCTGCCCCCTTTGGCTAGAAGCGATGATTTTCTTGGCTGACCTTCCTTCCTTCCTTCCTTCACCCGTAGTCTCAAAGGAGAAAGTTCTAGTCTTGCAAGTGAGGCAAAATTCTTTGGGGCTTTTTAAGGAAAAGTGTAGAATCAGTTCCCAATTCAACATGAAAATGAGACAGACCTGGTTAGTTTATCAACAAAACATGGGAATTTCCAATCTTAGTATGCTATCTGATGTAGAGTGAATGTGAAAATTAGGTGTGACACACCCTGAGTTAGATCTTGGCCTTTTATTTAGTTTTTCAGTGGTTACTCCTTTACCCCCTACCCAAATGAGGGCTTATTGGAGCTAAAATATGACTCTTTTCTCCTCCAAATTCACAAACCCATCCCCAATTTCAAACGCATTACTCACCATCATCTGTGCTTGCCCCATTTTGCAATTCCTCAAAAATACACAGAGACCAGTGACACTGCAGAGTGACCTCCTAGGAAAGAGTGTCCTCTGGCGAGCAGAGCAGGTGTCTACTCGTAGAGCTGCTCAAGCTTGAGTAAACATTACCTGGGGCCGAGATCCTGCATTTCCAACCAGCCAGGTGTGCTGCTGGTCCAGGGAGCGCTGTGTGAGCCCCACTGCTGTAAGGCATGCCTCCAGGTTCAGGGCAGCCGGCCTGTGACCGAGGTCAGAGCAGAAAGGGCATCCTCTCTACACCGTGGAAGACACGCTATGACCTTTGTTGGCCAGGATGGCCCTTTAATATTCTCTACCTGCTCTGCCCAATATTGCAACAACCTGTGGCTCTTTAAATGGGGATTTAAATTAAGTTCAACAGGATTAAAATTATCTCCCTAGTCAGGGGTGGGCAAACTTTTTGACTCGAGGGCCACAATGGGTTCTTAAACTGGACCAGAGGGCCAGAACAAAAGCATGGATGGAGTGTTTGTGTAAACTAATATAAATTCAAAGTAAAGGAGTGGAGGGGAGAGCAAGAGAACCGTATAGAACAGCCGGATCTGGCCCGCGGGCCGTAGTTTGCCCAAGGCTGCCTGAGTTGCTTGAGCTGTTTGCCTCTTTATACCAGAGGAGTGACTTGGTATGATTCTCATATCTTCAAACTTCTTCTTTTTCCTAAGACAGGTCTTCAGTTAACATTTAGGCAACAGATAAACTCTGCCTAAAAGTGCAAAGAGGCTGCCTCTGCCCTAGCCATTTTGCTCAAGCCGTTTTGCTCAACAGCCACACGTCCCTGACGGCTGCACACAGATATAGGCCATTTCCAATGCTGCAGAAAGTCCTACCTGACAATGCTGTTTTATAGGAATTCCAAAGTCTCTCTTTTTAGTCAAAGCTGCCAGTTAGAGACCCATCCACACATTCGAGTAGCAAAGACCTAGGGGACACTCAGCATTCCTTTTTGGATCTGCACAAGAAATATCCCAAGTGGTCTGAGTAGATTACCGTGAGCCATGGTTCTGAACCACGGTAGAGACACCTGGGCCTGAAACAGATGACCAGCTAATCCAAGTCAGGTTGTTGGGGTGGGACCTCGTTACTTTCCAGAGCACTGAGTCACAACAAGAAACTGTGATACATGACCTCGATTTCCTGATGGGGTGCAGGGGAAAGCTTACCACTGATCCTAAAAGGCTTTCTTGTTGCAGAATTCATATTTATAAACTGTGAAACTTTCTGTGTAGCCAGTCAACCCTTGTTAAAGGCATAATTCCTTTCTGAAACAAATACTGAATAAAGGGAGTTTAAAATTTGAAATTGTAGTAAATTCCTTTTGAGAGCAATACAATTCTGTTACTATGTTCATCCAAGACACATTCAGAACCAGTGCCTCCAATGAATAGATTCACCTCATTTATAAAAGGTTTGCCTCTTTATACCAGAGGAGTGACTTGGTATGATTCTCATATCTTCAAACTTATTCTTTTTCCTCCTAAGACGGGTCTTCAGTTAATATTTAGGCAACATATAAACTCTGCCTAAAAGTGCAAAGAGGCTGCCTCTGCCCTAGCTCGTTTGGCTCAGTGGATAGAGCATTGGCCTGTGGACCAAAGGGTCCCAGGTTCGATTCCGGTCAAGGGCACATGCCTGGGGTTGGGTTTGCAGGAGGCAGCCAATCAATGATTCTCTTTCATCATTGATGTTTCTATCTCTCTCCCTCTCCCTTCCCCTCTGAAATCAATTTTATATATCTATATCTATATCTATATCTATATCTATATCTATATCTATCTATATCTATATCTATATATTTTAAAAAGAGGCTGCCTTCATCACTGAGGGATCTTGGAAGCAGGAAGAAATACCTTGCATCCTATTGTAACATGATACAGTGGGTCTCACATTAGCATTGCTACCTGAGAGCACTTTCTTGGTTGGAGATAAGGCTTCTAAAGCCTGGGAGAGGTTCAGGGAGGGATGCATATCATCTCATTGCCTTGGGGTGGACCATCCTACACCGGCATAGGCCAAGCATAAAATGTTCTATTTCTGGAAAAGAAGCATTTCCTTTCCTCCTTGTCTTCCTGCCTCCCTGATGGATTCTGCATACAAATATCTAATTCCACTTCTGACTCTGAGTAAAACCTTTAGTGGATATAAAAATGTGGCATTTACCATGTCATTTTGCAGCATATTGTGTCCCTTGAGGTTCTTGTGGATAAACCAAGAGCCCCAGCCTCAGTTAGGGTCTAGCTGTAGGCACGCATCATGCCCTTGCCTGACTCTCACCTGGGGTTAGCAATCATTTTCCACATGGAAGCTGACCAGGGCCACCACCTGTCAGTGGGGTTTTCTGAGCCCCAGGAAGACTGATTGGCGAGGGGTGTTCTGCTCTCATTTCTTAGGCAAGACCATGGTGCGGGCATGTGTGATTGTCTGGAGCACTTGGGCTATGAAGCCCAGCTCAACAAGATTAACTAAAAGGTGAAAGCCTTTTTTATTTCTTTTCTGAGCCATGGCAACTTTATCATATGGATTTGCATCAAAATAACATTTTTAGATTAGAAAGTTAGCTATACATGATTGTCACATGAAAATAGGAGTTCATGTGCAGAAAATGCCTCCTATATTCACAGTTACTTTCTCTTACTGTAGTTTAGAACTAAATCTTTTGCACCTTGAATGAAACCGATGGTTGTCTGCTTCCATCTCCACTGAGCTAATAATTCCACCCAGAATCTTGGCTTTCCTGCATCTTCATCTTAAATTATATACTTTGATCTGGTTCTGCTTTAATTTAAAAGTTGTTTTTTTGACTCAGAGTAGATGTGCAGGATGATAGAGAATGTAAATTATGAAGAGTTGCCCACATATCTTTTCCTACTTTCAACAGTTGTAGATCTCAGTGGATGTAGAAAGGTAAAATTAATGTGTGTGTTTTCCATAAGCTGTAAACCAAAGATACTGGTAGAGGCTGGTGTAGGAAAAATGTGACTTTATGGGCAAAGGACATTATTTATACCGGTGGTTCTCAGAGTGGGTCTCAGCATCAGTAGCATCTGGGTGTTGGTGAGAAATGCCAGTTCTTGGCTCTATCCTTAGACCTACTGAACCAGAAACTCAGGGATGGGGTCTAGAAATCTGTATGTAACACATTCCCCGGTAATGCTTAAATTGGGAAACACTGATTTTGACAGTAAGATGAGTACATGCATTTTTATATATGATATCAAACATAATATAAGCAACAGGAGGAAACAATTCTACCCGATATGGCAATAAACTTTTAGATATACTGAAACTAGTATTTTAGAAACCTTTAACCAGTAGACAAAATAAATTCTAAAAATATAGCAGTGCGCATTTAGTTCAAACCCATTCATGGTTAGCATAATGCGGACTGACCAGAGCACAGGCTTAATGAATATCTAGCATTTCAGGAACACATCTTCCTCAGTCATGTGAGAGAGATAAAACATCTGATTTATGTATCACAGAGAAAAATATGAAACCGAGTAAGAATTAAAAATGTTAAATTTATGTATGTGGGAAGCACTTTCGCTCATGCACGCATCGCATTTTAGCAACAACATAGCCACGGCTCTGAAGTACCCACAAAGCAACCTAAAGGATTGGGAGATGCCTTGTTACATTTCATTCCAGGTTTTGTATGCAGTTTTCTGCAACCAGTCACTGGATTAATTATCCCAACAAACCAGAAAATATCACATCACCAAATTCAGCTTTGAGTAAACAGGATAAGTTGAGAGTTATATAAAGAAAAAATGTGATTCATGTAAATATGCATGCATTTATGTAAATAATTTATGCATTAAATGGCATATTTGTCAAAACTGTAGTCTTAAATCTCCCTCTCCTACCTGTTGCAAAAACGAAGACCAAAAACAAAATGAGTATCAACTATGACTAGTCACTATATTTAAAATCTCCACCACTTGGGTGTGGCTAAATTGAGGTTCAATAAAAATTTCTTAGGGTAATGGGACTACTGGGTATAGCTTATTAAGAAAATAACTGTCCTGGGTGCAACAGTAAGCCATCTGAAAGATTTTTTGAGGGGGAAGGGTTATTACTCTACCCTGTGCTTTGAAACTAAGCATGATATTCAATGTGAAATCAATTCCAGGGGATGGCATAATTTATCTTGTGCACGTTGCTAATCTCTGCTCGTCCATGGCCTCATTTCCTAATTTTTTTGGCATCTTTGCAGACGCCCACATCTCTGGATGATGATGCAATGGACACGTGGATTTTTTATTTATCAAAGAAAAGTTGGCTAAATCCACCCCATTCCTGAAGATGTATCATAATAGTCAGCTGGATATTTGGAAAAATTTAAAAGACCAATTGGACTGTTTTCATACAGAGTTTGGTGTCAGATAAATGGTGTGTGTGTGTGTGTGTGTGTGTGTGTGTGTGTAGCAGCTATGATAGAAAATATCAAAGTAAATGAGATTGACTAATTAGTACAAGACTATTCGAAATCCAAAATGGAAATATCCCATCTACTTCAAAATAATTGATAGAAATAGGTCAAAATACTTGGATAATGATCTGCTAATGTGATAATCATCCTATCTTGAATATTTTCATGAACAACTAGGTAAAGTTCTACATTTAATTACATGTATTGCAAGTTGGACGTTATTCCTATCTTATATGCCACAAGTGAAAACTGTTTGGACTTTACTATAATATCACCTGACCTCCTCCCCCCCCCCCTCCCCGCCGCCTTTTAGGCTTTTCTTTGAAGCCTGGGTATTTAAAATTAGTTCAAATGTGCTGCTTGGGATACAGAAGGTCTCAAATCCCCTGTAGATTTCTGACTGCAAACAACAAGTTCTGAAGCAACGGACTCAGGAAAACAATGAGCAGCCTTCAGATCTTTTTGTAGATAAATGCAAAACATCCTATATAATAAAAGGCTAATATGCAAATTGTCCCCTTGACCAGGAGTCCGATCAGGGGATGGGGCCAGCCAGCCAACTGCCCACAGCCCCTCTGCCCCACCAGCCAGGCCCCCGATTGGCCCCCCACCTCAATCGGGGCTGGCCGGCTGGTCCCCACCTGTGCACGAATTCAGGCACTGGGCCTCTAGTGTATCTATAAAAGTGGACTCTCCCTAAGAAGTGTACTCTCCCCATTCCTTTGGGATGGGGAAAAGCTTTCTGAAAATGTCCCACCGTGGCCTCTCAGTGTATCTAAGGCCACCTGAAGGGCAGGCGTGTGGACAGTGACCCTCAGCAGGCCTGGGCCAGATTGAGAACACAATTCCCAGAAAAAAAAAAACGCTCTGGAGGTACCTCCTTAGTGTGGGGTCCACTAGGATGTGTTCAGGAGGAGCTACAAGCTCCTGTGTGTGCCTTCCCTTGATTAGAGCCACAGAGATATCCCCCTTGTGCATGAGATCACAGGCTGGGGAATTTACTGAAACTAGCACATCCCAGAAAATTGCTGAGAGTTTCTCTGGCCATTCTGCCAGGTTTGGGATATTTATAAGAAGTTCTTCCCTCACACCCATCTGAAGCCCTCCCAAATGAATCCCATCATGTGGAAGCAGTGCAAACAGCAACATCAGCAGTTTTGCATCACTGGACGGCCAGTTCATTTAGAATCACATTCTCAATCGACAATTCAAGACACAATTCACGCATGGCTGAGATCAGAGCAGAAATAGGCCAAATGCTCATTTCAGAAAGGAAACTTTCATTGTGCATGAAACACGGAAACTCTACCTCATCCCAGAATTTTGTCTCTGAGAAATCAAGCATAAAATTATGGTTTCCTAAGATTTCACAGCAAATGTGTTTAAAAAGATCAAGCATTGGATCAAATGTCTTTGCTCAGAGTAAAACTAATTAAGTAAAACTAATTAAGACTAGTCTAACAAAATATTTCATGTAAAAGGATCTTATGTTTTGTAAGTACTAATCAGCATAATGAAAATTCCCTGTCCAATATCCAGAGTATATGTACAAAATGCACAAATAAGCTAGTAAAACATTGTTAAATGTAAACACTCAAAACAAAGCTAAGCACCTCGTATTTTTCCATCGCCTGGGAATACATTTTTAGATATAGTTAAATAAAAGTTGGTGCTGTGGATTAGTAGATATTTTTCTTCTAGTTCCTATAAAGACATTAATGTTGACTTTCAGGTGGAAACCTGACTTGTTCCCTCACCTTGGTCCACTTTCAGATCTGGGTAATTCTTTCTTGAGAGTCATGCGGACAAGAGCTGGGTTTTCAGACAGGATGTTGACCTTGAGCACTGCTAAAGGTCATCGGTACTCGCATGCTCTTTCTCTCATGTCCAGCTGAAAGAAAGATCTCTAATGTAATGTAACATGTGATCTATAGGACAATAGGTCAGAAGACTGTTTCGGATTTAAAGGGGACCCATGATTTGCCACTTCGTACTTGTAATCCACCAGACATTTACCAGCTTCCCAGGTGAGTCCACCCACAAACAGAAGGGCAAAATACCTGACCCCACGGGGACTGCGATCTTTTTCCCTTGCATTGCATACTCCTCAAGTGCCAAACAGGCAAAACTCCAGAATCCGAGGAGAAAGGAACGCGCACTGCTCAAGAAAGGATACAGAACAGAGAAGTTTATTTTACACTATCCGTCCAAGAAAATGATCGCCATAAACCAGTGCAAAGTGTGCAACAGAATCATTGAGTGTGTCTTAGCTCTGAGAGCCCAAATTGGTGATTTCCTCTCCCGGGCCTCCATTAGGCAGGTGCCCCATTGGCTAATGCTTGCCTCCTTTCGCACCCTCGACAGAGACGTTCAACCAATTTGTAGCAGGTTATTTTTACAATTCAGACCAGAATGTGTAGTACAAGGGACAGAGAAAACCATACCGAATGAATTATAAGTGATCAGTGCTTAAAGTAAATATAGGGGGAGCACGGGCAAGAGTCCACAGTTTCAATAAATACAGGTTTAACAAGCATGGGTGGGTCTCAACTGGTGGAATTAGTCTGCATAATAATTCAGCATCATACAAAATCTAGCAGGGCTGTTGAGCAGTGATTGGCAACAATGTTCACAATAACTTATGCCCTTGAGCTTGTCTGCATTTAGCACATTCTGTGGTTTCAAAGATGTCAGTTCTGTTTTCTCCTCCCCTTGCCATCCCTCCAGGAGGGGACGGGTGGAGCTGGGCAGCTTGGCCATGGTGTCCTGGAGGAAGGACGCTCGCCCAAGAGCCAGCTTTCAGGGTCCAGTGTACTCAGTACCAAGTGGCAAATTGGGACTTTATTGACGATGTCTGTGCAAAGTGCGCTTCTCTCCATTTTCCAAGAAACCAGTGTCTGTAATTCCTGCACAAAAAGCAGTGGTGGCCTCTGGGTCACTCCTGTCACCCCAAATGTCAAGCAATGACAGCACATCTCAGGGACTCACGGGTTGGGAAGCTTCTGCTGCTGACTGCCTGGTACCTCACGGATAGATGTTCAACCAGGGACCCTCGACAAAGGCCTCAGGCAGGCTAGAACTATTGCTTAAAAGACTAGAAAGAACCTAGTGAGAAAGTGAAGGTCATAATGGACATGTAGGAAGCTGCCTTCTTCCTCAGAAAACCTTGTGCTCCCCAGGTAACTACTATGGGCCTGTGGAGGCACCTTGGGGTATGAAATGTCATGCATCTTTCCCGGTGGCCTGTCTCAACTGTTCCTCTAATAAGCACTAGATCCACGCATGCTCCAACATGCTTGGGATTTGATCCCAAGACACAGTGGGAACAACCTGTGGCTCATCTACTAATCCAGATCCCAGGGGAAGAAGATGCAAGAGAAGCTCTCGATCTCTGGAAGAAAAGGGGCAGAAGGGAGAGCCCCTCCAATGAGAAACAACCCCCCAAACCCATAACCTAGGAATCACCTGAAAACATAACAAAATCCCAAGCACTCCCTATAAGCAATGTACCCTCTCCTCGCTATCTCTTTGACAGTCTCAGGCCATAAATTAGGTTAGTCTTCCATCCAATAACTTAAAAAAGGAGGAGGGATTGTAATAAGTTTTGCCTGGCTTGGGCCAGTTAGCAGCCAGTTTTTCTAGAATCTCAGTCACTGTTGAAAATGGAGCTTGAAAATTCACATGGATATTGAAAAGTCTTCACACCGAGGAGGCAGGAAGGGGTGGGCAAGAAAGGCTGGGTGGCAGGTAGGACCCCAGGAGGAGGAGGGGGAAGGGAGGGGGCAGGGGGCGCCTGGGCCACTTAGGCAGGAGCAGAGGCCTGTGAACAGCAAGGGAGAGACGGAAGCCCAGCCCTGGGGGCCCGTGTGACTCGGGGTGTGGCCGGGTCTTGTATTGCACAGAAAAGAAGGAACTGAGCCTCGGTGGGCGGCCCGGTAGATCAGTGTTCCCCGCACATGGGCAAGTTCACGAAGGTGAACACGTTGAACTCCGTCATGATGGAGAAGCACAGGAACACGCCGTACAGGAAAAGGCATCCGCACCCCAGCTTCTTGTCCAGCTGCCACTTGTTCAGGTGAACGCCAAACACCTGCAACACACAGAGGAGTCAGCGGGCAGCAGCCAGGGGGCCCTTGGGCGGGGCATGGATTCTCTCTGGGCCCACAAAGTCCATCTTTCATATTGTGGAACATAAGACCATCATAATCAAGAAGAGGGCAAGTCAGAACCTGCTGGTTGTGGGAAAATCACTTGAAAAAGTTATAAGCATGGGAGTAACAAAGATAGTCATAGTGGCCGCCTCTCCTCCCCTGGACTCCAGCCCTGTACCGCTTGGTGCTGGCATCACCATTCTGACACTTGACCCTTTTGTCCCAATATGACCTAAGCTCTCCTTCCCACAGGGGCAGGGGGTGGCTGCATCTCTTCAAGTCCCTGTGCCTGGAGGCCAGGAAGAAGTCCCCCTTGCTTCTCATTGCTGCTTCCATACCCTTTTTCTTTTTCCTCCTGAAAAGCACTGGGCTTGGAAGCTGAAGTCTCCTGACAGTCACATTCTACCTTCCTCCTTGCAGTCAACCCTGGGAGCTCCTGGCATTCCTCAGGGCCCTAAGTCCCCCCTCTCTGCCTCTCCTGTCATTGGCAGGCACCCTTGTTGTCCTTTTAGTGATTTATCTATCCACCAGGACGATCTACCCAATACCAGATCTCTTGAGTCCTTGTCTTCCACCCGATTTCAGTCCCTCACTCCCACGCCACACCCTCGACCTGTGCTATACCCACTAGCCACATGTGGCCACCCACATTTACATGTAAATCAGATAAAATCGGAAGCTGAGCTCCTCAGTTGCACTAGCCACGTTTCAAGTGCTTAATGTCCACAGGTGGCCAGTGGTTACTGTCCAGAGCAGATACAAGACATCTCTAGCACTGTGGAGAGTTCTGTTGGATATCCCTGCTGCCTAGAGCTTGTCAAACATCCCACTTTATTTTTTTAAAAATATGTTTTCATTGATTTTAGAGAGAGAGAAAAAAAAACATCAATGAGACAGAAACATCAACATAGATTGGCTGCCTCCTGCATGACCCCCACTGGGGAATCCAGCCCCAAACTGGACATGCCTTTTGACTGGGAATTGAACCAGTGACCTCTTGGTATATGGGTTGACACTCAACCATTGAGCCACACCACCTGGGCTCAAACACCTCACTTTCTCCTGGCCATCTTCTGTCTTTCCCGCTTGCTCCATTCTGGTACCACAACTACCTACAACTCTCAGAACCCACAACTCAGAATTCACTGAAACCATCACTGCTTCACTGTACTTCACTCACCTGTCCCCTGTCCCCTCCTTACCCTCCTAAGTTCCTCCAGCAATTGCTACAGTCACTCCTGGCATCTGCCTCCATTCCTTGGCCTATCTGTAGCTTTGAGGTTTTTGCCGGTTAAGCCACAGCCCTTTGGTTCATTCTAAGCTTCCATGTACTCCACGCTGCCTCCTTGCAGCTGACCCAGGCTGGAGGAAAATGCTGGCCAGGCTGATGGGTCTCACTTTAAATTTAAGACCATGAATGCCTTCTGGCAATCATCCACATTTCCTAGTCCACCATCTCTCCCTTCCTTAGACGGCTATTTCAGGCCTCTCTTCTCTCTTTAAATGACCAACACTCCCTTCTCTACTCTCACTGTCAGCTCATGACCTTGTTCCCATTTCACAGAGCTCCTACTACCACATTTACCTGCCCACCTTCCCTCTATTAATGAGGACCCACAGCCCACAGTCCTGCCCACAGCCCTGTCCACAGCCCATTCTTCCCCGTGAGCACGACATCTCCCCACCTCCTTATACTGCTTAAGGTCATGGCTCCAGCAATTGTCTCTCTTTCATCTCCACTCCCCAAACCCATCCTTGGATTATTCCAATTAGCATAAAATAATGCTGCTATCTCTCTCATCTATACTTTTCTGGGTTTCCATTTCTCTCCTTTCTTTACAGCAAGATAACTTGAAAGAGTTGTAAATACCTGGTGCCTCAGTTCTTCTTCCATTCTCCGTTAACTTATTCCACTCAGCCTTCTGCCCCATTGCTCTGCAAGCCAGCATGTCAAGAGCACCGATGACTCTACATTTCTAACCCTAATGGCCAACTCGGGACTCCTCTCCCTCAACAGCACAGATCACTCCACCGTGAAGCACCTTCTCCACATGACTCCCCATTGCCACACTCTTCTGGTTTTCCTCTTACCTCTCTGAATGCTCTTTCTCTGTTTCTTTTGTGGTTTTAGCCTCATCATTCTGACTTGGGTCTTAGGGCTCTTCTCTTTCCTGTCTATGTTCACTCCCTTGGTGAACTCATCCAATCGCATGGCTTTAAATACCATCTACATTCCGGTTTCACCAGCTTGGACATTTGTCCTGAACCCAGACTCATATTTCCAATGGCTTTCTTGGCCTCCCCAGTTAGAGGTCAAATAAGAACTGCAAACATAAGATGTTTGAAATTGCTCTTGTTCCCCAAACCTACTTCTCTTCCATCTTTCCACAGCCCCATTTGGATAGCCTAGCTAGGGGTTAGCCCGATCTTCTACAAATTGTACAACCTCAGCACGGTGTAAGGAGAAGCACTGTGCTACAAGCTTGCACTGTCAGACAGCTTGCTCCTCCATCATTTGGTGTCAACTTCTCTACTGTCATCAGTACAATGGAGCTGATATTAGTGACAGCTCATGGGGGTGTGGTGAGCTCCAAATGGGAAAACAGATGCAGAATATTAAGCACAGTGTGTGGCGATTACAAGTATCATAACCCTAAGTCATATGGCCTGAAGAACCTCTACACTACAAAAGAATAAATTATATAGATTTTCACTTTTGTGTAAGGAAGTATTTGCTTTGGTAAAACTTTGACATTTGACTCCCATCTTGATCCCGTAGATTACCTCTCCTGCTTCCTGCCTGCCCTACTGAATTCCCATTCTCTAGCATATGTACATTAACATGCTAGGTATAACTCAGTTTATATTTCCTTGAAAACTTCAGGAAAAATCATATTGTGTCTCAATGTTTCGTGTCAAAATTCAACAGCACACTTGTATGTTACTGGATACTTCACGTGGGTCAGTCCATGTGTTGGTGCAAACTGTGTTGGTGCAAATTTGTTTGCACCAACATGTCAGTTGAGATGGAATGTTAAATTATACAAAGGGATGTAATGGCCAAGAAAGTAGATGGCATAAAAGGGGAACTGTCAATAAAATATATTCCTAGTTTCTGAGTACTGGTCAAACCCATGGATTTATGAACATGTTTAGTAACCTGGAACAATTAATTAAAATCTACTATTCTGTAACTAATTTTGCAGAAAAAGTGAGGTCTCCCCTTTGTTTTTGATAAAACTATTTATGTTTGGCATGCCACATGGCCATGTTTCTGAGTGGAGGCTGCTTCCTTTCAGTAAGAGAGGGCTTTCTAGTGGGTTGCTAGGATCCACTTCTAGAAGAAACAGTTACGAAGGAGAAGGAACATCTGGAGGCTGATTGTCCTGATCCACCAGGAGGCCCAGCCCATCTGGTGTCCAAACAAACTCTGTTGCCAAAGAACTGCAGGGGGTGGGGGTGGGGGAGGGAAAACATGGGAGCTCGAAAGTGACGAGAGAACTGCAAACCTACTGTGACAAAGACGGAGGCCAGGAGCAAGCCCACGGAGTAGATCAGTCCCCTGCTGTTCAGCCGAATCTGTAACGAAAGAATGAAACAGAATTAGCTCTCCGAAAAGTCATGTGTTTAATGTGGGGCACTCAAGCATCTCTGAGTGAGTCCAGTTTTCTCCTATAGGGGGCGAAACAAAAGGAGGTCTCCCCAGCCATCCTCTACAGCTTATGGGAGGAATGTGAACTTTTCTAAAAACACCCAGAGAACGCCCTGGTCTGGTCCACTCTCAGCCCAGTCCCATGCTTCCCTCCAGGGGCGGTGGCTGTTGGACTGCCCCAAGGCCCTTTGAATTCTCCATGTGTGTTGCCTGATTCTTGTTGCCCACAAGGCTTCCCTATGGACCTCACCTCCATGGGTTTCATAACATGGGTGATGGGAGCAATATTTTGAAAAAATTACTAAAGTTTTTATCTCTTTTGCATTAAAATGTCTATGACCTTCACCCCAATTTGATATGAAGAGATGGGTGAGGCCTGCTGTCTTGAGCAAGCAAAGAGAAAAGAGTTAACATATAAAAGGATTTTGTTTGGTTTCTTTTTCACAGCCAAAAAAAAATGGGGCTAACAGCCAAACCTTGAAGAAAAAGAAAGCAGCAATTTTTGGAATTCTTATAGAACAGTGCTGTCCAGGAGAACTCTCTGCAAAGACAAAACATCCTGCATCTGTGCTGTCCCACATAGCAGCCGTCAGGAGCATGTGGCTGTGAGCACTTAATTGCAAAGGAGCTCATGTAACCGAAGAACAAAACATTTAAAATTACCTTTAATAAATTTAAATTTCCATCTAAAGAGCCACATGGGATTAATGGCTATAGTGTTGGGCAGAGCAGGTAGAGAATATTAAAGGGCCAACCCAGCCAACAAAGTTCCTAGTTTTTCTTCCATGGTGTAGAGAGGATGCCTTGCTCTGACCTAGGTCATGAGGTTGCTGCCCTGAAATTGGAGGCATGTCTTACAGCAGCTGTGCTCACAGAGTGCTCCCTGGACCAGCCGCACACCTGGGGGCTGGTTAGAAATGTAGGATCTTGGGCCCCAGCTGACCTCCTATGTCAGAAACTATGAGGGTGGGGCCCACCGATCTGTGCTTTAACAAGCCCTCCAGGGACTTAAGAACCAATGACTTACAGAAAGTACTGAGGCTAAATTTGCTTCTGGGGATGGGACTTTGACATTCATTTTTCACCAGTTCTCTTGGGAAGTCTTATGTGTATCCAGGTTTAGGGACCACAGCCTCTCCCCTCCCCACAATGTACACTGTCCTGCTGGGAGTCAAAGGCTCACCTGTGTTCACAGAAAGAAAAATGAGGCAGGTTGATCATGTAAATTAGAGAACAAAGCGGTGATTATTAGGAGTGGTTTGGGGTCTTTTGGACAAAGTTCAAGGTACCTCTTCTCACCCTTTCACCAGTTCACCCCTGCGGTGTACGTATGGGAACAAGGGAATGATTCCGTAAGTGGGTTTGTTTGGTTCATGCTTGGTTCGTCTTTGGTGATAGGACACCACATCCTCATGCCCTAAACAGCCAACCCTTTCTTTTTTTCTTACTTTTTATGTCAGAGAGGAAGGGAGAGAGAGATAGAAACAATCAATGAGAGAGAATCATTGATTAGTTGCCTCCTGCATGCCCCTTACTGGGGATCAAGTCTGTAACCCAGGCATGTGTCCTGACCAGGAATGGAACTGTGACCTCCTGGTACATAAGTCTATGCTCAACCACTGAGCTACGCCAGCTGGGCCTTTCTGTGAGGACCCGTGAGCATCTCCCTAAGGGACGTTCTCAGAGGGAATGGACCGGCTCTCTCCTCTGCCTGCACAGTCTGTGTGAGCTAACCATCTGCTTGGCCCCAGCCACCAAATGCCTTCCTAAGAATCAAGGATTCAAATCTTAATCTCTGTGACACTAGAGCAATGAATTCAGGGTGACAAAATGAGGAATCAGCCACCCCAGGCCAGGTGGTAGCTGAACTTCCGGCAGACCCTCAGCCAGGCTGTGGTTAGTCTCCTCCTTTCATCAGCTGTGATGGAATGAAGAGGCTACTAAGCAGGCACACATCACAAATGCTGTGCTGAAAGAGGGCCTCTGCCCCCAAAGTAGTCTGTCCACACTGACTCTGACAATCCCACATGTACCCTGGCCAGTGTCAAAGGGAGGCGGGCTCAGAGCAAGAAGGTGGTTCCACGTGGAGTGAGGAACAGCCCACAAGTGCTGTCCTCTGTCACATGGTCCTTGGGTCCATCTGGAAACTGAACACATAATCAGAAACTCCTTTGAGCTGTTAATTTTAACAGCACGTGGATTCTTCTAAGTATGGAGTCAATCCACTTCCAGCCCATGGCACCCTCTGAGCTCCAGGGCTGAATCCTTGTCAGCAACAGGAGTCGAGTAAAATGATTTCCTGCCCTGAGAAACTGAGAGCCAGTGACACCAAAGCCACAAGCAGGAAAAGTCTTTGGCGAAGCGTTTTCAAAACGAATCACATTCAAGCACGGCTTTTGACCTTGACTTTTTCTACATTCACATGAAGTCAGTGCTGCTAACATTCTAAACATAGCTCTAAAGACCAAATACAACCAACTCTTGTGTGGTTTCTGAGTATTTTCCACTGTTACTCTGCAGCTTCCTTTGGTAAAGACCTGCCCAGGGATGTATTGTTTGTCATTCTTAATTAGAGACCCAGGCTCTTAAAGCCGGTATTGATTCCTTTCTGTCTCTCACACTTCCACATGGAGGTGACAGTCAGGAATTAGGTTTCCTTCAGTTGCCTCTGGTCCAACTCAAAAGCCTCCCAGCCACTGGAAGTTGTTGGTGGTTTGAGCAGAAGTTGGCAAACTACGACCCATGGGCCAAATCTGGCCCATCACCCGTTTTTATAAATAACATTTTATTGGCCCTCAGCTCATCACTTACTAGTATATACTGTCCACCGCTGCTTTCATGCTACAATGGCAGACTCCAGTAATTGGGCAGAGACTGCACAGCCCATGGCCTTAAAATATTTCCTCTCTGTCCCTTTCTGGAAACAGTCTGCAGAACCCTAGTTCAGGCCATGGGCCGCAGTCCCAGTGTCCTGGTGTCTGAATCCCTGCCCAGTCACTCACGTGCTGCACATGACTTCTTCAAGCCTCAGATTTCTAACGTGTGAAATGGGACAACACAGTTCCCACCTTATGGGGTGGTTGCAGGATTGACGGAATTAATCCAGGTAATGCTTGAACAGAATCTGGTGTAGAATAAATTCTCGGTAAGGGTGGGCCATTATTCTCCACTCACACAGGAACTGCCTGGGCCCACTTCCCTGGGACCTCTGGCTGCTCCATGGCGGAGATGACACACAAGGAGGGTGGGGACCATGTCTGACTATCCTCCACCTGCCACAGGGCTGAACACAGACCACGTGCTTAACACGTCATCGGTGACTGGATAATGGGTACTTTCCAGGTGGCATTTTGATTGTGGCTTACAAATGGGCCATCATTTCCGTGGGGCAGGGTGGACTCGTCAGAGGGAGATTGGCAGCAGACAGGCCCTGGGCACCACTCCTGATGTTCCAGAAACAATGCAATCCCTGCCCAGCATTCCTTGTCTCCTGGCCCCACTGGTTTATTCCGTGTATAGCTTTTTTGTGGTTGTTGCTCAGCATTTTATTATGAAAGTTTTCGATCATTCAATCAAGTTGAAAGATACTATCTTATTTTTTAATGAACTACAACATAAGCTGCAGATGCTAGTGCACTTCACTCCTAAACACTTCAACCAGCATCTGGTACTTGTTAAATAGGGGTCAATTGTGGTTCATGGGTCTTTTACTTTCAGATGAAATTTCCATTTGGTGAAATTCACAAATCATAATTTCACCATTCAATGAGTTATGAGAAATGCATACACCCATGTAACCCAAACTGTAGCCATGGTTTCCAACACTTCCATCCCACCCCCCTCCCCCCCCCCTGAAAGTTCTCATGCGCCCTCTGTCTCACCCAGGGGTGGTCACTGCTTTAAGCGGCTCTACCATAGGCTGGCTTAGCCTGCCCTAGAAACTTCAAATGAATGATGTGCACTCTTTTATGCATGGATTCTCTTAAAGAGTCCCTCATGGTTTTCATTGCAGCAATAGCTCATTTCTTGTCATACAACATACTAGTAAATATACCACAGTATGTCTACTTATTCTCTGGTTGATGGACATCTGGGTGGCTTCCAGCTTTGGGCTATCAGCAAGTACTGACTTGATAACTCACAAACAAAATGAAAAGAGACCTATAAAGGCTCCTTTTCACAAGTAGGAGAACTATTAATGAAGAGAATAAGGATAGCCGGGGACTGTACTGAGACCCCTGAGGCTGTCTCTCTCATCCTAGCATCCAGTCTGTGGGTGGGCACCCAGAGCCTCTCCAAACTGCAGTCCACCTTTCCTACCTCAGCGCACTCCCATCTCCCTTTTGGGATCTTCTGTCTAGTCAGATGGGACACACACCTCTTTCCCCCCTCTACTCAGCCCATCTCTCCTGAGGTCCTTTCACCTTTTATAAGTTTGCTGGGCCCTTGCTGGTCCTATCCCCCGTCTGAAGCTGATCTTGGTCACATTCTTTGCCTGAGTCACCTTTTAATCTCCCCAGCTAGTCCCAATGCAGAGGGAAGATGCCTGGGTGCTAAGTTTTCCCTCACGCCACACACCTTACTTCCCGTTGGCCCCACACACTTATCTGCAGGTAATGCGGAGCGTGCCTATATGTGTGTGTGCACCCACCTTGGGGGCAGTGAGGCTGGTGACCAGGGGCAAGAGTGGAAAAGTGGATGGGGAGACTGACCATGGTGAGTAATGGCTTTTAGCTGATCTTTTCAAGCAACAAAGTGAGGGGGAGCCTCACATTTTTAAAAATTGAGGCATAATTTGCATACAGTCAAATGCACAGATGTTTATCCAGCAAGTGTACTATTAGATAAGTTTTAACAAATACATGTACCCATGTAATCCACATCTCAGTGAGAATATAAAATATTTCCATCACCCAATAAATTTCCTCGACGACAGCAAATCGTACTCAACCCCCTCAAAAACTAGTTTGTTGGGTGTGCTGAGTCAGACAACATCTCTGGACTACCTTTGGAAAAGACATTGAGCTCCAACCATGCACAGTGTTTATATAAACAATTGTTTCCCTGCTTCCTGCATCACAGATGTAAAGCCCCATCAAGCACAAATGCAGAACATCTCCATGGCGATGCCCACCTGAGAGCAAGCAAGGCGTAACTGGATTATTCAACCACAACATTTAGCATTGTTTTTATGTCTTGCCTTCAAAACTATGCATTTTCATTCTCCAATTCCCTCTTGGCAGGCGTTGCTGAGGAATAGAAGGCTGGCGGGTTCCAAAGTCAACAGGAATTTAGCCCATGATGTATGTATATTTTTCACATGATACATACAGAGACCCAGTCATACCTAGTTTCATGTGTGTATGTGGTTCATAAAACTGAATCTTACAGAGTTTGGGGACCCAAAACCCCCAGCCTCAAAGACTCGGACTTCCCCATATAACAGTTTAAAATCTTTCTATGGTTTGAGGTCTGCTCTACCCAACAAGCAAATTATTTTAGGAAAAATAAGAAGCCCCTGGACTTTTGCTAATTTATTTATAACTTGAAACACATGTTGTACGTCACTTTGCATTTTCAGATTTGGGTAATTTGAACATTTGTGTGGGCGTAGGTTCCAAATGGATGTGTCTAGACTTGACTTTACATTATAAAATATCACTGGGTGGGAATTTCTTTTCTTGAACAATTAAATGAGGTAAGAAAGCTAATAAACCTACAGAACAAAAGCACTTTAATGGCAGTGGGTGCCTATGTCCTTTCTTTCCATCATGCTTTCACCAACACAGGTTGTGTGAATGGAAGGGCAACTCAGTAGACCCAACAAGCTCAGGGGAGCCTCATGGCAGGCCTGACAAGCTCAGAGACCGGAAGTAACCACAGAGGATGATCTGATCATAAATTCCTAACTGGACAAGCCATAGCTGGTAGTCCTAGCTTATAGCTTCCTTAGCAAAGGTCAGTCTTTACCTTCAGTGAGCCCTGTCCATTGTTCTGATGCATCTTGGATAATATACCACTGAAATGTTAGAGCATTTTCTTTTCCAGACCCTCAAAGACATAACTGAGGCACCAGAGCACAAGACCACTAGCAGGAGACCACAGAACCCCTCATTGTTATCTTGTCCCCCGAATACCATCTCTATGTGCTGTAAATGTTAACTATCCTGTACCCACCAATATAAAAGAAGCATGCATTTCTCCATTTTGCTTTTTATCCAATCCCAGAGATTTCCCTGGTTTGCGTTTTCCTGCCTCCTTGATCTACCACCAGTTGATTTCATGTAACCCTCTTTAAGTCTCCTCCTTTGAGTGTGCTGCATAAAATAAGCTGCAAAGCTGCCATTCTCTGGAGCATTTTCTCAATCCACTGAGATCTTGCTTCTTGGCATGCCCTCAAAATTTTGGCTCAAATAAATTCTTAAAACTTTCTATAGGTTTGGACCTTTCATTGACAGGTGCACCTAACTTCAGTGGCAACTCTGTGAGGTAAGTTGGGTGGGTTTTGTTTTCCTATGTAAAGATGAGACATCTGAGGCTCAAAGACGTTAACCATTTAGCCAAGGTAAGACTCTGGTCACCAATTCTAGTGTGTGTGTGTGTGTGTGTGTGTGTGTGTGTGTGTGTGCGCGCGTGTGCGCGCGCGCATGTGTGTGTGCGTGTGTGTGTGTGTGTGTTTCGCCTCATCTCCAAGCAATTCTTTGGCACCAGGTGGTGTCCTACAATTTAGCTCAATTCCAACACTATTTACCTGCAGATAGCGTCAGGTCCCACATGTGAAGGGTTCAGTCCTCCAAGTCTGTCCCGGACACCCACTCCCCACCCCCCACTTTGCCTGCCAATTGTAAGTCCAGCTTGTCCCCTGTGCTTCTTTGGATTGCGTTCATTTCCCAGAGTGGCTCACAGAACTCAGAGAAACACTTTACTTACTACAATTCCACTTTATTATGATGGAACTCTGGAACAGCCAGATGGAAGAGATGCCTAGGGCAAGGTATGGGGAGAGTGAGGAGATTCCATGCTCCCTGAGCAAGTCACTTCCTGAATCTCCATGTGTTCATCAACCTGAAAGCTCTCCAGGTCTTGTCCTATGAGTTTTTATGGAGGCTGCATACATAGGTGTGACTGATGAAATCACTGGCTATTGGCAATTGTTTCGGACCCTCTCACTTGAGATCGGGGTGGGACTGAAAGTTGCAATCCTCTAATCACAGGGTCGGTTCTCCTGGCAGCCAGCCCTCCTCCAGAGGTGAGGTCTAGAAGTAACCTCATTAACATGACTAAATATACCTCTCAGTACTTAGGAAATTCTAAGGGTTTAGGAGCTCTGTGCTAGAAACTGGGATGAAGACAAAATATATATTTCTTATTATAAATCAAAATATAGCACCAAATCAGGAAGCTGGTAAGGGTCAAGTCTGCACTTAGAGTTGGGCTTTGGACTGTAAGTTCTAGACTCTTGCACCCTGCAGGGCCCAGGGAAAAGGCCAGAGTCCCCTTAACCCCTTAAGAACTCTCAGAAGTGGCATCTGGACCTTTCCAGCCTGTCACTGCTGCAAGAGTCCTCAATTGTAAGAAACACAGATGTTAGTGTAGCAGATGCTGAAAGGACCCATCAGCACCCCATCCCCTTACTATTTTGGTAGCCAGCTGCTTCCTAAAAGCCAGAACCTGTATCTGTGACTGAGGGCTTTTTCCTGAACCATGTACGTGCCAAGCAGCCCTCCACCAATGACTCTCTGGGGTGGGTGTATAAATACCCCAGTTCCCCTGCTCCTCAGATAGGGTTATTCTGGGAAGGGGGCTGCACCATTTCCCAGAGCTCCCCCAAGACTCAGCTCCAGTCACCCATGGCAGTAAAGAGCTTGCTAACCCGCCTGTCCTTGGCTGCCTTCTCTTCCCACCTCCCTTCCCCACTCCCTTCCCCTGCCCCTCCCGAATGAACCTGTCACTCTGAATCCTTGTCTCAGGATTGAATGATTTCTGGGGGAACTAAACTTTGACAGTGAGACGACTCAACTTCAAGTGTTAGTGACTTAGGTAAGCCCTTCCACAGGGGACCTGTGAAGACCCTGCCATCCCCTAAAGATCACCTAATTTTCCTGACACAGCACCCAAAATCCAATGGCCAAGGTTCACTTTAAGGGTAGTAGATGGTGTCACTATAGCTCCCAGGAGCTCTGTCAGAACAACCTCAAGAAGACTCATTTGTGAAGATGTCATCCAACTATCTCCAAGTTACCTGTCCAAATCCTGTGGGAATAGTTTGTAGACTGGCCCTGGCAGTAGCATTCTGGCATTCTGCTAATTTCCATGGTGTCAATACTCCCCCCCCCCCACAGTCAACTACAAGCTACCGATGTGGCCTCTCTGAAGGCGGGGCCAGGAAGAGCTGCAACATCACTTCTCATGAGCCTGTTCAAACTGGCTCCAGTGCCCCATCTCTGGGGGTTGGGACAGGTGTCTACAGAAGAAAGAAAACCATTGGTCCTGGCAGTTGGGGCAGTGTCCAGGCTTTAAGAACCTGATTTGGGAATACTCGCTAAAAAAGTGAGAAGGCAAGACCTGGAAGGCATCAAGAATGATTGGTTCATTGATTCATCCCACAGAGGCCCTCTCCTGGGTGCTAAGGAAGATCCAGTTCTTGCCCTCAGAGAGTCTGGGCAGATGTGCACATCAGAGATGGCAGCCCTATGTGATCCTAGAAGTAGGAAATTTGGCTGGGGGTAGACTTCTTGGAGAAGGTGGTTGTAGGGCTGACAGAGCAGGCCTCAGAAGAAGCACCTGAAAAATGTGACTTCACCCTCCTTTTTTTAAAATAATTTATTTCTATTGATTTCATTGATTTCAGAGAGGAAGGAAGAGGGAGAGAGAGATAGAAACATCAATGATGAGAGAGAATCATTGATCGGCTGCCTCCCACACTGGGGACTGAGCCTGCAACCTGGGCACATGCCCTTGACCGGAACCAAACCCAGGACCCTTCTGTCTGCAGGCCAAAGCTCTATCCACCGAGTCAAACTGGCTAGGGCTTCACCATCCTTCTTGAAACATTGTCCTGGACCCTGTTTCTTCAGATTCTCCCTCTTTCTGGCTGACCCCTCTTCAGTCTCCTTCACTGGGTGATTTTTCCTACCTAACATCAGGATATGTTTCTGGGCTCTCTTCTCTATCTACATTTACCTCTTTAATGAGCTTTATGCATTAAAAAGTACATAATGCTATTATTCTCAAGTTCCTATCTGCAGCCCAGACTTCGCCTTTAATCTTCAGACACATTTAGTCCACTGCCTACTTGCTATCTCCACCTAGATTGCTCTCAGACATGTCAAATTTAATCTGTTCTAAATGGAACCCTTGACATTTCCTCTTAAATATGTTCCCTAACCCTTGTGATGTCTTCCTTATCTTCATGAATGACACCCAAGCAATGAACTAGAAGTTACCTTTGATTTTTTGCTTTATCTTTTCCCCTCTGTGCATCCATCAGAAAATATCATCAATTTTCCCTTCAAAGTCTTTTTCTCCTGGGCAATATTCCCACCAGTTTAGCCCATTTCACCATGTCTCTTGCCACCAGCTCCTAACTTGTCTCCTCTCTTCCTTGCCTTCTCCTAATGCGTTTACAAATCTGATCATCAGATGTAAAATGAATCATACCATGACTTTACTAAAATCCTCAATGGCAGTTTAGAATACAATCCAAACTTTTCACAATGGCCAAGAAAATCTTAGATGACCATGTCTTTGCTTTTCCCCAACTCACCTCCCCATTAGCAGATGTTTAGGGGGTGATGTTAAACCCATCACCAGGTCCTGCTGCTTCTTTTTCTGCAGTCTCTTGCTTCACCTTCCACTGTTCTCCCGCTTTACCGCTACTACCAAGGCAGAGTGAACTGCTGGTCTCAATTCCCCTCCCCTGTGCTAAAGTTATATGTCCATCCCCTGGTGAACAGCCCTATTTTCTGCTTCTGGAATTTGGGTTTGGCCACGTGATATGCTTTAGCCAATGCGATATTGGTGGACTAAACAGAAACACAGGTTTGAAATGTATTTCCATGATAGAGGTGGCCTCTTGTGCTTCCACCTTTCATCATGAGAAGGATGTGTCTCAGTAAGTCACTGGTTCAAAGAGGTTAAGAGACATGTGGAACAGACCCACCTGAAGCTCAGAGCCAAGTCTGGATCAGCCAGTCAACTCACAGATGTATGAAAAAGAAATATATAATAATGAAACTAGGCTACTGAATTTGGGGACGGTTTGTTACTCAGCATTATGGTAGCAATAGCTAACTGATACAACTACCCAAGTCCAGGTCACTATATTTTCTCTCTCCTGCCAATGCCTCAAAACTGGTCCTGCAGCTGTCAGTTTTGTCTGGCTCCAACCCATTCTCCATGTAGTAGTCAGAATCTTCTTTCTTAAAGGCACATATAGTAAAAGGCACCATTCCCTCTCTAAGACCATTCATTCGTTCCATTATCATTGCTCACAGTGTCCTTCACCACATGATTTCTCTCTCTAGTTTTGTTCCTATCACTTCCTACTGCCCACACCTTGCCCCCAGCCACAGGAGCTGCTGCCCTTGTGTATGAAGCTTTCTCACATTTCCATCTTCTACAGGCTGTTCTTTCTGCTTGGAAAACAATATCCTCTCACTCTCTCCACCTGCTTGGCTCTGAAAATCTTAGATGCTCAGAAGAAGCATCATTTCCTCACAAGCATCCCAGGCCCACTAAACCCTGCCACACTCTGCCACACAATGCCACACTCTGCCACAAAATGCTACACTCTGCCACAATTCCTGCACCAGCCCTTGGGAAGACACACATCACACTTTGTTCTGGATTGTCTCCTTCCAGGGGCTGTAGTTCCATGAGCACAGAAAGGTGTCTGTCCTGCTCACAGCAGCATCAACATCTCTTACCAGCTTAGCACACAATAAGCATTCAATTAATGTTTAATCAGAGAGAGAAGGAACTGGGCAGAAAGCATGGGGTGGGGATGTTTCTGGTCACCTTTTCTTCTTCATTTCTGTGGATTCTTGAGTCAGGTGGGCTCTCACTTGGATAAAGAAAAAGACAGAC
Source organism: Plecotus auritus (assembly GCF_963455305.1). Taxonomy (NCBI): domain Eukaryota; kingdom Metazoa; phylum Chordata; class Mammalia; order Chiroptera; family Vespertilionidae; genus Plecotus; species Plecotus auritus. The sequence continues at coordinate 82,180,729 of NC_137782.1, read as the reverse complement.
TCTCATTCTCCCTCTGTTATTTCTAGGATTTCTTTTGCATTTCTAAGCTGGAGTTCAGAAATGTGAGTTTTGCTCTGGCTTCCTAGAGCCTGCCTGGTGGCTTTTTTAGTTCTGTTGAGCAAGTGGAACAGAAGCTCTTCGCCAAAATGGGGCAAAAGTGCTCATTTCCCAAACTCTGACTTTTAGAAATATATATTTTTTATTTCATGCACTTAAATAGCTCGCTGGCTTCTGAGAAAGCCACAAGTGCTAAGAAATGTCAAAATCTGTAAAACTGCCTTCATTCCCCTCTTTCAAATGCTGAAAACAGCTGTCTTGATGGTAATTATCCAATAATTATGACTTGGAAATCCCATCTGGTCAAGATGGAAAAATTGTTTCAGAATTGTCAGCAGGTCCCTTGCGAGGGCAAGAGAGGCCATTAAAGCCACAAAAAGGTCTGCTCAGCTCTGACGTCAGAGACGCAGACAGATGTCAGGGTTGTAGCCATGCTACATGGAAGGCGCCCTGCGTGTCCTGGAAATGAAGCCTCTCTCCAGGGAAAAGCTGGAGGCGGACAAGAGGGAAGACAAAAATGCTTGTGGCAAATAAGCCCCTAAGTCTGCTCTCCATGAACCTGCCACTAATTTTCCAAGCTGGGCACAGGGGCTGACACTGGAGGGCCTGGTGAGAGCCAGGGAAGGACCCAGAGACTGTATAAACAGGTAGTCCTCATGGAAGAATCCAGAACATTCCTCCAACCTTCAGGGAGAACCCACTGTAGCCACGTCACATACCACAGCCTAGAGCAGTGAGGACTTCAGCTGGCGGGCTTTTTAGAACAGGACTCGGGGGGTCAAGAGGTCTCTTCCCTTCCAGGTCCTTCTTTCCTTACTGGAAGTTGAAGAGCTCATTTCAGCCTGTCCTCTCTTCTGGCAAAGATTCAAATCAGGGATGGTTCTGCCTCAGTGTGACCCTTGTGTGTCTGTGCCCCCAGCCCTGCATGGTGGCCACTGTGGCACCATTTCCTTTCAGCAATAGTACCCTCCCGCCTCCTTTGATCTCTGGGGCTTGGGGAGAGAAGCAAATCTCACCATCTTCTCTCTGCCTCTTTCTGGCTGTGATTTAACTTTTCTGGGCCCTGGTTTCCTGACATGCACAAGGGGAGTTGGAACAGCATTGCAGTAGAGTGCGACATGTGACCCCTGCCCATCTCACTCCGTCCCCTCCTCCCTCCCCTCCTCCCCCCTGCCCACCTCACTCAGCCTGCCTCCCCCCTGCCCACCTCACTCAGCCTGCCTTACTCAGCCCACCTCACCCCTGCCCACCTCACTCAGCCTGCCTCACCCCTGCCCACCTCACTCAGCCTGCCTCATCCCTGCCCACCTCACTCAGCCTGCCTCACCCATCCCACCTCACTCAGCCCACCTCATCCCTGCCCACCTCACTCAGCCTGCCTTACCCAGCCCACCTCACCCCTACCCACCTCACTCAGCCTGCCTCACCCCTGCATTTGTGCTGCTCTGACCGCCCTTTTGTTCTCAGACACAGTCCGCCTCAATGTCTTTACACTTGCTGTCCCCTCCACACACCCAACTCTTTTTTGTCATTTGCCTCTCAGCACAGAACCCACCTCTTTTTCCAACAAATCTAGAGTGATATGTACCCCCCCACTTCTATCACATCACCTGTCCCCTAGGTTTCAGTAGGCTTTTGTTCTCCAAATTTAGTGCGCTTACATATTTGTCACTCATGGATTGTCTGTTTTCCCCAACCTGATGCACCCTCTAAGAGGGAGGGTCTCGTTTGTTCTGTATTTCCAGTGCTTCTCCAAGTTTTTGGCACACAGTAGGCATGATAACCACTGGTTGAAGAAATAATCCTTGCCTAATTTTGCTGTTCTCAGGATTAGATAAGACTACATGTCTCTAGAGTGCCTGGCACATAGTAGGTATTAGTTAATGTTCAGTTCTTCTTATTGCTGTTTTGTCCTCTACTCTTTTCTCAGGTCAACTTATTCCTACATTCTGCTCTGCTCACATGTCCCCCCCCCCCCCCACCCCGCCTCCAACAGCTGAGGTGATGCTGATGGGAAACTTAGGATCCATCCAGCCAACCAGCAAATATTTGTTGAGTGCATTCTAAGTACCAGGCCCTGTGCTGGGTACAGAGCAAACAATGTATAAAACAGACAGAGTACCTGCTCTCAGGGAGATTGTCTCTCTCGGGGAGGCTCAGACAAAGAGGCAAAGGAAAGCTTTCATGGCAGCTGTGAAAAAACACAGGAATGACACCTGACCCAAGCTTGGGAGAATACAGTTGACATCTAAGCTGACACCTAAAGAATGAGCTGGAGAGACAATGAAGCCCCTTCACACTCTCTGTGAAATGGTCTGGTTCTACAGGGCCACGTTCTGGGACACCCGACTTCTAGGAAAACCAAAAGATAAAGCTTGGTTGGGCCAAATACTGGGCACCTTGTTTGGTCTAACACTACTAGACAAAGAGGAATTCTGTACAAGTAAAGTTGTCCAGAAAATTAAAGTCCACCTCTCTCCCTACCAGCACCTTAACTGTTTTTAATGAAAATATTTCATTCTTAACTTTTTATTGCTGACTCAGAATTACTGCCATGATTGTATTTCAACTATAGTTGGGTATTCTAGAATCCTGCATTCCCAAATAGTGATTATCTTCACTGTCAGGGGAAGTTTTCATTCTAACTGAATCAGAACTAAAATGCAAATGGGCAAGAAGCAAGTTGTGAATATCACTGAAAAAGAAGTTAACTAGAATTTTTTCCTTAGAATTTTTAAAGTTCAAAATGAAATCTTTACAGCAAATGGTACTGAAACAATGATTTCAACATGCAAAAGAATGAAGATGAACCCTTACCTCACACTATATACAAAATGAAATGTCCTTGATTTCCCTGGGGTTCATGAACTGTTTGATTATATTGATGAATTTCTGCTTTCAAAAGAGAGGGCTACCCTGGATGATGTCTGTACCCCTGGAATAAAATTACCATCTCTCTGGCCCTGGTTACAGATACAGCAGCATTTGGATGATAACCCAATGTGACACATTTATTTTCCAGTCTTTCCAACCAAGGGCTTTGCCTTGGTCATAGACCAAATGTGGCCACCTTTCCTTCTGCATTTCCTCCTTCACTTCAAGGATAAGGACGATCTTCAACCACAGGATCAGATATACTCCTTGTACAATTCCAGCAGAATGACCAGAGTGACCCAATTACATCATCCACAGATGAAAAACAGAAATTTGGGCCAAAGATCTAACAGGGCCTGAACTTTTGTCTTTATGATGTCACCCTGCCACTAAAATTTGGGACCCGAAATGGTATGTCTTCATGGCTGCGGGAGTTACTGATATGAGAATTTTGTTTAATTTTCTGTTCTCTGAAGAGTGTTAGGAGCATGTCAGAGAGGAGAAGAGGAAGGCAGAACATTTAGGGGGTTATTTGTGGCACACAATGTGCCTAGTTGAGTTGGAATTTCAGGCCTGATATCCACGTTCTGATATCAGGAAGTTTTCAAAGCTGGTTAGAGAAACTAGTTTACTTCCAGGACGAGTTCTGAGTTTTGTTTTTGAGTTTTTGATGTCACCTTCCATGGTTGTACCCTATAATCCCAGTAAAGAAAAAGAAACATAATGGATTTTAGGGAAATTGCAAGGATTTGCATCCTCTGTTCCTGCCTGTCCATCCTTCCCTGGAGAGAGTCATGTGGTAAAAATCTATTATTCATGGATTGATTTTCCAGGTTATTCAGAGTGTAGTTTCTTCTTATCTTTTTGCTGCCTGTTCTTCGGATACCAGAGAAGACAAACAGTAGTTGAAATTCACACAGGTCTGCATTTTACTTCTTAACTTTGGTAAGAGGTAAGTGGGAAGGTGAAAGAGACAGAGCAATAAACCAGGTGGGTTGCTTATGAACTCAACAGATCAGTACCCCCTGTTATTCTGGGGTTCCAATGAAAATAGGCTATAAAGACAGATGAGGAAAAGAGAGACAGAACACTGCATTTAGAAGAAATAGAGCACTAGGAGGGAGGGATGAGGCAATGAAGATCAAGGATGACCTCTGGTGAAACCTCTCAGCCAGTAGGTAACCTTACATGAACCAGAAACATATGGCTTTTCTGTACGGATTCCAATTCCATTGTGTCCAGACTCAGGGTAGGCTGTCTCAAGATACCCTACAATAATCTGTATTGATATTTTAAGCTAAAGTTACTTAAGAATCTGCCTGTACAAGAAGAAACCCTGACCTCTCTGTCCCCCTAAAAGCAGAGATAAATCTCCCATGTGATAGATACTCTCAATGCTCCTGAGGGCTGAGAGAGAATCTAACCAGAGTTAAAAGAATCCAGAGTCCAAAGCTTATATAAACAAACGTTGAACGTTGAACTGCCTTTACTAATTTACTACCCAAGCCCAATCCTTGCTTAAATTCCTTTCTAATGAACACCAACTTTCTTTGTCCTGTCCACTTCTCACAAATTCATTGTTTCTTTGTCTAAAAAGTATTAAAAGGTGACTGGTTCAATCATTTCTTTGAGCTTCATTTTATGATCTGAGCATCATATTATGATTCTCCCATGCACACATATTAAACTGATTTTTCTCCTGTGAATGCAGTCTTGTGTCAATTTTATTATTTTATCCTAGTCCAACCATAAGAACTAAAGCAGGGTACCCTCCTCCCCAACAATTGCAACCGGTTGGATGTACTTTTCCTAGTTGAAACAGCCATTAGTCAAGCGACTTCGGATACAACTACCACTTGATAAAATGCACTACAGTATTTTCTGCAGAATAAACAATTACTTAGAACATACAGTACAGACAGACTAAGTCATGCTCAGCAGCCCATTTAGAAAAGCACTGAGCACTGCGCAAGTGTAACAGCTTCAGAGGCACAATCCTTCTTTCTTCCAGATATAGGAAGAAATCTTGAAGCACAGTTTCTTCCTCAGTCTTTGGACAGTGTCTAGGGCAGAAGATTCTGTAGCAGAGGGGGGACATTTTGGCAAGTTGGGAAAGAGCATTGAGGTCCACCTGGACTACCTGTGTCACCCACTTGCAAATCCACCTGAAGCCATAATCAGCTTAACCTTGAGGGAGAGCATGGAGGCAGTCACAGGGGGGTCTGACAGTCTCCAGATCCCTGGCAGAGAAGGAATCTTGTATTTTGTGCCCCTTCCTTCAAATATAAAGATATTTTGCATGCAAAATAAATACACTTGAGAAGGGGTTGGCAAATTATGGAACCTGGGCCAGATCAAGCTCACCACCAGGACTTGCATAGCCCGTGAGTTAAGAATGGTGTTTACATTTTCAACGGGTTGAAAAGAAATGAAAGGATCATAATATGTGAAAATTATACGAAACTCAAATTTCAGTTTCTGTTAATAAAGTTGTATTTAAACAGCCACACTCATTCACTTCCATATTATCTGTGGTTGATCAGGCTATCACAGCAAAGCTAAGTAGATGGGACAGAGACTGTCTGGCCCATGAAGCCTAAAGCATTTACCCTCTGTTTCTCTTTTTTAAAAAATATGTCTTTAGAGAGAGGAGGTGAGAGGGATAGAGAGATAAAAACATCAATGAGAGAGAAACATCATTGACCAGCTGCCTCCTACACACCCCCTACTGAGGATCAAGCTCACAATCTGGGCAGGAATCAAACCAGTGACTTCTTGGTTTATGGGCTGATGCTCAACCAAATGAGCCAAACCATCCAGCTACCCTCTGTTTCTTTACAGAAAAAGTTTCCGACCCTGCTCTTGAGTCCTGAATGATCCCACAAGCCTCACTTTGGAATGATTTTGATGGGGAGAATTTGTTACCTGCCAAACATTAGTATTTCCACACTTCCTCGCCTTGAGACAAAGTCACAGTGGCTAAGGCCACTAAAAACAGAGTCCTTGTCACCCTGGATTTAAAGAGAAGCCATGGAGAAAAACCACTTACGTAGGATCCATAATCCACAGCTAGAGTCTGCAGGGCCCAGGGGAGACCGAGGCCAATGAGGATGTCAAACACGTTGCTCCCGATGGAGTTGGACACAGCCATGTCTCCCATGCCTGCAGGGACAAGAGGTCACTGCAGTGAGGGAAGGGATCTCAGGGGAGTGCCCACAAGGGACTCCCCCAAACCTTTGGTCTGACAGCCAAAGACCTAGCTGGCAGGTCTGCAAGCTCACATATTTGGTTCTCTCCCAGGCCGATTTTGGAACAGTGATTTTAAACCTTTTTCACCTCATGGCACACATAAACTAACTACTACAATTCTGCAGCACACAAAAAATGTGTGTTTTTGTAGATCTGACAAAAAAAAAGTATAATTTTGATTCATTCACACTGGATGGCTATTGTTGTGCTGTCCTGTTTTTTATTTGACAAGCTAAGGGAAAAGAGGTCAGTACCCTTGACAACATAGTCAGGTATTGCAGGTTTTAAAACTTCTGTGGCACACAGGTTGAAAATCACTGCTATAGACCGATGCTGTCTGTAAAATATATAGTCAATGAAATAGAATACGTATTTTCAATGGAATAGAATAAAATAAAATTCTTCAAACTGTTGACCCTTACTTCAAATATGATCACTGGTCAGATGTGCTTCAGAAATCCAAATATGATTTAATAAATTAGAATACATCCTTATAGAAAGGAATACACGCAACAGTTGTATAAATGGGCTCCTGTTCTCAGCAACCCATACATTTCAGTATCATCACCCACCTGTTTTACACTGTATTCAATTCTTCTAAATCACTGAGCAAAATTAAGGAGAATAATATAACCAGTAGACTTTTGTGGGGACTTGTAGAGGACACTGTGTTGTGTCATAGCTACACATTCTGTTGAAAACAAAGGTCCTCTAGCACAAATCAGGCATATAAATTAGAGGGGTGCTGGGGAGGGGCATGGCCATCCGGGGCATCCACCTGCGAAAGTTAACTGTGACCTTGGTTTTGAAGGAGGGGAGGGTCTGTCACACACTGAAGAGTGACCTATGGCAACTGCTACCTCGAGGGTTGCTGCAGCTGAGTAACCTTAGGCTATGGGGTCTGTCCTCTCTAAGCCTCAGTTTCCTTATCCATAAAATGGGTGCACGATTGTCCCTAACTCATAGAATTCTTTAAGTTATATAAGATAATGTGCTTAAATTGCTTTACTTCAGTGTGAGGCACTTAGTAAAGGTTAGCTATAAATATATTTATTACTATTTTTAATAATTAAAAAATGGTAATATGACCTCCAGAAAGGGGGGGCTGCTACCTAGAAAACTTCTCTGCCCTTCTCAAGGCTTCTGGCTTCTCTGTTCTGATGCCAAGAAGCCTTTTGACCAACATGGCACTGAAGTCCCCCATCACCCCTTCCAAGCTGGGATTTGAAGCCCTGGTAATTGCCATGTGGACACCCACCCTCCCACACCCTTGTTGAGAGGTCTTCCTTCCTCCTCTACCCCAGCCCACTGGTGACCCCACCTTGTCTGGCCACGATGAGGCTGGCCATGCAGTCAGGCACACTGGTTCCGGCTGCCAGGAAGGTGATCCCCATGATGACGTCAGGAATCCCCAGTGTGTAACCGATGATTGTGACCTGGAAGAAGCAGGAAGAGGTGGTGAGCTGAAGGCTGACTCTAGCACTACCTGCCCATGAACCTTTGACCAAGACACAGAAAAGGCGGTCTCTCCAGGGGGCAGCGTAGGCTCTCTGTATGAAGACAGAGGGGAAGAAGGTCTTGGGGAGCAGGCTGGGGCTGCAGGTCAGGGGACCAGGGTGCAGTTACAGAGTTCATGTTTTCCAATCAAAGATGGGCCTTTTTCACTTGTTCCTTTCAGCTGAGACAGATGGCCCAAGAGTGGAAAAATAGTGTCTGGAAAAAAGCAATATTGGGATAGAATATTTACTCTCAGGGTGGTCCTGGGAAACCCAGAACTCATGGCTGCCAAGTTGGGCTGGGAATTCGAGCTGCATGATGGGAATCCACACCTCCCAGTCTTCTAGGAAAAGCCATAGCTGCTGATTCCTTTCCTCTTTCCCTGGAAGCTTGCCTAACGTCACCTTTGTCAACACTGCCCTCCGTACTATATCACTGATGTTTACTGAGTACTCGGGCTAAGTGATGTTTGTGCGTTTTAACTGATTTAATTCACACAACAACCCTATGGAGTAGTGCTATCGTTATCTCTATTCTTTAGATACGGAAACTGAGGCACTGCCCAAGGCACACGTGTGAGTAAGTGGCAGAGGGGGGCATTCCCACCCTGGCAGGCAGGCTCCATTGCACAGGCAGTGCCTCTGTCTACATGGGAGAGGTTTAGCCTGAGTCATGCCTCCATTATGCAACGAGCCCATTCTGGCCCCTTAATTCCAGATGATAAGACAGAGGAAAGCAGGTGGTGAGACATCACGGTGGGGGCGGGGAGCAGCGGCAGGAGAGGTGGGTGGGCAAGAGACCAAATCCCTATATGTTGGCCTAAGGAGAGGATAACTTGCAAGAACTGAGAGGAATTGGTAAGGATGCCACTTGACCTCACTTTCTACAAAGTTATAAGAAATGCAAACCAGGTACTGTAAATTGCTCATTCTCACAGTTCCTCCCAGCCAGCGATTGAAGGAGACACCTATGAATGCACCCTGACTTCCTCCACAGATGCTCCTTCACAGTCCAAAGGTTTGTGGGAAGTTAGTTGCATTGAGATGCCTGGCTGGCCCCCTTTTAAACTGGAGAATGCACCTCATTTCTGTTCAATGCTGAACTGAACTTGGGGTGGCCTTGAGGCTCTCTGCTTCTCTCCAAGGAGGAAAGTGAGATGCAGAAAACACAGCATTTCTGTTGGTTGTTCTGAGGAGGCTTTGGAGAAATGGCGCTACAGGCATCCTGGCCAATCTGCGTTTTCCTTTCTAACAGCCCTCGGCTGAGTCTCTGTGGGAATCAGGTTTGTCTCGCTAAGGCTTGGACTACCCTCTGATTTATTACGATGCTTGTGGCTGAGTCTGGAGTTTTGGGAAACTGATTTCCCAGATGGCTGCCAGGTCTCCTGCTTCCTGTTTTCTCCCCATTCCCCACCACTTCTCAGGATTTCTTAGAGCTGCACCTCCACCAGAGTAGGAGTCCGACAGAGGGAGGGTAAACCTCAGGTCAGTGGGTGGGTTTGCCTGTAGGTGGACTTGGGAGAAAACCACTGAGCACCTGGAGGACAGGGACACCAACACCATTCCCCAAACCTGGAACAGAGATGGCACCCAGTGAATATGTCAAATAAAAATGTTAATGGGTACAGGAGAAGGGAGAAACCTGTGGCTATAAGATTTAGGTTGAAAAAAAAAATAACCCATTTCTCCATGATGTTGAAGGCAAGGGATAATTATGATTTAATTGTGTCAAAGTTCACAAATTTGTTATTACCTCCAAATTATCCTTCCAGAACATTTTATTAGCTCTTGAGTATAACCCCCCACACTCCATGGATGTTGGGGATGATGGAATGTGGGTGGAAGTCACGGCCAAGGCCCTAGAAGGCACCATGTGTTTCCACTTGCCTCATGCATTCCAGTGATCCACCATGAGAAGAACGTTCCCCAGGCAGCCACTAGTCCAGGAAAATGGGCAAACACATGGATTAGACATGAACCCCACCTGCTGCCTGAATCAGTGGAACCATGCTGTGGCTTGAAGCAGAGTTGCTCAGTCAGTGCCTGCTAAAATTAGTCCAACCATAGTCAACCTGAAGATGTGAGCAAGAGGATAAATGCTTGTGATTCTAAACCACTGTTTCAGGGTATTTTGTTATGCAGCTTATTGCTGCAACAGCTGACTGTTACAGTTTCTGGGCTAAAACCCCAACCCATATTCCCCTCTGGTTGAGTGTATTTCTCTCTCGACAGAGATCGAGTGCTGCCGTGAGGTCCTCTATGCACTCACCATCCACACCATCATGTAGGAGAAGGCTGCGATCCACAGAGTGGAGGAAGCAAATGTCACCATAAACCACTTCTCCCAGCGGGGCTTGTTGCAGTTGGGTACAGTGAAGTATAAGACAAAACTCAGTGGCCAGGTGAACACCCATTTCACTGTCTCCAGTTTGCCAGCTGGGAAAATAAAAAAGGCAAAACACACACACACACAAATCAGTCAGCTTCATTCCTCTGCTTCACCAGCTCTCCATACTGTGTTCCCCAGGCACTTATATCTTAATTGATGGCCTGTGAAAGAAACCTTACTATGTTGCTCTTTCCCTAAAAGACCCAAATGGCTTTTCATCACCAACAAAACCTCACAGACAAAACCAAGCAGAATACCAACCTTCTCTACGGCCCACCTGCTAGGGTAGGCCTCCAAAATGAAAGGATGAGTCACTTCCGAATTGTACAAGGCTGGGGGGATGGCTTGGCAAATGGGGCCAGGAGCAAAAGAATGAGGAAGATTCGCAGGACACAAATGGGTGAGGGAAGTGTGTGGGGGTAGAGGTTTGGGGGGAGGGGCGTTGCTAGGAAAACCACCAGTTGGCCTCTGTTGTCTATTCTCCCCATGGATAACATAGGTCACGATAGCTTTCTAGATTGTAAGGCGTCAGTGGTTATAGCGCCATCTAGTGGAATCTGTTAGCATCGTCTGTCAATGCACTGAAATCTTGGAAGATGATTTGAAAGCTCTCAAGGTTGTCAAAACAGGGCATTGAGTGTTTGTATCCCAAACTGATATGGACTTTGAATCATTGTTTTCTATTTCTCTAACTACCTGTTTCCATGAATAGGATGACGGATTTGTCAGTGATGACCTGATCTTCCCATCTCTGTGCTGCCTGAGGACTATGACTCAGAGACACCCATGCATGCTTATTTTGGTCACTATATGATCATCATTTCCTTGTTGCCCTCAATTTGAAAAATTGGCCTTTATAACCTTCCTGCTTCAGTGCTAACTCACCTGTAAGAACTACGCATACACATATGTACTCCCTTCTTCCATCACAATCTCCTTTTCCAGAAGTTTCCATGTGCCTCCTTCTAGTCATCCTCCCACCTGCTACCACCATAGATTAATCTTTCCTGTTCTTCAACTTCAAATAAATAAAATCATATAGTATGTTTTTATGTCTACCTTCTTTCATTCAACATGTTTTTTTGTGTGTGATTCATTCTTGTGTAACTGATTCATTCCTTTTCATTGCTGTGTAGTATTCCACCCTGTGAATACATCACAGCTTGTTTATCCATTCTCCTGTGGATGGGAATTTGGGTTGTTGCCAGTTTTCAGGTATTACAATGCGAGTGGCTATGAGCATTGTTGTACAAGTCTTTTTGGGGCATGTTTTCATTTCTTTTGGGCAAAGACCCAGGAGTAGAATTGCTGAGTCATAGGGTGGGTGTTTACTTAACTTTATTAGAAATTACCAAACAGTTTTCTAAAAATGACTGTACCATTTTCTAGCCCCACCAGAGATAAGAAGGTATTTTTAAATTACATTTTGAACAGGGACTAATGAAAGGTTTAACAAAATTTATTTCATAATTTCCTACCAGTATCCAGCACTTATTATATTTCTTGCCAGTCTCCAAATATTTTCTTAAGACCACAGAACAAAGTTACACATCACTTTTGGCTCCCCGGTCTCCCTCGGATGGCAAGGTGGTCACTAAGGGAAGAGTGGGGCTTATTCACCAGACAGCGCTGGCTCCGGTGCCTGCTTTGCCTGAAGCAAGTGTCTCAGTTACTTATATCCCCTAAGTCTGTTTCCTCATCTGTAAAATGTGGACAGAGCAACACTGAACTCACAGAGTAGCTGTAAGAATTACATGGGATATCAGGATGGGGCTGGGACAGCGTAAATTGGCAGGTTGGTGGAGTAAAAATTCTCAGGATCATTCTTGACTCTCCCTATTCTCTCATCTCCACACCAACACTGGCAACCTGCCCAGGGCACCCTCAGTCTGCCTGCAGCTCACGATTCCCACAGCATTTCCCGGGGCCAGCCCTCCATCCATGACCTGGCTGAAGACCCAAGTTCCTAAGGGACTCACTGCTCCTACACTTGCTCCACCTCCACCTGCTCACAATCAGTAGCCAGAGTAGAGTCTTAAAAAGTAAACTGTTCTAGAACCTTTTACTTGCTTCTACTGCCCTCAGAGAAAAATAATATCTCCCCACCATGGCCAACAAGGCCCTAAATGATTTGGCTCCCACTTACTACTCTTCCTACTTACACATGTCCCTGCCCAAGCTTTCTGTCCTCAGACATGCCAAGCTTCTTTCTACCTTAGGGCCTTTGCACCTGCAGTTCCCTGTCAGGCAGTCCACTGCACAGCTCCAATGTCCCCTGACCCCTCCGATCACCAATCTAAATAAGACCCTAACCTATCCCACTTCTTTCCCATCACCTTCATTAGTTTGCTTCATAGCAAATGATTTCTGTCTGAAAGTAACAGGTTTGTTTTCTCATTTGTTTTCACTTGCCCCAAGCTAGAATATAAACTCTATAAGAATGAATGTTTTCTCAAGCCTGCTCGGTACTGTACTTTAAATGCCATGAACAGGTCAGGGCATATATCACATGATCAATACATATTGATAACATTGACAGTAATAACATTGCTATGAACAATATAATGTGTGTGTGTGTGTGTGTGTGTGTGTGTGTTTAGATCTAAAGGTATCCCACTTACAGGTGCAAAATAAAGCGAAAGAACAGATTAAGAAAGGGGGCGTCTTTCCCCATTAGCAGCATCTTGTTAGATTTCAGATTTGGAGATAGTAAAGTGAATGAGAACATTGAGACTATTTGGCTGGATTACAAAGCAAAGAGGACTGCCTGAGGATTTGTTTTCTGAGGCGTTTTCAAATGCTGCAGAATCCAGATTATGGCCAGATTTTTGGATCCCAACTGCATCCTGGAAGTCTGCACGTCCTTAAATCCTGCAATGTGGTAGTGACTTATCAGTCTGGGGGTCTTGGCATCCCCTACTGGCCATGCAGTCTCCCAGATGCCCTCCCAGGGAGAGAGAGTTTAATATACACACCCAATCCAAGTTACAAAGAAACACATGAATGAGCCGAGAAATGACTTCAATTTGGCTATTTGTCTTTCTTTAGAAAATAAAAACGATAAGAAAAATGAAGTCAGGACTTATGACTGCAAGGGCATAGAAATGACATTAGGTAAAGTTCCCAGCAGTATAAGCCAGCAGCAATGAGTTCTGAGTTTGGTCTCTCAGCTGAAAAAAAAATTTTGACTTCACACTGGGAGGACATTATATCTTGAAAACTGTTTTCACTGTCATCCAAAATGCTATAGATGCTTTCTTTGAGTTACAGTTCCATTGTAAGAACAACAAATTTAAAGCAGAAATTCAAGGTATACCTTTAAATGCAATATAACAAATAAAACTTCTTGAATAAATCAAGTGATGCAGAAATGTGTGTTTTCAATGGTTTTGAGGACCAGGAGCGATGCACTCTGCCCCTCTGGCCAGGCACTGCCCAGGTCCTGCAGATACAGCAGCAGTTGAATGAAACAGAAATTCCCTGCACACAAACCTGATGTACCAGTGGTTACGTGATTTCTCGAATGTCAGCCAGCAAATGGGAGCTGGAGCAGGGACTCTGAGCATCCCTGGTCAGTATCGCCAGCTCTAAAAAGCAAAGGACTTCTTCCCAAGTTACAGTTCTTATTAAGCTTTTTTTGACACTTAATTCTATTGGGTGGAGAAAAAGTCATTCATTGCTCAGTATTTTAGACCTAGAGTTAAATATATAAATTTGTTCTAATCATATAGGCAATTAAAAGGTACATTGTTTTAAAATAAAAAAGCAGAGAAAATAAAAAATAATCCCAACTACAAAAAGCATACTTATATTTTGGTGTATTTCTTTTCATTTTTTAAAATGAAAGTGTGTTTATCTACATATACATGTAAATGTTTCTGTTTCTCTCAGTCAATAGGAAGGCTTTCTTCACACAAGAGATAAGAATATATGTACAATTTATATGTATGTATACCTATATAGATATACTATGCATAGTTGTCCATTGTATATATTTAATCTATACATATATACATAAAAACTCAGGTATGTTAATATGTGTGTATACATTATGTAATATACAAAGATGTGTACATACATGTATATTAACATACAATATATTAAATTTGTGTACCCAAATTAATACTATATATTAAATTTGTGCAGTATATATACAAACATGTTATATGCATAGATTAATGATATCGATCATACATGTGCACAAATATATGCACATACGCCTATATTCATGTATACACATATAAACACACGTGTCATATCTATCACTATATTTATATACTCCCACATAATTACTTATTTGTTGATTATACCCACTCAAGCCCTGGAGAGAAGGAAGCCCTGCAGCTGGGTAACTGGAACAGGGGAACCTGGCTCTCACAGGATCAAGAGAAGAAAAATGTGCTCATTGTGTGGACAGATTTTTCTTAGGCCAAGGGAACTTAGCCTGAGAGGAACCCCAGACTGTCCTTCTGGCTCCTCGAGTGCCCTCTGCTGGCCTGAGGCCCCCTCAGGCTGCTCCAAGCTGTGAGGAGGCCTGCCTGAGGCAGGGCCTGGCTGGACACAGCCTCTGAGCCTCAAATGGAAGTTCCTGGCTCCAGGAATGAGATTTCTCAGCTGCTGGTGGAGGAGTACTGAGGCTCATAGTTGGATAAGCCCATTCTCCGTTTCAGAGGCGGAACTGGGCGCGGAATTAGGCTCCCCTAAGCCTCAGAAGGACTGTGAAGTCACCGAAGTGTCTCCAGGCCTCCAGCCTCTCCCCATCCCAGGTGTGGCCTGTGGACCAACAGCACTGGCATCACCTGAGGGCTCATTAGAAATGAAGACTCTGAGGCCCCGCCCTTCTGAATCAGAACCTGAGTTTTGTCAAGGAAGCCCTGGTGAGAAGGGCTGGTGTACAGGAACTTGGGATGAAGCAGAGACCCCCAGGTAGCAGGCCCACGCAGAGCACCGTTTCTCCTCTGGGGCCTCTGGGGCCGGTGCTTGTGAAAGATGCAGGGGCCTGAGATGGGTCTGAGCCCGTGCCTGCAGACAGGACTCCTGTCACATGAGGAAGAAGGAAACACGGCTGGAAGCCCTGGAGCCTCCTCACCTCCTTGGTTTTGGAGATGAGGAGACACCTCACACCTCACAGCTAGGCCTGGCACTTACCTAGTCCAGGTGAGAAATGGGGACACGTGATCCGAAAGGGGCCCTTAATCCCACTAAGTAATGAAGTCCCCTGTGGGAGCTGGACACTGTGTCTGGTCTCACACACGTGTCTTTAGGTGTCTGCCTGCAGGGATGTACTCGGGGCTTCTGGGAGGCCAACACAGCCCCTGGCCCACTGCTTCCTCACTCAGTGAATGACTTTAGCAAAATTAGCATTTCTGGAGCTTGGTTAAGGAGCTGCCGATGGCAGACTCTGAAACAAGGGCTGGGAGATAGGATTCCAGATGTGCAGGCCTGGTTCTGTGCCCTGACTCAGGAACTTCCATGCCGTGTGCTTGGCTATACAGCAGAGCTGAGCTCGGTCACAGGAACCCTCCCAAGAAGAAGGGGTAGCCAGGGAGGTGAGAAAGGTGACAAGAACCCGTCACACTGTTGCTGGTTTGCAGACGGAAGGGACACGTGACGAGGAATATGGGTGGCCTCTGGAGCAGTGAGCAGCCCCCGGCCCTCAGCCAGCAAGGAAACGGGACTCAGCTGCGCCACCACAAGGAGCAGACATCTGCCGGCAGCCTGCATGTGCTTGGGCCTCCCAGGGCCTCTGAGATGAGTTGCTACCCTGCCCACACCTCCATTTTGGCCTGTGAGCCTCTGCAAACCCAGCTAGGCCCTGCCAGCCTTCTGACTTACAGAACTGAGAGCTGTTCAACAGGTGTCGTTTTACGTGGCTGAACTTGTGATAACCTGCAGTGTGTGCAGCAACAGAAAATGCACACAAGAGTTTACAAGGGATGAATGGAATAATGTCTGGTCCTTTAACACGTTAAGCGCCCAGCCTAATTTGTTTTCCGGATGGAAGACAAAAATGTTAATCCTTAAAATGCCTTTGTCCTGGTTGATAGGAAAGAAGGTTGCCAAGAAATACAGCGACAGGTGGCAAAATGGATCAAGACACAGTATATATTTTTTTCCTGTCAAGATTACCTACTGCCCAGCCGGTGTGGGTCAGTGGTTGAGCATCGACCTATGAGCCAGGAGGTACGGTTCGATTCCTGGTCAATGCACATGCCTAAATTGTGGGCTTGATCCTCAGTGGGGGATGTGCAGGAGGCAGCCAATCAGTGATTCTCTCTCATCATGGATGTTTCTCTCTCCCTTCCTCGCTGAAATCAATAAAAATATATATTTAAAAAAAAGAAAAAAGAATATTATCTACTAACAAATGGTGATTTCACTCTGGCTGGGCAGTGCAGAGGTTGGGGCATAGGCATTGGGGTGACGTTTTCTAGTTAGTTTTGGTAAGCACTTGACCAGACTGAGCTCTCAGGAGCCCCGAGGGGGCCCAGGAGCAGTCCGAGTCTGTTTTACCTGCTGTCTCCTGAACACAGAAAGGAGCACACAGAGACCTGCCTCCTGACCCGGAAACCTGGCTCTGATGCTCTGCCCCCATGTCCCACCCCTGCAAGGCCTTTCAGGTGGACCAAGCCATCCTTCCACAGAGTTTAAAGTCCTCCCATACATTCAACACTCCCGGAGAAGACACACATGCTAATTAAGCCCCACACACTTGACAGTGAAAGTGAGTCCGACCAGTGCACTCTTTCCTGAAACAGTTGGAAGCTTCTGGCAAGTCTAGAAAATGGGCAGAATTCTCTGGGCTTGGTCCACTTGTTCCACTAATGGGTGGGGTGGGAGAGGACAAGGTCACTGGGAAGGCCACGTCTTTATTGGAGGCAGCAGTCAGGGGAGAAGGACACCACCCTGCCTTGCTCCTCCCCTAGGTACCAGAAGGGTGTTCTCAGCCAGCCCACGGGCTGAGATTTAACCGAGCCAGGATGCTCTGTGCCCAGGTGTGCATCTCCTGTGGGGCCTGCCCTGGAAGCAGCAGGTGCTGGGAGAGGAAGCACCTAAATGGGGTGAGGGGCAGGAAGTGAGAAGAAAAGCAAAGGCCAATGGGGAGGCTGCACATGTACCCAGGGCTGGCCTTGGCAGGACAACCCCCTGCTAACCGTAACGGGAAGGGAAGGGTGAAGATGGGTGGAGTACTACTTCTCATGAGCCCAAGATGCTCTGCTGATACACCTGGGGCACGTGCTCTCCTCCTTAGCACCAAAAGGTCCACAGAGCAGCTAAGAGAGGGACTTCCCCCGCATTATAAACTTGGCCGAAGAGCCTACATTGCAACCAGTGAGCATGTGTTGCCATCTTGCTCATCTTTGGACCCTCACAACAGTCTTGCCCACTGCAGATGATAATATAAACATTCCTATGCTCATACAGAGATATTTCTTTGAAATGAATGGCACAAAGATAATCAAAGTTAAGGGCATCTACTCAGCGGCCTTAAAAGAGCCCCCAACCCCAGCCCAGACATAGGACTTCTTACAGGGAGGGTCGAATGGAGTGTACGGTCCTTCGTCATCCTCCTCATCCTCCTCTTCCTCTTCGTCATTCTCGTTGTTCTCGTTGTCCTCGTTCTCATTTTCTGTCTCATTGCCAGCCTCGGCAACAACATCATCTCTCCGAGTCCCATTCACGCCCCTGTCTGGGGCACTGCTGGGCCCTGTCCCATTCTCCACGGTGTGTTTAATTGGGATTTTGATGGCCACCTCGGATTCTCCATTGGTGTAAGCCCTGCTGTTTATCAGTCTTTGTCTCTGGAAAGAGAAAGGCACATTCTTACCACGGGAAGATGGACTGTACATTCCTACACCCAGAACACCAGCTATTGGGATTTCTTCCAGGTAGCAGACAAGGAGATGCTTTCAGAACACTCTGCAGTCAAGTCTTAAGGGATTCCTCAAAGTAATAACCAACTCAGAAAACCTTCTGGGAGAAGGATTAACCTTCATGACCCACTGGAATTTGCAAATCACTTTAGAGGAAAACTCCCATTGCTCACTTCCAATTGCACTTCTTTTCTATCAGAGTTCTTGATTCTTTGTGCACTGTGATGTTAACTTTCTTCTCCAAATTTTAGGAAAGCCACACAAATGTGTTTGGACTAGTGTACCAATAAGGCTGCCACTCCAGAGAAAAGAATACATAGGAAAATTGGGGTCAGAGACTCAGCATTATTTTAAAGCAATTTTGGTATGAAACTACTTCTGTGCAAGTTCATTCACAAGAGAGGGCTCCACTCAAATGGAAGATGTAAAGAAAAAGGTACATAGAAAAGGACCAGAGAGTTTTTTTTCTGTATAACTGGAAGCCGGACCGTGTCTGTCAACATGTGGAGGGAGGAACAAGGACCAGGATGCACAGCTGGTCCAGCGAGCAATGATGTTTCAAAATGGCTGAGGGATATTATTGTGTTAAATGTTGAATTAGGTGCTTCTACTTTCAGACCCGGAAACTTTCTCTCCTTCCTAGTTTTCTATCCCTGTCCAGTGGTAAATGGCTTGTGCTTTCCCAGATACCTCATTGATCAACATGCGGCTGGCCATGGAGAGTCTGGTCTTGGGGGGAAAGTGGCTGGTGATCATGATTCGAAGTCCAGCCTCAGAGAAAGACAGCTGGTGTGGGTAGGCGGACAGCAGCTCATCCACCATGATCACTGATGCTTTGCGGTGGAAATTGGCTAGGGAGATTAAAAACACAAAATAAAAATATTGAGACTAGGAGCAGGAAAGAGATATTCATTCAGTCTTCTTTTCCTTTCTCTTCCTTCTTCCCTCTTATGGTCCCAATTGTCTTCCCTCCCTCCCTCCCTCCCTCCCTCCCTCCCTCCCTCCCTCCCTCCCTCCCTCCCTCCCTCCCTCTTTTTTTCCCCTCCCTTCTTATCTGCCTATCCATCTATCCACCCATCCAGAGGGGGCTGTAGTAAGCAAAATCTGGGGAAGAACCAAAGTCTGCTTTTTGGGGCTCATTGGTAACTCTTTAGAAATGATGAAACAATTTAAGCATCATTCACTGACATAGAAAAAATGAGTGAAAATAAATAAGAATTCCTCCTTGTCCTCAAAGAATCCCCACCCCCCCACTCAGATCTGGGGCATAAGAAAGACCCCTATAATCTTTAGTAACCTTTTATGCCCTTCAGATGTCAACAATGTTCATACTGAGAGGTTAAAAGCTGCAGACTTGACTTTTAAGTGGAGGACATGGTGGAGAAATGGACACATTGCTGCCGCCCCAGCCTATGAGCAGGGCTGATAGGTGGGCGAGTGGCCACAGTACAGAGGCCCAAAGCCCAAAGGAGACTTCAGGCAAATCTTATGTAACGACTTGCTGACTGGCTGGAAACAAGTTCCACCAAGGCCCCTCTCTAGGAATGTGCAACATGAGCACATAGCTCACGGGTACCTAGCCACGGGCCCTCAGTGCTCACTCCTGTTTCCAAGCCACTAAACCATGAAATGATCTCTGGAAACACTAAATAATAATAGGTAGCACTCTCTGCCTCCCTAAGAGTATTCCTCTTATGGTTACAAACTACCCAGAGAGAAAAAAGTAAATGATATCCTTATGCGGGATGGCACTGAATAATCTTAAGTCTTTAGTTAAACATGCACATAATTAGGAAAGTCTACCAAATGGTTGATTTTAAAATTCTCATAATTACCAACAGATTCCAAAGTCAGACATACATTTGAAAAGAACCTATAGATTTTCTAGTTTATTTTATTTTTTTCCTGCAAAGCAACCATATGGGATTAAAAAGAAATAAGCCCACATATTTCAAGGGAAAGTTTTAAAAAACTCAATAAAATACGAAGCATATTCTAGGCAAAAGTAATTGGTAATTTTTGTGTTCCTCTAAGAAATAACATTATTTGAGAGCATTATATTATTTATCTAAGTATATAAACTGATTAACAAGAATCTATTAAATATAAAAATTGCCGAAACCGGTTTGGCTCAGTGGATAGAGCGTCGGCCTGCGGACTGAGGGGTCCCGGGTTCGATTCCAGTCAAGGGCATGTACCTTGGTTGCGGGCACATCCCCAGTGGGAGGTGTGCAGGAGGCAGCTGATCGATGTTTCTCTCTCATCGATGTTTCTAGCTCTCTATCCCTCTCCCCTCCTCTCTGTAAAATATCAATAAAATATATTTAAAAAAATATATAAAAATTACCTTAAAAAAAAAGGTCATTAACTATATCATGCTGCAGCTTGGAAACTGAGGTAATGCAGCCTGGAAGTGAATTTGGATATAATAATATACTAATGACAACTATCATTCATGAAGTATTTTACATACTTAATCTCCTTTACTCATTGCAAAAATTATCCCCATTCTGCAGAAGAGAAAATTGAGGCTCAGAGTGATTAAGTGACTTGCTTCATGGTCAGACAGCCAAAATGTGACAGAATCAATAGCTCAAAACCCATGGTCTTCTCTCCCTTACCACGCTGTCCTAATTTCCTTGTAGCACTCCCAGCAAATGTTTTGCCCAAGAACTTGCATGGGGCTTTTCCAGTCAGCACATCACCAGGTATGAGACTGCCCCAGGGTGTGGCCAAAGAGAGGGGGGAGTCCAGGAACCTGCTCTCCCTCAGAGAGGCAGCGCCCTCTGCAGGCCAGCTGCAGTGCCCCATGCGTGCTTACTTCCTGGGCACAGGCTCTCCTTCGTTACCTTTCTTGAGTAGCACCACAGTTGCGTCACAGTTGCTGCTGTCATCAATTTCAGCATTGTTGGCCAAGCCGTTGACCATGTTTCCAGCACCTTTCGTCTTCCTTTCGAAGCACTGATGTATGCAAGCATTATATCTGAGCAGAGTAACAAGGGAAGAGAGCCCATCAGCGTTCGCTGTTCCTTCATCCCCCAACTCCCACCAAGTGTCCCTGCAGTCTGGACGCATCGTGGGGACCCTACACCTCAAGTTATTATTGTTATTATTCTGTCATGGCAGTTACCCTCATAATATACAACCTGCCCCATTTTCCAATATAAGGATAGGTGAAAATGAAATCAACTTTACATAAATAAATAGTGACAAACTGCTTTCTTTGCAATCTCTTCGATGTCCATGGAGGCACCTCTGAGATTGAGTTCCCTGACTTGGAGTCCGTGCATGGGAGGACGGGGATGAGACTTAGTGGGATGGCCACGTCTACCTTCCCTGGGCCACGTCTCTAGGGCCTTTGCTGTCAGGGACACCTTGCTGGGGAAAGGAGAAGGTGTCTCACCCATGCTGCTACCTGGTGTGTCATGGTCTACGTGTTACAGGTTGGCTGGCAGTCTAGGTCTCTGTCTGTCTTGGGTTTCCTGAGGTCACAGATTGGCACCCTGTGATTCTCTGTTACTCTAATGCCATAATTTTTCTTTTTTGTTAATCCTCACCTGAGGATATTTTTCTGTTGATTTTTAGAGAGAGTGGGAGGGAGAGAGGGAGACAAAGAGTGAGAAACATCAATGTGAGAGAGACACATCGATTGGTTGCCTCTTGCACATGCCTTGACCCAGGCCGGAGATTGAGCCTGCATCCAAGGTAAGTGCCCTTGACTGGAATCGAACCCAAGACCCTTCAGTCCATGGGCTGACGCTCTTTCCATTGAGCCAAACCAGCCAGGGCTTCTTATAAGAGGCAGAACATTACTACTGTGCAGCCCTAACACAATCATGGAGCCAGATTTTGAGCATCAGCGGCTGCTGACGTCACAGAGAGACAGGAGACACAACGTGCTTGCGGGTGGGAGGATGCCCCACCGCTTGGGACACAGTCTAACCTGAATCAGGTTGATGGCTGACATGGAGGAAACACAGAGGCCAGAGGGGCAGGCCACGCTACACCCATTTCCAAACTGTGGACACCTCTGTGGAGCAAGCACTCCACTTCAAACTTTGTTGAAGAATAAATTGAAAGAAAAAAAAAAAAGGTAAACAGAGGGCGGCTTTATAGATGAAAAGAGAGCCCAGACATGGAGCAATCAATTGTAATGAGTGGAATTTATTTGGATTTTGCTTTTTAAAATATTTATGACATTTATAAGATTAAACTAAATCTGTAAAAATGATGTTTATGAGGTGATTGAAAATCTGAACACTGATTTGATATTCAGTTATATTGAAAATTAGCATTAACTTTAGGTATGATAATAATAATGTATTATGTTCAAAATCTCATATACTGAGATTTTTATGGATGAACTGGCCTGAAGTCTGGGACTTCAAATCATAGAGAGGGAGGGAAATTGATAGGAGTGTGGATGGAGCAACTGTGGGTGGCTGGTGATGAGCACATGGGATCCATCACATGATTCCAGAGATTTTCAACCTTTTTCATCTCATCACACACATAAACTAATTACAAAATTCTGCGGCACACCAAAAATAGATTATATTTTTTTGCCAATCTGACGAAAATAAAAGGTATACTTTTGATTCACTCACACTGGATGGCTATTGTGTGGGCATTGCCATTTTTTATTTGACAATCTAAGGGTCTTTTGGTCAGTGTCTCTGACTAAATAGTCAGGTACTGCATGTTTTAGAAATTCTTGTGGCACACCGGTTGAAAACTGCTGCACTATTCTGTTAACTTTTGTCTATATTCAACCTTCTTCGTAATAAAAGATCTCTCCACGTTGTAGACTCAACAAGAGGGCCTTGCCTGACTAATAGAGCCATGTGGACAGGGCACTATTCCTGTCATCTTGACCCCAAATCCATTATCCACATAGAAATACTGACTTGCATGAGGGTTTGGTTTTAAAGTACAACTGTGTGTTATATATTTATTTGGATTTGGGTAACAGGATAACGATACTATGGATAGTATTATGAGAACTTCCTTGAAACCAGATATTGGATAGTAATTATGCTGTCACTTCCCATCCTTACAAAAAAACAACAACATTGGAGGAAGGAAGTATTACTGACCCTGTTTTGTAGAAGAGGAAACTGAGATTCATAACATTTGAATAGCTTGGCCAAGGTCCCCATGCCAGTAAGTGGCAGGGTGGGATCCACAGCCAGGCTTTGAAGTGAAGGACTTGATCCTAGCCTCCAGACCATATTGCTTCATCTGGGGACAGGATCCCAGAGGAGTGATGCAGAGGTGCAGAAATCAATCCTTGTTGAGGCCAGGTGTGCCTCATGCTCCCAGGAGCTTTCTGGTCAAACTAAATGGCTCTTTGACTTCCTGACAGAATGTTTAATGTCATTTAAAGCCATCTACCCAGGAGGCAGCTGACAATTCTAATATATGCCATTTTTAACTGCTGCTGCTCTGTTTTATATTTTTAATTGAGTGTTTTAAATTTTGTGCTTGCACCCTGAAGCTACTTTATTGTGAGGCATGCAATTTTATAAATCAGATTTTATAAAACCCAATGATTAAAGCCTCTGATTGCAGAGGGGGATGGCTAAAGAGCAGAGATTTCAATTTAGAACTTGGGACCAGAATTTATGTAGAAAATACCGCAAGTACAGTGGCCGCCATTCCCGGTTTTATTTGTATCCTGCTGGTCTGAGCAGCTGGAAGGTTAGTGAAGCTGAGGGATCAGCAGAAACACACCTCATTAGCTTTCACACTGGGTATGGTTTGGAGGAGAGGAGAGAAATCGTTCACTGTGCTCTCTTAATGTCCACATGCCCCGCCAGCAACCCACGGGCTTAGTGATGGCCTGGCAGAGGGGTGCAGTGGTCACAGGAGGGGACTATAAAACCCCTCAACCCAGCTTCCCTGTAGACCAGCTTTGGTCTTGAAGACCTGCTTGTTCTGTGAAGCTCCCAATTTATTCAGTGTGGGACATGCTTCCATCTAAATTCAATTCAAACCCCTAGAGTTGCTGGGCATATAGCAGACAGTCAATTCTTTGGAATAACTGACCAAAATGCTGTTTCTAAAAGGAAGAAAAGGGCTCTTGACTCTTTGGGGAACTCAAACTTAGAACCACAAAAAGAAAAAAAAAAAAAGGGTGAAACAAATAAAAACGAACGAAGACACACATGTGTATTGTTGAGGTCTGTCCACTGTGGCACTGATTCCCTAATAATTTTGCTATTTCAGAGAAAGAGGAGCAAGATGGATGCTCCCATCTTGAATGGCTTTTCCTTTGAAATCTAGATATGTCAGAAAGTCTTTGGGCCAACTCTAGTTTTTGTGGGAGCCCACCTCTTGGTATTCGTAAATAAAAGGTGATTATTGATAAAAAGCCCCTGATTTCTTGATCAGTCATCTAATGGTTACTCTATTTCAGGACACGCTAGAAATGTCTTCTTCCAGTAACAAGACCCAGACATTGGGTCCACACTGACCACGGACAGATCCTAAGGTGAAGCCTGGACTCCCCATTGAGTGATGGGTGGCAGGCCCCCGCAGACATAGCCAAGCCAGCTCCTACCTTCACGGTTCAGGTGACCTTTGCCAGAGGCCACACTGATTCCTCTGAACGGGGCTCTCAGCCACTAGAGGCTGGAACTAATTATTGTCAGGCCTCAGAGCAATTTCTTGACATGCCAGTTCCAGCCTGCTCCCTGCCATGTGCAAACTACTGGCAGCTTCTGAAAGCCTTCTACTTTCTTGCCCCCTGAGAAGGAAGTCACTCCTGCGGTCACGTATGCTGAGGAAAGCATGGGCTAATTTAGAAGACTAGAAACTGCTCCCATGGGGGCTGGCGGCTGCAGCACCAAAGGTCTCTGCACTATTTATAAGCTCCTCATCCCAGTGGTACTTGGTAAAACGATGAACCAGCAGGTTCACAACCCTGGTGCTTACATTTTACCTTTGAGTATGGGGAACATTTGCAGTGTAATTCTTTTTAAAATATATATATATATATTTTTTTCTTGATTTCAGAAAGGAAGGGAGAGGGAGAGAGATAGGAACATTAGTGATGAGAGAGAACCATTGATTGGCTGCCACCTGCACACCCCACACCGGGGATCGAGCCTGCAACCTGTGCCCTGACTGGGAATCGACCAGTGACCTCCTAGTTCATAAGTTGATGCTCAATCACTGAGCCATGCCGGACAGGCTACAGTGTAATTCTTGATACAAATAGTAAATTCTAAGAGGGAAAAAAAACATATGATGTGTTGGATTTAAAATATATCCACAAATTCTTTGACACTCTGCCTTTCAAAAGGCAAAGTAGACCCCTTGAGTGTGGACTGGACTTAGTTACTTGCTGCTATTAAACAGAGTATGACAAAAGCGATGGTATGTGACTTGTGAGACGAGATTATAACGGGCATTGTGGGGTCCTTCTTGCTCTCTCCCAGAGCTCTTGTGTGTGGGACACTCGAGTAGCCTTATGGAGAGGCCCATGTGGTGAGGAGCTGAGGCCTGCAGCCGATAGCCAGCATCAACTCACCAATGTGCAAGCGGGCCACCTTGGAGCACCATCAATTAGATGACAGCCACTCTGGCCAATCTCCTATCTGCAATCTCATGAAAAAACCCTGAGCTAGAACCCTCCAGTCAAGCTGCTCCTGGATGCCCAACTCTCAGAAACTGTATGAGATAGCACATGTTTATGGTTTGAAGACACTAAGTTTTGGGGTCACTTGTTACACAGCCCTAGATAACCATGCAAATAATGGAAGTCCATAGATATTTCAACCATGGTTTTAGTCATCTCTTAATTAGCTCTGGTCCCTTCTCTCATCCTATATAGAAGCATAAGTAATTAAGTTTTACCTCCTTTCTTGTTATGAAAGAGAGTGAAGAAACAGCCAAAACCTAGGTTGCCAGACCTTGAAGAGAGCTTTCTCTTGAGAAATTTCAAATTAAACTGAAGCTTTGATTCTATCATCACGCATGGATTGGAAGGGTCTTTGCTATGGCCACTGCCAGAGCTGCAGCGATTCATAGCAGGTTGCCCAGGGAGCCAAATGAGTCTGTGACCATATGCAGCGAAAGCCAGCCAGATCCCTGCTCTCTCCCCTGTTCCTCTTTCCACATTATCACATAATGTTGAATGTAGAAAACAGTCTTGGAAAGGAAACTAAGAAAGTATTTTACTTACTTCATGATGACAATGTAGATAAAATACATCAGCACAAGGACTAAAGACTCCCACCTGTGTACACACCAAGAAAGGCTAGTTAAAGCAAGTCACCATAGGCAGATGTGCAACACACCAGCCTATTTTTAAAAATGTAATTAACGTGAACGGCAGTAAACCTGCCAAGCATGGCAAGGATAAGGCAGACGTGCAGACTGCTTACAAATATTCCCTGGTTGAAGATGTTTTCCGGACTGCATACAGCTTTCAATGACCTTTCTCTTTTTTGCTTGAAAGGAAAATAAATGCTCCTTCCTCTGCTATTCACTTACCCCAACTCGTTCTTTGAATGCAGCAAGCCTTCCATAATATTGCTGAATATAGGCCTATATTTATAAATTTGTCCACAGCTTAATCACTCACTAAAACTAGATATCTTTACCAAAAGCAAAGGAGGGGAATTGATAGGGACAACCGAGGAGCAAGGCATAAGGAGAGGGAGGGAGGGAGGAAGGGGGGAGAGAGAGAGAGAGAGGGAGGGAGGGAGGGAGAGAGAGAGAGAGAGAGAGAGAGAGAGAGAGAGAGAGAGAGAGAGAGAGAGAGAAACACCTGGAGAGAGAGAGAGGGGGAGAGAGAGAGAGAGAGAGAGAGAGAGAGAGAGAGAGAGAGAGAGAGAGAGAGAGAAACACCTGAGAGAGAGAGAGAGAGAGAGAGAGAGAGAGAGAGAGAGAGAGAGAGAGAGAACACCTGGAGAGAGAGAGAGAGAGAGAGAGAGAGAGAGAGAGAGAGAGAGAGAGAGAGAGAAACACCCGGAGAGAGAGAGAGAGAGAGAGAGAGAGAGAGAGAGAGAGAGAGAGAGAACACCTGGCAGGGAAGATGCCAACAAGAAGGATAAGAATGAATGAGTGGGAAAATGGTCAAAGGAAAGAAACAAAAAATAATAAAACCCACTGAAATTTACCTCGAAATTCTGATAATTTGAAAACTTCCATTGTCTTTATTTTAATAACTTACAACTAAAAAAACAAGGGAATTTGATATTTAGGCTTCCTTTTGGTTGTAGAATTAAATTAACCAACCAAGGGTGTAATTTTGGCTTCCAGAAAAAGTTCTTATAGAATGGTCTATGAAGAAATTGTAGATTATTCCTTTCTTTCCTTTTTCCTTTTCCTGTCTAGAAATTGATCCTAAATAAATATGTGGTTAAATTAAAATTACAAGGGTTTTTGTTGCAGTGGTGTTTATAAAAGTGAAGTGTTGGAAGGAAGCAAAATGTTTATATACGTATGTTATGATAAGTATGTTCATACAATGGGCTACCATGCATCAGTTAAGAATGATTATGCAAATGCTATGTATTTATTATAGAAAGTGCTTGTTTTGCTACTGAGAGAAGAAATCAGGGTGTCCAAATCCCTTGAACTTCTGCTATGTATCTTGGCTTCTCTCTTAGCAAACCTTTGAGAAGGTTTGCTACACTACATTCCAGCACCTTTCATTCTTAGCAAATTTCTCTAGTCAAACTCCCATATCTGTCGATGCCCTGAAACTCTTGTCAGGGGCACCTGCGCCCCCCATCTACACAACTCCAGGGGCGGTTCTCTGTCATCCTGTTCAATTTCTCTGCAGCATCTGAGTGTTAACCACCCGCCCTCCTTCATCAAACACTCTGCTCCTGACTTCCAAGAGGCCACACTCCTAGTTCTCCTCCTAACTTCTCCTTCCCCGTCCTCTTTGCTTCCTCCATTTCCTCAGTTCAGCCTCTGAATATGGAACTCTCTTCTCTTTTTACCCACACGGTCTCCCTCGGTGATGTCATCCTGTTCTATTGCTGCAAAGACCAGGTGACACACATACCCCACACCTCTACCCAGCTTCAGGTTCATGTATCCAGCTGTCAGTATGGCCTCTCCACATGGAATCTCAATGCATCTCAGACGGAATTCTTCATTCTTAGCTTCATTTTCCCCTGAGCTTTGCCATCTTAGTACACTGTCCTACTCCCTGCTCAGTCACGGCCCTAATCTGGAAATCAGCCTGGAGCACTCCTTTACCCTCACCCATGTCCATCAGGATTCTATGTCCAGATGTCCCCTGAACTGCCAGCTCTGTCCTCTCTAGTGCTACCTCCCTAGTCCACCTTAACTCTAGCCTCTGAACTGGCTTCCTTGATGCTACTGGGTCATGTCATTCTTCTGCTTAAAATTCTTCAATTGCTCCCCAAAGTTCTTGAGGAGGAAAAAAGGTGAAAATCCTGGTTCTGTTTTCTTCCTCTCCAAATCATTGTGTGCTCTGTCTTGCTTCACCATACTGGCCTCCATTCATTTGCACATTTCAAGCTTTTTCCTTCCCCATAGAGCCTTTCCATTACTGTTCCCTCTGCCTGCAATGTTTTTCCACTCAGACCTTGGTTGGTTCCTTTCATCCTCCAAATATCAGCTTAAATATTGCCTCCTCCAAGAAGTCTACCCTGCCTACCCTTGCTTCACTTTCTATCACAAGACTTTGCTTATGTTCTTTACACCTCTGATCAGACTGTGTCTTATTTACTCATGACTTATCCTATATAATAAAGAGGTAATATGCAAATTGACCATCACTCCAACACACAAGATGGCCGCCCCCATGTGGTCAAAGATGGCTGCCCCCATGTGGACACAGATGGCCGCCACAAGATGGCCAGCAGGGGAGGGCAGTTGTGGGCGATCAGGCCAGCAGGGGAGGGCAGTTAGGGGCAATCGGGCTGGCAGGCGAGGGCAGTTAAGGGTGACCAGGCTGGCAAGGGAGGGAAGTTAGGGGTGACTGGGCCAGCAGGGGAGGGCAGTTGGGGGCAACCAGGCCGGCAGCGGAGGGCAGTTAGGGGTGACCACACCTGCAGGGGAGGGCAGTTGGGGGTGACCAGGCCTGCAGGGGAGGACAGTTGGGGGTGACCAGGCCTGCAGGGGAGGACAGTTGGGGGCAGTTAGGTGTCGATCAGGCTGGCAGGGGACTGGTTAGGGGGTGATGAGGCTGGCAGGCAGGCAAGCGGTTGGGAGCCAGCAGTCCTGGATTGTGAGAGGGATCCCAGATTGGAGAGGGTGCAGGCTGGGCTAAGGCCCCCCCCCCCCCACCCCTGTGCATGAATTTCGTGCACCGGGCCTCTAGTTAATATATGATGCCTGTTTCTAGCAGTCACTGGATAGCAGTTTTCACACCTAGCCCCTACCTCAGCTACATGGTTTCTCGTTTTCAGACACTTAAATCAGACACCTGGACAGCTGATTTCCCGGCAGGAAGACACCTCCTCTTCCCCTCAACTCCTCTGTGCAGGGTGGAACTGCTTCCAAACTTCACTTTTCAGTTGCAAGACATTTCCAGTGGCCTGAACAGGGCTCTTATCTTATTGAAACCAACATAAATGTGGCATCAACTTATTTGGGAAAAGTGAGGTTTTATTCACAGTATTCATTTTGAGAGAAGAGATACCCAGGATCTGAAGGGATGTCATGTAATTGCTGCAATACATTTTAATAGACTCAGTGAGGAGTCACAGGAAATGAGCCAACATCAATGAAATATTTGTTAAGTTGAATTAAGTCTAGCACCTTCTAAATAGTTATACTCTCCAATTCCTTTAGATCTTTTTGACTTTTCACTCTAAGCAAGCCCTCTCATTGCAATATTCGAGTAAGGTTCTCTTCTGTCATGGTTCAAGGATGCCCATGACATGGGGGTTCCCTGCTTCTGTTGACATTTCAGGTTTGCTTTGTTGTGCTCAGACTCAGGGCTCACCCAGTGCTCCCCTACAAGATGCACCAGGTTCTCTGAGGCCTCTGTGCTGCCACATCTCCTGTTCATTCCTTCTGCTTTTGGGCCTGATTGAGTGTCTGATGATCAAGTTTTGCTCAGTGCTCTTGGGGTCTCTCCCCGTGTCCTGTGTATGTCTCCAAATGACTCTTAATTACATGTCACCGGTCTGCCTCCCCTCTAGCCCAGAGAGCTCAAGGTCTGGGCTGAGTTGTGTTCTGTGTTGTGTCTAGTTCTGGAACAAAGCCTGGCACCCAAAAGGTGCTCAGGGAACAGCTGTAGAATTGACTGACTCTGCCTGCAGACGTCTAAAAGCTCACAGCTCTCCTCTCCCTCCTCCCCAGGATGCTCTTCTCCACCTGCTTCTCCTGATCACAGCCCAGCCGCTGCCCTCGGAGGACCTGGTCCTGTAGTATGATCTGGGTTTGTTTCTTCCCTTCCCCAAACTTCTGTTTTGAGCCACCTTCAACTGGCCCTGATTCTCCTGCCAAAGATAGTTCTTTCCTGTTCTTGCCTGGAGGGCATGGCTCCACTTCCCTAACTATGGTCCAGAACAGTGAAGGCTGGCCTCCACATGACACAGGTGGACAGTCTCCAGGTTGTGTTCTCAGGCTCTCCTTTCTCTCCCTAAGTCACAACCTGAGGCTCAAAGAAGAAATGAAAATACCACCCTGGAACCTTTCGTTTTCTTGTTAGACCTTTAGACCCACTGAAGCCACAGTTTGGATTCCTTCTGGCAACATTGTGGGCCTTGCTGAGCCGTCATCATAGATTCATCATGGGCCTTGCTCTGAAGGCTGAACATACATCCTAACAGGTGGATGCTTTGTATGTTAAATGTCTTTTGCGGCAGGTACATAACTAGAAAGCACGTGACAGGTTCTCCTCTGCCTTTTGCCTGCAAATCAAAACCCACTATGTTGAGGCAGCAACCCTTCAATCTCAAGGAGGGTGGGCCCTGTCCCAGGATAAATAATGATTTGTCTAAAAGTATAATTCTATTCTCCCTCTCCATTTATTGGTCAAGGCAGACCCAACTGTGACCAAAGAGATGCAAGGTAGGCATAGCACCTTCCTCCTTCTTGCCTTCAATCCAAACTTGATAGCTGGACCTGCAGCAGCCCTTTTGGGACCATTAGGAAAAGACCAAGAGAAAAGTAGAGCCATTGCCCCACTCACACCTGGGGTACTTGCCATGTAAGAAACATAAACCAGCATTCTTTAATCTCCTATCGCTGGTTTTTCCTGTTACCTGCTACTAAAAGCCTTCTGAGTACCATCTGTCAGCTAAGTGTGACTCACTGCAGGCCGCCACCTCAGAGCAGTGAAGGAACCTCAACTGTGCAGGATGAAGGTACCTTGTCCCTGTGTATTTGTAATGGACGAGGTTCATTTCTTCCTAAGGAGAACTCTAGTTTCAGATTAAACAATAATGAAGTTAGTTTTCTTCTGCAGATTTGGGGTAGATTGGTTACCTTCCTTGAAACTTTTAGACATGCTGGGAGGTTCTACAATAAGGAGTGGAATTCACTGTGTGCAGTATCACTGAAATATGACTGTGCTTTCATTGCATAGATTGAAGAATATGGCTTTAAAGAGAGACATCAACTCCCAGACACACCCTCTCAGCAAAATCAATGCTCATGGTTGGCTGGGTAAAAAGGGCTTAGGTGTGGACAGTCACAACTATCTTAAAGTGCAATATAATTTGCTCTCATATGAGGAGCTGGAATCCCTGGAATTCCCAAAGCAGTTATGGGCCAGCAGCTCAGACTTTAATTTCTCAGCCTCACTCACGTGAAAAATGTTCTTCGTCAGCCCATTCACATAATAACAATAATAGGCTGGCGTCTGGAAATAATGTTCTGGTGCCACGAAAGCCTCCCTACTTCTTTCCTGAAGCTATGCCTGTGCATGAGTTATGATGCAAACCCACTCCAGGCTGAACAAAACACACTGGGAATTTGCAACTCACTTATCTGTGGCCTCCCATCCCCTTCCTCATGATGCCATGTACAGCAGCCTTGCTGCAAGGCTCCGAGTGCTACCTGAGGATGGGGTCACCTGACATCACAGGGGTTTCAGCCCTGGGAATAAAGAGGAAATAGATGGTCCCTTTCTTGCTCCATCCCATCTGAAATATCTGGAAAGATGTTTTGAGGGCAAGGACTGAAACAGGCTTAGCATGAACCCTGCTTTCATCTCCCCTCCATGGTGGACATCAGCAAGGCCAGGGAGATGCAGAAAACAGAGATCCTTCAGACCGATGGACAGCAGACCTCACCTGGATCTCCTTTCTGAAGGATTGCCACACAAAGGCAGCAGAAACATTTCCGAGTTTGACTGTGATCATAATGTGTTTGTCTTTATGACAGCAGCAACACTGAGCAACATGTGAGCACCCACTGTTTGCTAAGGCAGAGCGGTGGCTGTGCTGACCCTGTCATCAGATGCAGTGAGAATCTTTTGCAAGGACATGGGGAAAAATGTCACCACACCATCTGGTGACCATGTCCAGGTGGGTCCCATGAGAAGGTTCTCCCTGACTTATTGACCTCTGACCTGATGTGCTCCTGGGTGTCTCAATCCTTTTCAGCCTATTGATCACTGTTACTCAACAAGGACCTCCTTATTATTTTTTATGGGTCAATATAGAGGTTATGTGTCTTAAAGCAAGTTTTCCAAGCCATCTCCTCCTCACCCTTCCTGGACAGAGAAAAGAGTTGGCAAATGCCCTGGCCTAGTGTATAACATTTTCCATCAATGTGATCAGTTCCCCTGTACCCACTTCCAAATTCTGAAAGTCACAGAGATACCCCAGGACACAGAGATGTCACTCTAACAAAGCATTAGCACCCATTTTGCTGGGAGGGGAGCCTGGCGAACTCTGTGCTTTGTTTTCCAGTTCATTCTTAGCTTTAAATAATACAGTACCACCCCTATCTATTCCTAAGATGTTATTTCACATTACTCTACTTCTATAGATCAAATGTTTAAAAAATAACAAGAATGCACAACACACCCAATTTCCATTTCCATTTCAAATAGATTTGACTTGCTCAGAACCCATCTCAAAAATGGTGATTTGGAGAGTTGGCCCAAATACAAATGTTCCCAGGTATTTAATTTGGGCAATTTAAAAAAATCTATCCAAAACAAAACCACTGACTTTTCAGAGCTCTAAGATCTTCTGAAATGTCAGGCAGAACTTCCATGGGTGGGAGGTCACTGAAGTGCCCCCACCTCTGGGTTCTGAGGCAGTATGTGAAATATGCCAACAAGGTCTGGACACAAGTTGGAAAGATTAGTCAAGTCTTAACTATGGCACAGCCAATGGCTGAGTGCAGAAAGGCACAGCTAAGTCACGCATCTAACCTGGAGGATGAAGACATGGGATATTAAGAGTGGAAACCCACCACCCAGCCCAAGGCAAAGACCTTTGCTCTGTGCAGCTAATGTAATTTTTTTATGGAAGTGGACAGAGGGTTCCCGAGAAATGCTAACTGTTCCAAATTGTCATGACATGTCCCTTTCTTCCTTAAACCCTGAATCTGGTCTTCCATATATTTGGCTCTGCAACATAACAAGCAATGTTAGAAGGGAAACAGAGGTACTTACCAGGAAACTTGTTCATCATAAATGAACTGTGGGGGGAAAAGGTATAGATTAGACACACACATGTGCAAGCATGCTTTACGACGGTCTGCCCTTGCTGCTAGCTTGGTAAGAATTGGGGTGGGGCTGGCCTGGCACATGAAGCCTGTGGGCAAGCTCCGCTCACTGCTGGTTTAGTCTGTGGCTAGGGTTAGTGGAAGGAGGTGCTGTTGGCAGACTGGCATGGACATGATGGGGAGGGGAGAAGTGATAGGTCATCCCATCCTTCCTGCAATTTCTGTCCAACAGTGGATTGTGAGGAAAGCATGACTGGCCTGCTGTGTAGAGCAAGATGTTCTGTAGAATTTTTACGTCTGGAAGGGATGTAGGCGCTTGGCGGGGGCTTGCACATACCTGCCACTCTGGGCCACCTGTGAGACGCGTGCGTGTCTCTGTGCACTGTACAGCTCCTTCAAGCTTTTACGCAAACATTTGGAATTCTTTGTACTCAACACCTTTCTTTCAGTTGACCTATATCCTTAGAAGAACTTACTTTCAAAGGAAACTTTACATCACAGCCAGAAGCAGAGAATCAGCACCCAGTTGCCACCACGTGCAGAGGGTAAAAATAAATGCGTGACAACAGTGACTGGAATCCCGGCTTCCCAGGCTCTGGGTCACAGGCCTGTCCTTTTGTTGAAGGAGGTTAGCAAGGGTTGAGCAGTGGAAGACACACAAGTACCAAGTGAAGACTTCTCCTGACCAGTTAGTTAAGACCCAAAGAGAATACAAAGTAGGATTGAATTGATTTAAGCCCTAAACCATATATCATTTAAAATCATTTTTCGTTTTGGGGCAAAAAAACTAGTATAATTTAAATCCTTTGATTTCGACAGGAAAATTGAGTCACCGAGAACATGAAACATTGTCTTGCGGTTGCCGAATTTGCTGCAGCGTTCGTTCTAGAACCCAGACCTGGCTCCTAACGCAGTGCGCTCTACCTGACTTATTTGCCCAGACAGCACATTGTTGAAACTGAATGGGTGCACCTGTCTTTCCTTCAAGCAGGAGCCGAGGGCTGGTCACTCACTGATATGACTGCTTGGAGTGGGATCACGTCTGAGTGGCTTTTCGTTCGGGGGGCAGTGGCCAATGGGAACTCTAAGGTAGACCTTGCAGGACAGTCTGGGTGTACAGTGTCATTACTGCATGGAGATGATGAACTCAGCTAATGACGTGGGCCTGGCTTCAGTCCCCAGCGACTACAATGACCATCGTTGTGAGAGATGCAGAGGAAACCACCACAAAGACGTGCAGGGTCCAGATCAGAGGTACGTCCAAGTACCCTCCTCCAATGGCTCTGAAAGTGCAGAGAGAGGGGCGAGGAGAAACGGGCACACTTATTTGCAACTCGCTCTTCCTCAGAGACATTGAAAAAGATGTTGGCTCTGTCAGGTTGGTGACTCTTGTCATTGTTATCAGTGTCAACAGAGTGACAGTGGATGAAAGTGTCAAACTGGAAAGGGAAGAGGACTAAGGGAATGAAAGAAGCAATGGTGCGGCCCGGGCTGGATGGTTTGGAATCCACTCTCTGGAAGGCGGTCACGGATGCTTCTGTATAATCACTAGCTTTAAAAGAATTGCTTTCAAGAAATCATGAAAAGAACAAATGATTTAAGTTGGAAAATGTTTTCTATTAATTGAAGTTAATTCAATATCAGTCTTAAGCAGTGGGCTGGAACAATCAATTCATAGCCACTTACAAGGGCACTAGATACTGGTAAAGGGTTTATTAGAGCACCAATTTGATTTTCATCTCTCAGGGAAGGCAGGCCGTCCTCTATAGTAGGAATGTAGCTTTTAGAAAGTCCTTATTATGTGTGATTTGACTGACATGGGGGCACAGGTCAATACATCTTTAGCTATTATTTCAATAATCATATCAATAAAAAGATCAGAATGGGCTTAATTGTACAATGGATCCCAAACTGAGGACAAAATTTGTGGGAGCACCATAAATCATAGAAACAGTGGGGCAAATCAGGACAACATAGGACAAGATACGCAATTGAGGATGGAGCGTCCTGGGCCTGATGTCCAGGTGGTACCTATGGCCGGGGGAGGGATGGGGGACTATGGTTTAGAGAGGCATACAGAGAAAGAGAAATGCAGATGATCTCACTAGAGTACTAACAAATGGTGCAATCTGGAATCCTCCAAGTAACAGTTGCAGCCATGTCTCACCCCTGACCACTCTACCAGGAGGCATTAGCTACCCTGTGGCTAATAAGCAAACAGTCTGGATGTTA
Source organism: Plecotus auritus (assembly GCF_963455305.1). NCBI lineage: Eukaryota > Metazoa > Chordata > Mammalia > Chiroptera > Vespertilionidae > Plecotus > Plecotus auritus. Next base: position 82,144,934 of record NC_137782.1, on the reverse strand, counting down.
CCCCATTACTTTAAGAGAACTGGATTTAAAAAGAGAGAGAGAGAGAGAGAGAGGACTCAAAAAAGAACAATAAAATGGATAAAAGGAAATAGAAACCAGGCCTTTATGAAAATCTAAATGGAAATTGGCTTGTTTATGGTGAGAGAGGAGGTGGAGGGTGAGTTATGAGCCGCCTCCGAGTACCAGATGATCGTCATTCAAAGGCTGAAAATGAGGACATCGGCACTGGTCACAGAGTGTCCCCCCGGGAGTACATCCTTCAGAAGTGTTGGAATCAGCCTGTCTGAAAACTCTTAAAATAATAGGGCAGGAGACTCTCACTCCATGTTGCAGATGGTTAAGGAAGGGATTGGTTATTCCTTACGGATTTTATTTTATTCTTTTAAGACAAGTGTTGCATACCCTTTTGTATCATCATGCTCTCTCTGTGAGTAAAAGAAGACAAAATAACCTCCCCCATCCCTTCCAGCGGTATTACTAGGGTAGGAATCTACCGAAATCAATTTTTTGTCCTGTCTGAAACAAGAAACCGCGCCCCAGTTCCACCCAGTGACCGCTAGATGGCGATCGCATCACAGCCCTTAGGCTTGTCTCTCTGCCAAGGCAATGAAGTTTGAAATGAAGTCAGTCCAAGTCCATTAAATCTCCTGGAAGGAGGGCAAACACCTCAAGGCAGACAGGCCTTCAGCAAACCCACTGCTGTCGCAGGGCAAGGTGAGGCTCTGGAGGCAGCTCCTGCCTGGTGTTCTGAACTGGGGGCAGGTGGGTGCCTCATCTTATGCCAACACTCAATTCCCCTGATGCGTTGAGGTTGAGGGACCTGCTGGGGCCCTTCAGAACCGGCCCACTCTTTTCCCAGTCGGAGTTTTGAAAACAGGTCTTGGGAAAGCAGCTCTGTGAGCTGTGCTGGGGGCACTTGGGGCCAGGCACTGGGTCTGCCCGCTGTGGCCACATGTGGGCAGTGCTGACTGCTTTCTGGGTCCCAGCTTAGCTGCGCATGGCTGGTCGGAGCACCTGCTCTCTGACCCACCCGTGGTTCATCCAAAGCCTCTTATGGCTTCACCCAGAGCTTTGCATGTATTCCACAGATGAATTAAATGGGAACACACAGGAGTGCATTTCTCTTTTCCTCCGGGCTTCAGAGAAACAATTGGGTTCCATGGAAACCAGCTTTTCAGACCTGGTGTCTGCTCTAGAAGTCTTCCGAGAGAGATGGGCTGCCATCAGGCAGGTGGATCCGTGGAGGTTAGAACATCCCAGGGAACTGCGAAGGGAGTGGCACATTCAGATGGCACCGTAGGGAAAAGACAAGGCAGGATTCGCCCAGGTGTGTGAGCAGGAGTGGAGAGGCCAGCCGGGCTCTGTGCAGGGCGGCAGGTGGCTGTCCCTGCGGTGTGCGCCAACCCCTGGGTTTGCTCACTGTAATCTGTAACCATGGAGCAGGGCGGCTGCATTGCTGAAGCTAAGATTGCGTAACTGGTATTATAATCACTGGCACCGTTAGGATTTTAAGCAGTGAAAATAACAGAAATCAACGCCATCATTCTCTTTCAAGAGACCGAAACCTTGAAAATCTCCCCTCCTTTGCTGCAAATAAAACTGCCCCCCCCCCAGACTCCACCCACGACAGCATGGAGACACCCTCAGATGTGCCCAAATGGAGTCCTGACTTCCTCAGCTTCAGGAACCAGGGGTGTAGACAGCTTAGCCAATGCAATTCCATCTGAGGAGGAATCAGATGGAATACGCTGGGAAGCTGCTGCTATGCACCGAGATGGTTTACACTAGAAGGTTAAAGGGGAGTTGGGAGTTGGGCCATTAGCACCCCTGGCAGGCAGACTTGACAGCAGTGGGGCTGCAGGAGGGTAAGAGGGTGATGAGCCAGAGGCGCAGGGCCATGGAGGCCAGGGGGTTAAGGACGGCCATCCACATGACCATAAGATGTCTTTCTCTCAAAGAAAGGCCAATGAGAACATTTCTGGATGGTGTTACATTAGGTGAAAGAGTTTCAGGGGGGTGAGGGGGGTGGGGGTGGACGCTATTCTCTTCTGTCTAAAAACATAAGGGTAAGTGCCGTAGACACGCCTCTCTAGGGCGGATTGCATCGCAGCTGAAGTAACATCAGGAGGATTTCAGAGACAGAAAGGCAGATTTCATTGCAGAGAAAATCCGAATTCTTTGCTGGGGTGGTGTAGATGTGTCATCTTAGACACCTGTTCTGGTAAACCTGATCTTTTGGCAAATGCCTAAATTTCTGGAGCCTCGGTTTTGCCATCTCTGAAATGGGACTCCTGTAGTAGCTAGCTTGTATTGTCCAGAGTATTGAACTGGGAAATCGTCAACAGACCTAACAGAGCCCTCAATCCTGTATTAAGTATGGAGACCATGCTTGTTAACACTTACAGTTGCTGTGAGAATGCAGGTCTATTTTCTATGGGAGAATTTGCTCTCTACAACTGTGCTATCCAGTATGATGGGCACTAGACACCTATGGCTACACAAATGTAAATGAATTAAATCAACATTTTAGGCCCGTGGTCTCACTAACTGCATTTTGAGAGCTCGGTAGCCACATGCCTAGTGCTGGACAGTGCTGCTAGGCCACCTCTGGCAGTCACTTGAGTCATCTCTCTTTGTCCCCACAGAATCCCCTCTAGAGGGGAGATTACAATGAGCCCTCTGGGGAGGGGGGGAGGAGAGAAAGAGAGAGACAGAGAGAGGGTGAAAGGGCAGTGAGCCTCACTGCTGTGCCAGTGCTCCAGTTGCCCAGATGGCCTCCCAACTGGTGCTAATGGCTCACCGGGCCCTTCTCCAGGGAGACAGCACTCCCCAGTCTGGATCCGTGACCCCGTACAAGTTATCCTGAAGCTGTCTGAGGCCTATCAACTCCACGGAGGTTTCCCTTCTCTTGAGGCTCACGTCTCCAGTCTCAAAGCAGAGATGAAGGGTAAAAATAAAGTATTCCTTTTAGGGCAGCTGTTAGACTGAGGATGTAATGAATCATTTGCATTTATGTAAATTGCATGATTATGTAAATTACAGTAACATTTCAATAAAAGTGACTGTGGGGCCTGCTGGAATTTGGAGCAAGGATGGGAGTGGGGGCTGGAGCTGTCTGTGGTGAAAGTTATGGGGGAGGAAGAGAAGCAGCAGGAGGGTCCGTGAGGACGTGGAGACATTGGGTAGATGCACAAAGGGACATACTCCAAAGAGCCCAGAATACTCCCAGGTCTAAAAGGTGAGACTCCTCTTCTAGAGACCAAGGTCATGGGCCACCCTCCTGGCCACATCCTGCTTCTCCAGGGCCGGAAGCTTCGCTGCAGAGAACGTCACCAGGGCTAAAGGGGAAAGGCTCTGAGGCACACACTGTCCATTTGTGAGATTATAACTGCTTTAGACAATTCCATCTTCTTAATTTCTTCCGCTCTCTCCCTAAAGATCGACAACGAGCACACTAGAAAACAGCACAGAGCAGCTACCAAAGTGCACTGAGTCCCTCGCCTCGAAGTGAGCTGTTAAGCTCTGCTGGTTTCAGAATGCATGCGCTTGTCTTACTTGTATGGTTTTCCTTCTTGGTTGGGTCCATCTGCATCAACTTCCGTTTTAGCTGTTTCAGGATTCTGGTAGCACCAGCTCTATTAGCACCCTCCCGGCCCAGGAGCCATGAGCATCCCTGGAGAAGTCATCTTTCCCGCTTGTTGGATCCTAGGGCCTGGGGATCATCCTCCAGGTTCCTCTGCTGGTCCTGAAGGACTGAGCCCAGGGACATATATAGAAGTGGCATCTGGTCTCACTTAGTCCAGACTTGCCCTCAGGTAAATGAGCTCTTCATTGCATCACCTCAGTGGACCAGCAGTTCAGTCTTCTGAACAGTTCAGAACCATAAAAAGGGGGAGGGGGGTGACCCTAATAGTTAAAATAAATTGTTTAGGTGACTGGTAATTATTTGTGGATAGAAGAAAAGGCTTTTAAATACAGGAATTTTAAATGCCCACGGCATGGTTCTGTAGAGAAACTCAGGATTATATAAGGAAGGCCAGAAGGAAAGTGATTTTGTTACCATGACATTAGGGGAACACAGAAAGAGGAGACCAGGAAACCTTGACAAAAAACACACTGCATGTGTGAGCAGCAGCAGCATAGCACTGGGCATGGAACAGATTTGGGGTTACTGAGAAACCTCCATTGCTAAGTGCCACTAAGCGCTGTCTTCTCGGTATAAAACTTCTATCCTTCATGCTGGTTTTAAGTTTCATGTGATAATGACCCAGGGGATGAACAGCAGTCAGAAATTCACAGCCAAGCTGCCACTATGCCTTGCTTTTGAGAATCTCAAAGTTTACTCTAGAAATGGTCATGGCCATGCAACAGCCAGCTATCTGGATATCCAGGTCTCCGGAGGAAATGGTGTCCACTGGTATTTGAAGTTCCGTTTCTCAAAGTGCAGTGTGGTGCTAGCATCAGAATCACCTGGGGAGGGGGAGGAGGTCCTGGGTAAAGTGCAAATTCCTGGGTCCTGCCCCAGAACCTGCTGGATTACAACCTCTGGTTGTGCATTTTGAGTAAGCACGCTGGGCATGTCCAGGGCACACTGAAGTTGGAGGAGCGCCAGTTAAAGTAACAAGAACCAAGCCCAAGCCCCGAGGACCCGAACTTGCCTTTTCCCATTTCTTTCTAACAGGGAGAAATGTAATTTTTCTCAGAACACAGAACTCTTGACATCTGGTCTTTAAACACACTTCACCTTCAGGGAACCGCAAGGAATTGCTTGCTTTTGCATGTTGTTGCCATGAGGGGGATGCAGAGCTGCTGGCAGCCTAAGTGTCCACTCAGCTCTGCCATTCGCCCCCAACATGGGGGCAGAGATGGCTTTGCCCAAAGCCCCCGCTCCAGCGATTGGCACCTGCAGCCTGAAGCCACAAAACCGCTTTACTTTCTCACACATCATTAGCAACAAGTGCTTCTGTTTCATCTCGGACGTGTCCAGAAGTATTGTACAGAATACGAGCTATTTCACACACAGACCAGGAGGTGTCAATGCTGAAAACTGAGAAGGAAGCTGAGGCCAGCACGTCTGCTTGGGGGAGTGGACATCGCCAGGTCTGTGCTCCTGGCCACGTTGGCCTGGGCTGTTGGTCTCATCACCTTGCCTTTCTGAGCGTGGTCATCTCTTTCTGGAATTCTGGCAGTAGAGAACTGCATTCCTTACACCATCCCCTAACCACGCCTCTTTAAAAAAGTAATTTTCAGATATATCCTAAAATACCCAAGATGGAGGAGCACAGCGCACGTGATCAGTGCGGTTCCTGCACCTCTGGACCCAGCTTGCTGCGGAGCGTGTCAGACAGGAGTGGGCTCAGTGAGCAGAAGAGTCTTCTAGATTTGGGGTGCTCATACCTTTTCCATGGGTTATAACTGAGAACAAGAACACAGAGTCAAGTGTGTCCTTAAGTCTCCTAACCAGGGGCTCAACAGCGTCTTCAGGTCCCACATGAGGTCTCCTTCGGGTGGGTCTCACGCTCCCCATTATCAATGGCCCCAGAATGAGGGGACTTGGCTCTAACCCAAGACCTTCACTGTGATCCGTAGGTAAGAAAACTATGACCCGGAGAGATTGATTTCTCCGGGGACACTGGGGCTGGTAAGGGGGAGGGGGGGACCAGAATTAGAAGTTAGATCTTCCAACTCCCATTTCAATTCTTTCTGATTTGCCAGCCTTCTCCGGGACAGCGTGGTTGCCAAGCTGAGGGATTTGGTTTGTCCCCACAGCCGACATAGAGCCGCTGACCATTGACACAAGGGGCCCATTCCCAGGTGTTCTTTGTAAAGATACCACTTGGGATGGATTGGGGGAGCGGTGAGAGGAGGGGGGCAGCAACACTACTCGTTGCAACACTGGCCTGTGACGGTCTGCTCAGGCCGGAGAGGTAAAAAGCCTCAACTAATGGGTTAAGGAGAACACACTGGGGAGATTTTTGCAAGATGAAGATCCACAGGACAAGTGAGCCAAATGAGCATAGTGGCAGCTAGGGAAAGGTGAGTTTAATCATTCCCAGGTTGGGTGGCAGGATAGGAATGGGGGCAGCCATGTAGGAAGAGGGCTGGTCTTGGAAAATGGTCGTCAGTTTAGAGGCTTGTTGAGTTTGGGGCATAAAAATGTCTAGTAGAGCGTTTGCTAATCCATGGCTGAACCTCAGGGAGTTGCCACTGTTAAGACACAGTGTAGGGGTGTCCGCACAAAGGTGCTAATGGCGACGGGCGCTGTGGGAAGAGCAGGGCAGGCCTGGGAGAGCGTACAGAGTGAGAGGGAGAAGTAAGGTCCAGATCCAGGGATGCTGATGATGAAGGGGGTTACAGAGGAGCCCATGAGGAAAGTGGGAGGGAATGTCAGGAGATCACAGAAAAACAGCAGGGGCTCTCATGCAACCAGATAACCACAGGTGACACTCCTATTCTGAGTACCAACTATCAGGCGAGGGGTGCTGGTTGACCAAAGTAGCTGGAAGAGAGAAAGACCGTCTCCAGGTATAGATATCCAATCGCGCATATCACCAGGCACCTCAAACCTGCTCCATGCAGAGGAGCCACACATAACCTTGAGTAGCAGGAAGGGTGGTTGGGAGCTCAATGTAAGGGAATTCAGGCGAGGTGTCCCACACACACTTACCACGATGAGTGCAACCACAGACAGTGTGTAGTAAATCGAATCCCTCAGCAGGCACCAGGAGGACAGAGCCACAACCTGAAGGAAAAGGGGGAAAGACAGTAAGAAGCAGGACATCCGATGGTGCGAAGGAGAAAACCTGGCTCCTGGTGGCCCCAGCCAGTGATAAACCTGAAACACAGCCTAGTGTTTCTCTCTCCTGTCCTCGATCAGTCAGTCTGCCAGTCAATATGAATTTATTGAAGATCTTTAGGTGTATCAGTCTGGACCTTCTGGAAAGCACATGCCAAGATGGGATTACAACTGCCACAATTTTATCAGGGGATAAGCCCGTGAAAAAAATGGGGAAGCAGTCAGGCAAGCTGGGAGTGCCACCCAACATGGCTCGGGTCTGACCTGTAAAGGACAGTGGGAAGGTTGGGTGGATGCATCCCAGGCGGCAGGGTAGCCTGAAGAAGGTTCAGGAAGATTGAGGGGGAGCTTTGGTGCACAGCCACCTGTTAGAGGAGTCCCGTGTTTCCCAGGAATCGGTCAGCCCTAGCATCCCTAATGTCCCGTAAGGGGATGGGATCAGCAATCTTACCCTGTGTCCTTTGTCAACACTCTAACATATGCCACAGCCCGAGCTCCTGTGTGGAATGAAGACCCAAAGCTGTCCTTCAGAAAGGACATGGGCAAGGCCGCTGGGCACTCCTCTCCTGGCACTCTACTCTCATCTCTATTATATGCCTATCCTAGTTGGCACTTGACCTCTGGTTTAGACAGAAGTTTGAAAGATCAATTTGCATATTGATCTGGAGAAAATGTTCTTAGGCAGTTGGGAAGTGTCCCTTTAAAGATATGATGGCTCTGCTGAGCCAATACCGACAGGCATGCTGCTGGACGCTACGGCAGCCTTGGCAGCTGTGTCCAGACTTCCTTCAGGAGAAGGAGGCCCCTGGGTGTGACAAAGGAGAGTGAAGGGGCCAGGGCTGGGCACTGCACAGAGGAGAGAATGGGGGAGGGGAGGGAGCCAGGGATGTCAGGGTCAGACTTTTATTCCGAAGGAAAAATCACGTCTCCTTGGTATGTTCTTCAACATCTTTTTTTGAGGAATACCTACAATTTTTAAAATTTTTTTTTGCTTTGAAGGGTAGGTCTATGCTGGCAGACCCACACAAAGGAATTGGGGAGATTCCATAATGCCATGGCTTCCTGGGATGTTACTCACAACTTCCTCCTGCCTCCCTAGAAAAGTGTCAACTACCCCTTGGCCACAGCATATACCTGGCTGCCTTTGAGCTTGGCCTCGTAAGTGAAAAAGGACAAAGCAAATGTCAACACCCAGCTGGACCAATGCCAGGCACATGCTGTACCAAAGACAATAGGAAAAGGTGCCTTTTCTCTCCCTGGCTGCTGTGTCAGTCTATAGAGAAGAGACCAGCAATGTCAAACCAGAGAGGGCTTTCTGGATTCAAATAACATGAGAGATATGACTTAAATAGAACCATAAATGAATAATGAGTCCCATCTCTTTCCATTAACACGTTCTTCCACTTGTTATATGAACACTTAGATATTTTCTGTTGCTAATTTTACCTTGTTAGGTTTCATATTTGCAGATCTAAATTACAGATGATGGGGTTGTCAAGAAGAGGACGGGTGCTACAAAAATCACTTTAGAACAAATATAAAGCATTTTTTTTACCCTTTTATCACTGTCTCCTTGTATTGTCAACTCTTAGAACCTATGGTCCTCATTCGGCAGCCACAGAATAGATTAAACTGGACTATATTGTTCACTTTTCAGTAGGTCACAAAAGATTGTGAATATTCATTCAATTCATTAAAATTAGGCACATGGAGTTAAAACATGTAGCAAGTATAAATTCTGAATTTCGTTAAAAAAGTATTTTTATTGATTTCAGAGAGGAAGGGGGGAGAGAAAGAGAGAGAGAGAAAGAGAGAGAAAGAAAGGGAGAAAGAGAAAGAGAGAGAAACATCAATGATGAGAGAGAATCATTGATTGGCTGCCTCCTGCATACCCCACACAGGAGATCGAGCCCACAACCCAGGCGTGTGCCCTGACCAGGAATCGAACCGTGACCTCTTGGTTCCTAGGTCAATGCTCAACCACTGAGCCACACTGGCTGGACAATTCTGAATTTCTTTAAAAAATCACTTGGGCTTTTGGTTTAAGATGGCAGGTTGAACACATATTACTTTTGCTGTTTCTCATTATATCATAGCAAGATAATAGTAAAGGGATTTTTTTTTTTTTTAGAAAAAATAAAAAAGACATAAACCTGCAAGAAAAAGAACAGAAGAGCTGATTAGAGCAACAACATTTTGGAAATTGAAAATCAGAAGAACCAATGGTCCTTCAGCTGCAAGTGGGTGAAGCTCTAGATGTGTGGGTGAAGGTGAGCCTGAAAGCAGGGTAACTGAAGGACTGCTCAAGAGCCTAATGCCCAGACTTCCTCCATCACTTCAAGCAGACGAGTGACTGACTGCACACCCCACACCTTAACAGAAAACAGGACACCCAGCACTTGCAGAGCAGGAGTTCCAGAAAACAGAGAAATGGAAATAATCAAATAAATAATTCAAGGGAAATTTCCAGAAGGTAAGGTTGTGCATTTTCTGAGTAAGAAGAGGGCCCTCTGAGTGTCCTCAATGGGTAAAAAAGTTGTACACCAAGGCATGTCATCAGTAATTTCAGAATATGGGTGCACAAAAAGGTCCTAGGAAATACGGGGGGGGGGGGGGGAGAGAGAGAGAGAGAGAGAGAGAGAGAGAGAGAGAGAATGAATTACATACAAAGGGTCAAAACCGAATGGCTTTTTATTTCTGAACAAAAGCACTGGAAGCTAGAAGATAATTTTGAAGATACCTAAGAGTCTATGTCCAACCAATTGTTCATTAAAAGTGAGAAAAGATTAAAAAAAAAAAAAGAGCTTGTCTCAAAAACTTTACTTTTCATGCACCCCTTCTCAAAAAGCTACTGGAAGATGTGCTCCACTAAAATAAGGGAGTAAACCACTTGCTACATAAAAGTATGTTACACTAACCCATTATACCAGCTAATAAGAATCTATAATAATAAGTGAGGGAAGATTTCAGAATAGTGAAGGAAGATCCCAAAAAGACAGTAAAAGGAGATTCCAAAATTAAACTTTTCCATCAGGCTTAGAAAATAACCTAGCCAGATTAGAGGTCAGAAGACTCAGAAGTAATGAGACTGAAAGCACAAAAATGAATGGAATATCTGAGAATTCTGAACCCATGGAAAGGATACTAGAAGGCTCTGGGAACAGAACATAGAAAACTAAGCAAACAAATGAATAACAAAAAAGGTAACTATAAACCACAGGGAAAACACAGACTTGTGCAGGAAAGGAAGATGAATTATTAAGTATTAATGGCTCAGCTATAAATAATGGTCACAGAGTCATAGTAAACTAAGCATAGACTACTGTCTAACCAAATTTATGATATTACTAGTTGGGGAGAATGGAGGAACGGGCAGAAAGGGCGGGTGGGCTAAAATAGACCTAAATCCTTCTCTTCCATACTGGGAGTTCACTGGAGAATGTCTGAAACTACAAAATCAAGTAATTGCCATCAAAGGAAGTTATTTAGAGATATTGAGCAAGTACCAGGAAAAACCAATCTAATGAGAAATATTTGCCTCAGAAGAGTGGGAAGTTGGTGCTGGAGGGCTGGAAGATGGCTGTGTTTCTGAATAAGCCTTCTAGATCTGATTGCCTCCTTAAACTCTGTGCATATATAACTTTAATAAAAATAAAAAAAAACTAAAATAGAAAGAAAGTATGATACAAGTTATCCACTTAGATTTACTGCGTAAAGAAATAACACTTTGCACTAGGTCTAAGGTGTCAAGTCTGGATGCATAGTGAAATATTTTATCTCTTTATAAACAGAACGAGAGGCCCGGTGCACGGAATTCGTGCACAGGGGTGGGGAGGTGTCCCACAACCCAGCCTGCACCCTCTCCAATCTGGGACCCCTTGAGGGATGTCCAACTGCCTGTTTAGGCCCGATCCCACAATCCAGGCTCAGTCCCTCTCACAATCCAGGACTGCTGGCTCCCAACTGCTCGCCTGCTTGCCTGCCTGCCTGCCTGATTGCCCCTAACCGCTTCTGCCTGCCAGCCTGATCACCTCCTAACCACTCCCCTACCAACCTGATCGATGCCTAACTGCTCCCCTGCTGGTCCGATTGCCCCCAACTACCCTTCCCTACAGGCCTGGTCCCCCCCAACTGCCCTCCCCTGCAGGTCTGGTCCCCCTCAACTGCCCTCCCCTGCCAGCCATCTTGTGGCAGCCATCTTGTCTCTACATGGGGTGGCCATCTTTGACCATATGGGGGCAGCCATCTTGTGTGTTGGAGTGATGGTAATTTGCATATTACCTCTTTATAATATAGAATAGCTTTCAATGTCATCAAATATCAGTTGCAGATTCAGAACCCACTCTTAGCAATGCCAATTATTTTTTCTATAGATCCAATAAACTAGAGGACAAGTAAGAAAGAGTAAAACCAGAGAAGAATTTCTTTGCACATTCTAGAGCAGCAATTTTCACCCTTTTTCATCTCATGGCACACATAAAATAATTACTAAAATTCTGAGGCACACCAAAAAATACATTATACGTTTTGCCTATATGTAAAAAAATAGGTATAATTTTGATTCATTCACACTGGATGGCTACTATTGTGTTAATGTAGCCATTTTTTAAATTTGACAATGTAAGGGGAAAAAAGGTCAGTGTCCCTGATTAAATAGTCAGGTATTTCATGTTTTAAAAATTCTTGAAAATCATTGCTCTATGTTGGCCCACATATGGAAAAGTTGTGGGTTTGATTCCTGGTCAAGGGCATGTACTTGGGTTGTAGGTTCATTCACTGTGTGTGGGAGGCAACCAATTAATGTGTCTCTCTCACATCAATGTTTCTCTCTCTCCCCCTCCCTCCTTTCCACTCTCTTTAAAAATCAATGGAAAAAATACTCTCAGGTGAAGATTAACAAAAAACAAAACAAACAAACAAACAAAAATCACTGCTCTAGAGAGAATTAAAACATTGGTTTTGTTTGTTTTTTAAATTTAAATTCTCTATTGTTTCAAGTATTACATAAGACTCCTTTTTCCCCCATTGACCTCTCCCTGGCCAACCCCACCACCCAGCACATGCCCTCACCACACCCCCCTCTTGTCTGTGTCCATTGGTTATGTTCATATGCATGCATACAAGTCCTTTGGTTAAAGCATTGATGATGATTCTGTGGTCTCTATAGTAAGGGCTATGACCATGACCTCATATCCACCTCTACCTTACCTTTCTGTGACCAGCACTCACCACAGTGAAAAATATTTCTTTCCTATATATTCTTTTAATTTCGGATTATGGACCTTTCTTTTCTGCATAAAGAGACCCTTTAACATTTCTTGTAAGGCTGGCTTAGTGATTGTGCACTCCTTACATTTTTGCTTGTTTTGGAAAATCTTTATCTCTCCTCAAATCTGAGTTTAACCTTGCTGGATATAGTATCTTAAGTTGTAAATTCCTTTCTTTCAACCCTTTAACTATTTCCTGCCATTCCCTTCTGTTCTGTGAAGTTGCTTCTGAGAAATCAACTGAGAGCCTTATAGAGTTTCCCTTATATGTGACTTGTTGTTTCATTCTTGCTGCCTTTAGGATTGTCTCTTTATCTTTAATTTTTGCTATTTTAATTACGATATGTCTTGGTGTGGGTCTCTTTGGGTTAATCTTGTTTGGAACTCTCTGTGTTTCCTGAAATGAACTTGGATGCTTGTTTCCTTCCCCAGATTAGGTTAAGTTTTCAGCCATTATTTCTTCAAATATTCTTTCTGTCCCTCTCTCTCTCTTCTTCTGGGATTCTTATAATCTGAGTTTATAGGAATGCCAGGGAACTTGATGTTGAGATCTCTTATATTATCCTCATTTTAAAAAATTATTTTTTCATTTTGCTCTTGTGATTCAGCGATTTTCATTCTTCAGTCTTCCAGGTCTCCAATTCGTTCTTCTGCATTAACTAAACTGCTGTCTATTTCCTTCTAATGTATTCTTCATTTCAGTTATTGTATTCTTCATCTCTGATTGGTTCTTTATTACACTTTCTATCTCTTTGGTAAAGTACTTTCTGAGTTCCTCTATTCTACTCTCAAGTTTGTTGAACATTCTTATGGCTGTTTTTTTCAATTCTTTATTAGGAAAATTACTTATTTTCCATTTCAGTAGGGTTTTTATCCAGAGGTTTTTTCTTATTCCTTCATTTGGGGCATATTATTTTGTTTCCCCATTTTGTTTGACTTTGTGTTTGTTCATGTAAGTTAGATAGAATAACTATCTCTCCCAGTCTTGAAAACATGGTCTCTGTGTACTGGATGGTTTGGGAAGGTTGGTTGTAGTTAGAGTGGGTGCTTGCAGTGCCTGGTCTGAAGAAGTGGGTTCTGGGTAGGCATCCTGGTGTGCTTCCATTTCCTTGTCCTTCTGATCCAGTAGGGCAGCCTCGTATATGCACATAGCTGCACTTTGCTTAGTTCTGTACCCTCTTGAGTGGTGCAGACCCACCTGCACATAGCAGCACCCCATTTACTCCACACAGGCAGCCTTGCATGCATCCCCTGTTGCTTTAATTGTCTACAACCAGAAAACATATCTGATACTTTTTGTAAAATAAGGGGATTCAGAAGGGTTATATTATTCTATCCTACAGCAACCTAATAAGGTGGGCACTGCCTCCCTCATTGGCCAGCAATAGGGGTTTGGCTAAGTTGAGGGAGTTGACTAAGATCCTACAACTAATAGTGGGGAGGGGCTGGGATCTGAATTCAGGAAGTTTGAGTCTCAAGCCCCCGTTCACATATATTATGCTACAGTGCTCACTGAGGACAAGGATGAAAAGCAGACAACCATTTGTAAGGGCTTCCTAGAGATTTTCTTTTCTCTATGACTCCAAGCTATAAGGCAGCTGTGTTGGAGACAGTAGCCAAAGGAGGAAAGAGTTGAAGGTGAGAGACAAAAAAAGCAGTGGCCACAGCTTCATTTTAAAAATAATATTGCTTTAAGGAAATTTAGGGCAAGCAAACAAAGCAGAAGTGTTGCCATAGGACCATAGATACAAATATGATTTTGGTATGGACATATTCTAAGAGAGAGAGAGAGTCAGTTAAGTGAATCTGAAATTACTCTGTTTAGCTAAATTAGTTAAAAAAGAACACCAACACAACACCAATGTAGCTCACTGTTTGGTGGTTGAATGTTTTTTTTTCCACAAACATGCTTGGGGGCTAAGTGGCTCCCTTTGCTTCTCAGTGAAGGGTCTTTTATCTCAAGAAGGAGAGTAGCAACCCTATGACGTAGACCCTGAACATACTTATTGGCAGAGTGGAGCATGTTAGCACCTCTGCATCAACATGGAGGCTCTTTGGCAACTGTTGGCAGGTGTCCCCCAACCCAGAGCAGGGGAGGCATTGATGAGAAGAACACGGTGCTTCCTTAGCACTTTGCAAAATGGCTGCAAGGAAGAAAGACAAGCCATTCTGGTGAAAAGACCAGAACAGGGGTCTTGGGAGAAAACCAACAGTGAGTAATTCTGCCCTTGGCCTCATTAATCAATAATACAGATGGCGCAGATTACAAAGGGCCATCTGCTGGCAAACTCCTCCATAAATTAAAGCCAGAGGCTCGATTTTCCCTTGCTAGCACTAGGAATCCCTCCCAGCTGGGATTTCATCTCCATATTTCTTTTCTATTTCTGGAGTGCATTTCACACTTTTTTTTCTATTAAATGTGCAGCTTCAGTTTCCTTTGTATAATTCCATTTAGTTTCAGTGTGGCATAACGCAAAAAACAAACAAACAAACAAACAAAAAGACCCACAAAACAACCCAACAAGAAAACAAAGAGACAAACAAAAAAAACCTGCACACTTCCCAAACAGAGGAAAACATTCTCCTTTATTCTAATGTTGAGTGATAATATTTTAGAATTCTGACTCCTCTAAGAGGCTGAAATTAATTGTTTATGATAAAACTATATATTTTCTGTATATGGCTATTTACTGAAAACCTACATATAGCTATTTATCCTATATAATAAAAGCCTAATATGCAAATTGACTGACCGGCAGAACGACCAGTTGCTGTGATGCACACTGACCACCAGGGGGCAGACGATCAATGCAGGGGCTGCCCCCTGCCTGCAGGCCCCAGGCCAGCCAAGGCGGTGGTTGGGGCCGGCCGGCAAGTGGGCTGGTGCCACCCCCAATCACCCTACAAGTGGGAGGCAACCGGTGGCAGCAGGGGAGGGGGGTGGCGGGGTGGGTGAGCAGGCGGTGCCAGGCCAGCCAAGGCGGGTACCAGTGGGCCCCCCATCCCATCACCCCACCGGTCACTCCACAGATCAACCCTGATCGCTGGCCTGGCCTAGGGACCCTACCCATGCACAAATTTTGTGCACCGGGCCTCTAGTATATGATAATATGATAATATACAAACATAGTATATAGGGTGGGACAAAAGTAGGTTACAGTTGTTAATGAGAAATAATACAATAATTAATAAATAATAATATAAGAATAAACTCTGTGTTTCCCATACTCATAACTGTAACCTACTTTTGCCAAACCCCATATATGGAGATTTATAGTGTATATATAACATGATATGATATATTTGATTATTTTTCTTGGTGCAGAATGGAATTTGACACTGCAGGCATTTAAAAAAGCACAAATATCCTCAAAATTGTAAGCAGTTTGCATTTTCTAAAAAACTACTGAAGCAGTCAGAACACTTTAATAGTTACATGACAAAAAACGTAAACTGCTATAGTCTAAGAGAAATGTTATTTCACACAGATTTCATGGAAAAGGGATTTGAAAAATCATAACATGAGTTTCTTTCCAAGCTTTTGAGCTGACACAATTTCCATAGCCAATTCTCATCACAGAGAAGAAAACCTCACCATGTGTAGCAAGGATGGGGCTCTGGGATGCCCCCCACAGAACCTGAGTCACAGTGGCCTTAGGGTTCAGAACAGGTAGGGTCTGACTTGCATTTCCCTCCGACGGGGGAAGTCTTGGTGCTACCGTCTGCTCTTTATTCAAGTAGACCTTTTACATATTCCGATCCTGGGAAAATTATCTAAAATACAAATGGCTCCTGCTTTCTAGACGTTTACTGTCAGAAATGCAGAGTAATAGTCAGGCCATGTAAAAAGACCACCACATGCTTTTGCAAACCACGATGAACTTCTGCTTATTAATCTTCACAAACATGCAAATGAGCTCATGTCTGTAATTTTATTTTTTGAAGAATCTCATTTTGAGTTCTAGTTTTATGTGAAGAAAACAAGTGACAAGTGAACAAGCTGCTGCTGGAGAAATATTTAAATAAAGCTGAGGCCCCATCAGGACAGTGCAGACCTAAGGACGTTGATCTCCTGAATGCTCTTCATTGATCGTGCTGAACAACCACCACAGACGCTCATAATGGCACGGAGGGCCTGGGACTCAGAAGTGCCTTCTCCATCATCCAAAACATTATGTGCTGTCGTTTTCATGCTAAATGTAAATCATCGCCTGCTAGGTCTTCACAATTCGGTAGCTCAGAGTGTCCTCGTACATGTCACAGGGGGTCAGCTCTGCCTTAGGGAAGAAATGCTTTACTGTGGCCTGCCATGCTCCTGGGGACTCCACCACTCACTCTGGGAGGAGGGTCTACTTTCACTGGCAGGCATTGCTGTGCCAGCACCCAGCACCCAGCACTGCATTGAGCAGCACTAGGTACCCACACTGGGTACGAGCCTGCTGAGTAAATATAAGGTATTTAGGGTAATTTCAAGTAATTAGATATGTTAGCTTGGACTCCTCTAGAAACTGAGCCTAAGGCACATGGCTTATTTGGGAGGTCATTCTAGGAAACATTGTTAGGGGGTGGGGGACGTGAGGCAGGAATAATAAGCAAGTTACAGCAGGGTAGCTGGGGTGCAATCTTGGTGGGGAGCTCTGGGAGATCACGTAGAACATGCAGCTCTCCTTGTCTCACCCAACTGGAGGGGAAGCTGGGGTATTTTTTAAAATATATTTCATTGGTTTCAGAGAGGAAGCGGGGGGTGGAGAGAGATAAAAATATCAGTGATGAGAGAGAATCATTG
The DNA here is from genome assembly GCF_963455305.1 of Plecotus auritus. Classification (NCBI taxonomy): domain Eukaryota; kingdom Metazoa; phylum Chordata; class Mammalia; order Chiroptera; family Vespertilionidae; genus Plecotus; species Plecotus auritus. Next base: position 82,128,085 of record NC_137782.1, on the reverse strand, counting down.
ATTGGCTGCCTCCTGCACGCCCCTCTACTGGGGATTGAGCCTGCAAACCCAGATATGTGCCCTTGACCAGAATCGAACCTGGGACCCTTCACTCAACAGGCTGACGCTCTGTCCACCGAGCCAAACCAGCTGGGGCAGAGCTGGGGTATTTATCCACCCACTCCCACTCATTGGTTGAGGGTGCACCCCCCGAGTTTAAATTCTCTAGTACTTGCTGTCCTAGGGGCAGTGACTAATGAGAACCCTCAGGCAGAGAAATGCAGGTTCTGGCAATTGGAGGTCAGGCCAGTTGGAACTGAAATGGTAAGGGTGAGTGGTCATAGGTGGGGCACCGGCAGTGTCTGTTCTACCCCCAAACATGGATTTACATAGTAATCCAATAATCAGATAATCACTCTTCCCCTCCCGCTCCCCCGCCGCCATTCTCCACCTCCCACCTCAAGTTTTGTAAGCTTAAAAATGCAACCCAATGCTATCTACATAAAGGCTGAAAGCAGCACATACTAACTGAGGCTGTTGTAAGTGCAGCATAGTGTCCCCTTGGACCAGGGGCAGAGTCCGAAAGGGTAGAAGGGTGCCTGGAGGCTACGACATTCCTGTTTGTTGGTCAAGGTCCCAGTCTGGGTGTGCTCAGCTGTGAAAACTCATTGAGCTGTACTTACGATACGTGTCCTTTTCTGAGTGTATGTAGTCCTTCAAGAAAAATGTTATTTAAACAAAACAGAAATGCAATTACAATGCTGGTTATTAATGTTATTATCACATATTAATTTTAATAGTACCTTAACTACTCTATCACGACTTGGAGTTGACTTATTCGTAAAGTTGCCAGATAAAATACAGGACACCCAGTTAAATTTCAGGGGAACAGTCAGTGATTTTAAAATATAAGTATAATCTCAGATAGCACCTGGGAAATATATTTGTTGCTTCTCTGAAATGGAAATGTAACTGGGTGCCCTGTATTTTCATTTGCTAAATTTGGTAACCCTACTTATTTGATTTCGGGGGATTGGTCAAGAAAATGATTTTACCTTCCTTTGGATATGCACAAGAGAGGAAGTTCAGTGATTCTGGAATAAATACTCTTAATGCAAAGGAAAAGCTGGATCTTTTCTATGTTGCCTACTGATCTCATGCTGGATCCTGCCGGCTGTTTTATTCTGGTTGTTTGGGCTGCTCAGAGTTTTTTCCCTTTGTTTCTTGTTAATTGCCACAACTGCCAACATCTACATTGTATTTTTGCGGGAGGGGGTGTTTTCCCACAACATCAAGGCTCTTAGAGGCTTCTCTTGGAAAAGTCTGAAGACCTGGCAGCCTGGGGTGTTATGTCACCTGGAGCTATCAGCGGTGCCCTGTGTAGGGAGGACATGCATTCCTCAGCTTGCCACACTCTACTGCACCCTATTACCCCCACTTCCAAAGGCCAGAGTCTGCTTACTTTCTGCTGTTGTTTTCCTTAGACCTGACCACTTCCCTCATTTATCCGGTAGACCCAGGTCTGCAGGAATATGCATTTGTGGTCCCTGGTGTAAAAGAACAACTTTAATCAGTGTTGACAATGCTGAGCACACTAGCTGCCATTTCTTCACAGTCCCACATTGTGCTCGGGGTTTTTAAACATTTCGTGCTATGTGCCCCTTTACACTCTATGAAACTGTATAATAAAAGGCATACGGTCAATAAAACAATTATACAGAAACCAGTTTATTGAAATCTAGTAATCAAAACTTTGAGAAATGGAGATATAGTAAATATATGTGTTTCTCTATGACTAAGAGCCAGGAAAATTCCTTATTATAAGAGTTAATCATTTCAACGTAGTGATGAATGGAGAGAGCTGAAGTTTCTGCAATCACTAATACAGTACAAAAGTACCTCACATTTCTATTGGAGACAAAGGCCTAGGTATGCCAATGTCACTCTGATTTGTTGCCTCATGAATAATGAAATGAAATGTTAAATGTCAGTGGTTAGTAAAAATAAAGATGTATTTTTTTTTCTCATCCAAGTTCACAGACTCCCTAATCTAGTTTTTGGAAATGGAAGCCCTGAGGCTCTCATCCTTAGTTCCTGGCTTTGAGTCATTTAATTAATTGTCCCTCCATCAGAAAGGGGACGGGAGGGAAGGTGGCTCTCAGTCCATCTGGCTATGGCGATAGCAACTCGGATGGAGAAGGTTGAAATTAAAGGCAAAAACATGGTTTGGGGCTATCTTTAGATTTCAATTATGTGGACTTTCTGTTTTGTCCATTATCATGGAGAGAAACTCAGCTATATTTATGCAGTTTTCCAGGAAGAACTGAAGTGGCTCACGACATCCTTTCCTATCTCAGCTTGGTAAGTGCAGAATGCGAGCCATTCCTCTAAGGGCCGGAGAGCTGCTTTGCATGGCTCGCTGTTTACCTTGTGGTCCAGGACAGCTTGGTACAGATGCAACTCTCAGACCCCACTCTCAACCCGCTAGATCAGAACCTGCATCTTAACAAGACCCAGGTGCATGTTGCAGTGCGAGAAGTGCTGGCTTAGAGGACCAAAGTTCCCAGTTTGAGTTGCTCCTGTGAAATATATATATATATATATATATATATATATATATATATATATACACACACACACATACTAGTAAAAGGCTAAGAGACCATCTGACCGTCCGACCGGCTAGTAGGTATGATGCGCACTGACCATCAGGGGGCAGACGCTCAATGCAAGAGCTGCTGAGCTGCAGTGACTTGACAGCGGCGGTTCTCGGGTGATGCACCTTGGAACCAGAGAGGAGGGAGACCTTGTGGGGCCACGCAAATCCACCTTTGGCCTGGGTTATGTTGAGAAAGGGTGAACAGCGATATTAAAATATTTCTTCTAATTAATTTCCTTTCAAAGAGCACGAATCTGTGCACTAGGCCACCAGTCCTATATAATAAAAGGGTAATAATATGCAAATAGACCGAATGACAGAACAACTGAAAAACCAATCAAAGCATAATCCTATCTAATAAAAGAGTAATATGCAAATTGACCATACATCCGCTATACCATCAAGCCATGCACACTAGCCAATCAGGAGTGAGTATGCAAATTAACCCAAACAAGATGGCTGCAGCCATGGAGTGAACAGGAGGCTTGGATTTACCCGGCAATGGAGGAAGCTAAGTTTCCTGCACACCCTGGCTGGCCCTGGACTCCGCTCAAGGCTACAAAGTTTCAATTATAGAAGATAAATAAATCCCAGATATCAGGGCCTCTGCTTGGGTTGCTGGGGAGCATGGCCGGCCTGCAAACCACCACAGGCTCCTCGCCCAGGCTGCCCCATGCCCCAAGAGAACCCCCACCCTGATCCAGGACACCCTTCAGGGCAAACCAGCTGGGCCCCACCCATGCACCAGGCTTCTATCCTATCTAATAAAAGAGTAATATGCAAATTGACCGTCACTCCAACACACAAGATGGCTGTCCCATGTGGTCAAAGATGGCTGCCCCTATGTGGACACAAGATGGCCGCCACAAGATGGCCAGCAGGGGAGGGCAGTTGGGAGGGATCAGGCCAGCAGGGGAGGGTAGTTGTGGGTGATCAGGCCAGTAGGGGAGGGCAGTTAGGGGTGACCAGGCCAGCAGAGGAGGGAAGTTGGGGGTGACTGGGCCTGCAGGGAAGGGGAGTTGGGGGGGACCCAGGCCTGCAGGGGAGGACAGTTAGTGGGGACCAGGCCTGCAGGGGAGGGCAGTTAGGGGTGACCAGGCCTGCAGGGGAGGGCAGTTAGGGGCAAACAGGCTGGCAGGGGAGCAGTTAGGCATCGATCAGGCTGGCAGGGGAGTGGTTAGGGGGTGATCAGGCTGGCAGGCAGAAGCAGTTAGGGGCAATCAGGAAGGCAGGCAGGTGAGCAGTTGGGAGCCAGCAGTCCTGGATTGTGATAGGGATGTCCGACTGCCCGTTTAAGCCCCAGGATCGGGCTTAAATGGGCAGTCGGACATCCCTCGAGGGGTCCCAGATTGGAGAGGGTGCAGTCTGGGCTGAGGGACACCCCCCCCAAGCACGAATTTCGTGCACTGGGCCTCTAGTTGAAATATAAAGAGAAAGAGACTGGTGAGGTGGCCTGTGGCAGTGGGCAGTGGTCTGAACCTGATGTGGGGGACATGGACAGCCAGTTAGGATCTTTGCAACTGTGTGTGTTGGAGCTGCAGGTGCCAGTTAGAAGCAATGCGTGTATGGGAGTTCCTACTTCCAATTCTAGTACCAACCCTGCTTAAGCTGCTGGGGAAACCATCCCTTTGTACAATGTATAGCAGCCTGCCAGAAAATTCCTGCTGCCTTCCAAGTTCTCTACTCCAGTATAAAAAAAATGCAAGTCAGAGGGTGCTATATTTATTTTTAAATTTATGCCATTTCAGATTAATAGCAAGACAAATGTTGGAAGCAAATATTTCCTCATTTACCAGGTGTACCGGTTAATAATGCAGATTATTTTCAATAGTTGAAGTTACACATATGTTTACATATATGCAATTTGATATGTATGCTATTTTGTTGTATTGACAGCAAGCTTCAAAACTTCATACATCAAATTTGCTGAAGGTGTTAACATCATAGAAATTTTTACGCTTAAAAATGTTGAATTTTGTGCCAAACAAAAGAGCATTTGCGGGAAGTTTGAATTCATTACTTTATTTTGAAGAAAATTGCTGCTGAAAGTGAACATATACTTTGGGAAGCTATGGTGAACATGCTCCATCTCAAGATACTTGTGAACGCTGGTTTAAATGCTTTAAAAGTGATGATTTCGATGTGAAAGACAAAGAACATTCAGGTCACCGAAAAAGTTTGAAGACCAACAATTACAAGCATTATTGGATGAAGAAACCAAAAACAACTTGCAGAAAGATTAAATGTTGCTCAGCAAACAATTTCTGATTGTTTCCAAGCAATGGGAAAGATTTTAAAGGAAAGAAAATGGGTGCCACATCAACTGAATGAAAGACAAATGGAAAACCGAAAAGTCATCAATAAAATGTTGCTTCAACAGCATGGAAGAAAGTCTTTTTTGCATCGAATTGTGACTGGCGATGAAAAGTGGATTTATTTTGAGAATCCCAAATGCACAAAATCATGGGTTGATCCAGGTCAACCATCAACATCGACTGCAAGGCCAAATTGCTTCAGAAAGAAGACAATGCTCTGCGTTTGGTGGGATCAGGAAGGTGTGGTGTATTATGAGATTCTAAAACCAGGTGAAACCGTTAATATTGATCACTGCCGACAACAAATAATCAATTTGAACCATGCTTTGATAGTAAAGCGACCAGAATGGGCCAGAAAACACAGCAAAGTAATTTTGCTTCATGATAACGCACCATCACACACTTCAAAACCAGTTAAAGACATGTTAAAAGATCTTGCCTGGGAAGTATTAACCCACCCACTGTATTCACCAGACCTTGCTCCTTCAGATTACCCCTTGTTCTGATCGACCACACATGGACTTTCTGAGCTGCACTTCAAAACGTAAGAAGAAGTGGAAAATTGGGTCTCTGAATGGTTTGCCTCAAAACAAGAAAATTTCTATTCGCACTGTATCCTCAAATTACCTGACTGATGGGAGAAATGTGTAGCTAGCAATGGACATTACTTTGAATAAAGCACTTTTGATGTTTCTCTTGAAATTATCGTGTTTTCTTTGATTACAAAATCCGCATTAGTAACCGGTACGCTTGGTAATTGACCAGAAAACCTAAAAGGACAGTCTCAAGCTGGAGGGATCATTTCAGTGTCCACCATTACCGGGTCTCCAAAACACTGTGTGGCTTCTCTGCGTTTGAAGTGTTGCCATATCATGTGAGTTCAGAAATTGGATGTGAGCTTAAGCTTCTGCAAGTATAACCCTGTAAACTTATACTCATTATTACATTGGAATTTGGTGTCTATAATATTACCAGGTGCAGAAACTGATGGTTTCTATGTTGTCAGAAAACCAGCAACAGAGAGCTGGGCACCGATACGCCATTTCCCTCTAGTCTCTCTGACAAGTAAAATGAAGAAAATACAGGGGAGAGGAAAACAGGAGAGCCAGCTGTTGGTCAGTCCACAGACTTGGATGTAAATTTAGATGTGTCTGTTTCATACTTGGAAGGATCCACGTGTCTCTGGCTTTATCAAGTTAGAGGAAATGAAACCTGGATTGTGCACCTTCAAAATTAAGATTTCTCCCTACTGTTTGACTAAAAAAAAAAAAAAAAAAAATTAAAAAAAGAATTTTGCAATATCAGGAGCTAATGTGACTTACGACAGAGTGAGTGTTCAAAGGAAACGTGGGAGGCCACCACCTGAGGGAGCTCCGTGGGTTGGAAGAAACGCATCAGCACCCCTCAGGGTGGATGCAGAGTCACACTGTGCTCTCAGGCGCGTGCAGTGATACTGAAAACACTGGTTGCTATGTCTGTGTGGCTCATCCGGCCCCAGTTACCCTGTCGCGCAATCTATTTTAAGTAATTTCTGTGACTCAAGTCAGGGCAGCAGGTGATGTGCATGAATCAATTCTGCAGCCAGGGCAAACAGCACAACAAAAACCCTTTCCCCAAAGAGCTAGTTAGTTTTGAGCCAAAAGCATGGATAGAGCTTATCTCCCAGGTAGTTACGTTAATTTTCATTTTGTGAATGACCATGTAAATGGAGAGTAGTTAGTACCTCAGCTGTTCAGGGGATCAGAAATGTCATCAAAGTGCAGGGGGACAGTGAGGCACCGGGGACATGTGCTTTCACTGAGCAGGGGAAGCTGAGTCAAGGGTGGCTCTGGGGTCTGCAGCCTGGGCCTGCGTGTGGGGCCCCACCCCTCTACCTGCAGAGCTTCACCCCAGCTGCCCCCTTAATGTGCTGTGCGATCAGGAGAATGGCCTATGCTCTTCCACATTTCAGTTTTCCACCAGGAATTAAAACATTCCCTGCCCAAACCCTCAGCAGTGTGTAAGGATCCAGGCAGAAATGTCTCAGAAGCCCCTACGATTTGGGGGTGAGAGGGATGTTGTGCCTTCCCTTGGAGCTCTCCCTCTCATTCCTATGAAGGAAAAAAGCCTCTCTGAATGATTTGGGGCCTCCAGGGACCTGGTAATAAGCTGTTTCCCAGGAGGTCATGGCCTGTGATGGAGCCCCTCCCTAAACCAGCCAACATCTTAAAGTTGGTTCTTATGTGCCAGACTCGGTGCTAAGAACTTTACATTTTCTTTACAGTCTTTTACTATTCCCATTTTACAGACGAGTCAACTAAGGCTTCATGAGGTTCCCAGTTTGAAAATGATCAACCTTGGCTGCCCACTGGAATCACCTGGAAGCTTCATGAGACACTCATGCCTGAGTCCTCTCCCAGATACCCCCTCTTAAGATGCCAAGTTAGCTGAGCTGGGTTGTGGCTTGGCCATTGGAATTTTTCAAAGCTTCCCAGGTACTTCTACCATCCACCAGGGATTGAAAGCACTGCCCCATCTGCTACGACCTGGGACTGAGGGATCCAGGTAGTCAGAAATAAGAAACTACCTGGCACTCTCTAGCCTCATGCACCATGGAAGGAAACCCCATCTCTGTGTCTGAAATTCTGAGAAATAACAACACGTTTTATATATTCCTTATTCAGGGTCCATATACCAGCAGTGTTGCCATCTATTACTCTGCTTATAAAGTAGATGTTTTAATATCTCCCTGGGATTTAAAATTTACTTTGAGAGCCACATTGGTATAAAACAAGAAGTGTGGAATTGCTGGATTTAGCTTAATTGCTAAAAAGACTCAAAGGTTGGGGGCCGGCTTCGCCAGAAGGGTTGTTCTTTCACATGACTCAGCTGGGATCTCTGCTGGGGATTCTGGCCAAGGGTCCCACGGCCTCTCCCTGTGGTCGGTGCTTCCTCACCTCAGGGCAGGTAGACAACTTCAGTGGGGGTCAGGGCTCCAAGTGCCAGTGTCCCAGGGAACAGGCAGAAGCTGGATAGCCTTTTATGCTCTGGCCAGAGAAGTCATACAGCATTCCTTTACTAAGTCACAAGCCTGATAAAATCTAACTGTGGTCTGGAGATTTTAAGTTGGATAGGAGTATTGGTGGGAATATTTTAATGTTTCCCTACAAATAAAAAAAGACAAAACCTTAAAATAATAAAATGTTTAAATAAAATTGCCTCAGGGTGCATCTGGTTGCATAAGTTATGCACCTTTATACAAGTTACCTCCAATGTTGGGAGACACCAGGGTCCTACATTGAGTTTTCATAAATATCTTCCTATTTCTATCTGATTTTAAATTGAAAGTCTACTGAAATTTGTAGATTTTATGTAACAAACTTTAAAACATAAAATTGATGATTATGGTTTAAAAAAAAATCAATCAGTACAACTGAGTATGAATGAAAGTAAGTCTCCTGCGCCCCTTGCCTCCCTTCCACCCCAGGCTGACTCAGCAGAGGGAAGCATGAACGTTTCTGCTCTTAGTTATTTTTGGTGCCACAGACTAACACCGCATAATTTGCCTCGACCTCATGGACCTCATGTCATGGTCTCTGTCATGAAGACTGGTGAGGAAATGACACACTCCTGCAAGCATTACTACAGCAGGATGGCAGAATGGTGAGAGGACACCAGCCAGAATCCGAGCTCAAATCCCAGGTCCAACATTACTAGCCATATGGCCTTGGACAAGCTATCATTCCTACATCTGTGCCTCAGTTTCTTCACCTTTAAAGTGGGGATAATAATAGAACCCCTCTCAAGGGTTATTATGAGGCTCAAATGCATCGGTGTATGTCAAGAGGTTTTGAACTCTGCCTTGGCACATGATAAAGTCTATCTATGTGTATATAAGAGAGGAGTACATAGATTGCTTCTCTTCTCCCTTCCCCTCCTTCTCTCCTGGATGTTAGAGTTAGTTCTTCTAGGGGGTATCACAGCGATTTTCCACCGGTGTGCCACAAGAATTTTTAAAACAGGCAATATCTGAGTATTTAGTCAGAGGCAATGACCTCTTTTCCCTTAGACTGTCAAATAAAAAAATGACAACAGCCCTGGCTGGTGTTTCTAAGTGGTGAGAGCATTGACCCATGCTCTGAAGGGTCATGGGTTCGATTCCTAGTCAAAAGCACATACCTGGATTGCAGGTTTGATCCCCAGCCCTGATAGGGACGTGCGGGGGAGGCAACTAATGGTTGAGAAACATCAATGTTTCTCTTTCCCCCTCCCTCCCTCCCTTCCACTCTCTCTAAAAAAATCGGTGGAAAAAATATCCTCGGGTGAGGATTAAGAACAACAACAACAAAATGACAAGAGCCAACACAATAGCTGTTCATCAAAATTATACCTTTTGTTTTTTTGTCAGATCGGCAAAATATATATATTTTTTGGTATTCTGCAGGATTTTAGTAATTAGTTTATGTGGTCCATGAGATGAGAAAGGTTGAAAATCGCTCGGTTATCTTAATGAATTTATCCTCATATTAAGAAAATGAAATTGCACATATTAAAATATTAAATAGTACTTGAGTCTACCATAAAGAGAAACAACAGATCCTGCCTCATCCCTCCTACTTCCCAGCGTTATACACTTTTAATTATCATTTTTGGTTCTTTTAGGTCTTATTTCTAAAATGCCGACCAAAGGGATCATAACTCTTTCTAGATTTATACACTTTAGACATCACTTATTGAATCTCTCTATAAAAAATGAACATGTAGCTCATTCATATTATTCTCTACATTTTCTTTCATTCCTAATATTTGAAAGTTATTAATATTAGGGCTAGTATATCTTTGAAGTTTTCCTCCTCTCCTTCACATCCCATTAGCTTCCGGAACTATTTCTTGATTCTATATTTGGCAGAGCAAGAGTGTTCACATCTCTATCTCCAGTCACCTCCTCACTTCACCTTCTACTTTTAAACTTCTGTCAGGTATAACTTGATTTTTATACTGTCAACATTAAAAAATGTACATTGTAGCCTATTAACTCTTTTAGTCATCTGTTTTATCTAGAGATTGAGTCTAAATGTGAAAAAAGCACACAATAAATTGCATTTATATTACTACTACTAGTAATATAATTTGCTCACTGGAGAGCCAAATAATGTGCTAGAAATATAATCTTTTATTGGTTTAATGTCATGACCCACTTGTCATTCAAAATATAATATTCTTACGTCAAGATAAAATGAGTCTATTATCTCAAACATTCTTTGAAAAAATTATTTCACATTTTAGTTTGCTTTACATGTTCACAATACCTTTCTTGTGTAGATTTTGGTCTTGGAATTGGAAACTACATTTCTTTCCTTGTTGGGAGACTCAACATGTACCTTCTTCTCCATAATAACAACATAATAACAACATGTGAAGATACTTATATTTTTTAATATGTCTTGCAATTAATTCTATTCTTCTTGGAGACCTTAGAAATCTCTTTCTTTGAAAATTTGAATCATTTTCTTTTTAGGGGTGCTTGCTCAGCTGGCTTTTGTGCATTCTTTTTTTTTGTTTGTTAAATCTTCACCCAAGGATATGTTTATTGATGAGAGAGAGAGAGAGAGAGAGAGAGAGAGAGAGAGAGAGAGAGAGAAACATTGATGTGAGAGAGAACATTAACTGGTTGCTTTCTGCACGTGCTCTAACCAAGAATTGAACTGGCAACCTTTTGGTATATGGACAACTCTCCAAACAAGTGAGCTACATCAGCCAGGGACTGTGATGTCTTTTCACTGGACTTCAGTGTTAATTTTACCAACTTATTTTTTTTAGGTTTTACCCTCATTTTGCTGGAGTACACTCTTAAGTAGTTTCCTAAAAATAAGTAGGTGAGAGGTAAAATTCTGAAGCTTTTGTTTGCTGGAAAATATTTTTATTTTATCTCCCATTTGATTGCTAGTTTAGCCAACTATAGAATTCTGTGTTCAAATTCATTGTCTTTTCTAACATTCAAAGTATGTTTCTATTGTATTCTAGCATTTAGTATTGACAATTTAAGTCTAAAGTTAGTCCAATTCTATTCCTTTGTTCAAGACTTGTTTTCTTTCTCAAAAATGTAGGGTCTTTAGTTTTCATGTATCAAAATTTCATGCAGATGTGTAGACCTATAGATTTATTTTCATTCCCTGTGCCTGCCACTATGTCAGCTCTTTTAATATGTAGACTTATGTTTTCCTTCTGCTCAGAGGAAATACCCTACTATTATATATTTGTTTAATTCCTGTTTTCTAATTTCTGCACTCCCTTTTCCTGGAACTCCCTTTAAATTTCATAGGAGAGCCCCCAGACTGATCACCCATCTTTTTTACTTTGTCCATCATATTTTTCATCACCTTTTCTTTCTGCTCTGAATGCTGAATGCTTATGTCTTTCAAGTTTCTATTTTGGTCATCACCTTAATAATTTTAGTGTTTTTTCCAGTTTCTCCCCTCAATGAAACAGATTTTATTTAGCATAGTCAGTCCAGACATGCAGCGCAAAAAGTTTACAGAGGATAGAAAGTGCATGAATAAAAGCCAGTCTTTACCAAAAGAAAAACAAAACACGTTACAGATTCAAAATATTTTGCACTTGAATGCAAAATACTGGACACCTACGACCAGAGAAAGGAAGAGAAGGAAAGAATGTTTTAAGAAGAGCTCAGTCTCCAGCTTGTACCAGAGAAGTCAGTAGAGGTCAGAGGCTGGCATTCTTGCTTGCTTTTTGCATTGTGCTCTCAGACGTACATGCTCTAGGAAGACACCCAGGTCTATTACTCCCACCTCAAGACTTCTCCCAGGTAAAAGATTGTGTCTTCTCTAGCATTTTCCTCTTCCTACAGCCTTAGGATCTGTTTGTATAGTGGGGCTGTGGAAATGATAACTTCATCAATATTGTTCTTTTCAGATTGACTTTTCATTTTTCCAGAGCAAAACTGAGTTTTCATCCTTCTTTCTGAAAAGCTCTATGTTTTCATCAACCTCAGCTACTTCTTGATCTAAACCACCTCTTCCAGTTTCTGGACCTTTTCTTTCAGGTCTTCCTCTGTTAGTTGCAAAGCACTGAGCTCTGCTTGGGTGTGATTCATTTCCTCCTTCATCTGCCATCCATCTCAGTCTGTCACTGACCACTGAGATGAGAGAAGCTTAGATGGTGTCCTCCCTGCTTGTGCCAGCCCTACTGGGACCAACAGTAGTCACAGGAGGCTGGGAAGGATACTGGGAAATGGTTGTGGCATCAGTTCTTTTAACACATTGCGGAAGGATCACGAGAATTCTCGCTTCATATTACACAGGGTTTTACAAAGCATCATACTTTAAAAAGATATTAGCTTGTAAGAACATGTAATAAATCACTTCAAAATGCAATGGGTATTTAATTTTAAAGCGTGCCTTTAACATTTATGTTAAACTTTTTTTTTTTTTGTTTTTGTTTTTTTTGTACTCGTTCAATAGAAACTTATCTGGCCACTGGATAAAGCTAGCAATAAAACTACTGGTCCGCAATTTTACATTTTGGAAGTCATATTTAAGTGTTTTAAACAATTCCTTGTTTACTGATTGCCCCCACCTTTTAAAAATAGTATCCCTGTTCTGGTTTTATGGCTCCAATCCTTATGAAAGTCTTAAGGAAACCAATTAAAAAATTTTTAAGGAGTTCATTTATATTACCTGAATTATCTTTGGTTACTTGGCAAAGAGCTGCTCTGTTTATCCATTTTGAGCCTTCCTTTGGGAAGGATCTTCAAACGCCCAGTAGTCTTTGGGAACATGCTGATACTTTCGAACCAGTGGCTGAGTAATATGATGACTAACCTGAGTTTTCTTTGCAGGTGTATAGGCCTGCTTCTCCAAATTCCTCTAATGTGAGAGCCGATTGCTGGCCCTGTGAAGGGACATAGGGTGTGTAGATGGGCAAGCTTCACTTTAGGATGTATGCTCAGTGTTTTGAGCTTCGGCCCTCCAAAGGGCAAAATAAAGAGAGAATGTAACACTTTTGTGTACTTCCTTGTAGAGTCCCTCTACAATATTAGACGTTGTACAGTTCCAGGCAAAGAAAGCTCAGACTCTTCCTTTTCTGCCACAAACTTCTGTAGCAGAAGTTACAAGCCTCCCGAGACAGGTTTTCATTTGCTTTCAGGACCATTTCTCTGGTTCTGTCTCAGAAAAACCACTAGCCGGTTAATGGAAATGGAAATGAACCAAGTGATTCCCTTGTTTTCAAAGGTAGGGTGGTTTTCAAACATGGTCACAAATTCTTTGACACTCCCCTCATCAAGAATTGGGGATTTATGTCCCCTCCTCTTAAATCCAAGTGACCAGTAGAGAATGACAGAAGTAATGTTTATGACTTTTAAGGCTAGGTCATAAGAGGCCATGTGATGTCTTCCTTATTGTCAGGAATACTCATCTTGAGAGCCCCAAGGATGCCATCATGCTCAGGCCATCCTTAGGTGCTCCCTACGACAGTTCCAGCTGAACACAGCTTCATCCCAGTTGGTGGTCACCCCAGTTCAAGTGCTAAAATGTGAGTGAAGAATCTTCCAGGTGATCCCAGGCCCAGCCACTCAATTCTCCTCCAGCCAGCCAGAATTTCCGGCGACAATTGCCTGAGTATTTCCTAATATTTATAGGATTTCCTAGACATTGTGAAACAGAGATAAGCTATCCTTGCCATGCTCTGTCCAAATTCCTGGAGCACAGACTCACTGAGCAGAATTAAATGGCATTTGTTTTTATACCACTGAGTTTGGGAGGCTAGTTACACAGCCATAGATGCTTGAGGCACACGAAGATAGTCCTTTAATTAATTATCCTAATTACTCCTTCTGGACCACACCTTCCGGTTCTGTGCTTGAAGCTCTAAGAGCTCCTCAAGGACTTATGACATCCCTCAAGTGGACCCTCTGGGTGTCACAACTGTTATTTCAACAAGCCTGTAGTCAGGGAAGGTAGATGTCCCTCCTGAGAACCAAGCATGTTCAGATGAAGAGATAGATCCTCCATTCAAAAAAAACGGGCACATTTAATAGCCATTAATAAATCATAAGTAGGTGTTGTCTATGAGACAAACACATGCAAGAATATGAAAAGTGTGGTCAAATGTCTTTTTTTTTCTTAAATCAACACAGGCTGTGAAATTGATTATATTAATTTTCTTCTAAGTTTGTTTGTGGTTATTTTATTTATTGATTAGTTTGTAAATAAAAATTTTGAAGCTTAATTTATAAGCAATAAAATGCATCTATTTAAAATGCGTAGTTCAATAAGGTATAAGTAGATCTGTATGCCCATGTAACCACCACCCCTGTCAAGATATAGAACATTTCTATCACCCATAAATGTGTCCCCATCCCCCTTCCAGTCGATTATGCCATCTATCCTCACCCAGTCAACCACCAATCTGACTTCTATCACCATAGATTAGTTCTCACTGTTCTAGAACTTTATATAAGTGGACTCATACAATATGTTTACCTTTGCATCAGCTTTTTTCACTCAGCATATTTTTGAGCTTTGTCCATGTTGTGTGTATCAGTAATTTGTTCCTTTTTTATAACCAAAAGTATTCCTTTTGTCTATCCATTTACCTCTTGATGGATGTTTGGGTTTTGAGGTATTATGATTAAAGCTGCTCTTACCATTCTGGTATAAGTCTTTTGGTGGGCACTGAATGAATATTGTAGACCCACATCTTGGAAAGCCCTTCGTTTCTTCCTTAGTGCAAGTAGAGTCCCCTTGGCAGAATTCCTGGTGCCAGCTGGGTGAGTGGGACCCATAAACGAGAGACTTACTTTCTCAGGTTTTCTAAGAATGATAGAACTCTGGGTCCCAGGAGTTCGAGGAAATGAGCTAACCAAATCAGAAGTGATCTGTGAAAATCAGAGCCAGCCTTGATGCACTGGAAAAGGTGACTGGGGACTGTCTTGCTAATAAGTATTTCAAAGAGATAAGCAGCCTCCCTTTAAATAGCATATAGATACCACTACCATGGAGCAAAAGACTGAAGACACATTGCCTTTGACTGGCAATGTCTTGGTAATTAGGAATGGCCATGCCTATAACAAGAAGCACTGAGGGAACTCAAAAGGAAATGGAAGGCACAGGAAGCTTTTTTTTTCTTTTCTTTTAAACATGTGAACTACTTTATAGCAGATATAGAAAGGGGTGGGAGGCAGTGTTGGCCAACTTCCGTTAAAAACAATAGCATCAGCAGGAATATTTTATTGAATATTTACGTGCCAGACACCATCCTAATGACTTTTCTCTAGATGCTTTAATTACTTTGATTTTCACACAACTTTTTAAGATGGGTGGTTGTTATGGGTTGATTTGTGTCTGTCTCTCCCCAACACCCCCTTCCCCCCCCCAAAAAAAAAATTCATATGCTGTAGTCTTAACTCCAGAATCTCAGGATATATATTTGGAGATAGGGGTCTTTAAAGAGGTAATTATGTTAAAATGAGTTTACAAAGGTGGACTCTAATGCAATAGCACTGGTGTTTCTATAGGAGAGGTTAGGACACAGACAACACAGAGGGAAGACCATGTAAGGACAGAGGGAGAAGGGGCCATCTACAAGCCAAAGGGAGAGGCCCCAGGAGGAACCAACACCTCTATCTTGGACTTCCAGCCTCCAGAAGTGTGAAAAACTAAATTACTTCCGTTTTAGCCACCCAGTCTGTGGTGCTTTGTTATGGCCGCCTCAGCGGACTGATGCAGTGCTACCTAATGTCGTCTCCATTTTACAGATGTGGAAAACTGAGGGCCATGCTAACTTACTCAGTTTTGTATGCCCAATAATGAAGCCAACTGACTGACTCAAAAGCTTATGCTGATGAGCATTATATTAAGAAGTCACTTTTTGGAGCAAGTAATAAAAATAAAATGGATGGTGGGTCCTTATCTTGTAGGAACTTACCACTCACTGTCGAGACAAATTGCATAACAGGCAAAGTCTACATGGCCCAGGAGTCAAATCCACACTGCCCAAGGCGCTGCAGGGCCAGGCTGAGCATTTTTACAAAGACCTCCAGGACTGTGTGACCAGAGCTGAACATGCCAAGCTGTTGCCAGCGCTGACCTAACCTACAGTACAACTGCTCTTCGTCCCTGGAGGTGGGCCCAGGGGCAACATAAAGAGGCTGTTTAATGGTCTTCTGAAAACACAAACAACAAACAACAGATTGCTGGTGTGGTTGCTTGAATAACGGACCCCCAGGATGTCCATATCCTAATCCCTGCTGACAAGCTAAATTTAGACTTCCGAGCTCCAGAACTGTAAGAAAATCAAGTTGCATTGTTTTAAACCACTAAGTATGTAGTACTTTCTGATAATGGCAATAGGAAATGGATACACCTATGTCCTACTGTGAAACTCCATGTGCTAGGTGCTACTGACCTCTGCCAATCTCATATCTGTCAAGTGTTCGAATCAGAGTATGGTTCAAATAGTTTTCCTCAGGTAAGAAATGTTCTGCTAAATATACAAATAGGACTACATAAAAATAAAAAGCTTCTGCACAGCAAAAGAAACCATCAACAAAATAAGAAGGCCCATTGCATGAGAGAACATATTTGCCAATGTCATCACCGATAAGGGTTTAATCTCCAACATTTACAGGGAACTCATACAACTTAACAAAATGAAGATAAAAAACCCAATCAAAAAATGGGCAATGGACCTAAATAGATACTTTTTGAAAGAGGACATACAGAAGGCCAAGAGACATATGAAAATATGCTCAAAGTCACTAATCATCCGAGAGATGCAAATCAAAACGACAATGAGGTACCATCTCACACCTGTCAGAATGGCTATCATCAACAAATCAACAAATGACAAGTGCTGGAGAGGATGCGGAGAAAAAAGGAAACCTCGTGCACTGCTGATGGGAATGCAAACTGGTGCAGCCACTGTGGAGAACAGTATGGAGTTTCCTCAAAAAACTAAAAATGGAACTCCCATTTGACCCAATGATCCCACTTCTAGGAATATATCCCAAGAAACTAGAAACACCAATCAGAAAGGATATATGCACCCCTGTGTTCACAGCAGCACAATTTAGAATAGCTAAGATTTGGAATCAGCCTAAGTGCCCATCAGCAGATGAGTGGATTAAAAAACTGTGGCACATCTACAGAATGGAATACTATGCTATGGTAAAAAGGAAGGACCTCCTACCATTTGCAACAGCATGGATGGAACTGGAGAGCATTATGCTAAGTGAAATAAGTCAGTTGGAGAAAGATAAGTATCACATGATCTCACTCATTTGTGGAATATAATGAACAACATAAACTGATGAACAAAAGCAGATCCAGAGACAGAGAAGCATTGATCAAACTGTCAAACCTCAGAGGGAAGGCAGGGGAGGGTTGCGGGGAGGGGGAGAGATCAACCAAAGGACTTATATGCATGCATATAAGCATAACCAATAGACACAGACACTAAGGGGATGAGCGCATGAGTTGGGGGGGCCTAAGGGTAGGGGTAAGGACATATATATAACACCTTGATCAATAAAGAAAATAAAGAAAAGTTCTGTTTTCCTTAGGCCAACTGGGGCCCCAAAGCACTGCTCCTGAGGGGAGTGGGGTACCTTTAACGAATCTGCCACATCCTTCAACTCTTCCAACTATCTTGTGCACGTGTACCTGGTTACTCCCATTTTACAGAGAGGCAAATGGAGGCTTAGTACAGTGGAGAGACTTGCCCAAGGTCCCGCAGCTGAGAGTGGCAGAGTTAGGTCTAGACCCACGCTGCCAGAGTCTGAGCCCACATTGATTTTTTTTATCATGGCAAAATATACATAACAAGAATTACCATCCTGACCATTTTTAAGTGTACAATTTAGTGGCTTAAGTACATTCACATTGTTGTGCAACCGTCACCACCACCTGTCCTCAGAACTTTTTTGTTTTCCCAAACTGAAACCTTGTAAAGAATAACTCTCCAGTCCAGCCGGCGTGGCTCAGTGGTTGAGCGTCGACCTTTGAACCAGGAGGTCATGGTTCGATTCCCAATCAGGGCACATGCCTAGGTTGTGGGCTCCATCCCAGGTAGGGGGAGTGCGGGAGGCAGCCAATCAATGATTCTCTCTCATCGTTGATGTTTCTCTCTCTCTCCCTCTCCCTTCCTCTTTCTCTAAAAATCAATGAAAATACATTAAAAAAAAAAAAGAATAACTCTCCACTCTCCCTTCCCTGGCAACCACCATTCTACTTTTCACCTTTATGAATTTGGCTACTCTAGATATATATAAGTGGAATCATACAGTATTTGTGCTTTTGTGTCTGGCTTATTTCACTGAGCACATTGTCTTCAAGGTTCATCCATGTTCGAAGCCCACACTTTTAACCTTTGCAGCATTTCCTGCTGACTCACAGGAAAGCTTCAACATGGCTCAGGTTGGGGGGCTGTTCGGGTCACCTCAGCACTCACAACCCAAATTTACAGGAGCTGAGGACTCATTCATGGTCCCACAGAATATTGTAATACTCAATTCTGAGCCTAGAGTGTGGTCGAAACAGTCCCTGCATTGCCCACAGAGAGGCTTACTAATTGCAACAGAATGAAAGATAATTGCAAAATCCTTCTTTAAGCTCATAATAAGCTCAACCTACCCACCCTATACATAAATCCCACTAACACAAAGATGATGTTTCCTCCACATTTATTTCATTTGCTCTTCTTGATCATCCAAAATGTGACATAGGGAGAAGCAACAGGAGTCAGTACTTTAAAATCAGAAAATAATACAAAGGAAGAGTTGGTATATTTTGACTTTATGTTAAATATTCCATAATGGATATATGCTTACCTCATTTTGTGAAACACAATGTTTTAACTCATAAGTCAATATTTTTTATAATAAAATACTTAAAATCCATATTCCATACACATACTGACATGGACATGGTGACTATATTCTACATAATTGTTAATGCAATTAGTTTTTACTTTTAACACATTCCATCCACACAACTAGCTCCTGGGGGGCCAGAACCTAAGCTACATAAGGCTATTTTCAAAGAGCCACCTATGAAGTCCATCCCTCCTTGCTGTTCTGGTTCTGGGGCACATTTTCACCCTGGGGAATGCCTTTCTGGCCAGCCCTATGTATAAAGTCATTTTTCATTGTAGTCTGATTAGATACTTTAAAAATGCTTTTGGTTTCATAGACTTTGGCTTATGTCATAGATATAAAAGTGAAGTTAAATAATAAAATTAGGTTAAATATTGCTGAGTCAAATGGAAAAGGATAACTGCAATCCTGTTGCAGAATAGAATACCTTTTAGCTAAAGAACACTTTGGGACAGTTATATTTTATTATTCTGGAATTCTTTCTAAAACCAGAATTGGGGTCATTTTCTTTCTAAAATGCTCTCACGTTGTTATTTATTTTTATCAGCACAACCTCTTTCAAAACAAGGCCAGAGCTACCTGGTCAGCCTGCAAGATTTCTGTTGAGCAATCTGTGGATAATCTTCTGGAGCTCTGTTATATGTGATGAGTTGCTTTTCTCTTGTGGCTTTCAAGATTCTCCCTTTGATTTTTGACAGTTTGATTATAATGTGTCTTAGCATAGGTCTCTTTGGGTTAATCCTGGTTGGAGTTGTTTAAGCTTCTTGAATTTGTATGTTCATTTCCTTCCTCAAATTTGGGAAGTTTTCAGCCATTATTTCTTCAAGTTAGGCTTTCTGTCCCTTTCTCTCTCTTGTGTTTCTGAGACTCCTAAGAAATTGGGGACTTAAGCCATGAAAACTAATTTTTCTCTTTGTACATTACATTGTTTATTCTTACTGCTGATGCCTGATGGTTAGAATAGTTATGGGATTAAGCAAGACTCTCAGAGTAATTGTATGTAAAGTTTTCAGGTTGTGGTATATACAGAGTGCTGGATTTGAGGAATAACAGTTTACTAATTATTTAAGCCTAATGTTGTTGTTTTTTAATTTGTATTTTTTCTTTTTTTGTTGTTGTTTAAAGTGTTACATATAGTAGTACATATATCTCCTTTTTTCTCCCATTGACCTTCCCCCAGCCTCCCCTACCTCCTGTCGCATGCCCTCATCCCACCCCCCCCCCAGTGTCTTGTGTCCATTGGTGTGCTTATATGAATACATACAAGTCCTTTGGTTGATCTATTTCCCTCCCTCCCCAACACTCCCCAGCCTTCCCACTGTAATTTGACAGTCTGTTCGGTGCTTTACTGCCTCTGTATCTATCTTTTTGTTCATCAGGTTCTAATGTTCTTTATTTTCCATAAATGAGTGAGATCATGTGGTATTTTTCTTTCATTGCCTGGCTTATTTCACTTAACACGATGCTCTCCAGGTCCATCCATGCTGCTTCAAATGGTAAAAGTTCCTTCTTTTTTATAGCAGCGTAGTATTCCATTGTGTAGATGTACCAGTTTTCTAATCCACTCATCTGCTAATGGGCACTTAGGCTGTTTCCAAATCTTAGCTATGGTGTAAGCCTAATGTCTTTTATGTTTCCCTGGGAAGAGCTGCTCAGAATATAGGAGGATAGGACCAAGAAATCATTTATTCCTGAAGTTAAGTTGCATTGTTACCCTAAAGATAGATTTTATTCTGTTCCATTAAACACCCATATTTTCGTCACCTTCTATGAACAAAGTACAAAAAAGATATTTTTGAGAAAAATATTGGAATTTCTGACTTACTTTATATGTAGCTTACATCACGTCTGTGTCATCAGAAAAAGTGAAATGAATAATATTCTTGCCCTTCTTCACTCTCATCCTAGAACTTAGGTAAGGTGCTTTACTGTTCTGAGCCCTAGCTTTCTCAGCTGAAACAGGAAAATAATAATATGCCTTTTTTTATTTTTAGGACTGACATGAGGATGAACAGGACAATGTCAAGACTTATTATGAAGCTCGGATGTAGTTGGCATTCAGTAAATGTTAGTTTCCCTTTCATTCTGAATTCTGATGGATTTTTACTGGACTAGGTGACTATTATTAAGTTGAAATATTTTATATACCCATGTAATAGTAAAAATAACTATTAATAAAACAAATTCACCAGAACCCTGGAAAATCATGGTCAGGTGGGCTTAAGTGATGGAAAATGAACAAGCTATTCCCCTAGATCAGTGGTCGGCAAACTCATTAGTCAACAGAGCCAAATATCAATAGTACAACGATTGAAATTTCTTTTGAGAGCCAAATTTTTTAAACTTAAACTTCTTCTAACACCACTTCTTCAAAATAGACTCGCCCAGGCTGTGGTATTTTGTGGAAGAGCCACACTCAAGGGGCCAAAGAGCCGCATGTGGCTCGTGAGCCACAGTTTGCCAACCACTGCCCTAGATAAATGGGAAGAAAAATAGAATTCAGTAAAAATGGAGAAAGGGCAATCCAAAAGAAATTTGAATCAGATGAAGCACTTAAAGTAGGAGGGTGTTGTATTAAAACTCTTGTTGGGATGAAATGGAAAACTGGGACTCCATGGAAAGAACATATATTTAAGGAATTACTACTTACATTCAATTGTGGCCAACTGTTGCTGAATAATTATACCCTCGTAGGGATAAATGACACAATATATGTTTGTAGTCCCTTTGGCTCCCAGGAAGAATGAAATTGTAGAAACTTGCGGTTTAGTGTTATTATTACAGCTGTTGCTGACAGCTGTTATTAGCAGCTGCAACTCCATCCCTTAAAAAAGACCTGACAGGTGGCACTGGCTGAGGAAGGACATCCATGGGGATTATCTTGGTAAATTCAGATCCAGTGACTTGTTGTTGGTATCATATTGGATTAATAATAACTGGTTGTTATCATAATATATTCTATGACATCAACCGCTTTTAAATGTTGTCTCATCAAGTAAGACAGGGCATGAATGATGGCCCACAGCCCAGGGAGAAATTGAGGAAAGAGACATGTCCTTCTCTGAACTCTACCTGCACTTATACTTTTCACTCCTCAGGTTGCCTCTATATGGTAAATTTTGGATGAGAACCTCACCTTATCTTCTTATTTCTAATCTCGGAATATATATTCTGGATCCATCTAATAGACTGCAAAAATAATCCAAGATTATTTGAATCTCCTCCCATCAAGAGGTGGAAACAATTAAACCTGGACTGACTTGCTGTGAGCCATACAATGCAGAAGTGGTGGGGTGCCAGTTCTAAGCCTTGGCCTCTAGAGGCCTTGAGCTTGACTTTCAGTGGGAACTCTTCCACCACCACATGAACCAACCTGGGCTAGCCTGCTGGAGAATGTAAAATGTAGGCCTCCCAACCCCCTAGCCTGAGACATTAAACCCAGCCAAGACAGCCCATACTAAAAGGATCATCTCATTGAATTAAAGTCTAATTACTGAGCCACAGAATTATCAACTATCCTATATAATAAAGAGCTAATATGCTAAGTAGGCCAGAGAATGGAATGACCTTCCGAAATGACCAGTGGGTGAGGCCGCAGGGCCACATGAGGCAGCTGGGGCTGTTGCATGAATTTCGTGCATCCGGCCTCTAGTATAAAATGGTTGTTGTTTTAAGCCACTAAACTTTTGGATAGTTTGTTACAAAGCAATAGGTAACTAATACTATCCAGAACTCATTCACTGAGTCAGAACTCAGTAAGTTTGAGCTGTAGGATGGCTCACTTTTCTTCTCCAGATGAGTGGTCTAGAACAGTGTTTCAGACTGAATTATTGGTCCTGATTCTTCACTCTGGATACACATCTTAATCTACATAACTTTCAATTCTTCCTATAAAAGTTAGAATGTGCTTTTTTTTTTTACAAAGGACTTGATGATGTGACTTTCTTTGGACACTGGAATGAGAGAAGAAGTGATGGTTCACCAGTTCTGAGCCTGGAATTCAGAGGTTTGGCATGTTTCATTGCCCTATTGTATTTCTGCCATAACCATGAAAAGGCCTTCCTTTGAGGAGCTGCTGCTGTCTCAGTCTGGGCCCCAGAATGAACAGATACTGAGAAATAAATGCTTATTGTTGTGTATAACTGAGATTAGGAGCTGTGTATTACATAGCAATAGCTGACTCAAACATACAGCTTTATTTTGACACAGCCAACATACCCCTACCTCCTTCTCAGATAAGCAAGTATCTCAGGCACTATTCTAGGCTTGGGTTCAGGATTCTGGGCCCATTGCCTGTAGGGCAGTCACTGAGTGACTTTGACAAATGGTCTCCAGAGGCCAAGGCAAGTTCAAACCAAGCAGAATCTAATCAAAGCATCAGAGAAAAGGGACTGGGCAGAAAGGCAGATGCCAGGTACAGAGGCCTCACAACAAGAGCTAGAGGCACCCAAACTAAGTAAGTTAAGTTCTTGGAGAAAATGGGAGGGAAAACTTGAAAAAATTTCTTGTGGCCTTCGCTCTTTTGTGGAGTCCTGACAAGAGCTAACATTGTTAGGACATTTCAGAAAAAAAAAAAAGGCTTTTGTGGAGAATACAATATACTCTTCAACTCACTCTCTTCTTCTGGATGTCACCCAGCCCACCTGGGGCGATTCAGATTGGTTTCTCTTCTTAGGGACACATATTTGCTCTTCTCCAAATATTCTGCTCACATCCTGGCAGTCCCATTTTCCTCCCACCACTGGGTACCGAGGCAATGCGTCTGGCTCAGGTTCTAGAGTAGCCATCAGACAGCTTTCTGTGATGATGGTAATGGTCTATAATCTGCACTATCCAATATGGATACCCACAGGTGACTATTGAGCACTTGAAATTTAACAGGAGTGACTGAGGAACTGAATTTTAAATTTCATTTCATTTTAAAAAATATGTTTTATTGATTTTTAGAGAGGAAGGGAGAGAGATAGAGTGATAGAAACATCGATGAGAGAGGAACATCATCTATCGGATGCCTCTTGCGTGTCCCCTCAGGTTGGGGATCAAGTCCAAAACCTGAGCATGTGCCCTGACTGGGAATCAAACCAGCGACCTCTTGGTTCCTGGGTTGAGGCTCAACTGCTGAGCCACACTGACCAGGCATATTTCATTTAATTTTAATTAATTAAAATTAATTGGATTTCATGTAGCTAGTGGCTACCATACTGGAGGGCACAATTCTAGAGGGCAGTGTGTTGGCCAAGCCCACTATATTATGGAACTTTAATAAATATTATACATTTAAAACTGAAACCTATTGAAAGGCTCAGCCTCTGCCGAAATGGCAATAGGCTTGCTGTCCTTGCAGCTCCTGCTTCAGAGCTAAGCATGCTGGGCGCTGACTCTCAGCACACAAAGCTATAAAGCTTAAATTTCTAATACTAAGAAGCACTCATTTTGAGAAAGATTTTATGACATGAGAGTTCCCACCATCAGAATGAAATGGACAAGAGCAAAACGGACCTGTGGTTTTTCAAGCCTCCTGAGCAAATTCTCCAAAATACAGAGCAGGCAGGAGCCGCTCATGGGAAACACCTCCCCCCCCCCTTTTTTTTCTCTCTCTCTATTAAAGACTCAGAACTTGAGTCACTGCGTTTAGTAGCTTTTCTTGTTTAACAAAACAAAACCAAAGAAACCAAAGAACAATCTCAATTGAACTCATGTGAACTCATCTTTATGCTCCAGGGTTGGAAAGTCATTGAGCATGGTGCATCGGAATGGCCTTCTAGATGTCTACTGCCTGCAAGAATGAGCGTGAAAACATTCCTAACTGCTCCCTCAAACAGATTTTCCATTTTTTAGCTCTTTCTGATCAGAAACCCTTCCTCAAAAGGTGTGAATTGTGACTGCTGGTTTGATGAAAAGTAGAGAACTATTTTTAAGCACTGGAACCAGCTCACTCAGAGGCCCTCTAGGCATTACACAGCCACATTGCCTCAGTTTCCCTATTTTGTATTCTCTTAAACCTGTAATAACTTTTAGCTATCATCAGGAGAGCCTCTTCCATCAGGAGACCATGAGGCCCCATCTCATCCCTCAATGAGTCTGTGTTCACTCTGGTCCCACTTTCCTCTTCCTCAACACATCTCAGCACCCAGCTCCACATTCCACATCAAGCCCCTCCCACTGCTCCTCTCAGTTCCCTGAAGGCTCATGGCACTGGCCTGGTGCATCCTGTACTCTTCTTGCTTTCTCATCTGATTCTCTTTATGGGTCCCTGACTTGGCAGGCGCTTCCTGAGGAGAGCTTCGCAGAATCACATCCCTGCATCTTGCCTGATGTTCACAGAGAAAAGGAGCTCAATGGGTTCTTGATGTTGGCTGGAGGGGGTGAAGAGAGTGCCATGTCTACATTTGCAATCAGGAGATTTGGCATGTATTGGCTTTCATGACTCATGATAATGATCTGCCATGAGCAGACCAGATGAGAGTTTCTGAATGGAAGAAGTAGAGCAGGTGGTTCTAGGAAAGATACAAAGAACAGAAGAGCAGAGGACTGAAAAGATTGTATGTGGTCTAGCCTCGCTCTTTAGTGAGGTTTGGGGTACAGTAGCAGTAGCATCACTTAGGAGATGGTTAGAAGTACAGAGTCTCAAGGCCCACCCCAGACTTTCCGAATCAAAATCTTCATTCTAACTACATCACCAGTGATCCATGTACACATTAACATTTGAGAAATGTTAAGAGTCTAGAAGTAACAGATGTCTGAGACATACCTAAGAGATGGGAGACCTGCTAAACAGCAGCACTTCATTTCATGTCTGGGAATTAAATATTATCCCTGAAGAGACCAGAACCAACACGCTCTGAGAAAGAATATCAAAATCCAGTTCTTTACATGGATGAAGAATATTAAATATCCTTAGTAAAAACAAACAAACAAAAATAAACAAAACAGCCCTAACTGGTTTGGCTCAGTGGATAGAGTGTTGGCCTGAGGACTGAAAGGTCCCAGGTTTGATTCCAGTCAAGGGCATGTACCTTGGTTGCGGGCACATCCCCAGTGGGAGGTGTGCAGGAGGCAGCTGATCAATGTTTCTCTCTCAATGTTTCTCTCTCATCGATGTTTCTAACTCTCTATCCCTCTCCCTTCCTCTCTGTAAAAAAAAAAATCAATAAAATATATTTTTAAAAAAATAAACAAAACAAAACAAAACGCTCTACCAATACTGCAGATGGGCTGGTGGGGATAACTATTCAAGGAGCTAAGAGATCTAGGGAAAATGAACCTATTTTGAATCTATTGGTTTGATAATGTCAATCTCTGGAAATCCACTCAAGCATCCCTGTCCCTACATGATTGCTGCCAGGACAGAGGAAGCATTGTGGGCAGATGTCAATCAAGAGGGATCCTTAAAGATAGGACATTTGGTGGAATTTTGGGGGGATTGTTAGAAATTATGTTATTTGTCTCCTTTTATTACCTACAGATGGTGAGGATGAAGAGTTTGGAAAATGAATTCCCACTTGGCCACTAAAGAGAGGGCAGAGAAAATCTGAAAGGCATCTTTCAAATCAAACCCATACCAGAAAGAGACTGGCAATCTGAAAGCTTTATCTTTCAGGTAAGAAGCCTGTTTAGAGCCAGTGGTATTTTCATTCTTCAGAACACTAAGGTAGGTCACTTGAGAAATGTCTTTGGGCTTTGCCAACATTTACTCTGCACATGGAATGAGAGCTGAGAGCCCAATGTCCTCTCCCTCTCTCTTTGCAACTCAGACTCCGAAGGAGGTCAGGGTTGCAGCTCCCTCCAGCTCAACAAATGCTCTGCTCTCCCATCTCTCATCCAAGGACAGATGCTCAAGTCTCATCCAGCTGCTCTGCAAACACAAGACAGAAGACCCCATAATGTTCCAGCAGGTGGGTCTCATCCCATTTCCCCATCAATGTGCTGGGTGTCCCAGTGACATCTGACAGACAGCTGGTGTGGACACTGCAGCTGCCTGCCCCACAGATGAACCTCTGCCTTCTCAGGGTTTAACGTCAAACAGCTAAGGTTCCGGCAATGTCCGTTCTGACCCATCGCTTTCTCTCAAGAATGCCTTCTCTCTCACCATCTATAAAGTTTTTCATTACAGAGAACTTCAGCATGTACTGGTTTTAAAGAGCGTTGAACTTGAGATGCTTAATTGCAATCATTATCTCTTCAAGCTCCACCCCTCCCCCCAAATATTGATAGCACACACTCTTTTTTAAAGAAAGGATTTTTTCAACTTTATCTTTATTGTTTATACAATTGTTTACACTATTACACTTTTTGCCCACCTCCCCAATAGCCAGCTTCTCACCTTCCCCCTCCCCCCATCTCTGGCCATCACCACACTGTTGTCTGTGTCCATGGGTTACGCATGTATGTTCTTTGGCTAATCCCTTCACTTTCCTTTATCTGGCCCCTCCCCACCTCCAGACTCTTAAGCCTCCCAAATCATCATTTCTTTTATCCCAAAAGGAAAAGAATCACCATTTAATCTTATTTCTAGCATGCTGAAAGTTACCCTGAAGATACTAAGATCTACTTAAAGAATAAAGGTGACATGCGGAGGCTTTGCAGGATTATAGCCTCGATGTGCTGGGAGACCCTCAGGATAGGCAGATTTTGGTGGAATTCCCAGTTGCTGAATTAATGTTGGAGATTATGGAATGGGTCAACCGAAGAATAAAAGTGGTCTAGTTCCTCTAAATATGCAAAGGAGGGCCTTTGGGGTGGGATGGTGGGCTTGTGACCCTTTTGGTGGGTATTAAGTATTTTTTCCCCTGCAGAATAAAGTGTCCTAAAACCCTAGGTATTCCCCACTTTCCATCTGTTCCTTCTTTTGATTAACCTTCCTCTAGTAAGACTTCCCCTTGCCACATTTGGAGCCCTGAGCCACCCTTAACTTATCACTCACATGATAAGCCATAACCAGAAATGGTCTTCTTTAAAGACTATCAACTGTCACTGCCACAAAACAAAAGTTTCTTCTGTAATTTAAATGTGACACAATCATTAAAAGGTTGTAGAGCACCTTATCATTGATCTACAACCTAATGTCTCAGTGCGAAGGACTGCAGCTCTAAAAAGTACCCCACAAAAGCCTGTCCCAAAGTGGTTGGATTTTAGCTGAGTTGGTGCTCCAGCTATGTCAGCTGCATAAGAAGTTACTCCAAAAACCTGATGGTATAAACCAGCCATTCTCATGCTCACAGATCCTGGGGCTCCACAGGGAAAAGCTCATCTTGCTCTAGTCAACATCGGTTGGGGTGGCTTGAGGATTGGAGACTGGAATCTTATGAAGATTGCTTATTCTCACGTCTGGTTTCTGGGCTGCACACATCCAAAGAGCTGGGGCAGGAAAACTGGGGCTCCTCAGGCATCTCTCTCTATCCTGTATAGTCTCCCCAGCATGGCAGCTTCAGAGCAGCTCCGTTTCTTTCATGGTGGCTCAGGGCTCCAAAGGTCCATGACCCGAGAAAGTGAGAGAGAGCCTGGGGAGCCCTGTTGCTTTTTATGATCCAGCCTGGGAAGCCACAAAATGCCACTTGGATCTCATTGTATATACTAAAAGGGCAGCACCAGCCAGCACACAGTCAAGGAAAAGGTAACCAGACTCCACTGTTTGATGGGAGGAGGGTTGAGAAATCTGCTGCCATGTTTTAAGCTACACAGTTGGGTAGGAATGGAATGAGGAGTGGGTGCTGGAAATCAATAATGGGGAGATGGCTGTGAGAGCTAGTGTGCCCTGGTGGCCCATCTGCCTTGTTATACTTTTAGGTTTGTGGGAATCCTAACCATTTGCATTCTCAGACAGTGAAAGTAGCTGACCATAGGCCCTTCTGAATCTGAGGATGGAGCCAGGCATGCCTTGCTCCTAAGGATCACTAGAATGAAAGGGCTGTGCCTTGATAATGTGCTCTGCTTCCCTCTGAAATAATGACCATTCCTGTTCTGTCCTAACTCACACTTAATTCATGAGATATTAACTCAGTTAATCCTCATCACAAGCCCACGAGGTATGGCAGTATTACTGTGCCTATTTCTCAGGTGAAGAAATAGAGGCACAAGAGGCATAAAAAATACTTTCTTAAGATGATCTAGTTAGTACATGGTTAGTACATGGTTGTTATGGGTTGAATTGTGTCCTCTCAAAATTCATATGTTGAAGCCCTAACCCCCCAGGACCTCAGACTGTGACTGAATTTAGCTATAGAACCTTTGAAGAGGAGATTAAGATAAAATGAGGTCATATAGGTGGGCCCTTAATGCACTGTAACTGGTGTTCTTGTAAGAAGAGGTGATCAGGACACAGACATGCACAGAGGGAAGACCATGTGAAAACACAGTGGGAAGACAGATGGACATCTACAAGCCAAGGAGGGCCTTAGAAGAAACTGGCCTTGCTGACCCCTTGTCCTCAGATCTCCAGCCTCCAGCCTGTGAAGAGATAAGCTCCTGTTGTCAAAGTCCCCACCCCTGCCCCCAATCTGTGGTAATTTGTTATGGCAGCCCCAGCTGACAAACACAGTAGAAATGCTGTTGGTGTCTGAACTGAGCCGACCCTGGTTTGCATTCTTACCCATCCCACACCTGGGCTGGAGAGTGAGAGAGCATTCCTTGGAGGTCTCTACCAGTGACCCTCTCCCCTAATTTCCCCATCACTGGGAGCCAGTGTGATTTAAAGCTGGCTGGTACTCCAACCCTGAATATTTCAAGGTGATGCTCAGTGGAATTGTTAGGAAGAGAAGCCAATTCAAAGTGAGGAAGGAAAAATCACCTCAAATGAGATCATTTAAAATAGGATAAGGGGAGTTTGAAGGCTCCCTGGGATCTGGCTTGGAAGTTGGAGATAAAAAAAAAAAAAAAAAATCCACGCCTCCTCGGAGCTTCCCTGCCTTCATTACCCTGCAGTTATGTAACACGTGGCCTCGTCTGAACCGCAGACCGAAAATCCCCGCTTTGACACCTCTGCTCTTTTTCTGAAATAACGCTTTTTACATAAAGTGCATAGGGCTGGGGTGGGTGCAGTGGGTATATGCGGGCATGGGGTGGTTCAGGATATAGACTCCCCATGGACAGCCCCTGGCTCTTGACCTCAGAGAGGGGCCCGAAGTGCCCTCCCACAGTCAGTCTTGATTTGAATAGCAGATGTTTCACCACCACTTACTCTCTTAGATCTTCCCTGAAACAAATGTCATGGTTGGTGACCCATGTGCGTAGGTGAGAAGACCTCAATGCCAAGTCCAGCTCCACTGGGCACCTCAAAGCCCCCAGGATGATGGCAGCCATGGACATACATCCAGGCACTTCTTCCAATTGCTCTTCACCAGCAGCCAGCAAGGAATGGAAGCAGCCCGACTTTACCTTCCTCCCCTTCACAGGTAATGATCCCCCAAAACATCTTGCAGCAAAAACTCTGTCTCAGGGTCTGCTTGCAGAAAACTGAACTGGTGACAGCACATAATTAATCCATTTAAAATTTCTAGACTCTGACTTGCACTCTCCCTGATAGATTTAACAAAATAAGATAAAAACAAAACAAACCAAACTAAACCAAACCACAACATCAAAACCAACTGGAAAAAGAAATAGCTACTTGGTGGAAAGATCCTCCTTCCCACAGAGGTCTGTTCAAGGATGAAGCTAAAGACCACATAATCTGTGAAATTAAAGCTTAAAAGATTATGGCTGACAAAAGGGGATTATGGCTTGGATGATTAGTAAATACATGAGGTTTACTAATCAAAACACATACCACATACCACACACACCCCACCAGCAAATTTCAATTTGGGTTGTTAGATGTTAACCCAGTGGATCTTTTCATCTTCCTTGGACACATTTACTAATTCAGCCTCATTATTCATTATCAGTCCTAGTGTTTTTAACAGAGTGATTCAAGTCATGGATCTACCTGGGTCAATAGGAGCAAGGTCACAGGCAACTGCAGAGTTGGTGGCATTTTCATTATAATCCACATGGCCTTCAGAGGGGCCCTCCAGTCACAGACTGCACTTTCCTGATTCGACAATTGGCGTTGGGTCTTTGGTTATTAAGAGCCTGCTAGGCATTATGCACTGGTTGGGACACAAGTCCAGGCCTTAGCACTTTCTCTCTCTGTGTCTGTAGGCTGACTTGGTAACTTAGAACATGTGAAAAACAGGTAAGAAAAGCGGAATGGGATCAAAACCCAGGTTCTGTGGTAAAGACCAATGTCTGTATGCAGGAGAGTCTATGAGCCTGTGGCAGTCAGGGACAGCTGCCAGGAGAGGAAGGGCTTGGGGTGGGCCCTGCAGGGAGTGTATTCTAGGAGAAAGATATGGCATCAGGCAACAGTGTAATAGGTCATTTTTACTGAACATTTTCTATGTACCTGTTGTCATTCTAAGTACATGTATTAATTCATGTAACTACTGCAGCAGCCCCACAAGATAAAAACTATTCTCATTAACCCACTTTATAGATAAGGAAATGGAGGCCCAGAATATGTAAGTAATTTGCTCAGTGTTATTCAGTTAGCAAGTGCAGAGATAAGATTCAGTCCCAACAGTCTGACTCCAAATTGCAAGCTTCTAATCATCCTCTCAATTATAATCTTTTCAGGATGCCACTCCTGCCAACCCCTATAGTTCTACAGAATGGGCAAAGAATACAAAACCTAATTTTCTGCCTGATTAAAGACCTGGATGGAGGTTACCAGACTGAGGGGAATATTGAGGACTCTTTGGGTTGCAGAAGCATCTTAGGTGGCAGGATATGTTCTGAGTTCAAGTCTAAGTCTAAGTTCTAAGAGAGTTTGGCTGTCAGGGAGACCTCAGTCAAAATCGCAGGTTAGAGGAGTCCCAGATCTCCCAGAAATACTCGGTATTCTGGGAGCAACCTGTGGGAGGCATATCCCTGGCCCAAGTACTGTGATGGATTTCAGAACACAGCAGCCAGGGAAGTCTGTCAATCACCCTTCCTGCATTCAGAAATCTGAGAGGCATATTCTCACAATGGCACATACCCAACGATGATCACCACTCATGGTGGATGGCATTGGGCTGCCTGCTCCAGCCCGATTTTCATCAGCACTCATATCTCCAATTTACAGAAAGACCAATCTTCACTCAAAACTCTCCAGATGCAAATTGCCCCCACCCTCATCATACTATTGAAGCTGCTTATCAGATCTGTGGAAATGCCTGACTGGGAGTCAGAGAGAAAGCACTGCATGAGACAATTGATTCAAAATCCTGTCAGCAGCCTGTGCAAAGATAAATATGGGTGGTGTGAGACAGATGAATGCAAAGAACCTCACATCTAAATATAGAACAAGGTGGTGCATGGGAAAAATATCTTGAGACTGGAGGTGCTCAAAAGTTCCTATGAGCCAAATACTACACAGTCCAACATAAGCTCTAGTTGCCTGAAAGGGTATTTCATGTGATGAGCAAGACGTCTTTATCTCCTCATGTTCAATATTGGTCATCACATACTTAGCGAACAATATCCCTAGGTCTGGACCCCACTCTGGGATGGAGACATTGACCAATCTGGAACATCCCAGGGAGGGACAGGTCTCAAGGTGAAGCTCTAGAAGAGCATTTGGGAGAGGAGTTTCCCTCATAGGTGGAAGTGAGACCTGAGGGTCAATCTGAGATCTGGCTTTCATTACTGATTAAGCAGGAAACAGATGTGTTTTTGCTTTGGCAGAGAAGGCAGAAGTGGGACCAATTATCACACATTCCAGGGAGGGAGATTTGAGCATCTTGCAAAATGGTAAACTCTGTATTAGTGAATAACAAACCATTGCCAATGGGTGGAGTCTTGATCATGATGTTTTTAATTCTATCACTTGGTTGCCCAATGGATACCCAGGACTGTTTAGGTACTGGAGATACAGCAGGAACCAACACTGATGAACCTGCCAGCCTTCATGATATTTACATCCCATTGCAGGAAGGTGTATAATAAGAAAATATATATTAAGTTACATGCCATGTTCTATGATAATATGTACTATGAAGGAAAATAAGGCATAAAAAAGTTAATGAGTGTTCTGGGTGGGGATATGTGTGAACTTTTTAGGCTGGTAACCTCCATCAGGGTCTTCAGACTGAGGGCATGAGCAAGTGGGCACATGGATGTCTGGGCAGGGGTGTTCCTGAAAGAAGGAAGAGCAGTGCAAAGGCAGGAGCATTTGGTGTGGTTGTGAAACAGCAAGGAGGCTGTGAGTCTGGAGGGGACAGAGTGAGGGGTGAGTTGTAGGAGATAAGGTCAGAGGGCCCTTGAAGCCATTGTTTGACTTTCACTCTGAGTGTGATGGGGCCCTAAGGGAGGGATTAAGCAGGGTGGTGATAGGCTCCACCTTTGACCTTCACCTGTTCCTCTGGCTGCTCTGTGAGACATAGAGCTGAAGGGGATGAGGAAAAAAACAGCAGGCCATCCAGGGGCCACTGCCACATCCCGAGGAGGGACGAGTATGCTTGGCCAGTTGGCAGTGGTGGAGTTGCTGAAAAGTGGTTGGATTCTGGACGTTTTTGAAGGTAGATCTAACAGGATTCCTGATAATTCATACATAGAATATGGGGTATGGAGTCAACCAAGGATGACTCCAAGGTTTGTTTCAGCCACTAGAAAGATGGAGACACCATTTACTTATAAGAGTGTGGGAGAAGCAGATTTTTGGGAATAGTCAGGAGTCCAGGTTTGGGCATATTTGAGATGCCCTGCAGGTGACTGGGGAAGGGAGCTGGGATCATTAGCATGTGGATGGTATTTAACGTCACAGCATGGAAGTGAGCGTGGAGAGAAAAGCTAAATGGTCAGAAGACAGAGTGCTCCAGTGTTTAGTCCAGTGGGAAGATGGGGATAAACCAACCAGGGAGGCTGAGGAGGAGCAGTGGGGAAGTGGGGGAAGAGCCAGGACCATGTGGAGCCCAGAAGCCAAGAAAGAAAGTGTTTCCAGGAGTGAACAACGGTGCCAAGTGCTGCTATCATATAAAGTAGAAAGAGGGCTGGGACTCAATCTGAGATTTAGCTATGTAGAGATCACCGTGATTTTAATGAGAACAGTTATAGGAAAGCAAAGGGGCACAAGCCTAATTCAAGTGGGATCAAGAGCCGATTCAAAAGATACTATATTGGAAGCAAATTTAGACTGAAAAATTCCTAGTATCTCCCTTTCAACCTTAAGATTCTACAGTCTTATTTTAATTTTTGAAGAAGGTCTGGCTTGTGGAAGGATGGTTGAAGAGGAATAAATTATCTCTATTACTAAAGTCAGAAAAGCCTTTGAAGAAGGTATGGCCTTGACCAAAGGCTCAGCAGCAGGAAGGTACCAGTATATTCCCATGTTAACCCATCCCTGGGACTGAGTCCCAGGTGTCCAGAGTAGTCATCTGCTTGATGGTGCATTTTTGGGTGCCTTCTCTGTCTCTTTTGTCTCTCCCACTCTCCCTGCCAGGGTTTCTTGGGATCCAGTACCAAGTAAATTACTTGCTCTCAAATCTTTGTCTGAGGTCTACTTTTGGGGAATAAAAACATGAATATGGGAGGAAAGGCTCCTAGGTCTGGTGTCCCTAGTGTCTGTGTCATTTCCTCTACATGGCCATTCCTACCAGGAGGCAGGGCAGGTAGCTAGCTGCCTATGGTGCTTAGGGTTGTGAAGGGTGGGGGCCCCATCTAGCTTTACTTTCTATCTCTAGCCAAAGTCTTATCACCTGTAAAATGAAGGGGGTGGGCTAGATCATCTCTAAGATATATTTCAGCACTAATATTCTACATCGTGAAGAACAGAACAAGTAGCCAGAAGATCTCTGCCATGTGTAAATGAAATAATATTTGGTAAAAAGTAGAACAGAAACCAAAAAAGAAAAAAAAAGAATGGGAGAGGGTTGAGGAGGAGGACAATGGGAAAGAGGAGGAGGAGGAAGAAGGAGGAAGAAGACAGAAGAAAAAAGGAAAAAAGAATAAGAAAAAAAGCACTAGCTTCAGGGAAAAGCTTTATTGAATTGGGATTGGGACAATGGACTGTTGCTAGTTCATATGAAAAACAAATGAGCAGTTTTCTCCCTGAGTTCCCTGGCATGCAATTCAACACTAGCACATTGACTCTGTGGTATAAATTGCGGATTCGCGGTTATGACCCAGATGAAAAAATGCTTATTCAATTTAATAGCAAACACTGCACAGTTCCAGTTACTGTTTCCACCAACTCACGGGAATACAGAGACCCAAACCAAATGCTTTTTTATCTCAAAAGTCCTATTTCAGAGAAAGAAACCTCTCCCTTTATTTAAACATAATAAACATTGGATTAGCTGGTAGAGGAAAACATTACCTTCATGCAAACTCCTTGAAATGAAGAAAAGTTGCATAAGTAAAAAAGGTTACACTGAAATTGTATTTTGAAATATATGGATATACTGTAATGCTTCCTTAAAAATTTATGTTCTAAGAGCAACACCTTGCTTGCTATGATGGAGGGAAGAATAAAGTATTGATTGTTCCTTGGTGCAATTTCCCCTTAAAATGGTAGAAGTTCATTAGATAACACTCCCCCCCTTCATGTTTTATTTTCCCATAGCCATAACGAGAGGTTTTTTTTTTGAGAAATATTCAAGGGTTTCATCACGTTTTCCAAGTCTGTCCTAATCCTTTAGTATTCAAATCATTCTCTTTGAGAGGATGTAGGACCTGTGTCATCATCTTTGTCTTATTTTCTTTATCAACTGTGAGTTCCACATTTATTAACGCCTTTGTGTGTGGGGTGTGAGCAATTCTCCAACACGTCACCTTTATGAACTTTGCATTTTTTATGGGATGTTACAACATCCAACAAATAGCCACAAACTGGACAAAGAGACTGATGTAATAGCTGGGAAAAGATGCTATTGTTAAGCAGGGAAAGATGTGTGAAGGGGGCCCAGTTTTTTTCAAGTGCTCAGTTCATTAATGAATGTTGTGTGTGTTGACAACTTGGCTTCCCTACGCAACCTGCTAACAGCAGGGACTCAGATAACGAATATTGTACACAGATCAATGAGGACCCCTTGCTCCATTATACATTATACTCTCTTTTTATCTACTTAAAAACATGATGTTATTATTTTTTAAAGCCTATTGTGCTGTGGTGATTCTACAGAGATGACAAAAGCACACCTGAAAAATGAAGCAAATGTTGCTAATCTGCAAAGTTACTGACATTGAAGTTATGTTTCTTCAAAGAACTGCGTTGATGTGAGAGGACACCAGGGAATGGTGCAGATACCAAAGGACCAACTTTAATTCACATTGTAGAAAAATGCATTGGGATCTTGAAAACTGTACAACTCATTTGGCAGGAATAATTTACCAACCTGTAACTTCACGCTGCTTGTTGCTTTCACATGTATTTAACTCTTATACTGCTAATATTCACATGTTTATGTATTTTCTCTACACCTCCACCCTCCATATCATTATCACCAAAGGAAGCAAATACCAGAAGAATCAGTTTGGACAGACAAGTTTAGGAGTCTACTAGAGATGATCATCTGCAAACATGAATAAAAAAATAGAACTGAAGACTGACAAAGAAGTTTGAAGAAAAGATTATGTTCACCTGGTGAAATCCAGCTAAGTTTCTTGCAGGAGGTGACATTAAATACAGCCTTACAGGACAAAGATGACTTACACTTTCAAAACTGGGAGATGGTGTGGAGTGAACAGAGATGTAGAAGGACATTCCAGATGGAAGGAACAGCACATATGTAAGCACTTGTACAGAGGTAAGCAAATGAGGGACAGACAGTGAGCTGCTCAGTTCTGCTGTGAATGTGCACAGGTGAAATACAGCTAGAAATAGGAAATGGCTCCTGGGATATGAACATGGAAGATGTGCTTTGCAGGTGAGAGATGATGTCAGAAAGAAGATTCAGAAAGTTTAATAAATGTGAAAATGAATTTGATGAAGAGAAAGATGGGTAAGGTGACTTTGGTAGTCCAGTTGACCAAGAGTTAAAGGTCAGCATTGAATGGTGTCAATGGGCTTGGAAAAGAATGGGCAGATAAAAGAAATGCTGGGATGGAAGAATTGATCAGATCTGACAACAGGCTGGATATGGAGTAGCTTCCATGAGACTGAAGCTTAAAGTGGAAGTGACAGGAACCAAGGGGTGCACTCAATATGCCTGAAGAACTTGGGTGGGATGATGTCATAGTTAACTTTATGTGTCGAC
This sequence comes from Plecotus auritus, assembly GCF_963455305.1. NCBI lineage: Eukaryota > Metazoa > Chordata > Mammalia > Chiroptera > Vespertilionidae > Plecotus > Plecotus auritus. The sequence continues at coordinate 82,091,047 of NC_137782.1, read as the reverse complement.
TTGACTGGGCCATGACATGCTCTTATATTTGGTTAAATGTTATTCTGGACATTTCTGTGAGAGTGTTTCTGGATAAGATTGCCTTCCCCAATGTGGCGAGCCTCATCCAATTGACTGAAGGCCTGCATAGAATAAAAGGCTGAGGAAGAAAGAATTCTTTTTCTCTGCCTGCCTTCATACTCTGACTCGGACTGGAACTTATACCAAGGACCTTCATGGTTCTCAGGCCTTTGGACTTGGACTGAAATTGTACCATCAGCTTTCCTGGGGCCTCCAGCTTGCTGACTCACCTTGAAGATCTCCTCAGACTTGTCAGCCTCCATAATCATGTGAGCCAATTCTTTACAGTAAATCAATTAATATCTACTCTACTCTCTATCTATCTATCTATCTATCTATCTATCTATCTATCTATCATCTATCCATCCATCCAGATACACATATATTTATGCTATTGGTTCTGTTCTCTGGAGAACACAGACAAATAAAGACAGTGTGTCAATGCACAGAGAGTTCAGTTCAAGATTAGATCTTGAATTAGAGACCATCCCAGAAGACCCAGGTTGGAAAGGTCTGACAGTCCATATGCAAACTAAGTCCTGAGGATGGGAGTCCCCTCCTCTGAGCAACTGAGGCCAGGAATGAAGACTTAAATCATGAGATTAGGTGAATTTGTCCCATATAAGGTGTGGAGATGGGACTAAGGTGAGCTCTGTGGTGGAGAAATGTCTTTATTTGGGGATTATGAGAAGAGGGGTTTCAGGAGGAAGAAAGCATTTTATGTAATAGAGCAGGTGAAAAGTTTGTTCAGTGAGAAATGTTCACTAGATTTGTGTCCAGGAAGAGATTTTGGGGGAGCTTGAAGAATCGGTTCCAACTGGGGAGTGGGGGCAGGAGAAGGAGGCAAGTCCCCTCTTATAGATCCTCAAAGAACATCTTTGAGTTGTCTCATCTTTCTGGTGGCTTCCTTAAAGATAACTATCTGCACTCACTCAACTTGCCCATCTTCCCTTCACACCTACATGTCTCTTCATTAGTCATGAAGGAGCCTGGACTGATAGGTGAACCAGGTATAAAACAGAGCTTGGTCACACACTGTTCACATATACCCTGAAAATGCCAAAGGAGGCAGGATCAAAGGGCAGCAATAGGGTTCAGTTCATGTCTGACAGTTACCAGCTTTGTGTACGTGGACAAGCCACACCCGCTTCTACACATCAGTCTACTCAAATGCCCTGGTCATTCTTCTGTTGCTCATGACCTCCCCTGGCTTTCTTCCCTCTCCATCCTCACTCCTACACGCCCCTTTGATCTCCCTCCTACACAAGAGGGATGCACAAATGCTTTCTATTTTTATTTATGGATAGAGAGGAGGTTAGTTAACATACTTCCTTGGATTCTAAAATTTCACTCATCAAAGTCAGATGAATACCATTTGTGAAGTAATAAATAGTTCAGATCCAAATTTAGTGAGAGGTCTTAGAGCTTTATTGGAGCTTAAAATCCCCTTACAATAAATATGTTTATTCATTTCAGCACCAGATAATTTTTAAACACTCTGATATATGGAATAAAAAATAAAATCAATACCAACTGCTATTACTTCTACAGGCCCTTCCTGAACCATGTCAACCAGAATTATCTTTGCTGTAAAAGCTCACTTAAGTGATATGTCAACCTCCCCTGTGTTGGAAGCCCTAAGCACTCAGCAAGCAGTAACTAGACTGGGACAAGCCAGCAGCAGTCACCCTCATCTGCACCCCAGAATACCTTTCAGCGGGAAGTGTTGAGCAGGGAGCTCCGCCATGCTGCTGTAGGCCCACCTTCCCTCAGGGAGAGAAAGAATAAAAGGCTGGCTAGTTTGGTCTGCTTTCCTTCACTAAAACACTCACTCTGGCCCAGCAGCAAGTCCAGCTGAGGGCATCATGAGGCCTAACCCGAGGACGCATCCAAGCTTTAGAATGACTATCCCAGTCTAGGAATTTGAGCTGGTGTCAGAACTGGCTTCTGAAAGAGGGCACTGCTGTTTGGAGCAAGGAGAACAGGTGAGGGGCTGCCTTTCCCCTCGAGACCCCTCCAAACCTCTAGCCACCACTGAATGAAGGAGTTGGAAAAGAGCAGCCTGATAGCTAGAATTTCCTTTTTCTTTTCAAAGCTATTAAGTTGTACTAGTTTTCTTCTGGTTTGGCAAGTTCAATGGAATGATTCGTGGGAAAAACTGAACCTTTAACAATTCGGTGGTTGTGACTTGCCGGGGAAGATGTTGAAAAATCAGGTCACTAACCAGACACTCTGCAGGTAGATGTCAGAAAGCCTAGGCTGTAAAAAATATATTTCCAAACATACGGCAGCATATGTATGGCACTGGATAAGCAAATCTCAAGATAATTCACATGGCAGGCTTGTGGGATTGAACCTTCATCTCTTAATGGCAGTCAATATAAATTACTCAAAAATCATCAGAATCGGTTGATCTCAGCTTCAGAAACTCACATGTTGCTATTAAATCCTAGCATTAAGGCTACAATTTATTAAAAAGAAAGAAAGGAAAAATGAAAGAAGAAAGAGAAAAAGACCACTGAATGAAGGAGATGGAAACGAGCAGCCTAATGGAAAAGAGAAAAAAGAAAAGGAAAAGAGAAAAACAGATTTGTGGAGAAAACCTAAGTAGAAGTTCTAACTGGAAACAGACCACTTAGAGGACATAAGTGGTCACTGCTATCTGAAACTACCTTGTTGATATACTGTGTACTTTCTTTACCATGTCTTTCCTAGACTAGAATCTAAGCTACACGAGAGCTCAGGCCTGTCCTGTCTTGCATCACCTCCCCAAGCACTAGAACTGGAGCTCAGGGGATTCTCACTGGTTGAGCAAGTGATTGGACCACCTTGGTGCTGTCTGGGTCTTGTAAAGACCTCTGCTGCCCTTCAAGGCATAATGGCCACTGTAGTCTCAGGCCTCCTTGGAAATCCTCACACATATCTGAAATGATGGGGCTCAGTGCAGACCCAGAAACCACAAAGATGAAGGCTTGTGTGTTCTCTCATGCAGTATAAATGGGGCACCAAGGATGGTTACAGCTGGCACCCCAGGAAGTGGCAGTATTTTTTATTTGATTTTACTATGGGCATACATGGTTCCAAGGCTGGTGACAGCACACTTAGTTCCAAAACAAACAAACAATTTGACAAATTAAAAAAAGAACTAAAGAAAATAATGCACCCAAACCCTGTAAGCTCCAGGAAACCTCTTCTCTCTTCTAATGGAGAAAGGAAAGAACTTCTGATTTGAAAAGATGGCTAAGTAGTTTGACAATGGCCAGCCTGCTGGATGAACAGGTGTTGGAACCCACAAAAGATCTAGTCACAGTACAAAGCCATTCTGGACGATTTAAGGAGCCCATTGATTTCATGCCTGATGGGGCCTGTTGCTATCTGAGTACCCAAGTACAAAAACAACCTCAGCTATATCCACTGTGGACCCTCCCTCCACTGCTCTCTGTTCCTTGGGCAAGGAGAGAAATTAGGGGCCACAAAGTTGGAGATGTAAAAAGTCAGTGAGCACTATCGTTCCCCACTGAGTGGCCTCACTCAACAGTTGGGGATATTCAGGGGGAGGGTGCTGAGGTGATATGGCCAGGAATGCTCAGTCCAAAACCTCACAAAATTTAAGCCCAGGACTAGGACTCAGTAAAATTAGCCCCAACCCTGGCTGAATCAGGGCCAGAGACATGATTATTCATAAGGATTCTTTTGCTTCTGTCACAAGTAGGGTTTGTCCAGGTGGAGCTGGCAGGGCCTGGAGGCTGGAACTAGGGGCAAGGAGAGGCTGAGAGATGAGCCCATTACTTGGGAAAAAGCAACAGGTTTTCCATCCCAACTTGGTTCACAGCTCTGTGGGAAGAGCACTGAGGCTTGCTCTCAGAAAGGCTCCCCTGAGCCTTCAACTCAGCCCCCGGCCTTGCAGGTAGTACGAGCAAAACCAAGCCACCCAAGGGCTCAGAAACAAATGCATTTCTAAAAAAGAAACCCAACATTTCCCTGGGGACACTCCTGAACTTTGTTTCCCTGGGTCAGATAAGAACCCACCTGGCTGTCCTCTCAATCTTTCCTCCTTGTCCCTGAAATAGAGTGGACTCCCCTAAGAGACATAATAGAGGTGAAGGGCAGAATGGGCGGGACAAGTTAATCTGAGGCCAAGGGACAGCCCCATCAACATGGAAAGGTGAGCCCTCTGCTGCTTCGTGCTGTAGAAGGTCATAGCACCATAGTGCACTGGTATTAGAAAGGGCCTTAAAATCCATTCAGTCCCATACCAGTTCAATACCTGCGACACTCGGGGCACATACAAATGTAGCTCAGAATAGAGTTCCAATTTCTAAAAGGAGACATTGTCTCGTTTTTCCCTCAGAGACTACAAAAGGTCCCAGGACACCCCATACATGCAGACTTCTGGACCAGAGAGAAAAGCTGTTTGACAACCTAGGATGGCCTCCTCCTTCAGCCATGAGATGTGTTCTATAACCTTCCACATGGGAGGGCCCTCTGCATCATTCTGCTCTGCTGGGTTTTGCCCCACAGAGATTAAGGGAACAAATTCCAGATGGAGACGGCCTTGCTCCAAAGCCCAACTCTGCTATTCCAGATTTGTCTGGAGCAGGTCTCTCCCTCTCCCACTCCGGGCTCTACTTTCTCACCTATAAAATGACAAAACAGTAGTTACATCATCAGGTTGACATAAGGACTCAAGGAATTAATATATAGAGTTTTGTAATAACTCAGTTGAGAACACCCCCCCCCCAATAAAGATTAGCTATTCATACTAAAACTGTGTTTATTTTCAAATAGAAGTAGATAGTAACTGGGAGCAGGAGAATGTTATTTATTGCTAAAAAAAAAAAAGGGGGGGGGGAAGCAAAGATGCTATGGGAAGCCTAGAACCCATTTTTTTAGAAGTTGCATGTTGCAGTGTCAAAGAAAGAGCACGAGAGTGGAAAAAATGAAGTTTACTATATAATGATCAAGATCTTAGAGTGAGGAAGGCCGGGGTCTGATGTTGTCTAACAGCTGCACCTAGCCCTCAGGTCTCTCAGCTCCTGGCAACCGCATCAAATGTCCTAATTCTAATTTTCTATGCCCCAATTGCAGCCATGGTTTGATCTTGGGGAAAAGAAATCAGAAACAAATAAAGCAATCTGAGGCTATTTTCTTTCCTATCTCTGGGGAAGGATGAGTTCCCTCGATGCCCTGTGAAAATAAGTAGTCCCTTGGTTGAGTCAAGGGAGGGAGAGCCTCAGGCCAACCTCTACTCCACCTTACTTTGCCTGTAAAAGCCAGACATTTGGCCCATGAGCTCCCCCGTTGCCCTGAACGGTCTGCACACTATCTGGAAAGATTAATGACGTTTGTTTCCTTCTCACTTGGGGATTCAGGCTGTGGTCCAGTTTTAAGGTTTCCATTTAAATGCAGAGTGATGTTTCCCCTGCAGGAAAGAGCAGCTGGAATAGGAGGGCATAGATGCCTTATTTCACATAAATAAAAGGAGATTGGCCAGAATAAAAAAGAGTGGGTCAGGGCATGTATGGGAGTAGGGTGGGGGTGGGGGGCAATGGTAAGATATGTATACATATAATACCTTAATAAAAAAAAGTGTTCTATTATATTAAAAAAAAGAACAAAAAATTTTCTTGGTAGTCCCCTCTTCCTCTCCATTTTAAAGTTGCACACTTGGCCCCTCTTGCCTGATGAAATAGCAAGTAGAGATGTGGCTTGTCAGCAACCCAGAGAACCTGAAATAAAGACAGTATCTTGGTACTGTAGCCTAGCATGATCTGATAAAACACGCAGCTTTGCATGGATCTAAGGAAAGCTGGGGGGAGGGGACAGATGATAGGGAATATGATGGGTCAAGTCATTGTAAATGTTGTGGATTTCAATAGTTCTGATCTGGCTTTATCACGTGCAAAATCATGACTAGTCCTAAATGCCAATTGCAAAGTCACAAAGACTACCACTGACATGTGATGAGCAGTGCTGCCCAGGACTCGGGTACCACTGTATCTGGGGTACCAGAAGTAGCTAATCAGGGCTCTCACCACAAGTAGAAGTAATGGCTCCATAAGAGAGCTGAGCTGAACAGTGAGGTTAGGGAGGGCTATTAGTGACAAAAACTGTCCAGCAATGTAGTCAATGAATAACAGATGGTGACTAAGCTTCCAATTAAAAATAAAATCTCACAATGCATTTCAGTGACCCTAGCAAATTTCTGGATCTGGCACACCATGGTAGACTTCAGAATATGTTAGATCTTAGGCTGACTAGTCTCTGAAAACAATCTCTCCTAGTTTCTCATGACCAATTTGTACTTGTTTGTAGAGCCAGGACCCATTTATATTACTCAGGACAGAAATCCCAGTCTTCCATGATTTCTTTCATTCTAATTCCAATATCAACAAACCCTCTTGGAGTCACCTCCAAAAGTACTTCAAATCCAACAACCACTTTTGTTATACTGCCCAGAGCTCAACTCATGCCTCACCATAGACTTCCTAACTGGTCTTCCTACCACGTCGTTACCCTAGGGTACCTTTCTCCATAGAATAGTTGGAATGAATTAGCCACAGTATAAATCAGATGTTACCTATTTTATAGCTTAAAACTCTCCAATGGCTTCCCAGTGCACCCAAATCCCCACCATGATTTGCCCCTGCCAGAGCTCTCTCAGACAAACTCTCCCTTCATGAGGCTCCACCTTTTTTTCTGGCTCTCAAACATGCCACGCCGTTTCCCATTTGAACACCACTACTTGTTCACCCGGAACTTTCTTGCCCAGATCGCATATGATGTTGCTGTCATGACTTGAGGTTCTTTAGAGACACCTTCCCTGACCAGACTGGCCAAGGCTGCTCCTCCCTTTTCCTCACTGGCATCCCCCATCCCATTGCCCAGCGCATATCCTTCAATAACTTTTTTTGTATTATTATTTAATCATTTTTTGTTTACCATGCTCTTTGCCTGTGTTCCCCCATTAGTCTATGAACTCTAGAAGGGCAGGAACTTGTCTTCTCTTGTTCACCTCTGTGTGCCCTGTGCCTGCACATAATAGGCAGTGAATGAAAATCACATAATGTTGATAATTCTGTTTTATGACTGTGTCTCAGGTTATGTCCAAGGAGTTTCTGCTGCTTCCATTCACCTTATCTTTTGGGTACCTGGTGGCAAGTTGTGACAGGTATCTGTCATTCATCTAACTCCCCAGGTACCCATCAAATAATTCCTGGGATGTTGGTGGTAGGCAATGGGTCCTCCCTCTACCCATGTGAATGGCATTATATCAGTTAGGCAGTGTCTTATCAAAGATCCACTGAGTGCTTACTGCATGGGGTGATTCTGTTGGTGCTGTGGATAAGTGGAAACAGGCAGAGATGCACTGGGCTCTCAGGGAGCCCACAGCCTAACACCACAATTGTCTCCCAGCAGGAAAGAGATTCCCTACACTTCTGTAGCCTCCTCATGCATTTCATAGTTGGTAGGAATGGGAGTGGTCACTGCACACACCTCTTCCTACTGCCTTTGGCATTGCTGTTTTCTAGCTTGAGAGGCCAGCAGACTAATCTTTTACAGTGTCCCAGGGACAATGGCATGTTCCCTCTGCTCAGAGTGACCCGAATGTCTAAGACAGTACCTGGAACCAGAGTCTTCATATTAGTTGGTGCCATTTTCTTCATGGTGTGGAATTTAGTAGTATTTTCTGCCCCCATTGAACTATCAATGCTTGCTGAGGTGGCTTCCCTGGAAACTCTTCATAAATTAAGTATCACTTTTCCCATCCACTCTCTGTGATCTTCACTTTATTTTTCCTCATAGTATTGACTACCCTGACACTTATATCATCTCCCTATTTCACTATCCCACTATCTCAAATTCCACCTCTTTCTCTCCATCCATCCAGCCATCCATCCATCTATACATCTACCAATCTATCATCTTTGTTGGATATTAAATAGCCCAAAGCCTGCTAAAACTATGTAATTTTTTTTCACTGGTGTATCCCCAGCTTCTAGAACAGTGCCTGGTACATAGTAGTCACTCAATGAGCATTTGTTGACTCAATGAATGAACTTATTGCCCAAAGAAGAAATATAATAAAAATTTTCTCCTAGAACATAATCAATGGGTTATTACCCTGGTTTTAAATTCCCAGATGACAATACAAAAAAGTCACCTTTAATTAACATCATTGTGCAAAGACAGGCTTGTGATTTTAAGTTTTAGATAGCCTTAGGCCTCCGGTGCTGGCTGTGGCTCAGGCCATGGACATTGACCATAGCTGCTTGGACCCAAAGCATGAAATCTATCTGGCCTGTTCTGTCATAGCCCCTGCAATGCCCTGTGAGTATGGGGGGTGATAAGAGGTAAGACAAAGGAGGACTCTGGTGGATACCAGCTGAAGGAACAGATGGTAGCAGCTTTTTTTGTCCTGTTGCGTGTATACTTTCATGACTTGGTAAGATTCTATGCTCTCCTTTATTGCATAACTTTATGCCTGGGGTGGATTTAGAAGACTGTGATTGGAATTCTTTACTTCCTTTTGTTTTGTATGCAGGCTCTGCCTATGAATAAAAGGCAAGTGTGTGGTGAGGCAGGTTTCTGTGCCAAGGGATAGGCATGAAGCTCAAGAGTGGACATGTGGGACCCAAGATTCCACCTAAAAACTTAAGGACAGCAGATGCCACACACACATTCCAGTGAGTATGAAGGAGGCTTTGGATGGCCCACTTTCCCCTTTTCATCTAATCATGCCCTTCTGCTTACTTAGTGGTGATGGGAAGGCAGTGAGCTATGAAGGATTGGGGAGGCCAGCTGCAATGTACGGGGAGCTTAATGTATAAGCCTGTTGTCTAAATCCACTCTTCAAGTTGGGTGTGAGAGAAAACTTACCATTTCTGAACAGACCCCTGCAGCCTAAAGCCTCCCAACTGGCTGGTTCTGTGACTGACACATTACTTAGCCTCTCAGAACCTCCGTTTCTTCTTTTGAAAAATAGTGTCCTTCTCAGAGGGTTACTGTGAGAATCACAGCGGTTAATGTCTGTAAAGCTCTGAGAACAGGGCTTGGCACATGGTAAAGACTAGAGATGGGTTTGTTAAGGAGAACAAAGAAAAACAAGCATCTTCTAGATGGGCTTCTGTCCTTCATTACATCACCTTTCACCCCAGGCTTATCTACTTGTGGGGGCTGGGGTGGGGGGGGGCACAGCATGGAGATTGCTGTGTCTACCTGGGCATGATCATGAAAAGAAATGACATTTGTGCCCCAAACATGGAAAGCCTTCATGGCGGTGATGCTCAGCTGCAACAGTTGTGAGGTTCTGGGCTCCCTGTACACTGAAAGTCATGGCCAGCGCCAAGAACAGCCTAAACAAGGACGCAGATGGTGACCTGAAATCCAACCCCTTTGCTCACTTTCAATGAGCAATGTGACCTAATTACATGGAAGGGATGTTCATCCCTGGCTGCCAGGGACTTCAGCTTTCCTGCTCCCATTTCTGGAAAAATGCACCTCAGATCTCAGGACTGCCACACCCAGGTCCATGGGACAAAAGGGAAGTGACCTCTTCATTTTCTCCCACACAACTGAAGAATGCTGTTTCTGAGTACCTCTCTTGAAAACCAAACAAAACTAATAAAACATTGCCATGATCACTTATATAATTCCTAACAGCCCTAGTCTTTATCAATTTGGAAATAGAATGAATTGGAAAGAATGTCTCAGGAGGGAAGTCAAGTGCAATGGTATAGAGATGGCCTGAAATGGAATCAGAGAACAAAATCCCCAATTAAAAACTGGGCAAAGATCTGAATGGAATATCCACTAAAGAAGCTAGATGGGTGGCAAGAAAGCACTTGAAAAGATGCACAACATCATGACTCATCAGGGAAATGAAAATTAAAACCACAGTGAGGTGCTACTCATGCTAACCAGAATGTCTAAAATGAAAGCAAAACAAACTGATAATACCAAGAGCTGGTGATGATGCAGAGCAGCTGGAATCATATATATTGTAGGTGGGGATATAAATGGTTCAACCACTTTGAAAAACTTTTGGCACACATATGTGAAATCAGACAGTATTTGTCTTTCTCTGTCTGACTTACTTCACTTAGCACAATACCCTCTAGGCCCATCCATGTTGTCACAAGTAGCAGTTTCATTTTTTTTTTTTGTGTGTGTGTGTGTGGCTGAGTAATATTCCATTGATTATATATACCACACCCTCTTTATTCATTCATCTATTGTACAAAAATAGACTCACAGATACAGAGAACAAACTAATGGATTCCAGAGTGAAGGGTGGTGGTGGGTGGATGGATGAAAAAAGTGAAGGGGAATAAGAGGTACAAACGTTCAGCTATAAAATAAGTAAGTCATGAGGATGTAGTGTGCAGCACAGGGAGAATAGTCAATATCCTAATAACTTGGTGTGGTGAGAGATGGTTACTAGACTTATTGTGGTGATTACATTGTAAGGTATATAAATGTTGAATAACTACATTGTATACCTAAAACTAATATAATATCGTATGTCAACTATACTTAAATTGAAAAACAAAACAAAACACCTTTCACAGTTTCTTAGATGTGCTGGGTTTTGTCAGCAGAACAATAAGCCGGGAACCAAGATGTACAGGATAAACTGAGTGGTCTGTGGGTCTCTCACTGTGCTTATTAGTTTGACTCCTCCATCTGTTTGGTAGAATGCAAGTCCAATGGTGGACTATGCCCTCTGACTATAAGAGAAGCTTCTAGCTGAGCACTGTTTGGGCTGAGTACTGGGCTGTGGGAAGAGAATGGCTTTTATAGCCAGATGTGGGCTCAACTCCAGACCTAACCACCTCACGGCACTCTCCCTGTCCCCAGGTACACGTTTTCTTGTCTGAAAATGATGATACTATCTGAAAACTCAGTGGGTATATTTCTACAAATATTTATAAATCACCTAGTGTGGTGCCTGTAGATTGGAGGTTAATAAATGGTAGCTGTTGTTTTTTTTTATTATGCCATTTCTATTTAGTGTTTCTTATCTTTTCTATTTCTCTGTTGAAATTAAGCGTCCCTTCACTTAGTCTTCCCTTCTTTCTCCATTTAAGATAAATGTTTTAAATTCTTTTTTGCTGATTCTTGTATCTGGATCACCTGTGGTTTGCTTCTATTGGTGTTTTTACTTGGTTATAAGTCCTGTTCCTGTCTCTTCACAGGTTCCATACCTTATTGCACCCTGGAAATCTAGACTAATAAAAGAGAAACTAATATAATATTGTATGTCAACTATACTTAAATTGTCCATCACTCCACCATGCCCACCAGCCAATCAGGAGGGAATATGCAAATTAGAAGGATAAAGATGGAAGCTGCCCAGCTGCTCCAGATGCGGAGTGGCCAGGACGCCTGCTATGAGAGGGAGGGCGGGGGGCGAAGGGATCTACAGGAGTGGCACTCTGGCCGCAGTGAAGACGAAGGCCGCAGACTCCAGCCAGAGCCAAGGCCTGGGTCCCAGGTGCCAGAGGAAAACCCGTGCTGGAAGCCAAGGGAAGGAAGGCCTATTGCATGAATCTCTTCGTGCAATGGGCCTCTAGTTATGTATAAAAGAAGAGTGAGAATTGAAGAATAACCTTGGTGTTTCTTTTCCTCCAGAAATTTCAAGTTCTTCTCTCACCAGCTGGGTACAGTGAGGAGCTGATTATTCATATTTCAGCAAGGGTTCAGGTGAATGAAATGGGTTGCAACTCACCTCTGGCCAAGCCATCTCCAAACCCCTGCCTTCTTAAGGAAGGACGAGTCTCTCAGTATTTACCAGGATTTAATTGAGGATTCCATAAAACCCCTTTGATTCTTCAATTTTAGGTATTGGGAGAATGTGGGAAATGGGGCAGATGGAATGATTTCTTTCTGCTTATCGGCCTTCCCTTCACTCCTGTTACTTTCATCAAATTTGGAGACTATGGAGAGGACTGCAGTGTTGATCAAATTATTACTGTATTAGACAGTCTTTTAAGCTCCAAGAAATCCTGCCACCTCCACCACTGCCAGTAGCTCAGTTGGCTTTGTATCCACTCAGTAAAGTTCTGGGTCTCGAACAGCCTTCTGCTGTCTCTGCATCCAGACCTGCCAGACCTCACAGCTCACAAAGGGCTCCTGGTCCCTGAAAATCAGTTCATCAAACTTTTCTCGTCTCCATTATTTTTTGATAGTCCCATATATAAGAATGACTTTTATGTTATCCAGATTTTTTGGTTCTCCCATGAAAGCTAATGTCTTCTGTGTCCTAATAGGAAGCAGAAAATGCCTAGAATGGTAGCTGTTAGAGGACATTCCTTAAATGCAAAATATCCTGGTCCTGAATTAATAGTCAGCCTGGTGATAATGCTTGTGTTTCATCCAAGGGAGTTGGAGAGAGACCCACCAAGTGGCTTATTTTTAAAGGCTTAGTCTTGAGTTTGTAGCAAATGCTTCATGGGCCCCATTCATATCTCCTCACATTGACTCTTTCAGGTCCTTTCAGCTGCCAGGCCCTTTGTTTCTTTGCTTGGGGTTTTCTCTGGGTCCCAAAGTTCACTCTGCCTAGTCCCAGCAAGCTGGAATGCCAGGGAGTTAATGTTTCTCAGGAGCACTCCTTACCCAATGATTGGTGGAGGTTGGTGTTTAAATACCCCAGCTCCCTCCCCCTTGAATGAGATAACTTAGAGGCCCGTGTTCTACACTGCCACCCAGTTCTCCAGAAGTATATCTCAGCTGCCCACAGGGATAGCTTGCTTGCTAACATACTTTCCTTGGCTGCTTTCTATCCCAGTCTCACTTTTCCACTTCTAGGATGGAATGCCCTGGGATCACCTTTTAAATATACTTGAATTTGGAATATTGCTTAGATTCTCCTTCTGGGTTGGCGGGGCGGGCAGGGGGAGACCCATTTGAAGGCATGTTTCTATTTTATTTTCAATTGAATTTATTGGGGTGATATTGATTCGCAAAACCATACAGGTTTCAAGTGTATAGCTCAATAAAACATCACCTGCACAATGCATTGTACACCCATTGCTCCAAGCAAAGTTTCTTTCCCTCCTCCTTTACCCACCTCCACCTACCCCACCATGTCCCTTTCCCTTTGGCTATCACCACACTGTTGTTTGTGTCTATGTGTTTTATCTTATATAATAAAACCCTAATATGCAAATCGACCAAACAGCAGAATGACTGGCGGAACGACCAGTCGCTATGATGTGCACTGACCACCAGGGGGCAGACGCTCAACGCAGGAGCTGCCCCCTGGTGGTCAGTACGCTCCCACAGGAGGAGCACCACTCAGCCAGAAGCCAGGCTCACGGCTGGTGAGTGCAGCGGCGGTGGTGGTAGCCTCTCCTGCCTCCATTGCAGGCAGTGGTAAGGAGTGAGGGATCCCAGACTGCAAGAGCCGCAGACTCTGAGAGGGATGTCTGACTGCTGGCTTAGGCCTGATCCCAGGGGACATCCCCTGAGGGGTCCCGGACTGCGAGAGGGCACAGGCCAGGCTAAGGGACCCCATCCCCAGTGCACAAATTTTGTGCACCAGGCCTCTAGTCCTATATAATAAAGATGTAATAATGCAAATGGTTGTTACACCGTGAAGCGTAATGACTGACCGCGTAATGACTGGATCATGGATTAGCAGGAGGGTGGAACAGTGAGCTACAAGTGGGGCAGCAGAGGGCTACGAGAGGGGGCAGGGGAGCAAGCTATGGGGGGCGGAGGGAGCTACAGGAGGGTGGGACAGTGAGCTACTGGCTACAAGCAGGTGGCGGAGAGCTACAGAAAGGGCCAGGGCAGCAAGCTATGAGGGGGTGAGGGGGAGCTACTGGAGGGTGGCAGTGAGCTACTGGTGAGCTACTGGCACATGGATTTGTGTGCAGGGCTACTAGTATATATATAATTTTGTTTAATTCCTCCACCTTCTTTCATTCAGACCCCCAACCCCTCCTCCCCTCTGACAACTGTCAGTCTGTTCCATGTATCCATACCTATTTCTATTTTGTTTATCAGTTTATTTTGTTCATTACATTCCACATATAAGTGAGATCATATCGTATTTGTCCTTCTGCGACTGGGTTATTTCACTTAGCATAATAATCTCAAGGTCCATCCATGCTGTCAAAAAAGGTAAGATATCCAAGACTCCATCAAAAAAACTACTGGACCCAATAAATGAACTCAGCAATGTAGCAGGATACAAAATTTAACACCCAGAAATCTATTGCCTTTTTATACACCAATAATGAACTCACAGGAAGAGAAATGAAAAAAAAAAAAAAACAATCCCATTTACCATTGCACCAAAAAAATTAAGATACCTAGGAATAAACTTTACTAAGGAGGTAAAAGACCTATATGCGGAAAACTACAGGACATTGAAAAAAGAGATAGAGGAAGACATAAACAAATGGAAGAACATACCATGTTCATGGATTGGTAAAATTAACATCATTAAAATGTCCATACTACCCAAAGCAATCTACAGAGTCAATGCAATCCCCATTAAAATACCAACGGCATACTTCAAACTCTCCAAAAATTCATCTAGAATAAAAAAAGACCCCAAATAGCCATAGCAATCCTGAGAAAGAAGAACAAAGTTGGAGGGATCACAATACCAGATATAAAAGCTGTATTACCAAGCCACAGTTCTCAAAACTGCCTGGTACTGGCACAAGAATAGACATATAGACCAATGGAACAGAACAGAGCACCCAGAAATTGACCCACGCCATTATGCTCAATTAATATTTGACAAAGGAGTCAAGAGCATACAATAGAGTCAAGACAGTCTCTTCAAGAAATGGTGTTGGGAAATTTGGTCAGATACAGGCAAAAAAATGAAACTAGATCACCAACTTACACCATACACAAAAACAAACTCAAAATGCCTAAAGGACTTAAATGTAAGATGGGAAACCATAAAAATCCTATAAGACTCCATAGGCAGCAAAATAGCAGACATATGTCGTAGGACACAGCTCCTAGCAATGGAGACCACGGAGAAAATAAACAAATGGGACTACATCAAAATAAAAAGCTTATATTTTTTGAATAATAAGAAACCATCAACAAAACAACAAGAAAGCCCACTGCATGGGAGAACACATTTGCTTATCAGCGATAAAGGTTTAATCTCCAACATTTACAGGGAACTCATACAACTTAACAAAAGGAAGATAAACGATCCAATAAAAAAGTGGGCAACAGACCTAAATAGACACTTTTCGATAGAGGACATACAGAAGGCCCAGAGACATATGAAAACATGCTCAAAGTCACTAATCATCTGAGAGATGCAAATCAAAACAACAATGAGATACCATCTCACACCTGTCAGAATGGCTATCATCAACAAATCAACAAACGACAAGTGCTGGTGAGGATGCAGAGAAAAAGGAACCCTGGTGCACTGCTGGTAGGAATGCACACTGGTGTAGCCACTGTGGAGAACAATATGGAGTTTCCTCAAAAAGTTAAAAATGTAACTCCCATTTGACCCAGTAATCCCACTTCTAGGACTATATCCCAAGAAACCAGAAACACCAGTCAGAAAGGATATATGCACCCCTATGTTCATAGCAGCACAATTTACAATAGCTAAGATTTGGAAACAACCTAAGTGCCCATCAGCAGATGAGTGGATTAAAAAACTGTGGTACATCTACACAATGGAATACTATGCTGCTGTAAAAAAAGAAACTTTTACCATTTGAAACAGCATGGATGGAACTGGAGAGCATTATGCTAAGTGAAATAAGTCAGTTTGGAGAAAGATAAATATCACATGATCTCACTCATATGTGGGATATAATGATCAACATAATTTGATGAACAAGAATAGATCCAGAGACAAATGGCAGGGGAGGGGGGCGGGTAGAGAACAACCAAAGGACTTGTATGCATGCATATTAGCATAACCAATGTACACAGACACTGGGGCAGTAGGGGCTTGCCCAGGGTGGGATGGCTAGCAGGATGGGGGAGATCAAGTGGGGGAAAAAGGAGACATATGTAAAATTTTAGACAATAAATAAAAAAGTAAGATATCCTTTTTAATGACTGAGTATATGCCATTCTATAAATGAACCAAAGCTTTTTATCCACTCATCTACTGATGGGCACTTGGGCTGTTTCCAGATCTTGGCTATTGTAAATAATGCTGCAATGAACATAGGGGTGCATATATTCTCTCTAAGTACTATTTCAAGTTTCATTGGATATATTCCCAGAAGTGGGATCACTGGGTCAAAAGGCAGTTCCCCCGTATTAAGTTTTTGAGGAAACTCCATACTGTGTTCCACAGTGGCTGCACCAGTCTGCATTCTCACCAACAGTGCATGAGTCTTCCCCTTTCTCCTCACCAGCACTTGTTGTTTGTTGATTTATTGATGATAGCCATTCTGACAGGTGTGAGGTGTTACCTCATTACGGTTTTAATTTGCATTTCTCTGATGATTAGTGACGTTGAGCTTTGAAGGCAGATTTCAATTCAGATGTACAACCTCTGGGTGCTGCTCTGGCTTGTTTAAAGAGGCCAGCATGAACTGCAAGGCAAACCCAGACAAGATTAGAGGGACCTCGTCAATGAACATCAGGTAATTTGGAGGATGCCAGGAGAGCTGATGCTGAAGCTCTTTATTACAAACTGGAGCCATCTGCCGGCCTGTAATAACTGGAATATGAAAGTCCTAACCTGGAATGTAGTTAAACTGTTTACTCTCTATTTGTGGTTATGTCTTTAAAGCTTAACATGCTCTGGATGGTGGATTTAAATTAATAAGTGCATTGTTTCACAAGATGGAAATAAATTGGTGTTTTCTCTTTGTTGTTATTTTTTGTTTTTAAATGGGAAAAAAAAGCTGGTAGGACCATAGCCCTATAAATGTCTTGTGGGGATGCCAAGAATCCCTCTATAAGCCACTTTCTAAGAAGCAATTTCCTTCTTGTCCCGTAAAACTCCCCAAAGCACCTTAGGCGAACACCGAAGCACTGGGTATGTTTGCAAACTGCAAATACAGCAGACATTTAATTACATCGAATTCATCAAAACCCTAATTGAGACAGGAACTCAAACCTTACGGCTTAATTACTTTAATTTCAGATAGGTAACAGACTTGGTCACGAGCAGCCCTTCACGCAGGAATACATTGGAGAGAGCCCCATGGGCACTCGCTGGTAATTCTCACAGCCAAATGAAAGTGTGGAGCAACATAAATAACAATGCTAAGTGAGCCCCATGATTGGATTTATTAATCAGTTCAATTGCCAATAACCATCCTTTGCTGGAACATGCAGCTGCATAGGCTCCACTGGCCTGGAGGGCGGCTCAGGATGCCAGGTATGTTCATTTCGTACTGATTTTTCTTTTCCTCCCACTGATCAGACAGCACAGAGGCCAGGACCAGTCCTCTGAGATGGTTCTTCTAATCAGCCTCTCCTCACTTAGAATTTCACATAGAGACCTTCTCCCTGACCTTCCCTGCCCTTGCCACGGGACACCTGACTGCTGTTCCACAAGTTAGTTGTAAGTTCCTCCCACTGGTTGGTTAAATTATTGCAGTAACCCAGTGTGGGATTTTTAAAAAAATATATATCTTTATTGATTTCAGAGAGGAAAGGAGAGGGGGAGAGAGATAGAAACATCAATGATGAGAATCATTGATAGGCTGCCTCCTGCACATCCCCTATGAGGGATCGAGCCTGCAACCCAGGCATGTGCCCTTGACTGGAATTGAACCCGCAACTCTTCAGTCCACAGACCAACACTCTATCCACTGAGCCAAACAGGCTAGGGTGCCAGCATGGAATTTTGAGGCAAGAGACCCAGGGATTGCTGTTCTTCTGAGAGCTGATAATGGTGTCTAACTTTTGTTGAGCATCTACTGTGTAGGCCTGGTGTTGTTTGCTGAACACGTTATGTTTCATCCCTAAGGCAATGCTAGGAGGTAGATGCACTTGTACCTACTCTATAGATCAGCCATGGGCAAACTACGGCCTGCGGGCCGGATCTGGCTGTTCTATCCGGTTCTCTTGCTCTCCCCTCCGCTCCTTTACTTTGAATTTATATTAGTTCACACAAACACTCCATCCATGCTTTTGTTCCGGCCCTCCGGTCCAGTCTAAGAACCCATTGTGGCCCTCGAGTCAAAAAGTTTGCCCACCCCTGCTATAGATGAAAAAACCGAGGCTTAAAGAGGTTAAACAACTTCTCCAAGGCTCCACAGCCAGCAATAGCAGAGTCGGCATTCAAACCCAGGGCAATCTGATTCCCAAAGCATCATTTTGCTCCTTCTGCAAAGACTTCGTGGATCTTACAAAGTCCTGAAGAAAAGAACTGTGTGGCTTTGGAACTCTCCACGTAGGCACAGGACACGGAAAGACAGGAGGAATGGCTGGCACCCAGAATCATCCTATGGGCTCCTTCTACTATCATCCAGGTGGCTCCTTCTCTCCACAGTGGCTGCAGGGCTGCGAGATGAGCTCGGCAAAGAGCTTCCGGAAGGTAAAGTGACTGATACCAGAACTTGCTTAACGTTCAGGAAGTAATTGGCCTTTTAAGTTGTTGTTCTAACAAGACAAGTGATTTACTGCATTGCTAATAAATTATGAAACACAAATGCATTCAAGCCACCTCATATGTAATTAGTTGCATAGCATTTACTAGCTATGTCCCCGTCATTTGTTTCATTTGCTTACTTTATTTCTCCCTCTTTGGGCTTGCCTTTGCATCAAGTTTCAGGTACAAATGACTAATGAACTAATGACAACACTAAGAACCACCAGGCTAATAATCGTATCACTAATGGTGGAAATGCTAATTAAGTGAGTACTAATAGCAACAGGCTCTTCTGCAGGATGTGACTGTTCATCTACAACTCAGATGAGAACCAGCGAAGTACAAATGGAAGTGAAGGCAAAGACAGAGACTTTTTTTTTTGGTACTGACTACATTAATAGGAGATCGACAAAACACCATATTGTGGATCCACAAAACCCAAGACAAAGAGAGAACTGACCAAAAGGATGAAGAAAGAAAATGTCCAGTCCAGTAAGCTGGGCAGGACTCAACAACCACATGTGGACACAGCTGTCCCTCTCAGAAGTAACTGTTCACCTGTGGGCGCTGGAGCTGATTCCTGATGAGATCAAGGTGTCCTGCCTGTCACCAGAAGTAACAAACTCACCAGGCTACCCAAATAAATTGGTACGAAGATGATGGAGGTAAAGGCAAGCAGTGGGGAACAGTGGTGGTGTGCCGGAGTGCATCCTGCTTCAGACATTCTCTAGTCTGCGTTCAAGAGATGGGCAGTGTTGTGTACCCCTGGCCAGCTGACTGAATGACCAAGGGGCCCACAGAAGGGCATGGGAGAAAATTCCCAGGAGTTTTCTTTAGCCCTTCAAACCACCCAGCCACTTCTATCAGGACCTTGGATCAGACCACCAGGTACCTCAAGTGGACACCCTTGATGGGCTTCTAGAAGTCAGGTTTCCTAGATAATACTTGGAGTCCTGGGTGTTTCTACAAGGAAACTAGGACATGAGTGCTGGCAGGATGGCTGCAAGCCCCTGTTTGCCCCTGCAACGCCATGGATGCTGGAAAGCCTCACACTTTCGTGACTTCGGGGTGTCCTCCTAAGACTTTCCAAAATGCACACCAGAGTTCATAAAGGACAAAGACCCCACGACACCCCCTGGCAGTGGCATAGTCTTCATAGATAAAATGCAGGCATGCAAAGCCCCTGGTGACCCCAAAAGTCAGCTAAAGCGAACATGTAAATAAAATGCTTCCTGACTGAAGATGGATCCTAAACTGTGATGGATGCAAATTATTTTTAGCAGAAAAACACACACCTGTCATTTCCTGTCTCCTTCTCTCTATTTTTACTCTATTTACATTGAGGCAACACCATACCTAAAATTGTTTTAGGTTTTCCAATTCAGATCAATACTATCAAAATGAGCATGGCACCTTCAGATTCGTGGCCCATATCTTCAGACTGGTTAATTACTTACATGAACCTGGGAACTCTATATTCCATCAACACGGAGACCAAAGGATGGTGCCTGAGAATTTCCAGGTCTAGCTGAGCCAGCCTCCTGGGCATGAGACCCCACATCCTCACTGTCCAAGACCACTGGTTCTTGTGCTGGTTCTGCTCCTGCCAGAATGGCCACTGCCTCACCTCCACGCCCTCCCTCCCAGACACCACCTTCTGCCATCACTCCTACCTGACCAGCGAAGAGCCCACAGACTCCGATGATGCACAGGATATTGAACACCGCTGAGCCCACGATGGTCCCAACTCCCACGTCACCCTTGGTGATGAAGACGCCTGAAACACAGAGGCAGCATCAGCCTGGCTGTTGTGGGGGTCGTATTCCAAGGTGTGTGCGGAGGAACTTTCTTAACCAGGGGTGGGCAAACTTTTTGACTCGAGGGCCACAATGGGTTCTTAAACTGGACCGGAGGGCCGGAACAAAAACATGGATGGAGTGTTTGTGTGAACTAATATAAATTCAAAGTAAAGGAGCGGAGGGGAGAGCAAGAGAACCCTCCGCTCTTTCAGCTCTATGGGCCGGATAGAACCCGCAGGCCGTAGTTTGCCCACGGCTATGTTAGACTGATCACAGAGGGTATGCAGGAAACAGTCAAGGATTGGAGGGAGCTCTCTAATCTGCACTGGGGACACTGTCCCACAAGAGCATTGGCTTTGGGGCTGGGGCACATCCATGCAAAGTAAAAGCATTTATTTAATCCTATATAATAAAAGCCTAATATGCTGTCTGATCGTCCAGTTGTCTATTCAATCAATCAAAGCCTAACATGGTAATGATATGCTAAGGCTGCTCAACTGCTCGCTATGACGTGCACTGACCACCAGGTGGCAGACAGTCAACCGGTTGACCAGTTGCTATGATGTGCACTGGGCAGATGCTACGACCAGTAGGTTAGTTTGCTGCTGGGGTCTGGAGGATTAGGACTGAGCGAGACAAGCTGAACATGCCCTGGAGGCCTACCGCGGTCCCTCCCAGCTGGGCAACCTCCCGCGTCCCTCCCTGGCCCCAGTCGTGCACCAGTGGGATCCCTCAGCTTGGCCTGTACCCTCTCACAATCTGGGACCCCTTGGGGGGTGTCAGAAAGCCAGTTTTGGCCCCATCCCCCAGGCCAAGCAGGGGAACCCCACAGGTGCACAAATTCGTAAGATAATAATGAATAACAACCACCGAGCCCAGGTCCTTTAGAGAGCGCAGGACTGAGACGTCCCCAGGTTATCACCTACCTATGACAGATGTGAACAGCTCTGGGGCCGAACTGCCCGCCGCCATGAACGTGGCACCAGCCACATCTTCACTGAGGTGCAGGCGCTACAGAGGAGCAAGGACAAAGCACAGGTGAGTCCAATTACCCCTGGGAACCCTGTGACTCCCAGGTCTCAAGCTTGGTCCTTCCTCCTCCTCCTCTAAGAGCTCAACCACTGCTGCCTGACTTCCCTGGCTGGCTCACAGCTCCTCTCATTGTCCCCCTTGGGGGACAGGATCAGGAGGAGGGTCCACTTGAGTTAAAGGCTCTTGACAAGATCTAAGGGTCCCCAATCCCAATGCCCCAAGGGCCGTGCAGATAACAGGGAGGAGTGGAGTGGCTAGTGTGAGGCACGGTGGGCATTCACCTCCTTTCTAACATCAGACCACTCGGTTCCCTCTGAGTTCCAAAATATTTCTATTTTTAAATTAGATTGACTGGGGTGACATTGGTTAATAATAACATCATATAAGTTTCAGGTGTCTATATTTATAATACAATATCTATATACTCTACTATATATGATGTGCCTACCACCTGAAGTCTAGTTTCCTTCCGTCCAAGTATTTTTTAAGATGCCAAAAGTGCACATTTTTTTAAATGCAAAATATCCTGATTTTTTTCAATACCATGCTGATCTCAGGCTAAATCAGGCTCATGATAGCCAGCTTTTGAGCCTTGATTCTAAGAGGCTATGAAGGCTTTGAGGTGAGGAGGGTCACCCTCCTGAAACCCACTTCCCATCCTCAATGCAACCTTGAAACCCTGGGGTAGGGAGAGTGAGGGGTGAGTAGAAAGTAACGAGGCATCAACTCTGCCGAGATAATCTATTCAATAAACTCTCTAGGTCACCCTGTTGGTTAATCCAAAGGTGATTTGCAAGAAGACAAGACAAATACACATTAGAGGCTGCTTAGCATGTTTAGCTTTTCTGTTTTCAATCATGACTCAGAAAGTGAGCTGCTGGCCATCAGTAAATTGCCAGTTCCTCCTGGTGTCCCAGATGGTCTTGAATGATACTCTTCCCAGTGACATCAGCAGCTGCACTCCCTTGCTTAGCCATGGAGGGGCAGCATGGCCTTGGCGTAGGCTACTGGCTCCACCAACCAGCAAGTCTGCTGCAGGAGCCCTAATGGAGCATTTTCATCTGGAATCCTGGGGTTCCTCACTCTTGACCGAACAGCTAAACTTCACGGGGGGTCCTTAGATGGAGTGCTGATACCTCAAGTTGAAAGGTGTGGTTGTGAGGGCACCCTGCCATCCTGTCTCACCGGGAGCAGGCAGTCTGTGGGAAGGTCGCCTAAAGCAGAGCTCACACTCCTGGGGTGGTTTGCCAAGACTTGCCACAAGCTGGGAGCCTTGCATTGCCGGGTCTTCTCCAGCTCGGGTTCCCCAATGGGGGATTATTCTGGAGTCCACACCTTGGATCATCTCCAGTTCCTCTCTCTCCTTCACCCACTCCATTGGCTTCTTCCTCCATACCTCCTTATGTCCCCTCCTCTTTCATTCCTAATTCACTTTGGCCCTGGCAACATCTCACCAGATGTAGGGAGTGGCTATAGGGTCAAGCCTAATTGTGCTAGGAGGGCTCTGCCCTCCAAGCTGGGACTTGTATGTGGCTCTGCCACAGGACAGTCCGAGGCTTGACCCTATAGCCGCTCCCTACAAAGGTCTTTCTATTTTTTTTTCAAGTTGTGTGGAAAAGAAAGAGTAGTTTGCTTTGCATGAAAAACAAACCACCAAATGGTGGTATTTTATTTTATTTTTTAAAATATATTTTATTGATTTTTTTTACAGAGAGAAAGGGAGAGGGATAGAGAGTTATAAACATCGATCAGCTGCCTCCTGCACACCTCCCACAGGGGATGTGCCCGCAACCAAGGTACATGCCCTTGACTGGAATCGAACCCGGGACCTTTCAGTCCGCAGGCCGATGCTCTATCCACTGAGCCAAACCAGTTAGGGCCAAATGGTGGTATTTTAGAGATCGCAAATGACCCCACTTACAAGGGCTTCAGAGCTTCTTCACCTATCCCATGAGGTGAACCTGTTCTCAGGTTACCTCACTTTGAACAAAGGCCTTCCTTCCACACCTGTCCACAGTCCACCTCATTTCTTCCTCATCCTCCTTCCATGGTATAAGGAACCCACTCCCAGGCTTTGATTCTTTTATTTTTTTAAGTACACAAAATTAACAGACTTCCAGGATATAGAAGGTACTGCTTAAGTTAGTGGTTTCCGAAGTGTGGTTTCAGACCAGTACCTTCAGCAGCACTTGGATACTTATTAGAAATGGAACTTCTGGTCCCTGTTGGCCCCAAAGACCTACTGAATCTGACACTTGGGAGGAAGGAGGGAGGAAAGGGGAGGGACAATGAAGTCTGAGAATGACATAAAGATGAGCTCCAGATGGGAGGGGCATCTGGGAGAGATCCCTTCTGGAAAGGCATCTGAATTAAAAATAAAATATAATGGAAAGCTTCCAGGTAAAGAAAACTACATTTCAAAACAGAGGAAAAGATGAAAGAGGCAAGAGAATAAAAGGGTTCTAGATATGCTGAAAATTCAGATAAAAGGGATTTAACTTGGTATTTAGCCTGGTGTCACTGGGCAGATTTTGAGCAGAGTCCGTGTTCTTGTCTCTGTGGCCAATTCTTTCATCTTCTCCACTTTCAGGCCTCCACTTGGAGCATTTCTATACATATACACAGAGGAAGGGTGATGGGTGTGTGGGGCTGGAGATTTCTCACTCGACA
Source organism: Plecotus auritus (assembly GCF_963455305.1). NCBI lineage: Eukaryota > Metazoa > Chordata > Mammalia > Chiroptera > Vespertilionidae > Plecotus > Plecotus auritus. Next base: position 82,066,924 of record NC_137782.1, on the reverse strand, counting down.
AGGACCCCACAAATCACCAAAGAAGGGTTACTGAAGCAGAAGGGAATGGTGGAGAGGAGGGAGTGACAGAGAGAATGGAGGAGCAGATTTTAAAAGAGGAAAAGAAAACTGGAAGCAGAACTCAGTAAGTACCATGAGTTATAGCCAAATGGACAGGGAAAGCTGGCCATGTGTGTGTTAAAGCCCAACTATAGATGGGTGTCCTGGAATTCTAAGCAGATTGATGGCGCTTTTGTGCTAATGTTGCCCATAACTTTGAAGTATGCTGATATCCGGTGTTCCCACCCATCCCGTTGCATAGAGTGCTCCCCAGGACATCCGTGGAGCAGACTGGAGCAGTACCAGTGCCCAGCTCAGAAATGCTGAGAATCAAGTACGTACCTCACAGATCTTTTCCAAGGAGGGGACGAAGAAGTCGTCACACACAATGGCCAGTGCGTAGAACATGTACATGGCCTAGAAGAGAGGAGAGGAGAAAGGATTAAACTCAGTCAGGGCAAAGCCATGGGCTGAGGGTCTGGCCACCCTCTGTCATCATGAATTCAACATCCTACTCAGGGTAAGAACAAAGTCTTTGCAAAGCCTGTGAGGTCCCATGTGATCTCACCTTTCCTCTCTGACATTATTCCCTACCACTGTCCCCCGTGTCCACCTCATTGTTCCCCAAACATGCCATGGATGCCTTCCCATAGCCTTTGCACTTTCTGCTCCCACTGCTGGGAATACACTCTCCCAGATCACCTTGGATCACTTCATCATGTCCTTCCAGTCTCTGGATCAATGTCAACCTATGCAAGAGGCCTTGGATTCTTCTCCCTCCCATTCTCTTTATCCCCCTACCCTGCTTTGTTTTTCTTGACATATTATCTGTGAAGTTCATTTGTCTGCTGTCTTCCCCACTAGAAGTCCATGTGAAGTATGAACTATATCTATCTCATTTATCTCCAGCACTCACCTCAGCATAGTGGTGCATGGTAGGTGCTCCATAAATATATGAGCAATAAAAGAATAAATAAATGAATACTTCCAAATGAGCTAGTGCACTCTCCTGTTTCCTGCAGGACAGCCTCTCTAATCTTGTCTCCACATCATTGGTCAGCTATGACTAGGCCATAAATCACCTCTCTACCTTAACCAACTCCATATTTCCTTTCTAACTAATGAAGTCTTATTCAGATCCCATTGTTGGTTAACCACCCTGTGTGTGTGTCCTCCAATCCTTCTAATGGTACTACAGTTTCATTCAAATATCTACCATATCCCATGTGGAAGGTAACCCTAACCTTTCCTCCAGTAGTAGATAGTGATTGGCCAATCAGTGTGTAGTAGTCCCCAGCAGCTCCAGAGTCAGTATGCTGTTGATTCAGAGGTGAGCACATGACCTAGGCTGGTCCAATCAGATGGCAGGAAAAGCCTTACAGTCTTGACAGAGGGAGCTGTTTTTCACCCTCATGTGCTGGCTATGGACAAAGAGGCTAGGAGTCCTGATGGCCATTGGCAGCCATATTGAGGAAAATCTGATTTGAGATGAAGCTGACCCTCAGTCAACTTAATGACATCACTGAGCCATGATCATGTGGTGCTAGAGCCCACTATGCCTCCAGACTTCATAAAATTGGCAAACAGACCAGTTTGACTTGGAGTTTCCTTGTTAATTGCAGCCCTAAGCATCTAATGGATGTGGTTGCTCATCCTTCAAGTTCCAGCATCCTCTCATTTTTTCACCATCCAGCATCTTTGCCTTTTGAGAACTGCTCCATGGGAAGGGCCTTCAGTCACATCCTGCCCACCTTCCTCACCACAGGACACAGGCACATGATCCAAAGTAGCCACCAGGACACCCACTTCCCTTTATATAGTGGTGGGTGAGCAAAAGTTCTGCAAGGGATTAACAGAGAAGCTGGGAGAGAGGTTTTCTCTCCTTATGACATATAAAAACCACCTGAGTCTGGAGCTGCTGGAGGCAGCTGCCATAGAGAAAGAGCTTGGCTCAGAATGCAGCTCACACCAAGAGATGGAGAAAACACACACACACACACACACACACACACACACACACGCACGCGCGCGCACACACACACACACACACACACACACACTGGTGCTCAGTAACATCAAGTGAACACTGGACCCCGCTCAGTCTGAAATCAAAGTGAACTTGCAATTTCATGAGCTTGTCATACACTTTTTATACCTAAACTGATTTAAGTTTCTACCACTTACAACTCTCCTTCATGAAGTCTTATGTAGCAACCTATGTGTGAAATGGTTTTTCTGGCCGTTGCCTATTGGCTGTCAACTAATTTAGACACCCCTCCTCCCTTTATGAGCTTGTTTCCTTTGCATTGTGTTTTGTCTCTACAACCAGACTGTAAGATTCTCAAGTACATCTTAACACCTGAGTCTGTGGAAATATCAGACAAGTTCCCCAAACCAGGGATATTTTGTTTCAAAATGCTGACTATAATAAATGATCAAAACCTAACAAAATATACCATAGAGGATGGGTTACATAAACTATAATTCCTCAATCAATGACATACTGTGAAAAGAGATTATGTAAATCCGTATTTAGTGACAAAGGAAGGCATTTATAATACATTGCTAAATGAAAAGTGTTATAAAATAATGTGTACAATCTCTTTTTTTGTTAAATAATGTATAAGAATGCATACATATATGCATACTTATATAAGTGTATTTGCATATAAGGGTTTGAAAGGTCATGAATCAAAATAGTTTCTCCCTTGGTTGGTGTGACTCCACCTGTATTTTATAATTCCTATCCATATTTTCTGATTTGTCTACCTTGAATTTGGATTTCTTGTGTGATTTTTGTAGGTGGTGGGAGATTGGAGAGGTAGCAACTCTGTTTTACATTTTACTACTCTCTGAGGAGGCTAAGAAGCTTGGCATGCACAAAAGACTTAAAAATAACTTTCTATTTATTGGTTTGCTCATAATCTGTAAAAAATTATTTGCCTTTGGGGTGTTTTTAATATGTCAATTAAAAAATTAATGCTGTATTTTATAGCTTTGTAGATGAGTCAGAACACACATTCCCAAATTGCAATGGACTCAAATCCTCTTTTGTATAATGACTTGGTTGATCCAATGATATGCAGACTTTATCATAAACTCTGAAAGGACAGCCAAATGCAGTAACTGGAATACAGGATTGCACACTTTTGAATTAACCAAGACCTAAATAAGCCATCCATACCTAACATACTCAACTCACTAAAACAGCCAATGCCATTTGGAAGTCCACAAACCATCTCTCAAAGACTGCATTCCAGTATTTCATATTTATCCTATTTCAAGGCAAGAAGCTCCATCTAACACATCACAATATCAATGCTTGAAGTGGGATGAGAAAGGAACATCTACCAGATTCTTCGTGTTTTCAAGACTGACGGCTGTTGAAAGCCACATTACCTACTCGCCCATTGTTGGACACATAGGTTGCTTCCATATATTGGCTATTGTAAACAGAACTGCAATGAACATAGGGGTGCAAATATATTTTCTAATTAGTGTTTTGTGTTTCTTCAAATATGTTTCCAGAAGCATAATTGATAGTTCATAAGACAGTTCCATTTTTAACTATTTTGAGGAACCTCCATAGTATTTTCATAGCAGATGCACCAATTTGCAATTCTACCAATAGTACACGAGAGTTCCTTTTCCTCCACATCCTTGCCAGCAATTGTTGCTTGTTGATTTGTTGATGACAGCCATTCTGACAGTTGTGCAGTGATCTCTCATTGTGGTTTTAATTTGCATTTCTCTGATGAATAGTGATGTTGGACATCTTTTCACATGTCTATTGGCCATCTGTATGTTTTCTTTGGAGAAGTGTCTATTCAGGTCCTCTGCCTATTTTTTTAACCCTCTCCAGAGGATATGTTTATTGACTTTAAGAGAGAGGAAGGGCAAGAGAGAGAGAAACTTCAATTGGGAGAAAAACATTGATTGGTTACCGCTCAGATGCACCTCAACCAGGGATTGAACCCACAACCTAGGTATGCGCCTTGACTGGGAATTGAACCTGTGACCTTTGGTGTACAGGATGACACTCCAACCAACTGAGTCACACTGGCCAGGGCCTCTGCCCATTTTTAAATTAGATTGTTTGTTTTTTGGTGCTGAAATGTATCAGTTGACTATATTCCCTATGCTGGTCTTTACATCCCGTGACTATTTGTAACTACCAATTTGCACTTTTATTTGCACTTTTTAATCCCTTCAGCTTCTCCATTCAGCCCCCCAACTGCCCTCCCCTCTGGCAACCATCAATTTGTTCTCTATATCTATGAGTCTCTTTCTGTTTTGTTTATTCATTTATTTTGTTCTTTAGATTCTGCATATAAGTGAAATCACATGATATTTGCCTTTATCTGTCTGACTTACTTCATATAGCTTAATACCCTCTAGTCAGGCGTGGGCAAACTTTTTGACTCGAGGGCCACAATGGGTTCTTAAACTGGACCGGAGGGCCGGAACAAAAGCATGGATGGAGTGTTTGTGTAAACTAATATAAATTCAAAGTAAAGGAGCGGAGGGGAGAGCAAGAGTACCGGATAGAACAGCAGGATCCGGCCTGCGGGCCGTAGTTTGCCCAAGGCTGCTCTAGGTCCATCCATGCTATTGTAAATGGTAAGATTCTATTCTTTTGTATGGCCGAGTAGTATTTCATTATGTATATGTACCACTGCTTTTTTATCCACTCATAATAACTATGTATTGTGCCAGGTGGGTACCTTAAATATCAGGGGGAACATTTTGTAGAGTATATGATTGTCTAACCACTATGCTGTACAACTGAAACTAATATAAAATAATATTGAGTGTCAACTGTAATTGAAAAATAAAATTAAAAAGAAAGAAGGCCACATGACTTCTTGTGCACAAGGCAAAGTGAGGTGGGGTTCCCACTCTCAATCAGACACTTTGTGGCAACTTCCCCTGGACATCTGGAGGGGCCCACCAGGTGATGAGGTTCCTATCCACCTCCTCGCACCTAATGGCAGGTCTGCCAATTTACTTACAAGAAACTCAGCTCTAACTCTGCCATGCTACCCACTGGAAATCAGGTTCCCACTGGAAAACAAACAAAACTGAACAAGATGTTGGTGGGGTTGGGGACTGTGCATGTGGAAGGGGAACAGGGGAAATAAGCAAACGCTATATTTTCTGCTCAGGTTGGCTTGCACAGAACAAGGGTCCATTTACATGAGGTGAATGAATTTCGTGGAGGGTGGTGCTCACAGAGTCGCTGCTGTCACCTTTGGAAGCTGTCAAAGGAAATGCCTGAGTAGCATTGACTGGCAAGCAGCTGTTGAGAGACAGGCAGCCTGGAGCCTCGGAGGAAGCCCAGGGTGGGTAAAGGACCTCACATCCAATCCTGGACTTGACACTTCTGAGCTGAACCACCTTGAGCAGAGAGCTCTCCCTACCCAGCGGAATCTTCAACGTGAGACCAATCGCACCATGCTCTCTAGTTAGCGTGCGAGGCTGTTGTGGGGAGAAAATGGAAACAAATGAACAGAAAGGTTTGAACATAGCAAAGCACCTCATGACACAATGACAATGCCAGAAGGACGTGCCACAGCTAGTCTGCTGGGGACACATAAAGCAGAGCTGAATCACCCCTGCTGTCTTAAGTGAAGCTGTCAGGGATCAATTGACAGGCAGCTATCCCCAGGACACGGGCGAGCTGAGACTGGCCAAACTCAACCTGATTCAGTTGAATTCAACTCAAAAGACCCAGGAACTAAATAAGTGTTTATTGTTGTATGGCACTGAGGTTTTGAGGCCATTTGTTACACAGCATCATTTAGGCAATAGGTAACAGATATAGCCAAGGTGACAGAAAGAGCCACGGAGAAAACAACAATAATGAGAACTTCTAAGAAAACTTTCTGGGCTTTTTTGGGGGGGCGGGGCATGACAATATCCTCAGCTTTTCTAGTATCCCTGAAACTAGCCATAGCCATGTGACACAGTTTTGGCCAATGAGAATAAGGGACATATCCTACTAAAGTCACCCTTTCTTCCTGTTTTGAACATGGTTGTGATGTTTGGAATGGCAGCAGCTGTTGTATGACCATGAGACAACCAGCATGAAGATGCACAGCAATATGCTAAGGGTGGCAGAGCCCTGAGGATGCCCTTCACTAGCTGATCTAATGCCAGAAATCATTTCCCTCCATACTTCTCACTGTGTGAGAAAAGGACACCCCCCGCCCCCCCCCCCCCCCCCCCCGCCCCCGGTTGCCCCTGTTGCCACTTGCAGCTATGTGCCTCTGATAGGGGCAAGGGTAGTGAAAGAGGTTAGAGAAGGTTTCACAGGGAAAGTGGCTATTAAACTGGGATTTTGAAAGATAAATACTGTCTCATCAGGCAGTTTCAGAGGTTGTTTGGGACTAATAAAACTAGAAAACTTTGGCGACGGTGGTTAAACTGAAAAGTACCTAAGGTAACAGGAAATTATGGTGGCCTGTGGCTTAATGGAGGTGAACAGGCTCTAGCTGAAATGTCGATATACAGAAGGGCTTCTGAATTGTGAGGGCAAATGTATCTGAACAGCACGACATTAACCCTGCTGTTTTATGTGGCATCTCCAGTCAGCGGTTTTCACAGGCAATTTCCTTTTACTACATCTCTGCACTCATGTGGCTCTGTCTTTAATTTCAATGAAGGTGGTGCTGGCGAGGCAATTCCTAGGGAAGATCTGTAGAACTCTGGCCTTGGTGGAAATTGTTCTCAATCTCCACAAATGCGGCTAGAATAATAACCAAAAAAGATCCTCCTCCTTTTCCCTTCTCTGTTTTTTTCCCCCCATAGTTTCAAGTGATCATACATGATTAGACTTTTAAAAAGTTGATTCTTTAAAAATAATTCCCTCCTGTTATGGCTCTGTATCCAATGGTTCCACAATGCCTCATTGGGACTGACTGAGGCATTCACTCTCAGGTTTTGCTACCTCTGCAGACATCATTCGACTGGAAACACCACAGCTAGTGACTGAAGAGACAAACTCTGAGCCACACAGCCAGACCAGGGTTCTGAACACGAGGATATAGATGGAGGTAGTTGCAGGGAAGAGAATGTAGCAGGTGGCTATTGGGTGCCCCTGGTTCCATCATATTTTTAGGCCTTATTAATTTAGAGCATTCCACTGCCTTTCAAATGTCAGAATCTGCCTCCATTTGTTTAAAGACCTTTGATTTAGCCTTTCACAAAGCAGTCAAGAAGTTCTGGGGTGTTACTGTCCCTAGGAGCCCCTGAACAATGGCTGATGAAAGTTGGTGTATGAGTACCCAGCTCCTTATTCCCTGGGGGGTAACTGCACTGTCTCCCTGAGTCCCCCGATGAATTAAGCTTTAGGTGCCCACAGTGTTGCAAACTCGAGCAAATACCTTTTTCTAGCAATTTTCCTTCTCTGTCTCACTTCCTCTTCCTCTACTGATGTTTCCTTCCACCCCCAACAGACCACTTTAAAATGAGGAAAGTCGGTTAAGGAAGACTGTGGAAGGAATGCAATGCAATTTATAAAAATGGGCCACTTGCAGAAACAACTGTTTTCCGCCAGTCTATGGGGGACTATCCCTTAGTCCCACTCCCCCCTGGTCATGCTGTCAGCTAGCATCGTGAAGGTCTTCAGGAACCACTGCCAACTGAAAAGGTTTCTCGTGAGGGGACCCAAGCACTAAAGGAAATGAGAATGTGTTAATGTCCCTGCTCCATTAGCATAAGTCCTATAATTATGTTACTTGAAAGGAGTCTACCCACATGAGGCCCATGTCTGGTCATTGTTCCTGGAGGCCACCATACTGGAGTCATTGATTTGGAGCCCTGGGAATGAGAGATTTGCCATCTCTGGAGAAATTTTTCAGTGTGAGAAAAATGCTTTATCGATTGTCAGTTTCTCAAGAACATGGGGGTGATAATTGCCACTGAAGGAAGGTTCTGGGGATAGGTTTATGTAGCTGGGATGATGCCGACGTGACCTTACTGGGTCCCAGGAGTATGCATTCTCCTTCGACCCTCTCATTAGCTGCAGGATGGAGCACTGGGCTTAATATAGCCTCGCAGGTGGGAACCAAGTTCAGTAACCTGGTTAGGTCACACAGCTAGTAGGTGGAAGAGGCCAGATTTGAACCCAGGTGACCTGACTCTCAAATCTGTGCTCCTAACCACTACACCACACACCATCTCAGGAGGAGGACTGGCTGTGTTCTATTTGAGGAGTAACTCTACTCCTCTAACCTCTGCCAGGCCCCATCTCTCCTTCCACAGAGACCTCCGGTGAGATGGAGGCTCTTACCTGAGGTCCCTGAACCTCCACCTCCCCAAGGAGTACTTAAAAAGCCTTAAGGAGTTTGTCAATTTGTATGGGAACAACCTGTATATTTGTTTTCAGTAAACATTAAGCAGAATTCAGTATTTCCTTCTACTATGAATCAACGCAATAAACCACAGAAGCATTGGCAAGACCTGCGAACCTGTCCCTAGTGGAAATCTCAGAGTTTTTACATCAGATTACTGGTGTTGCAGAGGCCTCATGTACCTATCGCTACTTCAAAAATAAGCAGTTATGAGACCTGACACTATTTAATGTATTAAGAACACAAATTCCCTGGTACTTTCCCAGTGAAGTGGCTCCAGCAGCCCAAGATAGTTATTTGAAGGTCATCAAGGAGACCCATGAAAGTACACAAAAACTATTGGATAGGCACACAAACTAGTAAGGAGGACTCAAGTTTATCTGATGAAGTACCAACATGTCTGCTAAATATGTAAGCAGAGCACTTGACGTTAAAGTTAAACATAGAGCTATTCACTGGATTCTATGTGAGATTAAAGGGAGAACACCTAACATAGGCTTTAGAGAGTGAGGGGAGGGTATGTTCTGGAGGAGTTGATACTTATAACATGTCCAAGAAGAAGAATAGGAATCAGCCAAGCAAAAAAGTCAGGAAAGAATTGGCTAGACAAGGGAATGGCATGAATAAAAGCGTGGTGTCCTAAATTAGCATGGTTTGTGCTGAAAACTACAAATTATTCACTATTGTGGGTGAGAAAGTAGAGACAGATGAGTCTGCAGAAATATGCAAAGATGTGTTTTGTGAGGTTCTAGTATTCCAGGCTGAGATATTTGGATGCATAAGTGCAGACTATTTTTCTTGAATGGAAATCACTGTTGGTTCTACTAGATGAAACTTATGATGATGATGATGATGATGATGATAAAGATGGTTTGATGATGGTAATGGTGTTGGATTTAATGGGTATGATGATGTTGAAGATAGTGATTGTGATGTGATGAAGGGGACAATGATGATGATGATGGTAGTGATGATAGTGGTTGTGATGTGATAATTGGGAAAAAGATGATGATAGTGATGATGAGGAGGATGGTGATAATGATAATGATGGTGGTGATGATGGTCACAATGGTGATGGTGGTGGGTATAATAATTTGATGATGTGAAGATGATGATGACAGTGGTGGTGATGATAGAGATTGTGATGTCATATTAGAGACAATAATGATGATGATGGTGATAATGAGACAGATAATAATGATGATTATATGACCACTAACATTTATTGAATGCAACCATGGGCCTCAAACCGCCTCAAAGTTTTTCTCTCAAGTATACCCTGAGGAAAATACTATTGTTATCCCCACGTTAAAGACAAAAAACCGAGGCAAAGAGAATATAAGCCCAAATCATAGAGTTAGCATGTCTCCAATCCGAGCCAGAGCTCAGGCTCTTGCTGAGAGGAGGACTGGTCTAAAGGCTCAGAATGCCCACTGGCTTGAAGATTTCTCATGGCCTCTCATTCTTCCTTATTCCTTCCCTTTCTTCCTCTCCCACTTCCCAATGACACTGCCCTTCTCTCCCCACTAAACAATAGTGGCATATTCTGTAGGGGTCCTCAAAATCTCATGCAAAGACTGCCTGACAACAGGCTTGTTTGCCAACACTGCCCTTTCTTCTTCAGGCTTGTTTGAGAAAACGAAGACAATGACTTCTACACTAGGAATGTATTGTAAATAGTACAGAGTTTAACTTCTCTGGAGGACTTTGAAAACTTGAAGTTTCAACTATCTGCAAGTAAATACTCAACTATCTGCAAGAAAATTCTCAACTATCTGTAAGATGGTGGAACTCTTCACTTCAAGGTTGGTGAGAAACCTGCTTCTTGCCTCCCAGTTTTTATTGGAAACCTGAGCTGAGCCTTTCTAAGGAAAAGCACAATAAGTTAGACATTTTCATGCCAGAGTTAGAGCTAAGTTTATTGCATAGTATTGTGCCTTTGAAAGACACCACGCTGGTTAAAGTTACTAAGATATTTGCATTCTTGTCTTTCCGTCCTTTTCTTGTTATTCTCTCTCCAAACACAGTCTTGGGAGCTGGTGGACACCACAGCTGCCAGATAACATCAAATAGTAGAACTGCAAGCCAATATGGGTGAGCAACCAGGACTTCCAAAAACAGAATCGGCCTGAGACACAGGCACTCCAGGCAGGTTCGTAATCTGGCACCTCTTCAAACCCATGTTCTTTAAATATTATTCAACATTTATCTAGTGGAGGATGGAGGAGAAAACTAATCTTCTATTAATAAAAAATGTATAAAGAAATTAAGCCTCTTACTACTTCATTTCTACTGATGCAAACATAGTCAATATTCTGAAAAATATTCTTGTTGGTGAATTCAAAGTTTGAATAGTTAATATTTAGATAGTGAAACATTTTATTCAAAGTTAATAAATACTAAGCACTGTTCAATTTTAAAATTTCAGGCATGGGATGATGTGAGTGCTAACAAAGTACATGTATAGAAATAGGCTGGCAATAGCAAAAAGCAGGAAGATCCTCTTTATTTCTATTTCAGGTAGCTGTTTGGGTCAGGTGGAGGAGATCAATTTATGTGTCTTTAGCCGTGTTGTATGGAAACCCAAGTTAAGTGACACCATCTTTCCCATTTATTATACTGATGTTTTTTAAGGGTTCCGGTAGTTAGGCCTCCTGAGAAAGTCAAATGGCCACCCAACACTATAGCTTTTGGTACCCAGTTGAAAGTCATGCCAATGTCCACAGGTTGGGACCACTTCTTTAACTGTATGTCATTACTGCGTTCTATGAACAGAACAGACCGAGTATCATAGGTTGTGCTTCTGGAGTGGAAGGTGATTCCCATTAGTGGTGTAGGGCTACTGGGTCATCCAGGGTCCCTGGCCTGATTCTGCTTGTCAGTGGTGCTGGGTGGATGTGAGTAGGAATCCAGTCTGGGGCTATGTGTATAAATGAACAAAGCCAACAGGCTTGTGTGGGTCTTAAATCCTGACCTTCATTTTATTGCTTAAGATCTATTGCAGCTAACGAAGCTAGACCCAAGTTTTACATTACAGTATTTCCAACTTCACACTTCAATGACAAGCCACTTAAACAATTACCAGATGATTACTATGAACTTTTAACTAGGAAGTTCAAAATTTCTCTTAACAGACAATTAGCTTAGCTGGGCCCATGGGCTCCTTCCCCTGGCTGATCTAGACTGGCTTGATGTTCAGAGATATTCCAAGGAATTATTTGTACCTGGACAATAGTACAAATGACTGCTGGTCCTGGGATGTTCTTCTTGTGTTCTGTTCACCTGGTGTGCCCTTGGGAAGCTTAAGTCAGAGATGCTCTCATACCATCTACTAAAAATCCTCTCTGTGTTTTATTTTCATTGATTGATTTTATATATATATATATTGATTTCAGAGAGGAAGGGAGAGGAGAGAGAGATAGAAACATCAATGATGAGAGAGAATCATTGATTGGCTGCCTCCTGCACGACCCCTACTGGGGATTGAGCCAGCAACCCTGGAATCAAACCTGGGACCTTTCAGTCCACAGGCTGATGCTCTATGCACTGAGCCAAACCAGCTCGGGCCTCTCTGTTTTTTGGGGAACAATGTCACTAATAATAATGAGGATCAACTTTTGTTGTAGGTTTTAGATGCTGACACCAGTGTTAGGAGCCGTGGCTCTAGGCAGAGAGCTAAAATTTAATCATGCTTTCACTTACCTCTCCTAGGGGTCAGAAAAAGCAAGAAGCTGAGTTGCAAATAAGAACACAGGAGATGATCGAAAGGCATGGGGGCAAAGCACACTGAAGCAAAAGGGAAACAAATTCCCTTGAGGTTATAAAGGGACTAGAGAACAGTGGTATCTTTTGAGTTTCTTCAGTTCTCTTCTGCAACTTACAAAACAGGAATGGAAGGAATTTGCCAGCTGCTTACTTCTGCTCTGCCTGGTGTAAATAAGTTGGTGGGTCCTTATCTCAGCTTTTTGACTTGAGGTGAGTATTTAACCTCATTAAGGCTTCAGTTTTCCTTGTCTGTAAAATGGGCAAAATAATAGTTCCTACCAGATATGGTTATTTTAAAACTAGGTAATTCATGTAAAATTATTAACATAATAACTGAACTGTTGAAAGCATTCAATAAATGCTGAATAACATTGAATATTATTTTAATCAACTTGTTAGAAAAGTGGAACCAACTGAATTGAAATAGACTTGGGACATCATTTATACTTTCTTCTTTACAAAAGCAGAAGAAAAGATTAGCAGGCTTATTCCTCTCTTTGACTGCATCTGTGGGGGCCACATGTAGTGAAGCAGTCACATTGGAATGGTTTGCTGATGAGCCTGGTTTCCTTTTCTGTTGTCCATCCAAAGAAACCCAACCCAAGTTTCACATTCCAACAAACACATGATTTAGGATTCCCAGCAGTCAATGGGGATGGCCAATGCAATGGTAAAATCCAACCCACCCCTGGGTCCGATGTTAATTACAACTGAAAAGCAGATGGTATCTAAATCTAGGACCATCTGTTCCCTGTTCATGGGAACTTTCTTCGGTGGAGAAGACAGAACCATCACAATTTTTTCTTCTTTTTTTTTGCCCCAAGAAAGACTGGACTTTTGCGTTTAAGAAAAATCTTATTATTTGTCATGATAGGATTTCCTCTGATCTTCATAACCACAGAAAAATTAGGTCAGACATCCAACAAGGAAAGGTCAGTGGGCTGACCTCAGGGTGTAGATGGCTACTCAAGCTCAAGATGCTACCACAAGACAGTCTGAAGGTAAGAAAATATTTGAATACAACCTATTGATCTGTAAGACAAGCCCTCCTCCCATATATATAATTCTAATTAAGTGATCTGATGATAATTTATATTAAATTCTATTTCTGATACTTATATTACCTATCTTTTTTAAGAACTGACTAAGAAGTAATTTCCTTTTTCACTTTCTAAATAAGACATGCCAATAAACATATTGGCTCCTATTGGAATGCCAGTGTCACTGGATCTGGTCAGGTAGGGAATTTATTATTCATTTACTTATTATTTAAAAAAATATATATTTTTATTGATTTCAGAGAGGGAGGAAGGGAGAGAGAGAGAGACAGAGACAGAGACAGAGAGATATCAATGATAAAAGACAATAACTGATTGGCCTCCTGCACCCCCCCCAATGGGGATTGAGCCTGCAATGTGGGCATGTGATCTTGACTGGAATCAAACCTGGGATCCTTCAGTCTGCAGGCTGATGCTCTATCCACTGAGCCAAACCAGCTAGGGCTGGTAAGGACTTTTAATTTTTTTTTTAATATTCACCTAGGATATGTTTTTATTGATTTTTAGCTTTTTAGAGAGAGAGAAACCGATTGGTTGCCTCCTGCACGTGCACCAACCAGATATCGAGCCCACAACCTGGGTATTTGCCCTGACTGGGAGTAGAACCTGTGACTCTTCAGTGCAGGCTTATTCCTCTCTTTGACTGCATTTGTGGGAGTCACATGTATTGAAGTAGTCACACAGGAACAGTTTGCTGATGAGCGTGGTTTCCTTTTCTGTTGCTCATTCAAAGAAACCCAACCCAAGTTTCATATTCCAGCAAACACATGATTTAGGATTCCCTAGCAGTCAACAGGATGGTGAATGCAATGGTAAGATCGAACCCACTAACTGAACCACACTGGCCAGGGCTGAAGGTACCTCTTTTCAGTTACATTTTATCATCAAGTTTGCACCAGGCAGGGATTGTGCCTTTGACTGTGGATCTAATGGGAGGTGTTGTTGACCACTGGAAATCCAGTGTTTAGAAAAAGTATGTGATACATGAAGCACATGCTGTGGATGCTCCTTGATCCACTTATAACAATGGATAATTTAAGACACTGGCAGCTTCCTACTCAGGACAGTTGCCCACCTCACCTGTGGCTCTGCTTTCTGCCCCAGGAAACCTCAATGCTAAAGAACTTTCTTCAGCCCATGTGCTGAGCAGCTTGAAAGTGTCTAGGTTTTAACAACCCAGAAACAATCATCAACCAAAGAGAGAGTAGATGTCAATGAATCATTAACCAGCTGCTCAGCCCTCACTGGGGCACTTCTGAATCAGGGTCTACACGATCCTCAAAGGGCTGAGTCTCAGTTGTTCACAGTGTTAACCCCCTTTATAATGCCCCCTTTGTTGGCTCCCCTCCTTGCCGTATCTTGCTTCCCCCACTCCCTCATGTCTGCTTCCTGGGCATGACCTCAAATAAACTTCCTGTACCTGGTAGTGTGCTGGTGGAGGCTCTTATCAACTCACAAAGGCCAATTATTAAATTTTCAGGAAATATGCAAGTCCACTGAGGTACTGGTACCTTAAGACTGGTCATGGTGTGAATTTTTGCACCTTGGAAATAAGAAAATGCTTCAAATCAGGTCTCCCCCCTACCCTCTAGGAGAACCAGTTGTTACATATTTACCAGCACACCACTGCCTTCACTCTAGTCCTTATCTTGGAGTTTGTTTCCAGGAGCACCCAAACTAAGAGTGTGAGTAGCAGGTACCCCACTGAAGCCAACACATGAGCATTTAGGGTAAATAAAGACTCAATTTGCCATCATTATTGTAAGTATTCCTTTGCTGGCCAAAGGCTTAGTGCTCTTCATGGATGGAAGAAAATTTATTTCTAAATTTACAGTTAAGGGGGTAGGTAGAGAAACTGAAAGAATAAATACTAGGTGCAACTGACACATGAAACTCATTCCAGGAGAAAATCTTTGTGAGCTTGGGCTACACAAAGATTTACTAGATAGACTACAGAAAAGGAAAAACCGGAAAAGAAAAAAAATAAAATGTAGCACATCAGAAACAACAAAAGTTTGCTATTCCAAAGACACTATTAAGAAAATGAAAGGTCAGGTCATAGACTGGGAGAAAATAGTTGGAAAATATATACTTTCTGAAGTACTTGTAATCAACATATACAAGAACTCTCACAACTCAAAAAAAGAAGATAAACAATGCAATTAAAAGTGGGCAAAATATTTGAGCAGACACTTCATCAAAGAAGATCAATGAATGAGGAAGAAGCTAATGAAAAGATGTTCAACATTATTAGTGGTTAGGGACATGCAAATAAATACCACAAAGAGATACCTCTATAATCTCACTATAATGATTGAAGTTAAAAATCTGATGATATCCAGTTTGGATCAGAACATGGAGGACATGGAGGAACGCTCATGCATCACTGGTGGGAATTTATAAAAGTACAGACATACTGAAGGAAAGTTGGGCAGTTTCTTATACAATTCAACATATATTTACTCCCAGGTATTTACTCAAGAGAAATGAAAACATCTGTAGACACTAACTCTTGTACCTGAATGTTCATAGCAGCTTTATTCATAATAACCCCAAACTGGAAACAACCCAGATGTCTACCAACTTGTGAACAAATAAGCTAAGGTGATACACCAGCACAATGGAATTCTACTGGGCAATAAAAAGGAATAAACTCCCTGAATATACAAAATGTGCAACTGCATGGATGGATCTTAAAAGCATTAAGGTTAAGGGATGAAGGTTAATATCGCCAGTAATAAGACATAGCAACATTGCATCCTCCTTATATGACTTGCTGAAAAGAGTACAAGGTTAGGGTGGTATTCCTGCTGAAGAGGTATAACCTCAATCAAATCATGAGAAAACAGAACACAAACCCACATTGGCCCAGAGTCTTCAAAATGGTGAAGGTCATGAAAAACAAAGACCAAGGATCTGCCATGGACTGTAGCAACTAAGGAGACATACAGCTAAAGGAAATGTGGGATGCTGGGTTGTACTAGAAGAAGAGATTAGTGGGAAAACTGGTGAATAAGTTCTGTAGCTTCATTAATAGTATTGTGATGTTAATTTCCTGGTTCTGATCATTGTACTATGGTTGTATAAGATGTCAACATTAAGGGAAGCTAGGTGACGGGTATTTGAGAAGTCTCTGCACTATTTTTCATCCTTTCTGTAAGTCTAAAATTATTTCAAAATAAGTTTATTTAAAATGATGATTTTTTGTATGCAAATTATATCTCAATAAAGGTGACTGAAAAGTAAACAGGTCCACATTTCTCAAATTGTGACCCAGAGAATCTGATGTTTCTCTGAGAGTCAGGAAGTGAGGAGATAGAAAGTATGGGATGTTCCATCCTCCCTTCTCTCCTCTACCCACTACCTTAGGTCACACCTCACCCAAACAACTCCATTCTTTTCTGTTATATTCATGTGTACATACATACACAGATTTATTCTGCTTATGACTTCACTCAAAAGGGGGGATATTATTGCTAAGAATCTTAAAAATTTCAACAACAGGATTATATTTTGACACATTTGATGGAGGTCGTTTTCTCAGAGGAAACCCATCTTTAAGAAAAATGGAAGTTGGATGATCCAAGATGGTGACAGAGTAGGTGGAAGTTATATTCACCTCCTCCCAGGACCAAATTGTGATTACAACTAAAATATACAACAATTAACTCGCATAACTAACTGAACCAACTGAAGACTAGCTGAACAGAAGTATTATAACCAAAGATTTACAGAAGAAGCTACGTTAAGACTGGTAGGAAATGCAGAGATGCAAAAAGGGCTGGTCCCACTCTCATGGGCAGCAGCTCAGAGTCAGGAGAGATATCCCAGCTGCAAAGGTTCCCCTGAGGAGCGAGAGGTCTCAACCCCAGCTGGGCTCCCCAGCCCAGAGCACCAGAGCTAGGAAGAGGAGCCCACACAAGAATGTGAAAGCCCACTTGGGGATTCTGGGCCTGAATATAAGGGTGCTGTGCTGGAGGAGAACACTGCCTGCACAATCCCAGAGGGCCTGGGCATCCCGTTGGCAGCATGTGGCAGTGGCCTAATGGATAGTCAGACTGTGGAGAAGGCCAGATACCTTAGGCCACCAGGAATGAAGTAAAGACTATTTTTTAAGAAATAGGTTTTGGGAACTGTAGAGATTATTCAGCTCCCATAAGCCATCCTGGGATTATTCAGCTCCCATAAGCCATCCTAATGATTGCCTGATATTGTTTTCTAACTAGTCTTCCTTTTCTGTAAGTTTTGGTTTTGAGGTCAGTCAGGATGGAGCAAAGCCCTGACTATGCATTAGGAGAGAAAACACTACGCTGAGGAAGAATTACATGAACCTGATCTCTTTTGGGGAAAGGTGTCCCAACCAGGTGTCCCAGGCCTGTTGTAGAAGTGAGTTACATCTGAATTGAGCTTCTAAGCTTTGAAACTGTCTCTGCTTATTTTTTAACACAACGACTGGCTACTACATTTTACACTCCAGCTAAAATCAATGCCTCTTTCTCCATGCAACATAATTATTTAGGGTTTGCCGGTAGAAAACCCACACTTATTAAGTGGCTTATCTCAATGGTGAAATGATTCAGCTGACTCAGAATTCTCTACCAATTTGGATGACAGAGGCAGGGGAGAGAGCAATTTAATCAGACCCACTGGTGATTAACACCATGACCAACTTCCCACTAGAATACTTTGCCAGTACGTAAGGCATTTTATTTTTGGATTTTCTTTATGCCTAAGGCACATAGTGAAGGAGAGGATGCCCATGGTGTGTCTTTGTGGCTGTCAGCATTTACTCCACTTGGGCTGACGAAACCTTGGTGTGGTGTATTTGCCATACGGAGGAGAGGAGTCCTTTAAAACTCAGAGCAATTCACAACCCCCACCAGGCATATACAGGACAATTTGGGGGCCTCCCCCGCCAGGCATAAAATAAGAGAACTGGCATGACAATGTCCTTTCATGCACGAATTATCTTCATTTTATAAATGAGAAACTGAGGTGCACTGAAGAGTCACTCGATGTGGGGTGGGAGGAGGATGGAGCAAGTCACAGGTGCCTTTGCAGATGGAGCAGGTCTCATGAAATCTTTCTACAGTGGTGATTTTTAGAATATTGCCTGGAGTAATTAGGTTATAATCTACCATTCCAGTTTAGCCAAGCATCTATTTTTCTTTCCCATCATTGAGACTAACTAATGGAAGAAGAAATATGGCCCTTCTTGAATGATGAATCCGACAGATTGGAACTGGATGACAATTCCTCATCCATCAGTGTTCCTTGGCCAGGAGCCTCCAAAACAAGTTGCTCTTGCTGCCACTGAGTCTCACCAGGATCATGGGACATTTACTGTTAGTTGGTGTCTCTTTAGCTTACTTATAAGAGCAAGTACATGGGTTCTTCTCTTTATGACTCTGCGCTGAACAAAAAGCTTGGGTTTACTCTCATTTTTAGGGGATGCTAAGATCTATTTGGGAATGTATGAATGCTGTCTATTGCTGAGGCTGTGGCTAATGCAAAGGTGGATTTCCAAAATTGCCAAAAATTAGAACACCTTTACCTAATAGCAACAAAGCGATCTGCTTAATCCAAGAGCAGCTTTCAGCCAAACTGGACAGGGCACTTCTAAGACCTTCCTGCTAACTCTCAGGACTCTTTCTCTATTGCAGTCTCATCCTCCCTTCAAATTGGGGGGATAACTTTGTTATCACAGGCTGGGTGCAGTCCTTTCTCACCTCCCTCTAGTATTTCCATTGGACTTTCTACCCCTCTTTTCACTTGCCCGGTCTGCAGCAAACCACAGCATTCAGAGAGTGGAGATAGACATTCAGAATTCGCTAAAATTTCAGTCCCACCTTTCTGCCTCTGTAGCCCCTTGTTACTCTGGGTGAGGGAAAATAAGGGCATAATGAAACTTCTGCTACATGCAAGATATCCCCTTAGAGGCTCTACGTGGTCTTCTACTTAGATTTAACAACCGCATGAAATAGACACCATTAGCAAGCACTGTTTTGTAGATGAGGAGACTGAGGCTCATCAAAGTTATGTAACTTGGCCAAGGACATACAGCCAGGAGGTGAACTCTAAGCCCAAGTTGATTTCTACTCCCACACATTCCATTCTCTCCTCTCTTCCTAAAAACTTCACTAAAAGCACTTTTAGAACAGGCTGTCAAAAAGAAATATAATATGAGCTACATGTGCAATTTAAAGTTTTCTACTTGGGAAGCATTTTTTTTTTCAAAAACAGTAAAGAGAAACAGGTGAGATGAATTTTAATGTGTCCCGTTTAGCTGAATATATCCACATATTACCACTTCAACAGGTATCCAATTTAAAAATACTAATGTGATATTTGATACTCTTCTGTTTCATCCTGAGTGTTGTGAGCTGGTGTGTGTTCCACATTTACAGCCCATTTCAGCCTGGACTCACCACCTCTCACGTGCTCCAGGGGCAGAGGTTGGCGCCCACTGTGCTGGACAGTGCACGGGAGATGCCCAATTTTCAGTCTCTGGGTTATTTCTTCTTGAACCACACTGTTGTGGTTGGATTCATTTCTCCTACTCTGCACTCATCACCTTAGATTCACCTTCTGACTTTTCCAAATTACTTTCCTCCTTTTTCCCACACTCTGCCTGCCGGCCTGTACTACCTGCCTTCTGCAGTTCTCAGATGATCCACCTGGCCTGCACTAGCTCTTTATAACATCACCCAAAGCTGCGCAGGCTGGTCTGGCTCTCTGAATGCTCCCTCTTTTCGGGAGCAAATATTTAATATTACCTTGGTGTACACTACTGACCACACTCTAAGGCAGCCTGCGTGTCAATGCATATACTCATGCCCTCAACCTTGCGTGTCAGCTTCAGTCCCATTACCCCATTTAAAAGGCTTGAGATCACCGTGCCAGTCAGCTGATGTGACTGGCATCCCTGCAAGTAAATGGTTTTATCAGCATTAATTTTATGTCCCCCACCAGACATCCTGTTGTTAAGTATTTACTGAGTACCCTCAATATCAAAGACACATTCTGAGGGGCTGAAGGAGAAGTAAGGATTATTCTCATCTGGACTCCAGCCTCTTGAAGTTTACACAGCTGTGTTCTACCCACTGATGGGCAAGATTTCACATTTTCTGAGCTGAGTGCATCCCTCTTACCATGAAAGTCACCTTGCTTTCTTGCAATGCAGTGAGACACCCAACAGATATTGGAATCTACATAGCATCTCCCCGTAGCTTTTAAGTGCTCTCTCAATACCAGCCACTACCTCCACTCTTCACTGGTGCACACACATGCATGCAGGTGCATGCACACAGGTGCACACACAGGTGCACAGGCTACCTGTTTGCTGCAAATTGCTTGTGATTTGGCAGAATAACTCTCTTGACATTAAAAGAAAGGGAGGAAAGAAGAAAGGGAGGGGGGAGTGAGGAAAGGCAAGGCAAGCCAGTCTGTAGTCTTTGCAAGCTTTGAGAATTGCACCCCTTGGCATCTGCCCACCACACTGCACATGACAAATCCCTGCTAGTTGTAGATCTATGAACCTTGGTAAGTATGTACCCCCTTCTTTCTTGTGATGAGGCAAATGACACATGTGCATACTGTCACCTAATCCTGCCCATTCTTGCTCATAGAAAAGGATGTTCTAGGTAGTTGGGGCAGTAAGAATTATAGGCTAGGGAGAATGGATGCAGTGAAAAAAATCCAAGCAGGGGATTGCAAGAGGAGGCAGGAGGAAGAAAACAGGATCATTTGAAATGCTTAACATCAAATTCAAAAGTGAATGGAATCAGCTGAAATCAGATGCTGTTTCATAATGAAATCATATTTAGCCTCTTCACTGGAGCTCAGAGATGCAGCTAGTAAACAGTGAAGGAATGATAATGGAAAGAAATGTCACAACTGGGGGAAAGTAGGAATCCATCCTCTAGCTTCCTAAGCATCTAAGCAGGGTGGCCACAGTGAGGAGCAGCTATACCCTAAAGACCTGAGCAATTTGGTGTCCAATTTTTTAATGACGCCTATGTTCGTAGATCGCCTCTCCTCACACTGAGAGGCAGGTGTGGACAGTTTATAAATGAGATTGGGCTCTTCTTGGTGCAATAACTTAAAGGGAGAGGCATTTATCTTAGGGGGTTCTTTTCTGTTGATGGCTAAAAACTAGGTCTTAGCCTTGTGAGACAGAGGAGAGAAGCCAGCCCTGCTATGTCTGGACACCTGACCTAAAAGCTGTGAGAAAATAAATGGATATTGTTTAAAGCGTTTAAGTTTGTGGTAATTTATTACACAGCAAGAGAAAACTTGCACAGGGTCTATTTGCTACTGCAACCACACCACCCTAACTTGTACATTTCCCTACTTACTTTAGAGTTAGATATCATGTAACATCTCCTTGTTAAAATTTTTAAAAATGAGTGATAAAGAAAACTTCTAATTAATGATAGATTTTGTAAGGCCATTATTTATAGTGTAGGTGTGTGTGTGAAAATGAACTGACATTGGAGGCAAAGGTTTCTAATTTGTGATGAACGTGCTCCTTGCAAGCAGAGGGGTGATTCTAAATAAGCAACAACACCAGGTAAGGATGAGCACCAGCTCATCAGAAAAGATACCAGCCAATCAGAGTTGAAAAGGGCTGAATGCCAGCCTGGTTTGTAAGCCAACCCCTTTCATGCTAGGGCCACATTCTTTCATGTACTAAGCTTCATGGTGACTGAGAAAACCATGTAAATTCAGAGAAGAAAAATGCACTCAGAAGAAGAATTTTAATATAACTAAAACTGGCTGGGCATTTTTGATGATCAGGGGTGGGGATGTAAAAAATAATCTTAGACTGAACCACAGTTCCCAATACCTGGTTACCTGGCTACACTCTGCAGTGATAGCTGCAAAATTGTCCTGATTTCTGGGCTGTGCCCAAAGGAGACTTGTCTAATTAGTGAGAGGAGGAAGCTACACCAGGGCCGAGGGTTATTAGAAATCATGAATCTCCTCTTGCCCTGGCTCTGGGACACCATCAAAGGAAATGCTGCCTCAGCACCTGCATCCAAGCTCAGCTCAGGGCGAGGCTGGGAGGGAGGGAGTTGTTTTTGGCCTGGTCATCCACCAGCTGCTGCTGAGCAGGCACGTCTCTTCCTGGGAAGAAGGCGAGGGGGGTATGACAGCAGCTCTGTCCACGGAGTCACCTGGAACATCCCGGTTCATTTCATTTTATCTCTTTACTTTTTGAGCAGTTTTACTGAGGTATAATTTATATGCCATAAAGTTTACCCATTGTAACTGCACAGTTTGGTGGTTTTTAGAAGCTTTATATGATTGTGCAGCCACCACCACAGTCCAGTTTTGAAGCTAAATATCACATGATCTCACTCATTTGTGGAATATAATGAACAACAAACTGATGAACAAAAACAGAACCAGAGTCATAGAAGCATAGAATAGACTGTCCAATCTATGAGGGAAGGTGGGGGGTGAGGGGGTAAGAGATCAACCAAAGGACATATATGCATGCATGTGAGCATAACCAATGGACACAGATGGGAGGGGGGGTGAGGGCATGGGCTGGGGGTTGGGGGCGGCTGGAGAGAGGTCAATGGGGAAAAAAGGAGACTTATGTAATACAATACATAAGTATTGTTTATTGTAATAAGCAATAAAGAACTTAAATTAAAAAATAATAATAAAATAAAATAAAAAGGTTATAACCTAGTTATCCTTTATGATTCCCCAAGACCTTAGTAATGTGTATGTATTCAATAAATAAATACTTGACAAATGAAGATTAAATAAATAAAATATATATACTTTTTATTGATTTCACATAGGAAGAGAGAGGGAGAGATAGAAACATCAATGATTACAGAGAATCATTGATCGGCTGCCTCCTGCACACCCCACACTGGAGATTGAGCCCATAACCCTGGCATGTGCCCTGACCAGGAATTGAACCGTGACCCCCTAGTTCATAGGTCAACACTCAACCATTGAGCCACACCGGCCAGGCCACCACAGTCCAGTTTTAGAACTCTTCCATCACCCCAGAAAGTTCCCCCCTGTCTATTTGCAGCTCGTCTTATTTCTAGCCCGTCTGTAGGCAACCAATGATCATCTTTCTGTCTCTTTCGTTTACTTTTTCTAGAAATTTCATTTAATTGTAATCAGACAGCATCTGGTCCTTTGTACCAGGCTTCTTTCCCTCAGTACAATGCCTGCTGCTTTGCCACCACTCCCATCCCCTGGTGTATTCACCAGGCCACCTGCTCCCGCTGGAGGATGTCTTGCAATTTTTCTACAATGCCTATGAGGCCATCCATGATATGTCAGACACTGTGTTCGGCCCTGGGGTGGACATTAGAGACTAGTAGAGAGAGATAGAGATGTTAATCAGACTTACAAATAAATATATAATATACATTGTGATAATAGCGATCACAGGAAAGGGTGCTTTGAGCTCACACAGGTAGGGGATATGATCTGACCTGGGTTAGAAGAAGCTGCAGAGAGGCGGTGACCTCTCAGCTGAGATCTTAGGGATCTGCCGCAGTTATCCTTCCAAAGAGAAAGAATAGGTGTCTGAAGCAATGGAAGAAGGTCACGTTGTTGGAGCACACTGTGGGGTGCAGTGGGTGGGTGGTTAGGATAGAATCTGGGGGTGCCAGTCGTAGCCTCATCCCTTGGAGGACTGTGACTGGAGCATGAATGCACCTGAGTGTTGTCCCACCTGGAGGCAAGGCGGCTGCAGTGGTCCAGGAAGAGCCCATGGGTTCGTGGGCAGAAGAGATGGAAAGTCGATATTGCTGAATGCACTTGCTTCTCACAGTGTAATGTAAGCACGTGTTTCCAGGGGATCGTGTTAATAACACAATGCAGATTTTGATTCACTAGATTTGGGGTGGGACCAGAGATTCTGCATTGTATCCCATGCCCAGGTGACGCCCATACTGGCAGTCCATGGACCATATTTTGAGTAGCCAGGACCTAGAAGACCTGGTGGTGAATTCAGCAAGGCAGATGGTACCAGCTCAATCCCATGACTGCAGGAAGGGTAGCTCTGATTTCAGAGAAAGGAGATGCAGCAGAGCGACTAGGCTTGGGAGGCGAGGCCTGGCTTTACTCTGTGGGCAGATGGCTTGGGAGTGCTGTCTGACTCTGCCACAGAGAATCAGAGAACAGCCAAGCTGGAAAAGACCTTAAAAATCACTAGTCTACAATCCCTGAGCATGAAGGCAGTGGTTTTCAAACTATGCTCTCCAGGTTTCACTGTTCCTGTAGCTGCCTTGTCAGGGTGGGTGTGGGAGTGGGATAGGACATGAGAAGTGATGGGGTGGGGAGAGCAGGGTTTGGGTCCTTTCAGCCAACATTGTCAAGCTGTTCTGTTTTATACATTGATGAGATATGGTTTATAATCTATTGCTAAAAAAATTAGAAAAGATTGGAGGGGAAATTAAAGGGTTTGGTATCATGTGGTCATCAAGGGAATGTGGCCTGGTTTTTGGCGGTTACAGAAAAGTCTTTTCTCAGCTCTAATAATCTTGGCTCCAGGTTCCTGCACAAGCTCAGGGGTGCAGGGAGGGTGTGGATAAAGATTCCTCGCCAGCCACAAAATGCTCCTCCCAGCCACATCTTGGGGGAGGTAGGGGGAGGGAAGTCTCAGGCCAGCTACTGGATTCATGAGTTTTAAGGACTGATGTTTACTTCCAAGGAAATGAAAGCATCCTCCTAATTAATTAAACTGTATCAGTAAAAGTGAGAATACATCTTAAACAGCTGTCTCCTCCAGGAACCTGAAAAGGAACATGCCTGCCCACTGGTAATAGCATTTTGCCCCATCACTGCAGAAAACCTGTGAGATAACCTCCAGTGGGAGCAGGTGGTCTTGTAAATACACTGGGGGATGGGGGCGGGGGGAGGCAAAGCACAGGGCCCAGACCACTGCCCCTCAACCCTGTCTCAGAGGGACCTGCTAATAACAGCACTCCCTTCCCAGGCCAGGGAGTGTGGCTGACCTAGATGTCTGATTCCTTTCAACTCCACATGGGAGCAAGAGTCAGAAGAAAGAAGCCCTTTTATCTGGTCTTAATTAAACACGATCTACATAGACAGAGCAGCTCTGTACAAGTACAGCAGCCGGCCAGCTGACTCCCAGGCATCATGATGCCAGGGGGAGGATGTCTGATGGCAGGAACCGAGCATTCAGACCTGCCTGTCATCCATATGGAACCGAGATGGCCCTTCTTCCAGAGTTGCCTTTGTCCACCCTGTTGTCTCAACTATTCACTAGCTCAAACCTGTTCAGGAATTTTATGCAATTACTAGAGGCCCAGTGCACAAAATTTGTGCACTGGAAGGGGGGAGGGGGAGTCACTCAGACTGGCCTGTGCCCTCTCCCAGATAGGGAGCCCTTGGGGGATGTCCAACTTATGGCTTAGGCCCACAGTCGGACATCCTTAGCACTGTGGTGGAGGCGGGAGAGGCTCCCACCACCATCGCTCCCACCACCATCGCTCGCCAGCTGTGAGCCCAGCTCAGTGCTTCTGGCTGAGTGGTGCTCCCCCTGTGGAGTACACTGACCACCAGGGGGCAACTCCTGCGTTGAGCATCTGCCCCCTGGTGATCAGTGCTCATCACAGCGACTGGTGTTCCACAGTTCAGTCGATTTGCATATTAGCTTTTAATTATATAGGATGTACTGTCTTCCCACCTACATTGTAAGCATCTTGAGTAAGGATCCACTTCTGATAGTTCTCATATATATTTCCTGCTTTGAGTCAGTAAGTATCAAAGCATAACAAATAAGCTGCATTGTTTCAAACCCCATGTGATCTCTCTTCTACTAGGTCTTGTTTTGTTTTTATTATGAATGTAGCCACACAGCCTTATTTTCCCTTAATCCTTGGAACTAGGGGAACATCCATACCTCCTTCCCATGCTTCCTTCTATTCTCTGCTCATCCCCCTTATTGTCTCAAGGAAGCTAATCTGAGGTCTGAGTGTAAATTACTAGTGGGCATGCATTACACGTGGGAAGTTTGCTTCATTCAAAATGGCCTGCACATGTGTCTGCCCCCTTTCTTTCTGTCCCAAGTGGGTAATCAGATTCAATCTGGCACGTGGGCCACCTAAACTAATGGTGGGAGAGAGAAGGTAACTACACTTGAACTTTGAGCTTGCACATGGAAATACAGAAAACTTCCTCAGAGTTTTGCACAAGTGGGTATCATCAGATGCATGCCTAATTCCTAACTTTGCTAGGATATGCCCCAAACAGGAGGAGTAGCTGATATGACCGTGTGAATTTTAGTCTGGTGCTCTTGTGGGGGCAGACTTCCCCTTATACAACTATGCATAGACACTAAAATTATACGTGTTCTCTTTATGCTTATTTTGTTTTTGTTTCTTTCATTCAAGCTCCCTGTAAATGCTATTGCTGCATCACACCTGGATGTCTGGAGTCTCAGAGTGGAGGCAGAGAATGAGAAACATCCCCCATCCGGTCTATTCTGATCTCACCTCTCCTCAGAAAGTTAAGGCGTCCTCTTACCTGGCTGTGTTTCTCTAAGGCCAAATGCAAGCTAGCGCCTCTCAGGACCCCTTAATAAAGGGTTTCTGTGATATTGCTATTATCCCTTGGAAATGCTTTCAAAGCCAGTAGTTTGTCTTTTCTGCCAACTTCAAATGTGGCAAATGAGGTCCTTGGAGGGTGATTTTGATTTGGGGCAGTGGACAAAAACTCTCTGGAGGCAAAATATGTGAATCAAGAGTATGGCCAGCCCAGGTAATCATATTTGTGGTCAAAACAAAGTGTGAATGTAACATAAGGCCTTGGATTTCCTAGTGGGGCTCATGAGCACCAACGCTCTTTACCTGACAATGAAGAGTGCAGAAGATGCCTGGGATGACAGCAATATTGCTGGAATGAAAGTGTGGCCTCCCGGGATACTGTTGGAAAAGGGCACAGCTCTCCTCAATGAGTACATCTTGAACTGTATGTGAAAATAAACCTCATTATTTACAGCCATAGACTGTTCCTGAGGCAGAACTGGACTCTGATGCACAGGGTTTTGCTATCCTCATTACAAAGAATAGCACATACACTACCTTCAGATAACTGACCCCAAAAGCCTAGCTACGTTATCAATTCAACCTCCGCTTACCAGTTGTTGGCTACCCACAAAGCATGGCGCCTGGTTCTTCCCTGAACACAAGATGCAGTGCTTCCTCTCAGAGCCAGTGCCGACTCCCATCCCACCCAGGTGCGTGGGCAATCCCTCCCCAGTGCTCCTGCAGACAGGCCTATTACACAGCCTCCTCTGTCTGCCTCCTGTTTACTCCCCTTTGCATCCTCAGCCCCTGAACCCCTTGGCACTTTATTGGACCTAATAAACACTTGCTGAGAAATGCTCCATGATCCGGGTCCTTCAGAGGCTCACATTTGTAGCCCAGCATCAATGGCATCCCAAGAGTTTTTCTAAGATAACACCATTTCAAATCAGAGCTTGCTTTCTCTGCAAGAAGCCACCAGTATCCAGTTTCCCCCTCCTTGCCATAGGCTCCCCTTAAAGAGTAGTGACACCCATTTGAGGATTCGACATGCATGAGACCTATGTCATTACTGTCACCCACTAGATGCATAACTCTGAAGAAGGATTTCATGTAATGGAGCTCTGCTTTTTAATGTGCTGTGTGGAGAAAGATGTGCCTCCCTGGCTCATTTGCAGAATAAGTGATATCATGATGATTATAGCAAACATCCATTTGTTGAGCGCTTACTATGTGTCAGGCATGGTCCTAAGTGCCTTAAGTACATGCCAAAATTTGATTCTTTCTTTAAGGCTGTATGGGAGGTGTCATTATCCCCATTTTATAGATGAGAAAAATGAGCAGATGGGACATTAGTAATTCCCATGGGTCACTCTGTAAGAAGGCTTTGACCTTCAGGATCACTCCACAGATCTTCATTGGGATGCTGGATAAACTGCCCAACTCATGTCTGGAGTTGGGTGGTTTTTCTCACACATTGGCTTATGACCTCAGGTTCCTTTCAGCTCCTCCCTCTCCTTACTCTCCTCCACCCCATTCAATTAATCAATAAGCGTCTCTTGGGTGCATTCCTTCCTCACGCACGCCTGAATCAGGGCTCAGTTCTTAAAAAATGACAGTACCAAAGACTTGCATCAATTGACATCTAGATACTGCAACATTTCTCTCACATTTTGGGATGCTGTGGGATGCACCCCTACTTCTGTAGTGATTATCCTGATTTAAAAATGGGAACTTAGAATTTACCCAAACTCTAATGTTCATCTTCGAGTAATTATGAATGACAACAACAAAAGAAGCAGGGAAAAAGTCAAATCTCTGCAGCTTCAAAAAGAAAACACAGGTGCCCTGGCCAGTGTGGCTCAGTTGGTTGAGAGTTTTCCCTGAACTGAAAAGTCGCTGGTTCAATTCTCAGTCAGGGCACATATTCAGATTGCAGGTTTGATCTCTGGTTGGGGAGCATAGGAGAGGCAACCAATCAATATTTCTCTCTCACATTGATGTTTCTCTCCCTCTCCCTCACTCTCTAAAAAAAAAAAAAAATCAATGAAGACAATCCTATATAATAAAAGGCAAATATGCAAATTGTCCCCTCGAGAGTTCCACCAACCGGGAGTTTGACCGCTCGCTATGACGTGTGTTGACCACCAGGGGGCAGCGCGGAATGAAGGAAGGCCCTAGCCGTCAGCCGGCAACCTGGGAAAGGAAGGCCCCGATTGGCCCTGATCCCGGCCAGGCCTAGAGACCCTACCCGTGCATGAATTTCATACACTGGGCCTCTAGTATTAAAAACAATAAAACACAGGTGATTTCACCTGGAAGCAATGGTCCTGGTTTCCAGTTCATTTTCCATGCCAGATGCAGGAAACCTGCCCTGAGGTTTGGGTTCTCAGTAAGAGAAAAGTTTGAAAACAGGAAGTTTAGTTTATAAAAAGATGACCAGCAGCCTATTCTGATACCAAACATAGTAATGACTCATGTACATATTCTCAATGCCTAATAAGTACATATATGCACAGTCTTTCAACTTCACATGCTCTAGGGTTTCTGTATAGATTGGAATGCAATTTTTACTTGGACCTCATCATCTAGCATCCAGCTCAGGTGTGTCTCTTCCTCTGGGTGTTGCCTCTTTTTTGAAACCATACAGGTGTACAACTCAACAAAACATCTCCCACCCTGCATCATGTGCCCATCGCCCAAAGTAGTCTCTTTCTCTCCCCATTTATTCCCCCCTTTGCCTTCTACCACCACCTCCTTCCACCCGATTTCCCTCTGGCTATATACATACTATTGTCTATGTTATGAATATATATATATATATATATATATATATATATATATATATATATATATATATATATATATATATAATTTTATTTTTGCTTAAACCCATCAACTTTTTTTCACCCAGCCCCTCAACCCCCGTTTCCTCTGACAGCTGTCATTCTGTTCTACCTATCAATGTCTCTGCTTCTATTTTACTTGTTAAATTATTGTGTTCATTAGATTTCACATATAAGTGAGATCATATGTTATTTGTCTTTCTCTGACTGGCTTATTTCACTTAGCATAATATTCTCCAAATCCCTCCATGCTGTCACAAAAGGTAAGATTTCCTTCTTTCTTAGGGCCAAGTACTCTTCCACAGCTTTTTTATCTACTCATCTACTTGATGGGCACTTGGGCTGCTGACAGATCATGGTTGTAAATACCACGGCAATGATTATAAATGTGCATATGTTCTTTCAAATTAGTGTTTCTGGTTTCTTTGGATATATTCCAAAAGTGGAATCACTGGATAAATAAGCAGTTCCATTTTTAATTTTTTGAGGAAACTCCATACTGTTTTCCACACTGGCTGCACTAGTCTGCATTCCCACCAACAGTGCACAAGGCTTCCCTTTTCTCCACATCCTCAGCAGCGCTTGTTTATTGATTTGTTGACAGTCATTCAGACAGGCATGAGGTGCTATCTAACTGTGGTTTTAATTTGCATCTCTCTGACGATTAGTGACATTGAGCATCTTTTCATATGTCTTTTGACCATCTGTTTGGAGAAGTGTCTATCAGGCCCTTTGCTCATTTTTAAATTGGATTGTTTGTTTTCTTGGTGTTGAGTTGTACAATACCTATATATATTTTGGATATTAACCCCTTGTCAGATGTAGCATTGGCAAATATATTCTCCCATTCAGTGGGTTCTCTTTTCATTTTGTTGATGGTTTCTTTTGCTGTGCAAAAGCTTTTTAGTTTGATGTAGTCCCATTCATTTATTTTTTCCTTTGTATCCTTGCCAAAGGAGACATATCAGCAAAAATATTGCTATGAGAGAACTGGTCGGTGTGGGTCAGTTGCTTGAGCATCATCCCATGGTCAAAAGGACTTGATCATTTGTTTAAGGACTTGATCACAAGTAGGGGTGCGTGGCAGCCTGTGGATAGTTTTCTGTCTCATCAATGTTTCTCTCTCTCCCTCTCCCTCTATCAATCTAAAATGAATAAAAACATGTTTCAAAAAAAGAAAAAATATTGCTATGAGAAATGTCTGAGATTTTACTGCCTATGTTTTCTTCTAGGATTTTTATGGTTTTGTGACTTACATTTAAGTTTTTAATCCATTTTGAGTTTATTCGTTGTACTGTGTAAGTTGGTGGTCTAGTTTCATTTTTTTTTTTTGCATGCATCTGTCTAATTTTCCCAATACCATCTATTGAAGAGACTATCTTTACTCCATTGTATGTTTTTGCCTCCTTTGTCAGATATTAATTGACCATAAAGGCATGCATTTATTCCTGGGCTCTCTATTTTGTTCAACTTATCTATATGCCAGTACCACGCTGTTTTGATTACTATGGCCTTATAGTATAGTTTGATATCAGGTAGCATGATATCTCCAACTTTGTTTTTCTTTCTCAAGATTGCTATGGCTATTCGGGTCTTTTGTGTTTCCATATAAATTTTGGATTATTTGTTCTAGTTCTGGGAAATATGCCATTGGTATTTTGATAGACATTGCATTGAATCTATAGATTGCTTTGGGTAGTGTGGACATTTCAATGATGTTAATTCTTCCTATCCATGAACACAGTATACGCTTCCATTTATTTTTATCTTCAACTTCTTTCTTCAGGATATTATAATTTTCTGAGTACAGGTTTTTTACCTCCTCAGTTAAATTTACTCCTAGGTATAGGGCTGGTAATTGCTTCTCACTGTTCTTCCTAGTTTCTTCCAACTTCTTGTGGGTTCCCTGAATGCCACCCACAACTCTGTAAGTAATTCCTATATTAAACTCTCTCCATAATTTCAACTAAGTGGTCCATGTGTCCTCCTGAGCCCCTGGTTGACTCACCATATCACTCCTGTCCTTTGTTTCTTAGGCTTCCATTTCTTCATTTGCAAAATGATGGATTTGGACTAGATTGTGTTTCTCAGACTCTGTTCCATATTAACTGTTCTTTAGAAAGAGTTTCCACCCCACACATTGCTAGTGGGAAAGTAAAATGGGAATGTTTATGAAAACTCTTTATACAGTATGACAATTATTCAAAAAATAGATCCAAAATTTCTACTTCAGGATATGTGTCCAAAAGAGTTGAAAGCAGAGTCTCAGATATTTGTACACACATGTTCATAATAGCCAAGAGGTGGAAGCCACCCAAATGCCCATTGACAGATGAATTAATAAAGAAATGTGGTATGTACATACAATGGAATATTATTCAGCCTTAAAAGAAAGGACATTTTGACACATGCTACAATATGAATAAACTTTGATGACATTATACTAAGTGAAATAAGCCAGTCACAAAAAAACAAATACTATGTGATTCCACTTATATGAAGTACCTAGAGTAGTCAAATTCAAAAAAACAGGAAGTAGAATGTGGTTACTAGGGGACTGAGGGGAGGGGAAAATAGGGAGTTTTTGTTTAAATGGATATAGTTTCAGTTATGTCACATGAAAAAGTTCTGGAGATTGGTTGCATAACATGGGAATATACTTGACACTGCTGAACTTGACACTAAAAAATGGTTACAATGGTAAATTTTGATATATGTATTTTATCATAATTAAAAATAAAAGATTTTTAAAATGTGAAAAACAATTTATTTCTATGTACTGTTTTTGTCTTAAAGTTATCTTTATTTTGCATTGGAATTTATTTTGTATTGGGTATTTCTTAATTCTTTATTGTTGAAAGTATTACATATGTCTCCTTTTTCCCCCATTGACCTCTCCCAACCTGACCCATAATTGTAAATGAGATAGTTTCCTATGTTTTCTGTTTTGATAGTTCATTGTTGGTGTATTAAAAATGAATCCAATTTCTGAATATTAATTTTGTATCCTGCTGTTTTACTGAATTCATTTATCAGTTCTAGTAGTTTTTTGGTTGAGTCTTTAGGTTTCTCTATATACAGTATCATGCCATCTGCAAATAATGACAGTTTTACTTCTTACTTGCCAATCTAGATGCCTGGTATTTCTTCTTGTCTGACTGCTGTGGCTGGAACTTCCAGTACTGTGTTGAATAAGAATGATGAAAGCAGATGTCCATGTCTCATCCCTGTTCTTAAGGGAAAAGTTTTTAGTTTTTGCCCACTGATGTTGGCAGTGCGTTTGTCAAATGTGACCTCTATTATATTGAAATATGATCCCTCTATTCCCACTTTGATGCAAGCTTTTATCATAAATTGATGCTGGATTTTATCAAATGCTTTTTCTGCATCTATTGATATGATCATATGATTTTTATACTTTATTTTGTTTATGTGATATATCACATTTGTTCATTTGTGAATATTGTACTAACTCTGTATGCCAGGAATAGATCCAACTTGATCATGGTGTATGATCATTTTAATGTATTGCTGGATCCAGTTTGCTAATATTTTGTTGAGGATTTGAGCATCTATGTTCATCAGAGATATTGGCCTATAATCTTATTTCTTTGCATTATATTTGGTCTTGGAATTACAATAATGCTGGCCTTGTAAAATGAGCTTGGAAGTCCTCCCTTGTCTTGAATTTTTTGGAATAGTTTGAGGAAGATAGGTATTAGTTTTTTAATGTTTGATAAAATTTGCCTGTGAAGCCTTCCAGTCCCAGGACTTCTGTTTGCTGAAATCTTCTTGATTATTGCTTCAATTTCATTAGTTGTAATTGGTCTATTCAGGTTTTCTGATTTTTCCTGATTCAATTTTGGAAGATTATATGTTTCTAGGAATTTGTCATTTCACCTGGGTTGTACAATGTTTTTGGCATATAATTGTTCACAATATTTTCTTTTAATCCTTTAAATTTCTGTGGTGTCAGTTCTTACTTCTCCTCTTTCATCTCTGGTTTTATTTATTTGAGTCCTCTCTTTTTTTCTTGATGAGTCTGGTTAAAGTTTTGCCAATCTTATTTATCTTTGCAAAGGTTCCTTTTTAGCTTCTATGTAGTTTATTTCCACTCTAATCTTTATTATTTCCTTCCTTACACTTACTTTAGGTATAACTTGTTCTTTTTCTAATTCTTTTAGGTGTAGGGTTAGATTGTTTATTTGAGATTTTTCTTGCTTCTTGAAGTAGGCCTGTAATGCTATGAATTTTCCTCTCAGGGCTATTTTCACTGTGTCCCATAGATTTTGGGTTTTTGTGTGCTCATTTTTGTTTATCTTTAGGCAACTTTTTATTTCTTCCTTGATCTCATTATTAACCCATTAATTATTTAGTAATATTTTATTTAACCTCCACGTGTTTCTGTGATTTTGAGTTTTTTAAATTGTATTTGATTTCTACTTTCATACCATTGTTATCAGAGAAAATGCTTGATATAATTTCAATCTTCTTGAATTTATTAAGGTTTACTTATCCTGTATCCTAGTATGGGATCAATCTTAGAGAATGTTCCACGTGCACTTGAAAAGAATGTATACTCTACTGCTTTGGGATGAAATGTTCTATATATATCAATGAAGTCCATCTGGTCCAGTGTGTCATTTAACATCACTCTTGCCTTGTTGAATTTTTGTCTGGAAGATCTATACATGTATGTCAATGGATATTAAAATTCGCAACTATGACTATATTCTGTTGATCTCTCCCTTAATCTACACCAAGATTTTCTTAATATATTTAGGTGTTCCTATGTTGGATGCATATACGTTTACAAGAGTTAGATTCTCTTGTTGGGTTGATTCATTATGCAATGTACACCGTTGTCACTTATTTATAGTCTTTGTTTTAAATTCTATTTTGTCACAGAGACCACACCATCTTGAGAAACAGAGCTGCTTGAGACTAGAATCCTGGCCTCAGCACCACCCAGTCGTGTCTCAGACACAAACCAGGACCCTGCAGCCACTGGGGACAGAGAACTGTGACCACAGCTTCAGACCAACAGACAACAAGAATCCAGACTTCCCAGTAGCAGATTTCTGTGAGTCACAGAGCCTATCTCCCTCCCCGCAGGATCGTGGATAGCGCCATAGTAACTGATAGACCCACCCCTCGCTCGGGCCACAGAGCCCCTATGGGAATTTGAGCTTGGGAGAGCACGCACAGAGACTGGAATCTGCTCCCCGTAATGCAATCAGGTGACCAAACCCGAAGCCCACGCAGGGCGGCAGTGCCACCTGACTTCGATTCTGGGCAAGTGCACACGGAAGTCTGTTTTCCGCAGCACAGGCACACCACAGTGCTACTGTGCAACCCAGTCCCTCATGGTGACCGGGACCCAGATTCTCCCAGCAAGAGGCAGCACTGAGCACCACTGACTTGACTCTGTTTCTTACCGTGTGCGCCTAGGATCCCTGACTCACAGCGCATTCACACTAAGAGCCAGTGACTCCAATTCTTGGTGCATGCGCACATGGGGACTCTGATTCTTAGCCAGAAGCTGCACGAGGCAACAGAGAATCTGATACTTGATTCTTGGTGCAGATACAGGGAAACTCTAACTCCTGGCACGTGCTAGGGGACTCATTTTCTGCACACGCCAACAGCGCAGTGCAGGTGGGGTCCATGATTCTAGGTGCGCACATGAGACCACATTGAATGCTGGTAACACAGACCCTAGGAGAGCCTGGGTCCCACCAACACATGGCAGCCACATGTCCTAGTGTCGGAGCACTTTAGTGACACTCGGGTGGTGAGAAGCTCCCACAGCACACAGCCTAGGTCGACGCAACTCGAAGTCTGAACCTTCTGGTGATAGTCAGAATGGGGAGACAATACAATCTCCAGAGGAAAGAAAATGAGGAGTCGCCAAGAAATGAAATTAGTGAAATTGAAGCATGTAACATGACCGAAAAATAATTCAGAGTAATGGTCGTGGAATTCATACATCGGATGGATGAGAAAATCAACAACCTATGCAAGAACCAGGAAGAAATGAAAAGTGATATAGCTACAATCTAAAACACCATGGAAAGTTTCAACAGTAGACTAGAAGAAGCAGAGGACCGAATTAGTGAGTTAGAAGATCAGGTACAGAAACAAGCCCAATCTGAACAGCCACTGGAGAAAAAAAATTAAAAAGCAGGAGGAAAGCCTAAGGGAGCTTTGGGACAACATGAAACGAAGTAACATACGTATAATAGGGCTGCCAGAAGGACAAGAAGAACAGCAAGGATTAGAGAATCTATTTGAAGAAATAATGACAGAAAACTTCCCGGATATGGGGAAGAAAAAAGTTACACAAGTACAGAGAGTCCCAAGCAGGATCAATCCCAAAAGACCCACACCAAGACACGTCATAATTTCAATGGAAAATATTAACGACAAAGAGAGAATCTTAAAGGTGGCAAGAGAGAGACAGAGGATTACCTACAAAGGAGCCCCCATCAGATTATCAAATGATTTCTCAACAGAAACACATCAAGCTAGAAGGGAATGGAATGAGGTATACAAAGTGTTGCAAAGCAAAGGACTGAATCCAAGAATACTCTATCCAGCAAGAATATCAATCAAAATTGAAGGGGAAATCAGGGGCTTCGCAGACAAAAAAAAGGCTAAGGGAGTTTATCACCACCAAACCAGCAATGCAGGAAAAGCTAAATGTAATACTGTAAAAAGAAGAAATAAAAAGGTAAGAATGAACACAGACACAAAAATAGATATGACTACAAACAAGTACTTTTCAGTAATAACTTTAAATGTAAATGGACTAAATGCTCCAATCAAAAGACATTGAGTAGCTGAATGGATAAAAAAACACGACCCATATATATGCTGTCTACAAGAAAGCCACCTCAGAACAAGGGATTCACACAGATTGAAAGTGAAGGGATGGAAAAATATCTTTCAGGCAAATGGAAATTAAAAAAAAGCTGGCATAGCAATACTTATAACTAACAAAATAGACCTCAAAGTAAAGGCCATAACAAGAGATAAGGAAGGCCACTTCATACTAAAGGGATCGATACAACAACAGAATATAATCCTGATAAACATATATGCACCCGATGCAGGAGCACCCATATACATAACAAAACTCCTGGAAGATATCAAGGGAGAGATGAACAACAATACATAGTAGGGGGCTTTAATACACCACTGACATCACTGGATAAATCCTCTAGACAAAAAATCAGCAAAGACACAGCAATCCTAAATGACTCACTAGATCAGATGGACTTAACTGACATCTTCAGAACACTGCATCCCAAAACCACGGAATATACGTTCTTCTCAAGTGCAAATGGGACATTTTCAAAAATAGACCACATATTGGGTCACAAGCAAAGTCTCCCCAAATTCAAGAAGATTGAAATTATACCAAGCATCTTCTCAGACCACAATGCCATAAAATTAGAAATAAACTACAATAAAAACAATCCAAAAATCTCAAACACTTGGAAGCTGAATAGCATGCTATTAAACAATGACTGGGTTACCAATGAGATCAAAGAAGAAATTAAAAGCATCCTGGAAACTAATGACAACAAAAACACAACAATCCAAATTCTCTGTGACACAATGAAAGCAGTCCTGAGAGGGAAGTTCACAGCTCTACAGGCCTACCTAAAAAAGCAAGAAAAAATGGTAATAAATCATCTAACTCTACAACTCAAAGAATTAGAAAGAGAGCAACAAGAAAAGCCCAGAGTGAGCAGAAGGAAGGACATAATAAAGATCAGAGCAGAAATAAATGACATAGAGACCAAAAAAAAACCAATACAAATGATCAATGAAACCAAGAACTGGTTATTTGAAAGGATAAACAAGATTGATGAACCTCTAGCTAGGCTCGCCAAGAAGCAAAGAGAGAGGACTTAAATAAACAAAATCAGAAATGAGAGAAGCGAAATAACAACAGACCCCACAGAAATGCAAAGGATTGTTAAAAAATACTATGAACAACTCTACTCCAACAAACTAGACAACCTGGAGGAAATGGACATATACCTAGAAAAATACAACCTTCCAAAACTCAATCAGGAAGATTCTAAAAATCTCAATAGGACGATAACTATGGATGAAATTGAAGCAGTCATCAAAAAGCTCCCAGCAAACAAAAGCCCGGAGCCAGATGGCTTCACAGGGGAGTTATACCAAACATTCAAGGAAGAACTAAAACCTATCCTCCTCAGACTATTCCAAAAAATTCAAGAGGAATGAACACTTCCAAGCTCCTTCTATGAAGCCAGCATCATCCTAATACCAAAACCAGATAAAGACAACACAATGAAAGAGAATTACAGGCCAATATCCCTCATGAACATAGATGCCAAATCCTCAACAAAATTCTAGCAAATCAGATCCAGCAATACATCAGAAACATCATCCACCATGACCAAGTAGGATTTATCCCGGGGATGCAAGGATGGTACCATATCCGCAAATCAATAAACGTGATACATCACATAAACAAATTGAGAGATAAAAATCACATAATCATTTCAATTGATGCAGAAAAAGCATTTGACAAAATCCAACAGCCCTTCTTGATAAAAACTCTCAGCAAGGTGGGAATAGAAGGATCATAGCTCAATATAATAAAAGCCATATATGACAAACCCACAGCCAACATCATACTCAATGGGCAAAAACTAAAACCATTTCCCCTAAGAACAGGAACTAGATAGGGATGCCCACTCTCAGCACTCCTGTTCAACATAGTACTGGAAGTACTAGCCATTGTGATCAGACAAGAAGAAGAAATAAAAGGCATCCGAATTGGAAAAGAAGAAGTAAAACTGTCCTCATTCACAGATGACATGATACTGTACATAGAAAACCCTAAAGACTCCATCAAAAATTATTAGACTTAATAAATGAATTTGGCAATGTAGCAGGATACAAAATTAATGCCAAGAAATCTATGGCATTTCTTTACACCAATTGTGAACTTACAGAAAGACTAAAAAAGCAATCCCATTTACCATCTTACCAAAAAAATTAAGATACCTAGGGATAAACTTAACTAAGGAGGTAAAAGACCTATATGCGAAAAACTACAGGACACTGAAAAAAAGAGATAGAGGAAGACATGAACAGATGGAAGAACATACCATGTTCATGGATTGGTAGAATCAACATCATCATACTACCCAAAGCAATCTACAGATTCAATGCAATCCCCATTAATATACTAATGACATATTTCACAGACCTAGAAAGAACTCTCCAAAAATTCATCTGGAATGAAAAAAGACCCCGAATAGCTGCAGCAATCCTGAGAAAGAAGAACAAAGTAGGTGGGATCTCAATACCAGATATCAAGCTGTATTACAACGCCACTGTTCTTAAAACAGCCTGGTACTGGCACAAGAACAGACATATAGATCAATGGAATAGAATAGAGAACACAGAAATCGACCTAAACCACTATGCTCAATTAATATTTGACAAAGGAGGCATGAACATAAAATGGAGTCAAGACAATCTCTTCAATAAATTGTGTTGGGAAAATTGGACAGATACATGCAAAAAAATGAAACTAGACCACCAACTTACACCATACACAAAAATAAACTCAAAATGGATAAAGGACTTAAACATAAGACGGGAAACCATAAAAATACTAGAGGAATCCTCAGGCAGAAAAATCTCAGACATATGTCGAAGGAACTTCTTCACTGATACTGCTCCTAAGGCAATGGAAACTAAAGAGAAAATAAACAAATGGGACTACATCAAAATAAAAAGCTTTTGCACAGCAAAAGAAACCATCAACAAAACAACAAGAAAGCCCACTGCATGGGAGAACATATTTGCCAATGTCATCACCGATAAGGGTTTAATCTCCAACATTTACAGGGAACTCATACAACTTAACAAAACAATCCAATCAAAAAATGGGCAAAGGACCTAAATAGACACTTTTTGAAGGAGGACAGCAGGAAGGCCAAGAGACATATGAAAACATGCTCAAAGTCACTAATTATCCGAGAGATGCAAATGAAAACAACAATGCGGTATCATCTCACACCTGTCAGAATGGCTATCATCAACAAATCAACAAACGACAAGTGTTGGAGAGGATGCAGAGAAAAAGGAACTCTTTTGCACTGCTGGTGGGAATGCAGACTGGTGCAGCCACTGTGGAGAACAGTATGGAGTTTCCTCAAAAAACTAAAAATGGAACTCCCATTTGACCCAGTAATACCACTTCTAGGAATATATCCCAGGAAGCTAGAAACATTAATCAAAAAGGATATATGCACCCTTATGTTCATAGCAGCACAATTTACCATAGCTAAGATTTAGAAACAGCCTAAGTGCCCATCAGCAGATGAGTGGATTAAAAAACTGTGGTACATCTACACAATGGAGTACTACGCTGCAGTAAAAAATGAGTTCTTACCATTTCAACAGCATGGATGGAGATGGAGAGCATTATGCTAAGTGAAATAAGTCAGTCAGAGAAAGATAAATACCACATGATCTCACTCATTTGTGGAATATAATGAACAACATAAACTGATGAACAGGGACAGATCCAGAGACAAAGAAGCATCGATCAGACTACCAAACCTCAGAGGGAAGATAGGGGAGGATGGGTGAAAAGCAGGAGAGATCAACCAAAGGACTTGTGTGCATGAATATAAGCCTAACCAATGGACAGGGGGGTGAGGGCATGAGTGGGGTGGGGGTTGGGGGGGTTTATGGAGGGATGAGAACACATATGTAATACCTTAATCAATAAAGAAATTTAAAAAAATTAAAAAATAAATTCTATTTTGTCTGGTTTAAGTATTGCTAACCTAGTGTTGTTGTTTTTTTCATTTCCATGAAATATTTGTTTCCCATCCCTTTATTTTCTATCTATATGAAGTGGCTCTCATGTAGACACCATATGTAAGAGTCATGTTTTCTTATCCATTCAGCTATCCTATGTTTTTTGATTGGAGCACTTAATCCATTTACATTTAAGGTTATTATTGATAGGTACTTTTAATTGCCATTTTATTCTTTATACCTCTGTTCCTCTCTTGATTCCTTTTTTTCTTTCTTCTTCGGGCAGGCTCTTTAACATTTCTTGCAATACTGGCTTGGTGATAATGAACTTCTTTAGTTATTTTTTTCTAGGAAACTCTTCATTTTGCCTTCAACTTTAAATAATAGCCTTCCAGGATAGAATAGTTTTGGTTGTAGGTCCTTGCTTTTTATCACTTTCAATATTTATGCTAATCCCTTCTGGCCTGAATGTTTCTGTTGAGAAATCAGCTGACATGGAACTCCCTTGTAGGTAACTAATTGTCTTTCTCTTGCTGGTTTTAAGATTCTCTCTTTGTCTTTAACCTTTGACATTTTAATTTTGATGTGTTTTGGTGTGGGTTCATCTTGTTTCAGACTCTTTGTGCTTCCTGAACTTGTGTGACCTTTTCCTTCATCAGTTTAGGGAAGTTTTGAGCCATTATTTCTTCAAACAAGTTCTTAAGCTCTTGCTCACTCTTTTTTACTTCTGGTACCCGTATAATGTGGATGCTGTTACGTTTGATGTTGTCCCAGAAGTCCTTTAGACTTTCCTCATTAAAAACACTCTTTTCTTTTTGTGGCTCTACTTGGGTGGTTACTGTTATTTTGTCCTCTTAATAGCTGATTCGATCCTCTGTGTTATCTAGCCTGCTGTGGATTCCTCTGCTTTATCTAACCTGCTATTGATTCCTTCTAGTGTATTCTTCATTTCAGATATGGTATGAGTGTTTTTTTAATAGTTTTTGTCCTTTTTAATGCTTACTCTCTCCTTGTTTAAGTTCTTACAAAGATCATGCACTCTTCCCCTAAGTCCTTGAGCATCCTTATAACCATTGTTTTAAGCTCTGCTTCTGGTATCTTGATTGTTTCCATTTCATTTAGTGGTGTGTTGTGTTGTTGTTGTTGTTGTTGTTTTTTTTGGGGGGGTGATTTCTCTTATCCTTTCATTTAGGGCATATTTATTTGTCTCCCTATGTTATCTGCTTTTTTGTGTTTGACTCTGTATTTTAGATAGATCTGCTATGACTTCCAAGTTTGTTATGAGGGCTTTCTGATCAAGGTGCCTGTGGGTTTCAGTGGCAGAATCTTCTAGATCACCTGAGTGAGGTGATTCAGAAATGTTTCTTGTGTGAGTTATGTACCCTCTTCTGTTGTAGTTGAATCTTGAATGCTGTTGGCCCGTTCATGGCTGGAGTTAACCTGCAGGCTGGCTGACTATAAGAACAGACCTTGTTTCCTATGTATGAATCACTGTTCAGGGGCTGCACCCTGAGATGGAGTTGTTCCCAGAAGGTTCTGGTGCCTGCCCAGAGTTCCCCTTTGGCTGTGTTGTTTGTGTGGCTAGTTGGGTCACGTTCTGATGACGTTTGAAGCCCACCACTGGTTGTGTTGGGTCTAGGCCCACTTGGATGGGGTTCTGGTGCAGGCCATTGTCAGATGTTGTGTGTAAATGGCCTTGGGCTATCTGTCTGGGCTACCCCACTATTCACTGACTGTGGCTGTATCTACGGGGCCGGGGTGTGCATGGGAGGGGCCAAGCTCTGCACAAGGGTCAGCTTCCTGCAGCTCTGCACTGAGGGAAGATCAATAAAAGGTCCAAGGATCTCTGAAGTTGGCATCCACCTGTTGGCTATTTTCCTACTCCCTGAGGTTGCCTAGACTTCCTCCAGAACCTTTTGAAGAAAGACTGTACAGTGGGCCCAAGCTGGATGCACCCCACGCCCCTTCCATAAGGCACAAGCTTGGTAGGGTGGGGTGACCAGATGGGGAGGACAAGACTAGTGGATCCCCCACTTGGAGGCAGTGTGGTCAGGCACTCCATGGGGAGAAGGTGGTCCCTACTCCATAGCTATACCACTCAGTCTCTGCTAGAGTCTCCAACTCGGACTCCCTCAGGAGGAGTGCACCACTGGTTTAGGTTGGGTGCAGTCAGTTGTCCCCACTCCAGCAACAAGCTCAGCAGGGCAGGGCCACTGGGACTTGTGAAAACAGATCAAGACAGTCCTCCATTGGGGTGGCACCAGCCAAGCCCTCTGGAGGGGAGTGAGTTCTATGCCTCCCCTTAGCAGCATAGCCATGCCTGTTCAAACCCCCAACTGAAGCCTCTTAGGGAGATGAGTTCTGAAGGTCCCAGCTCTGAGTGGCCTTTCCTTTCTCCTATGGATCTAAGCTCAGCAGGGCAAGGCCACGGGGATTTGGGAAAACAGAGTAAACACAGTCTCCTGTTGTGGGTGGTGCTGGCTGAGCCTATAGGTGTGTGTGTGGGGGAGGGGGGGTAGAGACTGGCTATTGTTCCAAAGCCTCGCAGTTATATGTCTGTCTGAGTGTCTGCCTTCAGTTTCTTCAGCGAAAGAGCACAACAAAGATCCCTGTTAGGTGCAGCCAACAGTCCTTTCTGTTGGAGTCAGGCTTGGCATGGTGGTATTGCTAGTATTTGGAGGACTGAGTTAGTGTACTCCACAGGCTTGTGCTGTAAGAATGGGAATGCCCGACCCTGGGGAGATGGTGCTTGAGGGCAGTGTGGGATATTGACTCAGGATCAGGACCTCAGTAGTTGACTCTCCAGATCTCTCTTCGGGGCCAGGCTACCCAGGTCTTCTCTTTATGACTCCCATATCCCCTGAGTTGCCTTCCCTCTACTGGAGCCCTGGGTGAGTGCCTGACAGCAAGCTCCTGTTTGTTGGCCTTTTAGGAGAGCACCTGGGATTCCAGCAGACTCCCTCCTCTTCCTGGTGGACTGAGTTCCAGCTGATTTTCACTGCCAGATGCTATGCAGGCTCCACTTCCTGGCCCTGGGACTCTGGTTGGGGGTCCCATTATGGGGTTGAGACCCTACACTCCCCAGGGGTGACTTTTGCAGCTGAGATATCTCTCTGGCTTATCAGCCGCCACACATGGGTGCCGGCTCCAGCCCTCTCTGCATCTCCTCCCTTCTTACCAGGCTCCATGTAGTTTCTTCTGTAAGTCCCTGAATATAATACTCCTGTTCAGCTGTCCCTCAGTTGGTCATTCAGGTTGATTGCTCTATAATTTAGCTGTAAATCCAGTTTGGCACGAGGAGGT
This sequence comes from Plecotus auritus, assembly GCF_963455305.1. Classification (NCBI taxonomy): domain Eukaryota; kingdom Metazoa; phylum Chordata; class Mammalia; order Chiroptera; family Vespertilionidae; genus Plecotus; species Plecotus auritus. The sequence continues at coordinate 82,023,200 of NC_137782.1, read as the reverse complement.
GAGTGTAGTTTCTACCTACTCCACAGCCATCTTAAAACTCCCTCTGAGTGTTGCCTCTTAACACTGCCTCCCTGCATTTCTCCCCTCTGACTTCACCTTCTGGTCTGGCTTCAGGTTGCCCCACTGATTGATTTGATAATGCTTTGCCAGGTGGGAATCCCTCGATTTTCATATGGAATCGCCACTGGTTAGGATCCCTGCCAGACTGCAACTCTTAGAAGGTAGGAGTGGAGGCTTTTTCCTCATCCTGATCACTATTCCCCCCTAGACAGATCTGGTAACCTGCATGCAGTAGGAGCATCAAAATGCATGTTAAAGAGTTGAATACAGCTGATGACTTGCAAATGAGGAGAATATGGGAGAAGAGAGACTGGGATAGATCAGCCACATACAGTTCCCATTTCATAGGTGTGCTTGCTAAAGGTCCCAACTGGTTAACATGTCCCCCCAAACTCCCCTTTATTTAAATGGAATAAAATAGCTTAGATCTTTGGTGATATTTTTATATTTTAATGGGGACATTCTGAAAATAATGACTGAGTTCCCTAGAAATGACTTTCATAAGGAATGAGACTATACATCCTAAGACTAATATTGAGATATGAGGAGTCTGTGATTTCAGGTGTATGGGGTGGGGGAATGTCCCACATCCTTGGATTCCACCTCCAAATCTTCATCCTTCAAGATTTATCTTAACCCAGGGATAGCAGAAAGTAAACAATGATACTGTGAATGGCATTTTAACTTGATTGTAGAAAGAAAGTAGGGGCAGAGAAAGTAAGAGGGCTGGGTGGGAGTGCGCTCTGGGATGGAGGATGGAGGAGGATTAGGGCAGCTCCAATATCTTCTAATGATGTTTCCTCAGTGCACTGCCATCATCATAGTTATTACAATTATTAAGCCTTTGATACAAGCTAACCGAAAAGGTACATTTTGCTGGAAGGCTGAAAAAAATATGTTCACTATAAAGGAAGAATGGAGTAAAACACTGTTTTAAAATCACATATGAGGGACATGTATGGGGGTTTCTTAAAGCAGTTGGCTCCAAGTATTCAGCATCTCGTGTTCTTACCACAAATAGTTTTGCAAGATTATCCCACAAGAATCAGGAGCAGGGAGTGGGAGGATATTAATACTAAATTATCTGTAATTTTAAAATTACTTTAAAATTTACATATTTCAAATACATTTAAAGTGCCATTGTTATTCAGATAGATTATCTTTTTATTAACACTTGACATTGATCTTGGTGATTGTAACAGATGAGTTAGGACTACCTATAAAAGGAAGGAAGACCAGAGGTGCTTTTTTCCCTCTCAGCCTCCTTTAGCATTTCTGAAAATAATTCTGGAAATAAAGCAAATGAAACGAAAGCCCAACCATCTCTGAAGCTCTAATGTAGAAGCAGATTGTCAGGAAATCCGCTTCACCAGTCTTCATGCAATATTAACCACCCACACGTAACACATGTGATGTTTATTCCTCACTTTGGCGCTGGCTTCGTCTCATGCATGATGTGGAGGAGTTGGTGTTGCAGGCTTCTGAGAACGCTCTGGTTTCAGATTTGTGTAAAGGAACAGTTTTTGCATTTTCAAGGCAGATTAAAGAATTAATTTGCATTTAAATTAGTGCGCAGGCAGAGACCTTTGTATAGAGAGCTTCAAGGTGCTTCTGGGTTATTCAGGTTGTGCCAGAGCAGTACACTCCCCAGGATCATCTACCAAGTCCTTGGATCTCTGCTTCCTGGCAGGTTCAGGTTCTGGAGTCTGAGAGACCATGGTTCCAATTCTAGCTCCATGCTGAACATGTGCCCTGAGTGACCTTAGACAGGCCATCCATCCTCTCTGAGCCCTCGTTTCTTCATCTGTAAAATGGAGCAGATTAAAGCAAACACGCATATGGTGCTTACTGTGTCTGTACTGTTATGAGTGGAATGACAGGCAGGCTGCCTCCAGGATCTGGGCTAACTATCTGTTCATGCCACGAGGCTAATAGCCATGCCCCTGGCAACTTGAACTCACAGAGGAAAAGTGCTAATAGCAGATCCAGAGAGCTCTCAGACCTTAGTGTAAAGTGCCCCTGCATCCAGCTGATATCAAGCCTGGGCTTCCCCTCCAAGCTGCTGCACAGAGCTGAGCAGGGCAGGTGATGCTGGAGTTGCCATTCCCCAGAGACTCAGGGATTCCGATTTTAGGTTTCCTTTCTTATTGGAATGGCCGCGTTATAACTGAACAGCTTAACACCTTAAAAAGATTTTTTGACAATGATTTTAAGAGAGTAAGGGAGAGGGAGAGAGAAAGAAAGAGACAAACATCAATGTGAAAAATGTGAAAGTGAAACATCAATCAGCTGCCTTATGCTCCTCTCACTGGGGATCCAGCCTGCCACCCGGGCATTAATACCTTTTTATATACACTGCATACACCTATGTAATCAGTAACCAGATCAAAAAACAACAGAACATGACCAGCACCCCAGAAGCCCCTTTGTGTGGCCTCAGAGTCACTAAAGCCTGAGGTTAACCATTATCTTGGCTTCTGTTTCTGTACTTTATTATAAGTGGAATCATAGTCCTCACTCTTTTGTATTTGGTTCAACACTGTATTTGTGAGATTCAACCACACTGTTACATGTAGTTGTAGGTCATTAGAGATCATTACCATTGCTGCGTAATACTCTGTTGTTTGACACTGGCATGATTTATTTATCTTTTTCATTATTGACGAACATTCAGGTAGTTCCCAGTGTTTGACTATTACAAACAGTGCTTCCACAGACATTCTACTACATGTGGTACATACATAATTTCTGCTGTGTACATTTCTGTTGCTACACAGGATTGGAATTGCTGAGTCACAGAGCAACCCCATGTTGCTGTTTAGCTTCAGCAATTACTGCCAAATAGTTTTACAAAGTGATTACATCAGTTTATATCAATTTATGCCTTCTCCCCCAAGAAGCAGATGAGAGTTCCAGTAGCTCCGCATTCTTGTTGACACTTGGGATTGCCAGTCTCACTTTAGCCACATAGGTGGATGTGGAGTGACACCATGTTATAGTTTTAATCTGTATTTCCCTGATGACCAAAATGAGCAACTTCTCATATGTTTATTGGCCATGTGAATTTCCTCATCTATAACATGCTTGTTTAAATATTTAACCTTTTTCCTCCTGTGGGGTTGTATGCCTTTTTCTTATAGACTTGTAATAGATATACATTTATTTACACACACACACACACACACGATTTGAAAATATCCCACTAGTCTTGGGACTGTTCCACTGGGTAAAGACTTACGAAAGAGAAATAAAGGGATACATCTGGGAAGGGACTTTGATAGGGAGGGACGGGCAAGGCTGGAACTGGATTCTCTGCTTAGGACCAAACCCCTGAGCCTGGAGGAGGACATGAACATGTAGAAGAGTAAGAGGAGAAGTGATAGGTCAGGAGGTCTTTGGGACAGACAGTTGAAGAATTTGGCATTTTTTGTTTGTTTGTGGCTAATAGAACTCAAGCAGGAAAATAGCAAAACCGTTCCTTGAGAATGCCAGTCAAAAAAGATAGGTTATAAAAGAAACTATAAAGAAGAGTGAGGAGATGCAGGCTCAGATGAGACATTAGAAAACTAGAAAATCTGGTATAATCTGTAAAATACAGGTGCTTCTAACTTAGCCAAAGAAGGGTAAACAATTGTGCAGAGCACATGTTACATTTGGGAGTGGCCCTATGTCTTAGGTGCTATCTGTAAGGATGCCCTGGAAATATGATTAAGGATAAAACAAAGAAGGAAAAATGCCCTCCTTGTACAGAGATCTGATCTTTATGGGGATACCACATCATTATGGGATTCCTGCAGGAAGCTAGCTTGTATTAACTAAAAAGAGATCCAGTTTCCAAATTTACAGTGCAAATGAAAATACTATTAACTCTCAGTGTTGCATTAATGGAGCGGGACATCAATATAGATAATATCAAATGCATTAATGTTTGGGTCTTGAATGTGTCTTGGTTTCAGCATGGTGTCAAATACAGGTGTATCTCCCTTTCAAGAAATTTAGAATGCTTGAAATAAAATGATGATCTCACCAGGTATACTTCTGATTTTCTCCTGCTTTCTGTTCCCCACTGAGAAAGACCAATATCATCTCTCTATTAACAGCCCATATTCTTTTATGACTTGCTGAATTCCAGCACTGTGCAGCGTTCTAGATCAGCAATTCTCAACACTTTTCATCTCATGGCACACATAAACTAATTACTAAAATTCTGTGGCACACCAAAAATATGTTATATCTTTTGAGGATCTGACAAAAGACACAGCAGGTATTATTCTGATTCTTTCACACTGGACGGCTGGTGTTGTGTTGGCTGCTGTCATCTTTTTTTATTTGATAATCTAAGTGACAAGAGGTTATTGCCAATGACTAAATACTCAGGCATTGCATGTTTTTTAAAATCCTCATTCAAGGACATCTTTTTAAATTGATTTTTAGAGACAGAAGAAGGGGGAGAGGGAGAGGGAGAGGGAGAGGAAGAGGGAGAGAGAGAGAGAGAAAGAAACATTTATGTGAGAGAAACATTAATCTGTTGCCTCCTATAAATGCCCTGACCAGGGGGGATTGAACCTATGTATGTGTCCTCACTGGTAATCAAACCTGCAATCTTTTGATGTACAGGACAATGTTCCAACCAACTGTGCTACCCAGCCAGGATATTAGGTATTGCAAGTTTGTTTGTTTGTTTTTTTAAATTTTATTGAGGTGACATTAGTCTATATGAACATATAGGTCACATGTGTGGATTACTAATTTACAAAATCTGTATATTGGACCATGTGCCCACCACCCAAAGTCAAATCTTCTCCTGTCACCTCATATTAGGACCCCTTTCTTTCCCACTCCCTTCCCTCTGGCAACTACCACACTGCTGTTTGTATACATAAGTTTCAGTTTTATATCCCACATATGAGTTAAATCATATCGTTCTTAGCTTTCTCTGTTTAACTTATTTCACTTCGCATAATGTTCTCAAGGTCCATCCATGTTGTTGTAAATGACGCTATTTCATCCTTTCTTATGTCCGTGTAGTACTCCATTGTGTATATGGACCACATCTTCTTTATCCAGTCCTCTATCGTAGGGCAGGGCACTTTGGCTGTTTCCAACTCTTGGCCGCCGTGAATAATGCTGCAATGAACATAGAGGTGCATATATCTTTGCATATACTAGTAAATGATTTCAAGTTTTTTGGGTATATATCCAGGAGTGGAATTGGTGGGGCCTATGGTAGCTCTATTTTTAATTTTTTTTGAGGAATCGCCAGATTGCTTTCCATAGTGGTTGCACCAGTCTACCTTCCCAACAGCAGTGAATGAGGGTTCCCTTTTTTCCACAACCTCTCCAACACTTGTTGTTGCTTGTCTTGTCGATAATGGCCACTCTAACTGGTGTAAGGTGGTATCTCTTTATAGTTTTAATTTGCATTTCCCTGATTGCCAGTGAGGTTGAACATCTTTTCATATATCTATTGGCTGTTTGTATGTCTTCTTGGGAGAGGTATATTTTCAGGTCCTCTGCCCACTTTTTGATTGGATTATTTATTTGCTTGGTGTTGAGTTTTATGAGTTCTTTATATATTTTGGAAATTAAACCTTTGTCGGAGCTACTGTTTGAAAATATCATCTCCCATCTGGTTGGCTGCCTATTTGTTTTGTTGTCTGTTTCCTTTGCTGTGCAGAAGCTCTTCAGTTTGATAGAGTCCCATTCATTTATTTTTGCCTTTACCTCACTGCCTTTGGGGTCAAGTCCACAAAATGTTCTCTACCACCCAGGTCCATAAGTTTGGTACCTATATTTTTTTCTATGTGACTTATTGTTTTGGGTCTTATGTCTAAGTCTTTGATCCATTTTGAATTAATTTTTGTAATGGGGACAAACTGCAATCCAGTTTCATTCATTTGCATGTGGCTTTCCAGTTTCCCAGTACCATTTATTGAAGCAGATGACATGATGCTGTATATAGAAACCCTAATGACTCTACCAAAAAAACTACTGGAAACAATAAAATAATAGTCAAGTTGCAGGATACAAAATTAATGTACAAAAATCCATTGCCTTCCTGTATACCAACAACAAAACTTCAGAAAAAGAAATGGAGAAAACAATTCCTTTTTCAATTGCAACCAAAATAATAAAATACCTAGGAATAAACTTAATAAAGAATATGAAAGACCCATATACTGAAAATTACAAAACATTATTAAAAGAGATTGAAAATGACACAATGAAAGGGAAAAATATCCTGTGTTCATGGATTGGAAGAATCAACATAGTTAAAATGGCCATTTTACCCAAAGCAATATAAAGATTTATTGCAATCCCCATCAAAATCCCAATGACATTTTTTATAGAAATAGATCGAGAAATCATCAGATTTGTATGGAACCACAAAAGACCCAGAATAGCCAAAGCAATCCTGAAAAAAAAAAAAAAAAAAGAACAAGGCTGGAAGTATCAATGCTACCTGACTTCAAAATATACTACAGAGCTATGATAATCAAAACAGCATGGTATTGGCAGAGAAACAGATACACAGATCAATGGAACAGAATAGAGAGCCCAGCTATAAAACCACACATATATGGACAGATAATTTTTGACAAAGGAGCCAGAAATGCACATTGGAGTAAAGACAGTCTCGTGAAAATTCTTGAGACAAATCAGTGTGCCTGCCACAGGACATGGGTTGAACATCACTGTTCTAGGTACATATCTTCTTATCTTAGAGGGAAGAGTCACTCAGGAAGACCACAGTGCAGATGCACAGCCACAGTGGTGGCCCTGGTGGAGGTGGGATTCTTGCACAGACCTGCTGAGGCTGGAGCCCACATTTCTGATGCTCTGCAGACCTGTCTCAAACTGATGGAAAGGCGTGGCCTACAATTACAGACCCTGCTATAGTAAAATGGATGGTCCCTACATCTCTGCTGCAAACACAGGAATTCTCACCACGCACGGCAGTTATGTACCATAACTGTGTCACACAAACAGTGAATCAGTGAGTACTCTGCCACCCTCCTAGAGGAAACACGGGATTTGGCTTCTAGAAGCCTTGAGCAGCAACAAATGATCTATACATAACCTTATTTTGTGTATAGACACCTTACTTAACACTGTTGATTCATTAACACTGAGCTCCGATCCAACAGCACTATAATTCAGGCCTAAATAAAGCTTATCTAACACGTGAATTTTCTCCGCAAGGCAAATCACAGCCTTCATGGGCTTAGGAACACTAGACAGCACATTAGCATTATGCTTGGAGGCGATTTTAAAGAGAGAAATCATCAACAGAAAGCACAAAAATGCACCAATGTTGCCACTAAGTAGACTGAAAAGGATGCTTGCTGACAGTCTTGGAGCTGAGGCAAGAAGGCAGAGCGCTGCCTGGTTGGACCTCAGCTGGGGACATGCGTGTGGAGTCACCACTCTGTGTGCGTTTGTGAGCAGGAATATTGATCTCTGGGTTACAAATACTTTTTTAGCAAGTAGGAAAATTTGCAAATATAAAATCTGTGAACAAAGAGGATCAAGTACGTATTATTTGTTGACTGATCTAGGCTAAAGAATCATCTTTAGTTAGTCAGAGGGAATTACCAGGAGAGGGTTAAGGCTGCCAGTTGCCAGCTCAACTATTTGCCCAATTTTAGGGTTAATTCTTGAGGTTGCCATGCCTCCAACAGGTCTAAAGAAGCCCAGGGCCACCAACAGCAAATGGCTGGAGCAAGCACATGGTAGAGTCTCTTACTGACTAACCCCCATGCTGGCCTGTGATGAAAAAAAAAAAAAAAATCTGCATACTGGTGACCAAATCTCAATGTTCCCAACAGAACTCTGACATTTCCACAGGCCAAGAGATCCTGAGCAATGTATCTAACAGGACATAGACCAAAGCTGAACCCCAAACCCAAAACAATCACCAGCCTGCTTATGGGGTGATTACTGCTGCCTCCTTACCAATGACAACCATAGCAGTGCTGACATCCTACGTCTTCCTTGACAGACACTATGGAGATATCCAATCATCAAAATGTACCCACTTTTTGTCAGCATACAGTCCAGGCCTACTCCCTTTTCTACCACCCCTCTTCAGAGTCATGCTGCCCAAGGCAAACCTCCTCCTTCCAGAGATACTCCCAATGCTCCACTGGGCTTGTTCTTCCTTGCTTCAGAAGGCTAAAGAATCGAACTCTGTTCTATGGGTGATGGCAGGTATGGAGAAGTGGACCGCAGATGCTTTTAGTCCTGTTCAGCCCCCTGCACTGCACCCACCCCCAGGCACCCCAAATAAACATGCAACCTCTATCCAAAACTCTTTTACTTTGTTATGCAAACAGAGCTTGAACAAAAACCTCAGCTTTGTTCTCCCAAGCAAATCACCTCTCTCAAGAACCTAGAAATTTGAAAGTCCCTTTGGCTTAGGATTCATGGGAGCTACACTTGTGAACTGCTTTGAACAACAGAATGTGGCAGATGTGATGTTGTGCCAGTGGTGAGCCTAGTGCAGCTTCCAACTGATCTCTGGGAACTCTGTCCAGCTGCCATTTGAAAAAATCGGGGTTAGCTTAATGGTCAGTCATCTGCCCAAAGCCAAACTGTCTAGCCGCTGACAGCTAACCACAGACACATGAGAAAGCCCAGCTAAGACCAGAAGAACCACCCAGTTGAGCCCAGCCCAAACCACCAACCAATAGAACCAGGAGCTAAATAAATGGCTATTGGTTTAAGCTACTAAAATACAGGGTCATTTGTTATATAGCAAAAGCTAACTGATACAATACTGTCCCTTTGAGAGCTGAGCTGAAATCAATTATGAGAGCTGCAGTTGGTTAGTCATTTTACCCAAAGTATGATGCTTTGCAAATGCCTGTAAAGTACTTTGTGAAAAAGAGAGTTCTGTGGTCAGTTTTGAAAACCCTGCCATTATACTTCCCATAGGGAGAGTTATAGTCCATATTAGCATATTTAAAGTTTGTAAGAAACCCTGAATTTAGACAATAACTTAACATTTCTTAAACACTTAATTAAAGAATCTTTATTTTTCACAAAATGCCTGTGATGATCTTTCTTTCTGCAGCACCTCACAAAACAGTTAGGGAAATGCTACTCTAGATCAACAAATGAGCCATTGCTGGAGCCAAAGACTAAGAGTAGTTAGAATAATAAATGCGAGAAGTTCATCAGAAGGCTGATGGACATCTTCAGCAGGGCTGAAGATCTGCATATTATTACCTGCTGCCAAACAGCTGAGGGCATTTCCCCTAACCTGATAATCTTTTCCTGTTTACCAAACTTTACCTTTGATATGCCTATTTGCATTCCTAAAGGGCCAATGTGTTTTCCAGTAAATAAAAAGCCATGGGTCCGGAGATTCAGGGAGCTCACTTCACTCCGCCTGGCTCCCCCAAATGCCTTCCAAATTTATATTTCTTGTCTAGCCTCTATTCACTTATATGCAGCTCTTCTCCAGATTCCTGAACCCTTGCTGCGAAAAGACTGTGGCAAGCCATGGTTTCCAATCTGTAGACAACAGACCCCTGAGAGCCTGCCTTATTGTGTTGGGTGTCTATACATAGATGATGGAGGAGTGGTCAAAACATCCCTTGAATGTAAAAAAGAGTCGCCACACTCTGAAATAGATTGGGAGTCACTGCTCTTGGTTTCAGACCAGGGGTCCTCAAACTTTTTAAACAGGGGGCCAGTTCACTGTCCCTCAGACCATTGGAGGGCCGGACTATAGTTTAAAAAAAAAAACTATGAACAAATTCCTATGCGCACTGCGGGCCCGGGACGAGTCGGCTGCTAAGCAGGACAGGCAGTGGCACCCGGCGGGCCGGATAAATGTCCTCGGCGGGCCGCAAGTGGCCCGCGGGCCGTAGTTTGAGGACTCCTGTTTCAGACTGTCTGATTGCCTCATGGAATTGTATCTGTTGAGGTCATGAGACTGGCCACAGGTAGAAGTGACATAAATGTTCCCTGTAAAGGGCTGAAATAAGACAAGTGCTGCCTCCAGAAGATGAACGAGTTGCTTGGCAGTAATTGCCAAAATTCTATATTTACAGGAAACTGGCACTTTGTAAATACTAAGTCGTGCTATTTGTGTAGCTGTTTCTCATCAATATATGTGGGAATTCTGCAATTATCATGAGTGCTATTCAGAGGCTTCCGGAATCTCAGAAAAATGAGGGTAGCAGACAGAGCTAGAGGAGCCTGCAAACACCCACTGGCCCTGTGCAAACACCAGTGTGGATGCTCAGACAAGAGCAAAGGGCAAGGGCATGGCCAAGGCCTGAGCCATGACCAGGGTCTACCCCGATGTCCCCTCTCCTTGGGATGGCGAATGAAGGTGCAGTGCGGACAGACTTAGCCACTCAGGGATTTGGATATGAAGCCTGTCCAAGAATGCCCAGTCCACCTTGGCATTGGACCTGAGGCTTGCTTACAGTGTCCTGAGAGCAGGCATGGCCACAGTTCCCATGACTGTGGCTCCACAGCTGCCCTGGGTTCTCTGGCAGCTTATGGGAATTGGAAAGTAGCTTCTAGAGCTGGGTTGAGAATAAAATTGAGAAAACTGATCAAACAACATGCCTCCAGAACCTTCTAAAGTGGGCATTCAAGTCACAGTATGGGAATGGGGCCTCCCTCCCTGTGCTCCCACTTTGGAGGCCATGTTCCCGGGTCCAACCCCAGCTCTGTCACTCATGAGCTGTGTGTCCAGGGCAAGTTGCTGAATTTCTCCATGTCTCAGTTTTCTCCTCTGTGAAATGGGGGAAATAATACCTACATCATAGGGGACAAGTCATTTAACTGTCAGAGCTTTAATCATCCACGTTCACTTAGAAGTCTGCTTGCACCTTTCATTCCAATGTAATGTTTCCCAGTTCGAGTCTTACCACATGTCAGACTCCTGGGCAGAGAGAACCATGCTTATCTGTCCATTCCTGTCTTGGTTCTGCATTTCTCATTCACACCGGTCTCAAGAAACTCTTCTTGGTTTGCTTGAGGCATTTATGCATGCTTAGCTTTAAATATAACATCAGCAACTTGTTCCCTTGGATTAGGTACTTCTCCAGGTGTAGGTTACTCATTTTATATGAGGAGGGTTTCAGAGGTGGTGGGATTTAAGGAGAGTCACAGCAGACCCCCAGCCACTAGCCATTCTCCCTCCTTTCTCTTCATGACTTGGGAGCAAGACTCATGGACAGCTGTATTTGCACATTATATAGTCCCATGGGTCATGTTTCCCTTTCTCCCACTCTCCCGTATAAGCATCTTAGCAGGAGAGAAGAAATTCCCAACTACTTGGTTGATTGCATTCTTGAACTTCAGGGAAACCCTCTGATGCACTTGGACCACGTATGGGTCCATTTGCGGCTGAAAAATGAAATGAGAGCATCTGTGGCCTGTTAACTGGGTGGTGAGCTTATGGCAGGGGAGCCACAAACCTCCGGCGATCTTTCTGCTCAGCTCCCATCCCGATGCCTGTGAACTGGTGCAAATGCAGCACGCGGAACAGCTGGGCCGCTGCACACAGGCCTCCTCTAATCTAGCCACTAACGTTATTGTTTTGTGGGCAGAGGCTTTTGTTTCTCCACAGGAGTCCCAACCTTACATGGAGCAGCTACAGGCCTGTGTTCTGCCCACATGATCATGTGACCTGCTCTGGTCCCAGGGCCAAGGAGACTTGCCTGTTCACCTGTGACAAGAAGAAACAGAGCCTTCCCAGTGCCTGGCTATACCAGTGCCTGAGCTCCAGCTACCGCAGGTGAGTTTTAAGTGTGCAATATCATGAATCCTGTGTGTGTCCAGGAACTCCAGGCTCCTGGAAGGGGCTGTGTCCTGGGGAACTAGATAATGTCATGGATGCTCAGGGATGGAAGCTTGAAGCCACCTAGAAGCCCTTTCCTATTTTGTGTACAAAATGTGGATCCTGGATTTAGAGTGGGCCCTAAGAACATTTTTCTCATTTAAAGGTAAAGAAGCCAAGATCCCAAGGTGCAAGTGACATACTCAAGGTCCTAGAGCTCTGGAGCAGTGGTGGCTCTGGAACAGAAGGACCCGCCACCATTGAGCCATCCTGGAAATCAACAGCTTAAGATATGGACACCACACCCAGCCACTCTTTCTCCTTTGGTGAATGGGTCTGGGGCCATCACCTATTTACCCCAAAGACAGAGAGAGACCCTCAGCACTTGACTGATTTGGAGACATTCAAAGCATATAGCTGCCCCATTGATGCCCAGCACGTATGAAATATCACAATGGGATGTCTGCCATGTCTGACAGTGCTGGACACCCTTCCATTCCCTTTTCATGCTGCATCTCCATGCCAATACCATTGCAGAATCAAGTAGATATGAATACATTCACAGAAGAGCTTCCTTTCCTTCCCAACAGTACTTTCTTTCTTTAATGAGAGCCAGCTACTTTTATAAGAGATGCACAATAAATCACCTCTTTAGTAATGCTGAACACTTCCTAGTTTGAACAGATTCCTCTCTATGCTGACTTGTCTATTTACGATAGGAAGAGAAATAAGAAGATTCGCTTTTTACCATTTTTGGTATAGGAAAATCTGGTTCCTTTGCCAGCAGAGCAAAGAGTAGAGCGAAGCCTCCCAGTGGCAGGCTGTGAGTGAGTTTTCACATACAACTGAGAACTGACAAGTGTGTAGCAAGCTGCACAAGGTCAACATGTAATTAAAGTAAGAGTGTGTACCCAGGACCAAAGGTGGGACGTGCTTGAAATGTTTAAGGAACAGGATGGGGAGGAAGGTCTGCAGAGCTGAAGGGTAGGAGTGGGGGGCAGGCAGGGGAAGGAAGCAATGAGTTTGTAGAGGCAGGCAGAGCTAGAATACACTATCCTGATCCCCACATATGATTTTAAAGGATCGCCTAGGCCCGTGGTTGGCAAACAGTGGCTCGCGAGCCACATGTGGCTCTTTGGCCCCTTGAGTGTGGCTCTTCCACAAAATACCACGGCCTGGGTGAGTCTATTTTGATGAATGGCATTAGAAGAAGTTTAAGTTTAAAAAATTTGGCTCTCAAAAGAAATTTCAATTGTTGTACTATTGATATTTGGCTCTGTTGACTAATGAGTTTGCCGACCACTGGCCTAGGTCACTACATGGAATATGGACACAAGGGGGAGATACTGATCCAGGTGAAGGATGATGGTGGCCTGGATAATGTTCATGCCAGTGGATGAAGAGAGAGATAGACTGGCCAGGACTTACTGATGGGTATGGTGGGAGAGGGAGAAATCAAGTTTGATTCCTGAGATTCCAACCTGAGCAACTCAATGAATGGTGGCGATAATTGCTGAAAGGGCAAGCTAAGAGATAAATAGGTTTTGCAGGGAAGAATGAAAGGTTGTTGTCTTAAAAACTCATAGCTCTTTTTCAAACTACAACTGACTCCATGCCAACCCACCCTCTCTCTACAGTGGAGTGCTGAGTTGCCAAGAGAGATATTTAAAACAAACATACATAAGCACACACACGCGCGCATGCGCGCACACACCCCCCCCTTTACTTATTCAGAATCACACTTCAAGTAGTTGTGCCTAATATATTAAAAATCACTCCTATTGTCTTTCAAACAAGGATTATATCCAAAGAAACTCAAAACACGAATTTGAAAGAATATGTGTACCTCTATTTTCATTGCAGTGTTATTTACAATAGCTGAGATTTGGAAGCAGCCTAAATGTATATAAGTAGATGAGTGGATAAAAAAAAGCTGTGGTACATTTACATAATGGAATACTACTCTGCTGTAAAAAGGAAGACAATTTTACCCTGGTGACAGTATAGATGGACCTGGAGGTTATTTAACTAAGGGAAATAAGCCAGTCAGAGAAAGACAAGTAGCATATGATCTCACCCATATGTGGAATTTAATGAACAAACTGAACAACCAAGCAAAATGGAAACAGACTCATAGATAGAGAGAAGGCAGACAGCTCTGCTGTTGTGGGGTGGGAGGTGTAGAGAATAAGCAAAAAAAGAAAAAAGAGAGAACTCATGGTCATGGACAACAGTGTGGTGATTGCGGGAGGAAGGGAAGTGGGTGGAGGTGGAAGGGGGCATAGAGTGGATAAATGGTTATGGAAAAATAACAGAAAATAAAAGGATTATAGCATTCATAGGCATGCATGTGTGTGTAACGTGTGCACTCACGTGTTGCATGTGCGTATGAGCGTGGGGATAAAATTATGCTCCAGGGCCTGCTCTCTACAGAGGAGTAATAGATCTTGTCTCAGCCAACTCCGTAAAATGAAAAAGCGATGCCATCAAATGAATTCAGGCCTGTGTCCAGGAAAGGATGTTAAGGGTCCAGCACAAGCCAAAACTGCTGGTCCTGTCACAGCTTCAGATGCTGAAAAGTATGCTAATGGCCAAGGATACACGTCTGCCTCAATCCCTTCATCCACAGCACAGAGGAAAGGCAGTTCTAACAAGTTCCAGGAAAGAAAAAATAGATTATCAGGCTTCCACCTTTGCGCATAAAACAAGAACCATCAGAGCACGAATAAAATAGCTGACAAGGCAGCTTCCATGATGACCTATAGGCCGATCAGGGAGTTCTCCGTAATCCAAGGATACATCACAAGAATTTGCAAAAGGCATCCTAACCAAATGCCCAAGAATGAGGGCCACAGTTGGATCTAATCTGCACACTTGCTCTGAGCTTTCTAGGTGGAAGAGCATGACACCAAGAAACCCATTTGCTCCCAGAATTCTTGGGAGAAATGCAAATAGAGCCTCAGGAAACAAAACTCTCAAAGAGAGCACCATAGGTAGTCAAGGGCACATGCCCTGAGGGTAAAGATTTGGGTAAATGGGCCCCATCTTGGGCCCCATCCTATAGCAAGTGGGAGGGTTGATGGTTGACAGTTTAATCCAAATGTCCTATGAACCAGCTTCTTAGAAACTGGTTCCAAATTCCTCAATGAAAGAGGCGTTGCAAATTGAAAGGGCAAGTGAACTTTGGGGGTCCTTAAAATGAGAGAACAAGAGCACCGGCAATAAGAACAGCCCTGGAAAACCTTCCAGAGCCTCTGCAGAGAGCAAGAAGCTCCTGGGATCTCAGGAAGAGAAGGGGGTCCTCATGAAGTCCTGGAGTCTGGTACAAACAGGCCGGTGTCCTTTCTTGTCATTGGTCCTCAGGCTAAACGAGCTTAGGGAACCAAAAGTACAGCCCCCAAACCCACCTATGCCAATCTTTTACTAATAACACATTTGGGTGCCTTTCGTATGTGAGCACTGCCTTCGGGTTGCTGAAATAATACCTCAGTAGATAGAGACCAACCCTCCAGAGAAATAATTTACCTTAATGGAGTCAGGGAACATTGTGATTGTTCTTGAAGATGTTCCTTTAGGTACTACGTCTTTGTGCAGATGTTCGGAAAGGCCTCTGAGTCCTTGTGAAGCAGACTCATCTCTGCAGGGGTGGGTGTCTGCTGCCACTGGATCTTTGCAAAGCCCAAGCTACTTGGGCAGCACTGACATGGTGGAGAGCCAAGGTATGTAACTAAAGTAGGTGGCCTCTGCATTCTTGCTTTAACTTACTCTGTCTGCCTTGTGCATGGGGATATCCTGAGTATTTAATTTAGGACCTTTCTCTCAATGAAGGTCCATCCCCAAAAGGTCATCTTGTTATGCTCAGGACTGATGGAACCCCTGGAGCCCCATGAAAACATCCTGTCATTTTCATTGCTCACCTCTTTCATTTTTAACTCTTACCAGCTTATACCGAGTATATACTCAAAAGATAAGCTATTAAGTGCACTTCATTCATTCATTTACTCACACACTACACCTTCAAGAAGCAATTCCTGCATGCAAGGTGCCATGCAGCCTGTGACAGGAACATAAAGATGGCTAAAACATGGTCCCAGCTCACCAATACTAATCTGGGGAGAGGAAGAGAAGGAAGACATGTGCTGCAACTGAGGGCAGCTGGCATGAAGTTCCTTAGGAGATGAACAAGAAGGTGGGAGTTTAGAGGAGCAGAAGATCTAAGCTAATGTAAAGAACTACTTCTCCTTACAGGAAGTCAGAGAAAGCTTCAAGGAGGACAGGCATCAGGCTGGAGCTTTCAGGAGTCCCAGGAGGCCAAAGGTGATGGGGACCTGGCCAGGAACTGGTTAGGAAGGCCCTGACATTTATTGGTGGGTGGAGAATAATCTGTTTTTGCTAGTCTATAATATATGGGTATACAGAAGAAGAGAAAAAAAAGACCCTGAAAAAATGGACAGCACATGGATGGTGGGGACACCGAAATGACAATAATGGCAATGACTGACAGTTACTGAGCACGTCCTGAGTGCCAGGCTGTGTGCCATGCACTTAGTAGGACTGATTTCTCTAACCCCCACACGGAGAGCTTGCGGAAGCACAGCCTGTCATTATCCTCACGTTACAGGAAAAATAAGGCAAAGAGAAGCAAGTGACTGCTCCAAGGCAATGTTCCTAAAGAGAGGTGAGGCTGACATTTGAACCCAGCAGTCTGACACTGAAACCCTCCCCTCCCCTCCCCTTCCATTGCTGGGGAAGACGTCTGAGAAAGGCATAGCCTGGACATTGCACTCAAGATGTTGATCTGGTGCTAGGACTGCCTGATTTGGACTGGAAGGGAACATGAGCTAGAAGACCATCTTGATGGACACTGGACAAAAGGTACCCACAGATTGATGCAGAGTAGAACAATGAAAATATTAGGAGTTAACACTGTCTGGTACCTATCATTTTCTAGGCACTGGACTGAGATAGCACATGCTTTATCGTATCCCACAATAAAGTTCCTGTGAGGTAGATTAGCCTCATCCCCATACCCCAGTGGGAAAACAGAGGCCCAGAGTATTAAAGGCCACCCAGGCAGTAGGTGGCAGTCAGGGCTTGCACCCTTGACCTTCACCCTAATCCTGAGAAATGGCAGAACTAACAGAACTTGTCAAGTCCAAAGTCAGATGCAGCACTGGAGGAAACACATTAAAAGAGACAAAGGTGTTGGGACAAGGCAAGACCTTTGCTCTTCTCGCCTCACTGGATAGGAAAGGAAATGTGAAGGGCTGGATAGGAAGAAAAGTCCTCTGGAGTGTGTGTGTGGGCAGTGGTGGGGAAGAGGGAAGGCGTATGAACAGTTCTCCATGAGGAGTGTGGGAGCTGGGCAGCTACAGACTCCCCGCAGTTCACTGGATGAGGGGATGCCATCTTTTTCTACTCTCCACCCCGGGGGACACTGGTGGCATCTGAACCTCAAGCACACACACCACCCTGTGTGTGGAAGGGGGAACTGGGAGAAGACGCAGGGGAAGTCGCCAGCCAGGATCTTCAGGATGACATCAAGGTGTGGGCACAGGTGCAAGTCCGCTCCTATTTGGGGCAGCCCAGCTGGTATGTGTCAGGCAGACACTGGCAGTGCCCACCCCTGTCCCTGGCACTCATGTTCCTGGCATGACAATTGGACAACTTCCATCTGTGGGCCAGAGGGCTTTGGAGCAGCTTGCCTCCATGGAAGCAGCCTTCTGCCAGCCCTGACAGGAGGCAGGGGCTACACATTGCAGGCCCCTGCACCTCCACTGGGCTCCTCGGTGGAAGGTCATGTTCTCCACTATGTGCCAGTCCAGGGGGTGGGGCATAAGCTCAGCATCCCTGCCCTCAGGAGTCACTGGCCTTACCACACAGCCCTTATGGGCTGCCTTTCCCCCCCTCCCCGCCTCTGAAGAGTGCTTCCTGGGACCATCCCCTAAAGGAAGCACCTGCCCTGGACTCTCTGTTTCAGGTCAGCTTCTGGGGGAGCCCCAACTGAGACACCTGTCTCGGCCACAAGAGTTCTTCCAGTGCAGATCTGCAGGGAGGAAATGACTCCTTAGACTGTGGAACAGGCTGCAGATCTGCATCCCTGGGTACAGAAGCTTCTGGGCTTTAAGGTCAGGTTTTTTGTTAAACTTAGAACTCCTATACCAGGTAGGAGGGATGATAAATAGAGGGGATACAAAGTTCCCTCTGGATAGCATTTATTCTGTCATCTGGAGCCATGATAAATAGCAGGTCTTGCATAAGGTTCTCCGTAAAACAGAATCATCAGGAAACTGTTAAGCAAAACCACTGAGCACCAGCATTTAAAATGCATGGAGTGTTTTCTGATAAATGAGAGCATTTAATTGACTATTTCATCCAAATTGATTTTTTGAATATTTGCTAAAGACTAGTTCTTTAAGCTAGGACATGTGATGAATCCAAATGGTGTTACCTCATTGTTTACTTAGCTTTTAAACGTATACTTTTCAGAGAGAAAATGCTACAAAAGTATAAGTTGTCCATTCATAGTTATTGTATACAAACTGTGACTGTTGGCAATGTCATCTCAGAGGAACACAAAGTTTATCTTCTATAAACAAAATGAATTAAAAAAAATACATAGATAGGGATGGGTGGACCAAGAAATAAATTAGATAAATAAGATGGAGGGGGACACACAGCACCCTGCAGGTGGCTGGTCTCCAACAGAATACGTTTACTATCTAAACAATGCACATGCTCTCTCCCATCACCATCTGGGGCTCCTCATTAGATCAAATTTGGAAACTGTCTGCTCCAAAGCCCATTCCCCTGGCTTCCTTTCTGTATGGCATTGGGGTCAAGACATGAGCCACAGAGACCATAGGTGAACTCAGTCACACCTTGGTCTGGGGAAGTCTAGAAGGAATGTGAAACTCAGAATCTTGCATCTCCTTAGCCTCATGGGTTCTAGAGAGGGACCAAATGGGCATAATAATAATGGTAGGTGATATGCATTCGGTGCCTCAGGAGAGAACTGGATACCAGGATTCCAGTGCAAGTCCTTTCACTGGGCGGGGAGACCCCAGAAAGCAGCAAGAGACAGCAGGAAAATGAGTTGGAGATCAGACAGCTAATCAAGATGCTTTCAAACAAGGTACTGGGTTGGCACCTACAACTTACCCTGCTCAACCAACTCTGGGAGATAGGGTGGAACACGTGTTTCATTTAGCCCAACTGAGGCACCAGGGAAATGAGGTATTTATCTACCACCCCTTCTCTGAGGGCTATTTCTGGGCTGTCCTGCATTCTGGGGACCAGAAGAAGTCAAGTATCAGGGGCTGGATATTGGGAGTCAGGCAGAAGTCAGGCGGGCACATACAAGTTGCAAGAACTAAGGGGTACAGGTGGGGTATTATCCATGCAGTGCCAGACACCTTGCTAAGAGCTTGGCACACCTGTCTTTCCGTATTCCTCAAAGCAACCTGATGAAGTGGGTGCAACCTGATGCAGTGGGTATGTATCTCCAGGGACACGTGAGGAAACAAACTCAGAAAGGCCAAGCAACTTGCCCGTGGCTATGTAGCTAATAAGTGGAAAAGCCAGGGCTGAAACTCAGATGGGTCTTGTTCCAGTGCAGGCTCTAAGGCAAGCATATCAAACTCGCAGCCCGCAGGCCACATGCAGCCCACAAGGAATATTTTTGCGGCCTAGCCAATATAACCGTATGTAAGAAATGTTTTAATAAAAATTTTGTAACTTAATTTTTACCATATCCTGTTATACATAATCTATATATATAAAAGCCTAATATGCAAATTGTTTGACTGGGAGACTGGGAGTTCCATCGCTAGCTATGACATGTGCTGACCACCAGGAGGCAGCGCAGAATTGAGGTCTCAGCTGGCAGCAGGAAGGTCCGATCAGCCCTGATCACCAGCCAGGCCTAGGGACCCTACCCGTGCACAAATTTCGTGCACCAGGCCTCGTTATTAATAACGAACTACAACATTTGCTAATGACTGATTACTATAATCGTGTTGCATTCATTTCCCTTACGCACCTTACAGGCAGGCGCACTAATACTAGCAGCGAATATTTTAGCAGCCGACTGCCACGTCATTAGTCTTGGACCGACTTGTTTGGTGTGCGCAAAACGAAATATTTAGCTTTCGAAGAACAAGAAAAACAGGTTTATTTGCATTATGCTTATTAATTTGTGCAGTTATGCAGTGTCTGGTAAGTTAATGATCAAAAAAATATTAATTTTTATTAAAATGTTCTATTATTTTATGTTAATGATTACTCATTTATTTCAGCCCTTTATATTCAGCATGTCTCTACTGAAATAAACCTACGTTTGTATGAAAACTGAAGCTTTTGTGTGTTCTTTTGCAGCCCACATAAGCTTAAACCGTATCTGGCCCGTGTTAGCCTTTGAGTTTGACATGCTTGCTCTAAGGGATCACACTTTATCTCCAGCTCGGGGTCCTGGGAAGTCCATCCACAGCAAGCCCGAGTGCAGCGCATGGGCCTCATGGCCAGGCCGGGGCCTTTGGAAAGAAGTCTTGGGAGCAAAGAGGGGCGGGAGTAACTTAGATCTATCAAAATAGAACAATTTACTCTCTCTGTTAATCCTCTCTGCACACCGGTTTTAGCTGTGTGTTGACACTGACAAATTAAGGACATGCTCAGCACTTTTCCAAGAGTAAACAGCGAATTCCACAAGCTCTTCTAATCATTTTTCTCTTCTAGGGTGAAATCCCTTAACTAAACACTAAACATGTCTGCCCAGCAAGTGAGTTGTTGCTGAAACATTGCTGACCAGATCATGTAGGTCCCCTTAAAACTCGAAATGCTTGCAGCAGCCCCTTGCCCAGAGCCCTGGGCGTGCCAGCTACAGAGAGGCCTTGCGACCCCTGTCCTGTAGCTCACAGGACCCGCTGTCACCAAATGGATCTAGCTCTGATCCCCTGACAGGAGGAGTTTGGGGATGGGTTCACAAGTGAGCTGCCGCACAGGGGTGTGGGGTGGGGAGACGATGAAGACTAAATAAATAAGTAAATAAATAATCCAGCATTTACTGAGCACCTACTATGTGCTCCCACTTTACAGAAATGGAAATTGAGGTCGGGAGCAGTTCTGTGACTCGGTCCACAGCACGGGAGCTTGTTAGGGACATATAAATTTTCTTACTCCTAGGCGTCCTTTCTCCTCACAGAACATCCCACAGTGGTGGCCCCAAGGTGCCTTCCGTGCATCCTTTGCTAGTGACCTTTTCCCTGGCCATCTCTGCTTCTTGATTTCAAGTTAACAACATAATCAAAGGGAGGGAAGATGGGGCGAAATTAGAACTCATCTCTATGCCGTCCAGGGCACACGTGGCTAATTAAATTTATATTAACATCAAATAAAACTAAAAATCAGTTCCTCAGTCACACTAACCATATTTCAAATGTTCAGTGGCCACAGGTGGCCAGCAGCTACCACACTGGAGAGTGCAGACAGAGAACATTTTCATCAGCACAGAACGTTCTATTAGTGCTGGGCCATAGAAGTAGAGTCTCAAAGCCCAGAGAACCCAAGGATAACTCCTGGAGAGAAAAACATAACCCCTGGGGCTGAGGTGGCCGGATAGCTTTGATATGCAAAGCTGCCTCTCCCAGGGCTGGGAGGCGGGCTGGGTGGAGCTGGAAGGAGCCCTCTCCACCTCCTGCTTGTACCCTGGCTCTTCTGCCCCTAAGAACCAGCTATTGAATTAAGTAGTTTATTCTCTGGCTCTTAACAAAAGCAATCTGGACCCCAGGGAAGGGAGCCTGCCCAGAGCAACCATTCCTCCAGATAATAAAATTAAACAGCAGAGATAACTGAGAGAGGCTCAGGCCCCAAGGAAATGGATTCCTTGGTGAGGCCCTTCCAGATAGCCTTCTCCCCCAGGACCAAAGAGGAACTGGAAGCTCAGAGGAGTAAGGTAGCCTTTCCCATTTGGGACGTGGGCTCTCCCCAGACCAACTCCTTTCTCCAAGAACACATCCAAATTAGTGTGCACTCTCACGCAGGGTAGAGGGGTTAGTTTTGGGGTTGAGTTGGCAGAGCCCAGACTCGCCATCAGGAGTTTGGCCATCCCTGCACCTTCTGAAGGAGGCCCTGTCCTTCCATCACAACAAGTGATTAGGACCTGACCCAGGCCGGCTGGGCTCGCATGTCAGGCAGGAAACCTATGAGCTGGGCCCATCAGACACTTCTGGGGCTGTGAACTAAGAAATAGTGAACAGTACAGGTAGGGAGCGAGCAAGCAGAGCAGGTGCACCGAGCACACCAGGTAGTGTCAAGGCCTGCAAGGGGTGCAGATTGTGTGGAGATGGAGGTGCGGGGCCG
This sequence comes from Plecotus auritus, assembly GCF_963455305.1. Lineage (NCBI taxonomy): Eukaryota > Metazoa > Chordata > Mammalia > Chiroptera > Vespertilionidae > Plecotus > Plecotus auritus. The sequence continues at coordinate 82,000,978 of NC_137782.1, read as the reverse complement.
GGGGTGGGGGGGTGGAGTTAGGGACGTAGGCCATCTAGGCACTGTGCTTGGCCTGGAATACCGCCACAGAGAGGAAATAGGGAATGGACCTAGAAAACCCACAATCCCATGGGGAGGGTGATATATGAATAACCTTCCTCCCCGTCACATCCCAATCATACTTCACCACCTCTACTCGAGGGCCTTCCTCCAATGCCGACTGGTTTCCACTGTGGCTTTGGGGAGCAAGGAGGTCTTAGTGGAATCATGAAACAAGAATTAGCAAATTCTTGACTCTAAAATGAACTGGGAATAAGAGAGAATTGAATGCAGGCTCACAGGGAATTCCCCCAATTTCCCGACCAGATTAAAAACTTGGCTGGAGGAGGAGGCGGAGAGAAATGTGGACAGGAGCTGGAGGTTTGGGGGAGAGAAATGTGGACAGGAGCTGGAGGTTTGGGGGAGACCACAAACCTTGAGGTCCAGCCCCAGACATCACCTACAGAGATGCCACAGGGATCAGCAGCTATGGTCCTGTTGCCTTCCCTGGAGAACTTGCACATGCGCGAGTCCTGTCTTGACGGCCCAGCCCAAGAATCCTGCCTGAACTCCCCAAATGGCCCACCCTGTGTGGAGCCCACCCCTTTTTAGTACATGTGAGCTCCTAAAGTCGGCACTGCACACCGGGTGCCGTGAAGATGGAGTTGTGGACAAGGGAATCCCCACCGCTGGACAGAGCAGGCCTCAGATCAGATGGCCAGGCACCTCCCTATGGCCCACACATCCCTTTTGCCACCCTGGGGGCCCGAGGGTGGCTGCCCTGACTGCTCCCTGGAGGAAGAAGAGCCTTCTGCACACACAGACTCAATGCCTGAGTTGCCTTGGCTCCTCAGAGCGTGTCTAGGTTTTAGAATATGAAGATGGACACCGGGAACTTTCTGGTTGATATTTCCTTCCTGGGTTGGTCCATGGATGGGTCCGAGTTGCTGAATCAGTGGCTGGACCCTTCTTCCAAACAGACTCACTTAGCAGAACATTGCCTTCAGAAGGGCTACACATTCACTTTGTACCACTTCACACACAGCACACAGAAACATCCTCCCGCCGAAAGAGAGGGATTACATTAAACACCTGAAAAGAAGGCTTGAAGCCTAGGAAGAATCCTTTCCCAAAGCTGACAAGGTATTTATTTCTGCTGTGGAGGTTGATTTATTAAAAACAGACCCATTTTGAGGAAGAATTTCAAACACTGATTACTGAAAGCTGCTTTTACTGGAAGAGAAAATGTATAGCTTGGCTTATAATCTCAATGATTCAGCTATGGACATGCGGGATAATTAGTGAAATTTCACAAGATGCTTATAAATCACAAACAAACTATGGTCCTAGAAAATTATCCACAGGCTTCTTCCTCTGTTTGGGGTCAGTTCCTCTAGATTACGGGGTGCGAATTTCCTAAGAAACAGGAAACGCTGTGTTTAGTGTCTCAACATTATAACAGATTGGCTACAAAGCAAGTCCGAAGACTAGTGTGTTTCCTTGGGGTTATTCATTGTTGACAGTTGTACAGATAATGAATTACCCACTCTAGTCAGGGAGCCCATATATAAAGAATAGTCAGAAGGAATAGAAATCTCTCTTTACTGTAATCCCAGGATTTAGGGCTTCTGAAATTGATAAAATCAGAAAGATTCAAGGAAAAATTAAATCTACAGTGTTTGAAAAGTTTAACCAGAAATGGCTGATTTCTACAAATCATACACAAAAGAAGTTAGTATTTTTATGGAAAAAAGCAAGAAAAAGAGAAGCAGGTTGGATATTTAAGATTGTTCTGGGGGGTTCAAGGGCCAGTGCACACCTGAGGTTGAAGGCCACGGCTTTATGCGGCCTCACAGGAACAGCCCGCTCACGGGGCCCAGGTGGAAAGGGGAAGGATGAGTTGGATACCAACACTTAGAGTATGATTTGAAAGGACTCTGCTCTCTGCTTGAGATCTAAAAGGACGGCAGTTAATCCCATGAAAGAACAGCCTGTGGCCCTTCCCAGGGCAGCCCAGGGTAACAGAATACACCTCTGAGACCCTCCCTTCCCTGGAGGAGGCAGACATAGCTCTTCAGTGGCCTAGAGGTGGTTGGATGATGCTCAGTCCCCTCACCCCTTCTCATGTCCCTCCCAGATCTGGGGTCTTCCTCAGGGAGCCCTGCCTAAAGGTCCCTGAGCCTCTCTCTGTGGCCGGCCTGGGTCTTTCTCACCTGATGGAGGGCTGGCCACTCTGGTCCCCTCCGGCTATGGCTGACCCTGCTTCCTGAGCAAGGAGGGATGGCAAGATCCTGAATCTGCTTCCTGCCACTTCTAACTCAGCAACTGAGCCACCTTGTGGTGCCTCCAGGTGAGGCCCACCCTCTCCACTCCCCTCCAGGTCCTTGGTTCCTGCTCACTCCAGGCGCCAGGGACTCTCCAGTCTCTATATCCTTCATCACAGGTGTCCTGCTCCTGCCTGGAACCCCTTTGCTCCTGTCATTGTTGGAAAATGCCTACCCAGTTTTCAAGTTCAGTGTAACTGCCTCCCAACGTGGGACTTGCCTTCTCTGCATTCCCACATCACACGGCACAGATGATGCATGGCTGGAGTGTCCATTAGTGGGCCTCCCCCAGGGCAGTGGGTTCCTGCGGGTGAGGCTGCCTCTCGGGTCTCTAGAAGGGGCCAGCCCAGCACTCCCACATTGCAGGGGCTCAGAAAGGCCCCCTGATGGCTGAGTGCAGGAAATCTATTCTCAGCTCCCGCGCAGTGGTCGGCAAACTGCGGCTCGCGAGCCACATGTGGCTCTTTGGCCCCTTGAGTGTACCTCAATCAGATTGAGGATGTTTTTAGCAAAGGCCAGCTTAGGAGTACCCTAATTAAGTTAATAACAATGTACCTACCTATATAGTTTAAGTTTAAAAAATTTGGCTCTCAAAAGAAATTTCAATCGTTGTACTGTTGATATTTGGCTCTGTGACTAATGAGTTTGCCGACCACTGGTCTAACCCATTCATCTGTTCCTACAGGTTAGTCCTGGCAGCGTGTCTTCTCACATCCAGTCTCACATGTGCATGTAACGATTCCTGAGCATGCCAAATGCGCTGGGCACCATGGTGGGTGAAGGGGATGAAAAGCATCACTTAACCCTGCACTAAACTGGGCAGCGTTTGTTGTTCAAGGCACTGGGCACTGTACAAAGGGGCTTCCCTGGTGAGGCTTATGTCATATTGGGGGATCTTAATGCTCTTGTGGAAAGCATAGGCAAGATTCTGTCCTTGACCTTGGGGAAGGTACTGGCAGGCCCACCCTAACCTGTGCCCCTGCCATAGAGAAGAGGTGCCCTCCTCCTGGTCTGAGCCCGATGCCTCCCTGCACCACGGGCATGCATGTGGATACCCCAGGAAGCAAGTTCAAGCTTCTGCACCTGGTCTCTTCCCTCTCAGAGGTGGATTGGGGAGGAGGCCCACCCAGGCCTTGGCAGCAGGCACTGCTGTTTGGGTGGAGAATTCTGAAGTTCCACGTGCCTGGAGCATGGTCTCAAAGGGGTGGATGCTTTCCTTGGCCCCTAGACTCCTTGCCCTGGGGTTTCTTCAATGCAGGGCCCAGGGCAGGGGCTAGGTGCAGTATTAGATACCAATGATGACAAGGTGCTAAGCTGCAGGTTTCTGCCGACTCTCGGGAAGTGGCTAGGGGAGAGTTAGGGTTAGGGCTTTTGTACACTTGGCCTTCATGCCACCTGGGAATTCGTGGTCACAGACAGAAGAGGCTACAGGCATCCTTGAGTCATGAAGAGCAAGGCAAACGCACCCTCCTCTGCCTTGGGATGGCATCGGAGGGTGCGCGGGGTGTTGGGAGGAAGGGCCCTGCCAGCTGCAGGCGGCAACGTGGCCCGGGAGGAGGGAGCTTGCACTGTTTGTGTCCAGAGTAGCAACCTCATCGCTCAGATGTCGAGGCACAGGGAGCTGATGGCTCCCAGGGAATTCTGGACCAGCTCAGTGCCTGGGTCTCCTCAGCCTTTCGACAGGGAGCCTCCCTGGTGCCGAGGGCGGCAGCTGGCATCCGTATTAGTCGCTCTGTGCATGGGCTCTCCTAATGGGCAGGGGGACTGCAGAGTGCCAACTTCATCACCTGGTATTTTTAGAGATTGTCTTTGCTTAAAAGGGATTCCTCATGCCTTTTTTTTCCCCCAGGGGAGGTGGTTCTGGGGGTTGAGGTGAGTGAGGAAAGACCTGAAGAACTGATGGCTTTCAGCGTGAAGGGGTCAGGTTTTGGGCAGCCTAGGGGCCCAGAGAGGTTAGATATCTTGTCAGAAGCCACACACAAAGTGAGAACAGCAGAGCTGGCTCCAAGCCCATGCCTGGTCAGACTCCAGAGTCCAGGTGTGCATTGAAAACTGAGGTCTCTGTCCCCTCCCCTTGAGTCATAGATGCCTGTGACTTAGGGGCTTGGGCATTACAGGCCGTGAGGTTCCCTCCATGTTCACTGTAAGGCCCCCTCTTGGAGCCCCCCATGAAGCCATGCTGGAGCGGCCGCAGGGAGGTGCTCTGGTCAACAGTTCCAGCCTAGCCAGTGCTCAGCCTGGACCCTAGACATGAGTGTGGACAGCCCTTTCAGGGTTGGGGGGGGGGGGGCGGTCCTCCAGCAGCAGTGGCCCCAGCCCCAGCCATGCATGTCACTACCACCATCCACATCGACCCACCCAGGCCCTTTCTTAACAACTGACCCACAGAACCCAGAAGCAACGTAAAGTGGTTATTGGGTATGTCACGGAATTTGGAGAATTTTGTTCACAGCAATAAATATCCAGATGATAGCATCCCGGAGATGAAAGCGCACAGTGCCGCACCTTGTTCAGAACCTGGCCGGGTCTTTTGGCTTCTCCGCCACTCCTTAGACGTATCTCCACACATCCCCTCTCCAAACTCTCCCAATGGGTTCGAGGGAAATCAAAGACCTTTGCAGAAGACATGCTAGGGCAGTGGTGGGTGTTCAGAGCCAGAACAAACTTTAGTGATCACCTACTACATGCCAGGCACCGTATCTGTTGCCATTACACTTAATCCATGGACTTAACAAATACTCTGCCCCTGCCACATGCCAGGAACAGGTGGGGAAATTAAGCCGCATACAAAACCAAGTCCCAGTTCTCCTGAGACTTACATGTCAGTGAGACTGACAATAAGCAAATGAACATATAACAACATAAAGGCTGGGTAGGAAAGGGTTGCCCAAGGGGGTGACATCTGAGCAGAGAGAGCGAGCATAGTTGAGTAGTGTGGAGCAGGTCGGTTTGACCTTGGAGTTCACGCTTTGGGTGCGATATCAAGAACAGAATGTATACAGATGCCTGCCAGCTTATGAACCCATGGCCTTTTAAAGAGGGTACACTGAGAAATTGCCCCCACAAGGCTCCCATAGGAGGAAGGGGCGATGCTGGTGCGGGCACCACTGCCCACCCCCCAGCCAGGCCTCCCCGGGGACCCTCCAGCAGAGCCACGAGAAGGTACTTACACAGAGCACATGGAGAACCACTGCTCCCTGTCTCCGGTCCTCGTTGGTGAAGATGTCACTGGGGAACTCATGCAGGGCTGAAGAACAGAGAGAGAAAACCAGCTCAGTACAGATGACAGCGTTCTCTGTGCTGGGGGTCGGGACAGTCTGCCAGTCCTCATGTTAATAGGGGGTCCGTGAACTTGGATGAGAAAAAATGATATCTGTCTATTCACAGACCTCGAACTGGAAATTTAGTGTTTCCTGCAGATTAGAAGGTAGGCAACAAACTACAGTTGTCTTAAAGCACCTGGGACTCTGCCCCAAGAGATATTTTCATGATCCATTATGCACACTACTCTATTCACTCAGCACTTCAACATCAGGGTGGTCTTTAGGTCGCCACTTAAAGTGTTAGTGAGAAAATACGTGAACTACTATCCAGCCCTGCAATGGCCAAGTCTAGTTCCTGGGACCGGAGAAGGGCCTGAACAGAGTCGCAGGAGCCTCAGGAAACCATCCACGTGTATGGCGTGGCAATGCCCAGTGTCCACTATAGCCGGTGTCCCCCACCCCTGTCATCTTCCAAGCCTCCCTTGTGTAGGAACTGGGAGAGAGGAAGTGCAGGGTGTCTTTATGAGTAGGAACAAGAGACCATAACTTGCTCATGCATAACTGGCATCAGCACATGGCAGTGAGCATGGGGTGGAGGTGGCAGAAGGGAGGCTCTGGGCCAAGCTTAAAGGTCTGGATAAACTGCTGTTGGGACTTGCATTCTGAACCCAGCATGGCAGGGCCTGGATATTAAGATTTACACCCTAGTTAGCAACATGGTAACGTGTTGTTATATTAACGACTGACCCACAGAACCCAGCATGGTAGCTCATTTGCAAAGGACATTACCACGTCATCCAGGTCACAGAGAATGTAAGAGCCCTCAATGGAGACGCACTGGGCAGTAGCTTCATTGGAGGAGGCCCCTAATGCTTATTATTGACCTCATCAGCCCGTTTAGGCACTATCCACACAGCCTATCAATGCACATGCCGCTATTTCATGAAGTGCTGCTTTGCTGTGGTTCTAAAGCAGTTGGAATGATGGTATTTAACCTTCCTAAGGAAGTGGTCAGCCTGGGGCCAAGGAAAGGCTCCTCAATTGGGCATCTGTGGGGCTCGATGCCAGCACTCCCATGGCTGGCCTTTGGTGGCGTGTATTTTCCTCTCTTAGCCTCAGTTTGCCTACAGCCATCTGACAAATGGCCCGAGGCTCCTCCTTACTACTCCCAGGAACACAGAGAACAGTTAGTGCACACAGCAGACACCTTTACTAGGTATCCGTGGGTTGAAAAACGCTGAAGGGAGCTGACCCTGGGCACTGACCGGGGTGGAGAATGTCAGCCTTACCCAGGTTGCCCAACGGTTCAAGAACAGAGCTACCAGAGCACAGAGCTGCTTCCTCAGGATCAAGCAAGCTCCCCACCTGGCCGACTCAGACTCAAGCCACCAACACATCTGGGAGATGGTGTTTTCAGAAGAACTGCAGCTGTGCAAGACAAGAGCATATGGAGGAGGCAGGGTAGCTCGCTGGACTGGAAGGCTCTGCCCAGCACTTTCTGGCCTCAGTTTCCTCATCTTTAAAACAAGGTGGGGTTTCTAGTGCCTCCCACAAGCTGATGGGGTGCTGATGCCCTCCCCCCGCCAGCTGCCCTCCACTCGGGTATGCTTCCTCAGACCCCAGTCCACACAAACCAGGGGCACTTCTTAGTCAAGGGGTGAGAGCTAGAATGCTCGTTCAGCTTTAAGAAGGTATTATTTGCTTTGAGTTGTTAATTGGATTTTGCATAAGGGCCCAGGTGGGGAATCAGGTCAGGGGTCAGACCCCACCTATACCTCTCACGGGCTATCTCCAAACCCACTTCCTTCATCCGTAGGATGGTGTATGGATGCCATCCTTGCTGGGGAGAGTTCAGACAGTGTATGTGAAGTACCTCTAGCCATGTTTCCTGGGTTACGTATCACCATTCCTCGTAATTATAACAATAATGGGATGCTGGTCTGGCATGAGGCCAAGGACACATCCGTTCTGGTCTTCAACCCACCTATCACCAATTCCTGACTGCCTGGCACTGGCGTCTATTTCTCTGTTTCTTCAGGACAGTGTTTAGTCCAAGGCAGCTGCATGATGCATGTCCCTCTAGGTGCTTCCGATGATCAGGCTGTTGGGACCACATCTGCACCACACCTTCAGAATCCTCCAAGTCTCTTTCTACTGCTCTTTTTTTTTTAATCCTTCCCCAAGGGGTGAGGATATTTTTTCCATTGATTTTTAGAGAGAGTGGAAGTGGGGAGAGAGGGGTAGAGAGTGGGGAAAGGAAACATTGATGTGTGAGAGACACACATGGATTGGTTGCCTCCTGCATGCACCCTGACTAGAGGCGGGGATCAAACTTGCACTCGGGTACGTGCCCTTGACCAGGAATTGAACCCAAGACCCTCTAGTGTGCAGGCTGATGTTCTAACCATTTAGCAACACCAGCCAGGACTCTTCCTTTTTTCTCCCTCTCAGTTTTCCTTTCAGTACATCTCACCAGCCCCAGGGGGCCAGCAAAGTCAAGCAGTGCTGTTCCCATAGAAACCACTGCACCCGAACCCAGCGGATTCCCCTTGCCAAGGCAACAGCAATCAGCGGCCCGCTCCTCTCTCCTGGCTGCTTTCCTGAGACCTGGGTTTGATGAATCTTAATGGAGGTTTGCTGGAGATGAAGTGTGTTTTCTGCTTTCTTTGAAAAAAAACAAAAAATACAAAAATACCCACACACCTGCAGCAGGGACATTTATGGCATCTTTGGACATACTAATTGCCTATTGATCAAATGAAGCAGCCAAGATGAAGATTAACACCCGCTAACACCCAGCTCCCTTAGCACATCTGAGCAGAAGGAATATGAGCCAGGCAATCGCGGTGTGTTGTCTCATTCCAGGGGGCTTTTATACCAAAATATCTAGTGAATTTGATTGACTGCCTCTTGGGAATTGCCCCAAGAATCTGGAATCCTGACCCTGCCCAGCTCATCGCCTGCAGCGATGGGGTGACTTCACAGTTCTGCTTTAGACCATTCATCTGTCTTGTGCTCCCCGATAAAGCCTGTTGCTCCTTCTGCCCCTCACATGAACATTGGGGAAACCTTGCCAGCAGGTGTAGTACTAGCCTCCCACAGAGCCTTCCTCACCTTATTGAGGCCCTCCTGTACTGCGCGAGCACTTCACACATAATATTCCAACCAAACTGCAGCCATTTGTTGCCTATTGTAACTTTGACTCAACTGGACTGACAGTTCCCTGAGGACGGGAGCTCTGCCATTTCTTTCCCTATGGCCTGTGCCCACCAGGCCAGGGTCCATGAAAGAGAAAGTGAACACAAGTGTGAATGTACTCAGCGGTTCTTTCTCCCAGGAAATGCTTTTTGTATAAACACATTTTATTGGCTGAGAAATGACACTTCAGTAATCTCCCCAACAACTGGATTCCACCTTGGGTGGCCATTCAGGCAGTTCACAAATACCCCATTCTCCTTGTTCCTGAGACCTGGAAGGAGTATGCCTGTGGGTGCCCTTCAAGGTTAGGTGGGGCCCCGCAACTTGCTTCAATTAATAGAATGTGAGTAAAACAACATATCCTATTTCTGGACAAGCTTGCATTTTCTTGTCTAAGCATTCTTAGGAACATATGTTGGGGTGAATCTCCCATCCGCCTGGATCCCTGAGTGACTGATATCAGAAGCCCACAACCCTAATACGTACATTTTGTACATGTAGCATAAGTAAGACTGAACATTTTTATTCTTCTTCTTGCCACTGTGACTTGGGGGCTGTTTGTTACCCAGCATATCCAGGCCCACCCTGAGTAATGCAACAACTGATGTAGTCCTTGGCACTGCAGCAGCATTTTGTACATGAGGCCTTGCCTCCAGCAATTTCAGTTTCTTCTGTCTTCTCCACTAGACAGTGGTTAGGGTTGAAGAAAATGTATTCCCCTTTGTGTCCTCCGTGCCTAGAACAGTCACTTAATGAGTGTTTGTTGATCAGATGTATGCATTTGTCGTGACTGAAGACCCTGAACAAAATCATCCACAAAAGAATCTGTGTGAAAATTGATATACTAGTAGGCACAACTTAATTTTTGAAATATTTAGTCTCTGGAAAAATTTCAGAGACAATTCAGTGCCCTCCTCTTAGGCTCAGTGAGGTTCAGCAAGCCATAGGAATGCAAGAGGGAGACTGTCTGGCAGTGGGAGGGTGCAGGGTGCCCTGGGGAACTGCTGCCTGCTGGGATGTTGTCTCATTTTAAGGACTGTGTTTTAACACTGGAAAACGTATAAACAAATCCATCACATGCAAAAAAAATGCACATATGTTCAGCTCTTACCATGTGCTGGGTACCATACTTAGCCCTAGTTCCAGAAAGAACAAGGATACACAGTCCTGATCACTGAGGAGTTACAAGTTGAATGGATGAATGGTTAGGCGGGCGGCAAGGGAAGCCTCAACCCTCTTTGAGCTCAACACAATAATTTAAGTATCCTGATTTTAAGGATGAAACTCATCTTTATCAAGTATTGTAAATATATACTGTATATATCTATTGCTTTTTCATTGCTTCTATACAATATGGAACATTATCCTTAATTTACAGATAAGTAAATCAAGGCTGAAAGAAAGCAAATAAACAGTAAGTTCAGACAGATGTTAGGGGAGAAGCTGAGATCATAACTGGGATTACATGTCTCCCATGTTGATTCCTGTATTGGAAAGGGCAAACTGACTCCCTCCTCCCCACCTTTAAAGGGCACAGTCCTTCCCTTCAAAAGCCAGAAACGAAGTTCTGGATTCAAATGGATTGATGTGTACGTGGAAACAAGATCATGAGCAGCATCCCTGTGAAGGAAGATGGAACCATCAAACTATCAATCAAAACCCTAGCTGGTTTGGCTTAGCGGATAGAGCATTGGCCTGTGGACCGAAGGGTCCCGGGTTCCAATTTGGGTCAAGGGAATGTAGCTCAGTTGCAGGCTCCTCCCAGGCCCGGGTCCTGGTCAGGGCACATGCAGGAGGCAACCAATCGATGTGTTTCTCTCACATCACTATTTCTCTCTGTCTTTCCCTCTTTCTTCCACTTTCTCTGAAAATCAGTGGAAAAATAATCCTCAAGTGAGGATTTTAAAAAATACTACTAAACAAATAGATATTACCAATCAAATTTGCTGAGAAATCAAATTTGCTGAGAAAGGTTGCTTCAGCCAAATACTAATGTGGTGACATTTGCTTACCACAGGCAGCCAGGGTTTTCTAAGCGCCTGAAGACCTACATTTGAAGCCCCCCTTTACCACTCATGAGTTCTGTGGCCTCAGGGAAATTCCTTAACCTCTTTCAGTCTTAATATGCAAATGGGAGAATAAAAACAATACTAGTTTACATGGTTAAGAGGATTAACTGTGATACTTATGAAATATGCAGTACCTAGTATTGGGTATCTAATTAGTAAATGGAGAGGGAGAAATATGGACAAGGGGTGTTTCTTAAGACATCAATGCCCTGCCCACATTCCTAGGATCCAACCCCTTTCATGCTAAGCAACTTCCACACCAGTATCTCCAAAGCTGAGAAAGGGTGCTCTGCCCAGATACTGAAGGCTGGATATGCTGAAGAATTAATACGGCTCTTTTCCCGAGAAGAAGCCCTCAGCCAACATCTGAAGAAGCCCTCAACCTCACTCAGCTCCCTACCTACTCGAGTGTGATAACTCTGAGGTGTGTTCTACACTGTTGGTTCCAATTCTTAGCAGGATCAAGCTCTAGTTGTCCACAGTGACAAGTGGCTTTATAATATTCCTTTGACTGGCTGCCTTCCCTTCCCTGTCTCAATTCTGGACTCCCCTATCTGGATCATCTCCCAAATAAACTTGTACTTGAGTCTGCCTCAGAGTCTATTTCTGGCAAACTCATATTTAGACAAGGGGAACTAGGAATTTCACACTTTTGTACCCCTCCATTTCAACAAGGGTTACATTTTCTAGCAAAGGACTCATTCACATCCAGTTGAATTTCCACCTAATAATGGCAACAGTCCTCAATGGCCTCCCTTCTGTTTACTTACAGAGAAATGATGCATCCTGCATTGCCAACAGAAGCACAGAGCCACCTCATTCCTGATGCAAGTTGGTAGACTGTCTCTGCCCCCTTTTCCTGATGCTAAAGTTAATCCAACACCCATGAGAAGTTCCTTGATTTCCACTTCAGAGCTATTTTTCTCATTTCCATATTGGCAGAAAATTTTACACAATCATCCCACAAGCTTTTCTCCTGGAAGGGAACAGATATTCTTTGCAACTGAAGAACACCCATCATTAGTTACATGGACTTTTGGCCTGGCAGGGTACTGAAATATAATTTGATGAACTAGAAACATATTTCTTTATCAATAATAAAAAGCCATGGTATCAGTGTTGCTCATGGCTCCAAGCCAGTAGCTACTGTAGAAAATATAGCAAATAATGTAGTGGTCTCAGCCCACAAACATGGCAATATATAGAAAGAGGCCTATTTGCAGGGGCAAGGTCCTCCAACTTGCATTTGTTGCTCTTGTAGGAATACCATAACTGTGTCAATAATGAATTTTCATTAAAGGAAATAAAATATTTATGGTAAATAGCCCTGTGGTATTCAGAAATTTATGCCATTCTTGGTCTGCTCTGGTCCTCAAAATGTCCCTTGGTGCCAACATCAGAGGCAGAATGTTTAGATGGATGAACTGGGGTCTGACTCAAGCGCTACAGTGCTATGCTCTCAAGTTTGCTTATTGATCCAGAGAAATTCAAACCAACAAGCTGATGTATGCAGAAACCCACTAAGTAGCTTCTTAAGAGGACATTCAGTGGTAAGAAGGAATGCCCATTCCTCCTTGGAAAAATGCAATGAAAACAGATTGTTTTGAATGTAATAATTCCCTATAGGAATCTACATTAAAAATGTTTACTCTTGACACTGCCAGGACCCTTCAGAGTGCTTCAGTGTGCCTCGCTGGCAAACTTACCGCGGGTGCTCTTGTGAGCCGCCACTGGTAGTAAGCGCCTATCCACCACAGGTGCAGCAGCGAAAGCTGAGTCTGCCCACCCCATAACTACAGAACTCTGGGCACCACAGTCACACCTTTCCAGAGTGCAGACCCCCTGAGCCACATCACCTTGACAGACAGTTCCTTGGTGTCACTGTGAGTCCCCACTGGACACGCGTGATTTCAATTAAGGGTGCAAGACAGCAAAAATTCGGTCCCCTCCATGGCTGCTGACTTCTAGACACTGCAGTTGTGCCTCTCAAGCTCGCAGGCCTACATCAAGAGAACCCAAACAGCTCAAGTAGGGAGCTATACTAGATTACCAAGCCCAGGAGAACTGAGAGATTACACCAGTAGCACCATCACCAAAAGAACCTGGGTAGCAAAGCAATTGGATCTACAATTAAAACATTACAGGAAAACATGGGGAGACAAAAAAGCAATCCCCAAAGGAAAGAAAAAGAGGAGTCACCAGAAAGGGAGTTAAATGAAATTGAGGCTAGCAGCTTAACAGAGAAAGAATTCAGAGTAATGGGTTATAAGGATGTTTAAACGGATGGATGACACACAACTCAATGAGAACTATAAGGAGCTGAATGAGAATGTCACCAACATGAAAAGAAACCAAGAGGAGATGAAGAATGACATAGCTGCAATAAAGAACACAATGGAAGGCTTAAACATTAGACTAGAAGAGGCTGAGGACCGCATCAGCGAATTAGAAGACAAGGTAGGAAAAAACACACAAACACAGCAGCAACTGGAAAGAAGACTTAAAAAGCAAGAAGAGAGCCTAAGGGAGCTTTGAGACAACACAAAACGAAACAATATTAGAATAATAGGGATACCAGAAGGAGAGGAAGAGAAGCAAGGAATAGAAAACCTGTTTGAAGAAATAATGACAGAAAACTTCCCTGATATTGGCAAGAAAAAAAACTATGCAAGTCCAAGAAGTACATAGAGCCCCAAACAAGTTGAACCCCAAAAGACCGACACCAAGACACATCATAATTAAAATGGCGAACACTAACGACAAAGTAAGAATCTTAAAGGCTGCCAGAGAGAGACAGAAAGTTACCTACAAGGGATCTCCTATTAGAATATCAACTGATTTCTCAACAGAAACACACCAGGCCAGAAGGGAATGGAATGAAATATACAAAGTGATGCAAAGCAAGGGTCTGAATCCAAGAATACTATACCCAGCAAGGCTATCATTCAAAATTGAAGGTGGAATCAGGAGCTTCACAGACAAAAAAAGGCTAAGAGAGTTTATCACTACCAAGCCAGCAATGCAAGAAATGCTAAAGGGACTGCTGTAAAAAGAAGAAAGAGTAAGGCAGAAAGAAACACAAACACTAAGGAAAAATATGACAACAAACATGTACTTGTCAATAATAACATTAAACGTAAATGGATTAAATGCACCAATCAAAAGACATAGGGTAGGTGAATAGATAAGAAAACATGACCCATATATTTGCTGTCTACAAGAGACCCACCTCAGAGCAAAGGATTCACACAGACTGAGAGTGAAGGGATGGAAAAACATTTTTCAGGCAAATGGAAATGAGAAAAAAGCTGGTGTTGTGATACTTATATCTGATAAAACAGACTTCAAAGTAAAGGCCATAACAAGAGATAAGGAAGGCCACTACATAATACTAAAGGGAGGAATTCAACAAGAAGATATAACTCTGGTAAACATATATGCACCCAATGCAGGAGCACCCAAATACATAAAAAAAAGTCCTGGAAGATATCAAGGGAGAGATCGACAACAATACAATCATAGTAGGAGACTTTAATACACCACTGATATCACTGGATAAATCCTCTAGACAAAATAATCAGCAAAGAAACAGCAATTCTAAATGATGCACTAGATCAAATAGACCTAATTGACATCTTCAGAGCATTTCACCCCAAAGCCATGGACTATAAATTCTTCTCAAGTGCACATGGGACATTTTCAAAAATAGACCACATATTGGGTCACAAGCAGTTTCCCCAAATTCAAAAAGATTGAAATCATATCAAGCATTTTCTGAGACCACAATGGCATAATATTAGAAATAAACTATAATAAAAACATTCCAAAAATTTCAAACACTTGGAAGCTGAATAGCATGCTATTAAACAATGATTGGGTGATCAATGAGATCAAAGAAGAAATTAGAAACATCCTGGAGACTAATGACAATAAAAACACAACAATGCAAATGCTATGGGACACAATGAAAGCAGTCCTGAGAGGAAAGTTTATAGCTCTACAGGCCTACCTCAAAAAACAAGAAAAAATGGTAATAAATCATCTAACTCTACAACTCAAAGAATTAGAAAGAGAGCAACAAGAAAAGCCCACAGTGAGCAGAAGGAAGGACATAATAAAGATCAGAGCAGAAATGAATGACATAGAGACCAAAAAAACAATACAAAAGATCAACAAAACCAAGAGCTGGTTCTTCGAAAGGATAAACAAGATTGATGAACCTTTAGCCAGGCTCACCAACAAGCAAAGAGAGAGGACTCAAATAAACAAAATCAGAAATGAAAGAGGTGAAATAACAACAGACTCCACAGAAATACAAAGGATTGTTAAAAAATACTATGAACAACTCTATTCTAACAAACTGGACAACCTGGAGGAAATGGACACATTCCTAGAAAAATACAACCTCCCAAAACTCACTCAGGAAGATTCTAAAAATCTCAATAGGCTGATAACTATGGAAGAAATTGAAGCAGTCATCAAAAAGCTTCCAGCAAACAAAAGCCCGGGGCCAGATGGCTTCACAAGAGAGTTTTACCAAACATTCAAGGAAGAACTAAAACCTATTCTCCTCAGACTATTCCAGAAAATTCAAGAGGAATGAACACTTCCAAGCTCCTTCTATGAAGCCAGCATCACCCTAATACCAAAACCAGAAAAAGATAACCAATGAAAGAGAATTACAGGCCAATATCCCTCATGAATATAGATGCCAAAATCCTCAACAAAATTCTAGCAAATCGAATTCAGCAGTACATCAGAAAGATCATACACCATGACCAAGTAGGATTTATCCTGGGGATGCAAGGATGGTACAATATCCGCAAATCAATAAACGTGATACATCACATAAACAAATTGAGAGATAAAAACCACAGTCATATCAATTGATGCAGAAAAAGCATTTGACAAAATCCAACACCCCTTCTTGATAAAAAGTCTCAGCAAGGTGGGAATAGATGGATCATAGCTCAACATAATAAAAACCATATATGAAAAACCTATAGCCAACATCATACTCAATGGACAAAAACTAAAACCATTTCCCCTAAGAACAGGAACTAGATAGGGATGCCCACTCTCAGCACTCCTGTTCAACATAGTACTGGAAGTACTAGCCATTGTGATCAGACAAGAAGAAGAAATAAAAGGCATCCAAATTGGAAAAGAAGAAGTAAAACTGTCCTCATTCACAGATGACATGATATTGTACATAGAAAACCCTAAAGACTCCATCAAAAATTATTGGACTTAATAAATGAATTTGGCAATGTAGCAGGATACAAAATTAATGCCAAGAAATCTATGACATTTCTATATACCAATAGTGAACTTATAGAAAGAGAGACTAAAAAAGCAATCCCATTTACCATCACACCAAAAAAATTAAGATACCTAGAAGTAAACTTAACTAAGGAGGCAAAAAACCTATACGTGGAAAACTACACGACACTAAAAAAAGAGATAGAGGAAGACATAAACAGATGGAAGAACATACCATGTTCATGGATTGGTAGATTCAACATCATTAAAATGTCCATACTACCCAAAGCAATCTACAGATTCAAAGCACTTCCCATTAAAATACCAACGACATATTTCACAGACCTAGAACGAACTTTCCAAAAATTTATCTGGAATAAAAAAAGACCCCGAATAGCTGCAGCAATCCTGAGAAAGAAGAACAAAGTAGGTGGGATCTCAATACCAGATATCAAGTTGTATTACAAAGCCACTGTTCTTAAAACAGCCTGGTAGTGGCACAAGAACAGACATATAGATCAATGGAATAGAATAGAGAACCCAGAAATTGACCCAAATCACTATGCTCAATTAATATTTGACAGAGGAGGCACGAACATACAATGGAGTCAAGACAGTCTCTTCAACAAATGGTGTTTGGAAAATTGGACAGAGACATGCAAAAAAATGAAGCTAGATCACTAACTTACACCATACACAAAAATAAACTCAAAATGGATAAAGGATTTAAACCTAAGGCGGGAAACCATAAAAATACTAGAGGAATCCACAGGCAGAAAAATCTCAGACATATGTCGAAGGAACTTCTTCACTGATACTGCCCCTAGGGCAATGGAAAGTAAAGAGAAAATAAACAAATGGGACTACATCAAAATAAAAAGCTTTTGCACCACAATGAAACCATGAATAAAACAATAAGAAAGCCCACTGCATGGGAGAACATATTTGCCAATGATATCAACAATAAGGGTTTAATCTCCAACATTTACAGAGAACTCATACAACTTAACAAAAAGAGATAAACAATCCAATCAAAAAATGGGCAACTGATCTAAATGACACTTTTCGAAAGAAGACAGAAGGAAGGCCAAGAGACATATGAAAACCTGCTCAAAGTCACTAATCATCAGAGAGATGCAAATCAAAACAACAATGCGGTACCATCTTACACCTGTCAGAAGGGCTATCATCAACAAATCAACAAACGACAAGTGTTGGTGAGGATACAGAGAAAAAGGAACTCTTTTGCACTGCTGGTGGGAATGCAGACTGGTGCAGCCACTGTGGAGAACAGTATGGAGTTTCCTCAAAAAACTAAAAATGGAACTCCCATTTGACCCAGTGATCCCACTTCTAGGAATATATCCCAAGAAACTAGAAACACGAATCAGAAAGGATATATGCACCCCTATGTTTATAGCAGCACAATTCACCATAGCTAAGATTTGGAAACAGCCTAAATGCCCATCAGCAGATGAGTGGATTAAAAAACTGTGGTATATCTACACAATGGAATACTACACTGAGGTAAAAAAGAAGGAGTTCTACCATTTGCAACAACATGGATGGAGATGGAGAGTATTATGTTAAGTGAAATAAGCCAGGCAGAGAAAGATAAATACCACATGATCTCACTCATTTGTGGAATATAATGAACAGCATAGACTGATAAACAAGAACAGATCCAGAGACTGAGAAACGTCGATCAGCACATCATACCTCAGGGAAGGTAGGGGAGGGTGGGGGTAAGGTGGAGAGATCAACCAAGGGACTTGTGTGCATGCATATGAGCCTAATCAATGGACACAGACAACAAGGGGGTGGGGCATAAGTGGGGGGTGGGGGGTTATGGGGGAATAAGGACACATATGTAAAAAATAAAAATTTAAAAAATTATAAAAAAATAAAAAAATGTTTACTCTTTATGAATTTATTTTATAGAAGACGAAGCATGCATGATAAAAGACTGAAGGGTTCAAAATCAGTGATTTTTAAAAAAATGACAATTCACCAAATTTCAGAGCTGGAAGTAACCTTTAGTATTGGTCTAGAAATGGAAAAGTAATGACAGAAGGCTCTGGTTAGAAGCACAGTTTAAGTTTTCCTTCTGCTTCTTCTTTGAATATTTGTTCTTTTTCTACATAATGTTAGTCCATGGTCATCAATTCATGGATAGAAAATAGATTTTATCTCATATGTTCATCGGTTGACTAGTAATGACTGACTGTTAGGCTGAGGCTTGGATGGGGCTCAGTGGGACAGAGCATAATGATCCATTAACAATGTCTGTCATAGTTACTGGAGTGGGAATGAGGGCCTAATTCCCTATACCCGTGGTTGGCAAACTGTGGTTTGCGAGCCACATGCGGCTCTTTGGCCCCTTGAGTGTGGCTCTTCCATAAAATACCACGGCCTGGGCGAGTCTATTTTGAAGAAGTGACGTTAGAAGAAGTTTAAGTTTAAAAAATTTGGCTCTCAAAAGAAATTTTAATCATTGTACTGTTGATATTTGGCTCTGTTGACTAATGAGTTTGCTGACCACTGCCCTATACTAAAGCTTCCTGAAAAAGTCCTAAAATAAAAGAATAACTGGAATTCCTTATGCCTGGTAATAGTAATTCTTGTCATAGTTTCTTTGATCAGTACCTCTTTTAGAGCATAATCCATTACAAAAGGGGAAGGGGAAGATTAAAGTATTTCTATACAACTCCCTGCAAATACCAAATATTTGAGCAGATGCACCCATTTAGAAAACATTCGCTTGGAATTTGGTCTATAAATAATTAAATATCTAAGAAAACTCACACTTAGTTGTAGGAAGAGCTGTAAATAAACTGACAAATTATTGGATAATTCAGTTGATAAAACTCAAGCTGTGCTTATGCCTCTATTTAGTACTTGGTGACCTTTGGTCTCTCCTTTAGGGAAAAAGGAAGATGCTACTTTTAGGAAATCATTTCCCCTTTTTACCATTCACCTATGGTTTTGGGTCGAAGCACTCAAAGAATCTTCTAATTACAGCTGCAACTCTTTTAAGGGTAAATTTAAGCTCAAGGCTTTTTTATTTGAACACGAAGTTTGTTCACCAAATGTTTAGATTCCAAATGTCATGGGTACATCTCTTGGAAAACATCTGTCACTGAATCTGAATAAATATTAAAGAAGAATATAATTAATCTAAAATAAAAAGTAATTCTTATATCCATTTTTCTCCATTTTCTTGGCCCATCACTGGGCTCTAATGGTGGCACATTATAACTTTGAATGAGACAGACTAAACGCCTTTTGCTTCTACAATATGCTTTGGTCTCCAATTAGATGATGGACCAAGAGTAGGAAGTGATGACAAGGAAGATATTCTAAGAAGACCATGTGCTCTCTTACAATTATCAGAGCAAGACTGGTCACAGCGTGGAGCAGGCCAGATCAAAGCAAGGGGATTTAGAATCTACTTGATATGTGTCTAGTAATTTTTGATTGTATATTTGACTTTATGGACAATGCCCTGAGGAGACTCTGGATTCTGTCTTCCTTCAAAGAGTGCTGAGTTTTTGTTTGAGCAGGAAGTTAAATTACTGGAGGGTCATCTCTAGTGGTGGTTTTAGGCTTCTTCTGACAAAAGTCTGTTCAAATAATGCTTATGTCCTGGAATTCTTATAGGATTTCAATGGAAAGTTTGAGCTGTTTAGTAAGCCCCTTTAACTTGGGGGTCTTGCACTACAAATTCTGTATCTCCACTGGGCTGGTAAGAGCTACTAAAGTGCCTACTCAGCAATTTAAGACTCTCAGCTGTTGTTTCTCCTGGGGTGCTTGGAGTTGGTACCAAAGCATGCACAACTTAGATTTAAGGTTCCCTCTGTGACTTCTTCCTTTCTGGTATGTCCCCCAATTTCCACCTGCTTTGGGAGTTCCAAACTCTACTCTCTGATGCCTCACCCCAATAAGATCATAGCTTTCTGGCTGTGCTCTATCCCCTGTACTGCACATACAGGGGAGGTTCATCAAGGAAAAGGCCAACTGGCATGGGTCTCACACAGTGTGGTTTCCTTATTTCAAGGTTCATATATCCCAAAGTCTTTACTTTATTCACTTTCCACAGCTTTTACTTTGGTTTGTCCAGGCTATAACTGTCCCTACATTAATCCAATATAAACTATTCTATCATGACTGGAAGTCAAAAGTCCAGAATATATTCTAGGTCATCACCTCCTGCAGATAATTTACAGTAAACTAACACTACAGGTTCCCCAAACTTGCTATTAGCCACAGTAAATCCTACATGAAATTAATGCAGCCTGAAATAATTGTGTGGCCAAATAGTCAATAATAAGCTGGGGAAAGCTAAGGTGACTGGAATGGGCTGACAAGGTAAGACTGAAGGGCTAGGAGGTCATCTAATTTTATAGGAACTTATATGGATAAACCAAGGATTGGCTATAAAGAGCACTCAAGACAGGAGATTACAGGAAGAGATGCTGCAGTATTCCACAGCCCTCAACTGTATCTATTTCAAGGTTAAGGCAATCCAAAGAAGCATCTGTGGCAGCTCTGATGTTTCTGACAGGTGATGCCCAAAAGCTTAGAGGCAAGAAAGTGCATTAGGAGGCAAAATGATATGGGAAACCAGTTACAGCCAAGGGAGTGAAATTGGGTTCTGCTTTCGTGTGGACTCTGGAAGTTCTCTTCCGTGTTCCCATAAGTGTCAGGTTTTGACGTTCCTCATGAAGTTGGCAAATTGAAATTCACAGCAATAAAGGAAGGTGTTTAATAAATGCTTTTCAAGTCCAGACAAATTTGTGAAGCTTTAGAAATAGGAAAGAGAGGTAGGCTGAAAACAAAACTTTTGACTAAATCTGGCCACTACCTCAAGCACATAAAAGTATTATTTTTTTAAAAAAGAAAGTGAAGGAAAAGTCTGATTGGCACTCGAATTAGCTGAGATCAAAATAATAAATATCACAATCTGTGTTTAGAGTAAAGAGGATCAGAGGGAAGGCAGAGATGGGTTAGGGGGTGGGGGTGGTAAGAGATCAACCAAAGAACTTGTATGCATATATGCATAACTCATGGACATAGACAATAGGGCAGTGAAGGCCTGGGGTGGGGTAGGCTAGATGGGGTCAATGGGGAAAAAGGGGGACATTTGTAATACTTTCAATAATAAAGATTTTACAAAAATAACAAACTGAAGAGGAAAAGCCAACAGGAAAAAGGATGGAAAGGTTTCACTTGGTTCTGTGTCAACTCCATCATATTCCCCATTATATGTCAACTAGAGGCCTGGTGCACGAAATTCATGCACTGGCAGGGGGAGTATTCCTCAGCCCAGCCTGCACTCTCTCCAATCTGGGACCCCTCGGGGGATGTCCAACTGCCGGTTTAGGTCCGATCCCTATCACAATCTGGGACTGCTGGCTCCCAGTTGCTCACCTGCCTGCCCACCTGATTGCCCCTAACTGCTTCTGCCTGCCAGCCTGATCACCCCCTAACCACTCCCCTGCCAGCCTGATTGACGCCTAACTGCTCCCCTGCCAGCCCGGTCACCCCCAACTGCCCTTCCCTGCTGGCCCGGTTGCCCCTAACTGCCCTCCCCTGATGGCCTGGTCCCCCACAACTTCCCTCCCTCCCCTGCAGGCCCGGTTGCCCCCAACTGCCCTCCCCTGCTGGCCTGATCACCTACAACTGCCCTCCCCTGCTGGCCATCTTGTGGCGGCCATCTTGTGATAACATGGGGGTGGCCATTTTGTGACCACATGGGGGTGGCCATCTTGTGTGAAGGTGTGACAGTCAATTTGCATATTACCTCTTTATTATATAGGATGACCTTGTTCCTCCAATACAAGTCAATGACCTTGTTCTCTACTATCTCTCATCATATTCCCCATTAACTCAATGAACTCATGTCCCCCCCCCCCCTCAGAATTTAGGATTTTATTTCATTGCTGGCTAGCTTGTGTCCATGTGCTTATATTTTATTGCAGGATTGCTGGGAGTTAAAAACACATTCAAAGAAATCCTTAAAGAAATCAATATAATTATTTTGAAACACCTCCTCCCCCCCCCCCAAAAAAAAAAAGCAGAGGCAATGGTAGCAACATAAACTTTGTGATGGAATAACTTCAGTCATCTAGTCACAGAGGCCAGATGTAAATGTATGCATTTACTGCTATAAACCAGGAAAAGTATTGGGCCCACTTGGGTAAAAGGCTGATCAAATAAAATGAAGACCCTCCTTGTCACCCCCACAGACCAAGGACTGGTTTAAGATGTCCTTGAAGATGTTGGTGTGCAGGTCACTGGATACCAAATTCCTGCAGTGTGTGAAGTAAAGCGACTTGGCAGACTTTCAAAGTGTGGAAAAGATGTTCATAGCATTACTTCCTATGATCTTTTCTCAAATAAACATTGAATTTCAGGGTACCTCATATAGATCTATTAAAATAATTTTTTCAAAGCATGATCCTTACAATGCTTGAGATATGTGATATTTTGGGTGATAGGCACAGAAAAGCTTTATTATTCTTTGAGAGACTACAATGTTTAAGTTTTCATGTATAGCTCAAATAAGTAGGATCAGTCTGTCAAACTTATGTGCATAAAAACCTGCAGTCTCCTAGGTAACACTCTGTGGGAAGATAGGCAAAGGGGCTGTTTTTCAATCTGAAGATGAAAGCAGCAAACCCCGTGGGGGTCCTGGACTGAGGAAACAAGGTCCAGCCAAATCACTTCCAAGAGATGGGCTGTCAAGTGCCCACAGGTAGGAGGGCTGGCGAGAGCAGCCTTATCTTTCCCTGAATCCAAGACACAGAAGCAAACCAGTGGCTTACTCTCAGCAACTCAGGTAAATGACTCTTTCCAAGGATACAGGGTTCCTTTGAGAAAGATTCAAGGGCCAAAGAGACTCTGATCTCTTTATGATTACGTTTACATCCTATCATGAAAGCAAGCTTTTCAGGGACACAGGCAGGCACACAGTTTCCCTATCAATTTAACTCCAAGATGAACAGGTGCCACATTGCTCTAACTGGCAGAGCATAACTAGAAAATAGACAACACAGCCCTGCCCTCTTGAAATTTACAACCCAGTTAGGGAAGCCGTATTTAAGCACACAAATCACACAGAGTGCAGGATGGTAGAAGGCAGGCTATATATGGATATGTATATGTGTGTACTTACACGTGTATATTATACATACTAACTGCAGCATAATAGCTATCCAAAACATAGTGGTTTAAGACTATCATAACATTTTTCATGTTTTGTATGATGTCTCCCATTTCTGGGGGCTGACTGGGCCCAGCTAGGTGGTCCTTACTCAGTGACACAGTTTTGGGAATGTGAAGACTTGCTCACTCCCTGCCTTTCTGGCACCTGTGCTGAGGAGGCTCAAACATGGGGGGCTGGAAGCGCTGGGGCTCCTGGGAGCCTCTCTCTATCTCCGTATGATTTCTCCATGTGCTCTTTTCTTGGGATCTCTTCAGCATGGAGACTTCTCATATGGAGGCTCAGAGACACAAGGCAGGGGGCCAGGAAGAAGTTGTATGGCCTTTTATGACCTCGCCTGGAAGTCACGCAGAGAATTCCCATCACCTTCTGTCCCTTGGGGCAGTCACAAAAGTCTGGACCGGCCTCACGTGAAAGGGGAACTAGACTCTACCTCTTGATGTGGGGTGGGGAAAGGACAAGATTCTGGAAGAGCACAGGGTCCTGGAGTTATTGCTGCAGCCTTTTTGGAAGATGCAATCTGCTGCTCTTCGCCTCTATCTGAAATGATAACTATTTTTAGAGCTCCCTTCATAACGAATCTAGATCTATTCCTGTGGATTAGACAGGGAGTGGTATTCAGAGTCAGGAAGAAAGGCATCAGCCTCAGCCAAAGCAGCAGTAAAGGCAGCTGGGTTAAGTCTGCCTTGAGAGGGGTCTTGAAGAGGGAGGGCATAGGTGGCTAGTGGAGGCACTCCAGGCAGAGCGGGAAGAGAGGCCAGATGTGCAGGTCGGAGGGAGCGGAGCATTCTGTGTTCTTATGGGGTGGGTACTCTTTGATGTGCTTCTCCTTCAACAAACAGCTAAGCTCTGCAGTGGAAACAGGTGTAGCTACTAATGTGTTTCACTTACATGCTACCCTGACATCTCTGTGCTTTACAGCAGGAGAAACTGAGGCCTCATTCACAAAGCAAGTGTGATCTCGAGGCCAGGTCTTCTTAGTCAAGTGTCCTTTCTTCTAAACCACAGTATGCAAATGCATGTATCTGCTGTCATAAACCAGGAGAAATCTTGGGCCCATTAGTCAGAGCTCAGTTCACATTCCCCCCCAGGCTCGGAGAGATTAAGTACCTGCTATGAAAACCCCAGCTTTGTTTTTTCCAAAAGAAAAGACTTCACCCCGAATTTAAAAGAACATGTGGAATTGCATTGAACTTCATGGCACATTAGAGCCCAGAATGGGACCCAAGACTAAAGTTGGCCAGTCCTCCTGGTTAGCCTGTACTAAGCCATGAGCAAGAGAAACACAGCCTTGAAGTGCATGGAGTCTGGGGGTCCCCTCCACGCAGGATCAATGTCCTGGATCCTTCCACCCAAAAGGAGCCCCTGCCTTATTTAAGTGCTGGCATTGTCTACTTGCATCTTGACGTTCGTCATGTACTAACATTGAGCTTACTCAGATTCTCCTGTTTCCTGAGATACGTCTGATAGAATGCATGTTGACACCTTTGCAGCAACTCTGTCTGTGCCCCAGGGCCCCATTTCATCATTTGCACATTTCATGGCAATGGGCTGTACCCCAATGTGTGCTTGGCATACTAGGACCCACAAGGGTAAGGCAGAAAGGGTTGGTACCAGGGCTCCTGAAAGGTCCCAACTGACAACAGAGTAAGGTTTAGATATCGGGAAAGAAGTGCCCTGGTGTAGTTACCGTCCATGCCCCACCCGCTTCCCCAAGGATCCCTTTACCACCTTCCTGACGCCAGCTCCAGGTGCTTTCACACCCAACAGCCCGCACCCAGGGCTCCAAGAGCTGAAGTGCCAGCTGTGAGCCTCTGCTTGATCCTGCACCTGCCCCTCCCTCCTTCTCTCCTGGTCCTGGAGTCCGCTCTCCTAACAGCCTTTCCAGGGAGCACTTTCAGAATCACTTTCACATAAGCGCTCATGCCAGGCTCAGCTTCTGGGAAACCAGGCTAACCCAGGAACCACACAAACACCGCTTCTCCCACAAATATTCCCTGGATCACCCCAAAGGAATCCTGCCCTAAATCACCACAGAGACTGGGATCCAGACCACATGAGTGCAGGCTGGAGGGTGGGTGGTGGGCAGCAGCTTGTTACCCACACCCCTGGGTATGGGTACGGCATTCCATACTTTCCCTTCGAATGACAGTGTCCTGAGTGAGCCACACTCATCACTCGGCAGCCCATCTGTTCCCAAGGGGCCTATCTGTGCACAGCAGACAAGCACTCTCTGTCCTGAGATCCTGCCATGCCTATGTGTCTGAGGCTGCATGCAGACGGGCTGGCTGGCTGGTGTTTAGGATGGAATGATGCGAGATTAGACTTGCTCTGAGACATTGTCAGTGAGCAGGGGGGCGGGACCGGGTGAGGCAGGGAGTGGAGAAGCCTCAGAACTGCCCGTGGCCAGAGTTTCCATTCCCAGTGCCAGCTGATGGGAGCCAAGGGTGTCCCAGGGGCACGTCTGACTGGTCTGAATGCAGAGGCAGCAGGGAGAGCATCCTCTCTCAGTGTTTTCACTGGTCTTGAACACGTCCCAGAAGTTTCTATGTTCTCCTGTCACATAATTTTTAAAAATCTTGTTTTTACCAGAAGTTCAGATCCAAATAGCGAAACAGATAGAATTTGTGCTTATGTTTTGGCTTGTTGGAAGCAGCAACAGACTCAGGTGATGACAGAAGGTCCAGCCTCAAATCTGGAGTGTTGTTGGGGAAAATGCTGGATATTAGAATCTCATTGCATGAATGGCAACTGTGGTGTGTGTGTGTATGGGGCGGGGGGTGGGGGGGATGGCAAAGGCTGTCACTTTTGGTGATCATTTCCAAATAACAGAAAGACAAGCAGCACGGATAATGGTCAGGGACAAGACTAGGCCTCTCCAAGGGAGTAAAGTCTTGAAAACAACGTCCACACCAAAGGTATGCACCACACACATTTTGGACAGCCTGCCATTCCTGAGGGAAGCCGCACTTTCATAACGTGAATGAAATCAGCTCTTTTTATGCCCTCAGTTTCAAGGAGCCTGGCTGAATGGCTGAGTGGCTCTGTCCATGGCTATATACAGGGGAGAGTGAGAATATCTGACCAGCTACATTAGCTTCTGCGGCTACCCCTCCCATCCCTCTGTAAAACATGTCTAAAGCTTGCTAAGGTATAAAGGCTTGGAAAGGAAAGCGAACCTCTCCCAGACAGATGAATAAGCATCTTCTTAAAGGTGACAGGACCTTGCAGTTTTATCACACCCAGTGAAGTCAAGAGGACAGCAGGGTGGCCTGTACCCCTGTAGTGGTGCCTGCTTAGATTCCCTTCACCAGGCTGGTGCACCCACCACCCAGTGCCTTGAATGTTGCCTGGTGATGGCTCTGACTCCATTCTCCTCCCAAGAACCGCCCTCAGCCCAGGAGCATGAATGTCTGGAAGATCAAGTCTTCACTCCAAAAGGGTGTGCAGCCAATCCCCTGCTCAAGGAAGAACAACTTCAGGGTGCCATCCACTCTCCATGGGCCCTGGGAGATGGGGCTGGGTCCCATCTGCAGCTGAGGATACATCTTTGCTGACTGCTTCTCCTGCCTGACCCTGCTGCTCTCACTCCCCTTCTCTGAGAACTCTCCAACAGCAAATCGCTGGCCCAGAATCTTTCTGGGAACCTCAACTTGAGCCAACCCCTTAGCTTGGCTTTTGCACTCAATCCTCCAATGCAGTGGGGCATCTCATTGAAATGTAAAATGCACAGCAACTGGGAAAGGCAGGGGCCTGTGCACTAAGGGATGACCAGAGCAAGCGTTGCCTCTTTTCCTCCCTCTAAATCATTGCAGCCCAGAGCTGGACCAGCGGTTCGAGCTCCTTCTGTTTCAAGCTATGCCCCAGCCTGAGACATGCTGCTGTCCAGGCTGTGTGCCCTAGAAACTGACAGACAGCATGAAGCCACACTCAGATTTGGCACCAAGAAATAGTATTGCTTCCCTCATCCACCCAAACATCGTGAAATAGTTAAAACGGGGTAGGATTCCTTCTTCCAAATCCCCCTTTTAAATCTGAAGAGGGATTATGGGGAGATTTTATCCTATCTAATAAAGAGGGAATATGCTAATTGACCCTCACGCTGTCACAAAGATGGATGTGCCCACAGCCAATAAGGAGGGAATATGCTAATTGATTGCTATGCCCTCAAAGATGGCGGTGCCCACAGCCACAAGATGGTGGGGCCCAGTCCCCTTAGCCCCGCTGGGGCGGCAGGCATGGCAAGGCTGGGCCCGCCCCCAGGTGGGCCCAGCCGCTCTGCACTTCTGCCTCCTGAGTCCTCCAGTCCCCTCAGCCCCCCAGCCACCCAGGGCCGGCCCAAGGCACAGGCAAGCCTCAGATGGCGGCTGCCCAGCCGCCCAGGGCCACTTGAGGCTCAGGTAACCAGGGCCGGCCGAGGCTTGCGCTGCCAGCAGTGGCAGCAGCAGAGGTGTGATGGGGCGTCACCTTCCCCTGATTGCCAGGTTGCCTCCTGCCCCTGAGGGCTCTCGGACTGTGAGATGGGGCAGGCCGGGCTGAGAAAACCCCCCAACCAGTGCATGAATTTTCATGCACTGGGCCTCTAGTATTTTAATAAGAAATTTATTTCCCAGAAGGTTTTGTCACTTGGGAGGTAACAGAGTTTGGCTGAAACCAGGCATCCATGCTAAGATGTCCCAAAGACTCAGGTTCACAAAGCTTTCCTCTGCCAACTGTGAACCCCCCAGACCAAGCCTGGCACTGCTGCTCCGCTGAAGGGCTCCCAACGTGACTTCTGCAGGGGGCTGCTGCTCTCCTTCACGGCAAAAGGTAAAATGTGCAACATGTGTTCCACAGACATGCTGATTGGAGTGGGAGGGACTGCCAAGGGGTCTAAATATGCAGATAACACAGGTGCCATCTTTGCTCATCACTGAATGTCTGGTGACCGAGGCTGAGAGGTGTAGACTGATGCCCATCGAAAGGAAGGTCAGTAACCACTGGTCCTCTCTGCCTCCACACAGATAACACCCTAGGCCCCGGGAAGCTTGTTTCCAGGTGGGGAGGTTTGAACCATTCTCTCAGGGGCAGGGCATAGTAGGAGGTTGTCATGACAGGTGTGTCCCTAACACTGGATCCCTAACTCAGACTCATGACCCCCTCACCGTGTTCCTATTTTCTAACCCCCTAAGAAACACCTAGATTCTCTTCCTCTTCCCTACCCATTCACCCACCCTCTTACATTCTCTCTTCCTTCCTTCCTTCCTTCCTTCCTTCCTTCCTTCCTTCCCTCTTCTCTTTCCTTTCCTTCTCTTTCCTTTCCTTCTCTTTCCTTTCCTTCTCTTTCCTTTCCTTCTCTTTCCTTTCCTTCTCTTTCCTTTCCTTCTCTTTCCTTTCCTTTCCTTTCCTTTCCTTTCCTTTCCTTTCCTTTCCTTTCCTTTCCTTTCCTTTCCTTTCCTTTCCTTTCCTTCTCTCTCTCTCTCTCTCTCTCTCTCTCTCTCTCTCTCTCTCTTTCTTTCTCTTTCTTTCTTTCTTTCTTTCTTTCTTTCTTTCTTTCTTTCTTTCTTTCTTTCTTTCTTTCTTTCTTTCTTTCTTTCTTTCTTGATTTTAGAGAGGAAGGGAGAGTGATAGAGAGATAGAAACATCAATGATGAGAGGGAATCATTGATCGGCTGCCTCCTGCATGCCCCCTACTGGGAATCGAGCTTGCAACCCAGGCATGTGCCCTTGGCCGGAAACGAACCTGGGACCCTTCAGTCCGCAGGCCAAAGATCTATCCACTGAGCCAAACCAGCCAGGGCTACATTCACTCTTTTAACCTCAACCTGGTCCTAGGAGTGCAGAAAATGGTCAGCAACTGCTGCTTAAAGGACTAAATGCATGACTATTATCCGGCCTGGTTTTAGCACTTGGTTTATTCATCCAATAAAAATTCTACTCTGCATGGGGCACTGTGGTCACCTGTAAGTAACTAGGCAATGTTTACCCTGTTTACCCTTATCTCACTCTTTAAAAAAAAACCACCATTGCATTATGTGCTTCTTCAACGTACACACAGTAGGCTGTTTTCTATGATCTTCGGGTCCTCACAAGTGAGATGTCAGAGATGTGATCTGGGATGATGACTGATTGGTGACTCACTCAAGGGGACAGGAATGAGAGTCTTTGAGATGGCCCACAAAGAAATGGCTCACACCTGTAATGCTCTCCCATCCAGCTGGTCACCTGGTCAGCTGGTGCTGATTCCTGTCATGGTGGCGAAGAGACCAGAACCAATAACCATTTAATTCTGAGAGCTACCTACCAGCCCCACCAGCAACCTCAGGGTCCAGAAATAATTCTGGACTCTAGAGTCTAAGGAAACTGGGTTTTAGATCTGGCTCTGCTGTGTAGGAGTCATGTGGCCTTGGGCGACGTGCTCTTTCCCTTGCTGCCTGCACTGCCTGCCAGTCCTTCTTGGCTAGTTAATTCCTAATCATCCTCTAGATCTCAGCTCCATCATCATCTTCCTTTGCAAGCTTTCTCTGACCTTGACCATGTCAATCCTGCTACCATCAGCTGTGTATTCTTTTCTGTTAATTTAACATCCCCCAGTAGACCACTTCCCTCACATGGTTTTATTATATGACCTCTGTATAGATTCCTCCCAAATTCTCCACCAGGCCCTCCCTCTCTCCTTTCACCTCAAGAATTTCAAGCTGCCCAGTATTTCCTCTGTACTTGTGCTGGACCTAGGAATCTTGCTGACCCAGGCACCATTTTCTTGCTGACAAAGACTTGTTTGGTTCCACTGATTAAAATAAATTCTATTTCTCTTCAATTATTTAATGACTACTTTCATTTTTTCCTTTCTAAATATTGTTTGATTTACTTGAAAAAGGTAATACATAAGTGGTTCAAAATTCCCAGAGGTAGAATTGCTGGGTCATAAGGCAGTTCCATTTTCAGTTTTTGGGGTAACTCCATACTGCTTTCCACAATGGCTGTACCAATCTGCATTTCCACCAACAGTGCATGAGGGTTCCCTTTCCTCCACTTCCTTGCCAACACTTGTCATTTGAGGATTTATTGATGATAGCCATTCTGACAGTTGTGAAGTGATATCTCATTGCATTAATTTGCATTTCTCCGACGAGTAACATTGAGCATCTTTCCATATGTCTATTGGCCATCTGAATGTCTTCTTTGGAGAAGTGTCTATTCAGGTTCTCTGCCCATTTTTTTTTTAAATGTTATTTATTTATTTATTTATTTATTTATTTATTTGGTGTTGAGTAACACAAGTTATTTCTAAATTTTGGGTATTAACCCCTGATCAGAGGTAGCATTGGTGAATATGTTCTCCCATTCAATAGGTTGTTTTCTCATTTTGTTGGTTTCCTTTGCTGTGCAAAAGCTTTTTTAGTTTTATGTAGTCACATTTGTTCTTTTGTGTGTGTGTCCCTTGCCTGCGGATATATATCAGAAAAAATATTGATCAGAGAAATGTCAGAGATTTTACTGCTTCTGTTTTCTTCTAGGAGATTCATAATTTTGAGTCTTAAAGTTAAATCTTTAATTCATTTTGAGTTTGTTCTTGTAGAGGGTATAAGAAGGAGGTCTAGTTTCTTTTTTTTTTTTTTTTTTTGCATGTATCTGTCCAATTTTCCCAACATCATTTATTGAATAGATTGTCTTTATCCTATTGTATGTTCTTGCCTCTTTTGTCATATATTAATTGACCATAAAGATGTGGGTTTATTTTCAGGGTCTCTATTCTGTTCTATTGGTCTATATGTCTTTTTTAATGTCAGTACCATGTTATTTTGGTTACTATGGCCTTATTGTATAGTTTGTTATCAGGTAGCATGATACCTCCAACTTTGCTCTTCTTTATCAAGATTCCTGTGGGTATTCAGGGTCTTTTGCGGTTCCATATAGATTTTTGGATTATTTATCATAGTTCTGTGCAATACACCACTGGTTTATTGATATAAATTGTATTGAATCTATAGATTGTTTTGGGTAGTATGGACATTTTAATGATATTAATTCATCCTATTCATGAACACAATATATGCTTCCATTTACTTGTATTTTCTTCAATTTCTTTCTTCAGGATCTTATAATTTTCTGAGTACAGGTATTTTACCTCCTTGTGTAAATTAATTTCTAGGTATTATTTTGTGCAATTGTTTCATAAGTTTCCATTTCTGATAGTTCATTATTGGTATATAAAAATGCAATTTATTTCGTATCCTGCTATTTTACTGAATTTACTTATTAGTTCCCGTAGTTTTTTGGTGGAGTATTTAGAGTTCTTTATAAATAGTATCATGTCATCTGCAAATAATTACAATTTTACTTCTTCTTTTCTAATTTGGATACTTTGTATTTCTTCTTGTCTGATTGCTGTGACTAGGACTTTGAGTACTATGTTGAATAAGAGTACTATGTGGTGAAAGTGGACACATCTATCTTTTTCCTGATCTACAAGAATTGCTGTTAGTTTTCCCCCATTAAGTATGATGTTGGCTGTCAGTTTGTTATATATGGCCTTTATTATGTTGAGGTATATTCCCTCTATATCTATTTTGCTGAGAATTTTTATCATAAATGGGTGCTGGATTTTGTCAAATTGCCTTTTCTGCATCTATTGAGGTGATCATATAATTTTTATCCTTCATTTGTTTATGTGGGGTATCATGTTAATTGATTTATGGATATTGTACAAACCTTGCATCTCTAGAATAAATCCTACTTCATCATAGTGCTGCCCCTCTTGGGCCCTGACATGAATATTATTGTGCCCAGATGAGCACGTAGGCATGAATACAGCCTCACTTCTCTTTACACAGATGGTAGCTAATATAACACAGTGGTCTGCATGCTGCTGTTTCCATTTAACATCAGAAATCTCTTGGCATGGGCACATCAATCCAGCAGCCTCATCCACTGCCTGGTGTAAAGAAACGAACCATCTTCTGGTGCCCTGGGGAGGGCATCTAGATTGTTTCCACTCATTTGCTGTGCAGCATTATTGTACACTAGAGGCCCGGTGCACAAAATTTGTGCACGGGGTGGGGGGGTGTCCCTCAGCCCAACCTGCACCCTCTCCAATCTGGGATCCCTCTAACAATCCAGGATCTGACTCCCAACTGCTCACCTGCCTGCCTTCCTGATTGTCTCTAACCGCTTCTGCCTGCCAGCCTGATCACCCCTATCCACTCCCCTGCCAGCGTGATTGACGCCTAACTGCTCCCTTGTCAGCCTGATTGCCCCTAACTGCCCTCCCCTGCAGGCCTGGTCATCCCCAACTGCCCTCCCCTGCAGGCCTGGGCCTCCCCAACTGCCCTTCTCTGCAGGCCCGGTCACCCCCAACTTCCCTCCTCTGCCGGCCTGGTCACCCCTAACTGCCCTCCCTGCAGGCTTGATCACCCCCAACTGCCCTCCCTTGCAGGCCTGGTCCCTCCCAACTGCCCTGCCCTGCTGGCCATCTTGTGGTGGCCATCTTGTGTCCACATGGGGGAAGCCATCTTTGACCACATAGAGGCAGCCATCTTGTGTGTTGGAGTGACGGTCAATTTGCATATTATTCTTTTATTAGATAGAATCTCTCTTCATGAACCTGGACAATTACATGATAAACTTCTATAAGAGGAATTGATGGCTAAAAGCAATGCACATTTTAAAACTCTGTTAGAAATAAATGCCATCCAAAGGATTTGCACCAATTTTTACACCCACCAGCAATGTATGAGAGTGCCTGATCCACATACCCTTGCCAACACATCAAGTTATCTGACGTTTGGACTTCTGCCACTATGAAGCAGTTAAAATGGTGCCCAGTGTAACTTTAATTTGCACTTTTGCTTATAACTGATGAGATGATTTTTTCATGTTTTTAAAAGTTTGTTTTAATTTTTTAAAGTGTGGTAAAATATACATAAAATTTACCATCTTAACTGTTTTAAAGTGTATAGTTCAGTAGTGTTGAGTTCATTCACACTGTTGTAAAACCAATCTTTTCCATCTTGCAAATCTGAAACTTTATGCCCATTAAACAAAACTCCCCATTTTCCATCCTCCCAGCTCCTGGCCAACACCATGCTACCTTCTGTACCTAAATTGGACTCTAGGTACCTTATGTGAGTGCAATTATATAGTACTAGAGGCCTGGTGCACGAAATTCGTGCACAGGAGGTGGGGGAGGAGGAGGGTTGTCCCTCAGCCTAGCCTGCACCCTCTCCAATCTGAGACCCCTTGAGGGATGTCCAACCGCCCATTTAGGCCCGATCCCACTGCAATCGGGCCTAAATGGGCGGTTGGACATCCCTCTCACAACCCAGGACTGCTGGCTCCAAACCGCTCACCTGCCTCTGCCTGATTGCCCCTAACTGCTTCTGCCTTCCAGCCTGATCACCCCCTAACCATTCCCCTGCCAGCCTGATTGACGCCTAACTGCTCCCCGGCCGGCCCAATTGCCCCTAACTGCCCTCCCTTGCTGGCCTAGTTACCCTTAACTGCCCTCCCCTGCTGGCCTGGTCACCCCTAACTGCCCTCCCCTGTAAGCCTGCCCCCCCCCAACTGTCCTCCCCTGCATGCCTGGTCCCCCCAATGGCCCTCCCCTGCAGGGCTGGTCCCCCCCCCCCCAACTGACCTCCCCTGCAGGCCTGGTCCCCCCAATTGCCCTCCCCTGCTGTCCTGGTCCCCCCAACTGTCCTCCCCTGCAGGCCTGGTCCCCCCAACTCCCTTCCCCTGCAGGCCTGGTCACCCCCAACTGCCCTCCTCTGCTGGCCTGGTCCCCCACAACTGCCCTCCCCTGCAGGCCTGGTCCCCCCCAACTGCCCACAACTGCCCTCCCCTGCAGGCCATCTTGTGTCCACATGTGGGCAGCTATCTTTGACCACATGGGGGCAGCCATCTTGTGTCTTAGAGTGAGAGTCAATTTGCATATTACTCTTTTATTAGATAGGATTTGTTGTCTTTTTGTGTGACTGGCTTATTTCATTCAGCCTCATACCCTGATGGTTCATCTCTGTTGTAGCATATCTCAGAATGTTCTTCCTCTTTATGGCTGGATAATTATTCCAATATATATATCTCATTTTTTGTATCCATTCACCCATCGGTGGGCTCTTAGATGCTTCCACCTTTTGGCTATCATGAATAATGCAAAAATGGGTGTGCAAATATGTCTCTGAGGTCCTGATTTCAATTCTTTTAGATAAATACTCAAAAGTGGAATCACTGGATCATATGGTAATTCTATTTCTAATTCTTCTAGTATGTCTTAATGCCATTTTATTTCCAGCTGACCCTTAAACACCACCAGGACCTCTGTTTCCAGGAAGCCTGTGTCTCCAGTCTTCAAGCTCATCCCTGAAGTTATCCTCAGCTCCCTCTGATGCTCTGGGATCTGCCTTCTGATGTGGCTTTAGAATGAAGCTGTGAACGCAACCTGGCTGGGCAATTGTGAGAAGCTGAGCTATGAGCAGAGGCAGCCCCTTCTCAAAGTTTCCATCACAGCAGCCCATCCTCTCAGGCCTCAGGGCACTTGGCCTGCAGACCTGCCGGCTGCTCTTCCGCTCCCAGCTGCAGGGACTCCAGTGCTCACACTAAGGAGGCAGCTCCTTTGGGCATGTGGAACATCATTTAACCTCAAAGGCAAGAAAACCAGCTGGTACAGTTGGCAACAATGCCACCTACCCTTAAGATCTTGCCAAACATTCCAAACCCTAAATTTAGGTTTGGTTAAAACATATACTCAACAACCCCAGAAGCCACTGAAATGTGATAGCCAAATTCTGTGTCCAGTGTCTTAGGCTGGCTGCCTCTAGAATTTCTTTTCCATTTGTTTTAATAGCAAATAACTCTCTTGTTTGGTCCCCTTTACCACTACTTTGGAAAGCTAAGTGCAGTCAAAAATCTTCTAAGGAAAGCTAAGTGCAGTCAAAAATCTCCCAAGGAGCTATTGCTTGTTGAATGTCAACCTTTACTGTACAGGGAAGAGAAGAATTATTGGTGACTGAGTGAAGGTGCCTCCTGGAGTCCCTGGTCAGTGGAGCAGTTTGACCAGTAAATCAGAACTGATCACTGGTCCGGATCTGCCTGGCCTCAGCAGCCATTAATTACAAGCAAACAAGCGAACCATTAGTAGGTAATTGATTGCTGCACAGCCTCGATCCCAGCAGTGGAGACAGGTGTGCTGCCATGTGAGCCCAGCTGTGCTGGCCTTCCAGGCCTCAGAGAGGGAAAGCCCACAGCGACACCACGGCGTGTTTCTGTAACTCAGCACACTTTCCCATCTGCTGAGCTGGTCTCTGCACTGAATCACACACCCTGCAATTCAATTCAGTGCACACAGTTGCAGAGCCTTGTACTGACTGAGCCATGTGCTGGGGTCCCCAAACTCTGCCCAGGGGTCCTTCCTGAGATCTGTGAGACCCCACCAAGTTAGCAGCTGGAGGAAAACTCTCAGCAGATGAGCTCAATGTCTATAACCATGGTCGGCAAACTGCGGTTCGCGAGCCACATGCGGCTCTTTGGCCCTTTGAGTGTGGCTCTTCCACAAAATACCATAGCCTGGGTGAGTCTATTTTGAGGAAGTGGCGTTAGAAGTTGTTTAAGTTTAAAAAATTTGGCTCTCAAAAGAAATTTTAATCGTTGTACTGTTGATATTTGGCTCTGTTGACTAATGAGTTTGCCGACCACTGGAGAACATTTCGGCAAGGTATGGGATCTGCTCTCACAGAAGCAAGAAGAGTCTCTATTGGGAAAGCAAGTGACACTGTTCCAGGCTTGTGTCTTTCTCTCTCTCTCTCCCCCTCTCTCTCTCACTCCCTTCCTTTCTTCCTTTTCATTCATTCATTCACTCATTCATGTAACATTTGTTGAGCACCTGTTATGTGTCTGCTATCTGTTAGGCACTGGGGATAGGAGAATTACTGTCTAGTAATTTAGCTTCACTAATGAATGTAACTTTTTAACTATGATGAACACCAGGAAGATACTTGCTGGGCTAATGAGCCTGTGGAAGGTGGGCCGTGATGCCCCTGCCCGCATAGGGAGGTAAGAAGAATAGGAGTGATTAGGGATAAGTGGTAGCGAAAAAACTGTCTGGGAAAATGAAAAGCCTCGAGAAGACCAGGGGAGGGAGGCCCACATGGTGTTTAATCAATTGAAGAAGGAGAATGAGTCTGGAGGGGAGAAGAGAATGGAGTGTGAGAGGAGGTAAGGCGGAGAGGGAGGCAGACCACTCAGGCCAGTGGCCCAGGTTAGGAGTGTTGGCCTCTACCCCTAGAGCAATGGGAAGTCACTTATGTTTTTTAAAAAAAGGGGGTGCAGCATTAGATTAAACTTATAGGAAGGTCTCTCTGGCCGTCACGTGGAGAGAGTGTTGGTGGGGACAGAAGTGATGTGGTTACAACGCCACAGAGGGGAGGAGAGGGGAGGCAGCACTTGCACTCCTGTGGAACGGGTGGGGTCAGGTTCTAGAGCTCATGCAGAGGAACAGCCAGAGAACTCATCAGAGAATTGGCATGAGGTTTGAGGGAGAGGCTGGGTCTGGGACGAAGGCCAGATTTCTGCCTTCAGCCAAGTGGGGAGGGCTGGGCTGGACACAGACAATGGGGACCCAGGAGGAGGACCAGGTCTATGGGATGGTAAAGGGGTCAGTTTGGACACAGGGAGTGTGAAGACTCTGTGGCTCCCCAGGAGGAGGTGTCAGGTCTAGGGCTCACAGGAGAACCCCAAGGGCGGGAGTCAAATAGTGGAGGCCCTAGCACCCACTCTGGAGAGGAGGGCTATATGCAAGGTCACCCATGAATCCCACCGGGCTACCTCTGGGTGGGGTGAAAGGTTGACTTGACTTCCTTGACTTCCCAGGAGCCTCCCCGGACACTCCCCAGCTAGTCCACCCACATCTACTCCCCATATCCCAACTCAGATTCACTCTGTTCTCCCCATCGTAGAGCTAAGGCTCTCATCCTGCATCCTCTTTATGGACTGCTGGGACCACAGTTAGGACCGCTATTTCCCCAGCACCTCCTGAAAAATGGGAGTCAGCCTGAATTTTCCTGAACCTTGATGCCCCCTGGCTCAGACCCAGCCCTCCCGGGCCTCCTCTCCAACACTATCAGATTCTTCTTATATTCACAGAATGGATTTTCAGTAGGGTCTGAAGCCAGGCCTATAGGATTCTCATTCTGGCTCTAGCACTCACCAGTTGGACAACCTCAGGTCTCAATTTCCTCATCTAAAATTGTGGCTGCTGCCTTTTATACTTCCTAGAGCTGTGGAAAACTAAGCTATAATGCATGTAAAGTGTTGAGACTAGTATCCGGCACATAGGAACTGCTCAATAAATGTTAGTAGTCATGACTTTACTATTTTCGTTAAACATACTTGGTGCACACAACATCCAAGCTGGGGCAATGTAGCATCTTTTCCTGAGAGCAATACCTCAGCTGACTGTTTCTTCCTCTGCATTGGCAACTCCTCACACACAGCAGCTGTTTCTCCTTCATATTTGACTCCCAAGTTCCCCTTACAATGCCCTGAACATGCTCCATAAATGATGGCTCCTTCAATGAATATGTAGCCACAAGAAGTTCTGAAAGTCCAAACATATAGTAGGTGGTGGGAAAAATGAGCATTTATAATGAATGTTCCAATCAAGAACCCAAAGTATTTTCAGAGGCTTTTTATTAAAAGGGGTAGTCAATATGCATTTGCTGCATTCTATGGGGTTTTTCTTACACTACTAAACTCAGTTGTGTTGTTTCAAAGCCTCCTAGGAGAACACTAAAGCCCCAATGCCAAGAAAGACAGGCCTCCCAGGATCCAAAGATTCCTGAACATTAAACACAGTTCTCAGATTACTAGTAGTAAGCCCACAACCCAGGGAACTCAGGTAAGTCAACCATCCTTGACTTTCCCATTTCCAAGATCAGCAGCATACAGACTCTTCTCCCTTGCTGAGTGTGAGGATAAGTAATACGGGGTCTAAGGAATCTTCTGGAATCCTCTGTGACCTAAATGGGATAGTTGTCTGAAAAAGGCACAGAACTAGATCTAGAGCCGAGGACACCACCACCTCTCAGCTAGACAGCCTGCTGGGCAATTCCTAATTGGAGAATATACCTCAAACTGGGCACCATTATTTATCTTAAAAAAAAAAAGCAAAATTCATTTAGATATTTCCAATAATGTAAATGTGTTCCAAAGATGAGGTCATAAAGGCGTGTGAAAATGGGTTTGGGAAGCAAAAAGAACAATGGGGAATAAAGCACCGCACTCTATTTGTAACTGTTTCATAGTCATTATGATTGGAGCCTCTCCCCTAGTCCAAGCTTTCCACATGAGAAAACGGGCCGAGGGAGGTGAAATGCCTTCTCTTAGCTCACTGATCTTAACGTCAGAGACTTAAGACCCTTCTCCTAGTAACTGCACATTTTGCAAATCAAATTGTATTGAACAAATTTCTGTTAAAAAAAAGTGACAAAAGACAAGTATGATAACACCATTACAGGGTAAAATATGTTACACTCTCTCATCCAGGCCCTGTGCTAAGCCCTTTAAATACATTTCCTGGGTTTTGTAACCAGCGTATGAATATGTACAACCGGCCCTGTTCTACTGGGAAGAGCCGAGCCTGCCCAGTCGGCTGAACAGCAGGTATTGGAGCCAGAGCCCCTTGGAATTTTCTTTCAAGGTTCTCAAAACCTGAGTGTAGCATCACAGCCGTGTTCCCTGAGCACTCGAGGTCCTCATGTGATGCGAGCTCCTGAGACTCTCCACTCAAGGGCTCTCTCATCCCGCAGGTGGGACAGTGGGGCAGACCAGAAGAGCTGGGAGGCTACTGCCCCCAGAGCAGGGGGGATGCTAATGATGGATGGAGCTGGAGGTTTAAAGCCTCAGCCTCCTCCTCCTCCACCATGTCCAGAGCTCCCCAGCAGAACTGAGCCCAGAAAGCAACCTCCTCGTTCGGTACCACACCTTGTATCGATTTCCTTCTCTCTCCGTGTCACTTCCCCAATAGCCACCAATGCTTTCTGGGACCACAAGGATATTTATTCTCCACATCAAGTATAAGAAAAGCCACAGCATAGAGGATCATACCAAGAACAACACCAGCAAAACGCTTTGTCAGCTGATTTACAGACCTGAATTGGGTCAGAAGGCCACTTCTGAAATAAAAATAGAGCCCCAAAGATGCATCTGTTGTTATGGGAAATCCATAAGGCCCTGAGCCTGCATGTCCCTTCTCCCAGGGGGTGGGCGGACAGGCGGACCATTTATCAATTGCTGAAAGGCTGGGGCCAGACCAGATGCAGCCATACAAGGTCATCCCCTGGCTCACAACCCCGACGGATGACCTCTGTATTCAGATCACTACATGAATTCCCCACAGATGATCAAGATGACAGATGGCAAGAGTGACTGAGGGCTTCTTGCTGACACCATGTATGGGGTTCCTCAGGCCTTCCAAGGGAGGGGATTAATGTCCAGGGATCTTGGAATGCTATTTCTCTACGGGTTTGTTTTTTAATCCCCCTATCTAGGTTGTCTCTTGTGAAATTGATGACCACATTCCTTCACTTACTTTCAATACCCTCAAAGCCAGTATTAGTCATCTAGTTCTTTTTGGCATCAAATATAAATAGTCTGACACTGTACACAGTATATACAGAGTTTATGCTATAGTCATGCATAAGGCCAACAAATGGGGAAAACTGCCAGGAAAGCAAGAACCTATTCAAGCCATTTGCCTTTATTGTAAGGTCACCGACACCTACTTGTTAGGCACATGACACATGATACCCTCCTGACAGGCAAGGCCAGCATGGTCAGGAGGAGCCGGCTGACCCCTGACTAAAACATCTCTCTCATCCAAGGACTATGGTATCTGTGATGCTAAACTGTAGGCTGAGCACTGTTCTTGCTCTTCAGAATTCTTTTAACACATACATATACCATAGAAGAGAGACTCTGTAACTCAAAAATATTTCCAGATAATTCATTTATCTGTTATTAAAAACCTCCCCTTTTTGTGGACTAAACTTGCCTTCAGTTACATTGGAAATCTGCTCCCTGCAGATCCCTCCAGCTGCACACACCTGCCTCTTCCTCCTGCATTTATTATTTCTGCAAATGGCAACGGCACCTATACAGCTGCAGAAGATCTGGAACCATCCCCACACATAACCTGGATCACATCCAGCCGGTTTCCAAATCAGGAGGCCTGATCCCACCTCATTTCTTCAAACCATTAGCTCTCCTTTGCCACAATGCCACAGGGGCAGGTCTTAGGAGGTCCCCCCACTGGTGCCATGACAAGCACATTTCTCTGTCATCTTTCCTCTTCCAATCTCTCCGGCTCACTTCTTCCCACATGGTGCCCAAAAGTCAGGACAGTGATACAAGAAGAGAAAGGGAGGATTGACAAGCATGCGCTGCTGGCATCCCACCTCCAGGGGCCGCCTCTGGAATTCTGTGCACTCTGGGACAGGACCCTTGTCTGGATTCCTGTAACAATGGATGGTGACATCCCGCCTGCTCCGCCTGCCTTGCTCTAAAGGCCAGGTACTCTCAAGCGCATTTCCCTCCCTGTCTGCTGCAGCCATCTCCAAGCATACATCTAGCTCTCTCCAACAAGATCTTGTCTAATGCTACATATTTTGGATAGTCCTTTATCAAAATTGTGTTTTGCAATCCTCTCCCAGGCTTGTCTTTTCATCTTAACAGTGTCTTCTGAAGAAGTGAAACGTTTTTCATTTTAATGAGGTCCAACTTCATTCTTTCACGGATCGTGCTTTTGGTATTGTCTCCAAAAAGTGACTGCCAGCCCCAATGCCACCTAGATTTTCTTCTATGTAATCTTCTATGAGTTTTATAGTTTTGTATTTTACATTTAGGCCTCTATTTGATATTGCACAGTAGAAAAACAAAGTCATTTGCCAAGTAGTTAAAAACATCAGGGCTTCCTTTATCTCTGTTTTTAATCAAGTCCAGGATTTGCACTGCAGGCAAGCTCAGACTTATTATTTAATCACCAACATCTTAGGTTTATAGCAACTGCTCATCAAAATAAACCTCTGGGTATATGCACACAACCGGCTGCAAGGCCAACAAGACGGAAGCTGGGGGTGTAGACGGCTTATAGTCCCCTGGCTATGAGTGGATTGCTTGGGTATGACACAGCAGTCAGAGAGCAAGGAGGACTCCTACAGTAGTGTCCCCTTATCTGAGGGGGATACATTCCAAGAGCCCCAAGGATGGCTGAAACCGGGATAGTACCAAACTCTCTGTATAATGTTTTTTTTCTATGCCTACACATATATCTTTTTACTTTATGGCTTCTCTTTGGCATATCTGAATTGCCAGCATCCCTGCTCTTACACGTTGGGGCCATTATTAAGTAAAATAAAGGTTACTTGAACACAAGACTGGGATACACCAACTATCTATCTGATAACCAAGACGGCTACTAAGTAACAAGTACGGAGCATATACAGTGTGGATAAGCTGGACAAAGGGGTCAGTCAAAGGACAGGGCTGAGCGGGATAGCGTGAGCCACTCAGAATGGCACACAATTTAAAATGTGTGCATTGTTTACTTTTGGAATTTTCTGTTTAATATTTTCAGACTGCCATTGACTGCAGGTCACTGAAACCGCGGAAAGTGAAACCGTGGATAAAGGGGACTAGTGCATATCCCGGGTGAGGTGGAAATCCTACTTGAGTCTTCCCAAGTAATTTGCCAGTTTTCCCACACACTTTCTAAAAATCCTCCCCTGCTTCTTCCTTGGTCAGGTCTGTCTCCTTAGTTAAAAATTAGTCTCATGTCCTAATGTCATTTCTGGATATCTACTGTGTACCACTCATCTAGTCTGGTTTAATGCTGGAGCGTCAATAAGATGTAAGATATATTTCAGCATAGAGTACAGTGAATGCTCCTTCATTGCTCTTCCTCAAAATACTATTTGGTATTCAGGTAAATCCAAAAATAAATCTTACAGGCTTTTAAATTAAATTTAAAACATGCTTTTTATCTTCTACTCAAGAACATTTATTGTTAAAATATTTTAATATATATTTAGATACATGTGGAAGTTGCCTTTATACAGGTTGTGCACTGTCCAACTCAATCCTAATTATTCATTACTGCTTTCTTGTTATTTTCAAAGTAAAAGATTCAGTGTATCTTCTAACTGGTCACTGTCAATGTTTAGGAAAGCCTTTTCATTTCTGCATATTTTTCTTATATCTGACCATTTAAAACTTTCTTATTAATGTTGAGAGTTTATCAATAGATTTTTTTGCAAATAATAATATTTAAAATAGTTATTCACTAGGTGCTTTGAAGCAAGCATGTGAGATAAAAATGGCAGTGGGGGCCATTCTCTGTCACAGAAGCGATTTTCATGGGCTTGCGAGTATCTTCATCACCTCTACTGTTGAGTGCTGGTGTCAGAGAGAGCACGTGTTTTTGACATTGGGAGACACTCTTCTATCAACATAAACATTTATATATAGTGTTTTTCTCCACGGAGACACATCTCTGTGATGTATGACAACGGTAGATACTCTACTATAAA
This sequence comes from Plecotus auritus, assembly GCF_963455305.1. Classification (NCBI taxonomy): domain Eukaryota; kingdom Metazoa; phylum Chordata; class Mammalia; order Chiroptera; family Vespertilionidae; genus Plecotus; species Plecotus auritus. The sequence goes on along the minus strand of NC_137782.1, from coordinate 81,958,060 downwards.
TCAGTCTGCAGCACAAAGATGAACTCTTACCTGCTCCTGAGAGATGTTTATTTTAATCTACTGCCAAATTTAGTTAATATTTTTTTTTAGCAGTTGTGAGTTTTTAATAATTTTCTTTTCAGGATGCTCTGTGCTAGGTTTTAAAGTCTGGGTTATGGCAAAGTTCTAAGTCACTGGCAGAGGAGCCCCATGAACCTGGGGCCTTCTCAAAAACCTGAAATCACATATTGTAGGTGCATCCTGCGGGGCCTTGCTTTGGGCTGTGCCCCTGGAGGCCACTGGGACCGCAGAAGCACCTGACACCAAATCCACCGACTTCAAAAGAAAAACCGGACTCCAGCTGCCACTATGGCTGACAGTTTCATGCAGCACGCTCCCAGGCCCAGGTGGAGTAAGACACGTAGAAAAATCTCCTCAGACAGTTTAATTAAGTTGAGTGAGTTCCACTGTTCTGGAAAATAAACCAAACCATTTTCTCTATTAGCAAAAATGACAATTCAGCATCCAGGCAGATTGCTGAATTAATAAAAGTTCATTAAAAAATCCATCTTTTAATTAGAAGTCTCTGCAGACCCAACCACCAAATTAGAGACTGATGTGATTGGAAAGGACAGGGAGAGGTCCCGTTGCCAAGGCCCGCGCCGGCTGGAGCCCTGCTATGCCTCCTCTGGGGCACTTTCTGGAGCTCTTCGCCAGCATCTGCAAAGGAGCCATCAGACCCTCCGTGGAAGCACTGACAGCTCCCCCGGGAGGGTGTTGTAAGGACTACATGGAACCTACCAGAAGGTGGTTAGTAAGGTGAGGGGGAGCTGGCTCAGATCCCGGCTCCCCCGTTGCATGGCTGTGGGTGAGTGACTCACTGAGTGACCTCGGAAATGGGAAAACTAACAGTATTCAAAGTATGTCATAGGCGGTTGTGGGATGGAGGAATAAAAGCCACATATAGGACTGAGCACAGTTCTAGAAGATGGTCATGAAAAGTCAGTTGTCATGACTATGGCTGCCACTACGATTTAGTTATCATCTCTCCTGGGAAAATAGGGGCAAACTGTGCGTTAATAAAGTGGAGCTCTGACCCGTCAGTTCCATAAACTCTGAGCCTCACTTTTCTTACCTCTTTAATGTAAATAAGTAGTTTCTGCTGATCCTGTTCTACAGAAATCTAAGGAACATGGGTTTAAAATCTCCAAGAGTCCCGTGGAGGTGAGGCGTCACACACTGCCCAATGTGTAACTATAGCAAACGTGTAAGTAACACCGAGCGCCAAGTCTCAGAAGCGGTATCCTTGGTTTTGAAAGTGGCAAAGCTACTTTCTGGGGGTTAGAGAGAGGAGGGGAGGTCAGGAGTACTAACGATGCCAGATACAGGGAGCCCCCAGGCATGACCATTTTAACACACAGCTTTGTAGGAGCCATGGGGGCTGCATGCTCAATGCAATGAATGGCCTGAAGGTTCCTCGTTTCCTCCTCAATCTCCCTGGGGTCCTTAGGAGTAGCTCCTACCAAGACTGACAGCCGGGGCCTATGCAGACGTGAAAATGAAGCTGACCCGGAGACCTGGGAGGGTCTGGGAAATCTGTGTGCTCATGGGTACCACTGAGGGGGTGCACTGCACCATAACTGGCTCTGCCATTTCAGGCAGTGGAAGGGAGACAACCAGACACACTCCCCTTCCTCCAGCAGGAAAGAAACCTCGCAGTCCTTGGCAAGGCCAGGGGGTAGAGGCCTGGGTCCCCCCATTACCTAGGAAACTGAGATCAACTTTTGGAGAGACGCCCTCCACAGCAATTAATATTGTCATGGAGGATTGTCTTTCACAGCCCCAGTGAAAGGAACATGCATAACACCCAGGAACTGATGCAGGCAGAGTGAGCTGAGTGTGGGAAAGCGAGGTAATGAGCTTCCAGCCTCTGGTTTGGTTTCTGTTTCTCTCAGTATCCTTCCCCACAAATGTAAAGCCTAAGTGTTGTCATCATCACTGCTGTCATCAAAAACAGATCCATGCCACCTGCTCACCCAAGGCAAGCCCAGTCTCTCTGGCAGGTAAAGGTGATCCTCATACAGAGAAAGTCTGCATCACTCAGGTGTGCTTCCACTGAAACACCTCACTGGACCCACAGAACCGACCACACATACACGTATGACACACATGACATAGGGCCCCATCATGGGTGGCACAGGCCATTACCTTTTAAGTAATGAACACACTTAAGAATCTGTTGAAAGCTACACCATCTCCACAAAAAAGGCACGCGAGCACTAATTCAAAGCATTCAACTCTCACCCCAGTGGGTCCTTCTGAATTAAGAACCACTGTTCTACAAGAGGAATGTTTTTAAGAAATAGTAAGTTAAAGATTTGCGAAGTAGAATACTTTAAAACCCCAAGGTTACTTAGTATTTAAAGAAGTACATGGCAAATTCCTTTGTAAAGAATAATCTCTGTCATGCAGAGATTTGCAGACTATTATTTATATATTTTTAATTTTCAAATATTGCTCTATTGCAAAGGAACATTGAAATTAGAGCACAGGGATATAAACTGGCTGCATTCACTAAGTTTAATTTTTTTTAAATTAAAAAATAGCAACTGTTGATGCAGAGTGCTGTGAGTGACCCCAGGATATCAAGGGAGGAATGCTACTACCCTTCTGCATGCTTCTACTTTTTCATCCCCACTTCCTTCCACAAGCTGATGGGCCTGGCCACCAGCTGCCACCTCCTAAAACCACGTGTTAAATATTCAGGGCTTTTACAAGCCAGTGGTTAAATTGTTATTGCCTTGCTATTGGCCACTGTGGGTGAATTCACACCACAGAAATCGGCAAGGGCTACAAGTGACAAGTTGGGGTTTTCTCCCCTCCCAGGCAGCTTGTTTACAGGGCCACCCCTGCCCTATTCCCTAGTTACACACATGAAATCAACACATAGAAATGTTCTCAGAGATAGCATCTGTACTTTCGGCCACCAGAACAAAAACAAAAATGTATTAGCAATGAACCCATAGAAGAAATTGGTGCCAAAGATGATATTCATGGCATGTTAATTAAGGTTGAAATCTGAAGCAATTCCAGGACCACATTCATGGAGTGACAGAAACAGTAGCTTAGAGTACTGATTCAGCAAATCTAGAATCTCCCATCTGTGAGGATCTCACAGCAATGCCACACACTGCAGACACTTTCAGCCAAATTGACACGTGCAGGGACAGCACAGAGTCTCCCCCTAATGCCAAGTCCTGTGTTAGGCACAGGTGACGCAGAGGTGAGCTGAGTGTGGGTCAGTCCAGTTTGTTTTAATTTCCTGGATTTGGTGTTAGCCAAGATTGGTCATGTCTACATGTGTGTGTATGTACAATGGAGGGAGGAGAGTTCAGTGCACAAACTTAACCTTGTACATCTGAGCATTCATTTCCCAGACTCTGATGTGTCCGTAGTTTAGGTTCTGAGAAAATGTTACTCAGGAGAGAGAAGATCCCTCTCTTGATACTTGGGTAGTGCAGCCTGGCCTCTTAGTTTCAATCCACTCCCTTCTCAGAGAAGGAAGTCCAGCCCTAAAGTCATTGAGATCTGAGCCAGGCCTCCTGGGTACTGTTACCTCTGAACCACATTCCAAGCCACTCTGCTTTGGGGAGCTGATAAATCCAGCAGTTCTACAGCAGACAGGAAAGAAATGATGTTTGGATGACACACTGCGGGCAGGACTTTGGCTCCTAGTTTGAATCCCAAGCAGATAAGATAGGTAGAGCTGAACTATCCAAGGTACTGAGCAAGGGCAAAGGTTGTAGGGCCTCTCTACACACACCCATACAGCCCCAAGACTGTGGGAACAACCTGAGCTTGCAGGGTGATCCTCAAGCAGGTGACCCTGGTGGGCTTGAAAGCACCTCTAGGGAGGGGGTCAACATGGACAGATACCCCTTTACCACCAAATGGGTGTCCCTTTTTCCTGGGAATAATTCCAGGTTTGAAGAGTTGAAGATGTCAAGCTGACATCCTTGGATGGGCTTGTGACAACATAATTTAGTTTCCAAATATTCATAAATTGATGGCATCCTTTATCCTTGTAAACAAATTGAGGTATGCTAGTTTTTAGACTTAATGGAGAGAGACCTCAGGCCAGACACAAATGAGAATCATGGAAAGCTAGAGAAAGAATGGCTCTAGATCAAGAAGTACATTTACTCTCTTATGGTATGCATAAGTAAACCGAGGTGGTGTCACGTGTCCAAAGTTATACAGGGACATACTGGCAGAGCTGGGCTGGTCCTCAGGTCCCCTGGCATTCCCAGGTGAATGAACCATGTAATACAAGCTTGGCCACTCAGCATGTACACAGTTATGTGGAATACCCCTGCTCAGCACTGTGAGCATGTGCTAATTTCTCCTGCGCTGCAGGTTGGTCATGTGCTCAAGTTTGGGGACATGCCGTTCTCCAAAAATCTTCTATAGCACTAAGTAAAACACTGGCTTCAGGCCCAAAAAGTGAGAAAACTCATGCATTAGATAGTTTTCACGTCCATGAAAGCTCCCCATTGGATATTTCCTCTTCCTTCTTGAACTTCAGCTCGGTCCCTGCTTCTCCATCCCCGCTCCTGTCAAAATCATGGTGACATCAACATCCCTGGCCATGACCATCAAGAGCTCTAACCTTCCACCTTACTGATACTACTTCCAACATTCATGTTGTCTGTCCTTCCTAAGCCTTGACTCTTGTGTCATTAATGATGTCACTATGTCTTGGTTTCAAGCAGCCTTTCTGACCATTACCCTCCACTTACTCTAGAACCCCCACTGCTACAATCCTTTCTTAACTATCCATCATCTTCCTTACTTCCCTTCCCTTGTTGCCCATTAGGTTTTATAGCCTGTTCTTCTAATTATTCCTCTTCAAACACTCCACCTTCTTGCCCCTCTCCTCTTGTGCAATACTGAAGTGACAAAACTTTGGACTGTGATTAAACCCAACTCTGAACCACATCTGAGCAAGTTACTTGGTCATAAAAGATGACAGATCTGGGCTAGCAGGCTCACCTCAAATGGGCCATCAAAACTCAAAGGGACACCCAGGGAGCTGGGTGATCTCATGACATTTTCTGTATAAACTTGTTCTCTGCTCTGGGTTCCTACTTCCTTCTCTGTCCTCAAATGCATCCTCTAATCAGCTCATCACTTTGCCTTATACTGTATTCATAGAAAATAGGAGCAATTAGGCTCTCATTTTCCTCCACCAAATCCATCAGGCTGCCTGAATCTACACCTGTATTCTTTTTCACCCACTATTAAAGTGGAAATGTCCCTGCTGCTTTAAAAGGAGGGTTGGTGACCATGTGTTCTGAGTGCCATTCCCTCTCCCCTGGATTTTGGACAGTTTTACCCCCATAGTTTTCCCTTCTGCTTCTGAAGCATCACGTTTCCCTTTCTAGTCCAGCATTTCAATCAGCAAACACATATTCTAAAGAATTTCCATCCCATTTGTTTATTTTCTCCTTAGTTTCCTTTGCCTTAGGACAGTGGTCGGCAAACTGCGGCTCATGAGCCACATGTGGCTCGTGAGCTGCGGTTTGCTGCTCTGTTGACTAATGAGTTTGCCGACCATTGGGATAAGGGCTTAATCACAAGGAACAACAACAGCCTGTAATTATTGGAATCGAGAGTCTAGGTCAGTGGTCGGCAAACTCATTAGTCAACAGAGCCGCAGTTTGCCGACCACTGCCTTAGGAAATGTATTGGTAAACATATTGCTATGAGAGATGCCTGAGATTTTGCTGCCTATGGTTTCTCCTAGGATTTTTATGGTTTCATGACTTACATTTAAGTCTTTTATCCAGTTTGAGTTTATTCTTATGTATGGTATAAGTTGGTGGTCTAGTTTTATTTTATTTTTTTTTGCAAGTATTTGTCCAATTTTCCCAACACCAATTATTGAAGAAACTCTCTTGACTCCATTGTATGTTCTTGTTTCCTTTGTCAAACATTAATTGAGCTTAATGGCTTGAGTTGATTTCTGGGTTCTCTGTTCTGTTCCATTGATCTATATGCCTGTTCTTGTGTCAGCACCAGGCTGTTTTGATTACAGTGGATTTGTAGTATAACTTGAAATCTGGTATTGTGATTCCTCCAATTTTGTTTTCCTTTCTCAAAATTGCTGCAGTTATTCTTGGTCTTTTTTGGTTCCATATAAATTTTTGGAGTATTTGTTCTAGGTCTATGAAATATGCCGTTGGTATTTTAATGGGGAGTGCATTGAATCTGTAGATTGCCTTGGGTAGTATGGACATTTTAATGATGTTGTTTCTACCAATCCATGAACATGGTATATTCTTCCACTTGTTTATATCTTCTATCTCTTTTTTCAATGTCCTGTAGTTTGCTGAGTACAGGTCAAAATAAAAAGCTTCTGCACAGCAAAAGAAACCATCAACAAAACAAAAAGAGAGCCCACTGTATAGGAGAACATATTTGGCAATGATACATCTGACAAAGGGTTAATATCCAAAATATATAATAATTTCATACAACTTAACAAAAGAAAGACAAACAATCCAATTAAAAAATGGGCAAAGGACCCAACTGGACACTTATCCTAAGAGGAGATACAGATGGCCAAGAGGCATATGAAAAAATGCTCAAAGTCACTGATCATCAGAGAGATGCAAATTAAAACAACAATGAGCTATCACCTCACACCTGTCAGAATGGCTAGCATCAACAAATCAACAAATAACAAGTATTGGCAAGGATGTGGAGAAAAGTGAACCCTAATTCACTGCTGGTGGGAATGCAGACTGGTGCAGCCATTATGGAAAACAGTATGGAGTTTCCTCAAAAAATTAAACATGGAACTGCCATTTGACACAGTGACCCCACTTCTAGAAATATATCCTAAGAAACCCAAAGCACCAATCAGAAAAAAATGTATGCGTCCCTATGTTCACAGCAGCACAATTTACAATAGCTAAGATCTGGACCCATCAGTAGATGAGTGAATAAAAAAGCTGTGGTACATTTATACCATGGAATACTATGCAGCAGTAAAAATGAAAAATATCTTATCCTTTGACACATCATGGAGCAACCTGGCGCGTATATTGCTAAGTAAAATAGGTCAGTTAGAGAAAGATAAGTATCACATGATCGCACTCATATGTGGAATCTAAGTAACAAAATAAACTGATGAACGAAGTGGATCCAGAGACAAGGAAGCACGGAACAGAGTGTGGAATCTCAGAGGGAAGGTGGGGGAGGGTGGGTGGGTGGGAGATAATCAACTCAAAACCTTGTATGCATATATGAAGAACCCATGAACACAGACAGTAGGGTGCTGAAGGCCTGGGACAGGGGGGTGAGTGTGGGCTGGAGGGGGTCAATGGGGGAAAAAGGGGACATATGTAATACTTTCAACAATAAAGAATTATTTTAAAAAAACCCAAGAGAATAAAAAAGAATTTCCACCCAAAAATATTCTGTATCTAACGGGCATTCCATTTCTGTGCTCAGTTTTCAAAGAAACACTTGCAAAACTAAACTCCACGTTCTCGCCTTAGCCTTTGACTCAGTTACTCCTTGACTCATTCAACCCACTTTCCATTTTCTAACCTCCTCCTAAAACTGCTTTTGTCAAGGTCGATACAGGCTCCATGGTCAGACATCTCCACGCATGCTTCTCCGATGAGGTGTTCGCTCCCTCCTTAGTGATTTCCGGGATGTTGTTCTCTTCTTTCTCACTGGCCACTTGTCTTGGTTTCCTTTGCTGGTACCTTTTCCACTGGATTCTAAATGGTGATGTCTTTCCAGGTCAGCTCATAGCTTTAAACACCATCTGTAAGCTTATGTCTACAAATGGATAGCTCGAGGCTGAACCTCCTGCCTGAACTCCAGGCACATAGATGGCATCCACACTAGATCATTTAGATGACAGTATACTCGCTACTCTCCCCGCTCCCCCCAGACCTGTCCCTTCTATCCACATCTTGCCTGTCCCGAGAAATGTTACAACAATTCACAGCATGTTGAGCCACACGTTTTGGAGTTTTTCTTGCATCTTTTCTTTCTGCTATCCTGTCCAAATCATCGTCAAGTTCCATTTTACTCTTAAATATATTACAAATCTGCCCTCTATTCTCCACCTCTATTACCATCACCATTTCTTCCCTGACACTGAATTGGCCCCTTAACTGGTGTCCTGGCTTTCACTTTTGTCGCCTTACAACTAACTCATCTTCCCACCCAGTAGCCAGTGTGGTGTTTCAAAATGCAAACCAGGTCATGCCATTTCTGTGCTTAAAACATGTCACACTACCCTGCTTATTTCTTTCACAGCTTTTATCACAGCCTGTAATTTCCTCCATCGTTTGTTTTCTTGTTGGTTGTCTCCTGACTAGAATATGGGTGCAGAAGTCGGGGCCCCGGCGAAATCACCACTGTGCCTAGCACGTAGTAGATAGTCATCACCACACGCTTTGATAAATTAATCAACAGTTTTTTTAGGAAGCTCTTGTAATCTAGTTGCAGGTCCAGGACAGTTTCTCATGGCCAGCAGAATCTCTGTATGCTAGAAAGACAAGGTGCGCTTTAAATAGACACTGGTCCTGGCAGAAGCGAGGGCCCTGGTAGAACTCCGTCTCTGAAGAGCCTTTGATTGCCCTCAGAAACTGAAAGCCCCTAAATATAGGCCACCCATTAAAGATTCATGAGCTCCCGCAGCATGCACAGAGGCCTGGAAATCAGAGACTTCCATCATGGTGGACACTTTGACATTTGCTCCTAATCAGTAAAGGCATATATTTTATTACCGTGTGAGGAGAGGATGACCAGGGCAACATTCCAGGAGCATCAGAGGCTTCCCCTCAAAGCAGGGATTGCGCTTCGCTCTCCAAGGAAAACACAGCACACCCACGGCCACAGTGGCTCATGTCAGCTGAAAAAGGGGTGGCTCTGACTTGTTTCCTTTCCCCTGTTGCTTCAGGCATCGTAGCTGCTCACTGTCCTCTTTCTTTCATACATTTTACTTAATCCTCGTTTAGGTGAGGTCTGTGGCCTTTTTCCTGCGGCAATGAGACGTTTGGGTCAAAAGAACTATTACAGGAAGTAGGAGTTGGGAATGAGGCTGAAATAATGTCATCCTTTGACATTTTACAGAAATTCTGCTCAGATTTATCATTTGGGATCCTATGTTCAAGAATAGCCTCACTTCTATATATGGTGAATATACACTGAGTAGCCAGATTATTATGATCTCTGAACGCATAATAATCTGGCCACTCAGTGTGTACGTATGTTGTGTGTGTGTGTGTGTGTGTGTATCTATATATCTATATATATAGATATATGTCCACATATATCTATCTATATCTATCTATATCTATATCTATATCTATCTCTCTCTCTCTCTCTCTCTCTCTCTCTCTCTCTCTCTCTCTCTCTCTCTATATATATATATATATATATATATATATATACTAGAGGCCCAGTGCACAAAATTCGTGCACGGGGGGGGGGGGTGGTATCCCTCAGCCCAGCCTGCAACCTCTCCAATCTGGGACCCCTTGAGGGATGTCCGACTGCCCCTTTAGGCCCAATCCCAGTAGGATCGGGCTTAAAGGGGCAGTTGGACATCCCTCTCACAATCCAGAACTGCTGGCTCCCAACTGCTCGCCTGCCTGCCTTCCTGATTGCCCCTAACCACTTCTACCTGCCAGCCTGATCACCCCCTAACCACTCCCCTGCCAGCCTGATTGATGCCTAACTGCTCCCTTGCCAGCCTGTTTGCCCCTAACTGCCCTCCCCTGCAGCCCTGGTCACCCCTAACTACCCTCCCCTGCAGGCCGGGTCACCCTAACTGCCCTCCCCTGCAGGCCTGGTCTCTCCCAACTGCTCTCCCCTGCAGGCCTGGGTCCCCCCCAACTGCCCTCCTCTGCCGGCCTGGTCACCCCTAACTGCCCTCCCCTGCAGGCTTGATCACCCCCAACTGTCCTCCCTTGGAGGCCTGGTCCCTCCCAACTGCCCTCCCCTGCTGGATGTGCGGAAAGCTTGGCTTCCTCCATTGCCGGGGAAACCCAAGCCTCCTGCTCACTCTGTGGCCAGAGACATATTGGTTGGGTTAATTTGCATATTTGCTCCTGATTGGCTGGTGGGCGTGGCTTGTGGGTGTAGCAGAGTGATGGTTAATTTTCTTATTACTCTTTTATTAGATAGGATATATATATATTAGAGGCCTGGTGCATGAATTTGTGCATGGGTGGGGTCTGGCCAGCCTGGCCAGGGGGAGGGGACATGGGCAGTTGGCCGGCCTGCCTGCTGGTCGAACTCCTGGTTGAGGGGACAATTTGCATATTAGCCTTTTATTATATAGTATATACACTGAGTGGCCAGATTATTATGCGTTCAGAGATCATAATAATCTAGCCACTCAGTGTATGGTTATACTTTCTCAGAATGTTCTACTTGGGAGTGCTGCTCTGGACCTACAGGATCTCCATCAAAGTCACTGGAGCTGGTTTGGCTCAGTGGATAGAGCATCAACCTGCAGACTGAAGGGTCCCAGTTTTAATTCCAGTCAAGGGCACATGCCTGGGTTGTGGGCTTGATCCTCAGTAGGGGGTGTGCAGGAGGCAGCCAATCAATGATTCTCATCATTGATGTTTCTACCTCTCGCTCCCTCTCCCTTCCTCTCTGAAATCAATAAAAAATATATATTTTTTAAAAATCACCAGAAAAACACTGACAGGGAGCTATAAAAGTGAACAAAGTTCAAACCTCCATATAATCCACAACCTGCTGGGAAAGGGGAAATTATGGTGTGTTTGTGGGCCTTAGTTTCTTAATCTGTATAATGGGCACGCTCTCTCCTTTTTCTCTTTGCTTCAATATATTTAAAGGCTTTCAAAGAAGGTAGACTTTAATTCCTGAGATAAATGTACCATATACATATTATTGTTAATCTTAACAATGTTAAGTACTAACAAACAGTCCCTAGAAACCAGGCCCAGGAGAAAAAATTACTGAGTAAGTGAGCAAGCACACGAGTTCTCCATTTGGTGTTCTAAACCAGATGGTTTCACAGGATTATTCCGTTTCCCACTGACTTCGTCTCTGTCCTTGCCCCTCTCTTTGTGAGCACACACTTGAAAGGGCTTATATTACACACCCACCCACAGGCAGTGTTTGAGTGGGTATACGTGTGCATGAATGTGGACACACGTGCATGTGAACTGAGGGCCTCGGGAGCTGGGCGGTCACAAGGAGGGTGGGGAAGTCAGAGGCAGGCTGCAGAACCAGTTCTGAGCAGGCAGGACAGCCCACCCCCACCAGCCAGTGCCAGCCAGGAGGCCAGGCAGGCCCTGGAAGCCCCTGTGATGAAGGACCTTTCACAGCAGCGGCAGCTTTTTATAGGTTCTATTAACCTCTAAAAAGGTCAACAGAAAACCATTAACTTCCCAATGGCCTTGGTGACAGTGTGTTTCAGTGTTCTGCAAGTCAGGCGTGAGCGTCCAGGCGTGGAGATGCCCTGTGTGAAGGGCCTTCTAATTTCAAAAGGGCTGTGACAGTGGACAGAGAACCTATCAGGGCACCTCACTCCAGACCCAGGCTGCCTCCCAGCAATCTGGAAGAGCCATGGGTGGGGCGGGGGGGAACAAGAAAAGTACAGCCCACACTGAGTCCCTTCCCTACAAGACCTCCACCCACCTGGGACCACTGCACAAAAAAGCCCATGCCTGGAGGAGGCCTGGTCAATGGTGGGCTAACCAACTGACCCTGTCTCTCTCTTTTTTAATTCTCACCCAAGGGTATGTCTGTATTGATTTTTAGAGAGAGAGGAAGAAGAGAGGGTGGAGCGAGAGACAGGGGCGGGGAGGGGGGAGAGACAGAGAAACATCAATACATCAATCAGTTGCCTCCAGCATACACCCCTTCCAAAATCCCAACCTGGGATTGAACCTACAACCTAGGTATGTGTCCTGACAGGGTATCTAACCTGAAACCCTTTGGTGCATGGGACAATGCTCCAACCAACTGAGACACCAGCCAGGGCTGTCCCTCTCTTCTCTCCCTTTCAATACTTTGATTTTATTGGAGAGTTCGAGACCTGCAGAAAGGACAGTGAAAGCAGAGGAAGGAAGATGGGAATGCCAGTGGCAGAGGCTCTGCAGTCTCTCCTCACACCGCTGAAATGTCGGGGAAAGCATAATTATCCACGGAAAGCTCCCTGGAGGGGAAAACATCAGAATAAAACAGCTTGCCCAAGAACGCTCCAGCAGTCTCGCTTCATTTGAGCAAGTGGTTAAAGCCTAGCAAGTGAGGGGATTGCTTGGGTTCAAGTCATGGCCCACTGTGACCCTATCCGTGTCCCCTCGCTCACTGCCATGGGGACACGGCGCACATCACACCACAAAGTATTAGAAGAAAACACTCTAGAAACATTCTTTTTAAAATCATTGCACCTCCCAGGCAATCAAAGTGTGGGCTGAGCTGTGGGAGTCCTGCCCTGACCCGGTGAACTGGGACGTCACTGGATGGGCCTGGGTACCTGTTCAGGGTTGGCTCCGGGAGCGGGAAGAACCAGGAGTCTCTTGGGTGACTCCGTCAGAGCAGCCCAGCTCATACCAAATCCCCTGGAGCAAAAGCCTCCTTCCAGGCCTGGGACCAGGGTGAGCTGAGGGAGGCACCCAGGGTGCAAAATTTAAGGAAGTGCCAATCCTTGGGGATCAAGGCCACTCTGTACCTGTACCGCCCGGAGAGGGAGCTGCCCCAGACGCAGTGGGTGACTCGGAGCCAGCGCCTCCTGCCATTTTGTGCCCGAGATGCCTCATTGGAGCTTCTGGTGAGGCTGGCCCCACTCCTTATAGACCCGAGGCTCCCAGGTGCCTCGCTGGGCAGAGTGGCCCATGCCCAGCACCAGCAGCACCAGGAGCTGGTTAGAAATGCAGAGCCCCAGTCTCACTCCGGACCTACTGAGTCATAATATGCATATTAACAAGATGCTGGGTGATCCACATGCAAAAAAAAATTAGATTTGAGGTCTGGCAGAGCCGAGAAATGGCAGAAGTGACAGGCTTCCCTGGCATTCGCCATCTCTCAGCCTTGCTGGTGCCAGAGGGTGGCTTGTATTGATGGGAGGAAGATAATCCAAGGGCTTTCCTGAGATCACAAATCTACAAGCGGCTTCCGGAGGGACAGCACATTGATTATATTAATAGAAATAGTTGTTGGCCATTCATTAAATATTTAACAAAGCTGTGTGGTATTTAAATGGAGGATCAACCACCCTCTAAGGTCCATCCAGTACTGAGAGCCTATTTAATATTGTATTATGTCGATACAGTTTGTGCAATACAAATCAATAAATATTCACATGGTGTCTCAGGCATATCCAGAACTTGAAAGAACAATGTCAGGAGCATGCCCAAGTCCCCACTCTTTCCACAACTGAGAGATGCAAAGGCTGGCAGCGAGCAGGTTACTAATATGAGGAGGTTCACAGATGGCAAGAAATCCACCTCTACTGGGCCATTTTACCTGATGGAGCCTTAGATGGGGGTGATGTTAAGGAGCACTAAATGGGAAGAAGGTGCTGGGGACTTTAACAAGACTGCCCAGAATATTGAGAGTTATGCTCAGTATCTCTTTAAAATATATCCAAATGCGCATGTACTTTCCATTGAAAGCAATGTAACTCAAAAAGCATGTTAATCACCCAGTTCAAGTCAACCAGGACTGTTCTATTACATGCCATGCTTGGAGCCACCCACAGGTGCTGGACTTCAGTCTTCCAAAGTCCCAGAACACTCCAATGACTCCCAGGCTCACACTGGAGGGGAGGAGTGAGTTCAGAGCAAATATAACCATGACATTACTATTTTAACAACTGTAAGGGTGAAGGCAAGTGTGCTAACTAGTTGCAAGTTCTCAAGTGTCTACAGGTCACAATTCTTACGTCCATCAAAGTAAATGACTTGACAAAACTTTCACAATAATAAAAAAACAAGAATTTTCCACTGTCCCCAAAGCATTAAATATCATTCTTATATTTCAAATATGGAAAACCTTAGGACAGATATTAACAACAAAAGTAGACTGTTCAATCAGCTGGGAAAAACATAGTCTGGGGTAAACAAAATGTGGCATATTCATGCAGGGGAGGGCAAAAGTAGCTTTAGAGATGTGAGTACATGAAACACAGAGTTTATTCTTGTATTATTATTTATTAATTTTTGTATTATTTTAAAAGTAGTAACAGTAAACTACTTTTGCTTCACCCTGTACAATGGAATATTACTCAGCCTTATAGAGGAAGGAAATTCTGACACATCCTTGGGGACTCTGCTGTGAGTGAAGCAAGTCACAGAGACAAATACTGTAAATCCCACTTATATGAAGTGCCTCGAGTCCTCAACTCCAGAGACAGGAGGAAGTAGAATGGTGGTTGCTAGGGGCCCCGGGGAGAGGGTTGGGAGTTGTTTACTGGGGACAGAGTTTCAGTTAACAAGATGCTGGGTGATGCACATGCAAAAGATGAAAGGAGTTCTGGAGATGGATGGTGGTGATGATGCTTATACAATGATGTGACTGTACTTTATGCTACTGCACCAGACACTAAAAAATGGTTAAGATGTTACTTTATATGTATTATACCACAATTATGGGTCTGTTGAAATTAAGAACAACATAGCTGGGACTAACGCCAACTATAAGGCTAGAATTGGTTAACAATGCTTTTTACATAGCACCTCTTAAAGGCCAGGGTACAAATTTTGCCTGACTGTATTCAAGTAAAGCCAAGGAAAGAGAGAATATTGACATATGCACACAGGCACTTGTGTGTACATGTATGCACGTGTGTGTTGGTACATGGGAAGAAGATGACAGGCTGGAACCAGCCTTTTTGCAGGATGTAGGGTGAGCAAACCCAAAGGCTGTGCTGACCCACAGAGCATCTCAGTTCCCACCCAATGCCGCCAGCCAGGTGTGCAGAGGCCCCACGTGCAAGGATAATTAGGTGGCTGCAGAGTGTGTAACATCTGGACTTTCTGGGGGGAAAGGCTGGAGAACAAATCCCTGGCGGCCCACAAATGCTCTGTGATTCTCCTGGGGCACCGAATGCCGAGGCACTGCTACCTCTGAGCCTTGGAGCTGGAGCTGGAGCTGCCGCTCTTGATTAACAGGGGCTGGGGATAATTCCTAGGGCAGCCCGGGGTAATTCCTGGGGCGGACTGGGGGCTGTTTCTCTGGGCCTGCTCTGTTGGCCCTCCCTCACCTTCCTCCAGCTGGGACACACAGCAGGCCAGAGCCACAAGCCCAGAGAATGCTTGTCCTCAAAGGGAGTCCGTAGTGGGACCTGGGCCCCCCAGGGAGTGATCTGGGGCCAGCAGGACTACGGGGCTTGCCTGGCTTCGTGAGATAGTCCCGAGATCACTTTAAGCAGAACAGTGAAAAGGTTCGGACATTTTCTGCACCTCTCCAATACGGCCAGTTATTAACATTTCGGAGGCTACCGAGCAGTGGTGACTTTTCCTCTGGTGTTTTATTCAGCAGAGAAAATCATCTAAATTCTAAGAATATGCATTTTATCTCAAATTTCAGTAAAACATTTTTATTGTGAGTTTAAAAGGCAGGCCATAAATAACTTTTATTTTAGTCTGAATTTGTATCGTTAAAATAAAAAGTGTTACTGAAAATAATCCAGAAGTCTAATTCCTTTATTTAACAGTTAAAGCTCAGGGTGGTTAACTGACTGGCTCCAGGTCACATAGCAAATGAGGCAGAGTTGAAGCCAGAATCCTGTCCTCCTCTGTCCTTTCCCTGACAAGACTAGAGGCTCTGGTCATAAAATCTGAGACTCCAAGGAGATGTGGGGTTATGGCATTAGGGTTTCCCTTTACATCCCAGGACACATGTTGGTAAGTATTACATTACTCACCTTTTTCTCAGGTTCAGACTTTTTTGGGCATGCCCTTTGGGAGGTGTTTACTGAGCATAACCAGTAAAGAAACACACTGTGTTTCTTTTTATAGCATCAGAGGGTGCATGGAAGAGCCATATCTGGTGCACACCTCCTCTTATATTAGTCCCAAGAGAAAACTCAGACTCTAATATTTAAGCTTCCAAGATATTAACAGGAAGGCTGTGCACAAAGTCACAGTATTGCCTTTTGTCTCTGTGAACGTAAAGTGCCTGCTCACTGGGGAGTACTGCCCGCCCAGGCTGCAGACGGGGATGCTGCACTGACCCCAGGTCAAAGCCCCCGCATGCTGAAGTCACACCCACAGCTGCTCCCTGCCCCTGCCAGCCTGCCTTGCCTAGTGACCAGAACTGGGTTTATGGGCTGACAACACACTTTTGAGCCACTCCTGGCTGCAGAGGGTCAGTCTATGGGAGAGTCCAGTCACTGAAATGCTGGTCATCTCAAGCCAATGTGGCAGGATTTGAAGAATGGGATGGATGCACGCTCCAAGGGGGAATGAACATGTACCTATCTCTCACCATGGGTCCTCCTACAAAGGCTACCTAATTTGGGGGCCCAAACCAGCAATCCCTTTTTCAAAAAGATCTTTCCTTGAAAGTTCAGAAAAAGTTTTAGAGATATAGATGAGAAAGAAGAGCGGTACACAAGATTTGTGGAGAAGATTGCGCTGTCTGGCAGCACGGAGAACTTTCTGGGCAGGAAGTGCCTACTAGACCTTCTGAGGTACACTACACGCTCACGCTCTCTCATCCATGTAAACATGTCCAACACAGAGTGCAGTTTCAACAACAGGTACCAGATAGGTGCTATACAGGAACTGATTTGTCATTTTAGTCTCCCAACCAAGTAGGTCTAATTATTCAACCTCTATCTGCATTTGACTTCTCCCAGAAGCGGACACTGAAATAAGTAGTTTATTTGGGGTGTGGTACCAGGAGGCAGCAGTAAGAGAGGGGGGGGGATTGGGATGGGGAGGAAAGGAGGACAATATAGGAAGTAGTCATGAACATGTGGGCAACAAGGGCTCAATGGCACCAGGGATGCTCTGAGAGACAATGTTGAACCATCTCTGAATTGTTCCTTGAATTGGCAGAGAAGCTGGTAATTATCCACCAGCCTCTACACATCATTGGCTAAAGATGCTCCTTGTTTAGACTGAGCATGGGGCCATGGCCAGAGAACAAACGCCATGAGGGAAAGCAGTGCAAGAATCCATTAGTTAATCAATCAACTTACTGATGACCCAACACTGTACCACACTTTATGGAAAATAAAGAAGAACTAGAGAATCTTAGAGTAGCTGATATTTTCAGCTGTCTTTCCAGTAAGTATCCAATTCTCCCCTCCTTCTTTTCTGTCAAGATCCCAATTTTGTGCTGGTGGTGAGTTCTCCTCTCACAGTCGGGCATTTAGTAACTAGTAATGGTGGTTCCATGGCTCTGGAATGGCATCAGATAGGAGAAGGAAGTCTTCAAGAGGGGCATATAAATGCTGCCTTGCTGATAGAAGCAGACAGAAAGAGTCAGCGTGGGACGAAGGAGAGAGGGAGGTCTGAGAGCCATACTATCACCTATATGCTATTCATGCACATCCTTAGCCATGTCAGATCACACTGACGTTAACAAAACCAGATGATACAACACTCACTAGAGAAACTCTTTGTAGCCAGGGTATACCTTGCTGAACCTGTGCAGTTGGTTTTGGAAATGTATGTGTGAGACTTTTCTCTTATCCCACTTAGATTTCATCTCCTCTGTCTGCAGGCTGTGGAGATGGCCCAGAATCTTGGTTCCTCATTACACTTTGTGGTCACTACTATAAACCTTGGGCCGCTTGAAAATGTGATAATTACGCCCTTTATTTCTTTGCTGAAATTATTTATGGCTTGCTTTTCTAATTCACTATCATTTGTAAAAATGTTGCACTTTCTGGGGTCAAGTGGAGACATGCCATTATAGAGGACCCTCCCCTGCCCCAGGACAGTGAACACAGGTGTAAAGCAGTTCTTCAACCAGCTACTAATGTCCCAGCTCTATCCCATCCATGCCCAGTTATCTGACTGGCATCAACGAAGTCATAACAAGGTTCTGCAGATCTTATGTTGAAATCAAGACCCACTCTATCTACCGCATTGTTCTGAATTACCAGTCTGGAAATTCTATCAAAAGAACAGAAATAAGTGGTCAGTGGAAAAGATGTCCTCAACAAACCTTCAATCCATCATGGATCAGGGGTTGGGGACCACACAACATTGATGAGTCTTGACCTCATTTGTCTGATGAGAATCGACCTTATAGTAATGTTGGCTCCCCACACCAGGGGTCTATAAATATTAAATTACATCAGAATCAGCCTGTCTCTAAATCCCTGCCTCTTAAACAATGAGATGGTAATGCAACCACGCTGGGAATAATTCATTAAAATCTGGAGGCAGCAGCTTACAAAATGGAAAATAGTCCTGTCAGCACTGTTGGCGATCCTTTGCCCAAATGCTTGCAGTAAGTGACACCTTTGAGTATATATTTAGTCCTTTTAAAGGCAGACAGGGTAGCCTGGGAGCACTCTCAGCACTTGAAGATGCTCTCCTGGACATTTGTTTTTCGATGCCCTCATTGTCCAATCAGCAGGCAGGGCCTGCAATGACCAGGGAGCAGGCTCAGCTGGGGATGAGCACATGCAAGGTCTTGCATAAAGAAAAGGTGAGGCTGGGGCACGAGACGGGGGCCAGAGCTCATGGCCAAGGTAACATAAGAAGACTCAGAGTATCAAGAGTAAACATAGCAAATCCGCTTCAATCTGAGCCTCCCCACCCACCTCTGCCTCCAGGCTCCTTCCCTGTCCCGTAAACCACACTCCCCCAACCATGCCTCATGGCTCCTTGGATACATGACAGCTTTTCATTTGAGACCAGAAGCCAAGGACCTCCAGAACTTGGTTAGGCTCCCAAAGGACCCCAGTGGGTGACAGTACGCTCCCTGTGAGCACCGATCCATTCTCGTCTCCAAAGGCTGGTTCCAGGTGTGTGATCAAACAGATTTACCTACCCTCACCCCTCAGTGATGCCCTGTGTGAGGGCAGTTAGATGCGCCTGGCAGGCCTGCTCACAGGGTGACTATCTGCTGTCCTCCAGTTATTTCCCAACCCACCTAGCTCCTCGGTCTTCCCCAGAGTATCCCATCACTTTCCACATCCCCCCTTCCTCTGTAATGATCCTCCTCCTCCTCCAAGACACACACACACACACATACACACACACTCCCTCCCTCAGGCCTCACATTAGCCACCTGCTTTCCGTTTCTTAAACTTTACCACTGACGAGTTTTGACAACAGTAAATGCAATTAGGACAGAAATACTGCTGGGAGCCTGATAGCCAGAGAGTAGGTTTTGATGTGATCTTTTGATAAATAGTAACCCCCCATTTGGAAAATTCCAACCCTGTTCTTTAAAAAGTACACCAGTTCTTCCCCTCGGCATCTCAACTGTGGTCTGTGGCTGAAATAGAACGACCACACTTGTGGGGTAAGCCCGAGTGTCTTATCTCTCACACGCAATGCTTCCGCGAGCGGAGCTGGGCTTCTTTTGAGTTATATTCTTATGCTGTGATGAGATGTGGTCTGGGCTCCTGAAAATAGCCACACAGAAAATCCTGTCTTATAACATGTGGACAGACTCAGGCAGGTCAGGAAAAGCAAGTTAGGATGGAGGGAGGCTCTCAGAGAATCTGTCCTTGCGTCCCTTTACTGGAGCTGAAAGCCTGCTCTAATGCTGCTAGGGAAAGGAAAAAGAGACAAAGTTTGATTCCCTTTTGTAAGCCTGAGATCTGAGATTCCAGCTGCACGGCAAAGATTCCAGGTGGCCCACTCCTGAGGCATGCAGGGAAGAGGAAAACGGAAACAGTGCCAGAAAGGGACAGAGTCAGTAAGAAACTAGTTAGAAGTTATTTATCAACAGCTTAAAATGGAACCTCCCCAATGACCTTGAGAATCTCCCAGTCCTACACGCATTGGCAGCCATCATTCAAAATGCCTCTGCCACAGGAAGCTGCTGGCCAACCTTCCGTTTGCTCTTGCAAAAGCAGGGGACTTGCACAAGTGACCTCTTTGCTGTGCCACACAGCTGAGTTGTCATCAGCAATGCAGGAGGCAAAGATCTGGCTCTGCTTAGAGAGCTACTGAGGCTCAACATAACGAATGAATAGACGGAGTGGACACCCACTGACAATGTGACCTGCTGGGGCCAAGGCATAGTGACAGGAAGCACCCTGGAGACTTACGACATTGAGTAAGGTCAGGGCAGCCACACACAGTAGTGTAGGATATTCAGTGCACAAGGGTGGCAGGCGAGAGCTGCTCTTGCCAAGCTGGGGGAAAGGGTATTTTAAAATATTTATTTTCTTATTCCTTTAATTTTTGTGGTAAATGTCATTGAGATATTACATACATATAAAAAAAGTGCATAAATCACAAGTTCTAGGTTTGATGAATTGACAGAAACTGAACAGACCCATGTAATCAGCACCGTCAAGAAATAGGATCCTAGCGGGACCCCAAAAGTACCCACAAAAGACACCTTTAAAAAATTTGAATCAAGATGCCATCTGTTCACTAAGCCAGAGCGCACAAGGGGTGCCCTTTCAAGTACACACAAAAGCGTTCTATGGACTAGTGGTCTCTCAAGACAGGAGGGCACTATGATGAGGAGGATGGGGCAGAGATAGAACACTATGAAGCAAAAGGTGATAAGTGGCACTGCCCAGAGGGAGGCCTTCCTGTGCCCACACTTCCCCTCTCTCCCTCCCCTCTGCCACTTCTTCCCCACAGTAAATATCAAGCCCTCTCATTATCAGGGCAGGGGAGAGGGCACCTGAATGCTTGGGGACAGAAAGATAACGTAACAAGCTTTGGGAAACAGCCCCATCCTTCACTGAGAGCTACCTCGAGTCTCAATGTGCTAGTTGGCAACTGTCTGAATGCTGGAGGTTGAGTCCAGTTTACTGCTTAGTGAAGAGTAAGCTTAGTAGACAAATGGCACCTTGATTCAATTTCTAAAGGTATATTTTGGGGGGTACTTCTGGGGTCCTGCTAGGATCCTATTTCTTGACCTGGGTGCAGGTCATCTGTGGCTTCCTCACCAGACATCTCCTCAGCCAGAGGAAAGGAATGTGCTGTGACCACATGACCTGGTAGAGACCCAGGCCCTCTGAACCATGGTGCTCTGACCTGGACCTGTGATTGATGTTCCATGGTTGGTTCTTTCTAAAGTGGTACAACCTTCTGCCTCTCTCCCCAGACTGGTTATTCCTTGAAGGCTGGACCCCATAGCTCTGTTCATTAACAAAAACTGGGGATACTTATGAAAAAAATGAATGAATGAATACAACGTTTACAAAAAGGGAAAGGTGCTTCATTTTCCCTTATTTTGTCCATAAGGTCCCTGTCCAATAACATTTCCACATAAAGACTATCTGGAATTCTCTGCCTAGTTACAGCCCTTCAGATTTGGATCCCTAATCACAGAACAGTGGTCGGAAGATGAGGTTCACATGAGAGCACCGATAATAGAAATGTATTCTTCCCGTGTCCCCAAAACTCCAAGGTTTGCAAACATAAACTTCTCATTCATCTCATCTGTCAGTCACTATTGAGTCAACAGAATGTTCAAGCTCAAGGACAGGATGAGAATCAGCACTGTGAGAAAGACAGGAGAGTTCAGTGTAAGGGCCGGAGGCCTAAGCATCCCACTGGGCTGAGCATCATGGGCGGGAAGACCTGAGACCTTCCTTTTTTCTGACGGAGGCCAAGGCTTTCCCCCAGTTCCTGACTCAAGGCCCCAGCCTAGGACACTATCTGAGTGCTCTTTTGAAAAGGGGTATTAGGGGCCCCTGGAGCCTGGGCCCCTCCTGGGGCAGGGAGGCTGCCATCCTCTGAGCCCTTTATTTCAGTTGTAGCTGTGGGCACATCCCAGTCTCCAGGCAGAGTCCCATGGCCTGAGCCAGCAGCAGCTCTCAGCCTTCTGTCTGGGGCTTTCCCAAAGCCTGAGAGGTTGCTCAGGCCCAGCAAGTGCAGGGAAGCTGGCCCTCAGCCAGTGGGGCAGGAGCTGCTGGAGAACACTCCCTGCAGCCATCTCTGCAGAGACAACTTGGAGGGGCATCCTACCCCGTTCTAGTGCCATGGGCCCCCATTTGCCCCAACTCAGTCTGCACTCAACACTGTGCTTCCTTCTTCCTGCCTCACGCCGCTTCGCTTCCATTTGCTGCCATCACTCCCCTACTAAACTACATTAGTCCTTGTCTCAGGCTCTGCTTCAGGGTCCCTAAATGTATCCAATCCAGGGGGTGCACGTGAATGCCACTCAGCTACACTTTCTCTGCCCGGAAAGTGTACTCCCCCCGCCCCCAGTGAATAAAAAAAAATGGCCTACAAACCTTTGATCTCTCTCATCACTACTCATTTATGGAATATTTGCCAGGTGGCAGGACTGTGCTAAGGTGCTTTGCACTGTTTATCTCACCGAATCCTTGACAACTTCCTGTGAGATGGCACAAGTGTCACCCGTGCTGTACTAAGGCTTCAGGATGATACGCTACTAAATGGTGGAGCCAGATTTGACCCAAAGATGGCGTAAGTCCAACCTCACATCTATAACCATTACCATGGGGGCCTCACCCAATGAACCATCAGCACTGATAACAACTGGTCGGATGCTGTGATTTGAGGGACGAGAGAAGTCGTGTGACATGTTACTAGGGAAAGTCAGGCAGGAGTAGACTGGAATCCAGATTAATTAGCCACGTACCTTCTCTGAAACCCAAGATTTTGTTTTTACACTGGGAAATGTGAATTATAAAGACTATTTTACCGTTGGCTTTTGAGGTTAAAAAAGTAACTATCTGTGACTTGTGCACAATAAGTATTCAATTCATGGCAGTGATCAGCAGCATTGCCACTGTTGTTGGTAAAGCTAACACAATCTCAGAACATTGAGTCTGCCTCTGTGCTTGGCACTGAGCTTGGGGGCTCAGGTTTTGGAGACCAGGTCGAGCCATCCGGCATGCGCAAGAATGGTGGTGACCCTGGTCCTGCATTTTGGGAGGAGGGATGGCTGGCACTGTGGACCTCCCCCAGGACTCAGAACCAGGAAGGGCAGGAGGGAAAATGCACCCCTAGGTGCCAGAAGGAGGGGTTCATTTTGTACATGGAAGTAGAAAATCCTGGGGTTAGAAGGGAATCAAGCAGTCATGTGTCCTTATCCCCCAACCCAACATTCATTCATGAATGCATTTAATTATTCATCACAAACCTATATTAACTATCCACTCTGCTACCAACTGGAGAAATGAATGTGGATTAAGTCTCCTGCAGAAATTGAGCGCAATAAGACACCTCAATGCAGCAACAGGGCTCTTTTTCAAGGGTGTCGTGGGGCACAAAGGAGAAAGTGGACCATCCACCACCTGGAGCGGCTTCACAGAGGAATGGCCACCACTCCCCTAGGGAGTCCTGAATGCCTACAAAACAAACACCACAGCAAATTGTGCCCAACACTGGCCCAAATATTGCCACTGATGGCAAACCTGACATCTGCTGGTCTCTGTATTTTAAAAAAAGAACAGAATGTTGTCTCCCTGTAACTGCACCTGTTCAGGCCCTGGTCCTACCGCTCTGAGCTCTGAAAACTTGTCCAGTCTTCCCTTCCTTCAAGTAACTGGAGCAGCTGATCAAAATGCCCTTTCTCCAGAAAAAAACAGCACTATGCACCTATGCCCCCACTCCCCACTCCCAGACAAGGCTTTGGCACCCAGCCTGCCCCTCCCCTGTCTGCCAGAGTGTGGCCCCAAGAGCTGCCCATGTACATCCTAAGTACATCTATCTAGCATGGAGGAAAGCAGAATTAACTTCTCTCTGGTTTGGAATGTATTCCTCGCGACCCACAGGTTGAGAACCGCTAGCAGGTCGCCTAAGACCATTGGAAAACACAGATATTTATGTTACAATTCATAACAGTAGCAAAATTACAGTTATGAAGTAGCAATGAAAATAATTTTATGGTTGGGGGTCACCACAACATGAGGAACTGTATTAAAGGGTCGCAGCATTAGAAAGGTTGAGAACCACTGCTCTAGAAAGACATGAAATCTGAACAAGATCAATATGGACTTGAATCTCATTGGCCCCGCACAAGCCATTGACCTTGGGCAAATTACATGATATCCTTGAACCCTAGATTCTTGATCTGTGAAATGAAGATGATGAGAATCCCACCTCAGGGTAGCTGTGAGATAAGATAATGCCCAGTACAGTGCCTGTCATAGAGAAAGCACCTGACAAACATGAGCTACTCCCTCAGCACATGAAATGCAGACAAGGAAGCTTTGAGCCACTTGAAGAGTGATGCTCTTAAGCTACATCTTCTTTACTCCATGATTCTGCAAAAAGGCTTTTGCCAAACTCAGAGATTTATATATTTATCTTCATCATCTATAATAATAAAAGTGTAATATGCTAATTAGACCAGACAGCTGAACGACCTTCCGGATGAAGCCAGGGCTGCAAGGGCCAAGGCAAAGCACCGCAGCTGCAAGGGCTGAGCCCCTTGCACGAATTTTGTGCATCGGGCCTCTAGTATTTCATATTTTAAGATATGCTCCCTTATTATGGGTGAATCCCTCTCCTGCTCTATTATTGACACAGAATTGGTTACAATTCAGCCAAAACCCATGCCTTCCACATTGGGGGTACACACCTCACTTTCAGTGTGTTACCATGTGGCTCAGTTTTGGCCAATGATACATGAGCAGAAATGAGATGCACCACTTCTTGGCATTGACCTTTCAAATCTCCCTTATGATCCTCTCCCCTTTCTCTTTCCTTTTTTATTTCTTTTTTAGAACATTTCCAATTCCTTGACATACACAGGGATTTATAGTTCATCACAGTCTCTCACACCTCTATTCTTTTTTTAAATTCTTTATTGTTTAAAGTATTACACATAGTATTATATATGTCTCCTTTTCCCCCCATTGACCTCTCCTTGGCCTCCTCCACCCCAGCACATGCCCTCACACCCCTAGCGTCTGTGTCCATTGGTTATGCTTATATGCATGTATACAAGTACTTTGGTTGACCTCTTACCCCCTCTCCTCTGCCTTCCCTCTGAAGTTTGATGGTCTGTTTGATGCTTCTCTGTCTCTAGATCTATTTGTTCATCAGTTTATATTGTTCATTATAGTCCATAAATGAATGAGATCATGTGATATTTATTTTTCTCCAACTGGTTTATTTCGCTTAGCATAATGTTCTCCATGTCCATCCATGTTGTTGCAAATGGTAAGAGTTCTTTCTTCTTTTACAGCAGCATAGTATTCCATTATGTAGATGCACCACAGTTTTTTAATCCACTCATCTTCTGATGGGCACTTAGGCTGTTTCCAAATCTTAGCTATTGTAAATTGTGCTGCTATGATCATAGGAGTGCATATGTCCTTTCTGATTGGTGTTTCTGATTTCTTGGGATATATTCCTAGATGTGGGATTACTGGGTCAAATGGGAGTTCCATTTTTAATTTTTTGAGGAAACTCCATACTGACACCTCTATTCTTTTTTGTTAAATATATTTTTATTTATTTCAGCGAGGAAGGGAGAGTGAGAGATAGAAACATCAATGATGAGAGAGAGTCACCAATTGGCTGCCTCCTGCATGCCCCCCACTAGGGATCGAGCCCACAACCTGGGCATGTGCCCTTAACCTGAATCGAACCTGGGACCCTTCAGTTCACAGGCTGACGCTCTATCCACTGAGCCAAACCAGATAGGGCTCTCCTTTCTCTTTCTTAATCTGCCATGTGCAAAGGAATGCCTGAGGTCCCAGCAGATGGTGAGCCAAAGACAGAAGGCTCGTGGGTCCCTGAGTCACTGTATGGAAGGATGTCTGCTGAATAATGCAAGAGTGAGAAGTAACCGTCTATGGAAGGGGTGGGGAACCTTTTTCTGCCAAGGACCCTTTGGGTATTTACATCATTCACGGGCCATATAAAATTACCAACTTAAAAATTAGCCTGCTACATTTGGTCAAACATTTAATTAACTCACCCCTAATGCCTTGGCAGGGCCAGACCAAATGATTTCACAGGCCTTATACAGCCCCCGGACAATATTCCCGACTCCTGTTCTATGGTTTTAAACCACTCAAATTTGGGTTCCTATCTATTACAGTAGCTGTAGTTCAACAAGGTATTTGTGCTCATTCTTACAACTTTATAAAATTCATAAGGTGGGTGTATATGCTTTCAGTGCCCCCATCAAAGTCATAGGAGTAGGGAGGACCCACTTAATGACATGAGGTGGAATGAGCTAGTGGTGACACTGGTGGCAAACACTGAGCACTGTGGGTACATGTGCAGGGATTTTGACACAGACTTGATTATTCACATGTTCACCTGTCTGCCATGTGCAATTAACAGAGCTGAACAGGCCGTGATTGAAAAATCACTTAATCCAGATTGTTCCATGGATTTATCCAAAGTCCGACAGCTGGTTGGTTACAGGCAAAGCTGAATTCTCTTTGTTTATAGTCCAGGAATTTCCCCTGTAGGCAGAAATTCTGGTAGAATGAGTCAAGGTCACATAGAGGGCATTCTCTTTTTTGGACATTTGCTGCTCAGCTGGTACATCGAAGTCACCTGAATGCAGAGAATAAGAGTAACTCTGTCCTTCCCAGAGCAATTCCCTGGCTCCAACGAAACACCAAAGATATGTCTCTTGGCAACATGCTTCAGCCAGCAACCAGATCCAAGACCTGCCTATAGGCACACCATGGACTAAGAATTAACATTTCTGTCCTTGTTGCTAAGAAACGGAAACTTGGTAATTATATTACACCTAACAAGAGACCTGCATTTCCAGAATTTTATTTTTTTAAATCTGTAAATATTGCTTTCCCATTGAAGCAGCTTACTTTCAATCTCCTGTGCTTTTTTATGTTTAATTAAAAGGCTCCCAGCACTCACTGTATGCTGCCCTTAAAAGTTGGCTCAGCATATGCTTTCTTTCCTTCCTGAAGGTTCTCACAGCCCCTGGAGCCACTCTCACAGGCAGCTTGGGGTCCTGACAGGTGAGTCGGAGTTCTAATGCAGGGGTCGGCCACCCCTAGCTGCTGAAGCCCAGCTAGACTCATTTTCCACATCTGGATAAGGGGATAAAGGTACTAACAGCCTCCTCACACAAAGGATGCAGTTGGATCTTACAATGATGCAATGAGATCCCAGGACCTGGCACATAGCATATGTTCTTACAGTTTTTCTTTTTACATATTTACTAAATAAGTTAAACCTTAGAAAGGAACTTTTTACAAGTGATTTTAGCAGATTCTGCTGGTGGGCTGCCCACATCCTTGACCAGTGCGGTGCACACTTGCCTGATTTCTGACTGCCGGTACCTGCACCTCTCTGCCCGAGGGCTCTTTCTGGCTGTCAGAGCCAACTTTGCACATGCCCAGAAATGTTAGGGGCACAATGACAAATCAGCCAAAAATGACGAGAGTTGTGGATGAACACCTCACTCCCTCATGTCTCCTGTGTGCTCTCTGCTGCCTCCCAGGTCCCAAGAGGGACTGAGCTACAGCCGCCCACAGTTATAATTTCCCTTTCTCTTCCCTTCATTGTCTCAATTTCCTGCTCCCTGACCAGCACTGCCAAACAAACAATTTGCCCTTCAATCCTTGACCCCAAGTCTGCTTCTAGGAGATCCCAAACTAAGACAAATAAATGCACTGTGCATGAATACACATCTGTGCATTCCAGATTAGGAGACTATGGATTCCGCTTCTGCTGTCTTCCAATGTACTGACTGTTCTGTCCAGCTTCATAAGGTCCACACTAGTGATGTAGGAAGAATTGAGTTTGTTACCTAAGTCAGTAGAGGTAATTGGTTTGGAAAGAAACATACCACCCTCCATGACAGTCGTGGTCTCTGGGAATGGTGGGTAAAGGGAGATTAGGACTGGTGATGGGGAGAGGACATCCATATTATTTATAGTGTTGCATTGGCTTTTATTTAAAAGACACAAAAAATATATTAAATTATCTTTGTACTTTTCTATATTTTAAAAATATCTCAAATAAAATAAGTATTAAAATACAATTTGTCAAAATTTGTGGGATGCAGCAAATATCCTGTCTTTAGAAGAACATTTATAGCACAGCATGCATATTAGAAAAGAAGAAAGATTCAAAATTAAAAATCTAATCTTCCACCTTAGGAAACTGAAAAAGGAAAAGCAAAGTATATACAAAGTAAGCAGAAGAAAATAAATACTAAAAATTAGAGCAGAAATCAATTGCAGAAATTTAAAACTGGATGACACAGGGAAAAAAAAAATCAATGAACCCAAAAGCTGGTTCTTTGAAAAGATCAATAAAATGGATCGACTTCTAGCCAGGTTATATGAAAAAAGAAAAAGAGATTAGACACAAATTACTCATATTAGAATTGAGAGAGGGGCTATCACTATTGATCTCATGGACATAAAACAGATAATGAAGAAATATAATAAATAAAACACTATGCCTACCAATTAATAACTAAGATTAAATAAACCAATTATTTGAAAGACAAGATCTACCAAAACTCACATAGGAGAAGTAGACAACTTGAATAGGCCATATCTATTAAAGAAATTGAATCAATAATTAATAACCTTCTAAAAGAGAAAGCACCAGGACCAGTTGGGTTCACTGGTGAATTTTGCCAAACATTTAAGAAACAAATTATACCAATTCTCTACGATCTCTTCTAGAAATTAGAATTAGAGAGAATACTTTCTAACTCACTCTGTGAGGCCAGTATTACTCTAATACTAAACTAGACAAAGAAATTACAAGAAAGATAAACTATAGCACAGTATTTGTCATGAATAAAAATGCAAAAATTCTTAACAAAATATTAGGAAGTTGAATCTAACAATATATACTAGTAAAATAAATTATACATAACAAACAAGCGGGATTTATATTTATTCCAGGTACACAAGGTAGGTTCAACATTTGAAAATCAATTAATGTAAGCCATCACATTAACAGGCTAAAGAAGAAAAATAGAATGATCATATTAATAGATGCCAAAAAAGCATTTGATAAAATTCAACACCAATTCATGATTTTAAAAAAAAACACTCAGCAATTTAGAAATAGAGGGGGAACTTCCTCAACCTGGTAAAGAACATCTACAAAAAGTCTACAGGGCATCTACAAAAATTCTACAGCTAACATCATAAGTAGTGGTAAGAAAACAGATCCTTTATTAACTCCCCAGCTCTCCTGGCATTTCCTGCATAGGAGCTGGGCCTGCTCTGTGACCAGAGAAAGCCCTCAGACAAGGTAGAGTGGATGCTAAGGGGAAAGGGTGGAGCACCCACTACTTCATGTCCCATGGAAGTCTTAACAGTAAAAGTAGTGGTGACAAACTAAATGCTTTCCCCCTAAGATCAGGTATAAGACAAGGATGTCCCCTCTCACCATTTCTATTCAACATCATACTGGAAGTCCAAACCAATGCAATAAATAGGGCAATAAAAATAAATAAAAGGCATACAGATTGGGAAGTAATAAATAAAACTGGTGTGTTCTCCCCCACCCCACAACACACACACACAGATTAGATGATTGGCTATGTAGAAAATCCCAAAGAATTGACACACACACACACACACACAAAAGAAATCCTCCTGGAACTAAAAAATGATTATAGCAGGGTTACAGGATATAAGGTCATTTTTTCCCCATATACTAGCAGTGAACAATTGGAATTTTAAATTAAAAGATAATATCATTTCCAGTAGCTTCAATAAGAAGAAACACATAGGTATAAATCTAATAAAAAATACAAAGATCTATATGAAGAAAACTAGAAAGCTCTGATGAAAAAAAATCAAATAACTAAATAAATGGAGAGATATTCCATGTTCATAGATAGGAAGACTCAATAGTGTTAAGATGTCAGTTCTTCCCAACTTGATCTATAGATTTGATGCAATCCCAATCAAAATCCCTAGTGTGGTGAAATAGCAGGAAAGATAATGGTTTTCAGCCACCATTTCAAAACTGGTCTCGCCCAGGCATTATTTCTCAGTCTTGTCTGAAACATTGCTGTGGGTGTGTGATGTGGAATCCCAGGGACTGCAGAGTCTCAGAATCTAGCCTGCCTCCTGCTCAGAGAGCAAAGACCTTTGCTTTTAGTGCATCCATCTAGCACGCCCTGTCAGCCACATTTGAAGGAAGCCCTGAGTCCCCACAGATTCCAAGGCTGACGCTGCCCCAGTGCCCTTTACCCCAGGCCTCAAAGTTTGCCTTCCATTCATGCCCCTCAGAAACCTGGTGAAGCCCTGGACACAGGAGCTATTGCCTCTTTCTACCCCTTCTGACACTGTTTCTGGAATCTGGACTTCTCTCTGGTTGTTGAAATTCTACTCTTTCTTTAAAGAGTAACTCTGCCAGGCCTCTCCCCCAGGAACTATTTCTAGATTTTTCCAAGTAAGTACATCTCTTCTGGTTAGAACAGTATGGAAATGGCAATTGTGGCCACCATCTCTCTCTGACTTCATGGCCTGGTAGCCAAATCAGTGGTGCCTCAGCAGCAAAAGCCACAGGGGTTATTGGCCCCGTAGCTCTGTGGCATATAACATTGAAGGCACTTAAACAATCAGAGGTGAAACACCTCTCTTTCAACATATCTTCTCTCTGCCTTCCCCTCAATCTCTGGCCTTACCAGCTCCTTCCTAGATTACAGACAAGAGCCTTCCTTTCATCTCTACACACCACCCAACACCTAAGTGATGAACAGGTACTCAGCAGCTACGGTGAGAGGTCTGATGGGACTAGTAAGGTAAAAGTACAGTATGGGACATAGTTTCACTCTTCGATTTACATTTGGTATCTTTGAGCTTTGAAATAAGCTAGATTCACCAAGACAGGAATAAAATGTGGATTCTAGAGTGATGTATGATTTTGGTGCCCAAGGATTCTCAGATCACTGTACATCAGCAAATACAAATCATCAAGGTTATGTCTGATTCTTTTCCCCATATTTGAACAAGTTAAATACCAGGTGGGGAAAAAGTAGGTTTATAGCTATTCGTATGGAAAATAATATAATCTATAATAATAAAAGCATAATATGCTAATTAGACTGGACAGCCAAACGACCTTCCAGACGTTCTTCTGGACAACCTTCCGGACAAAGTTGCGGCCGCGAGGGTCTTGCACGAATTTTGTGCATCGGGCCTCTAGTAATTAATAAATAATAATACAATAATAACCTCTGTTTTGCACACTTACAACTGCAAACCTACTTTTGCCCCACCCAGTATAATAAATCCATAGGTATATGTATTTTTTATGTAGGAGTGACACTCTACATCCAATCAGAAACCTAATCACCACCCAAGGCTGGCTAAAATGCAAAACCAATGATGCTTCAGCCTTTCTCTCTTCTTCTGATCTCCAAAAGGCATTGGTCATGTCCACATGGAAAGACTATGTCTTTTACCAAGTCAGACTCTGCGGTGAGTGAGGCATTCCATTTAATAGGTTCTTATTTATCCAGAGACCTCTGAACTTGCCCACTACACAGATCAAATCTACCACGTGTTCTGACTTGTATAGACATAATTTATAGACAAATGGAAAGGAAGAATGCAAGAGATTTGGAATTCCTTGGAAGGCAATAAGTTTTGGTTTCTTTTTTGGTGAATTCAGGTTATTACTGATAATTATTTTGATGGGGTCCTCAGGAGTCACTTACATAGGCCAAAAATATTTGTATAGAATTATATAAGTCATTCACAAGTGCCTCACAAGAACACTTCTGAACTGAGTAATCCAACCAAACCTACGTGTTTTGGGGGGCCCATATTACTCCCCCCAGTAGATGATTTTGTGTTTGTTTTCTACAGAAGAAAATCATTAAATAAAACCAGGCAAAAAGACAAAGAAAAAATTGGCTTCTAGGTTCCCATAAGGCCTTAAAAGTAAAAAAACACTGCTTGATCCCCAGTGCTGGGGTGGCTCCCAGTGACATCACACATCCTGCTTAGTGCAGGACGGGGTCACGGAACTGGCTGCAGCCACAGTGTGCCCAGGGGGTGTCAAGCCTGCTGGAACCACTGTCCCAGATGCCTCGGTGGAGATGAGCATAGCAGTTGAATGGGAATGTCCGTACTGTGGGAGGGGTGCCAAATTGAAAGCAGTAAGCCTGATTTTAAAAGCGGCTGCTTCAAATTTCAGAAAAACACAACCAAAGGACATCTTCACCAGGCTGTACATTCACTCTGGGCATAAGTTAAAGTGCTCGTGTCAGCCAGGAGATGAAGAGTGCAGGAAATTGCTCTGCAGGGATGCAGGGTGCAGAGGCCAAGAAGCGGCTTGCAGGGTACACGGCTCATTGCCCCCTGCTCACTCGCAACAGGCAATGCCTTAGGGGGAGCTTAGTATTTAAGATCTCCAAGATCATCTTTCTTTATTTTTTTTCCAAAATTTTTTTAAAAATCCATGACTGTGAATTAGCAATGGTTTCTTAAAAAAAAAAAAAAAGTTTGTATTGATTTTAGAGAAAGGGGAAGGGAAAGGGATAGAAAAACAGAAACATCAATCAGCTGCTCCTGCACACCCTGAGCCAAAAGCCCAGACATGTGCCATGCCTGGAATAGAACTGGTTCATGGGTCAACACTCAACCACTGAGCCACCCTGACCGAGCCAAGATCATCTTTCATCAGAAATTGTCACTGTGCAGACCAGGCATCTCTGAATTGAAGGCCTACTTTTATTTCTTTTTATTTATTTATTTTTGTTGTTGTTAATCCTCACCCAAGGATATTTTTCCATTGATTTTCAGAGAGAGTGGAAGAAAGGGGGAGAGACAGAGAGAGAAACATCAATGTGAGAGAGACACATCAATTGGTTGCCTCCCGCATGCTCTCCGACCAAGGCCTGGGATTGCGCCTGCAACTGAGGTATGTGCCCTCGACCGGAATCAAAGCCAGAACCCTTCAGTCCACAGACCAATGCTCTATCGACTGAGCCAAACAGGCTAGGGCAAGGCCTCCTTTTAAAAGTGCAACTTATCCTCCTGAAAGTGGTGAAAGGCCACCTCCTTCTAACTCTGTCAGAGGCCTTTGGTATGTGCAAAGGCCAGCGTTTCCCTTTCACAGCTGAGTGCATGGTGCCCAGAGGCTGAGAACTCACCAAGCTCAATTGACTTCCTTTTCTCAATAATTATTTCACCTTTTGAAAACACAGGGTCACTGGTTGAACCTTGGAGTGAGGAGAGCACGGAGGCCAGAGCCTTTCAGGGGAAACCACTGTTCTCCATGAGTTCACTTGGGAGTCAGACTCATGCACAGAATATTGTTCCGAAAATACAGCAGGTCCCTGCAATGGCCTCATTAATGTGCCTTCATGGTCGTGTGGTGAATCAGCTGTGGGGAATTTTCAGAACTCATGATGTGAGACTCAGCATGGCCAATAGCTATGACCAAACAGCCAAGGGAAGGAGGTGCAGGAGGCTGGAGACAGGAACAGAACACACACTATATGCAGCGCCGTGGCTCACTGGTGTCTGTCAGCCATTTGAAACCCATCTTTCCTTAGACACATGGGAGCTACAGAGATGCACAGAGCAGTGTCATCCTGTGATAGCCCAGATGACAACTGGCATCACTGTCCTGAATGTTTGAATAAACTTGTCTAGATAACCCCTTACCCCACATGAAGTGGGAAACCCAGAGTTCTTCCCACCACCTCGGGGGAGTCTTGAGGGCATTCTGTTGGGCAAATCACTTCTGACTTATTCTCAGACTCTCCTGTCCTGCTTGTATGTATCCCCTCTTCTTTTTCTCCTCCCCACATTGGCATAGCCCAGCCGTGGGCAAACTGCCCGTTCGGCTGTTCTATCCGGCCCGTGGAGCCGAAAGAGCGAAGGGTTCTCTTGCTCTCCCCTTCGCTCCTTTACTTTGAATTTACATTAGTTCACACAAACACTCCATCCATGCTTTTGTTCCGGCCCACCAGTCCAGTTTAAGAACCCATTGTGGAAAAGTTTGCCCACCCCTGGCATAGCCCATTTGCTTTGGATCTCCCCAGAAAACCATCACTCACAGAAGGACATTATTACTCCAATATTTACTGAGTGCCTACTGATTGTTGGGCATTGGACAGACAATGAAGTTACACAGGGGAGCCAATAGGCACAGTCCACAGGAAAGGCAGATAAGGCACAAATAAACAATTCAAAGAGTTACAAAAATGTATTACAAGTGCTCTGAAGGAAGAGGCTTCTATAAAGGAGAAGAATAAAGAAGGACCTGACTTAGATCAGGGGCTCAGAAATGGCTTGAGGAGGTAATGTTTACACTGCAGTCTGAAAAAGAGGCAACTGTGGCTAGTGTGAAAGTGTGAGCATTTTAAAAAGAGGAGACATCATATGCAAGGCCCTGTGGTGAGAAAGCTCAGCTACTTTGCAGAACAGAAGAAAGACTAAAAGAGCTGGGAGTGTATGAGTCAACACTTCCTCTGGGGTCCCTACCCACCTCAACACACATACCCTTAAATACCTCCTCTTGATTCTGTGATTCACCAATAGCCCAACAGCAAAACTTTCTTTTCTTTTCTTTTCTTTTAAATATATTTTATTGATATTTTACAGAGAGGAAGGGAGAGTGATAGAGAGCTAGAAACATCGATGAGAAACATCAATCAGCTGCCTCCTGCACACCTCCCACTGGGGATGTGCCCGCAACCAAGGTACATGCCCTTGACCGGAATCAAACCTGGGACCCTTCAGTCCACAGGTCGATGCTCTATCCACTGAGCCAAACCGGTTTCGGCAGCAAAACTTTCTTAACTGGAGCCAAGAAAAGGGTCCCTTTCTAAAGGCTGTAAGAATGCGAGCCCAGGTATAGCGGTGGCCATGGACCCAGCCACTGGGGAATGTGGCAGGAGAGAACAAGACCGATAAGATGAGAGATGCAACCATACAACCAGCTAGGGTCTGTTGCTCCAGTAGCTTTCTACCAGTCAGTATCCAGCCAGAGACTGGAGGGAAGACATGCCCTGGAGAGGCCCCTCTAAGTATCAGGGTCTCCAAATCCAAGTGGGCACACTGGGTCCCTTTCACATGGAGAGCAGGCATTCTTTATCACACTCGTGTGAGGTCTTGGAGACAGGAATCAGAGGGTCATGCTACAGAGTGACAAGAGCATGAGATGGAATTCTGCTCAGGTATTTTTGCTTGGAGATCAGAGGAGACTATGCCCAATCTTTGAAGGATCAGAAGTCAAACAGAAGACCCATTAGTGGCTCAGCACATGTCTGCTGCTTCTCCTCCCTAGCCCTGTAAGTAGAGCCAGACACTGACCCTCTCAGGGCCTTAGTTTCATCATCTGGACAAAGAGAAATACTACTGTGTTAGTATACAGTATAATAATAATGGTCATCTCCTCAGAGAGCATGCGGATTAAGTGGGCTGATATGTTGGCATTGGTCAGCCATTTGAAATGCACCAAGTTCTCAGAACACTATCTGGCACATGGTAAGTACTCAATAAATGTTAGCTATTACTATTTCTTTATTTGTATGTGAACCAAGGAAGACCTCAAGCCAGTCTTCATACCAAGCACAGGTGAGCATTTGTAAGAAGGGGATACCAGAATGTCACTCTGTACAGGGGGTTTCAGGTAGATCAAGCTGTAGACCCGAGAGACAAGAAAATGAATGTCTGAGTCATAATTCCATTCATTCTTGAAGCCAGTATGGGCAACCAACCACTACAATGTGTAGGCCAGTAAACAAGTGGGGTAAAACATTTCTCTCTGTTCTAAGTTTATCCTGTAACCACTGACTGCTCTAGCTGGAAGAGACCCTGAAAATAAAGAAAACTGCCATAGAATCTCACTAGACACATGAAAATACTACAACCATCTTTTCATTCTGAGTCCACATGCCAGTGTCTGCCAGACCTGGGGACTCCAACCGGGTCACCCTGTGCCTGGGGAAACAGCTCTGAAAAGGTGACTGAGTATTTTAAGCACACATAAATTGCCCTAAAGTCCCCCCCTCCCAAATGTCTAGTGCCCAAATGTGAATACAACATCTATCCAAAGAGATCCTTCTGGATTCTTAACATTTTCAGTGGGCAGATGACTAAGATCCCCAACTATTTCTCTTTGAAATTGTATTTACTGCAATAGTACAGGAACAGTTAAATCTACCATCGGGCAGGGGCTTTTGCAAACAGAACCATTTGATGTCCCTGGGAAACAATGAGGTAGGTGCTGTTATGTTCATTTCCCAGAGGAAGAAATTCAGGTTCTGGGAAGTTCAGTAAATGGCATAGATTTGTCCAGCTGGTAAGAGGCTCAGCCAGGATTTGAACCTGAGCTTGACTGTCTTGGGAATCTGTTATTTCTCCATTACAGACTATTCCAAAATAAAGAGGATGGCATCTTATCATCATTTTGGCAAAACCCAACACCAGAGTAATTGGTTCAATTGATCAAAAGTACCTGTTGGAAAAGGTGCAGAGTACCCCAGAGCTAGCAGCAGCACAAAGGAAAGATGACTCTTGTTTGTTTTGTGGCTTCTATAACTAAGGAACTGAATTCTTGTAAGATGCTAGCTAGCAAGAAAGGAAAGGGTTCTTTCCTGTAGGTATGCAGTAAGCATTTATTTCTTGCATACCCATCTCTAATTAGGCATGGCATGAGATGACATGAGTTCCATTTTTTTTTCTTTTTTTAAAATATATTTTTATTGATTTCAGAGAGGAAGGGAGAGGGAGAGAGAGATAGAAACATCAATGATGAGAGAGAATAATTGATAAGCTGCCTCCTGTACACCCTCTACTGGAGATGGAGCCTGCAACCCGGGCATGTGTCTTTGACCTAAATCGAACCCGGGACCCTTCAGTACACAGGCCAACGCTCTATCCACTGAGCCAAACCAGCTAGGGTGACATGAGTTCCATTTTTCTAGGAAAAGAAAGGTGAGTTCCTATACTAGTATATACTGGTGTAAGACTATCACATCCCTTTTCCCTATAATTAGCCAAGAACAAATAATTACCAAGAGGCACCTATGCAACCCGTTAAAAGAATGCAGAAAAAAGAATGTAGATTCCAGGCTACACTGCAGGAATTATGAAAGCTCACCTTGCCTTCTTTCTAAGCAAATGGCAAGTTCTCAAAAATAAAATTGAAATGCTATTCCTACAGTATAAATTTTTTGGGCTGAGGTTTAGAAACCTGAAAAATGTTTTTTAATTTGTTTCCACCATGCACTGAACTCAAAGGTATATGCCTTCTCTCTCATACCTTGGCTAGCTATCTGCTCTCCACAGAGCCCTCCACAGCTCCTCTCCAGAGCGACCAGCAGGGATAGATGAACACCGGGTTTGTGTACTTCATGGGAGAATAAAGTTCTGTGATTTATTTGTTTCAATGCCCATGAGAATTTCCCTTATATGGGGGTTTCTGCGAACACAAATGTAGCCCTAAATCTTAACTCATCTTGTTTGATAAACCACTGGAATGTTGGCTTGGAGATGCAAATTATGTCTTTTATTATCTGAATTCTAATGCTTGCTGACCCTGGAGGAACTGCCTATTTCAGTGTTAGCCAATCCTAGAGATAGTGAACAATGTGTGTTCTTTTCAAATTCAAACCAATTGATCCAGAGTCCACACCCCAACCACCTCCTCTTCTATGGGATTCTCACCCTGGGCCATTATTTAGCTGCCTAATGTGGTACCCAGGGCCAGGAACCAGATGACTAGGAAGAGTTCCTATACCCACCCCAGAGCCCACTGACATGAGTCCAACAAGCCAGCCCTAAGCCTGCCGCATCTGTTACTTCCACGAAAACCACTGTGAAGGCTTTGGGGACAGACTGTCCCTCACCTTTGCCTCGTGACTCACCCTGGTACTTCTCTGAGTGACATGGCATGTCCCTTTCTTGTAGGAATTATGAGGAACACTGTGTTTGCATTGGCAGTCATCTCCTGGTAGGTTGGCCTTACCATACCTCAAATTTTCTATTAATATGTCATATATATGCATATATACATATGTACATATGTATATACACTGAGTGGCCAGATTATTATGATCTCTGAACCCATAATAATCTGGACACTCAGTGTGTGTGTGTGTGTGTGTGTGTGTGTGTGTGTGTGTGTGTGTGTGTGTCTATTTATATATTTAATCCTCACCTGAGGATATTTTTCCACTGATCTTTAGAGAGAGGGAGGAAGGGACAGAGGAGCAGGGAGAGAGAGAGAGAAACATTGACTGGTTGCCTCCCTCGAGTGCCCCGACCACTGGAGCTGGGGATCAAACCTACAACCGAGGTATGTGCCCTTGATTGGAAATCAAACACAAGACCCTTCAGTCTGTGGGCCAACGCTCTAACTACTGAGCAGAACCAGCCAGGGCAATACATTATATTTTAAAACAAGATGGAAGTTTCTACTCCACAGTCCACCTCCCACAAGACAGCAGAAAATGTGGGTGGCTTCATCTTTATCTTGCGTTTCAAAGAGGAAAACCAACAGTTGTGATTGGGGGGAAAAAAAGGACAGAAGAATCAAAGATATGCAGATGCAAGTTTAATATTTTGCACATTGGAAAAAATTTTACCTAAAGTGACCTAAGTTTAGTCACTGCCTGATTCAAACAAAAGCTTGGTGCATTTTCCCTGTGGAACATTCATTAAAACCACCACAAGCATGATTTCTGAGGCTCTGGATTTTGTAACCTCATTAGTTTCTGTAAAATCTCTCTGTGATTTGACCCAGTTTCAACTCCCATAGTCTGAAAATAAAATATGGATGCTTTCTGTATAAGGATTTGGCCATGTGTCATTAGTCCACTAATAAAGTATGGGGCCATACTTCTCCTCACATAACTAGAAATGCTCCAGAGGGTATACCCTGGAGGAAGCGCAGATTCATTAAATCTGGAGTGGGAGGATGTCCTGTAGAGATAGTTACTTGCAATGAATAAAATACAGCAAACCATCATTTAAAATCCTCAACAGCTTTTGCGACTAAATGAAACGACCTATAAAGAAAGCAATTTTAACATAGACTAATTGATAGGAACAACCGTTAAGTGCCTGTAGCATCTTATGCACGTTATACCCAAACGACATCATACCAAACAGTGGTATCTGAGGACATGCTGTACCTATACCTTGGAACTAGCTGAAGAATGAACTATATTCCTTCTCAAGTTATTCACAATAATTCAGACAATTGCAACCACCACGATTCAAAGAAGGTTCAAAAGCTCAAAACATTCCCATGGATGTGATAGATGTATACTTCTCACAATTTACGGCACTAATCCAGTGTTTTAAGATGCTTTGGTGAACACATGCTAAATAATGCCTCTGGCTACCAAGAGCTGGCCATCATTCCCTTTATTGGCCGAGGCAGCACGGCTGAGTGGGTCCCTGCAGTGTAATATTACATGCGCTTTCCTCAGTCAGATGAGAGACCCCATGCTCCCGACTGAAGACTTCCTTCCATTTGTGTTGCTCAATCTTTGTCTTGGGGCTTGAGATACATGTGTAGTGGTGGAATCAGATTTCAACTTGGAATTCTCTGTGGGGTCACTTGCCTCGACTTGAGTTACTGTGGGCAGTGTGAGAAAGCTCCACAGACTAACTTAGAAATGATCCTGGCAAAAGAGCAACAAGGGCATTAAAAATATCCAAGCACCTTTCCTTGTCTTCTATGATTGCTTGAGCTTCTGTAACCCTTAAATTTTCCATTGTTGATCAGGATGATTATTAAGATTACATAAAAAGCTGTTTGACTTTGTCAAAAGGATGCCAGGTGATGACTGCTCTGCTCAGAATATCTGCTTTGGGGATTGGCTTTTGCTAAGTGCTATATGTATACATTAATGCACTTCCTCAGCCTCAATGCAAAGACCTCTACCTCTTGTCACCCCTTCAATGTCTGTCACAGAACCCAACCTGATGCTAGGGGACATTTGGGGTAGTTTGGGAAATTAGGACTACAAAGTATCTCCCCTCAGACAGGGTCACTCAAAACAACAGAATTAAAACCTGATTTTTACAGGCCCTACAACAAAATGATTCTATAACCTTGTGCAATGTTTAAAGCTCCCCTCAGCATCCAGAATATCCTCCTTATTTCCAAGTCATATACTCCATCACAGCATAAAATCCTGGCATTTCTCGGTGCTGATAACAGTTGTGCCTGCATGTTGCTCAGCTGGACATTGGGAGAAAACCCTGTAAATTCAGACAAATAACCACCTTATTAGCAAATGATTATTTGACTGAGTTTATCTTTTTAAAAAA
This sequence comes from Plecotus auritus, assembly GCF_963455305.1. Taxonomy (NCBI): domain Eukaryota; kingdom Metazoa; phylum Chordata; class Mammalia; order Chiroptera; family Vespertilionidae; genus Plecotus; species Plecotus auritus. Next base: position 81,917,718 of record NC_137782.1, on the reverse strand, counting down.
AGCAAAGCTATGCCACACCAGTATGGCTCCGTGGTTGAGCGTCAACCCATGAACCCAGAGGTCACCGGTTCGATTCCCAGAGAGGGCACTGGCCCAAGTTTCCAGTTGGACCCCCAGTAGGGGGCACTGCAGAAGGCAGCCGATGATGTTTCTCTCTCATCAATGTTTCTATCTCTCTATCCCTCTCCCTTCCTTTCTCTCAAACATCAATTTTTAAAAAGTGAAGTCATTTTTTTTCAGTGAATTTTTGGTTTTCTGTTTCAAATCAGTATGAAAGAAAGTGGGTCACTGCCTCTGACTTGGGGCTAAGTTTCCATTGACCCCTCTCTCTTTGCTCAGTGCAGTGTGGCAGGGAGGGCTTACTGGCTGCTCACCGGCTGGTAACTTCTGACATATCTCACCCACTGACCATGACTGGGTCCAAGGCCACACTGGTAGGGACACTAAGGCCGCCCGTCCCCCAGATGCAGGATTTCCCCCAGGGCTGGGGTTGGCTCAGTAATTCCCTGGTGGCCCTGCAGAACCTCCCCTGGGCGGCAAGGAGTCCTAGAGGACACTCCTGAACAACCTTCTACTCCTCCCTCCTTCACTCAGGGTGGGATGGTGCAGCGGTTGCTGCCTCTCCCTGCCTTCCCTAGCTCTCCTGCCCTCTGCCCTCTTCCCAGGCATTTCCCTAGTAGAGTCCTTGCATGTTGCACCTGTCCTGGCAGTGCATCTCAGGGGGGTCCCACAATGAACTTGGATGTCCACCAGGAGCTGAGCAGAGGGTACAATCCAAGGCTTCAGCAGACTTTGACAACATTCTCTTCTTGCCACCATCCAGCCAGTAAAAACCATCACCAGTGTATTCAGGCAGCTCCCCCGGACCCCAAAGCCTGACGTTCTCCTTTTACCCCAGGAGACATACATGACAGGCTGGGTCCTGATGGCAGGCAGAGGGTGAGAGGACCAGGCCCATAGAGACCCCACCACTGGGTCAGGGTCAAAGACAACCGTGGATGCCAAGATTCAAAGCAGGAAGAATGGAGCAGGGTCTATGTATGTGTGTGAGTGTAATACAGTGTACATGTGCATGAGTGTGCATTAAGTGTGTGTGTACATGTGTGCATGTGCATGCAGGTATGTGTACCTGCCTAGGTGCACATGTGCATGTGTGTACTTGTGCAGGTGCCTCTGTGTGTGTATGGAGTATATGTGCATGTCTGTGTGGTCACAGGCTGGCGTAGGAACATATAGGAGCAGGGCTGCTACCATGGATCGGCTGCGTTTTTCTGCACTATTTTCCCAATTAACCCTCCCTGAAGGCTGCAGAAATCCTCCAATACAGTTCTGCTTTTAATTTCCATGCAAATCAATGGGGAGAATGGCCTTCCCCTCCTCCTTTCTCTTCATTCTCCCTTCCCTCTTTTTGTACTTTCCTCCATCCCTCCCTCCCTTCTTTTCCTCCTTCTCTCTAACTGCTCTCCTTTTTTTTATTTCCTTTCTTTCTGCACCCGTCCCTTGGTCTGGTCTGAGAAGGCACCTGCATGAGCAGGGAACCAAGGAAGATCCCTCTTTAGATTTTGTCTTCTCCGCTTTACTCCTCCTTCCTCTCCTTGGTGAGCCCAGAAACAGCCAGGTGCCTTCCGTGTCTCTGTAAAACCAGTGCCAGCAGAGGTTAGAGGGGCTTCACCCTGCACTTCCAAGTCTTAGCCCAAAGGAGATGGTGGGATGGGATGGGTGGCAAGGGGAGAGGAGGGGAAGAGAGACAGAACAGAGCCCCTCCCTCCCTCCACCTCAGACCACAGGGCACTCCCAGAGTGCCTTGCAGCAGGAGCAGTGGGCTGCTTTCCCATCTTCCACTCTATTTAATCACAGGCCTAGCCCGCCTCCACCCCCCTCTCTCTAAGCTGTGCAGACAGGCTTTCCTGCTGCAGCTCTGAATTAAAAAGGAGAGATTTATTGGGAGGAAATTCTCCCTTCTTTAGGGTGACATAACTTCAAACCAGATGACATGCGCCTAATCAGCAGCGCGCGCGGAGGACGCCTTTTATGGGTCAGTCAGAAGTAAAGGTGGAGTAACTGCACTCCACTCTCCAGCAACAACACATTTATGAGCTGCTCGGATAAACTGATGATTATGGGTTCTGCCGGCACAGCGCATTATTTATTTAACAGACCAGCACCGCTTCAAAAGATAGTCCTCAATACCTCAGTTCACCTCGCTGTCAAATAATGGGGGGCAGCCTATTAAAATGACATGGTAAATTCTAGTCCAATTCCTGCCACCGTCCACATGAGCAGGAGTCTTTATCCGGGACAGAACCTGACTCACAGAAGAGCAGCATCTCCCGAATCTGGGAAAACAGTAATAGGGATGCTGTGTACTTATTACCTTCACATTTACTTACATGACGCTCCCTAGGTTCACCTCCTAGATCTTTCACCATAAAAATGAGAGGCGCAATACTGCTTGAGTAACCCTAAACCACAAGTGCAATTCTCTCCACCCCCCCCCCCCCCCACCAAATCATTAGGTTAAACCACTGGAAACTGGCATTTCTACATGTTGAAAATGGTTAAATACCGTCAGCCTCAAGCCAAAGTCCCTCAGTTCTTTTCTTGAGATAAGATGATGGAGGTAAAGATGAGAACAGTGGGCGATGGAGAGTTGTTGGCTTTGCTCATGCAGGTTCCACCTCTTCCTATTCTGAGCAGCCTTCAGAGAAAGGGAACTGGTGGCTGATCTGTGCAAGCCCACCACAGGGGACATTATTTCATATTTTTAAAAATCAGCACTATGTTTCTTTTTAAAATTTGCAAGTGTAGAGGGAGGTAAAAGAAGCCCTGGAGAAGATGAAAGGAAAGCACCCCTTAATGGCTACAGCTAAGAAAAGTCACAATTGGTATTCTACCACTTGTCTTTAAATCAACATCTAAGACATTCCCAAAGTGCAGATAAGGAGATTGTGTGTTTGTGGACTGCACTGCGTGTATAAAGCCTTTCTGCAGTCACCACCTGGGCAAGGCAGGTGACAGCTCCATTCATAGAGAGGAGACATGGCGAAGGAGCATCCAACTGTTTTCCACACCTACTCATTGGAAGAAGTGATTGAATCTGGAGTGAATAAGAGCTCAGAACCCTAATGGACAGCCTCTTCACTTGTCTCCCAGACAAGGACTCAGGATGGCCTATGCCAGCCCTGCCCACTCCAATGAAAGAATCACGGCAGTGAGTAGACCGGAAGCTTGCTTTTGGTCAGTTAAATTGGAGATTTTACCTTTTTGAAGAAAAGGAACATTTGTATGCAATTGCAGTGGTAAGACTCCACTACTTGGAAGTCAAACTTTCTCCACATCCTCACTGTCTACGAGAATGACTCAGTCCTCGCTCCTGGTGCCATGAACCCTCAGCAGGCTTGGATGTTGAGAAGTCTCTCAGATTCCTATTTAACATGCAGTATGTACGCTATACAGAATGAGTCACTGTGGCCAAGCCCACTGAATGTTCAAGTCAGCAAACAAAAACAAGAGTGACTGGGTTTTATTGATGTGAAAAGAACTCTTAGAAGCAAACCAGGAGGGAGCAGAAGGTGCAGCTGGCGGCCAGCCCTCAGGAGAGCCAGCAGAACCTGGAATACTCACAGCCAGGCCAGCTCATACCCGTATGAATTCAACTGAGTGATTAGTTAGGTGTCCTAGAGTCTAGGACCTAGACACAGTGTAAGATGGAAAGAAAGTATTTTTAAAAGACTGCACTGAGACAAATGAAAACCAATGAGAGTCGTGTTTCATTGTTGTGGAATTGGTGCTTGAAGGAACAGTTTGTTATATGTCTGTGGAGAGTAGATTTTTTATAAGCTTTTTCAATGGGGATTTTTTCACGTTATTAAAGTGGTGCATGAATTCACAGGGCCACACATTAGCCACATGTGAACTACCCTCTAGGAATGAGAGCATGCTTCCTAATGGGAGATAAAAGCCCCTTCCCAGGGAACCTGCTTAGGCCCCATAGGAGCACATCCGTGAAATGATTCCCACCCTCCGGCAAATACTTTTTCTGAGAGAGATCTTTCTCGCCTCTGGGGCAGCCGAGGGTAGGCCTGGTAGGAGGACAAGGACAGGACTGGCTTGAACAGACAGAAGCACCACAGGATTGCTCACCAGGTCCGCCAGCAGCTATGGGAGTGACCACACCTCCTATTGGGGCCACCTGCCCCCGAGGGGGCTCCTACAGCATGTGCAGTGTCCACAAACTGGGAGACATCATCAGATCCACTTATTCTGACAGCGGTTAGTTACATTTTTACATACGGTTTTCACTATATTTTTCCTCAACCTTCAGATGCCCTTCCAGGTGAAGCACCTCTAAATTAAAGTGCTGGGT